>NC_137463.1:74269181-75696681 GCF_964235325.1 Thermobia domestica
TTGAGATATAGCGAATATTTAAAATTAAGACTTCTTTTTAATGTTGTGATTTTCTATATAACAATACTAGTACAACTCTTTGGAAATACTCGAAAGAAAATATTTTTTAATAATAATGAAATAAAGTACTTAAAAGTTAGATGTAAAAACTATAACTAACTAAATTTGTCACCTTCACTGTTAGGGCTCTCGTGGTCTCCGCTGGCTTCAGTCTGTTTCACAGTTACATTGTAACCTAGGTTTGTTACACATTCGGCGATTTTATTAGGTTTTGTCCTACTGGAATCATACTGCACAATGCCTTTCTTCTCGTTCAGTTTCACTTTAACACTGTTCACTCCTGGTTCCTGACTAATTGTATTCTCAACATTTTTTGCTGCATCTTCATTGGACAAACCTTCAATATGAAGTACACACTCGGAAGATGAATCAAGCGACGCTTCAAAGCCCATATCATCAATAGCTTCACGTAAGTCGGATGGATTTGTAATTGAAGGATCATAGTCAATATAACCCGCATTTTCTTCAAGCACTACTTTGATGTTTATGACACCTGGTTTTTTGCCTATGTTACCTTCAATGTTTCGCACACACGACTGGCATGTCATACCCAAAATGTTGATCTTCACATGCTTTGACGAGGTTAATAATGCTATGAATCCCATGTCATCAATGTGGTCTCGAAGTTTTTCAGGAGAAGTGAGATGTGGATCATACTGGATATCCGCCTTCTTCTCTTCCAAACTGACCTGGAACATTAATTTAGAGAAACAAAATGAGATAAGATATACTGGCAAGGTGAACTGATCTTAACATCCGTGGAACGAAAACAATAAACTCCTTTCAATAAAACAAGCAAACTGTGTAAATTCGTACGTAATTTTTAAAACGTTTACGTGGATTCCGCATAGCTAGATGGTTAGCGATAACGTTTTCAATGTGCAATGTGTCCCAGAGTTCAGTGTTTACCCAGAATCGTTGACACAATTGGAAAGTTTTTCGATTAAGAAATAGTGGACTAAGACCACGAGAATCAGCAATACAGGACGAAAGAACGGCCTTAAATTCAGATTATGGGCTGAAGCGCTTCAGAGGTTCATGAAAGTAAGATATTGGAATTGGATGCGTTATATTGTAAAAGTCTTCTTACACTGATCAATATGTAAAATTTAATGAGGAGTCAACCCGAAAGTCAATATTATATGGAAAACATGCAAAAATTGTACGAATAATGGTAGTCCATTCTTCAATCGAGAATTTAATGACCAATGAAGAACGCTAAAAGAGATGACTGGTAAATGAAGATGTCGGAACCAATTTCCAGGTACTCCCCAAAATGGCTGACTCATATAACTTGCACTTGTTATATTGATGAATTTCTTGTCGGTTCTTTTGTATTTAAAGTAGCTCCCCAATTGTTCTCAAGACGCAGTGTGAATATAATAATAATAATAATAATAATAATAATAATAATAATAATAATAATAATAATAATAATAATAATAATAATAATAATAATAATAATAATAATAATAAAGTAATAGAAGAAGAAAGTAGTAGTACTGAAAAATTTCAATTTCTAGACGAACTCAAATCAGTTTACTGGAATTATTCTTATGCTTTGCTACTGTCTGCATATTTACGATATTAGAATATTAGTTTCTAATATTTTAACAATTATTCGAATTACTAACATTCGAAGAATATATTATTCGAACACATGAATAATGAATTATTCGAATTTTAACAGCACTGATCAAAAACATTTAACCTTCGGAGCATGGGTATTACAATGAACCCTGAAGGCTGGCATATACATGAATTGATCGAAAATCAGTGGAATCATTTACATATAATATGGCATACAATCATTATTCTGAAGTTGGTCATTTGGTTAAAACTTGGACACTTTCTATGAAGTCAAAGGTGGTCTCTGCAATATAGAAATAAGTATTTAAATAGGAAGTAATTGTGAATTCCAACCATTTCCTGTTCTCATAGTGTTACAGGCGTTGACGGTATGTTCTTTCGAGATTCTGAATCGATTGCTGAAATCCGTTTGTTGCTACCTATTACCAGTTTTGTTCTATGACGATTAATGTTAAAACCGGAAACGGCTTATTTTTACCACATTTGATTTAAATAGAGAATTAACGAAAGATTTGGAACTTATCCTTGGGATGCTGAACCAGAGGTGGATCTAGAAGGTAAAAACTGGTTGCGACCGGTCAGAACCCAGGATATGACAAGTATATCAAGTTTACTATAAACTTTCAAAAATATATAAATAGCTTAAATTATTTTTGTCGCTCAAAAACTGGGGGCTAGCCCCCCGGCCCCGACTTAGATCCGCCACTGTAGCTGAACCAGTTGAAAGAGAAACTGCTATTGGAACCAGTGAAATCAATATTGAAACTGGAAGTATTAGTAAATTTCAACCCCTTCCGCTTTCGCTAGCACGTTGCAGGTAGGAGTGGTACGTATTCTTGAGATGCTGAATCTATTTAAAAAACGCTTTCCGTGCCGCTATCTATTAGCGTTTCTGTTCAATAGCGATGAACATTGAGATTGGAAATGGTTGATTCGTATAACTTCCGGTTCAAATAAATGGTTGCTCAACCATCTCCGAAAACTATAGAAATTGGAGTGTGATGAATCTTGTGTATAAGAAGGTCAATAACATCATTCACGTTATCGTATGTACAAGTGTTCCTGAATGGTAGCCATCTTTGTTGTCGGTGGAGTGCCATTTTTTGCATTTGCAAGCGTTTACGAAAATTAAAGTTGCTCAGGACGTACGTATCAGACGAACTTCAAACAAAAACGAACGTTTAGATGAGAGACTAAGGTACACGGAGAACATATACTCTTGCTTCTAAATAAATATGCAGGGTGCAAACCAATACATGAAATCACTAGAAAAAGTACAGAAAATTACACTTTTAAAGGGAGCTGTAATTTGGAATGGCATAAAGTGGGGGGTTCATAAGTTTTGTGCTGAATACTATTGCAAACAAAAAAAAAAACTATATATATATATATATATATATATATATATATATATATATATATATATATATATATATATATATGACATTACATGGAGAAAAAAGTTAGTACATGGTAAAAATGCGAAGAGAGCACGCGCGTGACGATGGTCGTAACCCGAAGAAAATTAGATGTTTTGGTGTGTTTCATGCTAGATCTCAAAAGCTACGAATGGTTCAGCAATTAGGCTCGCTTTAGTTTGTGTTCAGTTGTGCAAAAGCTTGCGAGTTGCGTTTGTTCCATCTTTCTAGCTCCATGATCATTGCCACGTCTACAGAGTGGACAATTTAAGACTGTCCGTGTTTATGAAACAAAGGAATCCGTCCTACAGTAATACATATAAATTTCGTTGGGCGCAAAAAACTGTCCGTATTATGGGGGTACCCGTTATTGAGAAATGTCCGTTAATGGAGGTTTCACTACACATGCAAAAAAGCACGAAGCAAATGAATTGTTTCCAAGATTTTAAAAATAAAACGGTTTCAGCAAATCCTAAGATAAGACCTGTAATTTGTACCAAAACTTTCTGCACTATAAGAATACCCACACGAATTCTATTCGTTCCATTCTACTTTGTAGATCTATGACCAAAGAATCTTGTGTATAGTGCACCCCAAATTTTAGTTTATGACTTTAATGAATATTATTAAATTTTTCCTTCTTTCATCTCTTTGTTATAAGAAAATTGCTACTACTCAATATATTAAATGAGTTTGAATATTTCCACAACTTTACATATGCACGCTTATTAACAATGTACCTTGTAGTAAAACATCTCTTTCAAGTACCGACGGTATTTGAGAGTGAATCTACTGTTCAATAATGAGTCCAAAACACATGAATCATCAGCGTGGACTGAACCAAGAACTTTCAAAATAAAGTCGGGAACTCTAATCATATAACCACTTGACATATTTAGACTATGAAAAATTGATGAAATGTTGATAACTTACGTACCTTAATACTGATAACTCCAGGTTTCTCAATAACTGTAGCCTCAATGTGTCTAACGCATGACTGGCATGTCATGCCATCCACATGAATGGTCACAGCTCTCATGTCTGGGATAGGATCCAGCATAACGCTGAATCCTAAATTCTCCACAGCAGATCTAGAAGAAAGGAAACAAAATATTAGCGATTCCAGTACCAGACATCCAATTTATGATTCGTAAAAAAGAAGAAACTCACATTAGTTTACCTCAAGTGCTAAATTAACATTCATTTTCCCTCTGGTTAACGAGACACTGGAGTAGAGATGGGCACCTCATGATATCCGTTCTCAACCGCCGTCACTTTGTCAATAACTGAGTGTTGGGATGTAGTATGGACAGGAAGTTACATGAAATTGTACACATGCTGTTATGTAGTGTTGTTAGGTAAATAGTATGTGTATTGTAGATAATGAAAGAGAATCGCTAGATTACGAAGTAACTAATGGATATATGATTTGAGATTACTTAATACATATTAGTTATGGGAATAGCGATGGTTTATCCAGTGAATAATGTTGGGATAGTTTCTGTAAGAAGTGTATACCAATAAGAGGTATAGAAATAAAAGTGATCATTTGTACTTAAGTGCGTTATTGATCTGGACAAGTCGGTAGTAATACATTAGACACTATTGAGGTGTGTTTATATTCTTTTAACAAGAATATAGAAATTTACACTGAGGTTTTCTTTCCTTTTTTAAAAATTGACGTCCACAATTATGCTCCGAGGCTAAGGAAGACTGTGATGATGATAATGATGAACGGAATGGTGGAAGAAAGTGAGAGGACACGGGAAAACTATGAGAAAACTTGTCATACACGGTGTTTGTCCGCTTTGTCGCATGATCTTAACACTAAATTAGAAAGTACTAAAAGTGTATTGCAATATCACCTTGGTAAAGTGTGATGTTTGTCATTACATTACTGTTTATCTCATTAGAAATCATTTCTCATAATTTTTTTAGTATAGGGCACAACTTTCGGCGCGGCAGACCCGGGTTAGCTTCCCGGAGAGAGTTCATGTGGTTCGGAGCACACTTTAAGCTGTAGGTCCACGTCTCATATAGTCTCACTGCTAAAAGGGAACGCTAAAACCCAAATTCAATCAACCAAGCGAAGGGCGTAACTGTAAAACGTTAAACGTCGAAGAAGTAATTGTTTATTTGGAGACTGAAGCCTCTTTTTCACATGAAATGAAATCTATCGCTCAGCGTGGGATCCAAACGACTGTCCGAATTTTTATCCGAGGGCAGTACTCAGAATCCGAGGACGAGTGGGAGAAATAAGGATCAGACGCAGAATGCGGGCTATGCGCGTTAGCTACATGTCAGAGTGAACGAGTCCCAAAATAAAACCAGCAAGAGATCTGAAATATGATTGTCATGAATATAGGGATGAACTATATGTAATGAAAAGCGATGAAATTTTCTTATCTCCCAGTGGGGACACTCGGTAGTAATAGTGTTACAGCTTTTTCATACCAGCCATCTTAAGTGAGATTTTGCTGACTTTTCCTCATTCACACCAGGTAAATGCTGGGGTGGTTACCTCATATAATGGTTCCAGGTCGCTTCCTTCCTTTCCCATTCCATTTTCCTCCCCACTTATCCGGCAGCGTGATCGCCGACGGACGTATCCCTCATGTCCATGGCTACCGATAGCCCAGAAATTAAATTCCTAATCTTAATCCCTAAATTTTCTTATCGAGAATGAAATCTTTTTTCCGCCTTGTCTTGTGACTACTGCCATGCTATAGCCATATATCTGTTAAAGCATAAGTTTTCAAAATCGTATCAGCATGAAATTCAGTTAGTGTAGAAAATCAATTTATTCATGACTGTAAAAGAATTTAACTATGTTGAAGCTCTGTGTATGATTATATTTGAAAACTTATTGTTTGTCTTAGAACTTCTTTGAAAATAATTGAAAATGAACGAGGCACTACGTTTTAAAAACATTACCTACTTGCAATTTCGGTATTATGATTTGTCTTATACCTGTATGATGTAGGGTAGAAGGAGAAATTGGTGGAGGGGTGGGGTATTTTGCATATCAGTATATTTTTATGGAATTTAATTACACCCAAATGTTGGGTGGGTAGATGTTGATCAGAAAAAAAGCTTTGATGAATTCTGAAAGGGGGTAATAATGATCAAGAAAGAAAGAAAAAACTGATTTGATTGAGAAATGACATATTTGAAACCGAGTTTCAGGTTTGGGGTGTTTTGGTTTGTCACAATAAATCGCGCATCTGTTAATGTTTTGATCCTGATTTTTTACTGCTGCTTAAAAACATCATAAGGATGGTGCCGTGAAGAGCAGCAATCTTGAATCCTCACTGTGAGGCAGTGAAAATTTTGTTAAAATGTGTACCTCCCAATTACCCCAAGGGGTAATTAGGCGCATGATGTGGGGGTAAATGGGTGGAATGCCTTAAGTGAACATTTTTTTTTTTGGTTAGAACTCATTTAAATGCTGTGTTATCTTTGTCTTTTGTGGTGTACACTTTTGTTTCATAGTGCATTGTGCTTATTAAGCTACTTTATTCAACTTAGGCCTCCAGTGGCCTTTGCGTATGCCAATAGTACTGATGCTGTAAATAGGACCTGTTTATCAATCCGGAGTTCCATCACATGTTCTATAGTAATAGTTTATAGTTATTTAGTAGTAGTTATAGTTATTTATTTTCTTACCTTCTCCTATGTTTGTTTGAATATCAGGGCCTGTTTTCTTGTTAAAAAAAAAAAAAAAAAAAATCGGCCAAAGTTTTGACCGCTTATATTTTTTTCGTATGCAATACATTTTGGATTAAGTTCACAAGACAATATATTATGCTATAAACAATAACTGGACGGCTTGAAAAGGCATTCAAATATCTTTGAGATTTAGAAATAAGTTACTCCTTATTTTGCGTAAACAAAGGTATATATTTTTTTAGGCTACATAAAACTATTAGTTTTTAAGTGGAATACAAGTTATATACATCAAATGAAAGCTTGAGTTTTCTTCATTTATACCCAATTACTCCTTCACCCAATTACCCCCTTGGCCGTAATTGGGTGAAAGTCAGACCAACAACAATAAAAATGTTGCAGCATCAAAAGATGCCAAAAGCTTACCACTACCACAGTAGGTGCAGAAAAGGTGAAATGAAATTTTTCAGTTTTACGTCCCACGGTTATGTCGGTTAGGCTAAAGGAGACGGTAATTATGAGGAATGAATGAAATGGTGGAATGAAGAAAGTGGGAGGAAACGGGAGAACCCCGAGAAAACCCACGAGCACGGTAGTAGGTGCAGAAGAACCTCAATATAAACCAGTTCTTAAAAACTAGATGAACACCTATAACCTGTGAGGGGAAAAAAGGTTTAAAAAAAAACATACCTTCCAATTTCCCCCTTCTACCCTATGCGTCTAATGACTGAATTGTTACAATGCTAAAACTGTAACACAGTGGTAAATATATAGTTTTAAGCCTGTAGGCCTTGTTCAAAGTTTTATATTTTCCTGAAAAATCAATGAGAAGGGCACTATATATCATAAGAATTTAACCAAACTCATCCGGCTGAATCAATTGAGCACGGTGGTAGACTTTAACCTATTATAAAAGCTTGGAAATGAACTCTGTCGTGGTTATATGGTTAGCGTAGGCGTCTTCGGCGCGAGGGACCCGGATTTGATTCCCTACGGCTGCTCATGTGATTTGGATTCCATATTAAGCTGTAAGTACACGTCTCATATAATGTCGGCACTGAAATGGACGCTAAACTCAAACCAACCAAGCTTGTGAAATATTATGATGTGGAGACCTCTGGATAATGAGTTATATGAAAAATAAAAAATCAAATGAAGTACGATCTTTTAATGATTTATGTGTACGTTTTAGTTGTTTCTGATTACATTACTCTGGAAGTTTCATTAAGTCAGTTAAATTTCATTAAAGCCACTTAAATTGACGGCATGTCCGTAATAACAAACCGACATTTTCTTTTCTTAGGATAAAGTTACTTTTCAGAACCATTGCAATGAAATTAACACTTATCTAGTGAAACAAAAAATGGAACAAATATTCCTCAAAGTAAACGTGGGTCTAAATTTAGTCTTACTTTTTTTTGCACATTCAGTTTTAACTTGACATACTTCATGAACATTGAAAATTAACAAATGGAAAGAAAAAAAAAATATTAAAGTTCGACATATTTCTCGCAGTTTCATAATCTGAGAAGAATGTAACTCACCCAATGTATTGCGCCATAGTTCGTGGATATCCTCGTAAATTCTCTGCAACTTTCAACGACGACTTCTAGTTCCAACTGAAGGCACTGAATGAAGTAAACCTACGTTCACTTAGTTTGAGAGCACACTTAAGTCTGTTAAGCAGATATTTCAGCCTAACCTCAGTGTGAACTGCTCTAAGCTGACTGAAGAACTAAACCACTCACAACGTAGTCCTAGGTTCTTGTGACAAGTAGCCCAACATCGTAGGCTGACTTCGGGTAGACTATTTATATTATTATGTGATATTCCTTCCAAGTATTTATGAATCATTTAAATGTTTTATATTCCTTATGTTTATACGTGGCAGCTTTCATGATTCGGTTTCGTACTAACGACTGGGTGATACGGATGAGTGAATTACATTCGAAAAAAATGCGGAATACCATATCCTGTTTCGAATGAATCGTACTGATTCAGAGCAAATGTTTAATATTGTATGTTTACTTACGCAAATAGCACGCAAACCATAATAACATACACTAAGTTTGTAAACTTACTTTCCACTTCTAAATTATTTACTACCGGTATTTCACGTACAGTGCTCACTTGGTAGACTTGAGGTTCAATTTCTGGAAACATTCTAAAAGTTTCTTCTGTAATTCAAAGAGTCCATGAAGACTATTCTTTTTTATTCCCTAGATTTAGAATTATCGAGAAAAATGATTTCTCAAACGGGCTAGGGATTACACAAACTATGCCAAGAAATACGAATAATAATAATAATAAACCTCTCCCTCCAAAGCAATTGTAACGTAATGAGGATAACGTTACACACTCGGCCACAATTTGTACATGTTGGAATGACACGCACAATTTTGTTCAGAACAAGTGAATGTATATCTTTAATTTAAAACTCCCCGCCATTTATAATTGTATAACTTCTCACTGGAACTTTCATACCACAACAGAAAATCTCCGAATCTAAACCAGGGGCGTCATTTCAGACTTTGCTTGAGGGGGGTCACGAGCACCACCGACATAAAGACTTTCACATTTTGTACTAGTATATTATTAGAAAATCTATTAAAGTATATGTATTCCTCAAACTCTTGGGGGGGAAATTGCCCCCTCCTGCCCCCCTAAATGAAGCTTGTGATCTAAACATTCTTTAAATAAAAAGAAAAGGCTCTTAAGGTAAGGAAATATTATTATTATTATTATTATTATTATTATTATTATTATTATTATTATTATTGTTATTATTATTATTATTATTACTGCCGTGTACAATAAGGTAAAATTGTGACAATACTGTACAGTTTCATTAAATACGCTTTCATTAAATACATTTTGTATTTAATATATTACTAGAAAATGTACAGTTACACAGAATCTTTGACTGCTACAACGATGAAGTGAGAATTGTTGATGAGAGTTCTGAAAAAGATTGCGTTGGAATCTGAGAATCGAAGACTAATAAGAAACATATAAGAACCAACAAGTGTTAGAATACGGGAAGAAATGACCGAGGAAAATACATCCAGAAAAGAAGTTTGACAGTGATACTGTATCTTGCTAACATTATTTAATATCTGCTTAGAACAGATAGTGAAGAAGAGGCTATGAGAAAGAGTGGTTAAGTGTATACGGTAGGTAATGATATTGTGTTTGTTGCGGAATCTTAAAAGAAAATTAATAAGATGTTAGGAAACTTGAGGAAAAGCAGTGAATCATTTTGAATAAAATATAAAAGTTGGGAAAACAAAAGCAATTTTGACCGGAACGAAATGTTTGGTGTCAAATATAGATAGAAGGAGAGAAAGGAGAACAAATTACTAGTTTTCGATACCTGGATAATATTATTAGTGAGGACTTCAAAAGCGAACGTGAAATAAAAGCAAGAATAGGAATAGGAACGTGAAATAAAAGCAAGACCTCTTGGTCTTGGTCTTGCAGTTTTTGAAAGAGTCTTACATGCAAGACCAAGACCAAGAGGTCCAAAACCAAGACCATACCTGCAAGACCAAGACTCTTGCGCAAGAGTCTTGCACAAGTACCGGCTCAGTAGTAGAGCGTTCACCTCTGGTGCTAGGGTCTCTGGTTCGATCCCAGCTTGCACCATGTGAGCTTTTTTGGTGGACAGAGACCGTGTGCGTAGGTTCTCTCGGCATTTTCCCGTTTCCTCCTACTTTCTTCATTTCATCATTCCTCATATCACCATTCTCGTAGCTTCGGTGCATAATCGTGGTACGTAAAACTAGATACTACATCATTTCAAAATATATTAGTGCTGTTCTTCTTCCAAAACTAAAGAGAAATATAGTATTGAACATCGGTAATACCGTACACCATAGGTGCCGACTACATGAGTATGGCCTTGGCTCCAAGGATCAAGCATCCATTAGAAATTTTTAATATATGCTCAAAAAATGAATATTGAAATAACATTTTCATGACTGACAACAACTGAGTGTATGTGACCAAGTGATTTCATGGGCGGGTGCTTATAAGTTGAATATTTTTTTTACCAATATAACTTTTAGCCTCCTCAGGTATATGATACACGAGAATTGAGCGATGTAACACTATACAACAATAAATAATCCATATTCACAAGTGAGAGTGATTTTGTACAGTTATTTCAAATAACCTGGAGTTTGATGCTGTGTTTTTATATTTCTAATATAGGTATTTGTATAAATTGAATTTACACAAAAAGACATGGACAATTGAGTAGTTTTCAGTTTTCACTCAAAGTATTCCAAAATATTAAGAGGTTTGATTATAATCGTTATTATTTTAATTTTTCTCTCTCTTTTTTGGCTGGTTATTTGTTGCAACTCAGAAGCTTCGATGTACGGTGGTCCTCATTTAGTCTCTTCGTCTTCACGTAGCAATTTTCTGTTTTAATACCTTCCTTCAACTACAGTCTCCTTTGCCCCCTCCCTCTCTTTTCTTCCACCGTACCCTCTCGCACGTCCCTCATTATAAAGATCCTCCTCAGCCAATGTCCCAACCAGTTCTTTTACTCCTCTTAACTGCATGTAAAATTCTTCTTTTCTCTCCTGCTGCTACTATTTCTAACACCTTCTCATTCGTTTTCCGTTTAACCCAGCTAATTTTCTCCTTTTTTCGAAAGCCTCCAATATTTTTTCAATCGCTTTTGCGTAATGTCCATGTTTCTGTTCCATAGAGTACATATTGGAATCAGTAAAACAAAATATCAATATTTAATTGGAAGTTTGTTCAATGACGCTTTCAGAGTGTAAAAATAATTTAGCAATCATGGTATTTTAGTAATCTGTGCCGTCTTGATTTTCTTTCATGCGTCTCAGGGGTAACCTCGCCACTTTGGGAACCAGTGGAGTATTGAATATGTTAAAAAAATATAAAAAGATTACAAAACGTTGTAATTTATCTTATAAGTAGTGAAGCGTGGGGACCCATTGAAAAAAAAAAAAAAAAAAGATTATCGCCTATGTTGTGCACCATCATCATACACGAAGGTAAACTATATTACATTTAGAAACATACAGTGTATATTCGTTACTGTTGGCGCATTGTAGAATTTATCCAGAGTAAAATTTACCTACGTAAAGCATAAAATTTCTTAAAAGCAAGACTTGCAAGACTCTTGCAGCAAAACCAAGACCAAAACTGAGTGTGCAAGACCAAGACCAAGACCAAGGGTTCCAGTGCAAGACCAAGACTGGATGTGCAAGATCAAGACCACCCGGGTCTTGGTTTTGGTCTTGCATTTGCTGACCACTAGTCGAGATTACGCAAAAGCAATCGAAAAAAAGACTAACTTCGAAATGCGGATGTGGAGAAGAATGGAGAGTATTAGCAGGATATCGAACTGAAAACTAATAAGGAAAGCTTATTAAGAATAGGGAAGAACAAATTTAAACGTATTTGAAAAGAGGAAGAAAAACTAGTTGGGACATTGGCTGAGAAGAACGTTATCATGAAAGTCACACGCTAGAAAGTATGGTGGCAAGAAAAATAGGAAGGGGAGATAGATGCTACAGTTGATGGACGGTATTAAAACAGAACACTCATACGTGAAAATGAAGAAGCAGCTGAAGAACATGGTGCATGGAAGGTTCTCAGTTTGTGGCAAGTGAACTGCTAATAATGGCAGAATATCTATGATCACAATAAGAACTATCTCATATACAAGAGAAAGGCGCCTCTTGACTTCAAAATCCAAAAACAAACATGGATACGAAAAATAAGTAATCTCGCTCTACGCGAATAGACTTTTTGTTTAATCTAGGCGAATTTTACAAATTAAATTACCATAACATGAAATATTTAGTTACATGCTCCGCAGTTATCTTGTTAACTAAAGCAGATAGATGGAAAATGCACGCAAATGTCGATGACAGAATAGGTGGAATGATACAGTAGAAAAAGATGGGAAAACCGCAAGAAAACCCACGAAAGCAAATCTTAACACAATTGGCAAGCTCCTTTTCAATCTCAGCATATAACATTTACGGTCTCTCCACCGTCCCTATTTATTCGTAAATACATTATTCTACATGTTTCTGTTCTCCAACTGACCTTACTTCGAATAAATCAACAACATTTATCGCAAACATGTGAAAATGTGTCGTTTGATGTTATTCAGTTATCTCACAAAGTTATCGGATACAAATTATCCTATCATATACGTGTACAAACTGCATTTTGATTCATCCGATAGTGAAAACACGTACATTTAACACCCGTAAACTTACATCAGCTGAACTTCTAAACTTTCACATAGATAAATGGAAAACATTTTTTTTTTTTTGTAAATATTTGTTTTATGTTTTAAACTGCAAAGTATTGCTAATATTCAGGTAGGGGATAACAATAGTTATCCCTGGGCAGTATCTCGAGCAATTACTATTGAATACTGTATATTTAAATTTTATTATATTAAATGTTTTTCCAGTTAAATATAAATCTTTCCACACAAATACAAGATGGCATTAATATATCTAATTCCTAAAATACCTAATTCGAAGAATGCACAATATTTTACATCAATATTCATATTATCATTACTTGCCGAAATATAATTTATATAGGTACACTGAAACACGTAAAACAACGGCGGCTCTTGAAGGAAGTCACACTAATAAAAATTAAAGTTTTAACGCTACAAACTGATGATTAGGCAATCTCTCTTCCCTTAGTTTGGAGCGATAAGAATTTAGCGATTCGAACTGATTTCATAGTTAATGAAATTAGAAAATGGGGCAACAACTACTTTTGGATACAGATTTCTAAGAAACCTTTGATATATTAGTCTGCAATGTTTTAGTCTCTATTAATTAATTTATTTAATTAATTATTTTTCAGTTTAACAAACGTACTCCAGAATTTGCATTTTTCTACTACTGTTACCACAAATAGCATCTTACCTATATATAGTCACACAGTCATCGAATATGAGGACCATTATTGATACATGATATATATATATACACCATGAGAGCTCTCACTGTCTTCTATTTGTGGATGATCTGAACATATTGATTGACAGGGGTATTTTTAAACAAGAGCTTGAAAATATACAAGAATGGTGTAACGGAAATAAACTAAGTTTAAAAAAAACTAACTAGCCTATACATGTAAAGCATGTATATTGAATAAATAATATATAATATCAAATTCCGAATGTGTAAAAGAGCTACAGATTTTGGTACTACTTTTGATAATTAAAATTTAAGAGACACGTTGAAACCAGTAATATTTCTATACAACTTTGTTTTACCCAGTGAATTTTTCTGGCAATATGCAACGGTATGCAGTACCGATACTTTTTCTAAAGTTTAAAAATACTATTTTTCTAGCCATTTTTGCGTTTATTAATTTTTCAATTTAAATCTTTTCGAAGGATAGAACAATAGTATATATATATATATATATATATATATATATATATATATATATATATATATATATATATAAAGGTAGTATGATCAATAGATGCAAACGCTAATTTCTGTTTAGATTTTGATGTTCTGATTCGTAGCCACTAACATTTGGCTTCAATGAAAGAGAAGCTATTTTCGTGAGCATCTTCAAGAAAATAAAATACTAGACTTATTTTCTCTAAAACACATTTTGGCGACAATTGCAATATCTTCCAGCGAATTTGAAAGGGGATTTTCTCAGATGAATCTTCCAGTAATTTTGTCTAGGTCATCTTTGCTTATGTGGACAAATTCTTGGTTGGTGTTTATCAGGGTAGTAAGGTATAGATCAGTTCTTACAGTTTAACAGAAGAAAATATTTGAAATCATGGTTGTTCCGATGTCGTCGTTCTGTGGTTGATACCAAAACCAAGCAGCGATCTGGAGACGACGAGGTACGTGGGACGATGTGTTGTGATAACACATTCATGAAGTATCAATATCTTTTCCCCCCAGAAACAAAGCACTGGTTTTGTCTATAGAATAAACAATGACACTGAATTTTACTTTATGACAATTGCAGGATCTTATTTCGGAAACCTGGATAAAAGAGAGGAAGAAGGTTTCCGCAACCATTCATTCCATTCCTCGGATATTTATCCTCTGATATTTGCTAAGTCCGCATAACAAATGTGGGTTGCATTACAGACAAGGCATTATCAGATATAACCAAAGAAGAAACACACATACTTTATTATTATTATTATTATTATTATTATTATTATTATTATTATTATTATTATTATTATTATAGGTGAGATACAAATACTATGTAATATGATAGAAAATCTATAATTAAATTTTAAAGCTTAAAATAATAATAATAATCTACAATTTCTGATCCTATATTGATATGCAAAGTTCTCAATAATAAAACCGCCTGCATAGATAATATAATACTATGTATAATAAAAATGACTGCATAAAGTTAGTTGCACACTTAGGTTTCCAGACAAAACTGAAAAACTGAAAGAGGAAATAATTCTTTTGTAAGGAGATAAGAGCTAATAACTATTTGTTGTCCTACACACGGGGAATGAACACATGCTACAACTAAATGATTAAAATGGATTTTAACATAGTCGTCGTTAGTATGACTTGGAGATATTATTGTCATAAACCTCAAACATTGTACTTCAGCAAAATACCTGCTTTGTATATGGTATAAAAAGCATATAGAACAATTAACACAAGTGTAGTACGTATATATTGTCTACCACCTACGGTAAATTACACTAAAATTATTTTTAAATGAAATATCTACAATATAAGCTAGTAAGTATAGATGGTTCACTATAATTGCGAGCTTTTTTCCTGAAGTGCGTTCAACGTATGTATTACATGTAAAAAAAAACAATGACAATGATTGAAAAAAACAAAACGACCAAACGCTTGAAAAATATTAACTAACCGATTATGAGAGAGTGGGCTAATAGTTACAGTTTTTGCTTCGCAAGCGGGAAATCCTGAATTTGAATTCGGTTGGCTAACCATACTAATTGTGGGTTTATTCACTTTCATCAGGTGAATGCCGAAAAGGCACTTTTAAATATATGTCCTGACCGAATTAATCAGCACTCTATTGCTATTACCTTTGTGCTTCTATTGCAAATTCGCCTCGGGGCTGTATCTGGAAGCTTGGTAAATAAATAATTCAATTAAATTACTTTCATTCGCAATTCTTTCCAGCTATGTAATTGTATACACTGTGTTAAAACTATTTCTATCCTCTAGGACTATGTACGTTCTTAATTTTTGTATTTTGGAGAGACCTGGTATTTAGAGGAAACAAACAAACAAACAAACAAAACCTAATAAATATCCTTTTTTTTTTTTTTTTTTTTTTTACATATAGAAAATTATGCTGGCATACGTTTAAGTACCGGTATATTAAAAATATCGATACATATTTATGAACGAATACCTTCTATCTTTTCATAGTCATAAAATGTCTTCTCAATTGAAAGAAAAATACTAACAGACGTTTATTATAAATAGTTTTGAATATACCTTTTTTTTATATTGAAACAAGCAACTCACCTGCAACCACGATTCAGTACTCCTTTTTCCTACCTTATTAACTGCTGAAACGCAACAAGACTAACAAGTATTTACCATTGATAACGTCAAACAAGCTTTTTCTTTAAAGGTTATCAACAACTGTTAAAAGTAAACTTGTTTCCGCTTTTTCCGGCTTTTAAAAATATTCTATGCGTTTTAACACTTACGAGTAATACAATCACTAGCAAATATGTATTTCATATACTAATTTGACTCCGCAATAAAAATGGAGAATTTAAGTATAGCTGTCTTATACAGAACGTAATTTAATTTTAGTATTTTTTTCTTTTTTTCGATAGCGAAGACAGTACTCTAACTCAGCGTTTCCCAACCTTTTTCAACTTACGGCACACTACGGGTGTTACTTGGATTCTCGCGGCACACTTATAGATATTATTATTTGTAAATATAAAACACAGAAGTATTCTGTCTGTGATTATTGAGCTCCTCACAGAGAAGAAATCCTTTTTCCCCGTGGTAAATCATTATGCTCATTTTTCATTCTAATTTAAAAATAGAAAACAATTGCAATGAAATATTGGACTCAGGTTTTTAAAAATACGCTTTCTTTTTTAAACCGGTATCCAACCTTTTACGAAGAAAGAAGATCACTAAATAACCAACGAACAAACAAATCTCTTTTATTTTAAAACACAAATGTAGGTAACTTATCGAAAGGGTTGAATGATATTTCAAATTTTCAAGTTACGAAATACTCTGCAATAATAAAGAAGCAATAATGGTCATAACAATGATAACAAATACTTTTTTGAACTTTACAAATGTATAGAACAGTAAGACGGTATGAAACTTAAAATTGTAGATTCATAGTACAGGTTCAAAATAATGTGAAATACAAATATACATTTTCCCTACGTTTTGCAACTTGATTGCTATAAAATTAATAATTTTGTTTCGATTCCTCGCGGCACACCAGCGACCCATTCACGGCACACCAGTGTGCCGCGGCACACCGGTTGGGAAACGCTGCTCTAACTGATCAGAAATAATACAATCATTTATGAAACAACGTTCTTATGTTCCTTCTTACCGCAGTTAATAACAGTAGTGATAATTCTGGATTATCTGATCCAAACCCAACGTCATCACTCAGGTAGTACAGCCGGAACCAATTTTCACCCAAACTTGAAAAGCAATGGTCCCTGAAGTTAACAGAAGTGGAACCAAAATGTGGTAATATCTATTTCATTTGTGAGCTTGCTCAAGGTGAAATTTTAACTCCATCACCAATAGATGTACTATAAATTAAACTGAGATAAATGTTTTGTAACTGCTACCTACCTCATCCCAACAAAATTTTTGAAATTCATTATATCCTTTTTTTTTTTCGATCGTGTAATTTACAACAATATAGGTCTATAGAATATGGTTGGATACACTGAAACAAAACGTGGAATTTTGTGATGGGTTTGAGATGATGAGAATTTCAAATTCGAAGTATTTTTTTCTCTGTCTCTCAGTAGCGTAGCCAGGATGTGTGTTTGGGGGGGGGCCCAAGTGCTGTTATAGGTACATATAGAAAAATTACAAACAAAAAAATATATAAACATAAAAATATATAAAAAATTACAAACATCAAAGTACCAAAGTACATTGTCGGACCTCTTTGGGGGGGGGGCCGGCCCCTCCGGGCCCCCCCCTTCCCTACGCCACTGCTGTCTCTTATTGCTCCGAAGTTGCTATTGCGACAGAAGACGAGCGGACAGCAAAAATCAAATAACTGCGAATTCCTTTTAAAATATTGTCTTCTGGAGTCACTAATAAAGGGGGCATTCAATCTTATTTTCTTCGAAGTTCTTTTTTTTACTCGTTCTCAAATTTTCAATATGTTTAAAATAATAATAATACAAAGCAAGTAAGAAGTACTACACTTTTCGAAAGTGTTGGTTTGCTCTTTATCTTCAACGTTTGGAGTTTAATGTTGTTTTAGCATCGAGTGTAAATGAAAGTGAACCTAACATCTTAAGGGTTGGGAACATTATCTATTGTTGGGAACATCTGTCTATTCTACTGTAATGCAATCCCACTCTACTCTCGAAAATGACAAACTATTTATCTTTGCCAGAAAGATATATCCCAGCTAAAATAAATAAATTAATAAGTCACTGCAATACATTTTTAAAATACTTGAATTAATTATATACAGGGTTTGTCCGGAAAGTAATAGGACTGAGTCGATTTAAAAAAAAATATTGAGCCAATCGTTACAATTCTTTAAAAACTTTCAAAATAGGCTCCTTCTGCATCGATGCAGCGCTGCCAGCGCGATTTCCAAGCATTGAAGGCGTCACGGAAGTCATTCTCCGGAATAGCCTTGAAAACCGCGGTGCAAGCTGCTTGGGTCCCCTCTGTCGTCTCAAAATGATTGCCTTTCATCGGGCGTTTCAGGCGAGGAAACAAAAAGAAGTCCGGGGGGCACATCTGGGCTATAGGGCGGCTGCGGAAGCGTTGGAATGCCGGCCTTGGTCAGGTAGCTGTTCACAAAAAAGGCGGTGTGAGCCGGGACGTTGTCGTGGTGCAGCTTCCAGTCGGCTCCGATGTCTGGTCGGACCCGATTGACCCTTCGTTTGAGTCTCTTGAGCACTTCCACGTAAAACATGGCGTTGACGGTTTGTCCAGGAGGAACAAATTCATGGTGGGCGATGCCTTTGATGTCAAAAAAAGACAATGAGCATCGTTTTCACTTTGGATTTGCTCATTCTTCCCTTTTTTGGGCGAGGAGACGCCGGCGTGTGCCACTCGGAAGATTGCCTCTTTGTCTCGGGATCATACTCAAAGATCCATGATTCTTCACCTGTGATTACGTTATTCAAAAATTGGGGGTCACTTTCACACATGTTCAAATTTTCTTGGCACAATTCCACTCGCCGCAATTTCTGGTCGTCAGTGAGCACTTTTGGGACAATCTTCGCGCACACCTTGCGCATGCTCAAATGCTCCGTCACAATTTCATGAACCACAGTTTTTGGTAAATTTAACATCTGGTCAATTAAACGAATACTTAGTCGACGGTATGAGTTCAAAACTTCGCGCACACGAGTCACATTGTCGGTGTTTGTCGAAGTCGAAGGTCTTCCAGCACGGTCTTCATCGGCGACCTCTTCCCGGCCCTCCGAAAAGGCCTTTTGCCACCGAAACACACCACTTCTTGCTAAAGCGTCATCTGGGTAAGCCTGCTAGATCATATCAAACGTCTCTGTCGCAGATTTACCGAGTTTAACACAGAATTTAATCGCGTACCTCTGCTCTAACGAACGCTGCATTTTCGGCTTGCACCACTCACAGAAACACGTCGCGCGAAAAAGCCTGTCCTGACTCTCCGTGTGCTCGGAGACAACCGACCAGCCGCTCGTTCGTTAGCTAGGAACGCCCTCTACCGAATCCAATCGGTGCGCGCACGCTCCGAAGTACAGTCATGGCGGAATAAAATCAGTCCTATTACTTCCCGGACAAACCCTGTATGTATATATATATATATATATATATATATATATATATATATATATATATATATATATATATATATATATATATATATATATATATATATATACGTGAAATGATCGGGAAGAAGTTTACAGAGTACATAGCTTTGCGTTATTCATTGCAACTTAACAAAAATATTTGTGCATTAATAACATACCGTATTTGTTTAGTTGAAGGTATGAGGACTTCGGGTTCTGACAATGTATATCAGAGAAGCACATATTTAAAATGGTGACTTGTCTGGAAAATTGATTAACAACAGAAGTGAGGTCAGTGGTGTGGTTCCTATGGGCCAATAACACTACACCTGCTGACACTAATAGGCAGATTGTTCAGGTGTATGGGCATTGGCGTCTCTGGCATGTAAAATTTGGGGGGGGGGCATCAAAATAAATGATCTAACCGCTAGTGAGTACCTAAATAAATTAAATTTAAATAAAATATTGAATATTTCGTATTTCAAAATATTGGGGGGACGCCCCCCCGTCAGAGACGCCCATGTGTATGGGGAGGGCTCAATTTCAAAGCAACACGTAATGAAGTGATGTCGCGCCTTAAAGAAGGACGAACTAGTACTGTTAACGATAATCCTGGACACAGCGGTAGATCCAGTACCTCAACCATTTACGTGAACTTTGCTCATGTGGATGATTGTATTCGTGTTAACAGAACATTACGCTCAATATCAGCTGAGTTGGGACTGCCATATTGTGTTGTGCAGAACATTGTGCTTAATGTCCTTAGGTATATGAATATGGCGAAATAGGTGGCACGGGTATTATCAGAGAACCAGAAGAGCGACATCGCTGAATATCTTACAGCGTTAAGCTGCGGAGAGGAACACTTTTCTTGGTGACTAGTGACGGAATGATATTGCATCTGCTCATCTCATCAAGAAAATAAGCATCTAAATTATGGAAGCATGGATCTTCTCCACGGAAGAAAAAAATTCGAAGTGGTTGTTTCCTTCAGAAAAATTTTCTATATTCTGGGACGTATCACTTATTGTTTGGATTATTTGGAATAGAGATAAACCATGAATGCTGAAAGGTATTGCAGGACACTTCTGAAGTTACGGGATGCCATCAGACGACAACGTCATGGTCTCGTCTGCCGTGGTGGTTCTTCTGGATGATAATAAGACCACTCAGCACACAAAAAACTGATGAGTATATTCGGTATTTACGCGGGGAACTACTACAGCACCCCCTACAGCCCTGACCTAGTCCCAAGTGACTTACTTTTTTCCTACTCTAAAGCGGAACATGGCTGGCCACCATTATCTGACATGTGATAGTGTGAAAACCGCTACCTCACAGAGAACTTGACGCGGATTTCTGTGCAACCGGCATGGAAAAATTTCACCTACCGTTGTGACAAGTACTTAAACAAAAGGATTACATCGAGGACTAGTGGGGACGAGTGCACTGTATCATCAGGTGTGATGATCTTCCAGTTATGTCTCACGATAAACCATAAAAAGCTTTGTAACCTTTTTCCGGTCATCCCTTGTACATATAAAGAAGAAGAAGCAAAAGTACACATTTGAGAAAATACGACGTATGAATATCCAGAGTAATGTTTTAAGTAAATTATCCAGCGACGAAGTCATTGAGGGGGGGGGGGGGCAGACGGAGGGGAATTTTTGGGGTCAGCAATTTTATTTTAAGGATAGTTTATATTACTTGACCTACATTACAATATGTCTGAGGAGCAGCCAGGGGTCGGGCGTTACCACTGGGATGGGGGCGCTCGCCAACCTTGTCCTTTTTCTGCCGTCGTCGTCGTCACTGGTACCACCTAAGACTATATTTAAATCACGGAAAAATATATATTGATACAGCGTGTGTGTAATGGAGAACTGAAAATACCAAGAAAAAAAAATACAACTAAATGGAAACAGCTCAGTTGTTACTACAATATGTCCCTAAATTTCTTAACCCAAAATTGCACGACTGAACTCACCATTGGAATCCACTGGATAATGAGTTCAAGAAAAGTGAGTTTCACTTTCAGGAACATGGAAATTTTCGCATTAGCATACAGCGAGGACCTATCTTTATTAAAAGCTGCTGAGGTGGCTGTATCACATTGATTTGTAATTTTTGCTTTCTTTTCTTATGGAACAACAACGTAATAAGTAGACAGAATCTATATATGAGGGGAGGTTGATAAGTTCTCAGCCCACCCAGGTTCAAACAAAGCTAGATATAAAAGTTACATACATTTATGAGGCTTATAATTTATAAAGCTAATGTGCAAAATTTGGTTTGACTAAACCATTTTTTTTTTCAGGTCCAAAGTGAGGATGTCAGCCCACGTCTCAGAAATTAGTAAATTTGAACACAGTGCATTCATCAAGTACCTCTTCGTAAAGAGACTCTCGCCGAAGGAGATTCATTACGACCTTGTTACGACATTGGGGGACAAGGCACCATCGTATGCTACTGTGAAGAAATGGGCAGCGAACTTCAAACATGGGCAGTTTGGTCTGAACAATGATTCAAGGTGTGGCGTGACCTCTCCCGAGATGATTGACGCCATTCACCGGATGATTCTCGACAATCGCCGGATCCCGCTCAAACAGATAGAGGACACATTGGGACGGCTGTTTTCATTTAGTTGTAATTTTTTTCTTGGTATTAGTCTCGCGGCAAAATGGATTCCGAAATTTTGAACGCAGGTCAGAAGCGTGAACGGATGGAGGCGAGTAAGGCAGTTCTGTCCCAATTTCAAGTGGATAAGGCCAATTTTTTGCAACGACTGGTAACAGTGGACGAAACCTGATTATATTTCTACGATCCCATGACGAAACAGCAATCGGCGGAATGGCGCTACAGCGGTTCTCCACGTCCGAAGAAGGCTAGGACACAGCGCTCTTCTGCTAAGGTCCTTGCTACGGTCTTCTGGGATTGTGAAGGAATTCTATTGCTGGATTATCTGAAATCAGGTGAAACCAGCAATGCAACTTCTTATACATCTCTTCTGGACAAACTGAAAGCAGCACTAAAGGAGACGTGGAAAGCTGTCAAAAGGGGTAATCTTCCTCCAGGACAATGCGCCCTCACACAAGGCACGTCTTACATTATAAAAATTGGAGGACCTACGGTTTCAAATACAGGAACATCCACCTTATTCCTCATTTGGCTCAATCAGACTTTTATCTCTTTCCTAAATTGGAAATGTTTTTAAAGGGAATGCATTTCGATGATGTCATTTCTCAAACAGAGGCCTGGTTTGCAGAGCATTCATCCGACTTCTATTTGCCTGGCCTGCAAGCAATGCAGCAGCGATATGAAAAGTGCATTGCACTACAGGGGTACATATGTTGAATAAAAACGTCGGTTCCTATCTAGTTGTTTTCTTGGTGAGACTGAGAACTTATCAACCCACCCTCGTATTATTCAAGTAGGATTCAAAGTAGGGATTACCAATCCGAAATTTTTACTTTCCGGAATACGGAAAGTAAAATCGGAAAAATTCTGGAATTCGGAAAATCCGGAATTTTAAAAATTCCGATTTCGGAAAAATTCGGAATAAATACATCACTAAATACGAAAATTGATTTTTTTTCTTGCGGCTCGCATTATTCTATACTGATGACTGGCCCACTTGAGATACTGAATTTAACATGCCTGCTGTAGAACATTAATGTTAGAAATATTAATATGGAATATTTTTTAACGTTTGACATTATTTTTTCATATAGAACAATTAAGTTAGCAGCCACCCGGATGGTTTTATGTTTGATTCTTTTCAACAGTTCAAAACATTCAATGAAAAACTCCTGTATATTTCTGAATGTAAGACGATCCCCGCCCCCTCATCTTTTCAACAAAGGATTTTAAAAAGTTTATCTATAGCACACATTGAACATATTTTTAAAACTTACTATAAAACTAAGCTAAAACTCAAATCAGATGCAGACCTCCCTTCGTCTTTCTCACTGGAAGGGTCCAAATGAATCTGCGAACGTTCAATATTAAAGTGGTAGATGAGGAAGTGAATAAAGTTAAGAACTTGTGATTCTGTTCATAAATAAATAAATCAATAAATCGCGAAAGTAAGACAAAATCCCATTTTTTGGTATGAAATTGCGGCGAAAAACCTCGTCTTGAATTCAGAAATATACACATGGTACTTAAAGTATGATGCTGCCACACAAATTTGATTCGGTTCAACTTACCTTTTTTTATTTTCTTGAAAAACTTGTAAACAAGCAAAAATTTCACCTCTGACAACTGCAAAATGTCTGATGTCACTTGGAAAGAATGAAATTAGTTTACAATCTTGCAGTCTGCACAAACGTATCAAATGTATAATATATTCTGAAAAATTCGTGCTTCGAAAGTACAGTGGAAGGAAAGGGACATCACAGAAAAACTTGTGATCGGAATTCTTGCAAATTCCTTATGATATAACCCGGGATCAAATCGGTATTGTGTTCAAGAGGACTACACTTTAAATAAGTAATCGCAGCTCCTTCTAAGAGTTTAATACACTACCATGCTTCACTAAACGCTCCATCTTACTCCACACTCTGCAATTGTTCATATAGATAGTCAGAGCTTTTTGCAAGAAAAGTGTATTCTCGAGCCGAACTGTGAATATGTAAGTTTTTCTGACACTATATTTCATTCAGTACTGGCTAATTAACCTCTAAACATTCCATAATATTAACACAAGATTAAAAAGTATTCCCATTTTCTACACCCAATCAATGTGTAACGCCTGTGAACTATGATGTTAGTGTCACCTTGCCCATCACTTTCTATTTACAATGACATTGTTAAAACGAACCTATGTATTGTAAAGGATGAGACCTCGGAAATAAAAATTTAAGAGTTAACATTTTCTTTGAGTGACTACGTTAACAGCCATTTAAACACAAGTGTGCTCAAACTTTCCAGTCTATTTATCCTTTCCACAACAATTCGAAATAGGAACCCGAATAGCAATATAGTATGCGTTTCATCACCTTCAGCGTATTCACTGGCATTGGCATTGACAGAATTTCAACAAAAAACAGGGTTGTATTCAACACTTCCGGAATATTCCGGATATCCACCACGTTTTGAAACATGCAATTGTAAATGGAACAACCAATAGCACGCTATTTGTTGTCAAGGGATTGTAGAATCAAAGGACAAGGAAAGCAAAAAATGTTTCCTGCTATTAGTGACTGGGACAATAGAAATTAGATCTTAATCCATGATGTCAAATATTGTCGGCGTTAAGAGGTAATGAATTTTTACTGACTAGTACCTTAGTTTTAAAAAGTCCTCAATCGAAATTTAGTAATTAAGATTTACAATTCGAGGTTTGCCTTATGATTAAGTTAATAAGAAAGATATTAAACTGAAATTAATCCAATCTTCGCAAAATCCACTTTAAGAAAATGATTGGTGGGAAGATAATACGAAAAACGAAAGTTAAAAATCAAACGCACAGGATAGTCCGTTATTAAGATACGGGAACGAAGTCTTGGCACTGCTCTACAAAACTCAAAGCTCGATTACTAGATCATAAGCATAAATGAGATAATGAAATAACCTAAACGCAAAATATCTAACATTTAGTTCCCGAATTTTTCATATGTAGTTTGTCTAAATGCAAAAAAAGAAACATTTACCTCTTAATAATCGAAAAAATCTTATGAAAACGGTTACAAACGCCACTAATAATAATCAATATTATCTTTACAATAAAGTATTAATTTACAAAGTTTGAACTTATATTCCGCTCTAAAAATCCTGGAATGGATTGCTTGTTGGAGCTTAATTTCTTCCTTTAGCACTGAAATTATGTGTAACCTGCGCCTACAATTTAACATGAGTTCAAACCACAAGTGCTTCCGCCAGGAATAGAATCCAAGTTCTTCACACCAAAGGAGATACTGCTAACCACATAGCTAGGAGACAGCTCTTCCAGAGAAAGACTGTCTTATTCTGAGATGGAAGAGACAAGAATTTGTCATACGTAGAAACTTAAGTCAAAATTCCTGAAGCTTAAACTTAAATATTAGAAGTTTAAAAAATGGACTTTGCTTCGAAAAGAAAATAAAAAATACAGGAATAATTCGTCCACACACTAAATTTAACTTCCATTTTTTAATGTTTTAATATGTAAAGGCTTGGTTAGAATTAGTTTTAGTTGTTTACTTACAAGAAAAATGAGATTCATCAGTTTTCCATACACAAATTAGAAACTTGATTTGTGCCTGGTACAGGATGTCTGAGTACAAACAAGTGAACAGTTTCGTGATCGTTAAACGGGTGCCAGGTCCACCAATGTTATAATCATGAAGTCATTTATTCCTAAGCATGCTTAAATGAAATGTATGACAAGGAAACACATCAAAATTATTTACTCCCATAATGGCTGACTTCGATTCACAGTAAACAAAACAAACAAACAAAAACTATACAGAAGTGACAAAACGACATGTTTATAAAGAGTTGTAATTCAGTTTATTGTTATGTTTTTGTTTATATCCATAACCCAAATTCATGCATAATTAATCAAAATTGAAAAGTCATTTATGCGTGAAACTAATTAAACAAAGTAATAACAGAACAAGTGAATATCAGTAGGTGCTGCTAGGAATTCACGTGGAGTCATTTTGGGCAGTGGATGAAAGTTTATACGTACAGTATATACTGTATTTCGAGCTATCTACGAGAACGAGGCATTCCATGCTTGACCTTTGTGGCGCACGCACAAACAAATACGACATGGGAGATTTCTTTCGTCACTTCCATTCCCTTTCATTCTATTATTCCATCTGTTATTTCATAATTCACTCATTTGTATTATCAGTTTCCGTTAGCCTATAGTGAGGTTTTTCAACCTGGGAGTCGCGGAAGAAATACATGAAACGAGGTAATAAAGATAAATGTAATTATAATCTAGTAGCGGAAAATATATTTTTAAAGATTATTTTGAATGTCTAAATTTAGATAGATATTTCCACCTCTCTGACAACTGTTTTTTCCTAAGGTTTACACAGAGATACAACTACACGCGATAAGCAGAAATTATCATACAAACTGAAACTTACTTATAGGGGTCTCTGGAAAGATGTGATGAATGACGATATACGTTGAGAAAACCTACCTTAGAGTACTGCTGAACATTTTATTGAATTTAACTGTTAAAGGTAAAGTAATGGGATCACCAAATGATTTCTAAACTTCTTCGAGTAAGTAGCTGTTGTGTTCATAGGCTTACCTGAGTTCCTCAGTTCACTACCGCGAAGCATACACTCAAGATACAATACAGCAGTTTCAGTATGATCTCTTGCTCTATAATATTCAGATACTCGAGGGTCATTATCCTCATACTTGCAACAATTAAGACTTGAATATAAGTTAATGAAGGACGAAATACATTTTGAACACATTAGGTTTCAAAATTATTGTAATTCACTACCTAAGTTGTGATACTTTTTTAAAAAAATAATCTTTAACCAGGTTAATTGGTTTGGAGATTAGTGTCCCTTTCCAGCAACGAGGGTACCTATGTAAGAAGTAAATCTGTAGTTGAACGTAAAATCCGAAACACCGTTTCACACCGAGAATCGAACCCATCTCCCACCATATAGACACAGAGAAACTAGGTGATTCTACACTAGGGTTGCCAACTCTGAAAAAAAACCGGCACCCTTTATGATATAGTCTAAGTGTGAAGTATCTCTCTTCGGACCAGGGGAGGCAGGAGGGGCAATTGCTCGCCCCCTCTGAAGAGTTTGACGAATATGTATACTTTAATCTACTAATATACTATACTTTGTCTACTAATATATTACTACGAAACGTGAAAGTCTTATGTCGGTGGTGCACTTGCCCCTCTTCAAGCGAAGTCTGAAATGACGCCCGTGGTTCAGACCCATCCATGGGAAGGAAATGTACTATCTGAACAAAAGTGCATTAGCACCTGTACTCTGCATAATCCTTTGTACATTCACTAATAATCTTAATAGATACATTGTGCCATAAACGAGAAACTGAAATCGGCATTGATCATTTTATTGTATTTATCAGTAACTGCCACTTCTTTAAAATCATCGAAACAGATGAACAAAAGTATATTAATCTTTACGTATGACAATTTTGGATATGGAAAACGAAATTTATTCTTTAAACTTACACTTTAACTACAGGAAATTGTTTTAAGAAGTCATTTTTCGCTCCCAATAAATGTATAAAATTCGTTACAAGTCATTTTCAAATTTTCCCTAATACAGTCCCTATCATCTCTTTAAAACTGTCTAAACAGATGAACAAAATATGTTAATCTTTGATAGATGGTGAAAGACGACAGTTATGGATTTGCAGAATGAAAGTTACCGGTACTTTTTTTAAATCTATACTTCGGACTAAAAAACATATTTGAAAAACTGGTCATAAAGGGGTTTGTAAGAAGTTTGACCGATCACCGGCTTTAATCAAAATAACAGCAATATATCCGGCCAGGCCGGTGAAAAACCGGCCAGTTGGCAATCCTGTTCTACACTTCTCCAAATTATGATTGTGCGTCTGAATTTTTCTAAGTCGTTTAAAATTGTGAGTTTGACAACAACGCACTCGAAGTAATATGAGGAGTAGCCTACGAGAGAGAGAGAGAGAGAGAGAGAGAGAAAAGAAAAGAAAAAAAGTAGGGAAGCCTTTCCAACACACCACGTTGTTTGCTGTTTGACAGGTCCTATTAATTCCTTAATGAAATGTTAGTTTCAGAGCAACATAGTGCCTTGGCAAATGCAGAAAACTTTGTTTATTTAAAGAAAACGCACACGCTTTTAAACAAACAAACAAACAAACAAACAAAAAAAGGAGGATTTTAGTGGCTTCCTTCGCTACCAATATAACTAGAAGGTAGTTCTACAGCTTGTTTTGATAGCTGTGTATATTTAGTTCTTTCCTTCTGTTGGAATTCAAATTTTTGAACCTCATTCGAATCACACTGGTGTCTTTATTTTTTAAAATCTTCCGCTGTTCTCAGTTTCTGATCTTATAATTCATTTCCTTCTTTCTTTCTTCAAGAGAAGTTATGCTTTAGAAAGTCGTTACCTGATTGCCGTTTGTATTAGGGATGGCCAAAAATTTTCGGATCCGGATATCCCGGATCCAGTGAGATCCGGATCCGGATCTTGCCGGATCCGGACCTAGATCCGGATCTCGGATCCGAATCTCAGATCCGGATCTCGGATCCGGATCCGAAATTCGGATCTCGGATCTGGGTCCGGATCTCGGATTTGGATCCGAAACTCGGATCTCGGATCCGGGTCCGGATCTCGGATCTCGGATCTGGATCCGAAATTCGAATCTCAGATCTTGATTCGTATCCAAACCTGCATCTGAAATTGTGATGATAAAATTGAATATCTAAAATTCGTCAAAACTTTTTTCAGATTCACTAATATAGTAGATTGCTGTGCTTTTAAATGTTTCCATAACACGTTTGTGCTACCTTTGTTCTTTATTTTATTTTGACCTTGCAATATTTACATCGAAGTCTCTTTAGTAAAATATTTCCAAGTTTGCCCTCTTCCCATTTCAGAGTATAGTTGACCGAAAACTGATCTAAATGGTAACAAATTCTTCTGTTTAGCTCCTCTTCGAAACTTAATGTTAACTTCACATTGAAAATATTTATTTTATTCTTAGAAAATAAACTTTCTTATTTTCTCATATACAAATGAAATATATTTTAGATAGACCCTTCTAATCGCAGAAATACTGGACAAAACAAACTCTTTATTAATAGTTTCTGACTCACTAGAGTCCAACCATCAACAAATGTAACAATAGGGATGCGTTCGAGTCGAGTCGAGTCGAGATTTAAGCCTGTCTCGACTCGTCTCGAGAAAATTTTGTCTCGACTCGTGTCTCGACTCGACAGACTCTGTCTCGACTCGACTCGAATTCGAGTCGAGACGTCTCGAAATTCGAGTCGAGACAAAATATACGAGTTAAAATATACGCACACATCAGCCAGAATATTATGACTACCTACCTTATTGTCAGTGTGTCCAACTTTAGCACGGATAACAATGGCGACGCGTCTTGGCATGGACGCAATGACCCTTGAAAGGTCACTGGAGAGAGTTGATTGGTACACATAGGCAAGGGCGGCGATTTTTCTGTAAATATGGGGGGCATTCAGATGCAGAAGGCATGAGGATTTTAAGACAAATTGTATTCAAATTATGCCAAATATTGTATATTCATAAATACAATGCGGGGGCTCACATGAGCTTTGGGAGTGTCCGGGCCCCCTCGGCCCCCCAGGATCGGCGCTCTTGCACACAGGTCATCTAATTCCCGTAAATTCCAGGGAAAGGGGCGATGCGCTCTGAAGTCATGTTCAATCACATCCCATTTGTGTTCGATTAGGTTCAGATCAGGCGAGTTGGGCGGCCAGCACATCACTTGGAACTTGCCCCTGTGTTCCTCGAACCACTCCATCACAATCCTGGCCTTGTGATATGGTGCATTATCTTTTCGAAAAATGCCACTACCGTTGGGAAACATGGTCGTCGTCTGCAAGCAGTGTGTGATACGCCTTGGCCGTCATGGTGCCTTGCTCGACCTTCACTAGACACATGGATGCTCACGTAAATGTTTTCCGGAGCATAATTAAGCCACCGCCAGCTTGTCTCCGTCCCGCAGTACAGGTGTCAAAGAACTGTTCTCTTGAAACACGACGGATTCGCACCCTCCCATCGTCATGATGAAGAATATATCGGGATTCATCAGACAATGCAACGCTCTGCCACTGTGCCAAGGTTTAATGACGGTGGTCATGTGTTCATTTCAGTCGTAGTTGCCGATGTCGTGGTGTTAACATTCGCACATAGATGGGACATGGGCTTCGGAGGCCCATCGTTAGGGGTGTTCGGTGCACTGTGTGTTCAAACGCACTTGTACTTTGCCCAGTAATAAAGTATGATGTTAGTTCTGCCACAGTTCGCTGCCTGTCTTGTTTTACCAGTCTGCCCAGCCTATGACGTCCGACATCTGTAATGAGGTGGGGGCGCCCAACCTCTCGACGTTTGGACGTCGTTTTCCCTTGGTTTCGCGACTTGTTGAAGACACTCACCACAGCACTCCTCGAACATCCGAAAAGTCCTGCAGTTTCCGAAATTCTCCTGCCGAGTCTGCGGGCCATTACAACCTGCCCTCGGTCAAACTCAGATCGCGCGCCTTCCCCATTCTACACACGGCTAGCACTCTCACTGATACTGCATGCACCGTACGCGTGATTGACTAGCAGGCATTCGTCGGCAGGTGACACAGATATCGCCTGGACGGAAATTATATCGATAGTAGGTTGGTAGTCATAATGTTCTGACTGATCAGTACATACTAAATAAATTTAAAATGTAGGAAATTTTCAACATTCTGATCAACTTGCAGGAAATTTCACAATGAAAAGAAGCAACTGACTTGGACAAGACAACGGTTAGTTGATGGGGCAATCTTTTTTTCTGGTCTTTGAGGTGTGAGCTTTGACCATGCCTTGTGAAATTTTGATGTTTGGTGCTCATCAGTCGCGCTTCCATTTTTTTTCTAATTGTTCCAGTTCATGATAATTAACAATACATTGCGCAGTTCGAATACATGTTCACGTTTTCATTCAATCCAACTCAAGTCGCTTCAGATACTATAGAGTAGTATTTGTTTACGAAGAATTAATTGCGTATTAGAAATACATCCAAACAAAACATTCTGCGTGCTCATCTGCTCAGTATTCAAGGTTTTAATTACAACCTGAATTGTTAAAATGCGAACGTAAGTTGCATTAGATATCTAAGCAGTTCCTAGTCTATGGATAATTCAAGCAATGCTAATTAAAGTCTTTCTAGCAAGCACTTCTACTGTTCATAAACCTTACGCATTGGAGTAGGAAAAAAAAAGAAAAGAAAAGAAAGAAAGAAGTAAAATTGGTAATTTTGCAACCGTGACTCACTCGGGCTCATGCTCTCTATCCTCAATGGAGCTCGCGTTTGCTAATCTCAATGAGGATCACACTAGTCAAGTTTCTCACTAATTCGAGCTTGAGCTTGATATTTACTGTGAAATTCTCTTTAGCTCGATTTCGTAATGCCACACGTCCTTTCTTGTTTTTACATTTGTCTCACCATTTTCGATTTATACGAGTGGCCGTGGACTTTTCAATTAAGTTTTAGTTTTCATTTTGACCCGCCGCCATTTTGCACAGGGTTGTCGTAGAGAGTAGAGACTTGCTCCATTTTCCTTCATTTTACAACAGATTTCAAACGATGTGCTACTTAACCCCCCTTGCCATTTGAAACTTTTTAGTTGGATCCCGTCTGGGACCCTGCGGGGAACCCTGGGGCAAACTTTTTACCCCAAAAAAGTGTGGCCTTGAAAATGATGTTCACCGAGTTTTCCATTTACCCAATCGTTTCCGAACAAATGACTCGGTTCAAACTATTCTAGCAGGTAATTTCCTAGCTATGGCTTTTTAAATATTTAGAAATTGGCCATGTTTTTGGCCAATATCAGGGGAACGGTAAGCCATAGAAATATGATATTGGTTGTAATCAATCCCTAATAGAATGTTAAACATTTTGTTCTGATATTAATTGGTGGCCACTGGCCAACTGGCCATTAGCCAAACCACTGGCCAGTTGGACAGTGACTACCGGTTACTATTTGGTACCAAAATGTTCACCATCCTTTTAGATATTGATCAACACCAATATGATCTCTCTATGACTTACGGTTCCCGAGATATGGCTGCTTAAATTTCTGTAAATCGGTCATTTTTTGGCCACTATCTTGCGAACGGTTAGATTGACGCGAAAAATTTAATCATTTTGTCTGATAGTTTTTGATGCTCTATCTAATGCAGTGTACAAAATAGAGAATTCAGTAACGAACTTTTTAAGTTCGTTGAATATGTTGTAACTCACGATATCCCGCCCGGTGACACGTATAACTTCGGGATTCGTCTAGTTATAACATATCCAATGCGAACACAATTGTCTCGTTCGGATCTCAGTGGAGCCACTCCCTTGTCAGTAAGCAACTGTCTTCTTCAAATAACAAGTTTTTATATCTCGAATTATTTTCTTGGAAGATATTTCTGGTAAATACGATAATTTATTGTAATACACTGTAATTCTAGTCTAAGATACACGATATCGAAAATATGGCATTATAGACTAACATAATAATATGCAAATATTACACTGGAAAATAAAATCTTTGGAAAATCGCAAAGAGGAACCTGACATTCATGTTCACAGTCATTCCTCATTATTTGATTTTAATTATTACTTCATTATCAACGAACTTAAAAAGTTCGATACTGAATTCTCTATGTCTGTGTGTCTGTCTGTCTGTCTGTCCGTCTGTCTGTTATTTGCGATTTTTCAATTTTGAACCGTGTATTTGATAGAGCTTCAAAAACTATCAGAAAAAGTGATTAAATTTTTCGCGTCACTCTTACCGTTCCCAAGATATTGGCCAAAAAATAGCCGACTTCCAGAGATTGAAGGAGCCATATCTCGGGAACCATAAGTCACAGAGTGATCACATTGATGTTGTTCATTACCTAAGAGGATGGTGAACATTTTGGTACCAAATAGTAACCGATTAACACTGGCCAATTGGCCAGTTGTATAGTGGTCACCAATTAATATCGGTACTAAAATGCATACCATCCTCTTAAGTATTGACTAACACCAATATCATCTCTCTATGACTTACCGTTCCCGTGATATTGGCCAAAAATGGCCAATTTCTACCTATTTAAGGAGCCATAGCTCAGGGACCATAAGTTGTAGAGAGATGACATTGATGTTGATCAATACCTAAGAAGATGGTGAACTTTTTGGTACCAAATAGTAACCGGTGGCCACTGGTTTGGCCAATGGCCAGTGGCCACGAATTAATATCGGTACCAAATTGTTTACCTTTCTCTTAGGTATTGATTAACACCAATATCATCTCTCTATGACTTACCGTTCCCGTGATGTTGGCCAAAAATGGCCAATTTCTAGATATTATCGAGCCATACCTTGGGAGCCGTAAGTTGTAGAGAGATCATATTGGTGATGATCAATACCTAAGAGGGTGGTGAACATTTTAATACCAAATAATAGCCAGTGTCCACTGATTAACTGTCTACTGGCCAACTGGCCACCGTTCCCCAAATACTGGCCAAAAAGTTCAAATTTCTAGATATTTAAGCAGCCATATCTCGAGAACTGTAAGTCATAGAGAAATAATATTTTACTAATTTTTGCGAGGTAGGAACAATGACAGTTTTCCTTCCCGCTCCATATCTCCATTCTTTTTAAGTTCGTTCTGGCAATGCTCATGGAGCATTCTCAACTGGTTTAATTCTGTGAAACTGTTAGAATTAATTATAAGCTATGTAGAAACGCTTTCAAAATGCATTAAAATTATAAATGACAAGTAAAAGGTGCCTTGCTGAGCGTACGTTGTAGAGGCCCCATCAAGTATGCTCCCCCGCACCCCAGGGTATGCGCGCCCTTTATCGCTGTCACTGGCTAATATGAATATGAAACAGATGTCAGGCAAGGACAACTAGCGGTGTTTCCCATACGATCAGACGATGACTTATTTATGGCACGTGCCATAGTAGAAGGCGGCATAGTTGAAGAAACTACACCCTCTCAGTAACCTAAATTGCACGAAAATTTCCAAAGCAGGTTCATTGACCTGACTACCGCATGTTGCCCACTTTGTCCAAGAGCGGGATGGTTTGTTTCTAACTTTTCTACCGAAAAGCATTTGTCTGGAATGGTGTTTCGGAGACAATAAAATAAAGAAAATATACTAGGCAGAGAGAGAGCAGGGAGGAGGGAGTGTACCAATTATTCTTTCCTCTAAACCAGCGTTTCCCAACCTTTTTCAACTTGCAGCACACTACGGGTGTTACATGAATTCTCGCGGCACACTTATAGATATTATTATTTGTAAATATAAAACACACTGGTATTTTTTTCTTTGATTACTTATCTCCTTCGCACAGAGAAGAAAGCTCGATCACTGGGTTTTCCTCGTGGTAAATCACTATGCTTATTTTTCATTCTAATTTAAAAGGAGAAAACAACTGCAATGAAATGTTGGACTCAGGTTATTAAAAATACGCTTACTCTTTCGAAAACTGTATCCAACCTTTTACTAAGAATGAAGATCATTAAATAACGAACGAACAAATAAATCTATTTTACTTTTAAAACACAAATGTAAATAATTTAACGAAAGGATTGAATAATATTTTAAATTTTCAAGTTACGAAATAGTCTGTAACGATAAAGAAGCAATAATGGTCATAACAATAACAAATACTTTTTTCAAGATTAGAAATGTACAGAAAAGTAACACGGCATGAAACTTAAAATTGTATATTCATAGTAGAGGTTGATAGTAATGTGCAATACAAATATACATTTTCCCCTACGTTTTGCAATTTGATTGCTATAGAATTAATAATTTTGTTTTGATATCCTCGCGGTACACCAGTGGCCCATTCACGACACACCAGTGTCGCGGTATTTTTACTGCTAGCTTCTCATTTTAGATAGGTATATTTACAACAAAAGGGGGTAGCGTGCACCTTTGTACCCCCATAAATCCGGCCCTGTCCAGAAGTTATGTAGCCCTATGGCGTTCATGGAAATAAAAACACAATAGTTATAACTATGCTAAATTACTATAGACTGCCAATTGCTCATTCAGAGAATTTATGATGTTCACTTTATTGCAATGTTCTTATACAGACTAGATATAGGCTACGGATAATAGTTTTATACAAACTAGATAATCAATTATTATTATTATTATTATTATTATTATTATTATATTTGAAGTACAATCAAATATCATGACATTAATTACTAGTTTTAATTAACTGAATTGAGCTGAAAATTAAATCTTGATCTCGGAAGATTAACTATTAAATTTATGCGTTCTGTACCTTTCTAAAGTAATAAATGCTGGAATTGGTTTCAAGGCTGTTCCTGAGTGAATAATTTCTTCATAATAATATTAAAAGTTTTAGAAAAATTTTCGAGACATTCGAGTCGAGTCGAGATTTTTATGAGCTGTCTCGACTCGACTCGTGTCTCGACTCGAAAATTCGAGTCGAGAAATACGTTTGTCTCGACTCGTCTCGAATTTTACAAAGTGTGTCTCGACTCGAATCTCGACTCGAATTCGAGTCGAGTCGAGTCGAGATTCGAGACATGTCTCGACTCGAGCGCATCCCTATGTAACAATGAATATCTTTCACTTCGAAGGTACAGCAAAAAAATATAGACTGGTTGGCGTGGAACAACAGTAGATTTGTAAACATACACACGAGAATTTCAGAAGAGCGATATGGTTGTGTAGTATTATTAGTATTAATAAAAGTGTTCGTTGTATGACTTTATTACCTAACTTTATGGCTTGCCCTTCTGAGGTCAGGAGTTTGTTGAAGGAGTAAATATAAAAGAGATTTCTGTTATTTTTTATTCACTCTCCAGGTTTCTTTAATCATACATTGCAGGACGTAACCAAAACATATCCATGCATCGTATCATTGAAGCGTTTTGTGTTTTGTATATTAAAGTGTTCAAAAATATTTAACATATTCGCATGTGATCTCAGGTTTAATTCTCGGTGGAACATACATGAGAAAATTGAAAGCTGAAACAATATGAAAATAGTATTTAAAAGTCAGGAAATTGATATTAAAACTTTAGCTATCTATTGGGCCTGTAAGGCTGTATTTAAATTAACCCACACGTTTCGTGAAGATATATTACGTCGTTATTGTTTATTTACTATAAGCTACCAGATACATCCTCAGAGGCCACTTTACACTGTAGTAATCAACAGATGAAAACATTGGAAAAGGAATGGAAGGAAGGTCTCCAGAGCCTTAGATCAAGGTACTAACCTAGCATTTGCCAGTATAACTGAGGAACAACCCTGCAAAATTCTCAGTCAGGATGGCTGGTCTCCGAATTCGAACCGGTATTATCCAATTGCGAAGCAAGAATCCTAACAAGTAGCCTGAGCTCGCTCCGTATTATTATTATTATTATTATTATTATTATTATTATTATTATTATTATTATTATTTAATTAACGTGATGTTCTAAAATTAGTGCAAATTAAACCCCACTTTCTTTATTGCTGATGTTATAGTTAATAAGCCTACATGAGACATCAGTCCCCCATCAAGAAAGAATACTAGAACTGGAATTCAGGAAACGGGGGTGAAGAGATTAACGAGGATGAGGAAACTACGATGCAAAAACTGATAAATTATGACTTCATCACAGATATATTCACTTACGTCAATTAATATTTCTCTGATACAGGGCACTCTTACTTTCTATAGTGGCAGGAAAATGGCCCGCTCTTGTAAACGAACACACTAAGCATGTGCATATAGGCGCAATGTCCGTGCAAAAGAAACATAGGTAAAACCAGAAAAAAAAATAGGGAAAGCAAGGGGAAAGTGATAAAACGTCATTCAACTTTAAAAAAAAAAGCTAAAAATAACTAAACTTAGAGCTACGAAAGACGCGAGGCAAATTTTATCGAAAAGATTGTTTTTCCTTGTGATTAGTTGTGCTAACTATGAACATGAATTAAAAGGAAAACAAGTAGCTAGCTCTGAATTTCGCAAACTGGTTGAAAAGAAAATATTGGATAAAATTTAATAATAAAGAAGGCATTTATGATAATTAAAACAAACTAAATTCTTGGCACGACAGTCCTTTGGTTCCTACCAGCGGACTTACGTTCAAAGTGGGAATGTGTAGTCAACGCATCGACACCCAAAGTCCCTAATGCCGGCTTTCTAGACTGGAGTCCGCTACCTCTTACTTAAGATAACTCCCCAATTGTCCTCACGATGCTGGGTCAACATCGAAATTGTTGAGTGCCTCTCCGAAAATTGAACCCATGACCACGGGCACCGAAGGCACGCGCTAACCACTGTTTTTTATATATAAAAAGGTAACAGCTTTTTATCAGATTATTTAACCTGTTAAACGCTTTGCACGGATTACACTGTAACCATTACGACACCACACAGACATAGAAGTAAACGAGGACAGTTAAAAACACCTATGCCCGAAGTGGGATTTGAATTCAAGACATTCACAGTAAACGATCCACAGCCTAATGCCGCAGACCACTCGACATGGCTGTCGGGTTTTATCGCCTAATCTGTGGTACATTTAAAGTAACTGATTATTTTAAAAGTTGCTCCTAAACACTGACAATCTAAGTCTTATGTATCAAATATTTCCTGCGATAATACCATACACTCTCCTACTTCTATAGACGAAAAGCCATAGTTACCCACATTATCTAATACAGAAATAAGTTCTGATTCTCTAGTAGCTGCTGATGGTGATAGTCAAGGTTCACCGAAGCATGATCCCAAACCCAAACTGAGATATTGATGTCACTGGAACGCCTGAAAAGTCATTGTGGGTAAGTGAATTGCTCACTTGTCAGGATGAAGGGCGATGGTGATGTGAAATGCGGGGCTGTCAGAGGTACTACTATGATAATTGGATTTATAATATTCTATGTTTCCGTAAACCCTCTTCAAGAAGATAACTGTTAATCTTAGCTTTGAAAATATTACATAAAGAGTTTTATTGCTATCATTAGGTTGCATATAAATCTCTTTATTCCGGAATTATCGGATTTACTTTCACGTTTAACTTTCACATTTTTTCTGATTTACGAATATTTAAATCACGATTATCCCCTTAAGGTAAATTAGTGATATTTTAACTCATTTCGAACCAACTATATATATATAGTTAGTCTTGTTAAATGGGAATAATTGAGACCAGAAGCAGTCTACAGGCTAAGTTCAAATGAATCTTGGCCGACCTCCTGATAAACCACGTCTTTCAGCAAGGTGAATTGTGGCAATCCGATACCCACATGAGGAAATCTTCCGGTTCAAGTGAAAGCTTCCATAAGAATCAGCACCCTAATCAGTGGAATGTGTCTTGGTAATTTTTCCCCAATGTGAAAGTACCTAACTTTATTGTTAAAATGAAAAGGCCTTTATTTCGAATAAGTCGCCATTAGAGTTTTCATATTTGAACACAACACTCATGAAAAGTCATGTTAAAGCGCGACTTACCCATGAAAAAGAATATTTATCTGTTTTTAGTTTCTCGTGTTCCCCAAACTACATGCGGAATTAGTGCATGTGCCTTCCGCTCGCATTACCTGGGTACAAACAGCTACGATCTTGGTACTAGCATATGTTTCGGTTTCCAGATCTCAAATATTTATATTTCAGCCTGATTCTATGTCTGAATCCAAAATTTCAAATCTAGATAAGGGGCACCAAAATTCATAGTTTATTCTCGGTGCTCATATTGTGATTTACTAAATAATTATTAAATCTAATTGTAAAATATGCATTTGATATTTTCAGCAGACTGAGCAAGATAAATATACGTAAAAACTAGTCAATACTTGTCTTAACTGTTTATATTTTCTTAACTGTCAATGAAATAGGTGTATTGAGGAATTTTAAATATTCGAGTTTTGTACTCCGGTTTCAAATATATATAGCCCCCCCCTTGACGCTCAGGTTTACACTGGATAAAATGGGCTTCAATTCTGCTTTACACTGGATAAAACGGCAAATTATGGTTTAGCCCCTCCCTTGATCATATCCTGGATCCGCCACTGTATATGCATGTATTTCATCTCGGTCCTGCAACCGAGTGGACCTAGATTCCACATTCGAACTCTCATCCGGATCATTTTTTTTAAAGTAAGCCAAGCATTTGATCTTTAGAGTAGAATGAAGGAAACAAATAGACTTGCCAATATTCGTCTTAATTTTCTATTCTCTTCTTCACTGTGAGGACTTCATTAAATTACTTTCGGCGAATTTTAGATATTCAAGTTTATCATAATTTGGGTGGGATGTGGGTTTGGATAAGAATCAAAATCTGAGATCCGGATTTCAGATCCAGATCCGAATTTCGAACCCAGATCCGAGATCCGAATCCAGATTCGAGATTCGAGATCCGGATCAGATCCGAGATTCGAGATCCGGATCCAGATCCGAGATCCGGACCCAGATCCGAGATCCGGATCCAGATCCGAAATCCGGATCCAGATCGGAAATCCGAGATCCGGATCCAGATCCGAAATCTGAGATCCGGATCCAGATCCGAGATCCGGACCCAATCAGATCCGGATCTTCGGATCCGGCCAGATCCGGATCCGGCCATCCCTAGTTTGTATCCGACCATTTTTCAAACACCAAGAGAATGAATAAGTTGATATATATATATATATATATATATATATATATATATATATATATATATATATATATATTTAAAAGGGTACACAGACGCCAATAAATTGTTACTAAAATGGGTTAACGGGTTTATTCTTCCCAGTGTGCGTATTGATAAGACCATGCCAGGGATTTCCTTCTGACAAAAATGTATGCCTCTTTGAGGAAGAAAATTTTCATCCCAGGCACGGACAACGTCCCAGGATAGAAACAGGGAACACGTTTTATTCTGTAGACGAAAGTACTACAACAAAACTTGTTAAGGAGATTGGTTTACCGAAACTCCATTATATATTTACCCTGTCCGTGTGTCCGTCCGTCCGTAAGACGAAAACATCTCAAGTACAAGAATTACTTGATGTGTCATCACCAAATTTGTTCAATATGTAGAGGGTCAAACGTTAGGAATCAAGTTCGATTGCGGAGGCAATATTGATACCGCCAGTAATAGAAATAAGCAATTGCCCGTTTTTACGTTGATCGTTATATAGCAAAAACGGTAACATATGTAGGTTATATGAGGAAGAGGTTTTCTGCAATCAATTACGTATCCCAAGAATACATTTCATCTATATCCATCGCTCTCTAGTAAAACCGGAAGCAGTAAAGTCCACTAAAACTTTCGGTTTCTGTATGATCTACACAGACCAAGAATGACAAAGAAAGAGAGAAAAAAAAACTTTTTTAAAAATCGATTTGGCGTTCTCTAAGAATAGGAAAAATCTTTTGTAGTAACCCTCTATTCAAGTTTCAAATATAAATCACCTTCAGGTTCAACGTTGATTGCTACAGAAAAAAATCGTGATAGCAAAAACGAGGTTTCCAGTGGCACAAAACCGACCACTTCCGGTTTCAACGGAATTGCTATGGAGTATAAACATAATAGATAGCAGGAAGTTGTCTTCTGCAATAGACTGGAATAGTGATGTCATTTCCTTCCTGTTGCCATGGGGATCGTCATGTTTTTTTCTATACAAATGCGTGAATCTAATGGAGCTAAAGAGTTATTTCTAAAACTCCACATCCCTAAGTAATAAGGTAGAAATCGAATAGTTAATATAAGCACAATTATCATACTATCATTCATTCATTCATATTCATTCATATCGTCTTTATTGCAGAAACTTCAGAGGACATCTAAAGCATTACAATCGTCAGATCTTAAAGTTACAGATTAAAATGCATATACAATATTTACAAAAGGAAAAAATTTGGATACATAATATTTACAAATATGGATACAGAAAAGAAAGAAAGAAAAAAATATATAAAGATATAACTGTAATACATATCAATTGTAATTCTAATACAAAGAATAACGATCACTACAGAATACAATAGATAACTACTCGTACTATACATGTCTATTTATTTCTCGCATAGTTCTTCAATTTTTCACTTTAATTGCTTTGTAATTTCGTAAAACTCTTCTATATCATATATTGGATTATCTATAGTAATAAGAGTGATTTGAGTTTACTTTTAAAAGTACCCACTTCGGTATCTCTCAGTGCTTTTGGGAGAGAGTTGAATAATTTTGCGGACGTGCCAATAAAACTCTTTTGTGTTTTGGTATAATTGAAATACACTGCCATTATATTATCTTTGTATCTTGTGTTATATGAATGATACCTGGAATGTTCAGGGAAGTTATCTCTATTCTCTTTTACATACATTAAACATTGAAAAACAAAAATAGCAGGAAGAGTCATTATTTTGAGTAGCTTGAAACTAGGTTTGCAGTGACTACGAGAAGGAAGACTACATAACAATCTGACAGCTTTCTTTTGCAGCTTTAAAAGCTTATAAATGTTACTAGATCCACCCCAAAGAATAGTACCATATGATAGAAAGCTGTGGATTTGGGCAAAGTAAACAATTCTTAAGATTTTCAAACTAACGCAACTTCTTAATTTTCTCAACATGTATATACCCTTTGTTACACTAGCTGCCGTGATTTCAATGTGATTATACCAGTTTAATTTTGAATCAAGTTCAAATCCCAAAAATTTAACTGTAGAATATTTTTCTGTGTAATCTAGATTGTTGTATGTAACATTAAGATCTTGTATTTTACTCAGGTTTAAACACAAAAGGTTTGCAGTACACCAATCCTCAACTACGGTTGTTATATTTTGGGTTAATTGTTCTCTTTCGATAATTGATTTAGAACTTACACAGACTCCAAAGTCATCAGCGAAAAGATAGCCTTTAGCGGGAATAGTAGCTACTTTGGGAAGGTCATTGATATAAATAAGGAATAAAATGGGACCCAGAACAGATCCCTGTGGTACCCCAGAACCCACTTGTAAGTATTTGGAGTTCGAATTATGGAATTCTACTTTTTGATATCTGTCTGATAAATATGATTTTATAAGGTTTAACGCATCATGTTGAAAACCGTAGTATTTTAATTTACTTAAAATAATCTTATGAGATACCGTGTCGAACGCTTTTGACAAGTCATAAACTTTAGTAAAGTATTTATTTTCTAAACTGTCTAAAAGATCTTTAACTAAAGAAGTTGTTGCTTTAATTGTACCTAATCCTTCTCTATACCCAAATTGGGAGCTACTAAACAATGAATTACTCTCAAAATATTTAACTATTTGATCATTGAGTAATATTTCAACAAGCTTGGCTACTACAGGGATTATAGATATAGGTCTATAGTTGTCACATTCTGAATTATTGCCCTTTTTATGTACTGGAATTACTTTAACATATTTTAACATATCAGGAAATATCGACTCTAATATGCAACTGTTGACAATGTGTGTTAAAGGTTCAGCAATAAAATGTATGTCACTTTTAAGTATAATAGAATTAAGACCATATACATCACAGGTACTACTATTTTTCATCTTCAAAATTGCTTTTTCAACGTCCTTAACAGTTACTAATTTGAAGCTAAAAGTACAAGAGGGTTGGGGAATAGAATTCAGATAATTATAAAAATTTCTACTAGGAGTTTTTGCCTTAATCTTCTTTACTATTTCATTTATTTTATTAATGAAAAAATCATTCAAATCTGTAGCGGTAATTGAAGTAGGTTCATTTTCATTTTTCCTAGTTAAATTGCATTCCCTTCTTACAATATTCCACATGGCCTTACTTTTGTTTCCAGCATTATTTATTAGTGAGTCATTATTTTTTATCCTGGTCTCTTTCAACTAAATTGCTTTTTATATTTTATATGAAGTTCTTTAAATGACTTATCGCCAGTGCTCATGTAGAAATCATAATACATGTTACATAGATCTTTAACTCGATCTAGTTCTATGCTTTTAACTTTGTTAGCTTTAGGCATCGTCGATTTGTCTTTTAATGGCTTTAAAGGAAATGCAGTCTCAGCTGCGTAAATCAATGAATTTAACAAAAACGTAATTTTAAAATCAATTGAAGGTTCTAAATACATATTGGTCCAATTAACGTTACTTAAAAGATGTCTGAAAGTAACTTTACTATCATCAGTGATGTTGCGTACCAGTTGCTTAGTATGAACTTGAAAAATAGAACTAGATTTTTTGTACCTGTCATTTTTCGTAACAATTAAATCTAAGCTACCTATTACTGGCCAATGGTCTGAAATCCAAGTTTTTATCACATAACAACCCATACTACTACTACTGTTAGTAACAATATTGTCTATGCAACTCCTTCCATTAGGTGGGTTAGGTCTAGTCACTTGTGTTGTTGATATGCTTAGGCCGAAAGAGGATATGACATTATTTAAGTTTTGGCACTCTATACTTTCTCTTTTTCTAAAATCAACGTTAAAATCAGCACACAGAAATATTCTACAATTGTATTTACAAATATATTCTAAGATGCAGCTTAACCTATCTAAAAATAAATCAAAATTCTTATTCTCTGTATTTGGTCTGTACAAGGAAATGATAATTACTTTTAAATTTACAAGGTATATAGCTGTTACTTCAAATTCCATCTCAACTGAAAATCCCGTAACACCATCTAATCGTTTATAATCTATACCATTTTTTTTTTTTTTTACATAAATTAAACAGCCACCATGTTGTCGTGAGGGTCTACAGTAATAGTTTGCAATGTTGTAGCCGTTAATATTGTGAAGTTTAATCTCGTCATAATCAAGCCAGTGTTCTACCATACATATCACATCTAAACTTATATCTAAATCTTGTATAAAACTGGCTGCTGAGTGAAATTTATTGGAGAGACCTTGTACATTCCAATGCAAGATGCTAAACTTATTATTAAGTTCAATTTCATGCTCATTTAATTTTTTCTTGTCTAGATCTAATTGTTTGAGGTTCTTACTCTTTGTCTTTACTGACCGATCAGAGTTAAAACAAGCTGAGCCTTTTTGATCGGTCATACAAGTTAGTTTTTTTGTAAGTTTACTGAAGCTTGCTCATCTAAAGATTCTTTAGGCCAACCAATTGGAATAATGTTAGAAACAGTAGACATATTTGAAGTTATTGATTTGTTTACAATGTCAATGATCTTGTTAGTTACATACATTTTGCCTAATCTATTAAGATGGAGGCCATGTGAAGTATGATACCTTTTTCCTAATCTACTTATATCTACAAATGTAACATTATGGAAATATTTACAAAGTTTGCGCATTTCTTCATTCGTTTTCTGCACTTCCAAGTTAACACAAGACCAAGTGGTCAAATCATGTCGATGAGGAACAGACACAACAATAACATTTGAGCCTCGTAGCTCATTAAGTTTTCGAAGCAATTATACGCAATATAAACTTCCTAACGTGTAGATTGACAAACTGTCGGCACAGAGAAAGCTGTAAAAATATATGATTTTTTAAAAAAGAAAGAAGTCTTTTAGAATAATGTTAATTCTATTGGGGCATTTACACCTCTTATATCTACTGTTTATAATGGGAGTGCACAATATTATTTCTAAGTATACATTACAAAAGAAAGAAAAGTCTAGCCTTTAGAATTATTCAATCCAGACCATCAGTGGATATAGGTAACTTAAAAAAAAAAAAAAAAAAAAAAAAAATAGAAAACGTACAACAATTACACATCCAATTATGAATGGCTCAGTATATATTTTAAACAACTGTTAAACAATGATTCTCTTCAAATTTGCAATAGTATATCATACTCATATTACTGAATCAAGAATTTTCCGGAATTATTTAAAGTTAATATCTGATTATGAACAGGGTGAGTACACTTTAAGGTTTAATTTAATCTGACAATATAGAAATTCTCAAAATATACATCAGAGGGGAAAATTCACAAGACATATGAATTCGCTAATTTCAGTGTCAATGATTGTCATGCACGTAACATCATTTAACATATTTCTCTTCTAATTACCTTTTCTACCCTTTTTTTCAGTTTCAATCATTGAAATATTTAAAAAGAAACATAAGTATTGTTTCACTCTAATGTTTGCAGTTCCGAAATATTTCATCACTGTTTTCGTTTTGCATATAGGTTCTTTTAGATATTTAGGCTACTTGTTGTTTAGAAAATAAAATGGCGATCACCATGGCAACGAGAAGGATGTGACGTCACACTATTTCAGTCTATTAGATAAACGTCACAAAAATATATTTTTCTTTACTCTCATCTCTCTACAACAACTGGAAGTGATACAAATCTACTACCACTCTTGGTTTCAATACTAAATGAGAAAATATCACACTACATAAACCACTTCTTCATGTGGTGAATATGTCTCACTATATATAGATCAAAGAAGTAAGTATATGTTTCCTCGTCGAACTCACTACGACCATACATTATAAAGTAGTACTGACACGTGTACACCACGTGAAAGGATGGTTTGTAAATGGCATTTATATATATACATGTGATGGCTGGGCGTATTTTGGTAATTCATCGCCCTGGGGAAAATATTCACTTCTCATATTTAGAACGAACAGAGAGTGAGTTTAGAAAAAAACATCTATAAATTGTTGTGTGGAGTATTGTACTGAACGGGGTGGAAACATGAACATTATACAAAACCGACGAAAAAGACTGCAGGCTTTCGAAATGTTAGTGTGAAGAAGAATGGAGAGGATTAGCGGGGTTGAACGGAAAACGAATAAGGAGTTTTAAATCGTAAGGGTGGAAAAACATGTTTAAATTTACTAACGTTTCACAGTTTGCGGCAAGTGGGCTCCTAATAACGGCAGAAAACTTGATGATGATTATGAATGTCCGATAGTACATCGTGATCTTCTGCTAGACTCCTCTACACCAGAGATGTTCACCCTCGCGAGGGTGGCCCTCTCGAGGGCATCCTCACCCTCAAGTTCCCTCGCCCACAGTGACGCGAGGGCGAGGGAGCGCGAGGGCGAGAACAAGTTTCGGCCGCGAGGGCGAGGGTGCGCGAGGGCGAGGACAAGCTTCGATGGCGAGGGTGAGGGTGCGCGAGGGCGAGGACAAGTTTTGGCCGCGAGGGCGAGGATAAGCTTCGATGGCGAGGGTGAGGGTGCGCGAGGGCGAGGACAAGTTTCGGCAGCGAGGGCGAGGGTGCGCGAGGGCGAGGGTGAGGGTGCGCGAGGGCGAGGACAAGTTTCGGTAGCGAGGGCGAGGAAAAGCTTCGACGAAGAGGGCGAGGGTGAACGAGGGTGAGGGCCAAGTGTTACTGCGGGAGCGAGGGTGCACGATGGCTAGAGACAACTTTCTTCAAGAGAACGAGGGCACGCGAGGGAGGAGGACAAGCTTCCTTAAAAGCGACTGTTTTGGAGTTTGCTATTTGACCTCTTTTGGAGAGGGGCAAAATTTAAAATATCATCTGTTGGCAAAAACCATGGTTTTTATATATATAAAAAAACGTTTTTTTCTTTTGTTTAAACAAGGTTTTTATGGTTTAAATGATTTGATCTGTATATTCATATCATATCTGGACAGAAATAATTTTGTTTCGCCTCGATGTTATTATGCAACAACCGGGTTATGCTGGAAGGGGTCACATAAGCTTAAAGCGGAATAAAAACCGCTTCTTGAGTTACATCCGAGAGAAATTGTCCTCCATTTGAACTCAGAACCAGGACTAATTGGCCACAAATGCGATATGTCTGCCGACTCACTCACGAAGGAATCCTGATAAAAAAAAAAAAAAAAAAAAAAAACGTTGTACTGATCTTTACATGCTTCTTAATATAACTGTCAAGAGTGATTTCAGGACAAAAACATAAACAGTTGCACAAATGAAACCATTACACAGAATTACATATGAACAATTTCAAAGTACTACGAAGTACAGAAGAACTAATTTAGTTCAAGTTAGTTAACAGCGTTTATTGGTCCAAATTAAAGAGATACACCGACTTAATCTGCATATCATTAAGAAAAGTGAATAAAGATACGAATTATTTGAGTCCACTTTGGCTCAAACTCATTTATGCATAGATAGATACCAAAGATATTTATTTCACTAAATGCCTCTTGTGGGGTCTGTATGACCCCCCCACACACACACATACAAGAAGTACGGCATTTCGATGTATTTTATCAATAGTAAACATTGAAACGAAACAATATTTAGAATTTTTTCTTCGATTGCAATTGCATAACAATAATAACAACTACAAAAAAATCACAAAATAAACATTTATAAACTTGTAAAAAAAAAAAGTTGCTTTTGTAGTATAATCTTTCTGAGTAAAGAATGGGGAATTTAGGTCTGAATATAATACGAATAATATACGGGAGTGAAACGTGATAACCCATAAATGTGTGTTCATCAAGATTTTACAAACACTTACACTTTTACGAACATTTTTTGTTTTTTTGGCTTAAACCAGTTGGTTTTTTTGAAAACACCAGCTGGTTTAAACCATGGTTTAAACCACCTTGGTTTAAACCAGCCAACCCTGTCTGTCATGTCCCCTAGATGAAAAGTTAGTGTCATAGCAAGGTTATACATTAATCGTATTTTTCCTTTCAATTAATTGCAGTAAACAATTTCTCGTGTATACGTACATAATTATTAAAAATAATAATGCAAATAAGAATAATATTTGATTTTTCCCATGCAAGTTTCCGGGTAGAAATAGCGCTACATTAAGAAGTAAGTGTGCCTCATTGATGCCCTCCCTGTGCTGGAGATGTTTTAAATACGAAGTGTCGACTACACTGTCATGTCTAAAGAGTGTTGGTAGACAGACAGACAGTCACTCACGTCATTCAGTAGTAAATGACAAGAGCGCCGATATCTGAACAAACAATCAATGAGAGAACCATTAGAATGCAGTAGATCAGATGCAAAAAGACTTGATGGAATGACTTTGGTTCATAGATGGCCATTTTGCTCTGGACTCTCTCGGACTCGGGCTCATTTTTTTCAACTGGGCTCTAGCTCATTTATTCCTTTGGGAGTCGTGCTCGGGCTCACTTCCCTCAGTTGGACTCGCGCTGACATTTCATTGGCGCTCGGGGTAGCGCTTAATTATTGAACCCGAGAACGGTTGAGCGCGAATACCGAGCTAGCGAGCGTTGGGCTCGTGGGTTTGGATGCCCATGAAATGGGCTGATTAATAGCATACATACTCCTCCAATGTCCACCACTGATGAAGTTGTTACAATTAATCGGAATTTTTAACTTTTCATAGTTTTGTGACAGCCCAAACTATTATCTGAATCGATATTTGTTAAAATAATGTCAGTCACTATTATATCGATTTTCATTGTTTCTGCTTTTATAATCTACGTGGATAGAGCTATCATTTAGTTACAAAATAAATAATATGTTTTTTCTTGTCCTTAAATAGAAATGTCTGACACGTTATTACTGAAATTTTGTTAAAAGAGCTGCTTTAACAAAATAAATTTAATAAGTTTCACAAGGCATAAGTTGTTTATGCAGCCGAAATTTGCAACTGTTGACTGATTGCCGTTTAGCGTCCTCTTTCGTCGGCGAGGCTATATGAGAAGTGGACCTATAGGTTTAACGCGGAATTCGATCCACTGTCGTTCAATGTTCTCCCACTCGGAATTGTCCCCAGGACCCCATGCACCAAAGGTTCGCGTGCAAGCCAGTGAGATAGGGTTTGTATGTTGTGTTGTTCAATGATTTTTATTAGGAATAAAATACGTTACAGGATGCTATACTGATTGTAAATATTATAGTGCAAGTATTGAACGATTGTGTGGTAAAAGGAGAAATATAAATTTGGACAAATTAAAAAAAAAGGCCTGAAAAAACTGTAGGATATATGAAACATATAAAACTTAGGAAAAGCCACTTCAGCAAAACGAGCAGGATTTTGTTGTGGGTAAACAGTTTAATCATGCGTTTTATTTGTATATATAAAATAAAGAAGTTTCCTCTTCTGGGGGGGAGCGATCGCCCCGATCGCCCCCCCTGGATCCGCCACTGACGATAAGGAAATAATTCAACAAATAGGTTGAATAATTGATGCTCTGATCCTCACAAAGGAGGACCTCTCGAGGCCTCCTCACCCTCAATTACCCTCGCCCTCAATGATATGAGGGCGAGTGTGCGCGAGGGCGAGGAAACGTTTTGAGCACGAAGGCGAGGGCGAGCGAGGATAATGGACAACTCCTATCGCGAGGGCGAAGACAAGCTTCGATGGCGAGGGTGAGGGTGCGCGAGGGCGAGGGTGCGCGAGGGCGAGGAAAAGCTTCGACGAAAAGGGCGAGGGTGTGCGAGGGCGAGGAGAAGCTTCGACAGCGAGGGTGAGGGTGCGTGAGGGCGAGGACAAGCTTCGATGGCGAGGGTGAGGGTGCGCGAGGGCGAGGACAAGTTTTGGCCGCGAGGGCGAGGACAAGCTTCGACGGCGAGGGCGAGGGTGCGCGAGGGCGAGGACAAGTTTCGACAGCGAGGGTGAGGGCGCGCGAGGGCGATGGACAATTCCATTCGCGAGGGCGAGGGTGAACGAGGGCGAGGGCCAACTGCTACTGCGAGGGCGAGGGTGAGTGAGGTCGAAGTAAAATGAACATCGATGCTCTACACAGCTATTGCATAAGAAAGGATCTTCCGCATATTCTTTTACATAATATACAATACATGGAAATATTATTTATTTTGAGCTTTTAAAGCTTCTGTTTTTGACTATTTTTTTTATTGTGATACGAATGAGAGCATGTTAGGAATGGTGGAGGAGAAAAGAACAATTTTAGATATTATTGAAAAGAGGAAGAGAAACTGGTTAGGACACTGGCTAAGAGGGAACTGTTTCATGAGGAATGTGCTAGAATAGAATTTTCCAACCTGGGCTCCGCAAGCTAATCTGAGAAGGGCACACACAATGGTGAGAAATATACCGTTTTCAATTAAATGACTCAATTAATAATGACAAGTCAATTTGTGTGAGAAATGATATTCGACCTACTAGAAGTTGACTATACTCAAACAGCATTTTTCTGACAGGGCCAAAAAGCGTGTAGAGACTCTCTCGCTCTCTACGTATGTACGTGTTTGTAAAATATCTTCAAACGAAAATCTTCTTTCACATAACGGGTGACTCGAAAAGGAAAGAGGGAATGAGAAATTCTTGCTCGACATTCTTTCATTTGTCAAAAACTCTTCACTAAGCTATTTTTGTGGTACATACATTCTTCCCCCTTCCCTCTTCCCATAGCTTTTGTTGATGCAAGTGGGAAAAGTGCTGTTTCCTCCAGATAATTTATTTACAAATGATTTTACTGAATTGCCACACCAACATCCATGTTTTGTTATATATAACATGGGAAGAAATATAAATACTAACCGTTATATTGAAAGGGGTCCCACATGTATTGTACCCTCTAAAGGGGGCTGCAGTGTGGAAAAGGTTGGGAAAGACTGTGCTAGAGGATATAGTGACAGGAGAGGAAGAACCCACAGGAAGCTATGTCTGATGAACGGTATGAAAACAGAAAAATCGTAAGTGAAGACGAAGAGATTAGCTGAAGACTGTGGAGCATGAAAGCTCAGTTGCGGTAAGCTGCATGCTGATGATGTTATGTAATCCAATAGCACGGGTTATCTTCTAGAGATCTAGATTGTTGCTCTTACTAAGCTAAGAAAGTGGTTCAATAATTAGCATTTTCGATGAGGTAGATCCGAGTTGTATCACCTGTGGGAACTAATGTTAGGATTTCATGTTACACTGCAGATCCATTTTTTTAATTTTTAAATTCTGCCCCCAATGGAGGATATGGAAATTTTATTATTTTACGGTTTCCTTTGACCTGATGGAACACAGGCATATGACGACGATGCGATGGACACACGAGACCAGGTATATGTAAGTTTTTCCTATATAACTTATACGAAATATCTAATCGCTTACTCCATCTCGAAGAAGATAAAAAATATTTTACAATTGTTTTCTTTCTTTCTGTGCGTTGGACTTAAAAGATTCGAAACTTGATATAAGACTTATTGGGTCAGAAAATATGGATGCCTGCGTGCGTTCAAAATGGAGAACGCAAAAAATTCTTCCTGCAATATAGGCCTACATGATCATTTGCTAGTATATATATATAAAAATAACGAGACTACCGTAAATTCAGAATACTTCGTAAATGCACAAAAGCATTAATAAATACATGAAATGAAGTTGTTCATAAAATATTTTTCAAAATAGCATTGTGACAAATGTGAACTAGTCAAATTTGACCTCTTCTGGCAAGAATCTTCAAGTGGTATTGACCTCATTACCAAGCAGAATAAATTTAGAGTTTAGTGAATATGAGTTACTGGTATTGTCACTTAATCGTTTCAATCAATTATCAAATTTGAAAAGAGCACTTTATGTAAGGAACGCCTTCTAAAACACTATTATTCGGAAAAAAAATTAGTTCAAATAACCATATTGTTCAGTAGAATATATGCATTACTTAAAATCAAGCTGAAGAATAAATTGTGAATCCGCCATATATATTTTGTCATGAATGTTGAGATTGCTTGACACAAGAGTTGATGGTGTATTGTCAGGACAAGGTGTCGGGAAAGTGATGTCTCATCCGGGAAAATTTATCAGTTTTTATTGGATGAGCTCTGCTTCGTCTCGTTTCGTGGACAATCCTAATACACAAGTGTATTTGTTTCACGTCAGGAGAGGAAGAAAGGGAATAATCACATCAACGCTGCATGAAATACATCAGGAAGTTCCGCTTTGACAAAAACAAAGCAAAAGAAAAAAAATCATGACAACAAACGGTGCTTTCCCTACTTCAAATGCTTCAACACTTATCTTTGAATGTGCATAAGGGAAAACGCACACCAAAGACAAAGCAGTGATCGTGATCACTACGCATGGTGCTGGGTTCGATGCCTTGTTGAAATACAAGTCTTCCATTAACTTTCAAACGAAAGAAAATAACAAATACCTGGCCACTATGAAAATTATTACCGAGTGATATATATAAAACGAAGTCGGAAAACATCGAGAAAGGTTAATTCGAAAACAGACCAAAAAAAGTGATCAAATATTCAGTATGTAATATTTCGTGGGAGGAAGATGTTATGGTATGATGTTATAGAAAAAAAAAAGAATTAATTAGAACATAAACTTTATATTCATGTTAACTGTTTGAATAGATACGTCACAGTACCTTGAATGGAGGAATTACAACATCACTGTACAGACTCATCCCCACGAGACAGGTAAGGTTAATTAAGAACTGAACTTAAGAATTCTTCTAATCAGAAACGAACATGTGTGTAAGGGGAGGGGTAAAATTAAACTTAAATGTTGGGATATTACGATTTCACAACTGTAGGAGAAACCTGTCCATGGCTTTATTAATTTGTTAAATAGAGACAGATTCATTCCAGAAACCGGTAATCAAAACTTCCTAAGTATAGCCTTATTCAATAAATCCTGGCCACTCAACCTTCTTTAAAGACCCTTTCCCTCTTTAAAGACAGTTGAAATTAAACCAAACAAAAGTGGATTTTCTTTGGCCAATAGCCATCTAAAGCAAGATGGATGACCAGGATGTTTTGAATAAAACTGTATATTCGTGATTTAATTTGGTGTTTAAGTAATTACAGCTGTTATTGCTTGTCAAATGCGAATTTGATTATTATAGCTTTTTTCCTTTTATTTCAGTTTAAAATTCAAGCCTGGAATCAAACTATGAGATACTAATACACAAAGGGTGCAAAAGGCAGGACTAGACCGGGACTCAAACTCGGGATCCTCGGCATAGGGTGCCGATGCGTTAACCACTAAGCTATCTAGATCGTTCCTTGAACAACTATACACTTTTTCATTTTTGAAGACTCTTGACAGTAGTGATATGAAACCCGCATTTAGTTTCCGTGAAAATAAAAATGAAGGAACTTACACGTACTCTGGGAAAAGTTCAGCGGGAGAAGGGAGGAAGAAATTCGGCACTCTGCCCCGGGTTAGTTTTATAAAATTTAGTTACACTATGTGTACAGATAACAGTCAAAAGTACAAAGCTGAAAGGCAACTGGCGTTTTGTAATTAATTCTATAATTACTTTAAGTTTATTCTAGGTTTAATGGTAACACACGTTCTACCTTAATTAATTTAATGCACTAACACAAGAACGAATGTCTCAAGTTAGGACACATAATTTTAGGTAAGCAGATTTTTACTTGACAGAGGAAAGCAAAGCGACTGAGGTTAAAGGATCGCCGTGCTTTCTGGTAACAGCATAGAATATAGTGAGCATCATCATCTGTAATTCCAGCTTTCTCTGATATCTTTCTAACAGAAGACTTTGAACGGTCCTCTTATCACGCAAAACCAAAAGCAAACCAACTCATACAATAGACCTCACAATAGGTCTCTAATTATTTTATGTCAAGTCGCTGATCTCGTAAGCATAACGATCAAAAATCATATTATGTTGTTACTCAAAATTTGCGATATGAATAAACAGGTAATACAGTTTTCCGCAATTACATTATTATGACTACACTCGTTTTATTTAATTGACGTTTAATAGTTAACAGTTCATTGCAGTACTCCATTAAAATGAGAACACGGAAAACGATTTTTTTTTTTTTTTTTTAAAGTCGTCTCTCACATCTACATGGGGCATGCCAAAAGTTTTTTTGATACTCTTGGAAAAATCAATTTATTTACATAAAATCTTTTACACTTTCTTAAAATAGTTCCCACAGGCATCAATACACTTTTGCATTCTTAGAGATCACGAGTCAAATACTTTTAATAATTCGTTTGCTTTTAAATATCATAAATTTCATTATCATACGCTGCTATAGCTTCTTCACTTATTTGAAAGCGACGTCCTCGAAGCTTTTTCTTAAAGTTCGGGAAAGCAAAGACACACGTAGCTAAAACTAGAAAATAAGCCGGAGATAGAATACAGATTCCACTTTCCTGTAGGAACTCCAAGTTTTCGCTGCTGTATGTGGCCGTGTACTGTCATGATGAAAAAGAAAGTGAGACAATGAAGACTTTACGTGGACAGATATCCAAGCTTCAAAGATATTCGAAAGGCAATAAATAAGGTATCACTCTGCTGTCACTGTACGTTGACCATCAAACTGTATAGTTGCTGCGTGGCTGGTCTTAAGAGAGAAAAAAGATGCCAGAGTAACTAACTACGCTCCGGGCTCGACTAACTTTCGAAGGTGGTTTAGTTTTGAAAATATCATACAGGCTGTCGACGGCTGTTTTCTTTCGGGATCATAATTATAAAATCATATTTCGTTACCTATGACGATATTATAAACGTTTTCACTTTGACTTGAAAAACATTTTTTAAGAATAGGGTATATAGTGGCACCACTCCACAAGATCATCTTTTTGCTCAGACGTAAGCACATGCGGTGAAACCTAGTGACTGCAACGCTAGGAAAGGCCAAGATAAACTTTTATTATGGACTGGACTGCAGTTGATCCAATCTTCTAGATTGACTGAATTCCTTCGTACGTGATATGGTGATCCTCTTTCACAAAATTTCTTAGTGCTGCGACATTTTCATCCTTAACTGCGGTCCTAGGGCGCTCAGAGCGAGGTTGATCTGTCAGGCTTTGTCGACCACGTTTAAATTCCGCAAACCGATTAAAAACGGTTGCGCGTGAACGAGCAGAGTCCTCGAAATATTTTTCTAAACAATTATGGCACTGCTCTTGCGTTAAATCGTACTAAAAATGGTGGAAGATCATTGTATGAAAATCATATCGCTCGGGATTTATTGTTGCCGAATCACAGACTCAAACTAATCTACATTTCCATCTCTCTGATTCCCAAATAAACAAACATTCAGCCTTGCAGTTATATCTTTCACCACTAAAGAGCTTATGCTTTTAAATATCCGCTTCAATATGGCTACGCTATTTGAATTTTAATATCGAAAAACTTTCGGAATGTTCCTCGTATATTATGTAGTTTAAATTACGAGAGATATTTTACTAAAAGGAAATTATTTTCTTTTAAATGGCTGAAATAAGAAGGTGGAAAGGAATGGGACACTAGAAAAAAATGACAGACTCGAAGAGTATTTTTATACAAAAAAAAAAAAAAAAAAAAAACTAGGATACAACTAGACACTTTCGAACCAACAGCGAATCCCAGTTGTTTATCACGATTACGACAATTCTTTTCCACTAACAGTCATATACGATAATCTTTAACGTTCTCAAATCGACTGCACTTTAAGGCAGTGGTTCTCAACCGGTATGTCGCACAATCCCATAGGATGTCACAAAATTTTAAAACCATGAAGCAATTAATAATTAGTTAAAATCAATTTTCAAAGATTGTACCAGTCAATGCCTGCAGCAGCAGCAACAATGCTCAGTACTGCATAGAGTCACTACTACTTATTAGAATCTAGTCTTACACTACTATAATTTAGATTATTATTACTAAAAAATCAAACCAGTTTATCCTGATGTCGTAGGCATTCCGTAAAGTGTCTCATCAATCAAAAAAGGTTGCAAATCATTGCCTTACAGCATACACGTACGGAGTTTCTAGACATCGGTAGGAATACATTGCGAGAGAAAAAAAATGTTTCACAATTCTCGAATCTACAGTACTTCACTTGCAGGACAAGGGACCCAAAAAACCGTGCTATGGATATTTCGTAATTTATTTGAAAATACTATATATTTATAACTTATATACTTATAACAAATATTTATAAAATGAATATACATAGGCCTTCAAGAGACAAAAGATGGCGACCCTGTTTTTAAATTTTGTTGACTGATTTGTGTAACTGTAGATGCTCTTCCACTACGAATCGAATTCAGAACCTCAGGCACAACGGCACCTACGCTAGTTAGTACACTAGGAGTAAGGGCTTTCAAGTCTCGTGAAGTGTCATTCAGACTGATTTTTTTCCCTTCGGTTCTATTAAACGAAGTCCGGGACATCTTCGAATATATGAACACTTATTGAATTTCTTAAAAATAAATAAATAAATAATTAAAATCTACTTATCATCCCTTGAGTTTCTACTGGGAAAAGTTACATATTGGTTGTAATTGAAACTTATGATATATAGCACATATATGCGGCAGAGGATTTCATTTTAATAGATAATGATTAATTTCTATTACGTGTTTTAAATCAATTTGTTTCAGTTTTACGTTTCACCGTCCTGTCCTTTTAGCCTAAAATAAAAAAGGAGAAATGAGTAACTACAAGGGTAATATACTCTCTAGCCAGGATTCGAACTCACGACCAAATGGTCTTGCGATCTCTAGCCCAAATTCTTTAGGCTGCTAGCTGATTGTTATTATTATGATAATCCACTGTAGATTAATGAAAACTGCAATAAACAAAAATAAATAACGAAATAAAAAAAAAAATGAGATCAGACGAAACTGCAGTACTTGGGAGAAACTAACCAGACCTAGATCCATCAACTGTCACGAAACTGAAAGCATCGTTATTATTAAGATCACTTATTCGAAAGTTTTAACTAACATACCCCAACAATTGGAAATCACTTTTCAGCCAAAGGAACACTATCAAATTCTGAATACCACATTAGCTAATTAAATTTATGGAAGATCTTAACCGGCATATGTTTATCATCCTACATTAAACTCTAATGCTGATTACTTATAATAGATTTATACTTCACTAATAACATGATTAACTATTCATCTTGTGGATCATTATCACTTATCGTTTACCGTTGATTGCGATAACATTACGTAACTGGCACAAAGATGTAGCCGTCAATGTAAGTCCATGACTCATCGTTTTTGGACCTACAGCAACAGCGTTTGTTTTATAAATAAATGAATGTCACGGTCCAAGTACTAAATAAAGGACGCATTCATGTTATATAGTACCGGTATTTGTAAATAGGCTATATACAAATCATTATGGATCAAGCTCAATTATGTATCCTGTAACTATATCAGTGGTGCCCACCCCCCCTCACGTCCATGACGCACCCCCCCTCAAATGCTTATCCGTAGGTGTTCTTCCATTAAAAAAAATCTTTTCGATTAATTTTTACACCCTCTCAAACATATTTATATAGATTTTAACCCCCCCCCCAATATTTCAATGACGCAGTTTGCGTCATAGCCCCCCCTTGTGGGCACCCCTGACTATATTAAATTAATATGGTCGTTTAACTCTATTAAGAATACTATTAGTTTAAATTTTAAAATTTTATTGATGTACCGCCTAGAACACAATCACAAATATAGACATGAAATAATTTTGTAAATCAACATTAAATTTATATATCCTGTAAGATAACAAAACGATTGATAAATATTATTAAGTAAGTATTCTGCCTGTTGGCAGATCCTAGGACTATATTATTATTATTATTATTATTATTATTATTATTATTATTATTATTATTATTATTAAGGTTCGAGCCTGGACATTTTTCTCCCACGTTTCTCGTTTGGCTTCCTCTTTTAACTCCCAATATTTTCTTATATTTTAAAAATCATCGACTGGTATGGCCCTACAAATAGTAATGGAAGAATTGTAAATATCTCGTAGTTCAAAAAACTTAACCATCCAGTTTTTTAAGGGAAGTCTAAATTTTCACAGAACAAAATAGATGTTACCTTGTTACGAAACACCGATCTCAAACAAACAAAGAGGATGACAATAGTTTGATTTCACTGCTGGATAAGAGCACTGGTGTTTCCAAGCAAAATGAAATTAAATTTCTAATTTAGCGTCTCACGGATATGTCCTGTAGGTTAAAAGCGATGGATGAGTAATGAGAATGAATTATTAAGAAAAAAATTGATGTAATGAGAATTTAGGGGGGGAGGAGGTGAACAAGTGAATCCTAAGCAAAAACCAAGGACACGATAATGTGCAGCATAAACTCACATTGCTTACGATTGAATTAAGGATTCCTCGCACCAAAGATGACCGCTTTATCACTGACACACCACGAACCCAGGCTTTTTCAAAACAGATGTAGATGGGCAGATTTTTTTTAAAAAGTATGGCTTACATAGTGGGAGCAAAAAGAAAAAAACAGAAGAATATCCATGACAGCATGGTCTGAGATCAAACTATGGATCTCTTGAAACAGAAGCGAACCTAATACCACTGAGCCGCCGTGCTTCCGAATTCAACCAAAACGCTGTCTCAAAACTAAAAAGTTGACTCAGTGGTAGAGATTTATATCTGGTGCATGGGGTCCTTGGTTCGATCGTAGCTCGCGCCAAGTGAGCTTTGTGGTGGACAAACACCGTGTGGTGGGTTTTCTCGCGGTACTCTCGTTTCCTCACACTTTCTCCACTTCACCATTTCTTTCATTTCTCATCATCACCGTCTGACGGGCATACTCGTGGGACCTAAAACTTAATTTCATTTCATTTTTTTCAAAACTAAAAAGCATGCTTAATCCTTACGTTATTATTATTGGCGCCAGAAAGTAACATATAGTTAATGAAGCTCGTAAAATTTGACCAGTTCATATTAAAGTTAAAAGAAAAATTTCCTTACCGCACACCATACCCTAACGTATCTTCTGATTTCTTTAAAAGTGGAATCTTCTCTTCCATTTCGTTTCGGGTTACAGGTCATTTACTTCAAGGGCAGTTTATCTAAAAAGTAATCCCTGACACACTTTTAAAGTTTTTTGCGTTAAAGAGAATAAATAGTCCACATAAGGAAGTAACAACCCACTAAGTTTTCATATTGCCATACAAACACAGAAGTCTTCCAATTATATGTTACCGTACACTTTAACTGGTTTTAAGCAACGTCACTCTTTTATCATAGTTGATGCCAGCGGAAATATAAAGACAGCAGATTTTGCACACGATGTATGAATCGACGCGGGAGTGCAAAGCTTTTGCACACTGCCACTTGTTCCCAATACGGAACATCTTCGTTTCGGAAATAATGCTTTCAACTAACGAATTTCTTTCGTCATACTTACTAAGTAGTAAGTCGAAGTAAACACACAAGAACTACCCATTTACAGTTACAAAAATATCTATGTCTATCGAAGACATGCGTTTAGTCCAATTGACCACTTGAAACGACTACTTGACATTTGTGAAAAGAAAGAAAAAAACTATTTTTCTTTTTTTTATCACTTATGTGAACCAACTCGATAGCGCGCGATTCCAAAACAGCGAAAGTTTTGGAAGAGCCAAATACGCCAACGTTCGATAGATAAAGACAGGCGCATTGCGAAGTTCAAAAGCGATTGGTTTAAGTTAACCTTACGACCTTAGGCGGATAAAGAATCATGTCCTTGGGAAAGAAACCAGGAATATTCATTTGAGACGAGAGCGAAATAATTATTTTGTGTTATGTATTTTCTTCCTTTATTCTAAATAATAAGTGATTAACTACAATATTTAACTTTTAAGAAATTGCTTATGGATAGGAAAGGATTTTGAAACCTGGATGTAACATGGAACTATTACTAGTGACATAAGATGATATTGCGAATCTCTGATAAACTGCCACATCATCTTTGTTATGAAGTTTTGAAGACCATTCATACGTAAGTGATGACGTACCATTTGACGTTCCGACTTAATCACGACAGTCCTTTCTTCTGAACCGCTATAACCAACACTTTTGTTTCGGTTCTAATTTGGACATTAAAATAAACAAATTTATTTATTCATTCATGTCTAAGTAATAAGAAGGAACTACTGTACATTATGGCAGTAGCCTACTTTCCAAACATTTTTCGGTAACGACACACTTTACTGGTCGCCCACTAATCGTGACACAAGTTAGGTTAGCTCTGTATTCAGATGAGTATTGCTGTGAGTGTTGTCCCGAGACGAAAAAATACGGTATATTTTAAAATTCAATACGAGATGAGATAATTATGACTATTTTCGCCTCTTTGGTAACATTAGTTTACCAAAGTCTTAGTTCTCAAACACTGTTTTAACGTTACATGATTCATAGAATACAAACTATAAATGCATAAAGTGATTGTACGAACACAACGAAGAACATTTACCAATGTTTAAAGGTACACAAGTCTATACAAAATATACTCCAATAATAAATATTGTTTATAAGTTGCTATTTCACACCTTTCATTGGTTTTTCGTGACACAGAAGGATTCTGGTAACTTCTACACATATATATATATATATATATATATATATATATATATATATATATATATATATATATATATATATATATATATATATATTTTTAATCGGGGCATACATGTACACAAATTTGCTTTTCGAGAATCGAGGTGAGACAAGACTTCCACAAAAGTTACGAAATAATATTTTCTCGTTTTATCACAAGGACAACATCAACTGTTGCTGATATTGCTACGTTGACTGGTACAATCTATCTTCAAAATTTATTTTAACTTATAATTCAAGGCTTCATAGTTAAAATAAAAATATGTTGTATGAGGTCTAGAATTACTTGGTCTTCTGCATAGCATGTCTTTGAACTAGAAAATTTTTTTCGACCTTTAGTCGAAAAACCCCACATTTTTGTACAGTAAAAAAAAAAAAAAAGAAAAAAGAAAAGAAAAAGAAAAAAAGAAAGGAACTTTTGCACTCTAGACTTAATTTTGCAAATAGCTTAGGAATATACAGGGTATTTGAAAACAACACCGACAATGTTTGGGATGTGATTCCTGACACCAAGATAAGACAAAAGTATAGACCAACCTGTGTACACAGATGCTTCCTTTCGGAGTTATAGGCTGCCGAAAACATGAAAAAATTAACTTTAAAGGTCCACAGCTCCAATACTATGGGACATACCGTCAGGGAGTAATCTACACCCCCCCCAACACCCCCCTAACACCCCTCCAAATTTCTTTACACACACCCCTGGATGGAAAAGGAACACTCCCCCAAATCCAATTGTATCAATCAGTATCATAGGGTCTATAGGTTATTTATTACATCAAGTTAAAAAAGGTTTAGCGTTTAGGAAAGAAGGAAATATTCTTATTTATTTATTTCACTTCAAAATACGATGTGACCTCGTTCTCATGTATGGCTTCGAGAACCACATGGCCTCATTGTTTCGGGCGGTGTTTCGATCAAAACAATTGACAAAAAGACCCACTTATACCTACCCTCGTGGGCTCCGCGGTCGTTTTCGAGAAAAGAGATTGATGGACAGATGCAGATGATTGAAATTGTCAACGTCTTGAACAGTCTTTCACCTACCTCCTCCTCAATAAGGAAAAATGAGACCATATAGCCTATAGTAATAAGCCTATACCAGATTCAGTTGGTAAGTGCTACTCTGCAAGTGGTGTATCAATGGACGGAAGTTAGAAGGGTGTAGTCAAAACGTTTTTAGAAATGAAGAGATCGATCGAGGTAAGAATTATATATTTTTTAGACTGAGTCTAGTGTTATGCAGGAACGCATTTGTTGGTAGCTTAATTTTTTGTAAAGTATATTTTTATTCACGTAAATTCATTGAGTGGATTATTAAAATTAGGCCACATTAAAAAAGACAAAACAGAAAGATACAAAATATTTGTAAATTGAAAAACTGGATTTCTGGAAAACAATTAAATCAATTAAATCAATCAATAATTTTCTTATGAAAGATATTCAGAGCCAATAACGTAATCAGGAAGGGGCAGAAGCGGAGATTAAGAGATCAAATAATATTATAACAATTAAAGTTAATAACAGGGTTAGAATATTAAAATAATGAAATTGCAACTATGTACAGTATTAATTACTAAACGAATGTGATTTTAGCATGGGAAGAGGGAATTTTTTCTCAATTAATATTTTGGAAAAAATCACCCACTAAAATTTACTGGGGATGAATAAATTGAAATAACGGCAGAATTTTGCAAAATAATTACAATAATTCGTACGTAATCAATTAATATGTAATTACTGGGTAAAATAGTGGTGGTTAATTCATAATACAATGAAACATGTCTTAACGGGCATCTCTCAATAGTGGATACCTTCATAAGAGGACAAACTTTCTTATTCTTTCATGCCGTAAATATGTGTGGTGTAGTGTTATGAGAGAAAATCCTTCCTTTTAGGGACACCTCTCATTTACGGACAAATAATTGTGTTCCACCTATGTCCGTTTTGAGAGGTTTCACTGTATTACTTAGTTTAATAATAAATGTTCAAATATGTGAACTTCCTATATTGAACCTACCACTGCGAAGAGCTGATATTATTATTATTATTATTATTATTATTATTATTATTATTATTATTATTATTATTATTATTATTATTATTATTATTATTATTTGCTTTTCTTACTCGCCAACTTCCTTGTCATCATTTCGCACCCTGGAAGCATTTTCCCCTAAAGTATTTTGAATTACAGTATTATTTAGTATTTTAATTCCGAATCATTTCTTTACTAACGCCATTCTCCTCAGAATAATATACAGCACAACTTATAATAATTATATTTAGTTGGGACATACTATTCAGGCTGTACAATAGGGTCTATCGATAGAACTTTTTATTTATTTTTATTTTTTAGAAATCATGTTATCCTTAGTGCCCATTTTTGCCGAGTTACTATAAGATATAAGAAATATCAAATCGACGCTTCAATTTTTAAAGTTGCAGCACTGGCTTGAAATTTAAGAAAATGAAAAAAATCTTCGTTTTCTCCTTGTATTAATATGAAATCTTTGAACTTAGTTTCCTACTCGTGGTAATATAAAATTTTATTTTAATGATCCAATGTACAGAAATTAATCTATTACAAAGTGTGTGTGTGTGTGTGTGTTTTTAGCAGATTTGGCTCCATAAATGAAAGCTGAGAGGGAGGGGGGAACATGGAACCAGTTACTCTTGCTAATAGTTGCGTAACAAAATATATTGTTTTCTTTGAAAATAAATCTTTAAGTTTTACGTCCCACGGTTATGCCGGTTAGGCTAAAGGAGACGGTGATTAGGAGAGATGAGTGAAATGGTGGAATGAAGAAAGTGGGAGGAAGCGGGAGAAGCCCGAGAAAACCCACGAGCACGGTCTTTGTCCAGCACAAAGTTCACTTGGCGGAGGCTGGGATCGAACCCGGGACCCCAAGCACCAGAGGTGAACGCTCTACCACTGAGCCACCGCGCCCCCTGTTTTCTTTGAGTTTGTTTAAAAATGTATATCGCTATTCTGAGAGCACCCCCCCTTTTATTTTGAACACCCCCCCAAGTAAAAATTCCTGGTGTACTTACTGCATACCGTAGTCGGGTCAAGTCTTAACTTAGAAACTAATATGTGCACTATCCAAAAATACATGTTTCAGAATCCTAAGGTACTCACGAAACAATTTTAATAGAGTGAGTTCGGCTATGAGCATATAATTTGAAGTACTAAAAAATACCTCTATAAAAGTTGATACGGTACCGCAGGATTCTGAAACATAGATATTTGGACAGGGCGCATACTAGTTCTTAAATAAAGTCACGACCCGACTACGGTAGGTCCCATAGTATTGGAGCTATGGACCTTTGAAGTTAATTTTTTCATGTTTTCGGCAGCCTATAACTCCGAAAGGAAGAATTTGTGCACCCAGGTTGGTGTATACTTTTTGTCTTATCTTGGTGTCAGGAATCACTTCCCAAACGTTGTCGGTGTTGTTTTGAAACACCCCGTATAAGCCATTCTGAATACGAATTTTGATAGCGTATAGGACAATTTTCTTTCAACGCCACGAAGATATTGTTTGGACTGATTGTCTTTGCTTCGGAAGTATAAAGTTGAAAATCACTTTTACTTTCAATTTTACAATCAAAATTAATCCCTCACATTCCATGAAAAATTCCTCCGTCACACCGCTTTAACTATAGGCCCTACTCTCATTTTATCCATGACATAAAAAATAAACAAAATCTCGGAAGTCCATCCAAGAAAAACAGAAGCCTGCCAGTCCCATTGAATCAAAATTATTATTACATACTTCCCTACGATCCATTATTTTCTATTTACTTTTCATCTTATTTTCTAAAAACTACAAACTGAAAATAGTTTTCTTATTGCCATTCCCATTAACATACTATGCAATCTACGTATAGTTCACAAACGAATAAGATGTCCCACAAACCTTACACGTCTTGATCATACCATCAACGTGGAATTCAGTTATATGTCTCTGTTAGGCATTCTGCATTGTGGAACTTTTCCCCATTATATCTGAATGAAATTAAATCTCTAGCTTTACGTCCCACGGGTATGCACTGTAGGCCAAATGAAACAGATTATTAACGAATGAATTGATGGAATGAGAAGGTAAGAAAACGGGAAAACTCCGAGAAAATCCACGGTTATGATGCTGTCAACAAAACTCTCACATGGTCTAGGATACAACCAAAGTTCCTTCACACCAGAGGTACGCGCTCTACAATTCACGCATTTGTCCTAGATTTAAAAAAAATCACGTATTTTCCCCTTGACTTCATTTTTGAAAACGTTCAGTCTTTGCTTGTTTTTATAAGTTGTAGACCACCATGTAACAGCGAGCTGGCATAGATGAACAATCGTATTTTCGTCTAGCTATTGGGAGGTCTAAAGTTCGAATCTTCCGATCGGTTACCCTGAAGTCCCTCCTGTCCATGAAACTAGGTTGACATGATATTTTTGAATATAAGTCCTAGTCGACTTCATTCCGAATTATGTTAAGATTTTAATGTTTCGTTTTTGAACCGAAGCTTTAGATAGAGATTTAACTAATATTATTTAAAGTGAAATTCCAGTCAACTCTGTTTTCACCAGAAATCCAACATTAAACTTTATAAGGCCGTGGTGGGTCAGTGATAGGGCGCTCACATCTGGTGCGTGGGATCCTTGGTTCCATCCTAGGTCGCGCCAAGTAAGATTTGTTGAGGACAAACAGAGTGCGCGTGGGTATTTTGTTCTCCCACTCCCACTTTCTTCATTCCACCAATTCGTTCATTACCATTATCGCCCTTCGACTCGGAGCTCCCTCGTGGCTAAGCGGTTAGCGTACGCGCCTTTGGCGTGGGAGACCCGGGTTCAATTCCCGGCGGGAGCTCATGTGGTTCGGATTCCACGTTAATCAGTAGGTCCACGTCTCATATAACCTCGCTGCTGAACGGGACGCTAAATTAAAATCACCTCACCATTATCGCCCTTCGACTCGGTACATAAACGTGGGATGTTGTATTTAAAGAAAAAGTAAAAAAAATAAATAAATAAATAAATAAATAAATAAATTAAAAAACACCAGAAAAAGAAACTTAGTATAAGAAAGCACGCGTGTTTGTCTCTTCTCGGATCTACTATTACATTTTTGCCTCTATAGTATAGACTCGTAATACTTAGAAAGCACTACAGAATATACGTACTTCCTAACGTTTTCAAGGCATTGCTTATCAACAAGTAATCAGCTTAGAGGTCATGCAAGAAGGCCATACCAGAAGCACATAAATATTTCAGAATGCAGGAAAATGTGTTAAAATATTTCTATTACCCTTCCTTTGGGACAATTGAAGGAGGGACGAATGTTCTGTATGGTGAATAACAATGGAATTCAAGATTTAATCACATTTCAAAGATTTCGTCATCAGTGAAACTAAAAAGGTTGATTGGAGAGTTCAGGTTTTAGGAAATTAGTTTTTTCTGTTTCTACCTCAAGTACTGCTCATGAAAGAATGTCAAAAGGTAGAGACTTTCAAGAAAACAGTTCTAATTATTCTGTTCGTATTTCATAAATTAATCAGTGGCTGCGACACGGGTCCCGCAGTTGAGCGGCGGTGTGGGGCTGATGGCGACGAAAAAAAAAAAAAAAAAGCCTCAGAAAGTGATCTACCTACTTCATGAAAAATTACACACTCTGGAATACTTCACGTTTCTGCAAGATGAGAAAAATGTGAAGTTTGTTTACTGTTGATAAAATCAAGGATATTATTCATCACTCTGAGAATAAAAGATATACTTCCCAATGAATATCAATAAAAAAAAAATGAAATTTTAATTTTACGTCCCACGACCTACACTGAAGGAAAAATATTAATGAAAGGGAATGATTATGAAAGAGGTGGCGGAATACGAATGTGAGAAGAAACGAGAGAACCTCGAGAAAATCCAAGGACACGCTGTTGCCTACCACAAAATTACATGGGATCTCATTCCGTATACGTTTGCTTCAATGCAACACAAAATACGTGCTTTAGTTTGGATAATAGGTATAGCACTAAACAATGGGTTGTTCCAGCTTTCGCTTTGCTTTGCGATATGGAAAATTTTGAGAAAATTGATACAGAATGACCCTCACGGTCTTGGATCGAACCAAGGGCCTCTCGCATCAGCGTATGGTCAAGAGAGAGATTCTCGGTTGTATGTTTTAAATTTTGGCATCACTTCTGTGTGCCACGGTTTTCTCTGTCATCTTTTAATATTCACCCACTAACATTATCATTAATTACTATTATTTCTGATTGTTTCGTTTAAAATAGAAATGTAATACAACTTAAAATTTAAATGAACTGAACCCAACTAGTTAACTTTGGTACAGCCCCACGACTTGGTGTTGTTCCTTATAATTTCAAAAGGAAGAAAAAAAAATGTTATCATTTATCACAATGAAATTAGTGCTTCCATACTATATAGCATGTAGTTACAATTTAAAGTTTAATTCAATGCCTCGCTACTATTTATCTTCCTTGCCAACTCACTACCATAAAGTATACTATTCTATCATTCTTACCAAATATAAAGTTCTTCCCAAGTTAAATTACAAGTAAATCCTTGGAAATTACAGTAAAGAAATAGCAGCAAAAATCTGGAAATATTTAGGCAGTAAATGTAACTAATATTTAGCAGAGATTAGTATTGCAAAGCTCCAATATTCCCTTCTTCCACAGTCAAATGCAGGAAGGTACTTCAAGGGAACGCATCAACGATTTTTTCCAACAGCTTCCAAATTATACGAATTAACCATTACATATTCTTTCTTTCTTTCTTTTATATTCTAACTACTTTAACGACAAGACAATTCTCAGCGATGGAATGATAATGTACGATTTATTTTTGGTGAAGTTTTCCATTTCATTACAATTTGCAAAAATATATCAAAGCTACAAAATTGTAAGAAACAATTTTGTTATTTACGGTAAGGAAATTATAAAATAAATATATTATCATAGAACATATTCGCATTTGATAACTTTAATCTACACACTAACTATCATCAATAAATATTGAAAAATGAAATGCAATTTTCTACCGAAGTCCAACTTTTATACAGTGAAGGTTAAATGCAAAATGCAAGGGATTATATTGGGAAGATCCGGAGAAAACCCATAGACGCGTCAGTGTCCGTCACGAACTTGCCTGGACGGGATCAAACTAGAGATCACCCTTCGCACCAGAGATTGGAACACAAGCACTGAGACCAACTTCATATAACTTGGAATTTTTCCTAGAGGGCAAGCATTTCCCATTTCCTTCTTCTTTGCCCCTTCCCTAGAAGAATATGAAATATATATATATATATATATATATATATATATATATATATATATATATATATATATATATATCCAGGGCCGGATTTAGGAGAAGTACAAAGGTGCGTGCACCCCCCTCTTCGTTGTAAATATACACTACCTAGAGTGAGAAGCTAGCAGCGAGTTTTGCAAAATCAATAGTTTAAGTCAATTTTCTGAAGGTTGAAGGAAAAGAATTCTTCGAGAGCAGACACTCAGCATTTCCAAAGGAATTCCTCATTCACATCACAGATGCCAAAAGGCATTTACAAAAACTCAAACTTAATTCAAATGTACTGGTAGTAATTGGTGCATCCCCCTCAGAGAATCCTGGATCCGGCCCTGTATATATATCTCCCTAGAATTTAAAACGTTAATGAAACATTGTTATTGCTTCTACGGGCTATAGTTGTGTTTTGCTAAAGTAGGGCCCATATTAAAGATATGATCTGTTAGGGAAATGTATCTTGTTGAAATCAGGGTAAAAGTGGATCTGAAAAGGTACGGGGACGCTTGACGTCATGCCGTCCTCCGTGCCTATCTGTGCCTATTGTAATTTTTGAGGAAGTCGGGGGGCGCTATAGATATTTTTTGGAAGTGGAGGGCGACATCAATCCGCGTTCCCCCTCACTTTTACCCCTACTTAATACGATGGGGCAGTAGCAGTACCTGAAATTAATTTCTTTTGTAAATGGTATAGTGCGCCCATTCCATACTTTCGAAGTTAAAATGAGGGGCCAATATTTGACACAACTTAAAGCCTTAAGAAATATTATTTTGGTAAGCCCTAATGATTGATATTTCACTGAAATAGGCGCAGTCAACATTTCGGTTTCATTTAAGATTTTTTGTTCTTTTTTTTTCCCCTAGGATGAGGTCACGTATTCTATGGTTCATTTATATTCACGCTTTTATTCCAAGTATTACATTAAGTAAGAAAATATATCTTGCAGTGGATCCCCTGCGAACGGCGATCAATTTAAATGAGGGGAGAAGGCAGTTGTCACCTGCTACTAACAAGTTACAGCCTGACTGAAGCACTATTCCTCCAACTATCGCCAGCGTTTCTTATGGGGAACAGATCATAGATACAAACACTTAAAATATTAAATCTACCAATTATAACTTTCTCATATTATTACTGGGAATACCGATTTCACATTTCACTTTCTCGCTTTTATTTCTCACTTTCACTTTCACTAATCCATTTTATTATGTTTATAATGTCATAATATTGCAAAAAGACTCACGAAAGGGAACATGTACAAAAATAATACAATCAAAATTAAATATCTTTAGTAACCTGAATACTGGTCAGTGTGAGTGTGTGAACATTCAGAATTAACACGTTCGCTGTGTTACGAGTCACCGGTGGCTCGTGCGATATTTCATATCTGTGCAGTGCCAATTTATGCATTGCATTATCTGGTGCGTTTCTGGTATTTTCGTTTGTACAGATTTTTAACATTACTAGCATTCATGTGCTAACCTTCAACTAGACACACGATGATTCGTATAGCACTGAGATCCAAACTCGGTTTTACACTGCAGCAGCGAACGTGTTAATTGTCACATCCTCGTGCGTAATATAGTATTCGATCAAAATTCATAATTTCAACGGATTTTCACGTTTCTGGGCCCATAGATATTGAAAAAGTGATTTTTCGACATTGTCTGTCTGTTCGTCCTGATGTAAACTCACCTAGAGGCAATACCGTTCACAGCATCTCAACCATATTTTAAACAAACTTAAGGTTTCTTTGTGATCCTCTAGGGTGCAAGGCGAATTTTCTTCCTACCTTTATGCGACTTTTTTTTTTAACAGATTGAACATGAACGGTTTTGCTTGTCAAAAATCAATTTTTCAAAAATAATCCCATCATGTGGTATGGCATTTTTGTTCATATTCCATTAATAAATATTTCACTAATAACGACAATATAGTGTAACTCATTTGTTCTTAAAAAAAAAAAAAAAAAAAAAAAAAAAAACTACGAGGAGTAGCTTATTCTTGGGAGTAAGTTTTTTCTTGACGATCTTTTTAAAGCGACTCAGGAGTTTGCTCATATTTCATACATAAATATTTAATTAATAACATGACAATATGGCATAACCAATTTGCCCTGAAAAATGTACGAGGGATAGTTTTACTTAAGCGTGAGTTTTTTCCTGACGAGTTTATCAAAAACGACTTAAGATATTTTCTTCATACTTCATGAACAAATATTTCATTAATAACAAGATAATACTTTATGACTGTGTCCTTTAAAAAATGTATAAGAAGTGGTTTATTTCATGGGAGGAGGTTCTTTTTTCGAACGATTTTCTCAAAAACAACTCACAACTACAGGTGACCACTTTGACCTAACCTCACTCAACCTCACGCTCACAAACTCATTTCGACCTCACGCTCACATAACCAGTTTGACCTCACGCTCACACCAGTTTTAACTCACACTTACACCACCAGTCTGATCTCACGCTCACATCACCAGCCTGATCTCACGCTCACATCACCAGTCTGACCTCACGCTCACTTCGTGAGGTTGAGGTCGAGTGAGCGTGAGTTCCGAACTCGTGAGCGCCGATTTCATGAGTTTGGGCACAGCTCTTCCCGCTAGCCTATTGGCAAGCACGCGCATCTTCGGTGCACAGGGTCGTGGGTGGGACTTGCGATATTTCGATGTATCGATCAATAGTTTGAAATGTCGGGATTTTCGATGTCGATTTTTCGATAGTTTTCAGTATTTGGATAGTTTTTGATGTTTTCTTGTTTTCAATATCAAGGTATACCGATACTACTTCTCAACATAACGAAAACTATTAATATAACACGACCTAGACTTTCAATATTTCAACGTTCTCTGTTCAACAGGATTACTACCTAATACAACCAAATATGACAAACACGTCGATTTATCAGGATCACCCAAATGGGATTTACAATATTGTATATTAGTTCGTACGCCCGTACGACTTTCGCTTCACACGCGAACTACTAAATGCAAGTGAATTATTGAATTCCGTCTCCTGGGATCGATAGCTAAAATAATTATTTCGAAAAGTTCGTTAATGAAGATGATTTACCCATGGGTAGAGGTAGAAATTAGCCATTTTCCGTTTAACATTGATTACTATAGAGCAAAGACAGTTATATATAGCGAGACATGGTTTCTTGCAATGGATCCAGCGTCCCAAGAAGAACTTCCATCTCCATCTTTAACAATGTACTAGAATCGGAAGTGATATAAATTTACTACAACTCCCAGTCTCAGTGTTGATCTGCATAGATCAAAAACTATTTTTAAAAAAAAGATAGATTAGATTAGATATTTTTAAAGAATCGATTTAGTTTTCTAAAAAAAGCTCTCAGATTCACTCTTAACCTTCTATTCAAACTGAAAATGGCAGAAATCAACCATGTCCAGTTCTAACGTTGATCACTATAAAGTAAAAACTGTAATAGAGATAAACTTTTTTTTTTTCAATTAATTAAACATCCCAAGAATACTTTTAGTTACCATCTTTATCTTTCCACCGAAATAGGAAATGATAGAAGTACATTACAACTTGCGGATTCAATACATATTGCAAAAATGTAAGAACTAACGAGAAGTAGGTTTTGGAATCTGGTTAGGCATCTAAGAATAGTTGTCATCTCTCGTAACCCTCCATTCTAAATGAAATCTTTGAGTTTAACGTCCCACGATTACGCCCGTTAGGCCAAAGGAGACGGTGATGATGAAATAATGGATGAAATAGTGGAAGGAAGAAAGTGGGAGGAAACGGGAGAACCCTGAGAAAACCCACACACACGGTGTTTGTTCACCACAACGTTCACTTGACGGGGACTGGGATCGAACCCAGGACCCTACGCACCAGAGGTGAACGCTCTACCACTGAGCCACGACTGGAGAAAACCCGTTCTCGTTGTCTACTGCGGTTTTTATATTGTAAAGCTCAACATTAAAATCGGAAGTGGTTGATTTCTCCCACTTTCGGTTTGAATAGAGGTTTCGAGAGAAGATAACCCTATTCTTAAAACGCCACATCGATTTCACAAAAACACTTCTTACTATCTTTTATCACTCATGCTCTATGTAGATTATTGAAACCGGAAGTTGTAGCGGATTTTCACCACTTCCGATTTTAGTGGAGTTAAGTGTGTTTTTGAAACATATCCTTGGGAAGCTTAATGGATTGCAGAAAACAGCTTTTCGCTATCTATTACCGTTTTTTTGCTCTCTAGTGTTGAATGATAAAACTAGAAATGTTGATTTCTACTCTTCCGGTTTGAATATTGGCTCCAAAAACGAACTCGATTCCTAAGTTTTGACCCTCTACATCTTGACCCAAATTTAGTAGTAATCCATCAAATAGTTCTTGAGATTTTTGTTTTCTGAACAGACAGACGGACACGCGGACAGGGATTCTGGTATTTATATAGGAATTCTGGTAAATCAAACTCCTTCATTAATATATTAAGTCACGACTTATCAGAATTATCATTTTTATAAAGTTTTTCCTACTTCTACTAATAATCCACCATCCTGGAAACGGTAAGTTTGTTTCTGTTCCTAATTTTCCGCTCGGAACATAGTTTCATTCAGATATTACTGAAAATATCCTCATAAGAAGAATTACCAAATTTAATAACTAGAACGTGTTCAACATTATAAACTACCTTAATGCATAATCAATAATTCACATTTACGGTAATTTGTAGTTTTCATAGGAACACACATGGGTCTAGGGGCCGTAGTGGCTCAGTGGTAGAAGGTTCACCTCTGGTGCATAGGGTCCCTGGTTTGATCCCATCTCGCCCCAAGTGTTCTTCGTGGTGGATCACCGTGTGCATGAGTTTTCTTCCGTTTCCTCCCACTTTTCTTCATTCCACCATTTCATTCATTTCTCATCATCACCGTCTCCTTTAGCCTAACCGTAGGATGTAGAACTTAAAGACTGCATTTAATTTTCATAGGGGTCTACGTGTACTCTATGACATCGACATATTCTGATTATATCTACACTGTACAGCGTATGTTCTGCAAATAATTACATAAAATTAATCCTATATAAATGGTATCCGCTTATAAAGGTTATCTTAGTCCAAACACATGTTTCTCCTTTATTACAGTCATACAGCTATGCGAATAATGATAATATACTTCTGTAATAAGTAGCTGTTTGCACTAATATATATCACGTGCCACAATATAGAAGATTATATTTTCCCTTTCTCTTTACATACTTGGCTATATTTATCTTAGACGCAGTTGCGTACTTAACAAGGCATTCACACGTATCAAAATGGTCCATGTCCAATGACTCTTGGGGACAAGAATATATTTTAATTTTGCCCTTGTCCACAGTATGGCTCGGAGTTCATTTAATCCCTGCCAAATGGGTACCGGAAGAGTGCGAAGTAAAGATAACCGGGCTTGGAGCTGACCTTATTGATAGATTGATTCGTGTAACAAAGCATCAATACTATATAAAATGGGATCTAGGAGTAATGATTTCAGCAAGTTTCTTCCGGGGAAGAATTTCAATACACTGTGAGTGAAACGTAATACTACGAAAGTTACTGAGAACTCACATTGAGGGCAACAGGAAACATGAGCCCGGAGGGAAATTTGCTAGCTCCGAGAGGGAATTTTCCATCCGGCCTCCTTCTGAAATAACCACTGGGATCTCCTGCTTAAAGTGGAATCTGAATCATTATTTAAATTTGAATCAGTACTTATTTCTGATGCAAGCTCTCTCATCCGGGATCTCACATCGAACCTAGGACCGCATACACTGAACAATCAAATTTGACACATGCTTAACCTTAGGAAAAGATTAAAAAATTAAGGCGTACCGAAACTATTTGTACTTGGCGCAAATATAAAAGCACACAATTTAATTTCGTTCAATATCTACAGGCACTTTTAGAATTCATTAGATCTGAAACCTCACTTTGTCATGAATCTGGTAAGAAAACGACCACATCTTTGCTTACCATGTCTAGTTGGGCGACAAACAAAAATAATAGAATACGTTAATTAGCCTTAATTCCTCTTGATAAGGGCAATTCCAGTTAGTATTTGGGAGAGATATTTGAAACTAAAACAATCGGAGAAGGAACTACGTCATAGAAAAAAACACAACAAGAATTCGTGCTCCAGTGCTCATACAGAGCTCATCTACAGCACCCAGGGCATTCGATCTCAGTCATGTGGTTTGTGGTGTACGTCGTATCTTCTATCGTTATAATTTCCCCATAGTACTCCCACTGTTTTTCCCATTACTATCATCACTATAATCCACTTTCTCCAGCCAATAGGACATTTTTGGGGCCAATGATGAACGAGTCATGAACTTTGTGACCTAGTGACAATCTAGTAACCACGAAACTTCGTAACACAAACGAAGAATCACGAACTTACTAACGTAATTTTAACAAGCATGATCCACCCATCTCCTCTCTCTCTTTTCGCTAGATCCATCATTTACTTCCTCTCTCTCTCCGTCTTCTGTGAACATATATGAGCAAATTTGGGTTCACTTTCGAATCCACTTTTCATGAACTGTTGACATCCAATATGAATGTGTTCTCGGCTTTGGTATAGAAGACAATAATTCGAATCAATTCCCTATATAGTGCATATGACGTAAAGTTGTAAATTCACATCTTAATGAGATTAGTTCTGCAAGATAATGACATACATAACGGCGAGGATTCAGGGTTTAGCCCCCTTAACCGAGATATTATGCATTTACCACGTTAAGGTAAATATACAAAGACCTGAAGAGCTTGAACCCCTCTCACCCTGGATGAACTCTGCGAACGCCACTGATTCAAGATGGACTATGAACAACTTGCAAACTAGATTAATGTATCGTCATTAAGAAATAATGTCCATAATCGGGAACATGTGAATATCTGAGTTTGAGTAACAGATACAATTAACTCAATATATATACACACGTGTATATATAGTAATGCTGCAGAGGTGATACGATTTCGGTTGCTTTCAAATTTGTTTGGGTCTCTGAGTCTGACTCTGAGTCTGAGAAACGAGCTCCAGATCCGTGTGACCCGAATAAAAAACTAGGGCCGCGGGGCTCAGTGGTAGAGCGTTCATTTCTGGTGCATGGGGTCCTTGGCTCGATCCCAGCTTGCGACAAGTGAACTTTGTGGTCGGCAAATACCTTGTGTGTGGGTTTTCTCGAGGTTTTCCCGTTTACTCCCACTTTCTTCATTCCACTATTTCATTCATTTCTCATCATCACCGTCTCCTTTAGCCTAGCCAGCAAAATCGTGGGACGTAAAACTTAAATATTTCATTTTTTTTTTCAAATAATGTAAGAAACCATAATCCAAGTAGCACAAGTGCTTTGTGTAAGAGTATTTATTTTCAAATCTATAAATATAAATAAACTAGTGAACCATCTTTTAGAAAGGCATACACTCTTGCTTGCATGCAAAAATTATATTTTAAAAGTATAATCTTTCTTTGCCTCTTTCGTACATTTAGATATTACAAGTCACATATTGAAACACCCCAGATAATGTGAGTTTGTGGAAAACAGACATGATCGTATTTAAAAATGACGGACGAATTTACTAGCACTTGTTAAATATGCTGAACGATTGGTTTTGAACAAAAACTCTATGAAATTATAAAATACACATTTAGCTAAATGAGATATTCTACTATAATAAAATAGTAACAAAGCATTAGTCGTATTTGAAGTGATACGTGGTAAATTTTACGGTATTATTGTATTTTCGAACTTATCAAAGAGAGAAGTGTTTTCAGAATCTACGCTGTTTTCAAATATACGACTGGACTACATGAAATCTTGCTGGTGCAATTCATTGGCTTGAAAAGAAGTTAATAAATTATATAAATAATATTTTCTTTTACATGGAAACGAAAGGTGTAATAATAATGTAACAAACCTTTCAATGTGTGCGCCATCAAGTCATCATCCACTAAAATGAACGCTGTCTCTGGTATCACATAATGTCAAAATATATTTTTCTTGCAACAAACTATCGAAGCACTTTAATGAAAACATACAAAAGAAAACACACTTTCAATTTTGCTTTCGCTTTCATTTAGAAGCAGCACGAACTAACTGAAATACACCAATTACAACCAACACATTTCACATTAATATCACATTTTCATCGAAGCTGACTCTATGCTCATGTGAAAGAAGGTTTTTGAACTGACACAGATAGACCACAACACAAGAGCAAAACTGTTTCGAACACCCACAGGAATATTATTCAATCTTCACACAGAAGTGCGCCAACAAGAACCCTCATGGCCACAGAATCCTTCCACTTTCTTGGCTGGAGAGGAGAGTAGGTCAGCGTTACGCTATCTAAGCCGCAGTGCGAGTAAAGTGTTACGCTACCCTGATTTTTATGTCTCTTTCACCAATGTCGGAATAATTGCTGTATCATTTACTTTTCCTTCCGTACCTCAAGTTAAGAAAAATTAATTTAAAATAAACAATAAGAGAAATACCTTTAAAAAAAAGCAACATCTAAAAACTCGGGAAACATTACAACGGAAAACATACACAATGGGGTCATCATCCTCTGAATTACTGTAGCTACTACAAGAAAACGGAGCTCTCACAGATAATATACCTAACATAAGTAACAAAATGTGTAAACAGATCATTAAACGTTTAATATTGATTTTCCAATATTTTCTTAACGAATGGTGAACAAATTAAGCACACACAGCATCATTATAATCGTAAGTCTACTGCAATCACTTGAAGATTACCACTGTCGCAAACTAAGAAACTCCCATGTGCTACAGACAATAAGTAACTTTCTTCTTTATATAGTGTACTAATTGTATAGTTTATTGTAGATGCTGCTGACTTACTATTTCCTATCACAGTGACTGTCGTGTCTGTGTTACGCTTATCTTTGGTATTGGCAGTAGCTGAGAACTCCATTTAAGTACATTTGTGTAACATAGTGTAAAAATATTCCATTTTTATTCTATGGTGCAAGTTCCGTAGAGACTAAATGACATTGATGAAACAAATCACATTAATCAAAGGGTAAGGTAAGACAAATCACATTATCCAATTACAATCAGTAGCTACTTCTTTGTTCTCAATTAGCACAAACAGACACATAAACATATAACTGTGGAGTTAGAAGTTATATGTTATTTTAAAACATATGACCTTTATTGGTTAAGCGCTTTAGTGTTGCCCACGATACGATGCGAGAAAAAAAAAACGTGACGAAACAGACCTTCTAATGGAAATAAATAAACTTTTGGAAAAAAGAAAACTCTTTCATTACACCTTTTTGAGACAAGACGTTCCCAAATCTAATCTCGTTGGCAATACTACGCTCCGCTAATATTCTAAAATATAACTGCCACTAAAAGTACTTCAATTAAACATCCCCTATTTAAGTACTAAACATTCTTAGTTACCTAGATTAACGGCTAGTATCTGATTTGCAAGTGCTTCCTACCATTACTTAATATCCATGGATAATATCACTTTAATATGATATCTAACACATAGTAGGTTGCAGAAAATTACGTCTGGGAATGGGTCAAAAACTGAAAGGGTTGCACTGGGACACTATTTGCTAAAGAATGTGTATGTGCTAAAGAAGAAACGCTGATTTGATACTAATTATTCCTCCATTTGAATACAGCAGTCCATTCATTGTACTGTTTCTCGCCTCTCCTTCCTTCATCTATACCATACCTATTTTCAAATCACTCAGGATACATTTTCTTCTCAAACGACGAGCTAACCAGTTTAGTTTTACTCTTTTTACGCACATTCATTACTGTTATTTTCTCCCTTACTATTTATTCCTAGAACTTCCTCATTGGCTTATACTTCGATCTTGCTAATGTTCTTCATATTCACATCTTTAAGAGCCTCTATTCTTTCTGGCTCATTCAAAACTATTCTGATGGAATTAACACTGTACGAACAAAGTAAAATAATAGTCGCGTAAGGTGGTACCCTAGTCGTACCCAATAATCTCTCACTAAGTGAAAGCAAAACTACGCGGAAATATATTAATATAGATATTGAGTATAATTTTATTATGAACATGCCTGTCTTTTAAAACGAAATTTAGTTCAAAACCACTAAAAAAACTATTTTTACGATGCAGCTTCCATCATATAGGATTGGAACAGTCATTTCCAACGGGATCTTCTGTTACGTCACAATTTGTTGCTTGTATTCTCAATAAGCCTTATAGAGAGCAAGAAGAAAACATTAGAGTTGATAGAAGACAATAGGTGCCAGGTAAACAAGGCGTAGTCGATAATCTTGTTGGTTTATGAATAATCGTACACTGCCAATACATACTTCATTCCACTACACGAACTTCGTTCCGTCCTCTTCCTTTGCTCAACTTGTTTTCTTTGTCCTGGTTTTTATCGTAAAAGCCCGCTCTTACGTCATACATTGATCATTTGGAAAAGACTGGCTTAGACGTTTAAATATGACGCATTAACAGTCGATTCCAATCATCATGCCAACGAAACTAATATTAAATAGTCGTAACCAATGTTCAATATTTTAATAATCAGTGAATCAGTATCGTATCTTGATACGCGTAATTGTATTAACACAAACCGTATATTGTAGAAATCATATTTCATGCTCGCAACTAAAGTTCTTATCTACAGCAGCCATGACATATTACCTTATGGCACGAAAATATTGCCTCCGCAAAACTTAAGTACGATATACACACGTTTTTTTTTTTTAAGTTATATTTCTAACAATAATATATTTTACATATTTTCCATTGCAAATCGCAATTTCTGATGGAATTATGTAAACATCACATTTCATAAAATATCTGCAAAAGAAAACACTTATACTTTCTACAATACTGTTATAAGAATTTGATTCCCATTTTTTAAAAATATCTTTTTACTATGATTTAATGTTGTTACTATTTCTCCAAGTTTTATGTAGCAGAGATTATGCTACAAATACAACCAAAACATGACACAGTGCTCTTGTGGCTTTCGACTAGGAAGCGAATATATGTTAATTGTTAGTCACACCAACGTATTCCTAAAAATTTCTGTATATCAACACACATGATCTATAATGTTTCTTTATTTCATGGTGCGGCCTTCATTTTAATAACAACAGACATAAAGATTGAAAGATAATATTGGATATGAGAATGAAATATAGAAATAAAGAAAAATTATATTTGAAGTTAAGGATATTATTGTAATACGTAATGCATACAAATTCACTAGGAATTTATAGGAAACTTATATAGAAGTATTTTGTTGTGAATAATGCTTAACATTCACACTTGTTGCTGGGTTAGCTCTTCTAACCCTACATCGTTGAAGATACGAGGAGTCCTGTGCGCCTAAGGGAAAGTTTAGAAAATCGTCAGAATGGACGGGAACGAGGTACAAACTTTGATTTCCGACTACACATGGGTCAACATGGGCCATGGCCTGGGGAGGCAAATTTTTTCGAACCATTCTTTTCCATACTTCACTTCTGGAAAGTACAGAAATTTGTAGGTAAACACTGCCCATTGATAAGGCGGCATTTTTAATGGGCTGGGATTTAAAAAAAAAAACAATATGGCCCTGTACATATTATAGTTAACACTTGTAGAATCCATGAACATTAACATTGCAAGATGGTCCGTTACCTTTTTAATTACTAAATGGATATCCAAACACTCTCTTGAAAGTAAAATTTATTTCAAATATGATTTTCTTCGCTTAATCCAGGCCCAGGGTGAAAATTTTGGATTATAATAGCAGGCGTTTTCAGCATAAACATTTCTAAACCTTTTCACGATTTTTCTTGAGAACTTTATCTCAGTTAAGCTCGCAAGTTTTGTTTCATGTAATCACAACACTACGAACAGTTAAAAAAAAAAATCGAATTTACGGCCTGCCTAACACCATCAATAACTAATTTCCTAGTTCAGTCTTTTATTTTTATCCTTTTATTTATTTTGAGATTTTATATTCCATGAATCTGCTTCTTAGGATGTGGAAGATGAGGAACGACAGATGATAATGGATAGTATAGGGAAAAGGCAATGCTTAACTCTTGCCTTGAATTGGATCTGAACCCGTGATCGCATGCCTAATGCTTTAGACCATCTCTGGCCTTTATTGAAACTTACTACATATACTGTATACAGCACATGCAACCAATCAGTTCTCTATCTGAAAATTCGAGGAAATTTTTAAGCATAATACAGTACTGCTGTGCTGATTACTGCATAATAATGATTAAGAGATTTAAACAGTTGCTCTAAACTTTTTTTTTTAAATGAATTTCTAACCGAAGAAAGTGAACACTGTCTGAGATGAATACAGAGCCTATATTACAAAGAATTACAAAATAACTTTTGTCTACTCAACTTCCACAACGAGACAAATACTAACTAGTCTTTAGATATGGAGCCAAATTAATCCTAGTATTGACAAAACCGTGCATAACCATTTGAGACATACAGTACTGTGGTACTACATTAATTATCACAATAATTGTGTAAATATTAAAAAAAAAAAAAAAAAAAAAAACGAATATGTCTTGAATTATATATCAGAACTTTTTATTTTATTTTACAACACATTGAAAAGATAAGAAGTTTTAAAAAATACACATAAATGTATTACGGAAACACGAGAATAAACAGGCACTCTTTTGAGTATCGTTTGTGTATTCTTTCAACATCCACTAACTAACCTTTACCCTTGCCCTGTCTCTTGCCCCTATGCACACTCAATAAAAGATAAGAATCTAATGGGATTTTCCTTCTTCCCTTCTGGAATAGTAATCCATGCCTTCATCGAACCTTCTGTTCTTAACACGAAGAAAATGGATCAAACTTGAAATACATTAATTCATGTTTAATTCTCCCACTTATTCTCGTATACAAATTTAGACCTATTTACACTGATATCGCTGAATCCAGTATTCATGTAAGTAAATATTAAACAACGAGAAGGGCAGTAAAGAAAACTTTTGCCGTAATACGTTATCTCATTTCTTGAGCGTCAGCTGCGAGACAGAAGTACAGATAAAAAAAGTGTCGAAACTCCATTCTTTAGTTTAACAGCGGCAGAAGACTTCGGGTCATCTATGATTCGACCCTTATTCCTGTATCTTCTACAAGAAAATCTAGAGAACAGTGGTTAATTTTTCATACAGGCAGCTATTTAAAGCAAATCTCATTCCTAAGCCTAATTCAAGGGTCAAATAATTTCAGCATCATTTTCTACGACTTAAAGGAAGGTTATACTGTCTTATTTTAGAAAATATATTAATTCGCTCAGATAAACTATTGCTGGAAAAGTCTTCTTTTTGCCAGCTGTGTAATTTAGGGAGAAGAAAAATAATGCATATTAATCCATACCAACTTGTCAACTCTACACTACAATACAATAGAAATAACTTTGCAGATACCTAACTCAGTGCAAAGTAATTATGTTAGCTACTATATCAATGATTCACATCATGTCATCGAACTAAGCAATGAATGACTACTACATATTCTAAGGCATTTACAAAACAATTGAGTTGATTTTTCCCCTTTCACACATGTCTGAAGTGTTACATCCAAAAAGACCAACTTCAATCAAAGCTGATACTTATCAATATTCAGAATTCAATTAAGCAACAGAGCAGTAAAATGTTATCTGGTATCGTTCTCTTTCGTTTAGTATTATCTCGTACCTTTATCTCGTATTTCATAGATGTATTCTGAAATGTGCTCATGAACACAAAAGTAATACATAACTTATACCAAACAGTTCCTATACATAACCGAATAGCATATTCTGCATTAAAACATGCGTTTGTTCACAGCAAGGCCTAAGTATTACCGCTTAAGTAAATCATTTACTTTCTCTTGTTTCCATCGCTTACTTGCATTTGTAATCCGCCTTCTTTAGCCTAATCATAGTAAGTTTGGCTGATGGTACATGTAGAATGGACGGTTCTTCTTGTTCTGATCCTGTGCGGAGCAGGACAGGATTGAGATGACGATTATTATTATTATTATTATTATTATTATTATTATTATTATTATTATTATTATTATTATTATTATTATTGTCTTATCGTTCTATAGCTGAATATAAGATTGAAACCATACGATTGGCGTTCCGCCTTTAGCGCAGAAAATTAAAATAAATAAATAGTAAAATAAAAGGAAATGAATATGTCTTGTACGACAAAAGAGGTAAATGATAAATTCAAAGAAATTATGGTGAAAGAAATTGTGGAATAAAAGAGGAAGCGGGAGAACCCCGAGATAAGTCATAAGCACGATGATGCTCATAAATTACCATGGCTGAGGAATCAAACAAGGTACCCTTCGCACCAAAGTGAGTGCTATTAACTTAGCCACAGCGCCGCTGACTGGAAATTGAATTATGTTTTCCTACATTAAAGGTGGAGATGCAAATCATTAAATATGACATCAATCTTAAATGAAATGAATTCTTTTAGTTCTACGTAATACACTTAAGCCATGTGTACCATAGGTAAGCTAAAGGAGATGGTGATGATGAAAATTAATGAAATGTAATGAAGAGTGTGTGAGGAAACGGGAAAACCCTAAAAAAAACCCACGCACATGGTTTGTCCATCACAAAGTCCACATAGAGTGAGCTGGAATCGAACCAGGAACCCCAATACCAAGCACCAGAGGTGAATGCTCTACTACTGAGCCACCGCGGCCCACTGGCATGAATCTTAAGCCTAAGGGTTTATATTTTTATGACAAATAAATGTGAAATACGAACTTGCACACAATTTTACCAGAATGACGATCATACGTTAATTCCAATCTCTGTTATACCCTGTAGGTTACTACATTTTGGATTCGGATTAGATATCGAAGCCAAGATCACGACCAAATGTATTTAGTTTTTCTGCTGAAGACATGACTCCGTTGACAAGAGACTGCCGGGCTGTGGACTTCGCTGCAAAACTGTTCTGTAAACATGGTTTGTTTAATACTGAACTATTGTACAACTGAAGATTACATGGGAAACATAAAGGTCAAAAAGTGGAAGTATGCAGTTAAATAATGATTACACGGTAGGTGAATGAAACTGTTCCTTAAATCTTCAATAACTTGTCAATGGAATGGATTGTTTCCACTCACGACCTTCTTTGTTCACATTACTCTTGAAACAATTGTATGACGCAAATATATATATATATATCCCGTAGCTTTCAATTGTCAAGAATTGCTCTATACATACTTACATAGACGACGAAAGAACAAACGACAAATCGGAAAGACTTTACTTGCTTGCAGGAATTGATAAGTTACACTTCTGTTTTACGAAATAAATTACTTCAAACTATATTAACATTATGGGAAAGTAGGATTGCCAAAATGTGATTATATGTTCTATAGGACAAGAGCTAACTTGACAGAAACAGGAATGCACAACTTTTGTTCTTCCATAGGCCGACGCATACAATACTATATCGAAGATAATTATCATAATAGTGGCAGCGATCAGATAGTATGATCTTTAAAAAAATGTATTAGTGCTTCCAATGAAAGATTATGACAGTTTAGTAGATAGCGCGTCAGATAACAATAATTAGTACTTAGTTTTTACGGAGTTTGGTTTTCCAAAAACTTCTTTATAAATTTACCCTGTTTGTCTGTCCGGGAAATACAAAATTTTAAGAACTACATGATAGATCATTATCAATTTTGATCAGAATGTAGAGGGTCGAAAATTAGGAATCAAATTCGGGGGGGAGGTGATCCATCCAGTTGATCCCACGATTTGGACAATCAAAAGTAGGTTGAGTAATCATGGATATCATATTTGCTTGATAGACTGTCTGCAGCGTTGTTGAGATTAGCAGATTAATAAAATGCTCAGGATGCAAAATACTCATTTGTCCGTGGAATACAACGCTAAAAGGAAAATAATTACCTTCTATTCGACAAATCTAAAGATTTAAAATGCATTCTTGTTTTCAAATATTCATACACCTTAAAGTATACATTTTAATTTGAGGTAAAATGCTATATTTAAGCCTAGGCTTCATAAAATTCAGCCTGTTAAAGAGTCTGCTTTACCAAAACCCAGAACAAACTCCTTAACATAGTGTAGCTAAATAAGTGAGTAAACTCTGAGTTAAGATCAATCAACTATTAATTAAAGATGATCGCTCATACATGCTTCTGTATAATATACATGACAAGCTTATAGTCTGTTATAGAAAAATACTTGAAAACCGGGACACTATACGGAGTGATACAAAAATAAAAGCAATATTTGTGCAATCTATCTATTAAAATGCTACAATAGCAACAAAAGCGTCTGACCTGCAACCTATAAGCTTTGATTTCAAACCTTTGATTTACGGTTATATGTGATTTCACGTTTAACAGAAACAAATATTTTAAACTATGTGTACTTTAAATAAATTATTTAAGTAGACCTTTTTTCATATAAAGTTTACTTTTTTAAATAATTGTTCAAAGCCTTTTCCAAAATCAATGCAAATGAATTGTGCTGCCATCTTTGGAGTTCTTTTAAACTATACGTTTGTGGGTGTTTATATGTTTGTGGCCAATCCTTTCGACAATGAGATTTCGGAAACTATAGGCTCTAGAAAATTGACGTTTTCACTGATCGATTGCAAACTTTGTGTAGATTGTCTAGTTCTAATTGAATATTTAAAAAAACATGGCCATTATTTCTTTATTACGTTTTTTACGGGTACACTGGACGTGTTGAAATTAAAAAAAAACTAAAGTATCATATCATACACATTATACATTCCAACACCACATAATTGTATACAGGAGTTGTATGTCTCAGGCGTTTGTTTCATGGTCAAACAATAATGAAAAAGGAAGAATAACCATTTGTCCAGTCTAAGATGAATCTTTATTTTTGGAGTGTTTTGCCCAATAAACACCATATATAACTGACATCATAATTAATGTGTATGTAATGTATTTGCTTACTAAATACTGCATGCAAGAACAAAGAAAACACTGGTCATGCATGAATTAGAAACTCTAACCCGAAGTAGGCTCAAATCTTGCAAACGGTGCGACATATTGAGATAAAACAATCGAAAAATCTCCCCTTTATGATACCCCTTGCCGATTTTTTTTAAATCAATACGTCTTTCACTTGTGTCTGTAAAGAGATATGTATAGATGTTGTGAGGAATGAGAAGGATATTTATGCTTATATGCGAATGATGCGCTGTGTAGAGAGCGCAGGTTCAGCTAGTACCTCTGTATATTACTTTGTTCGCTGTCGTTGTTCATTATTCCAACAAACGTAAAAAAGTAATAATATATGTTTGAGAGCAATTGCACTATCGGTAGAGTCATGCACGTATGAAGGAATTTTATTTCCAGAGGGATCCACATTCGATATGAGGATAAATTATATTAAAATCTATAAAATGACGCCTAAAATTATACTGAATTTATAGAAAACTCAAGATTTCAGGAGGAGGGATCCGGACCCCCAGGGCCCATTCCCTGCGTACATCGCTGGATAGGGTAACGGCACTCAGCAACCTTCGTAATAGTAAATCAATACCAATATGTAACATACTGAAAACATATTTTTTGTACTCATATTTATTAATATAGTATCGGAACATCAGAGTATGGGATTATAATGTGATATTAACAGAAACTGCACAGTGCATTTAATTCCGGTATTTGAATGGCGTCACAACCTCTTGCTCTCTGCAGAATGCTGAGAGAGCATGTATCCTAAGACTTCTCATGAAGTAAATTGATTCCATACAAAATATACTAATTTAGCAGCATACGTTAAAGCCGGAGTGTAAGGGTTAATATTGACAACCTCAGGACAAGAGCCCACGGACTCGAATGTTGAAAGTTACGGAGATTTGTAAATCAAACATTGTCACCGGGGGTCGTCAGCTTAAGAAATTATATTATGTGCTGTGTTCCAAGTTTTATTTATTTACCAAATCAACTCAACTGAATTTTTTTCAATTGCAGGTTTAAAACCTCAGGGATTACAGCTCCTTTTAGCTCTCCCGAAAATTGATAACAATAATAAGATGTTCATATGCATATTTGATAAAGTACTAAATAGGTAGAACGTCAAGGAAAGAGTTCATCTTCTAATTCTATTTAAAAACTAACTTTCTTTGTAATAACTTGTTCAAAAACATATTTCCGCCCCCTTTTAATATCTGTATTCGTATATAAAAAAAAATACCGTCACACTATATGAACAAATGTATCCGGTGCTTTCTCTTTCAATTAGCAGTGCATGGTGTATTGACACAGAAACACATGATTAATCAACAAAAACACTTGCAGGTAATCCACGCAAAGAAATCCGTACTTAAGCCTACATGCAACATTGTTGTGAAACTTGAATGCTGTATAAATTGACTATTTGCACAGCAGTGAAAATCTATTGTAACACAATTGTCACATTTACTATGCAATTCAGGATTTTTACGACAAAAGTAAGGATGGCGTATGTGTGATTATACGAGTATCAACAGTTGTTTAAATAGTGTTTGCATCTACGCTTTCACAAACATCTCTTTATTACTATAATCAATTATGTCTGAGCATTTAGCTAAAGTTTTCTCCTATCCAACAGCACGATTAAAAATTAATGTTTTTGACAAATTAGATATTTTCTTTGTCGCTTCAGGAATTCGAAATAGTTCTTTTTAGATCCGAACAAGAGTTTTAACGAACATTGCATATCTAGACCTATTATTTCCCTTAAATGAGTTGAGTTGATTTTGAGTTTAATGTCCCGTTCAACAGCGAGGCTATATGAGACGTGGACGTGGAATCCGAACCACATGAGCTCCCGCCGGGTATTTCTCTTAAAATCCATCTTCTGTAAACCAGATGAAAAGACTTAAACGGGAGCAATAGGCCTAGTGGGACCATAAACTCTTTTTATTTATACTGTATATCGGTCCTTTCATTCATTCATTCATTCTTTCTTTCTCTCTTTTCTTTCTTTTTTCTTTTTTTTTCTTTTGAAAAAGTAGCAAAACAGTTAAAATGTAAATATGTAAATGACAGATAAGTTACTGAAGTTGTACTGATGGAAGCTTCATATACACTTTAATTTATCACATTGATAATCAAAAAAACTTCATCTATTATTAGCACCAATCAAAGAAAATCGATTACATATATTAGTACAATAGAATAAATAACATAAATTTATCCACGAAGCTTCCATTGGCGATATAGTCACATTACCTTATCTGTAGTTCAGGCTTAACTATTGTGGCACTTCTTTCATACGTATACATTTCATATTGGGTTTGGGAACTAGACAAATATAAGCAAATTTCTGTTTTGTTGGAAAGTAAAAACTAGCAAATAACTTATTAAATAGTGTCTGTAATGGATATGTAAGTGGTTTTTGTTCAATGCACCAATAACGATTATGCACCGATGCTAGGGAGACGGTAATTATTAGATGGATGATAATGGTGGAATTTTGAAAGTGGGAAGTAACAAAAAAAAAAAAAAAAAAAAAAACACGGTGTATGTCCACCACAATGCCCACTTGGTGGTAAGCTCTCTACCGCTGAGCCACCGTGGCCCCATTTAAGTAACTAGCAGATCATGACTCTGTCTGGATTAAACTAGGTTCCGTAATTGCTAGGAAATGTGTTGTGGAGGAGAATAAAATAATAGTTACAAGACCAATATCCGAGGAAAGAATTTTACATTTAAGAAATTCATTGAATAGCGTAAATTGGTTGAATGTGTTAACTGGACCTACATCTACGAAATCTACTGAGGACTAATAATACGTTTGAGCGTTTCATGCACGTTTTTTGAATGTGTTTAATACATTTATTCCTCAAAGAAAAGTTAAAGTTCAGAATAATAAAAAGAACGTAAAATAATAATAATAAATGGTAATGCAAATTGGTATACTACCCAACTTGCAACTATGAAATGTACAGTTATGTCATTATTGGTATTATACTGACGGGATAAAAGTGAAAACAACAAAGTATTTGAAACAAAAAGAAAAAAGGATTATAAGTTCGCGTTAAATCAAGCAAAAAAATGTATAATGTACCAAAAATTGAAGCAGCACCCAATAAATGTAAGGAGGCTTGGATATTAATTAACGAGGTAGCTAAAGTTGGTAATAAGGATAGTATACCCATTTCCGCTTATGAATTTAACACTTTCTTTATTAAATCGGTTAAGAAAATACGCAAAAATACAAATGTAAGGGTCTCTGACATGATTGAGTCGCATGCTAATGAATTGGTGCAGAGTAATTTAGTTTTTACCGGGGTAACAACCGCAGTTGTTTTAGATATTGTTAAAAGAATGAAATCCTCGGATAGTGTTGATATTTATGATTTATCAACCACTCTGATTCAAAAAGTAATCGATTGCATTGTAAGTCCACTTATATATTGCATAAATAGATGTATAAATGAAGGAACTTTTCCCGACGTACTAAAGCTCTCTAGGGTTATCCTAATTTATAAAAAGGAGACAAACATTGTACAGCTAGCTATCGCCCTGTTTCGTTGGTCCCTATATTTTCGAAAATTATTGAATATATTATAAAAATACAACTATGTGATCATTTGGAACAATTTAATATAATTAGTGATTCACAGTTTGGATTTAGGGCCGGAAGGTCTACGGTTGATGCTACAGACTCATTAGTAAGCAAGGTTTTACAAGTTTTTGATTCTATAGGCTTTGCAAGGGCTACATTCTGTGACCTAAGCAAGGCTTTCGACTGTGTTGACCATAATCTATTATTAAATAAACTAGCGTATTACAGGAAGTATATATTGTAATATATTACAATATATTACAGGAAGACATTCTAGAGTAATATATTTGATATAAAACCTGAGAAATCAGGTACCACAGAACTATGTAAGATCCGCATATTTTGCATTTTTTCAAAGTATTTTACTATATGGTATAATATTATGGGGAAATGGTAGCCATGTGAATGACGTTCTGTTACAAAAAAAAAAAAAGGTCATGAGAATAATAATGAATGCAGAGAATACGTGAGTTTATAAACCATTATTCATAAGATTAAAAATAATCAATTTGTATAAATACAATGTGTTGATCTACATCAAGGGCAAAACGTCAGGATTACACTACAGGCATGACACACTCATATATCACTAGAAATAACAGGAGTGTCAAAGAACTATATTTGAGACTGACAAAATCACAAAATAGCTATGAAGCCATGAGTGTACGGTTGTATAACAAATTGCCTATAGAACTGACACAACTACCTATGGATAGTTTCAAAAATAGATTATACTCTTGGTTAGTTGAAACACCATTTTATTCAATAGATGAGTTTTTTGAATGTGATAATATTTAATTTTTGTAAGGTGAGGTGATAATTTTTTAATTTATGTTATTGTAGTGAACTTTAGTACTATAGCACTTATTATAGATAATGAACAATCATTTATTGTAGTAAGAATTGATGCTATCTACGGCTATGTAGCTGATTCGACAATAACACATTATTATTATTATTATTATTATTATTATTATTATTATTATTATTATTATTATTATTATTATTATTATTATTATTATTATTATTATTATAACTGACAGCAATCCAAATTACATGATCATGTTTCATTTTGCTGAAAATAAGGGGAAAAGAACTTACGAAAATTCCATTTTATTTATCTCTCTTTAGTTTTTTTTTTTTTCCTTTTTTTAAGGAAACTGAAATTTTAGCACACATTATTTGCTCTCATATGAAAAAAAAAAGATATTAATATAGCTACTTTTTACCGTGAGCAAAATCACTTCATTTGTACGACATGACGATAAACTACACCAAATACAAATTACAGATTAACTTAATAACAGGAATGTTTATTTCTTAAATTTGTAATTAACTTTGCTTCTACACAACGCGTATAGTGTCTACATAAAATACTTCCTCATTAGGAAGAAGATAATGTGAGTTTTTGTTCATTTTTAGCATCAAATCCTTAATGGGGCCACAGACGCACACACACTTGCATGACCAACTTTCATGGAAGATGTGTTTCATCATGCATGTTAGAAAAATTTTTAGTCCACACACGTACCAACCTGCTGTTCAACTTACTAGAAGAATGAATCGAAGCACAGTCACGTGATTTCTTCCGCTGTCGTGATTAGTGGACCTAAATATAAAACAACCAACTTGCATGAACGAGCACATACACGGTAAACATGCATGAAGAACAGCAAAACCATCATGCATGTTTACAGAAGATTCTGAAAACTTTCAACATGCACGAACAAGGCCATACACTGTCAACAGGATAAAGTAAAAAGATTTGGAGTTTTTGTTATATTTAAGGTACGGTGTGTGATGTGCCTAGTGCTAGCTAGCAGTTATAGCCATTGCTCTGAATGCTCATACACATACACGGATCTCCTAAAGTAAAATTACAGCCACGGCATTACAACCTATCCTACCTTACCATTATATCAACTGGCAAATGAAGAACAATGAAGAAAGATTCAGCAGAGTGAACACATAAGAAGGAAACGGAGAACCAGAGAAAACCCATGAACCTGATGCTACCCACCAAGAACTCACATGAAATGGAAATTAACCAGAGATCAGCAACAAAGATGGCGTGGACCAATGAAAACTTCGTGGCCCACCCATCGTGACCCACTCTGATCTATGACCCACCGTGACCCACCACATTCCCTGCCCCACTCTGACCCACCAAAACATATAATCAATTCTGACACATGATCCACGGCCTCTTCTCTACTGACTAAAAAGTTTACACTTGTAATAAAACCAGGCTGTGAAATTCTAATTAAACGAAGTTTGAATTTCCAGGGTCAATCACTCAAGCACCGCTCTATTACAATAACGGTGGATTTGACCTTTACGATATAAAATGGTAAAGTGTTTGCCATGGGTCAAATTACGATGAATTTCAATTAAATTATCATGATATAATTATTTCATTGTTGAATTATCGATACTTTTCAGTAGAAAAAAGGATAAAATTTGAAAGTCCCAAATCAAGATAAGTGGACCAATGTAAAGGAAAAAAGAAGTGTAAAATTTTCCATATAATTAAACGTACAGTCTAAACTTAAAATTTCCGTGTAATTAAGCTTACAGTACAAATTTTATATCTATTTTTCTCACAACTTTATTGGTTGATTGCCCTGTGCCCTAAGCGCTCCATACAATAAACATAAGCTTCAGCAATTATTATAGTACACAGAATGCAATTGATATATGAAGCGAAGCGCTGTATTTTTTGTTTCTCAATTAATAATTGTTTCTCAACTAATATTGATCGTTTTCGATTATTTTTACAAACCAACCCGCTACCAATTTTCCATATATAGAAAGTCCCCCCCCCCCATACACATAAAGGAGATTTTTAAAAAATGCTAGGATACATTGTTCATTTTCAATAAAGAGTTAATATACTGAATTTCAGCTCCGTAAGAATAACGGCTTGCGAGATACTAAATTTTTTCCGCAAAAATTTGGATCCCCACTACCCTTTAGGATATACATTATAATGAAAGCGATATGGTATCATCCCAGTTTGGATTAAGGCCTAACTATATACCAAAAATCATTTCATTTGACTTTGCAATTTGACCGTGATGATCAGGCGCACACAGTTACATTCAATTTTTTTTTAGAAAATAATTTATATATTACATGATTCAAATATGTATTTTTTCCAGTAGTTAGCTCTTCTAAAAACTCGTAGGCTGTGTGTCTCGAAAGCCAAGTAGTAGTATAAGTCCTAGTGCTATTATTATAATTACAAATATCAATATCCAAAAGTGCCTGAAGTTCTTTTTACACTTACAATACTTACAATTCTAAGATATACTCATCTTAGGTCAGTAAACAGAAACAAATGAAAAAGAAAGGGGAATGGAGGCCTTGAAAGTAAAACGTAGACAAATTCACCAGTGTTCAGAAGGTGCTGTCTACAATGCAGTGAGCAGAGTGGGTCGGTAGGTCAGAGTGAGTCGGTGGGTCGCAGTGGGTCATGGTGGGTGGTGGTCCGCAGTGGGTCATGGTGGGTAGTGGGTTGCAGTGGATCATATGCTGTTGACCCACGAGCTACTCAGAAAACTTGACCTACTGACCCACTCCATCTCTGGTCAGCATTCTCCTAAACCACTATGCATCTTTATATACTTCCTATTTTGACAACGAAAGTTATAGGTTTTTCGCAAGAAGCAGTTACGCAAAATTTTTCTTCAACACTATCTGATCTACTTGAACTAGGTATGCGACGAGTTTGTATAGCAGTAGTAGCAAGAATAAAACAAGATAAAACTTTGCTTATGAAATGAAATATTAAGTTTAACGTTCAACAGTTACAACAGATAAAGATTTGATAAGTGAAATAAATGACTGACGAAACAACTTACCGAATGATAAAATGGGAGATGGCGGAAGTACTAAGGATTTCACTTTGGAAAATATTCATTTAACCGCATTTTCACGGAAAAAGTACAACTTAAAGTGTATTAAATATATCTTATTTAATTCTTTAAAAAAGAGCCAAGATCTCCTTTTAAACCTCGGTTAGCGAACTCAACTCAGGTGTGTGTATTGAAGCTGATATACAGGGTGTATGATTTAAAATCGGCCCAAGAAACGTTGAAGACTTGATACCAATCATTGAAAAATAAATAAGAAACGTACTTTGGATGAACTCTGGAAAGTGTTGAATAACCTGTTCAAGAGGACTGATGCGTGCCTTAATACCTACAGTCCATACTATCACCTCATATAACAGTAAAAGTAAATATATGCATTTATGTTCAGAGCTGGTTTTAAATCACACATCTTGAACATCGGTTCTGATTCCCGGCAGAATCCCAGTTTTCCTTAACCTACAAGTGAGATATAAGTGAAAGCACAAGAACAACCAAAACGAACGTGTGTAGTATCGAAGGCGATCACAGGCTTCAAAGTTTTCGTACAGATGCAATCTGTCCCAATATTATATTGTGTTCCCGACTTGCCCGATTTTAAACGCTATTTATAGGTCCAAGGATGTTCATATTGCATAAAATTTTTACATGAACGAGTAATGAGTACTGATTATTAAATAAATAAAAAATCATTCTTCTCTGATTCAGCAAATATTTATTATAGGTGTGAACATTTAACATATTTGTTTCACATGTTTTATCCTATTGCTGTTTAAAACACGCATTAGTGAAACTTTCTGTGAAAAATTAACTATGTTCACATGCGAAAGAAGTTCAAAATTTTAACTGGAAACACAATCGGAAAAAGTCTATTAGTAAGACCTAGGCGCAGATGAGAGGATAATATTAAAATGAATGGATCTTGCAGAAATAGGAATACAAAGTAGAAACTGGATCCTCTTGGCTAAGGACAGAACTCAATGGAGAGCTTCTCTGAACGCGGGATTGAGCCCTCGGGTTCCACAAGCCATAGTTAGTTAAGATAAACTGTGTCTATAACAAGCTGCATCGCAGAAACTTCACTGTATATGTACACTATTTCTTTTGTTTTCACTCCAGTGATATGTTAATGGAACACAAATATGAAATCTAACAAAATATACAGGGTTTCAAAAGAACACTGACAACGTTTGGGAGGTGATTCCTCACATCAAAATAAGACAAAAAGTATAAACCAACTTGGGTGCATTAATGCTTTCTTTCGGAGTTATATGCTGCCGAAAACATTAAAAAAAAATGAATTTTGAAGGTCCATAGCTCTAAAACTATGGGAACTAAAATAGTCGGGTGAAGACTTCACTTAGAAACTAGTATGTGAAATCCATGTTTCAGAACTCCTAATACTTCCGCAACAATTTTTATAGAGGCAGTTGGTGAGAACTTCGAATTATATGTCCGTACCCAAACTCTCTCTATAAAAATAGTTGCGTAAGTACCTTGGGATTCTGAAGCATAGATGTTTGGATAGGGCACATATTAGTTTCTACGTGAAGTCTTGACTAGTGTTGTAAAATTTCCGGAAATTTTGAACCTGTTGGTAAAAAACAGTTTTTTCCAGTTTCTTTCCAGAAAAATTGGAAAAACTGGAAAAATAACAAAAGTCTTTGTATTAGGTTAATTTTACTACTAACGGAACCGTTTTATTTTTTCGAAAGCGAGAAAAATGTAAGTTGAGAAATTTCAATATTGCGAATATTTAAAAAAGAAGCATTCGAAAATAAACTTCTTGTAATTATTCTTGAAAATTAATAGTATGCGCTCATTTACTTTATATGCTTTTTAGTCGGATCAGTGGAGCAGAGTTGTCTTCAATATTGGAAGGCGGGCAGATTTGAGGTTTATTCCGGGGGAAGGAAAGACTCATATTACGGTAGATGAATCTGATTTCTGAGGTGAACCTGTTGTATATTATACTAGCAGCGTTCACCCCGCTTCGCTGCGGTCACCCCGGAACGCAATAAACTTTGTTACTTAGATAATTTTTACTTTTTCGCTTTCAAGTGATATGATAAAAACCATAGAAGATTGCAGTAAATGTTAACATTATATCGCCTGTCATTTATGTTAACCCGCCCCGCTTCGCTGCGGTCACCCCGGAACGCAATAAACTTTGTTACTTAGATAATTTTTACTTTTTCGCTTTCAAGTGATATGATAAAAACCATAGTAGATTCCAGTAAATGTTAACATTATATCGCCTGTCATTTATGTTAACCCGCCGAGTGACACGGTCATGCGGGTTGCATATAAATACGTTTATTTTTATACCTATGATGAACTAACAAAGGATTTGTACGTTATGGACACTTGAATGGTCAATTATCTCAAGACACTGGTAATTAAAAATTAAAGTGATATGATAAAAACCATCTAGGGTCCAAATCCTAATAACCCCCCAAAAATGAAAGAAATTGGTTCAGCCGTATTAGCGTGATGAGCTAACAAAGGATTTGTGCGTTCTCTTTTATATAATAGATATCAGGCGATGTAGATGAAGTGCCACTCGAACAGAAATAATCTTTCTCCCCCAAAAAACACATTTCAAATCGGATTATTGGGGGGGAGGACATTCCCTCTCAGTTCCAAGATTGAGGGGGACATGTCCCCCTCATTCTCCCGGGATTTGCGCCAGTGGCAACAAATAGGGCTCTTGAATGAAACTGAGTTCTTAATTTGCTCTTCCTTCTGGTGAAATTTTGATAATTTTTAACCAAATTACTTCTTAAAATAAAGAGCAGTAAACAAATTTCACTAATATTCATGCACTAAAACATATAATTAATATAAACTTTATGTACAAAATTGTGTATGTAAACAAATACCTGTTTTCTAGTGCGATAAATTATATATAAAAATGAAAGTGACTATTTTGTAATTTAACTCTTGAACCACCAGACCGATCTCGATAAAATTTTCAATGTAGATGAGGTCCCGGCCTGGGATGGTTTTCATCTTTTCACTTTGAAGGTGCAACTTGGAGCAAGGAAAGAGAAAGATATATCGAAAATAAACGATATTAGTGTCAAATCCATAATTTTCCGGGTTGCTGAGATGAACAGTGACATTTTCGATGCCGCTTAAAACCAAATTTAGCACTGCAACTTGAGGAAGGGCAGCGGATATATATATATCAGATTTGCAAATAACCACTCGCCCAATCGCCCGGGGTGAGTGGTTCATCGGTGCGGGTTAGTATTTAATATCATATCGTAGGTAAGTAAATGATTTCTATTGTGGACTGTGGGCTAGTAGCTTTTTCTCTTGGGTTATTTTATTGCTTATTTGCATCCTTGATATATATAATGATCAAAAATGGCCTACATTAGTGTCGAATCCATAGTTTTCGGGGTCGGTGAGATGAACAGTAATGATTCCGATGCCGTTTAAATTAACTTAGGGGAAGGGGATATATAAAAATGATTGAAAATAGCCGACATTAGTGTCGAATCTATAGTTTTCGGGGTCGCTGAAGTGAACAGTGACACTTTTCATGCCGTTTAAATCCAAATTGGGGGAGGAGTTTTATCCTATATAAATGATGGAAAATTGTCGATATTAGTCTCGAATTCAAAGTTTTCGGGGCCGCTAAGGTGAACAATGATACTTTCGATGCCGTTTAAACCCAAATTCAGGCCCGCAACTTGGGGAGGAAGAGATATATAAAAATGATTTAAAATGGCCGATATTAATGTCGAAGTCATACTTTTCGGGGTCGCTACGATGAACAGAGACATTTCCGGTGCCGTTTAAATCCAAATTCATTCCGCAACTTGAAGAGGAAGATATATATATATATATATATATATATATATATATATATATATATATATATTATTAAAAATGACCGATATTAGTGTCGAATCCATAGTTTTCAGTGTCGCTGAGGCGAACAGTGACACTTCCGATGCGTTTAAATCCAAATTCAGCTTCCATTAGTACTCCTAAAGGAGAGGATGACATGTAAAAGTAATTGAAAATGGTCGGTATTAGTGTCGTATTCTTAATTTTTGTGATCCTTAAGTTCAATGCTGACAGTTTTGGTGTCCTTTATGTCTAAATTAAATGTATTCTCCCTGTGCGAAAAACAAGTATTCTGATAGTCTGTGATAATAACGAACGGAAGTTTTAGATGTTAAACTCTCTAATATGTTACTCGCTGCTCAAATTTACACACTTGTGCGGATGTGTGTATGTGTAAGTACGATCATATCTCTTTTTGAGTTGTTCGAAAAATATAAAAATAATAGAGGGATTTTTATCAGAAATCAGAAAACTAAAGAGTAAAATTAAATCCTGTTGTTTTAAGTATTTTACCTGCTAGCGAAATACATTGTATATATGCTGCAGATACGTTACAGCAAGTAAGATTAGCATCAGGCGAAGAAATAGCTTTAAATTATATTTTCCGGTTTTTACCATTATTTCCGAACAAAAGATTTTTATTAATGGAGCACAAGGAAGATACATATCTAGATAAAAAAAAAAAATCTATTTGATTTTAACATATTACCTAAAATGATTCAGCCCCGTTATTTTAACACTTCCTTGCAATAAAGCGGGAACTTCATAAGATTGCTTAAGATAATTTAAATGCGTCTATATTAATTAATCTAACTAGGATTATATTTTAGTATCTTCTGTAGCCATAATCCCATTCTATCATGGTGGTAACTTTAAAGAATTTGGATGAGTGGTGTACATATATTTTTTGCCATAAATTTTTCCTATTCTAATGCAAAAAATATAAGTACTCAATGATCTTAACAGTAAACTAGTAAATATAAAGCAACAGACTGGTTAAGCCCATTTCCAACATTATTTCCTTTTCTTTATTTATATTTACTTATTAATACTTAGACTTACTTCCAAATTTCTTTTAATTAGACGCACTTTTAAAAGTAAACTATGACGCGCTTTAAAAATAGGTAATTTTTAATGCTATCCGTAGCGCTTACGAACTCTCATGAATTACTTATTACCGTACCTGTTTTTGTTTTAGGCCGAAGAACTATCTTCGGTAAGGACACACATGGTTTGGATCACACACTGAACTAAACGCTCCGTCACCTCATTATTGACGATAAACTACGATAGAAAAAACTCCGAGATGATTGTTTTTTTTAAAAGTATTCCTGAGTTCATCCACAGCATGCAATTCAAACTTGTAAAAATGACACACAAAGAGGGCAAAAATTTTAACATGCACTTAATAATACACTAAAACTGAAAGCTCGAGTTTCTGAGCTTGTTTGGAAGTAGAGGAAATAAGCACTTATTGTACGTTCATTGTATAAACTAAATATTTTGCTTACATATACAGCATAAAGCTGATAAAGAGAATTGTTATTATTTAACGTTATCAAATATTTCAAGATAAACTAAATCCACCTAATATTAAAAAGCTTAAATGAAATATTTGTTTTAAATCAATCAAGATTAAAATTACATACCCAAACATTGCCATTTTCTAGAGCAGAAGCAATCTGTCTGGTACCTGGTAAAGTAAATTTCTTCAAGTACACTTAAAAGCAATATAATGAGTCCGTAATATCAACACTCCGTGCTTGGAAATTAATTCAACTATACTAACAAACGAGAACACTCCCGGATATGAGAATGGTTATTCATTTACTGTGCACTCAGTGTAGGTCTCAACGACCGTTCTAAACCGAAAAGGAAAAAAATAAAATGCTAACAAAAACTTATCTGTCCAACAGAACTCATTTAGAGATAACTAAATTACAATCACCATAGTGACGTTATTATTTCCATTCGTTGAGAAACGTAACAACTGTCGCATGTATAACTGCACTGGACGTGAACTATACAACGTAAGCACGTAATCGTAAAACAAGATCTCAAAAAACTCTATTATTACTAGTAACACTTAGGTCCACCCCCTCTCAGATGAATCTCTTCGACTGTTAGGAAGGAAGTGAGGAGGTCAGATGTCAGACTTAAGTTGATAGCGTTCAGTATTTTTTTTTTTTTTAAGGTTCAGACAGAAAACGGGAGATGTAAGGGGAAAAAAACTTTAAGACAACTATCTAGTTAAACTCGCTTTAAATAAATTTCAATCAAAAACTACGAGTATACTAACGAAAGTTTATTAACTTTTAACTGGAAAATAATAATACAACTTGATCTTTCATTGGCGATCTTTCAAAGGCTATGCCATTTTGAATTGTCATCTTGAAAATATCTGTAGAAGAAAAATTTGATTATTTGTGAGTCTACAGCGCACGCATGGACCAGGCACCCTGTTCGATTTCTCTGCATAAGTCTCGTATCATGAGAGATGATACAGAGACCGAAGTGGACATTCATAAGACGAACGAGACCCGGAGACTGAAACGGACATTCCTAAACGGCCATTCGAAAGTATCAGTCTCGTCTCGAATACCAATTTTGAAGAAACTACTGTATTAAAATTAATTCCTTCAAAATACGTTTTGTTGCTAACGTTTATGTTATATAGTGGAGCTATTATTATTACACGAGAATGACGGCAATCACAGGTTGCACAAAGCGGAAAGGAAACCCAATGTCCCACTATCACTCATTAAGCACCATAAAATTTGTACTGGAGTTCAAAATATTTTATTTTCTTTCCAGTTAGACTCTCTATTTTGATTACCCAAAGAAGCATGTTGGGCATCATATTTTGATATTTTGTAAAAAATTTCATAAGGTCTCAAATTCCTCTCAGGATATGATATTTTCCCATATAATTCGGAAGATAGTTATATCGAACCTTGATGTATGAAAAGTCATTTCTTTAGGAAAAGACATATTTTAATCATAAGTTATTTTACTGCATTCAATCCTATAAGCAATGGTATAGATTTACATTTCAAACAGAAGGTAAAGTTTTCAGACTGGAACTAGGTTGAACACTAATTTCAGATTACGATGGAAAATATTTGATTTGGTTTTCAGTTTAGCGTCCCTTTTAGCAGCGAGGCTATATGAGACATGGACTTACAGCTTAACGTGGAATCCGAACCACATGAGCTTCTGTCGAGAATCGAACCCGAGTCTTCCATGCCAAAGACGCGTACGCTAACCACGCCACGAGGAAGCTCACGATAGAAAATGAACATGAAAAAAGGATTATAAACAGATTGAATCATCAGGGGCGTCGTTAAGGGGGTTAAGGGGGAGCCTCCCCCCAAAGTTACTAGTTCTTGACAAGTTGGCAAATTAAAATACCTAGTTGGCAATTTGAAGAATATCGTTTTGTTCAATTAATTTATTTGCTTATTGCTATAATATTATAGATGCAAAGAAAAGCAATTGTCATTTTAAACATTTCTCACAAATACATCCTAGTATTCCCATGGTTTTCGTATCTCCAGAATGGTGACATATCAAATTTCTGTAAGAGACATTATGATTTTTTTTTTCATCTATTGGGAAGTCCGTAAATATGATACTTAACTAATCACTTTCTCGAAATACTCTTTCAAAAAAAAAAAAAAAAAGTCAACAGTTTCAATCCCTTGTCACTTTCTTCCTATTTATTCGAAATGCGTCATATTACGACCTAGTATCCGACACTAAGTTACTTTGGATGTCTACTGCCCTGTCTATCTCACATGCTTATTACTGCTGTATAGCCCTACCAAAATGTGAATGCTTGTGATATTGTAGTGTTGTTAGTAACATTGAATTACAATTTGTTTAACTTGTATATCTGAAAAAAGAAAAGTATTAATCTGACGTAGAAGCACTAAAAAGAATACACCTTTATGTTAAACCGATAACATTGGTATTTTCTAATTTGGTAGAATGCAGAGTGTGACAAACTTCTCTTTTAATATTTGCTTCTTACAAAATTTCAACGACAATAGTAAAATGAAACATATCATTTCTTTTACAGAATACTATTTACTTGTACCCTAGATCCAGGTCGTAGCCAGACTTCAAGTTTTCGTTTCCGGGCGTGCTCTCAATACTACATGGGTACATTTTCAGAACCATTCAAGTTATCGAAAATGGGTAATTCTACAAATTGAAGTTAACAGGTCAGGCTCTCAGTTTGATCGGGACTAGTGCCAACTGACCAACCCCTGGCTATGAGTGTGTCTAGATCAACTATTATTAAATCAAATATGTTCCTAAAATATACAAATAAATTATTTCTCATAAGCTAAATACTAAACTGTTGTATTCTCCCATAGAAAGAATATATCGAAATCCACATACCGTGTGGCTCTTGAACTCAAATAGCTAACTTTTTATACTTCTCTAAAAATCGTAAGTAAGCTTTTCTAATTGGTGTTTGCTTTACGAATTATAAATTACGTAAATTGAAATGGTTAACTTCAAACATACAAAGATAACTTGCTAATATTTCTTGAAAATCTATTTCTATTTGCAAACTGCACAGCAGTGAGATGCAGATCTTGCTTGGTAACCATTTAGCAGTCACACAAAAGTCAATTTCCACTCAATACTTCTAAATGTTACGTAATGATGTACGTATCGTATTTATGGTAATTCAGAACGATATATTCAACTTCGTAAGTCTATATTTCCTTAAATATACGACGTATTAGACTACAATGATATAAACAACATTTGAAAGGATAAGTCTTAAATTTACAAGTAGGCCTACTACCACTAGGACGCTCTTCTAGAGCACAATCGTGTACCAGTGTCCGTGTATATGTCGTGATCAACCGTAAGTAGAAGGTCAAACTGGCCCAAGATCTAATGTGGCAAACGGACTATTTAACACAGACACTCTGACAGTATCTTCAGTCAGTTTTTGGTGTCAATGACGATGAGTGCTCAACAACGTCTGCTGTGTAAACTGTTACCATACGAGTTCGGGCATAATGCTACGGCAACAACCCAAAACATTTGTCATGCGAAAGAGGGAGGGGAGGAAGGTGCTGCGAACCACAGCACAGCAACTCGTTGATTCCAGAAATTTCGTGCAACTGTAAAAATGTCGATCAGGTAAGGTCCGGCCGCTACAAGGTAACAGACACCGAGATCATACGACACGCTATTGAGGAAAATTCATCTAGCAGCACATGACGATTATCAAACCAACTCGGCATGTTTCAGTCCATTGTAGCGTGTCACCTTCACGAACTTGCGAAAATCATCAAAAGCTGCCATCACATAAGTTGACCGTAACTTAGGGCCAGAGTAAAGAAGATATGTCGACAACTGCTGCACAAAATTCGAGCGATGTGCGTTTCTTGAAACAGGTTGTTACATGTGACGAAAAGTGGATGTTTCACCAAAATCCCAATGTGCAAAAACAGTAGTTAAGCAAGGGCCAATTTCCAAAGGCTGTCGTCAAATAGAGCAGTTTCGAGCACAAAATCACGCTCTGCGTGTGTTAGAACTACGAGTTTGTTCACAACGGTCTTACCTTCAATGCCGACCTTTATTCCGAACAGTTGGAGTGGATGTATACTAAACTATGCTCAAAAACATCCTGTATTAGTGAACCGAAAACGCGCCCTGTTGCAACTGGATAATACAAAACTATACTTGGCTTGAAAAACGAAAAAAAAAAAAAAATCAGAAACTTGATGGCACATCTGGCATATAGTACTAGCTTTCTTCCTTCGGATTACTATCTGTTTCAGTCTATGGCGTACTTTCTGAAATCACGATGCTTCACCAACCAGCAGGAGGTGGAAACATCAGTGACTCCCTTCTTCGCCTCTAAGGACAAGATGTAGTATCGAAAACATACCTGTATTTAGTACAGATACTCCAAAACCACGTGCTATACTTTGATTGTTAATCTACTTTCATTGTCATGTAAGAAATACAGGTATGTTGTGTACCAGAATATTGCAAGACTCATGATTCATTTTTTTATAATATCTACTGTTTACAGCATTATATTCCGCCCAACAACATCGGTTATCAAAATTAGATCATTTCCAAATGCGAATAATATTATTGTCACGGACGCTCATCGATATCATCGTTAAACTTTGTCCGTGATTGTACTTTCAGTTCAATATTCTTCAAAGGACATTCAACGAACAGCGAAAGGAAATGATGGATATTTCAAAATCAAATTGTGTTTAATTAATGAATTCTTTATCTGTAAAACTGCTATGTAATTCCGTCTTTGAAATCGTTGCCAAGCACTGAAGTCAGCTAGCTTTCACAATTCAACACGTAAGATCCATGCATTGACAAATATGATGACAGAAGTGAATTTCAGAGGTTTACGTCTTCACGTATTTTACCACGAGTACAGGAAGTTCCATAACCTCGTCTCGAGTCGAGTAACAAAACTACTAGGCTCTTCCAAAGTCAGGAGTAGTAGCTTCGAAGACCTATCAGGATGAACACCTAGTTACTAGTGTGGATCATATTGTTTATTCTAGACTACATCAATAAGAAAAGGTATGTACCTGTTTCATATCTGTCAATTCCTAGTCATGAGTCAGTGCTTGGGAAGTTTCAAATAGACGCTACTGATCAAAACTACACACATTAAAAACATTCCCCACAGATCCTATTCTTTTATTTCAACCGAAATGATTAATGACGAATTTATTGGTGTGCAAACTTATCGATGTCTTGATTATTAAGAAAGTTTTGGTTATTGCTATGACACCTCTTGCGTACGTCCCGTTCTATGTAGATCATAGATAACTCATAGCATAACCGCATTATTTCTACATTGCACACACTACATAATGATCACAAGAAAACGAATTACACTTTGACAATTACTGAATTGTGGTTAGTTATCACTGGAGATAAGTCTTTGCAAACGGCGCCTCTAGAGGGAAGTCAGATCAATAAAAATTACAATTATATCGCTACAACCTAAGGGAAGAAAACTTACCTAATATCACAACTCTTGTAAACAATGATTAGGACATTGTGTAAGTTTTCTTCCCTTAGTTTCTAGCAATAAAATTATAGTTTTTACCAATGTGACTTCCTTCACGAGCTACCACTGGTCTTTGCTAGACAAATGTGGCTCCTCATAACAATACAACTGACTTTTCTGATGGAATTATGAACGCATACATTCCACTTGCCTGTACGCTGTAATAGAAACTTTATTTAGGCATCAGAATATCGCATACACGCGTTAAAAAATCTAAAACTCATAGGCAGATCAGGAAAAAAAAACACTAGTACAATAATAAAACACTGACTTTTATTTTTAAACTTAAACGATTTGTAACGGAAAAACTCACTCTGAAAGAAAAGCTTAGGAGAACAATTTACGTTTAAGGGAACATGGACAGAGGGTGTTTTTGGCTTATTAAGAGTAATCAGTAAAAGATTTATGAAAAAAAGGCAAAGAGGTGTGTATGTGTAGGCTTTATCTAATTTAAAAAAGAGACCAAGTGAATTCATAGAAGTTCATGGGAATTCCAAAGAAAGATTATCATGATTAAAGATTCACGGTAACTTTAATACGAATTTAAGAAGTAAGCAAGAATTAGGGAAGTAATTAACAAAGAAAAGTGTAATTAGACGAAGAGTTCGACTGAAGTGTTGCATTTACCAACATCATTTAAAATATACCTAGAAAAGATAGTGAACAAAAGTCTGCCTAGGGAAGACAGAAGTCTGCAGTAAATAAAACAAGATTATATGATTCGTCGATGACAAATGGCTCTTGCTTCAGAATCAGAACGGAAAATTAACATGACGTTTTAAAAACTCGATGGACGAAAAGCTGCGAAGAACGTGGGATAAAAACAAGCGTTAGAAACACAAATACATCGATTCTTAGTGGGAGAGCATGAAAACCTGAACGTCTTACTTCGTATTCCATCTTAAAAAGCAGGTCCACATCTCATATAGTTTCGGCGCTGAAAAAGGACGCTAACTTCAACAAACAAACAAATAAATAAATAAATGAAATGCAAAGGTCCCATAAAAATAAAGGTAGAAATGACAGGAGAAGCAATTAGGAAAATGTTAATTTGAATAAAGAATTAAGGAAAAAAACTTAAATCGAATATTTCGTGTGGGGTATTGTGATCAACGAAGAAGAAACATGGATACTATGCAAAAGCGACAAAAAGTGAATAGAAGCTTTTAAAATTAGGTGGGAGGAAGATTTTTAAAAATTGAACGAAAAACCAATGAGAAAATGCCAGGAATAGCAAGGGAAGGCCAGGAATATTAAGATATAATTAAAAAGAGAAAGATAAACTGATCGAGACACTATCGAGGAACATACTGTATCTTGAGGAACATACCAAAAGAAATATCGTAGAGAGAAAAGGAGGAGACCAAAGAGATTGGTGGAGGACGGTGTTAGAATGCATAATTGCTACATTAAGACTGCGAAGGCAGCTGATGAGAGGGTTTTCAGTCAGGGGCAAAGAATACACCACTTGTCAAAAGATAGGAGCGTATTGACAATGTTCAGGATGATATCATTTTCTTTTAAACTGTAGACATATTATATAAAAATATTGTGATTTTGCTCTTGGTTTCCCGTTGGTTAGGTGATCGGAATGCACGCAGGAAAATTATGAATACCACATGATACGAGATCGGTACTCCTTAGAAATTAACAATATACCAATTACAATTTGTCCTTTGGAGAAAAAATACATAAACGTTATAACTACCTATTGTTTTTAAGATCATGAAAATGTACATCATCTTGATATTACACCCGAGCATTCCTCGGAGTGCAAACACACTCAGGTTTATACGGGGCTCAGTAAAACACAGACATTGATGAGAACCATTCGCTCCCACAAACGCGCATCGAGTGCAGTCAGGTTTACTCTACCGTATTTGAAAAGGGTATTTGTACTGATATATCTTACTCGAATTTGTTCGAAATGTATTATGCAATTCAATCAACGCTGAATTAAGATATTTTGAGCGCAATTAATAAAATAATAATAATAATAATAATTTTACTTACGACAAACTTAAGAAAATATATATTTGCTTACACACTCGTACATACCTCTCTGCGATACTTTCCATTCATTTCAAAGAGTCATACGCTATAATCAGATTAGAATTTGTCAACCTTTGGCATCGGCAAAACACAATTTATAAGTTATGATTTACCTATCCACATACATAAAGATATAGCAAATAAACTGTTCCTAAAAATGCGACCTATCTATTGATATGTGTGCACTAAACTCTGATTTTCTGTGCGTATTAACCTTTAGGAGCTTCTTGTGCGTTCTATGATTGGTCATCTGATTTCGAAACTACCTCCATCTGCAAGTCTTACGTTAAATATACACATGTTATCTCATTAATGTCTTCATTTTATTACATGCAATCCTCGTATCGTTCTTTCTTTATTACATGAGTTCATTCTCATGTTTGTGTATGTGATATAAGCATTTTAAATCCTCGTTAAAACTCGTTACAAGTGATATTTCGAAAAAATATGTTCTTCTATCACTTGCTTTATAGAAGTCTACATTTTTATAGCTTGTTGATACTTCTCTGTTACATTTCGCAAACACAAATATATATTAGAGCAATTTTGGCATTCTCATCGTTTAGAATGCTATGCATACTCCTCTAATCAACTCCAGCCTAAAACCTTAAAAGTGTATACATATATATATATATATATATATATATATATATATATATATATATATATATATATATATATATGAATTTTATTTAAGAATGATCTTCCATCAATGTATTATTTTCGTTGTTTGTAACATAAAATTTTATGTGATTTTTCTAGTATTCGTTTGAACGCTCTGTAAAACGATTTCGCGAAAAGTTTTCTTCTATTGCAGATTCTATAGATATATCATCAAAATAGGTTTTTCTTAATGGGGACGATTTTAATAGCATTACCGCAACTCATGTATTATCAGATTCAACTTAACAAGAAAATTTGAAACGCGCAAAAGTTCGCGTTACTATCTATAGCTAAAATATGCAACTGTAGGCACGAATAACTATGAAAATTTATCAACAAACGGAGTATTTTCTTAAAGAAAATTATACACGTAAGCCAGATAGCATAACGAAAGGACATACTTGTTGCCCCCTACAACAATAGTTAAAAGAGTGACACGACAAAGAAATTGTTTTAATAATAGTAGTAGGTTTAATAATGATAATAATAGATCTAATAATATTTAACAGTAACAGAAGTAGAACATACTCTAAATATTCAATGAATGAATAATGATAAATTTACCTGATTATTTCAGCTTGAGGTTGCTGTTGCACTACTGTTTCAACTTTAACATCTGGGACTACTGTTTCAACTTTAACATCTGGGACTACTGTTTCAACTTTAACATCTGGGACTACTGTTTCAACTTCAATATCTGGGACTACTGTTTCAACTTCAGCATCTGGAACTTCAGACACTTTGTTCTTCTGGTGCATTGCAATACTTTTAAGTTTTTTTAAGACACACATGCGATACACAAAGCAAAGAAAGGATACCACAGGGCCACCGGTGACTTCCATTTGGCATATTTTTTTTTAAAAAAAATAATGTTTGCATACGAATATATACTAAAAACGCATAAACACACTGTTAACACGCACCTTCGTACATAAATGCATAAACAATGGTACGTCACATCCTCAAGAAAGGAAAATAAACTGTGAAATCGTTCAGTAATAAACAGCTGCTATCTACCAATCCTGTTTTCTACAATCATAGTATTCCGTTACGTACTGCTCTGTTTCACTATCACTAGTATACAAAATCAACTGTTTCTTGAAGTAACAAATGTTGTTATTGCAGTTTCAGAAAAACATTGCTAATGCTCTATCTGCATTATAACACCACATTACGAACATATGACCATTGTATGGCAAAGAATTTGGTGCATGAAATTATGCGCATATATCACAGGAATATACTAGCTTCATTCACTTCCTGCTTCAAACTCCCAAATACTATAACTTATAAACTCCCATAAAAAAAAAAAAATGTAATTCAATACAGTTATTTGAATCATGATATGATTGTCTATGTATTTAATAAAAGAATATAGTGTCATCGTGTTTTCGAATTTAACAGATTATGTTCTTAAATAACATAACTGCTGAGAGGCTTTATAATGTACCATTGTAAATTTGATTTAATTCACCGTCATGTTTAATTTCTGATGTGGCAGAGGTTTTTGAACTTGTGTATTTTCATATGCTGTTCTCATGAATATTAATCATCACGGCTGGTATTAGAAGTGCATAGCTACCTCCAATGGCCACCATCCACATAAGGTTATGGTATTAACTTTATAAAATCACACACAAAACGATGTTATGGATGTCGTCCAACCAACAATTTGAACGAAAGATGCAATTTTCAACATCACCACAGATATCACAAACTTCAATCTCGTGTTTATCACACTCTGAAGCAATGGAATTAATTTCTTCAGTAATATTCACACTTTCCCCCTAAGCCACCCAAAATATTAAGAACATTCCGATTGAATTGGAGCTTCTCACTGGTTGATTAGCATCTCACTACACTGACATAGCACGCTGCGATACTGTCTTCCCATTTTGTTCCTTTTGCAGAATTGTACTATGATCTATTACTAAATTCAAGATCATTTTCTTCCTTATTCACACTACTAAACATTTGTATAAAGACACTTCTATATGAAAAGAACATCAAATGAGTGCACACACTCACGTGTACAAGCATTGGTAATGGTTACCTAAGCATGACGTTCTAGTTAGATAAATATCAAAAAATATAATTTTAAAAAGGATTGCATTTCTTTTTTTTTTTATTGTTATCCTATAAATTTAAACGTAATATCATATAATCTGTAGTTTCAATTTGTCGTTTATGAATGCTTACATATTAAAAGGTACTTAAAAATTCTTAGATATGAATTCCATTATTCTATGTGGATACTTACCACGTAAATGCTTTTTTACGTGTGTTACGTCAAACAAAAGAATAAAACCCAGTGATAAACCAGCGTATCATGCAGTAAATTTAGTTTTATTTAATACAATTTATTCAACCATGAATGCACAAACAATAAGTAATAGTCAAGCATATAGGCAATGAGAATTTTCCATCCCATATGCATCATTAGGATTGAATTCATTTTAATTTCAGATGTGACTACAAACACTTTAAGGTGCTTTAATACATTTAGTATTCTACTCAACTTACTATCAGTTACAAAACTGACTCACACCACTAAAAATATACACTATACAGCATTCACGTACATGATTAATGTTGTCTTTCGCTAAATAACTATACATTTCACTTTATTGTGTCCCATTGGTAATAAATTTAAATATACTTAAATTTTAGAAAATAACAATTAGTTTGTCTTATAACAAATGTTAAAATTTCTTGTGCCAAGTCTTGTGCCAAGGAATGAATCACAAATTCCATTATTCAACCCAGAAACAAAAAGGCAGTAAATGCAGTGCAAACACACATATCCCCCCTCAATTTCGTTGGGTGGCATCCAAGGAGAATGTGCTGTACGATACCTTCTGGGATTACCAAGGACTGATACTGCCTCACTCTATTCCGAAAGGTTATACAATTATACAAGGTTATACGAAAAGGCGAGTGTTTTCGTACACTTTTAGATACAGAATTTTTGCCAAAATTGCTTGAGAAACAACCACAAATAAAAAAAAAGAAATGTTATCCTCCACATGAACAATGCACCTCACACTGTGTTAACGATGTGTGACCTCATTCTTGGCTGACCACAGTATTGAACTTCTACCACACCCATCCTATTCATCATATCATATCATATCATAGTGACCTCTGGTTGTTCCCAAACCCAAGGATTTTCTGTGTGGACGCCATTTTGCAGTAGATCATCCGTGGAAAGTGCTATTTACCAATTTCTGAAACATATCTCTCAAAGATAACTATCCTACAAGCTACATAAAATGGACGGAGCGATGGCAACTATGTATCAATAAAGAGAACGAGTTTGTTGAGAAATAGACGGTTAATTCCCTATATTTGCTTGTTCTCAAAAATTAGAACGAAGTCGCACGTACTCTGGTGTGCACTGCGTATAATACTTTCTTTTTTTCTTTTTTTTTTCTTCTTTTTTTTTTTTTTTTTTTTTGTATCTCCTATCAACCTGAATAAGACGGATGTAGAGCAAACGAACCAATTGCAAGTTAAAGAAAAAACAATCTTCATTTTGGACAAGTACCCCAGTGAGCAAATCCCATAAACGCGAAAATGGACAAATCCACCAACTATCCTTTTGGACAAATCCTCCAACTATCATTTCAAATAAATTTTTCAACGGACATGATCAAGTAACTACATTGTAAAGTAAGCAGACAGAAGAACAAAGAAGTATTTACGAAGATGAAACAAGAAATTAAAAATATAATGGGAGAATTAATTAAAAAAAAAGATGAAGTGATCGCTTAATTAGAGGGAGATGTGAATAAGGTAACGAATCCGTTATAGGTCTTAAAATGGTTATTTATAGTATACGCAAAAAATACTAGGCTATAAATAAATATATAGTATACTTATTTATATACTATAAATATATAGTATACAAACTGTAGTACACTATATACTATACAGTATATTATATACTATATAATATATACTATATAGTATATTTATAGTATATGCATAAAGTATTACAAAAATAAACATAAAATAACAAAATAAAATAATAAATAACAAATAATAAAAAAAGGCTTTTCATTTGAGAAAGACCGAGAAGTATGTAGTAGGAGGTGCAATGTGTGTTGATTTTAATGAATTCGTACCTTATAATTATGTTAAAAATGAATGCTCGTTATTGGGATTTGTTTGAAATCCTTTTTATTTATTTTATTTATTTATTTTTACACTGAGGTTATAATTATGAAACACTGACCTGCAGTTTAACGTGGAATCCAAGCTACTGTAATACGTTTGAATTTTACTGTACTCCTACCGGAAATCGAACTCCGGAAAATCAATGTATGTTACAGATATTAAAAATAGTAATGTGGAGAAATCAAACAATAGATATGATTTGCTAGTAAAAGGTTCATATTTATTTACAATACACAAATTATCAACTGCATCAGGATGGCAACCAATGGCATACTTTTTAACGCCATAAAAATTAGTTTATCTCTATTTTCTCGAAAACTACACATAAGAATTCTACCTTTAAGCACGTTATTTTGTTCTCTCTATGTGATTTATAGACTGGTATATGTCGTATCTTTGGGTATTATCATAGTTATCTCATTAAACATACTGTGTACTGTCGTCCGGCTAGTGTCATAATAAGAAGCTTGATTAGGGTAGGCCTACATCTCAGATGCAGCTTTATCTTAATAGGTAATATGATTATCGTATAGCACACATATAAAGATTTATATAAAAAAAGGAACATTTTCATCATTTTTCTCGAAAACTACTCACTAGGATTTCCACTCTACATATTAGTCTGTTCAGCTCTATGAAATTTATCGATCGTTATATGTTTTACCCTTGGACTCTTTTTCGTCAAACTAATAATACTGTATTGTTGCATATCCAGTTCTTACTGTGGATGGCTTCATGATTACGAGGTTTTGCCTTTGCTTGTAAATGTACCAAACAGTTAAAGAGTCTTAAGCTTTTTTGTCATTAACCAGAAATTACACTTGCTTCTTAGAAGCCCACTTCATCAATAAGTTATCTCGTGAATACGAATCTAAAAATGAAATCCTATTTCTAGAATACAATAATTGGAGAAAATGAACTGATAAAGCTCATTTTTTTCTTACTTTTACTCGAAACGGTAACACGTTTTGTGATTGACTATTATCTTTCATTTTATTTCAGCTTTCTTCAGCGCATCTACTAAGTTACCCCAGTTCACTCAATCAACAGTCTTTTTACAATCAATACATACTTCTTCGATTTCAGACTGCTTTACGTAAACCAATGGCATCTCATCTTCTCATTTTTCTAAGCTTAAATTATTGCTCCTGAGTTTCCATATTTGTTCTGGCACTATCAACGAACTTTAAAAAAAAGAAAAAAGAAAAGAAAGAAAGAAAGAAAGAAAGAAAAGAAAAGAAAGTTCGTTACTGAATTCTCTATGTCTGTGTGTGTGTGCGTGTTGTTATTCGGGAATTTTTCAATTTTGAACCCTCCATTCGATAAAGCATCAAAAACTATCTAAAGATGTGATGGAATTTTTCGCGTCACTCTTATCGTTCCTGAGATATTAGCCAAAAAAAAGTTCCGATTTCGGGAGATTTAAGGAAACATATCTCGGGAACCGTAAGTCATAGAGAGATGATATTGGTGTTGATCAATACCTAAGAGGATAGTGAATATTTTGCTATCAAATAGTAACCGATGGCCACTGGTTTGGTTTCGTCTTATTTTAATATGTATATTATCTATTCAATTTGCTGGATGATGGCATTTTTCTTTCTGAATAATAATAATAAAACTTACGGGAAATAAATAATGACGTATCACACCACTGTAAAACCGAAACACAAACCAACTTATACACAAGAAATAAGCGCTTTGTTAATACCATTTTATTAATTAATATTCAGAAAATTCCCAATACCGTATTTCAGAAATATAAGGTTCAGCTTAGAATATCAATGAGTGAGTTAGAGTAGCGGCAAGTGTTCGCTCTTTAAGAAGCTCCAAGATGATGAGATTTTTCAGATTCATCTTGAGGTCTAATGCACGACAAGGAGGAAGTAAATTACCTTTTCATGATTTACGCTTTTATGTATTCCAATAATCTGTTGTGAAATTTTGAACTGCTCGAGTATTTTAAATCTATTAATTTTATCGCAAGTACCATTGATAATAATTTTTGTTCATCCTTGGAGAGAGAAATTATATAGGGTGATTCTTTATAGGGTTTACAACTTCAATCAGTTATAATTCTTTATTGGAACCACATAAGACTTAATTTATATGTCATTACACTGCAAAACACTTCAACTTTTTTGTGACAAATTCATTATGGCTCAATGGGTGCACCTGCGGTCCTCCTGGACACATCCCAACGAAAGTCGATTTCCTGCCATTTCGGGGGTACGTCCGCGATGGCTGTTGTGATGCGATGTTCCAGTTTATTAACATTAGAAGGTAGCGGAGGTGTGTACACCTTATGTTTCGCAGATACACAGAAAGAAGATAAACTGACGTGTAATCTGGAGACCATGGCGACCAAGCAATTGGTCCATTACAACCTATCCGCTTATCTCAGAAACGCTGATCAACAAATTCCCTTACGTCTATCAGGTAGTGTGGCGGGGCGCCATCTTGTTGCCACCTTAAGCGGCCATCGTGGACATCTTCATCTAACTGTGGAACAAGGAAGTTCTGGAGCATATCAAGATAGGTGATGCCGGTAATGGTGCTCTCAGCAAAGAAGAATGGTCCATATAACTTTGCTCTGGAAACGTTTACGTTTACGAATACGTTTACTTTGGGACTATCACGAACCAGCTCCACGTGCACATGTGGATTTTCCGTGCCCCAAATACGACAATTGTGTGCGTTGACTCGGCCGGAAAGGTGAAAAGTTGATTCGACACTGAATACCACATTGCTCAAGAATGACTCATCACCAATAATGCGATCCAACATGGTAACACAGATTTCATGTCGGATATGTTGAACCGCTTCACTCAGTGCTTGAACCAAGGACAGCCTGTATGGCTTCATGGACAAACGTCTACGCAATACACGCCAAACAGAGGTCTGAGGGTTACCAGTTTCCTGTGATGCACGTAGCGTAGATTTTCGAGGACTGTGGACAAACCTCTCCCTAACTCCTTCCACCATATCGTCAGTCATGGGTTAGCGCCCTGGAGCCTTCGTGAGTCGCACAGAACAACCTGCTTCAAGAAATGTCTGGTGCCATTTGTACACTGTTGGTCTGCTGGGTGGTTCCTTGCCGTATTGTGTGCGAAACTCACGCTGTACACTCGTTGCTGACTTCGTTTCTTCAAACCAAAACACGCACTTAGCTCTTTGCGCACCAGTGAAAGTCTCCATTTTCAACGACTAACCGGTGGCGCTGCGTGTGGTCAACTTCGCAACTGCTCACTACGTGAGTCAAATTTGAAGAGTTTTACAGTATAATGACATACAGACCAAGTCTGTATGCGGTTCTAATAAAGAATTATACCTGATTGAAGTTGTAAACCACATAAAGAATCACCCTGTATATTTGATGAAAAAACTCAAATACAGTTATAGAAATTATATCGCTCTGCTGTACTGTCATTGCACACAATAATAAAAAGTTATGAACGTGCGAAACTTAGAACGAGGATGCCGTAATAGTTGGATAATTTTCTCAAATTATTTAATATCTGATATGGTTTTGCCCTTAAGATTGACATCTCATTGTTGCATGTGTGTGAGCAATATGAAAGTTATTTCAAATGAATTTTTAATCGTTCCTTTGTCAGAATGCACATAAGTGCAATTATTATTCTTATTTATGTTGCACCTTTGGAAAAACTGGCATTCATGTTAGAGAAACGTAGAAATAAGCCTGTTGATGAAACTCGTTGTTATTCCTGAAGATAAGGTACCCTAAAATAATTTTCTGACATTTTGCTTACTGATCTTGCTTGCTTACTGACCTCGAATTATCTAAAATAATAATAATAATAATAATAATAATAATAATAATAATAATAATAAATGTTTTAAAACTGTATAATAAACGCAACACGCCTCAGTCTGTCAGTCACGCTCATAACAGTTTACAGTCAGGCTAACAGTAGTTGCTATGCTAGCAGCGATGCCTCCTACCTAACGCCAAGAGATGTCGATAGCGTGCACGTAATTTGTAGGTGAGACGAAGATTTGAAGGGAAACAACTAGTTTTATTAAAACCAAAACAATGCCGTCTGGGAGAAAATTTATATACGAGGTGCGTTCGAAAAGCAACTCCGATTCGTCACTACGTGAAGCAGTGGAGGCAGCGTTACCATCTTTGCACAAATGTGCGCGGCAGATCAGTCTGCATCCAGCCGCGGTAGAGTGAAGGTTCTCTGATCACTAGTTCCACTTTTGTAGCGTCTCAAAATGTGTGCAATAGAAAACCCCACCAAGTGCGAGGTGCGAGCTGTTATACGTTTTCTTACGGCAAAACAATATTCGGCGGGAACTTTGTGCCGTGTTTGAGTGAAGGAGTTGTTCGTGAATGAGTTCGTTCATTTAAAAGTGGACGAACAAAAATCCATGACGAAGAGAGGAGTGGCAGGCCATCAGTAGTTACTGATGAACTCATTCAAAAAATTGATGGAAAAGTTCAATCTCAGTTTCACAATGTCGGAGCTTTCCGATGAATTTCCACAAATTTCCAGGACTGTGCCACAGAGGTTAGGCACAGGCGGGGGATTTTTATGCTGATGGGATTTTTAAGCTAATGCAGAGATATGGTAAGTGTTTTAATGTATATGGAAACTATGTTGAAAACTAGAGCAAAGAAGTAGTTTACAGATGTATATAATAAATTCTTCTTACTTACTTTGGTGTTTCTTTTCCAACCAATCGGAGGTTACTTTCCGAACGGCCCTTGTACATATTATATATATATATATATACAGGGTGGTAAGAAACTATTTTAATGAACTTCGGGAGCTGATTCTTACACCGAAACAAGCACCAAAAAAAAGTCCTCTGGAACTTTGGTCAGTGAGGGATAGTTTCGGCGATATAAGGTGCCGAATGCATGGGAAAAATGAACTTCAGAGGGCTGTAATTCACAAACAACGCAACGTAGAGAGTGCGGTTTAGAACATGATACTATAAGTCATACCTGCTCGATTGAAAAATGTATGCTTCAAACCTCCGGAAGATGTGTGTGAGCGATTCCCCAAAGCAACATAGGGATCTCCTATTACCAGGCAAATAATCTCTACGTTCCTTTGGAGAAACCCTCAGACACATATCTTGTGGAAGTTTGAAGCACACGTTTTTCAATCGAGCAGGTATGACTTAGTGTCATGTTCTAAATCGCACTCTCTACGTTGCCTTGTTTTCTAATTACAGCCCTCTGAAGTTCATTTTTTCCACGCTTTCGGTACCTTATATCGCCGAAACTATCCCTCACTGACCAAAGTTTCAGAGGACTTTTTTGCTTGTTTCGGTGTCAGGAATCAGCTCCCAAAGTCTGTTCAAATAGTTTCTTACCACTTACCATCCTATATATATATATAAATCACTCGAAGAAAAATCAGCCAAGTATATGCAAGGTTCCTTCTTGAGGCTACGGTCTCTGTCTAATCAAGAACAGCAATATGGTAACTTCAATAGCATCTACAGTCAGTTTCTTTTCCCATCGTTACGAGATGGGTATCGGAAAATATTTATTTTTGTTCGAGATTCCTGGTATGCTAGGCAATCAAACACGCCTAAAAATATATAATATCATGTCAATAATGCAGTATATTCAGTCTATTTCGTTTGTTCTACATTATAGTTTGCTCTATAATCCTGTCACCAAAGTAAAATCACGATAATATTTTCAGAGCGTTATCTGTTACCTGATTTCAACACGCACGTATTGATGGCACGACGTGACGAAAACTATAACGTCAGGGAAGTACTTTCAGAGAACAGTGAACTGTTTGACCTACACTAAAAGATAAATACTGCTTTCAATTGTTTCATGATAAGTTGAAACTATAACTTATCTTCCTTGTTTCAATCAGATGCTGCTTGAAACATATTAAACAATACATATTAATCGGAGTAAATGCATTTTGATCTTATCATCACAAAACTTTCTTAAATATACGTAAAATAAACCAAACCTTTTTTAATATTCAATAATATGTTTTACGTAATTCACACGATAAATAACAGGTGGTTGATAAGCAGCGCCCTAACTTAGATTTTTTCTGGGGGGCAAACATTAATACTTGGACCCCCTAGAAAAAGTTGTTTTGGGCCTTCCCGCAAAATTCGAAAATAAGTCCCTTCTTTCCATCTTTCTCTTACTCTTTCTGGGCCCTCCCACAGGCCCCTGGGCCCGTTCCATACATGACAAATTAATTAAGAGGACAATATTGAAAAAATCTCAAAGCCATACGAATATTGTTTCTAGGCCCCTAGTAGTATACACTTTTTAATGAAATGGGCCAACGACACATTTTTGTTTCATTTACCTTTTGTGTGCTGTTTTGTTTATGTAATGTAGTGAACCTGTTTGATGGTTTATCTATAATTTCATGTTCGTATCGTATACAGAGTAAGAAAATTTTGTCTTAAATTGCCCCCCCCCCAAACGGCGGGAGCTTCCCTGGAGGGGTAGTTGCTCCTCTACCCCCCACAAGTTTCGGCCCTGTTGATAAGCATAAAAAGAGTTAGTCCTTTGAATCCTAGAGTTGCATAAACTCTCGGACGAGTCCTAAATGATTTTAACATCTTGGACGAGTTTTACTGGATGAGCGAACGGGACACTCGGACAGGCGAACGTTCATATAATGTGAAAGAGGCTCTTTAGTTCAAGCTCCTCTTGAGGAGTTTAACTTCACTTTAAGAATGTTTGTTTTCATACTGATTTCTGCTCTTTATCGTTCAAATCTAAAATGTATTGTAAATCAATGGAACTTGCAGTGCATCTTTTTGTATATGAAATAAAGATTGAATTCGTAGTATAGTAATTTGATTGTATTTTTTGATGGTTCACCTCTGCTGCGTGGGGTTCCTGATTCAATTTCAGCTCGTGTTATGTGAACTTTGTTGTGGACAAACACCGCGTTCGTGGGCTTTCTCGAGGTTCTCCCGTTTTTCCAACTCCATTCATTTCAACATTTCATTCATTACCATCATTACTGTATGGAATAGGTTGAGAAATTACCCCCAAATTGTATTGTAAGTTATGATTGGTTCTCTTTTCTTATGAATAATAAATAAATCAGGTGTCACTCTTTACAAGCAAATTTTGCCTTAATAATATGCTCAATGGTTGTCGAACATCTCAAAACACACCAGGAGCGGATCCAGGGAGGGGGCGATTGCCCCCCTAGAAGAAAAATTTTTCTTATTTTATATATAAATAAAACCCATCCCAGAGTTTGGAGCTTTTAAAAGTAGCTCTAAGTAGAAGTATTACAACCCACCGCCCCCCCCCAAAAAAAATCCGTCCTGGATCCGTCCCTGAAACACGCGTACACGATACAACTAATTTTTTTCTCAATACTCTATTAATTATTTCAATAATGTCTACTTTTTCATTTTCTGACTTTCATTATTGTTTCAACATGAATTAACCTTGTTTGCAATACGACAATATACTCTTATGCTCAAAAATTGAGGGAATATGTGGATAACAGTGACAATCATGAACAATTCGTACAAAAATATAGTTGCTCGCTCAGAAGCATGGAAAAGATACATGTGGACCAAAAAAAAAAAAAAAAAGCTTCCAATGACACATGAATACACTTAACGTCCAGTGTTCGAAGTGGTAAAAAACCAGAGGCGGTATGTTTTATTACGATTTTGACCACATACCGGCTACCTAAATGTTGTAATGCAGTGAGGGTAGTTGCGTAAAGATTGCATTTATATTTACATAATGACTAAAAACCATTGGAGAGCTTCTCTGTAGTAACGCGGGAAAGGGGGCATGGAGAGAATTTGATCCCCTCCAACTTTCTGAAAAAATATCCCCTTATGTTGTATTATAGAGAATTATTCACGAAAATGCTCAAAAACCGAATGAGGATAACAATTTCCTGCGGGAAAAATTCGCGTCTCCCACTCGACTGTGGGGTATTCGAAACACCTGGAAGGTCCGCTCCCAAGCAGACAACTCCTAAACCTGCCCATGTTCAAAACACGACATTTATATGCATTAAGGCAAGAAGACACACATATATAACAAAGAAAAAGTTCAATATGGCACATCGAAATATAAACTAGGCGACTTCTTTGCAGACACCTAATTTTAAAAACAAAAGGTAGGAAAAAGAAAAAATGTCGGTGTTGTCAACTTTTCTACATAAGAAATAAAACCTTTTACGTGCAAAGCTATTCGTCAATTACTGTGTATAAAATTGATTTATTAAAGGTATTTAGCATCTACTTTCCAGTGACGGTATGTTTTAATCATTGGAAAACCAGAGACGGTATGCCTTCGTCACTAAAAAACCAGAGGCGGTATGGCATACCGCCGCATACCGTCTCACTTCGACCACTGCTTACGTTATCATAGTCACAATCTGTTGATTGTCACACAATCCGGGTTTTGTTGGCAGAAATGTTCAATACGAGGTGAGGTTACTGCGAACAGTTAAACCGGTATGTGTTACAGCATCAAGCTCTTGCAAAGCACTAGCGGAGTGCAGCAAGTGACAGTGGTGGAGGTGTTAAGAACGCAATCCGTCGTCTCAAGACATTCCATATACACTCAATGGAATTGAGATCCAGTGACCGTGTTGGCCACTTGAGACGCATGATGTCTTCACGCTGCATGTAACCCTCCATCAATTGTGTCCTATGTGGACGTACATGATCATCCATATGAAATGCAAGACCGTATGCACCGCAGAACAGTTGGACATATTGGGATGACGTTCAAGGATGATGTTTCTATCTATCTTAGCTGTTTCCATCCGCTGCTGGAGAACACGAAGTGCTGTACGGACCTTTAACATGATGCCGCTCCAGAACATGACACCAAGGCCTCCTTACTCGTCCATTCAATAATAATTTCGTGATGGTAACGTGTTCATGGTGCCCTCCAAACAATCATACGATGAGAACTACTCTCCAAACCGAATCGTAACTTGTCACTAAGGAGTACACTACTCCACTGTTTTGGAGTCCACTAACTGTGGGCTATACACCATTGCAGGCATGCCTGGCACCGCTGTTATATAAGGCCAATTGACCTGGGTGTTCGGCGTAAATATAGTATGCATTCGTGTAATCCCTGGTATACAGTTTGACATGATGCGTCTGTCGCAGAAGTACCTGCAAGGTCTCGAGCGAGTGTACCTGGTATGGTCGTTGGTCTTCGTCGGGCATTTAAGACCAGATAACGATCCTTACGCAGTTTTGTTGCACGTCGACGACCTCCACCATACTACCTTTCAATGTTTTCACCAGCCAGCAAACGATTCCACAGTATCGAAACAACACTACAAAGAACATTCAAATCCCTTACCACACTCTGTTAACTTTGCCCATTTCTAATCTACCCATGATCCGACGCGCATTACATCGTTCACATGTATTCTTTGGACCATCACATGTTCCAAGGACACGTTCCTTATGACCAACATGCACTGCACATCCCGAAAACAACAACTCACTTATTACATGTTTCTCCCGCTACGGACGTTCTTCGTGTTATGACAATCATACAGGGCATTTGTGTCACCGAAAGGGCTGGTATGACAATACAGTCAGGCGTGTCAATACGACGTTTGGTACAGCATTAACATGCCATAAGGGTTACTTTTCGAAATTAACATTCCCTTAAGTTTTTGACATGAGCGTATTTAATTTCTGAGTCTTAGATTACGAAAAAAATGCATATACTAGTAAATAACAAAATTTAATATGGAAATCGGGTTAAATATACTTACTTAATTGACGAAACAGAATTTACACTTAAATCAACCTCCAGGCTGATTGACCTCTGTTCCACAGATATATCGACATTTGAAACTCCAGGAATTGCGAGGATCTGTGACTTTAATACCTCTTGTTGTAGATCGGATGGGTGACCTGAAATAAATATATAAAAATGTATCAATATCATGTACTAGCATTATTCAAAACTGTCATGTGATACTTCAGGAGTTGAAGGACTCGTAAATCAATTGTATTAATTACTGATGAAGGCATTATCCAAAACTTTAATCAGGTCAGTACAGATATGAAAATTCGAAGATGGAATAATTTCAGGACTGAGAGGGAATCAAAACCGCATCTCTGCCTTACAGACGTGATTCATAGGTGTCATAATTCTGATTCAGACTAACACACAGCTACATGCTGCAAGTCATCCGTGACACCACTATCCGACTTCGATAGGGAACGCAAATATATCTTGTACTTTCCCGACACTACATCATCAAATTACCATTTGTTCTATTCATTAAACAGCCACCTCCTGAAGTAACGGCTCAGAACCCTCGACGATGCAAGCCAAACACTGAACGATTTCTTTCGTTTACAATACGCTGGGTTTTATCTCCGTATACAATAAAATAAATAGACATTAATTCTATAGAATGGCTCTATGTTTATGAGCTGTGATCAATCCTGAAATATGCTTGGTGCTACTTTAACTCCATCGCACTTTGAAGTAAAGTGCTAAATTGACAGTCGTCAAATAAACCACCCGATGATGTGTCACTTAAGTAACACACCATTGGTTGTTTTATATACAGTTACTAAAAACTATTTTTACACAAAGTTGTTTTCTGTTTTACTAAACGGATATGACTCTTGCAATAGATAATAAAGTGTGATTACGAGAAACGAAATATAATCGGCAATGAAGTAGAACATAATGACCATAGGAATGATAGATGGCAGCAATTCTACTGAAGTAAATATAAGAAAATTTACACGTTTACAAAGCTATTTTTATGTAATACAATAATTATAAGAAATGTAATTACTTTGTTCGTTACTTGGCATAAGTATGAAATAAGTTAGTTTCGTTTTACAGTATAAAACTACGGTAAACTTCCAAACTATGGGAATTCAATACGCAGACTTCAAGTAGCACATCCATAACTACTGGTTGCAATAGATTAATAAGATCAAAGGTAGAAACTGTTCCTCGGACGCTGAATCTATATCAAAATCCATTACTTCTCTAACATTCCGCAGTGTTATTTTCACACCGCTTAATACACACTATATTTCAAATCGTTAACACCATGCCTGTGTTAACCGCAACACCAGAAAGTTTGTGTTGAAATAATACGCTAAAGTGGTACGCGTACTCAAGCTGGGATCACTGGCCTATGTTAAAATTAAATTGTTTTGATATCATCAATTTTACTGTTTTCTAAGAAAATTTTTCTTCGTGTTATGCCCTTCCTTTTTCTACGATCAAAACTCGGCCGACTTTTCGGATGTCTAATACAACAAATAGTCCATGTAGACGAGCTAATCTTTATTTGTGGATTGGCTTATACTCATAATTTATAAACTAGTGCGTGGTCGATTCAACCATCGTTAAGAGATTGGGAAATCACTGATGTACTTTGATTTTAATTTATAGATCAGTGCTTCCCGCATTTTTTTCGGTTCAAGGAGCCTTTAGTGTTTCCCGATTTTTAAACGGCGTCCGTCTAGAACATACGCATGTCTAAGACTCAGCACATGCATTTATATACAGGGTAGACTAGTTTTCTCGATACGGCCTTATAACTTTTAAACTAATAAACAAAAAAACATACAAATATCGGCAGAGACATTAACACACTCTTCAATACTAGGGATGGCACGAATCAATCTAAAACTCGACTTGAGTTTCGAGTCGAGTCACTATTTTTGAGATCGAGTTTCGAGTTGAGTAGAGTTTGATAAATGGCTCTCTCGTTCAGCTCGTTTTCAATCATGGCCTGACTAGACTGGAAACCGAAAGCCATGATGTGGAATACGCAGTAATGTGAAATACTTTTAGTGTTGCTCATGATGGGGACACAACTCGCATCTCATTTCGTCTCGATACTGAGACGACAGTAGATTTTTATAATGAAAAGTCTCGAATGTCGTGAGCACCGAAATAAGTATATACTGTAGTTCTTACCATCAAGGCTAAGACCTGCACAGTCCAATTTTTGAGCACAAGCTAAAGCCCAACCCGGGTACTGATGTCAACCGGCTCGGCTCGGTTCAACTGAGCGAATAGCTCGAGCCAGCACGGTTAGGATTAGCCATCGGCTCGGCTCAATTGAGCCGATGGCTTGAGATGGCTCGGTTGGGATGAGCCACTAACTCGGCTCATGTGAGCCATAGCTTCAAGCCAGTTACATTGAAACGAGTCCATCGGTTCGAACCGGCTCAGTTGGGGTGAGCAATCAGCTCGATTCGGTTCGGTTCGAGTCGGCTTGGCTCGGCTCGCTTCTCGGTTTTGCTCGATTGTGAATGAGCTGTGTGCCGAGCCGCTCGAGCAGTTGACAACCCTAAACCCGGCCGAGCAGTTTTGAATGTTTGGCCGGCGCCCTATAACTTTTAACCATATTTTGCTCGAGCCCGAATGCTTGCTCCTCCGGAAATCAAACCCAGAACCTCGTGAAGCCTTGTCGACGACCAAGATCGGAGGTGAACTAGTTTTTAGTATTCAGATACAAACCGCCTATCTTTTATGGTCATACAGGGTGTTGTTATAATAATAATAATAATAATAATAATAATAATAATAATAATAAGTTGTAGTAATAGTAGTAGCACCATTGGTAGTTATATTGTCTAGGTAGGATGCTTGAAGAGAGTACTTGAAACTACACACAAGATTTAACTCGAATTGGCTCGATTCGAGTCGAGTTGGAGGAAATTTTTCGAGCCGAGCTCTTGAGTCGAGTTCAAAAATGTCTGTTTCGAGTCAAGTTTCAAAGAAAACTCGCTCGTGCCCATCCCTATTCATACCACCAGATTAACAGTGTTGCCAACGCAACATATTTTTTTTTGAAATGGCAATATGTCAGATTACTACGTACTTCAAATATACATGTAAAAGGATAACTTACAATATCACTCTTATTATGCAGTGTTGTAACCTAAGGGCGCTACAGTATCATAAATATCGAGAAATAAGCAAATTTCGAAAGATTCTACAACACTAATCATGCAAATGACTCGGACAGGGTAACGCATATCCGAAGTACTTTAGTGTCGAATATTACGGTCACCATACGACATATTTCGAACGAGTACAAACAAAGTTACAAGGAGTTCAATATTTAACTTTTTTTCAAAGGACTTTACTTCGAAAACAATTTTTTGATACACATTACGTCCAATTATGGAGATAGTTTCCAACAGACTTAACGGTCACAGTGAAGTTTACAGCAATCTGGTATCTCAAACCATTCCGAAGATATGAAAAAAAAAAATTGTTAAATTTGATACCGGTATATTGTTTACAATGGCGTACTTATGGAAACTTTTCAAAGACACTTTTTAATTTACTTTGCTTCTACGACATTACAATACTTGGTAGCTGTAACTGCAAGTTTTCGGAATTACATAGCTAATTTTAAGCAATGTTGCAAACTTTAACAGTATTTACCATATCTCCGGAACGGCTTTTGATATTAAATGGCATTATGATCTTTAGATCTACTGAAAGAATCTATGAATTGGATGAAGTACTTACCTAAGCAGTTTTTTTTTTTAAATAAAGCCTTTTGAAAAGAAAAAAAAGCCAGCAAATTCTGAATCCGTTCTACCTTTGTTCCTATTCATTCGAAACCTGTCACTACAGTATTAGACACTAAAATACTTTAGATGTGCATTGTCCCCTCCGTCTTACATGAGACTACCAAAATTTGGATGTTTGTGATACTATAACAACCTTAGTTTGCATCACTGGATAACAAATTTGATATTGAAGTTCTCTTTTATCATGTAGATTTGAAATATGTTATAACCTGACGTAGTACTATTTTTAAAAAATGTAACTTTATGTTCGGTTGGCAACTTTATTAATTTGGTTGTATCACACATTTTGTTATACAATGTTCCCTTGCTGATATTTGCACAGTACAAAATTTCAGTGTGTTTTGTTTATTAGTTTAAAAGTTACATGGCTGTATCAACATAAATGATCCACCATGTATACGGTACATTCTATCTATCTGTATACATAAAAAATGGAACGCTTACAAGCTTTCTGATTAAACAAACAAAGAAAGAAAAGAAACATATCGAATCAAAACTGTTTCGAACTACAAACGCCTGATTACAGAACAACTTGTTCGCAGCATAAATCGTTGGAATTGTATCTACTGAAACTAACTAACTAACTCTATGGCCTACGGAACCCGGAGGTTCAGTGCCGCGTTCACAAAAGCTCTCCACTGACTTCTATCCTTAGCTAATTGGATCCAGTTTCTACTTTGTATTCCTATCTCTGCGAGATCCATCTTAATATTATCCTCCCATCTGCGCCTAGGTCTTCCTAATGGTCGTTTTCCTATGGGTCTACCAGTCAAGACTTTGAAAGCGTTTCTACTTTCTTCCATTCTAGCTACATGACCTGCCCACCTAAGCCTCCTAGACTTGAAGACCCTAACAATGTTGGGTAAACCGTATAAACTATGTAGTTCCTCGTTATGAAGCTTTCGCCATTCCCCATTCTCGTTCCTCTTGGGTCCGAATATTCTTCTCAGGATCCTGTTCTCAAATACTTTCAGTCTATGTTCTTCCCTCAGAGTAAGCGACCATGTTTCGCAACCATACAGAACAACAGGCATGATTATCGTTTTATATATTTTAAGCTTCAAATTCCTCGACAGAATTCGCGACGACAAGAGATTTTGGACCGAATAGTAACACGAATTCCCTGCTTTTAGTCGACATTTAATTTCTTCGTGAATATGATTTTCGTCTGTTATCTACTGAAATCGTCATTAAAAATGACCAAATAAATATACAATCAGGAAAATAATTTTCTATCGCTACCTTAGTGACGTTTCCCCCGAAAATGTCAACATTGCTCCCAAATGCACTTGATTCTAGACGAACGTACTTGTCTTTCACGGGGTGCATGGTCAATAATGGCAATATATTGTAGACCTATGACAAACGTATATCAATAATTACTTCAAATACAAAACACAGAGATAATGATCATTTGTGGAAACCAAATAATCATATAAATCACATAAGCTGAGGATAGTTCATGTTATTCTCAGCTTTTTTATATTACGAAAGAAGAAGTTATATATGCTGTTTCTTATATGCATAATGTCCTAGAGAACTAAGTTTCTTTAAAGTTATTATTAAAATTTACCTATGAAATGTTATCAACAGAATTGCATGAACGTATTTGAGGAAATCGCTTGAAAAGAAACATCTAGAAGAGTATCAATTCTTGTGGACTTTTTCCGGACAAATGAGTGATGCTATATTGTCAAGTTACTAATGCAATATTTATAAATATGAAGTCGTTTTTAATACAATTGTCTGGAAAGAATCAACCCTAAAGAGCAAACCATCCTTTCTGGCTTTTCCTAAGACCTATTCCAAACTATAAGAATGCTAATAAAACACTGATTTATGAAATGCAATCATTAGAGTTATTTTCAAGAAAATTGTAAATTTTCAAATTCACCCTTCAATAAGCCTACCCTTATTTTTTGACAGTAATGAAGAAAATTCAAAAGATGCCCCTGGAGAATCAAATAAAAGTCTTGAGTTAAAAATTTCGTCTCAATACGTTGAATGGTATGGCTTCTAGGAAAATGAACATACTTTCATCGGGGCAAACACACGGACAAAAACATAAAGTCCGTTTTTCAGCATCTAGAAATTCATAAAAGGTGTAAATTCGTTGAAATCTCGAATTCGATTTTTTTTTTCACGATCACCACGGGTTCTCTCCTATCACCGCTCGAAAGTAAAAATAAATGTTTGAAGCTGTTTTAAATCTCTTTTAACAAACTTTTTTTTTACTCACCTGATAACAACCGCTGGAAAATGTTAATTTTTGATTGCACCATCTTTGTTTGGACATACAATTTCAACTGCTGAAAGTAGACACTGCTTTTCAAAGTCCTCATCTGAATAGTTTCGACTATGTGGCATATTTTGTCGAAAATTAATAACTGTTTTAATACGAAATTTTACATCTTCTATCTTCTTAAAATGTAATCAGTAAAATTTCAATTATAAAACACACAAACTATGAAACTGATTGTAGATAAAAGTGAAAACGACTGAAGGTTCTCATACAATGATTCCTCATATATAAAACTAACTTTTCATTTATTTCAAACACAATACACAGAACACTTTTAATAGAAATCTCGGGAGAAAACCTTTAGTATAAACGCAATTACTATAGCAACAGCCATTTGAATTCAGGATGGTAGTAGACCAGAAAACAATAAGCATACCTATAAACAAACTTAACATTCTTCGTGCAGTCACATCAACAGATCTCATTACAACTCAATGGACATTCACAATAACTTGCAAAATAGAGAATTAAAGGAGAAGATAAAAAATAATACAAACTTATGTTTTTTATATAGTACTGGATCAACAGTAACTGATTCAAAACTGCCTATTTCTTAACAGATTCGATCGTTAAAGTGGACACGGAAATTTTCAGAATACAAATATTCCGTTGCAATATCTCGTATCTCATTGAAATGTTACAACACAATGGTTTGGAACTATAACAGTAGGTAGCTTTCTCACTCTCTTTTTCTCTTTATTCTATGCTGCTGAAATAAAACTCTTTATTGGAACATTTTTATTTCAGTGTCTTCACATCAATTTCAAATAATAATAGATATATACTTGTTACTTGTCCCTTTATATTAACAAGCAATATGGAAGTTTTTTTTTTAAAATAATTATCAGCAATATGTAATATCATTTACTCCAAATTTATCTTTGGCAAAATTTGGAATCAAAGATTCACGATTTTAAAGCAAAGATTAGATGCAGTGAAAGTTCAATCAAGATCTTCTTAAGTTCCCCACAAGCCAAATTAACACAGAGCAAGAGTGAAAAAATGAAATCTTTGGGTTTTACCAGTGCCGGATTTAGGTTTGATGGGGCCCTAAGTTATTGAAAGTAATGGGGCCCTTTATTTCTTTTTCAGCAACAAAATGTCGCAATTTAGGGGGTTTGAATATATGCTATATGGTAATTTATGGGCCTAACAGATATGTATTTTATTAACTTACAATTTATCAACTTACAACATTTACAACATTCTCTAGAAACAAAATACAGACTCATAATCGAATCTCTGGAAGCTTGCTATAACATAATTATACAGGGCAAGTTCAAATGATAGACCCGATTTCTGAAAGTTATTCTGTGAAATCTAACAAATATATGTTATTGTGAGACATGCGCTTCGAAAGGCTAACTTGCGAAGGAGTATGTTTAGTACAAGGGGTCGAAAAAGCACGTAAAAAACACAAAATTTACAGGAGAAATGAATGATGCAAGTACTTAGACGTAACAGAACGTAACCAAATCTAACCTAACCTAACCTAAAGTAACCTAAGCTAACCTGAACTAACCTAAACTAACCTAATATTAGTAGAAATAAGCGAAATTCTATCATTTTTTGGGAAATTATGCTGGACCCAAACACTAATATAGTATACACTAACCTAACATATACTAACCGAACCTAACCTGACCTACCCTAAACTAACCTAATGTGAACATAAATTACCAAAATTGTAACATTTTTTAGAGAAAAGAGCTGGACCCCTTCAGCTAAACATAGGCCCTTGCGAAGTATAGTTTCTACCCAATGTATCCACTTTCTACCGCTAGAAGTCAGCAGCGAGCAATTAAGGAAAATGGCGTTGAATGGTATGCAGATATCTTTCTGTGTGCTTCATTATCATATTATGTAAACAAATCTATGATCAGTGTGCACATGACTTGACTCCATGTGATTTCTTCATGTAGGGTTTTGTAAAGGACCATTTTTACGTACCACCACTTCCAACAACATTGAATGACCTGCGTGCCCGCATTACAGCAGCCATTGCTGATATTGACCGCAAAATGCAGGAAAAGGTTTGACAGGAGATAGACTATCGGCTTTATATGTGCCGTGTTACGCAAGGTGCTCACATAGAGCATTTTTGAATACGTTCCAAGAAAACTTTGATAGTTTACCTTTTTAGCACGTTTCATAATAACATATGTTTATTAGATTAGCCACAATCTGAAATCGGGTACATCATTTTGACTTTCCCTGTATAGGGTTACATGCACAGGACCGACACGGCGTAGGATCGACACGGCATAGGATCGACACGGCGTAGGATCGATACGGCATAGGATCGACACGGCGTAGGATCGACACGGCATAGGATCGACACGGCACAGAACCGAAACGGCACAGGATCGACACGGCATAGGATCGACAGCAGAACTTTCATACGATCGAAATAATAAAAAATACATTATTTTATAATTACGCAATATTAAGTAACAATTATTTTCTCAAGGATATATAGGAGAGAACCGTCATACGATCGAAACGGCATAGGAACGAAACGGCGTAGGATCGACACGGCATAGGACCGAAACGGCACAGGGCCGACACGGCATAGGACCGAAACGGCACAGGATCAAAATTATATGAGCACTTATTATGCTATTGGAAAAGAGCACATATTTTATGACAGTGCAAGGTAGTTTCTTGTTTTAACAATTGAAAGAAAGGAAAACACCAATAAAAGTAATAATAATACCTGACACGAATTCCGATAGTAAATCATATTTTATTATCTTATTTGAAACTTTGAGAAAATTGAAGCTCTACACCGAATACAAATTTGGATAATAAGCAATGCTTTATAATTGCTTGATAAATTTCAAATTGAGAACAAAGAGAGTGATACTGTTTAAAAGAAAGATTGGATAAAAACAAGAATTTTAGGAATGATCTAAAAAATGGATCAAAGTATTATGATCTTGGCTAATATTAATTTTTGGATCAGTTACCATAAAATATTCGAACGGTCTCTAAATCGAGTTTTCTCCAGATATGTAGTTCTCCAGGTATAAGGAGTACAAGAAAAAATTCGATTAATTAAATATTTTGGATTTTTTTTTATAACGGGCCACAAAATTTTTGGACGGTCCCTAAATCGACTTTTCATATTTTTTACGCAATAAGCATATCACACTGAGTTAAGTGATATCTTGGGTTGGGTTACACTATATGTAGTTCTCCATATATAAGACATACAATAAAATTATTGATTGAATGAAATATATTGGACTTTTTGGATCAGGGGCTACAAACGTTTGGACGGTCCCTAAATCAAGGTTTCGTATTACTTTCGGAATAAGCACATCATGCTGAGTTAAGTGATAGTTTTGGTTTGGCTGCACTATATGTAGTTCTTCAGATATAAGACGTACAAGATTTTTTTTTATTGAATGAAATATATTAGATTTTTTGGATCAAGGGCAACAGAATTTTTGAATGGCCCCTAAATCGAGCTTTCGTTTTATTCAGGCACTAAGCACATCATACTGAGTTCAGTCATAGTTTAGGTTTGGGTACACTATATGTTGTTCTCCAGATATAAAGCCTACAAGAAATTTATTGTCTGAAATATATTGGATCTTTTGATCCAATAATAGTCCTTCATCCTCCATTTATACATTAAGCAAGTAACAGTATAACGTGTACATTACGTGATACACTTTGTATTTTATGGTGTGATGTTTAATAATAAATTATTAACAGAATACCCGTTCTTCGCACGGGGAGAATAGTTTTATTTTGAGCATAAAGGGCAATGGAATCTGAGTATGGATTTAAACTGCATCGGGAGTGTTACTGTTCGTCTGAGTGACTCCAAATACTATTTCATCGACACTAATATCGGTATTATTTTTTATCATTATATATATAGTGTGTAACTTCATTAATGTAATGAACGTCTGGAGGTGATTCCTGGACTCGGAAGAAGAATTTAAATGAAACGAAGTCTTTAGCTTATCATAATTATAACTTCTATGCCAATGGTAACGGATGATCAATCAACGGCTTCCTGTTCAACTTAAGAGTGTGTAAAAATGAGAAAAAAATAACTTTGATCCAGAGTAGGTTTATAACGACTGTGCATAAGACAGTCAGGGGCAAAAGATCATGTACGATGAACTAGAGTATAAGGGATTCTTCACATAACAACAGTGATTCCCACAAATTATGTGAATATAATTTGAGCCAAAGTAAGCTAGATTAAAAGATTTCCTCCCCGTAATGCGTAAATCCGTGGAAGATAATAACTACGAGTACAGAAGGAATGAAATTCGACGATACTCAAGGTGTTGCGCGTGTTGCACAAGGAAAGAAAGAAATTCAATTTCAAATTATCGATTTATTCTGTTTCGTACAAGGTAGGATAACTGTGAAATACTCAGAGGTACCTTGTACAGTATTTGCGCAATGCAGTATGTGTACACGAGACAGCTATGAAGAATAACAGTTCACAGTCTGATATTGTCGACCGTTGACCGCATTGCAAAGATGACATCGGCGAAGCAAATTTTTCCGCCTGTGATCAAGCACATCTGAAATTTCGTAGATGATTGCCGCAGCTATATTACATCGAGCTACAAGTTCTTCGACTGTCGTGGCCGGAGTTTCATACGTATCCCCGAAATAAAAAATCAAGCAGCGTGAGGTAGAATGAACGAGGTTGTCATAACACAGGTTTTTCTCTTCCAATCTGGGAATGTTTCATTTAGGTAGGGATGCGCTCGAGTCGAGACATGTCTCGAATCTCGACTCGACTCGACTCGAATTCGAGTCGAGATTCGAGTCGAGACACACTTTGTAAAATTCGAGACGAGTCGAGACAAACGTATTTCTCGACTCGAATTTTCGAGTCGAGACACGAGTCGAGTCGAGACGGCTCTTAAAAATCTCGACTCGACTCGAATGTCTCGAAAATCTTTCTATAATTTTTAATATTATTTTGAAGAAAGTATTCACTCAGAAACAGCCTTGAAACCAATTCCAGCTTTTATTCCTTCAGAAAGGTACAGAACGCATAAAATGAATAGTTAAAATTTAAAGATCAAGATTTAATTTTCAGCTCAATTCAGTTAATAGAACTAATAGTTAATGTCGTTGTATTTGGTTGTACTGCAAATATAATGATAATAATAATAATAATAATAATTGATTATCTAGTTTGTATAAAACTATTGCGATAAAGTGAACTTCATAAATTCTCTGAATGAGCAGTTGGTAGTCTATAGTAATTTAGCATAGTTATAATTATTGTGCTTTTGTTCCCATGAACGCAATAGGGTTACGTAACTTCTGGATTATTCGCTTGCCCAACTATTCTGAGGCTTTAATATGTTGCAGCATATCACGAGCTACGGATAATATATAATGTAACATTTGTTGTACATCACATATTATGATACGAGACTATTTTACATAGTATATCTTATCTAATATAAATAAAATAAAGAGTTTGTTTGTGTGTTTGTCTGTCTGTCTGTGTGCGACCTGGGGACCAGACGAGTGGACCGAGAGTTCCCAAAATTTGGTCACGGGTACCGTAGTCCAGGCCCCAGATCAAGACGAAGCGTTTTTTTTAAATTTCGAACCAGGGGGTCTCGGGAGGGACGTTTACTGGGACCGACCTGGGGACCAGACAAGTTGACCGAGAGTTACCAAATTTTGGTCACGGATACCTTGGTCCAGGTCCCAGTCTAAGGCGAAGCGTTTTTGTCAAAATTGGAACCAGGGGGTCTCAGGGGGACGTTTAGCGAGACATGTAGTAAAAGTAATCCAAATTGATCGACATTAGTGTCAAATCCATAGTTTTCACGGTCGCTGAGATCAATGGTGACACTTCCATCAGCGATAACTTGCAAATTCAGCTACTACTGTATGCGGGCCGGGTGTCAGCGGGTGAGGAATACCGAGACATGTATAAATAGCCCATATTGATTGATACTAGTGTCAAATCCATAGTTTTCGTGGTCACTGAAATGAATGGTGATACTTCCACAGGTGTTGACTTCCAAATACAGCCCCAATGCGAAGAATGGGTATATTAAGCTAGTATTACAATAAATGGACTGCTTGGATGCCAAGAACTAGTACAGATAAGTACCATTCACTTCTATGAATAGGTATTTTTTTAAAGGATTTTTGTAAACACTAAGTTATAAAACAATGAACTACATACAGTAGTTATGGTTTTGGTTCACAACATAAAATAAATATGGATTGTTCATGAGATATTGAACTTCAACTTTCACTCCTGGAAAATTTCAATTTTGGAGTTAGGCCAGTTGGCATCAAAGCAGTTCACTGTAAGATAAATACATTCCGCACATTAGTAACATAGTTGTTCAGGGGCCTTCGATTTCCATCCTCTCAAATGAAAGCTGAACGATTGCTTGATACATGCTGACTATATAGGAGAAATAGTGTATTAAGTTTTCGAGCTTTGGTGCGTATCCGTATTTAGGGGAAAGTGGGGGAATACCACGCACTTAAGGTACATTTTCCAATATCTCGCTACAAATCAAACAAATTAACATGAGGAAAATGTATGTTGTAACTTAATCATTCTAGTTTCATATTCGGTCGTTGGTAGTGCTCCTTGATTTTAATAGATTCTGTAAAAATAAAGTTTGTGGAAAACGAGAAACGCGTGGTATTCCCCACCACATCGGGTAATCACACGCATTACATCGGGTATTGGCACGCAGTAATTCCTTAACGTGAAGCATCAGAATCTCTTTCCATAATCTTAGGTCATTTCTTGACTGTACGTCTAGGTCAACTTCTAGTTTGTTTCCTCAGGTTGTCTTCACGTTTTTCACCAACATCGAATTTTCGAGTTTTCTTTTCAACTTTGTTTTGTTGGTGCTTTCTTCGCTTAGTGCTCTTTCTGAATTCAGTATCTTCCAATATACGTTTGGTTGGAGTTGGAGTTAAGATTTCTGAACGCTTTTTGTTATTTCGAGGAGATGACTTGGCAGACCTGGAGATAGGAGAAATCTGTGAGACTTTCAAGCCTCATTTTGTAAAGAAGACGGTTGGACAAGCAATGGTAACTGCTGTAATGATGTTCCAGTTTGTTGATGTTCTTCTCGATTTAGCCCTATTTTCGTCGAAGATCGAACAACCGTTCATTTTGGCGTAGGCCTATAATAGTTTTAGCATCGGAAAGCAATTGGGGATTCACTTCTTCAGAAGTCTCTCTTTCATCTTCAAGTTCTACGGCCTGGAATTGCTGAGCAGCTTCAAAATCTTCTTTTCTAAAAGTGTCCAGCTCCAAAGGACAAATACCTGCTTGTTTAAAGCCATTAACAGCTTTGTCCATATTTGCTGCTTTCAGATAAGCTGTATTAAAAATATCGACTATAGTTTATTCAAGGAATGTTCAGTATCTTATGTAAACAAATACACGTGGTGATTGTTTCATCGTATTGGTTAAAGAGCCTTGGAACATCCATGCGACAGTAGAAAATAGTCCATTATGAAATAAACTGTTTGTCAATGTTTTTGTTGCTTATAAGGCTCATTAACAAAAATGCAATTTTCTTCCAACTAAATAACACCAACAGCACTGTACCTAAGAACTAAATTGAATTAATGCAGTAAAAGAGAATACGCATGCGTAGAAAGCGGCTTTGACCCACTTTACGCGCGAATCACAGTTGACAATATGGCCGCTGGCGGGGATTATGTAAAACACGGAACAGGCTACAAGCACGTGTTTCTCGAAAGAAGCGCTGGCCGATAACCACTCATCCAGTGACTGGCGGAGTAATCTTATATATAAAAGAGAACGTACAAATCCTTTGTTCCCTCATCACGCTAATACGGCTGAACCAATTTCTTTCATTTTTGGGGGGTTATTAGGATTTGGACCCTAGATGGTTTTTATCATATCACTTTAATTTTTAATTACCAGTGTCTTGAGATAATTGACCATTCAAGTGTCCATAACGTACAAATCCTTTGTTAGTTCATCATAGGTAAAAATAAACGTATTTATATGCAACCCGCATGACCGTGTCACTCGGCGGGTTAACATAAATGACAGGCGATATAATGTTAACATTTACTGCAAGCATATTTCACGGGTATTAAACACATGAGATATGGAGTTGTGCATTTAAATTTTCATTTCAACCCAGCGAAGCGGGTAATATATGCTAGTATCATTATACAATGTTTACATCAAGATCAGAAGGTTCGTTGAATGAACTTTAAGTCATATGGAAAAATTTTTCATTAACGTAGCGCTTCGCGAACAGTGTGCATTCTTGGTTGAAATATGTTTTGTGGGGACCAAAAAAGGTGAGGTCTAGCGGCCGAAGTTTATGTAACGTATGCGGTGGTATTGTAACCATAACAATTCCTTTCTTCTTACAACAATTGTAAATTTCTAATGAAATATTGCTCGTGTGATCCAAAATAGGTAGGACTGGATCATTTGTTATCGGTTTCGCAATAAGAGCAAAATGTTGCAGCCATTAAATTCATTGCTCCACCCAAGGATATATAAATCCAGTAGATTCTCTTTTCTGCAGCTGAGGTGACATGCGTTTTCTTGGGTAGATAAACATAGGGGTATGTAAGACCTGACAGCTTTGTAACGGTTTTACCCCTTTCCCATGATATTAGTGCTCCGAGCTGTTTCACTCTCTTTGGATCCAAAATACGCCCTGATGTCTATACTATGAATATACCTGTTTCGTCAACGTTAAAGATCTAATCTTCGCAGAAATGATATTTTTCGGTAACTTCTGTCAGGTTCTTAAAATACCCTTTCACCTTTTCTTCATGAATTCGTCGAGTCTGTTAATACTAATTGCTTCAGGTTTCCTTAACCTTATAGTGGAATTTTTCTTTAAAAGCAATTCCAACCAATCATTCCCAGCAAGTCGACCTTCTTTATTCAAATTGTGTTTGATATTAGCTTTTGCGTATTCATAAGCTATTCTGCGTACTTCAATTGGAGACATTCCGTAAACCAACTTGGCTAAATGTAAAGCTTGACCAGCAAGTTTCGCTTTTTGTGTAGAGCTCAATACAGCTTTTCTTCCCATTTTCTTAGAACAGACAGTCCCAGCTTTCACTTTTGTTATTAATGTAGCCTCATGTATCCCAAAATCATTTGCTACCTCTCTAATTTTTTTTCCGACATTTATTGCTTCTATGGCGTTTGTTAGTTGTTCTAATGTCCATTTGCACTTCTCTGTTTGCCTAATATAGTGTCATGGCATTTCAATATACATAAAAAAAGGAAAAGAAACGCAGCATAAACTTTTTGATAACTGCTTTGTGAAGGGGCAATACCACGCACAATGGATGGCATGCGTGCAATTACCCCATTCCAAGCCGAAAAAGAAAAATTAAACCTTCAGAAGTTTCACGTCGTTTCATATAAACAGATTTAGCATGAACTTACTACTAACACACTACGCTAAAACATTGTATACACATTATAAAAATCAACTAAGTATTTCAATACATACCTCTAAATCTACAAACGAAGTAAATTAGAAGAAATTACAGCAAAACAACATTTCGCCATACCATGAACCACACCTAGTAGCAACTGGCGCCTCGCTCATACAATATGTCTTTCATAGTCTAAACTAGATAGTAGCACTAATCTGAATCAATTTCGAAGCATTAGAACTGAGAAAATAGGGTGCGTGGTATTCCCTCGTTGCGTGGTATTCCCCCACTTTCCCCTACACTCTGATATAACTTTAAGTTCACACTCAAATCGAGCTAATTGTTTAATGCATTTCGAAAGCTTTTGTTTTTATGCAGCTCATTAAGTAAAATCTATTTCATAATCGTAACATTTATGTACTAAGAAACTATGAACGTAAAGTGGACTCGACCTAGCCCCGTGGCCGCTGTGACTCAGTGGCACAGCTCTCACCCTTGGTGTGTGAGGACTCTTTTTCTGTGTGTGTGTGTGAACTCCGCGGCTAGTGTACGCATCTTTGCCGTGGAAGACTCGGGTTCAATTCACGGCGCGAGATCATGTAGTTCGGATTCCACGTTAATCAGTAGGTCTACATTTCATATATCCTCGCTGCTGAAAGAGACGGTAAAGTCAAAATCAACTCAACAATATATATGTGTGTGTGCTTATGTGAATTTCCTCGTGGCTGTATGGTTAACACATACGCCTTGATCGCGGGAGACTCTGGTTCGATTTACGGTGGAAGCTCATGAAGTTGTTACCGGTATCCCACTTTAAACTGTAGATCCATGCCTCATATAACCATAGATATAATATATATGCCTTTGATACACTTATTTTCCGACTTGGAAGCCATCGAAAATTTCCGGACACAGAGTCCCGTAGACCGAAAATGAGAAACATGGGTACAGAGTAAAACAGCCATAGAAATTTAAGCTTTTTAGGCTAACTTAATCCTTACATATAATGCAACTAGCTTGGCCAAGTTATAATGGAGGAAATGCTATCATTGCAACACTCTGAGAATAGAAAATGTTCGTCAGGTATTACTATCCCCCCCCTCTCCTGCAGAATGAAAACCCTGACTAAAACTCAATATATATATATATATAAAACTATTTTGTGTAATGTAATAAACAGTGGCGGATAGTATTCATGTTTCCTTGCAGAGGTCCTTACGAGGGTTCGCTTCCATCTTCCTCTCCCCAAGAACTAAAATAAATTTAAAAATTGCTATTACTTGTTAATCTTGTACAAAGGACGCAATTAAAGTCCCAGTGTAACACCCCTTCACATTTAGATTTTTCCCCTGGAAGAAAACCAGTTATTATTGTTTCTTGATTTCTCAGTCTCACCTACATAAACATACGAATAGAATTAAAGGGTAGGACATGTTTAGAGTGCTTGCACGTGACATCTAACTATATTTCTCATCAAATGTGTCACAGATGAAAATTTCCGTTTGTACTGCCTCTATTTTCTGGTACATATGCTTCATTTATGTTATGTTGCTAAAATTCGTTAGGAAACAAGTACAGACTGCGCCTGTGTGCCTGACAAAACGTAAATGTACTGGATAATTATTTCTTCACTTTCTTCCAGAAAAAAAAAGTAACCCATCTCATGTCGGCTAACAAAAGGAGGTAGCGGACCAAAGATAGCCGTTGTTTACCTAAGGTCGTTACACAGCAGGGGTTTCATTCAGTCAGAGGGAAAAGAAAAAATAATTTAAGGTTTCTACATTTGTTTTGAATTGCAATATACTTCTTCCTTTTATTTTAAGAACCATTTCCTTCTCATTTGTCCGCATCAGAAAAAAAATGCAAAAAAATCACTAGAATGTGCCTATTTACCCAAAGTACGTACTAGATCACTAGTTCAATAGTAAAATCACCCTTTCTCCCTTCCCTTTTTCGAATACAATGAACCGACTCTTTTGCTGAAGAAAGATGCTAAAAGAAAATTGAAACATCTGTGTCTAAACTTTCTTTAAAGCGCAGTCTTTTGTATTTGTAAGGTTTTGCGAGTGTTTTCGAGATAGCCAAATCTTTTACCATGGACTCCTGCTGCGAACTGACCGTGAGTAAACACCCGATCTCGCTGTGCTCAATTTCTCTCGCACACGTGAAATGGGTTTGTTGTTTCCAAAACAAATAGGAAGTTACCTTGTGCTTTTGCATTTCAGCACGCACACAGGTACCATTGTTGTTTTAATGATCAGAAGAAATATCAAAACCATCCGATATATATGATACGAAACAGATAACAGAGGGAGGCAAAGATAAAAGTAGGCCTATACCAAGTTTTCCGCGTGGTACCATTATGGAGAATAAATATTTGATAAAGTCACGTAGATGCGCTTAAACCTATTCCATCTGTCCTTATAACTTTTCTGGTCTCATCAATTTCTCAGGAGAATACGTACAACATATGTCCAAATTCCATATATACTCTTTCTAAACTAATGAGTAAACTCATTAAGAACACCAACTGATATCAATAAACAGGAAAGAAAACAATACTTTATACTTCTATCATTTGGTACACATCTCTAAGAAGCACAGCTTGTTTCTTTTCGAAATAGCTCCTTCGTGTCACAGCTGTGGTTAGTTTTGTTTTGTGTTAGGATGAAAGAGAGAAATGCAACATTTGCTTCGCGGTGAAGTTATATATATTATTAAGATGAGCGGTGATAAGCGAGGTTTAACAAAGAGTGCCTTTCGGATGCACAATTTAACAGGAAGTTGCAGTCCGTGTTGAGAATCGAACCAAAGCTATGTAAGACATGTTATGACAAGTCCAAAAGGTGTGTTGTATCGGTGCAGTACCAGTTTTTCACGTTTTTCAAAATGTTCCAAAACCCAAAGAATAATCTTTAATTTCTGATATTTTAGTCGTCACAAATTACAATTTTATAATGTAGTCAATGTTTATAATTACTGGGCAGTTGGGCGTTTAAACTAATGACATCATAATCAAGTCAAAACCATAATTTTGAGTTGAATTGATTCTGAGTTTAACGTCCCGTTCAGCAGCGAGGCTATGTGAGACGTGGACCTACTGATTAACCTGGAATCCGAACCACATGAACTCCCACCGGGAATCAAGCCCAGGTTTCCCACGCCAAAGGCAAGTATGCTAACCGTTAGCCACGAAGGAGCTCCACCATAATTTTAGTGGGCGATAAGAAATATCTCGCCAGTGCTTTTACAATAAATAAAATTTTATAAGTATTAAAGAATAGTGGTAAGAGATTTTATAATAGCTCTTTTATTTATGAGATATGAGTATTTTGAAAAAAAAAAACAACTAAAGAATAGGTTGGCGGAACCACAAAAGACTCGTAAAATAAACTTTCTTATAAATACATACGCACCTTACTCACCTTTTATAATTGCTATGCTTATGTTCTCCATAAAAACAGAAATTCTCTTTTAGTGATACTTTACACAAGATCATGAAGTGGGTTCAAATTTAATTAAAGGCAAAATACAATACAATAATCCACAAACATTGCCTCAAGTGAGTTTAAAGATTTCTAAACACTAGTGCGAAACCGGGCTCTGCCGTTGCGATCGATTTACAGGTTTTGAGACGAAAGTAAGGGACTTACGCACACAGTAAGTAAAAACAATTAATATGCCTGTAACTTTCCCCCAAATCGGTGTATCTTAAAACTAACCTTACCATTATTTTTCTAATTAAATTCTAGCCCGAAATTATGTATCATATTACCCTATTCCCATTTTGAAAATTTGACCTTAATTCAAAATGGCGGATTTCAAGATGGCTGCCATCAAGGTCATATCTACCATACGACTTCCCCCCAGGACATATATGTATCCACATGCGTGTTTTCTTCACTTTTCTTCATTAACGCTCCGTTTACAAAGGGTAGTAAAGGACTTCTGTAGTAATCTCTAATAACCACATCACAACTCTTAAAAGTTATTTTAAAAAAAATAGAAAACATGCACCATGGCAAAAATTTGTCATCACAAGTAATGATGCATACATGCCTTCTATCAGCAAAAAAAGTTTCATTGAAATTGGAGCCGGACATTTGAGTGATGTCCCTTGTGGGATGTGATTGAACGTGACGTCAGAACACATCGCCCCCCTTCCCGGAATTTACGGGAATTAGGTGACCTGAGTGAGCACATGTGGTGCCAGCTCTCTCCAGCGACCTATCAAGGATCATTGCGTGTATGCCAAGACGTGTCGCCGTTTTTATCCATGCCAAAAGTCGACATACTGACAATTAGGTAGGTAGTCATGATGGTCTGGCTGATGTGTGCGTATATTTTAACTCGTACATTTTGTCTCGACTCGAATTTCGAGACGTCTCGACTCGAATTCGAGTCGAGTCGAGACAGAGACTGTCGAGTCGAGACACGAGTCGAGACAGAAACATATTTTCGAGTCGAGACAACATTTTCTCGAGACGAGTCGAGACAGGCTTAAATCTCGACTCGACTCGACTCGAATGCATCCCTACATTTAGGTAAGTCTGCATATTCCTGTCAAAATGTGCAGGTGTACTATCATACTGAAATCACATCTGCTGTCTTATGTTCAAGGGCACATGTTCTATCAATTTTGGGAGACAATTACGTAAAAATAAAAGATACGTACTCCCACACAGGCAGACCGATAATAAATAAGATCCTACCACAAAATTATCCACCACACCACACCAAATTTCTGCTGCTGATCGTTTACTAGAGTTGCATGTGGGTTTTTACGCCATACACATGATAGTTTCAAGACGGTTTTGATCATTCGACGTACGCTGTCTTCAAGTTCAGCTGTCCATATGGGGCTATTTCCTCCGATTTCACGTACGAGAAACCGAAGGGACCCCTCTCTCGAAGTCGAATATGGAGGCGTGGAAAAATACAAGGAAAGTTACTCTCTTTTGAGGGCGACGGTCACGATGTAAACGCCTCACTTCTGGGCTATTGCCCTTTGCTACTCCATAAATGAGTTGTATATCTGCCAGCTCGTGGACAGGGTAATCTTCCATCGCGCAGGCGTGTACAGGTTAACACAATCAATTTTACTTAAACACCAACGTCTACACTTTTACACGACCTTAAATACCTGGACACAACCCTCTACCGTTGAACACAACATTTCCCATCCTGTTATACAGCAGTTACACGTGTAACAGTAGAGCATCTGACTATGTATATCACTCACAAGTTGCGTAGATGCTTATTACAACTCAGCCATGCTAACTGAAGCCATTCCACAATAAAACTTCAAGACAGCCTTCTGTAAGCCACTCGCAATTGGCACACAAGGGACGATAGTTCCGTAGGTATTTCTCCGTGTAGGTATTCCATACAGCTCTAAGGTATGTACATTAGAATGTCGAAAAAAGACTATCCTTTTTTTAAAATGTACTTTCAACGAGCTTCCTTTGAGAAAATTTCTCCGGCAATGATAAAATCAAAATGTAAGTGGTCTACACTAGGATAGTATTTTGGTATATTCACAATAGCAATGAAGTTTTTCATAGCTCAGGGAAAAGTTGAGGTTTGCCAACTCGAAGGAAGGGGAAAACGCCATCAAAAGTATTCCTGGGAGAAGATTCATCTAACGGATAAATCAAGTATACTATTCCAGCGCACTTCTTGGTATCGTTATGCAACGTGTACAACATCCCTTGTTTCCCCACTTTTGTTGCTTCCATGCACCAGGGGTGAACGCTCTACCACTGACCCACCGCGGCTCCAGCTATATTTTAGAAATACAATAGGCACTGATTTTTCGAAGACTGCTCTAATACATAGGAACAATCAAATTTGTAAATAGAGAGTTTTCTTTTTAAATAAAACAAACTGAATTGCTTAAACTGCGCTATATCGATTGGTTTCAGCATCTGATTTTTTTAAAATAAATAATTAGCAGCACGAAAAATTCCTATATTATCTTCGAAAATAGACCTACATGTTAATTGCTTTACTGGCTTTATACATTTTTTTTTTTTTTTTGAAAAAGTGATTGTAGGGGAAGATGGGGCTAGTTGCAACAATTTTCAGGTCTGTTTTTTTACTCGAAAATTATTATAGATACAAAAACTATATTGAGTGTACTAAAAGGTACATGCCTTAACTACATACCAAAAAAAGAGAAGTGCAAAACATCGAACGGCAGTTTTGATAGCATCCACTTTTTGAACTAAGTCCGACTGTTGACACTTGCCCCACCCATGGGGTAAATTGCAACATCATCTGGGGTAAGTTGCAACAATCGGACTTGATTCAGAAATTTAATGCTATCAAATCTACAGCTTGAACATCGCTTCACTCATTTTCACTGTGGCAGTCAATGTCTATAATCTATACAGATGTAGTACGGATTTCTCTCGGAACACGACCAATGAGACCACTTCTCACAACATAAACACTGTACCCAGTCTTCTTCTGTATCCTGTTCTTCGTACGGTTCTTCAGAAACCAAACAGACGACTTGAGAATAAATTCTTCTCAGCTGATGATTTTACGTTTTCGGTTGCTTTTAGATGCTTCTTTTTCATTTCGAAAGTACTTTTTTCTAGAGTGTCTGTAAGAATAGCATATCTCTTCCTTTTCCGAGCTGTCAGTTTTCTAGTTCCAGATTTTGGATAGAACCATACATGTTCAGGAAATCATCTGAAGGATTCTACACTATCTTCTTAGATGCATTTGCAGGTGATCCATGAAGCTCACTTTGACCTGCAGTCTGAAGTTCTAACTGAGAAGATGAAAGGAAACAACTACTACTAGGCACTGCAAGCAATAAGCCATCACTGTTGTCCTATAATAATAATAATAATAATAATAATAATAATAATAATAATAATAATAATAATAATAATAATGATAATAATAATAATGGAATAATAATAATACTCTTAGTTTTATTACCAACAACAATTGTTCATATAACAATGCTTAACCGCAAAAATTTCTATTTCAATGGCATGCGGCATGTTGCAACAGATGTTGCAAGTTACCCCATCGAAATATTTATATATAAAAGCTTTCCTCCCCACTAAATAGCAGGTAACATGGGAACAGAAATATAATGTCATTGTACTTCAACTGTTATACTATTTGGGTACTACATCTTACTTATTGTTATTACATATATGTAAGGAGTAGTTAGTGCTCTCAAATGGGTCAGGTCGGGTCGGGTCAACTCGCGTCTGGTTGTCGTGTCGGGTCAGTCGGGTCAGCTCAAGTCGGGTTGTCGTGTCGGGTCAGCTCGGGTCGGGTTGTCGGATCGGGGTCAATCGGGTCAGCTCGGGTCGGTTTGTCGGGTCGGGTCAATCGTGTCAGCTCGGGTCGGGTTGTCGGGTCGGGTTAGTCGGGTCGAGTTGTAGAGTCGGGTCAATCGGGTCAGCTCGGGTCGGGTTGTCGGGTCAGGTCAATCGGATCGGATCACTGGTCGGGTCACTCGGGTCGGGTCGGGTCAGTCAATTCTAGTCACGGGTCGGGTCGGGTCGGTCTTGAACCCGACCCGACCCGTTGAGAGCACTAGGTATAGTAAAGAAAGAAATGGTACCAGGTTATGCGTACGCTGATGATGTAAATTTAATAGGGGATGATGGGAGAACAATAGAAAGAAATGCAAAGGTCTTATTAAACGCTTGCAGGACAAGGGTTTAGAAGTAAATGCAGAGAAAACTAAATACATGGAAGTGGGTTGGGAACGTAATACGGCCAATTATGAATGCGTTAAAATATTAAATAATACTTCTGATAAAGTGGATACTTTCAAATATCTAGGATAACGAAAATCATTTTCACGAAGAAATTAAATGTCAACTAAAACAGGGAATTAGTGTTATTATTCAGTTCAAAATCTCTTGTCGTCGCGAATTCAGTCGAGGAGTTTGAGGCTTAAAATATATAAAACAGTAATCATACCTGTTGTTCTGTATGGTTTCGAAACATGGTCGCTTACTCTGAGGGAAGAACATAGACTGAAAGTATTTGAGAAGAAGATGCTCAGACGAATATTCGGACCCAAGAGGAATGGCGGAAACTTCATAACGAGGAACTACATAAATTATACGGCTTACCAAACATTGTTAGGATCATTAACTCTAGGAGGCTTAGGTGGGCAGGACATATAGCCAGGCAGGGGTGAATTCAGGGGGTGGCCCGGGGGAATCTCCCCCCGAAGAAAATTCATCCCCCCGGAGAAATTAAAAAAAAAATCAGTCACAAAATGTAGAAATTTGCTTTTCTTTTCGTGCACGTGCAGACAAAATCCGATCTCTCAATATACATATAAATGACGCAGACCCATTCTATATAAGTATTAAGCATATAACATGTAAGATAGAATACCAAATAGCAGCGGCGGCTGGTACTAATGTTGCATGGTTGTGCAACCGGACATTTTTTTAATACTTAAAATATTTTTAAGTATTAAAGTAGTGTATCAGTGAAAAATAAATCTTTGATCTTGAGCGCAAAACAGTATTGATGCATTTCTGAAAAAAGTCAATTAAAAAACGGAAAGAAAGAGATGATTTACATTTCCAGTGGCAGCCAACGTTGTCACTGGAAGCAGTAACATTGAGCATATGGCAGCGAGCTCCTATTTCTTAACACGGAGAAGTGGATTTATTCTTGCATCGCTCCTATCTTCCCGTATTGCTCTCTTGCGATTGCATTTTCTCCCGCAACTGGTCAGCTTCTGTAATAGTTACGAATTCCTCCGCTTAGCAGCGCTTGACTCAATTGATAGGGTGAGAGAGATACAGAGAATCTTTATTAAGCCTATTAGTAATATTACATATTAATATTAGCAATAATAATAATGATAACTAAATTCATGGCGCAACAGCCTTTAGAAGGCATGGACTTATGGCACTCATTTCTGTGGGGTAATGTGTTTATAGGTCTGCACGGGCTCGGGCTACTATGATAACTGTAATGGGGCTAGCCATACTGAGAGCTTTATACAATTCTACCTGAGTTAGAGCGGCAACGCCGGAATCTGGTTACAATGAAGGATTTATGGTAGGGACAAGTAAACCCTTAGATCTTTACTATATATATATATATATATATATATATATATATATATATATATATATATATATATATATATATATATATATATATATAGATATATATATATATATATAGATATATATATATATATATAGATAGATAGATAGATATAGATATAGATATAGATAGATAGATAGATATCGAGTGTTGCAAAATAACAAGTTACAACTCTTGAGAGGTGACTCCTGCCACTGAGACAAGAAAAAAAGTTCTCTTGAACTTTCGGCTATCGGACATAGTTTCGGATCTACAAAGCGTGGAAAAATGAGTTTCGGACGCCAATAGTTCGGAAACTAACCAACATAAAGAGGGCGGGTAAAAAATTCACTGAATAAGTCATACCTGCTCCATTGAATTTTGCATGTTTCACAATCCTACCATGCACGCGCAAGGGTTCCCCAAAGGAACGTAGGGAGTCCCGGATAATCTTCCAAGTGAAACTTGGTCTAAATGGATATGAATTGATAAGCTTGTACCAGGTAACAATAATTCGTTTGTATTAAGTCGATATCTGGAACAAATATAAAATGGCGGACACCATGCCCGTTGTGTGTGGTTGCATAATCGCCAGGTATGGATGCCGGACAACAGTGATGTTCTGAGTATTAAGTATAGCGAATTTGTACTCAAATGCTCTAGAAAGACATCTGCAATGTCGGTAGAGCATAACAGTGAAGCAGGGTGATTCAAATGTGTGGAAACACTTTACGAAAAATCCCCAGAATGCACTCATACTCAGTAAACGTGAGTTCAAATCGTCGGAAATGTAAGGATTAGCGTCAAGAACATGAAAGCCATTGCCAATTTATCAATAATATTCCCTCAAACTGATGCCATGTGATGTGCACGGTTGCATACCAATAAGGATGCGATAACTGAAGCCAAGTTACTTTACATATATATGATTGTTATTAGTAAGAAGATAAATAAGAAAATAATCAGGCAGTATATTATAAGGAAAGATCATTAATGATCATAACGAAGGATTAGGTATAGAATGCACGATACGTATGATATAGTAATGGGCGTGAATGATGTGGCGAGATGCATACACAGGACAACACGTGGGTGATATTAGTTAGACAAATGAGCTTATCTTTAGCCTAGAGGCTGCTCTATTCAATGATGAAAATGAATGAGTCCCATGTTAGTAAATAATGGTAATCACTGTGCTGGAAATGATGGGTGAATGAGAGGAAGATGTTCATGAATGACGTAATCGGCGATGATAAGTAAAGAGGGATCTAACGGTGGTAGATTATAGGAGCGAAAGTGGAGAATGATAGTAACGGTGAGGTGTTGGGTGAAATGCTAAATAACGCATTGTATCCTGAAGTAAAGGATGTCGGTTTTCCAAACGTCTGGTGATATATGTTAGCCGAAGTTTTCCAAGAAAGTATTATAAGGTCGGAAAGGTAATTTGGCGGAGTGTGCAATTAAAACAGTTATCGTGGAATATGAAAAGAACACGAGAAGCTGACTTCCAATACGAGGCCGAAACGTGTAAGTAGCCAGTAATGAAATTTAATGCATAAATGATATATTTACTCTTAAAACAATTCTAAGCGATATAGCCCAAGGCTTATCCTATGTCTGGCGTGTTATTTCAAATCATTTTGCTAATATGATAATCTTTGTAAGTCAAACGAAATATCTATTATTATTTTAAACTCTGTTAAACTAACCTTTGTGACACACAGAGTTTGACCCTGGTTTAGCAGATACACAGTAGTGACCAACAGATTCCCTTTTGTTGTATGTATACCTTATGTAAATAAACTATCATCATCATTATATATTTTCTCTCTTATTCCATTTTGCAATTGTTAAATAAGATTAACAAAAGGTTGTAAGAACTAATAGCGTTATATTAACAAAGGTTCACCAAGTAGTTTATAAAATAATATCGTCCTTATTTGTAATGGAATTGCAGGGGCTTATCGCCCAGCCTTGTTAGGAAGAAGAAGCATATACAGTTTATTGCATTGCAGATAGCATACCCTACAGGGAAATAAAATCATAGGTCACACTCTATCACTGTACTACCAAACCAAACTAGTAATATTCCAAGACAAGAACCATTGTCTTGTTCTAAAAATAACACTAGACTAGTAAGTGATAACACAATACGTGTACAGAAACCAATACATAGTCATTCAGGGTATAGCCAGCAAGTTTTTCTAGAGGGCCTTCATTTTTACAAACTAAAAACAAATCAAAAGTTTCTTTCAAGATTATGAAAGAATTAATAACACATAGATACATATGTATTTCAGAAGTACATATTATTATTATTATTATTATTATTATTATTATTATTATTATTATTATTATTATTAATATTTAGTAGTAGTAGTAGTAGTAGTAGTAGTAGTAGTAGTAGTAGTAGTAGTAGTATAGTAGTAGTAGTAGAAGTAGTATATTTCATATATGCTACATTTCTGAGACTTGAGTCTTGATAGTACGTGAAGTTTAAATCAAAGGTTATGTTACGGACGGCAAATGATGGCTTAACACCAAAAACATATTCTGGCCGGGACCAGAGGTTAGTCTGTTTTATGTTTATTAAACGTGTTTAATAATTACAGCAAATGAAATATGTTTATAATAGAATGTGAAAGAATACAGTTTTAAAAGAATTAAACTACGTCAACATGTTAAAATAATTAAAAGAACCTAATTAATCAGCCACTTTGTACTCTCGTTTGCTTAACTGGATGAACCGAGGCCTAAAGGAAAAAGAGTTTTCTGCCCAAATCTCATAAGCAGTGGGATATTTTAATATTATAGAAACTGACCCTCCTTTCGCTTAGAAGTGTAATTTTCAAGACGCTGAAACATATAGTATTTTATTACTTTTAGTTAAAAGTTCAAATGCCGAGTTCCACGCATCTAGCTTAAACAAATCCTTCCTTAATTTATTTACATATTTTCTGAGTAAGTAATGGGGAAATCGAACATAAAAAAATGTGCTCCCTTTGCTCTTTCCCTTTTATGTGTTCAATTTTCAATTTTCAATTTTCAGTTTTTTTTTTAATAGGAAAGCTTATATGCCAAGTTTTATTTTACTAGCTTTAGAAACTTGCGAGATACACTACCCTTTAAAAAAATCTTACCCCACCCTTTTTACGATACTTATTTCCAAAAATTCTTTCTTATGTACTGCTTTAATAAGAAAATTATATTTTATAACTAAAATTTATCGACTCTACTTGTAGTAGTATGCCCAAAAATCACTCATCTTTACTCTTTTATATAAGAGTACAGAAGATAAATACAGTCAAACAAATGGACTTCCATGAACAGTTTCCGATTTCTTATAACTAACTTATTCGTACATTTCCCACAAGCTGTGGTTTTAAATTTACGCTCTGTCAAGGTCCAGGTTTCAAAAAGGAAGTAACTGGAAATACAATAATATTATGTATTTATGTACATGTGTAATATGTATAAATTTATTGTCTTATTGAAGCTTTTGTAATCTGAAAATAAACTTTTGATTTGCTTTTAATATATAAAAATCAAGCTCCCCTAGAAAAAATTGCAGGCTACACCCCTAAATGACTATGTAGTAATTTCTGCAAAAATGGCACAGGACCTAAAATTTAGGTCTAGTGCCTATATTTTTAGGACTTGTGCCGTTTAGAACTTATGAATGTCACCCAATGTATTGCATAGTAAATGTTCTTTGTTCAATTTTAAATTTACTGCGTTCTTTATGTATACCGTTGGTATTTAATGTTCACTCGTGAAATGTCTTGTGAGCTTTTGTCTTAATTAAGTAAACTTTGGTGGATTTTTGTCTTACTCTTAATAAAATTCGCTCCACACAGTATATATTGAAATTCTGAATGTTTTCTTGCTTTCAGAAGTCTGGTAAAATATGCTTTTTAAACATTTTTTCAATTTTTTATTTATTTATTTTTGTTTTAGGAATTTGTCTTGGGATTCTCGTATCTCCATTCGAAAGAAACGAATTTCTTAACTAATTATGTAATTAATTCTTAGAATGAAATAAGTTGTATTATGTAATTCACGTATAAATGCAGAACAGATAGTGATAATAATAATCTTAGTAGTACAAATATAGTTGTTATTGTTGGAATTAGCTACGTTCGTGACATTATTGCCAACTAGTTGCTGCATCGTCGCAATTTCGTGGGGTGGTGGCGAATTTCAGAACTAAAGCAAGTGAATAAAAAAGGCACAAGACCTAAACGGCACAAGTCCTAAAAGGCAGAAGTCCTAAACGCCAGAAGTCCTAAAAATCATATCGCGGCACAAGTCCTAAACGGCAGAAATCCTAAAAATCATACCGTGCCACAAGTCCTAAACTGCAGAAGTACTAAAATTCAGGTCTAGTGCCTATATTTTTAGGAGTTCTGCCGTTTAGGACTTCTGGATGACACCCAACACATCATGCTGCCTCAGTGATGGTTTGGTGGGGAGTGAGCTACTCAAGCACAACCCAGCTGTATTTTTGCGAACAAGGTGTTAAAACATCTGCCAAGGTATACCAGAACACAGTGCTAACACCTATAGTGTAACCACTATCTGCTACCATGTTCCCTGGAGAAAGGTGGACCTTCCAACAGGATTCCGCTCCAGGCCACACAGCGAAACCAACTTAGGACTGGCTGGCGCGGAACGTCCCTCACTTCATTTCTACCATTGATTGGCCTTCTAGCAGCCCGGATCTTAACCCGTTGGACTACAAACTTTGGGCAGTACTTCAGGCAAAGGTCTGCCATAAACGGCATCCATCTGTCGACAGTCAGAAACAATCTTGGCCCGAGCAGTGAACAATTTTCCCATGGACAGTTTTGGGTAAGTTACATGTAAAAATGTAACGCGTTACAAGTTACTTTACTTTTTCCTAAAATGTAACGCGTTACTTGCCCCCAAAAAGTAACTGTTACTTTACTTCGAAAGTAACGCGTTACTTTTAGGTCTGAAACTTAGAATATGTAAACAAATGTTATCACTTCAATTTTCAGTACTACTATTACTATCGCTTTTATTATTATTATTATTATTATTATTATTATTATTATTATTATTATTGCCCTTTCTGAATTGCTTTATGTAAATGCAAGGACACATTTTTACTTGACAGCTATAAGTTATGAATATTTTCATATAAGGTAACATTGGCTAAAATGCCATACTGCGTTACTCGTACGGATGGGCTAGGGTAACCAGACGTACTGATTTTCGCAGTACAGTACTGTTTTTCAAAGAGCTGTCCTGCGTGTTGCGAAGATGTCTAGGAAATCGAGAAATATCCTTCTTCTTTAAAATGTCCTGCGAAATGTCCAGAGTTAATTTATTTGCAATATCTTAATGTTTCATTCTTTATTCACAATATTTTGAATCAAACACACTCTTTTCCTGAATGATGAACCGCTGTGTTTTTTAACACTACTCAGAAGACTAGGGATGGAGAACAATCAACAAACCATTTTTTACAATACATCGCTTTTACTGAGAAGGCCTTGTTGAGATATCGGTAAAGTAGGAAAGGTTTCTTATTGAACTTATGACAGTGATGCTAACCAAGTTAAATAGAAGTTCCTTTGTGCCGGTCTAAATTTTCTTTCATTTCTTAAAATAATACCACGCTTCGAAATTTATTATTATTATTATTATTATTATTATTATTATTATTATTATTATTATTATTATTATTATTTAGCCCAACACGAACTTTGACTGTACGTTCATAAAATAAACCAATTTGTTATTCATCAAAGCATTTGGAGTTGTGTTTAATTCCTTTAATAATTTTGTTCAGTGCTTCTTCTTAACAAAAATGTTCATTAACTTAAGGTTAACATTAATTGAAATAATGATATGCGTATTGCCGACGCAGTAAGATATCATATACAGTACTATTATACTTGTGTCCTACTTTTCGATTGTTAGAATGTGGTCATCCTACGATGGGCACGAGTGAGTACGAGCGAGTATTCTTTGAAACTCGATTCGACTAAAAACAGACATCTTTGAACGCGATTCGAAAAATTTCCTCCAACTCGACTCGAATTCGGGTCGAGTCGAACCAAATCTGGTTTGTAGTTTCGAGTATTCTCTTCAAGTATCTTGCATAGACAATATAGGTTATCAATGATACTAGTACTACTACTAGTACAACTTTTATTATTATTATTATTAATAATAAATAATAATTATAATTATAATTATAACAACACTGTGTTTAAACATGAAAGAAACGCGGTCTGTGTTTGAATACTAAAAAACTAGTTGATTGCTAACCTCGGTAGTCGTGAATTCTAGGAGTCAAGGATATTGTTCACGAGCTTGTGAATTTGGGTTGAGGGTTTAGGTTGAGTATTCGGGCTCGAGCCAAACATTGTTAAAAGTTATAGGGCACTGGCCAAATATCTTACAATTGTACACAACTTGAGCAGCTGGGCTCACAGCTCACTCACTATGGACCCGAACCGAGAAGTGAGCCGAGCCAACAGCTCACCGAACCGTGTCAGCAAGAGCCTTCGGCCCAGATGAGCCGAACCGAGCAGATGGTTCATCCAACCAAGCCAGCTCGAGCCGATGGTTCACCCCAAGCGAACCGGCTCGAGCCATCGGCTCAGTTATTACTTCCCAACTGAGCTTCTTATTAAAAAAGTCTCTTGTGGTCTCGATATCGAGACGAGTAGACATGCGAGCATGTTTCCTCTAGTGAGCAACATTAAAAGTATTCCATATTACTACTTAGCTTACATTTCTCATGGCTTTCGCTTTCTAGTGGAATCAGGCCATGATTTCAAAACGAGTTAAAACGTAATAATAATAATAATAATAATAATAATAATAATAATAATAATAATAATAATAATAATAATAATAATAATAATAATAAATATAAGTATTCCATACATATACAAATGCTTTTGACCAAGCACACAAGAAATTATATTTTGTCCATTTAGCACTATCATTCTTTTGTCACTCACAATTATTAATATTCATATAGTAAATATCTTATAATTCTTATATTTTAAAATCAATTGACAGGTCTCTGATTGCTTTTATGAGAAATAAATATTTGGTTTTATAGATACTACGCAGTGGGGATGATCGTGCGTCGTTTCGGTCCTATGCCGTTTCGGTCCTGCGCCGTGTCGATCCTGTGCCGTTTCGTTCCTATGCCGTGTCGATCCTGTGCCGTGTCGATCCTGTGCCGTGTCGGCTCTATGCCGTTTCGATCGTACGTATTCTATGCATATAACTTGCACAGGCATAGAATCGACAGGAGTTTATAATTTGTAAGAGCAAAGATTAAACAGATAATAAAAATATTATTTTTTTAGGCACATGATTAAAAGTTAAATTATTTCAGAGCAGCGGCGTGAGAGCAAAACGGCACAGGATCGACACGGCATAGGACCGAAACGGCACAGGATCGACACGCACAGGACCGAAACAGGTTTCTGAGCTGAATTGTCGGTCGTATGCCGTGTCGATCCTGTGCCGCATCCCCCCCTGTATATAGTCTTACTAATATGACATTATGTTATAACCTACACTCAATACAACTGTAGTGAATACCGTCTCCTTTAGCCTGACCGGCATATCCGTGGGACGTAAAACTCAAAGATTTCATTTTATTTTCATTTCAACTGTAGTGAGTAGAATGTATCTATATAATATTAATATCATCATTGTGGTCCACACTGTTCATTGGGATAGCAGACGTTTATAGAGCCGCAAATAAATACCGAATCTATAAATAGCTGCAAAGCGGAAGCAGATTGGAGAGTCATAGTAACGATATTTCATGCAAAATAATATTGTCTAGCTCACTGCGTTTCCACTTTTCGATTACTTTTGTCTATTTAGAAGATATTACAGAAAAACTGTAAAATTAGCTGTAGTTTAATTTCGTCCCAATCAAGCCCCTTGCAGATCTTCTCTGCTTTCTTCTGGATAACTATGCTCAAAGCCCCACTTCATGCTTCTATATTGGAGGTTGCATCATTTCTCATTTCAAGTTGTTTTTATTCAGGTTTTCTTTTGGTAAAGTTTCAAACGTTTCCAGAGATCCAATGTAGATAAATACAGTCTGAATATCACCCACGACTAGTAAGTATTGCCTGAACTTCACTTTCAAGGAATCGTTGAGTTTTTTCAGGCCAAGTTACTAGAGTAACTCAGGCCAAAATGGAGTGCAACCCTCAGAGATTACATGAGGTGTAGTACGACGCAAATTCACTGAAAATCATCAAAATATCGTTGAAAAAAGTCACTGTTACGCTAAAATAATTATAAAATTTATAAACATTATACATAGCGTCTTTTTACTGCGACGTGAAAAGATTTCGATACTTTACCTTACTACTGTATGTAGTCGCTAGTGCCGATAGGTCTAACACATTCGGATTGCTGCATATTAACTTATACAAGAGAAATTTACTTCTGTAGTTCTGAACACTACAATACATAACAAAATAAAGTGCGCTGTTAATATATAAAAACAAAGGACTCAGATGCCTAAAACGAATAATTTACGCTCCCGTTCTTTCCTTTAGTGAACCATGATCACTATGAAAATGAGTGGCAAGGATATTAGCTCTAAATATTATGAAAATACTTTTTGGTACTACTTCTAACACGTAGAGCGTAATACCTTTAATTTCGCGATTTAAAAAGTATCGCCGCTTATGACTGTAATTTCTTGACATGTTACTATTATTTCGCCAGCTTGTCGTTTCATGTTTTCTTCTTAATGAATCCACTGTTACCAGCCCTTATTTCATGTCATACCACAAAAATTACGAGAAAGGGCAGCACAAAAGTTCTATCAGCATACAAGTACAAGATACCCTAACACTTTACTGTGAAGTCTAATTAAATTAACTAAAGGCAATGGCTGGGAAACAAGTTCTTCTTTACATGCAGAACTCTGAAACAAGGGCCCCATTAAAACGGGGATGGGAAACAGGTGCCCCATTACATGTAGGGCTGGAAACGGGGCCCCATTATGAGAGGGACTAGGAAACGAGGCCCCATTATAGGTGGAACTGGGAAACAGGGGCCCTTTACAAGCAGAGTTGAGAAACTAGGCCCATTACAAGCGCGGTCCTTATTACTTACTTCATAAGAGCCTAGTGCATAACAATACAAAACACAGTTGTATGTGCGTTTTATCTTATTTGCTTTCTCTTATATTTTGGAAATTGTATTATAGACAGTTTTTGTCTTAAAAATTTTGGGAAGGGGGAGGGGGGCAAGAGAGTGGAGCCCTAAGCTATAGCCTGTTTAGCTTATACGTAAATCCGGTACTGTATTTTACGTCCCACGATTATGGCGGTTAAGCTAAAGGAGACGGTGATGATGAGAAATGAATGAAATAAGGAATGAAGAAAGTGGGAGAAAACGGGAGAACCCCGAGGAAACACACGCACACGTGTTTGTCCACCACAAAGTTCACTTGGCGCGAGCTGGGATCAAATCAGGTCCCAATGCACCAGAGGTGAACGCTCCACCATGGGCCACCGCGGCCCCTTGAGCGTGAGTAAAGTCGATGAGTTATCAGATAATATGAAGTTACATCTAAAAGCAAACGAAGTTGATACTTTATTCGCGAACGTAGCAGAGATTAGGTTGGAAAATGACAGATACGTTAATGCAGCTGCACCGATACAAACATCATGAAGTTGTAATTTATATCAGCGGGGGCGTGGTGGCTCAGTGGTAGAGCGTTCACTCTGGTGCTTGGGGTTCCGGGTTCGATCCCAACCCCCGCCAAGTGAACTTTGTGGTGGACAAACACCGTGCTCGTGGGTTTTCTCGGGGTTCTCCCGTTTCCTCCCACTTTCTTCATTCCACCATTTCACTCATCTCTCACAATCACCGTCTCCTTTAGCCTAACCGGCATAACCGTGGGACGTAAAACTCAGAGATTTCATTTTGTAATTTATATCGATAACCAATTTCCTTATGTAGTTTTCGATTATTAATGAATTTCTGTACGTTTGGAACGCGAAAACGACGTCCACGTGTACGTTTGGCCAACACATAATACTGATGCACTCGCTAACTATGCGTTCCAGGTCCTCGTGGGCTAGATGGATATAAAGATTTAGTACAGTGCAATTAACCAAAAAAGGGGCAAAACCCGGACATTCAACAAAAACAAGCCGAAACCTTTTCTAAAATGATCATGATACTCTATTCAGTAACTTAGAGAAAGTCCCAAAAATCCCACGTCGGGTTTCGTCACTATGGCCGCCATATTGGATAGACTATTTCCAAAACCAAAAGTTTTCATGGAGACTTAGCATTCACTTTCAATGGCTATAATACAGATTGTAAACACAGCAGAGATATGAACCATACCTTGTTGGAAAGATATTTAATTAGTTGTTCTTGTATGAAAATTGAAGAGATTTGTGTTTTCCCGAAAGGGAAATTCTACAAAATTTCTCAGAACAGAAGTGAAAATTTGAGTTTTGGGATTTTTATTACAACACTGTAGGGAGAAGAAACAATAAAGCAAACCGAATCCTTTCCTAAAATAATCATGATACTCTATTCAGTAACCCAGAGAAAGTCCCAAAAAATCCCGCGTCGGATTTCGTCACTACGGTCGCCATATTGGATAGCCTTTCCCAATGCCAAAAGTTTTCGTGGAGACTTAGCATTCACTTTCAGTTACTATAATACAGATTATAAACACAGCAGAGATATGAACCACACCTCGCTGAAAAGATATTTAATTAGATGTTCTTATTATATGAAAATTGAAGAAATTTACGTTTTTCCTGAAAGGGGAAAAAGGGAAAATCTACAAAATTTCTCAGAACAGAAGTGAAAATTTGAGTTTTAGGGTGTTTATTACAATATTGTAGGAAGAAGAAACAATAAAACAATCCGAAATCTTTCCAAAAATGATCATGATACTCTATTCAGTAACTCAGAGAAAGTCCCCCCCCCAAAAAAAAAAATCCCGCGTCGGGTTTCGTCACTACGGTCGCCATATTGGATAGACTATTTCCAAAACCAAAAGTTTTCATGGAGACTTAGCATTCACTTTCAATGGCTATAATATAGGTTGGAAACACAGCAGAGACATGAATCATACCTTGTTGGAAAGATATTTAACTAGTTGTTCTTATTATATGAAAATTGAAGAAAAGGAATAAAGGGAGGGGAAAAAGGGAAATTCCACAAAATTTCTCAGAACAGAAGTGAAAAACTGAGTTTTGGAATTTTTATTACACTGTAGGGATTTTGGGATTTAGGATTTAGATTTCTGGGCTTTCGGCATCTAAGGCCATTGAGCTCTTCATGATATGAGGGATGACGTCCCTCGGCGAGCACACAATCCGGGGAAAGGGAAGGAAGAAAGGATTGGGGAAGCAAGGAAGCGGCCTGGGACCTATAAGTTAGATACCACCCCGGCATTTTCCAGGTGTGAATGAGGAAAACCCAAGAAAACCTCATTCAGGGTGGCTGGCCTGAAAAGCGTGTTACACTTTATCGACCGAGTGACCCCACCGGGAATCGAACTACATTGTAGGGAGAAGAAACCTGAAATGTGTACAAAATTATTGGCTACACCCTAATATTAATATCTTCTAAAAGCTGGGATTTTGAAGATTCATATAATGCATTAAATTCTCTCTTGATCCATATTGTAAGATTTTTGCCTCTACATCCACAAGTTTTGAGTGCAGTTATCAGTGAGTTGGTATTTGCAGAGGCTTCAATAACCTCTACAAACCTAAATATTGGTTTCTTTGGAGAAAGGAAGAATGTGAAATTTCCTGTAATTTGATATAGTCCTTTCATGTAGGAACAGTCGAAAGAAATTAACATGTATCCGCAAACATTGGTTAATTCTTCTTTAGTCAGAAAGTCAATCCAATTCCCAGGTTGAGACTTTTTCTAGTGGTTGTAATATTGATTGAATTTTTAAATAGCACATGCTTATTCATCCACTTAGTCATCATCATCCTATGGAAGGCAATGGCAAACCACCATGGGTTTACTCTGCCCTAGGACCTTCGGGTCAAAGACGTGCATTCAGGCAGAACACTACATCATCGTTATCATCAATTCAGCTAATGATCCTGCAAACTAGAATCTATCTTACTAACACAAGAATTCCCGTTTGTAAAACAAAGCTACTTCATAGTTATGCAAAGTGAGAAGTTTTGGTACGGAATTTGGAGTGACCTGACAATTCAACAAGTTTTGATGAGGGCTATGAAAAGTAGTGATAGCCTCACCTGGGGACGAGGAATTTTGCTTCAACTGTTACTACATGGGTTCATTCCATGAATGCATATTCAAGAATAGTGGAAGCTGTGGAGAAATCCACTGATGCTATCTCCGCCTCCTCTGAACAACATGCTGACTTACGAGAGCCTCGTTCAACTCGTGACACCGAAGAGTCTCTGTTTCATAAACTGGCTCCGAGAACATAAACCATTCGAGAGATCATCCCAACTTACATCAATATCTACTGATTTGCTAACTGATGAAAAAGTAAATTATGATAAAGCATTAGAAGTTAGACTTGTTGTGATGAAGAAGATTGAGAGAAAGAAATTCAGTGAAACTCACCTTAAATGCAAATCAAGTGTGAAGTCTTTGGGCAGTTTAACAAGATCAGTAGCTGTGCATAATGAAGCAATCTATGTAAACCCAAACTAGCTTATGCACTGCATGGTATGCTCAGTTAGCTTTGAAGAACAGTTGTCTGAGATTTTCAAATATTAACTATCTGCGTATCCTCGCTCCTTATTTGATGAAGGAGGTCTAATGAGGAAAAGTACAAAATCATCGACAATATCCGTTTTGTTCTGAACTCGACCCAGAAAATAACAAGTAGTGCCGCAAAACAGAGTGTATCCTACATAGTTGATGGTGGTCATTTCTTGCATTGTGTTGTATCGTAGTGTCCAACCACGATCAAAGAAGTATGTCAGCAAAATACTGCATACGTTGTTACTCATTACGGAAAATCTCTTGTCGTTTCTGAAGGAAATAACGATTGTATAAGGACAAAAGATTAGGAGTATTTGCGACGTGCAGGAAAGACTTGCCTCATAGACATAGAATTAGAAGATAATATTACTGTTACAGTAGGGCAGACTGAATTTCTCCTAAATCACAGCAATAAAATGAGATTCAGCCATCTTTGGAGTAAGCATCTCCAGAAATCAGGATGCAAAGTACTCCTGGCCAAGGCAGATGATATGCTGATTGTAACAACGGCTATTACAGAGGCCAAGATAGGCCTTACAGTTATTTTGATTGGTGAAGACAAAAATTTATTAGTTCTTGTTGCCTTGCTCCACCAGACACATCTTTGAAAGTGATAATGCCAGGAACGAGGACCTACCCAGACAAGATTCACCATATTGGAACTACTCAAGATGATACTCCTTCTAATTGTACAGAGCTTCACATGATGCGAATCAGTTTCGTCAATTGATCGAAAAGGTAAAATCTTTGCATACAAAAGTTAGAGTAATAAGAGTAAGTAAACTAAGTACTTTCAATAATTCTCGAGTGTCAGCTGAAGCTGTTGCTTAAGCTGGTGAATCTTTTCTTTCTGTCACTGTATGGGCAAATTATATCGGGAACTTGGACATTTTATGTCACCAACTTTATGAGAAGATAATTGCCAAACAGCCTATACATTTGCAATTTAACTTAGCTGTACTTCCTCCTACAACAGGAGCCGCTTGTGAGCATTCACATCGAATATTTTATCAAGTGCAGCAGTGGCGTGGTGTTAACATGGACACTTTACGCTAGGGTTTGAGGATATTCATTAGTTATCTACGTCCCATACCAACTTCGAGTTCCACTGCTCCTGAAGAATTACTACATCTTATCTCTTGTTGCTGCACCGACGACTGTGAAGGAAGTCCTGGGTGCCGGAGAGATATGTTAAAATGCTCAATCATGTGTATGTACTGCGTATGGCATGGACGTACCAACAAGAACATAGAAGATGAAGTGGAAATGGATGGAGATTTGCTAGTTGCCGAAAAGGATATCGAAGAAGAGACATTCCAAGATGCCAAACATTCACGTAAACGTAACTTACTTCCAAATCAAAATTATCTAAGTTTGAAACCTTTACATAATAAAGGATTATTTTTCGGCCTTTTCCTAGCTCAAACTTTACGAATTTTTATACGTTACTAAACATGATTTTTTCAACAATTTTGTATACATGTAAAATTCCTCCACAATAATCTCGCTTCCTAAGAATAGAGCATTTTCTAAAATCCCTTAAATTTTGGGATTTCCCCCTTTTTCCCTTCCCAAAAACAGTTAAAATTGAAGTTTGTAAGAGATATTGAAGCCTCTTTAAATGCCTATCCATTGATAACTTCACTCAAATCTTGTGGATGCACAGGTGAAAATTTTACAATATCTGGATAGGAGGGAATTTAACACATTAGGTGAATCTCAAGTTTAAAATCCCCCAATTTGGAATGTGTTAATATTGTGTATTTTTAACGTTATACTGAGAAAGGTTTAGTCAACAATTTGCAGATATTTTATGTTTCTTCTCCCTACAATATTGTAATAGGATCAAAAGACAAAATTTTTCACTTCTGTTCTGAGAAATTTCGTAGAATTTCCCTTTTTTCCCCTTTCGGGAAAATGTAAATTTCCTCAATTTTTACACAATACGAACAACTAATTAAGTATCTTTTCAATGAGGTATGATTTATAACTCTACTGTGTTTACAACCTGTATTGTAGTCAGTTAAAGTAAATGCCATGGCTTCCACGAAAATTTTTGGCGTTGGAAATAGGCTATTCAATATGGCGGCCACAGTGACGAAACCCGATGCGAAATTTTTTTGGGACGTTCTCTGAGTTACTGAATAGAGTATGATCATTTTAGGAAAGATTTCGGATTGTTTTATTGTTTCTTCTCCCCACAATGTTGTAATAAAAATCCCAAAACTCAATTTTTCACTTCTGTTCCGAGAAATTTTGTAGAATTTCCCTTTTTTCCCTTTCGGGAAAACATAAATTTCTTCAATTTTCATACAATAAGAACAACTAATCAAATATCTTTTCAACGAAGTATGGTTCATATCTCTGCTTGTTTACAACCTGTATTATAGTAATTGAAAGTGAATGCTAAGTCTCCACAAAAACTTTTGGCATTGGAAATAGGTATCTAATATGGTGCCATAGTGACAAAACCCGACGTGGGATTTTTTTGGACTTTCTCTGAGTTACTGAATAGAATATCATGATCATTTTAGTGAAGGTTTCTGTTTGTTTTTTTGAATGTCCAGATTCAAACCTAATTGCACTGTACTAATAATAAAATCACATTATTCGGCTATAAAATACCGAAATGAACTTATCTCACACTGAGTCTAACAATACGTTACACATAAAAGGATTCAAATACATGAATGACTAACAGATTATATTCTTTGGTTTTTCAAGCACAAACATAGCACACAACATTAATGGAAAAAATAATTAAACATATAATAGAAAAATAATTAAACACATATATATTAATAAAACATAATCAGGAGTTTGGTCATTCCAGAACTAACAAAGTTGAGCAATCAACATACGGCTTATGTGCTCCTTTCATCAGTAAGCGCACCATATAATGTTTCGAATAAATAGGCAGACTTGTTACAAGAAGAAAGTTCCTCCATCTCAAACTATCATGGGGTAAGTAGCTTGCCAGGTAAGTACAATCATATTTTCTGTTTATGAAACACCAGCGTTATGGCTGTTGCGACAAGCAAATTGACTACCATGTAGGTTAAGATGTTAAGTTAGACGTAGTTGATTATTAGCTGTTTTGTTCGTAATTCTTTCTTTCTTTTATTCTTAGGTAATAGTTCGGAAACTACATGTCAACACGTGGTTCGTCGCAGAAGAGGTAAATATCTTTGCATTTCTTTAATTTTCACTTTCTATACTTTTATTACATTAACTTCTATACATATACTTTCCTTACTTACTTAATATTTATCTACATATTTAATGCATGGAATATTATGTATAACAACATTTTAAGTTTGTTACCCGCTTTATACTTTACTTCATATTTATTTTACTTCATTTCTCTGTTCCAGATACTACCGGCTAACATTCGGACGAAAGAAGAACCAATTAAGTATTAAACCTTAAGCTGTCATTTACTATATACTGTATACAACCATAGATGAGAAGAGTGGGTATAGGCTGGTTTCCACCAGCTACCAGCAAACACAAATCTCCAGAACAGCAGAAACATATGGTAGAATACCAAAAGCAAGAAGAAAGTAGTCATCTTAAATGTTCACATGTGTTAGTAAACATGCAACTTAAAAAAAAAAAAAAAAAAAAAAAAAAAAAAAAGCACAACAGATAAGACCATCCTTGACACTTATAAGACAGATTTATTTTACTATTGATCCTACTATGTTAGATTTGTTCCGCAGATTATGAAAGTTTCTTGTCCTATAGATTTTGACGTAGGAACTTCAAAATATGAAATTTAGGACATGAAGTTAGTTTAAGAAGTGGCTTCGTGGGAAGAGAATCTCCGAATCGGTCAAATTACTTACAGACCTATCATGTTCATTATTACAAGCCACCAAAATAACTATAAAGCCTTTGAATAGACTTTGTGCAAGCACACTGCAAACAATTTCGAATAGCCTAGGCGGAATCTCTGTTTATATTCTTTCAGTAAATTAGGAAAGCACCAAATGACAAACACTTCTTTCGTGTTAAAGTGGGTTTATAGTGAACTCGCTTTACTAGATCAGGGCCAGATCGGGCCCTACGTTCTTTAAACTGTCCAGAAGTCTTTCCAAAATTATCTACTTGGTAATTCCGATCATCTACTGAAGGTTTCTACGCAGTACCGTGCCATGAGGGGGGCGAGCAGGGCGACGGCCCCGGGCGCCGAAGGGGGCGCGAAATTCGGGAGGAAAAAAGAAAAGACAAGAAAAGAGAGAGAAATTATGTACGGGAGCGCCGCCGTATACTCTCGCCCCGGGCGCTGATTTTCCACGGCACGGCACTGTTTCTATGTATATTTTCTGATCTTGTGCTGGCTGAAGCAAGTATTTCTAAGAAGTAATATATATCTGCAACAGTTCACCAACTCTCCCTTTACTTGCTCTCCGCCGAAGCCATACTTGCCTACGACCCTATGTTCCTGTCGTTCTCCATAACAATATTAAAATCTCTCATTTCAAGTACATAATTCCTTCTATATGCTCTTCTACATTCTCATATTTTCCCATAACTTCTTTGTGTGAACATACGCAAGTATCACCACAAGATTTCCTTTCCTTAGGTCTTATAATGATCTACCATCAACATGTTTTGCTTTTGTTGACTTTTCTTTCAAGCACTTACCAGAGATTTACTAATAATACCAAACCTAGATTATTTTGTTTCTCTTCTTTTTTTCTATTTTCCTCTCTGTAATATAGACGTAACTTTGTATTTTAATTCTTTTTTCTTCTTCTTGATTTTTACGGAGTTCGGTTCACCAAAAGTCTTTATATGTTTATCATGTCTGTCCGTCCGTCCCGAGACAAAAGTCCCGAGTACTACTTGATCAATCATCACCAAATTTGGTCAGAATGTACGGATCAAAAGTTAGGAATAAAGTTCGTTTTTTGAGCCAATATCGTCCAACCGTAAGTGGTAGAAATTAATATACCGCATATAGCTTAGCTCGTAGCTAGAAATTAAAAACTAATACAAATTCTTAGTATTCGTTACACAGATATTTATTATACCTGCAATGTAGGACGCATGCTAAAATATTACTATGAATGTACTTATCTGATACACAGGATTTTCAATGAGTTATGACCCTTTTGCTAAGTCATTGTTGTTAGCAAGCAAAAAGTTTGGTGGATTACTAAAGAATAATAGTTATCAATGTTAGTATTTCAAGGGTTTGTGTTCACCATGGTGGCTGCGTAATTACTGACACAGGATATGTATTGAAATAGCACCGTGGTGGTGTTCCCATTTCCGCATTTCTTTGTTTATCCACCCAATTCTTTAACACCTCTACAGTCTCATTTTCACACTGCAAAATTAATACTATCGTGTAATTTAAAACCATTTAACAGCGACTCTATATCAAAGCAGTAACACGGGCCTGTGTTAACCATAACACTGGACACGAAGTAACAAGTTGCAGTGATCTGGTACCACCGGCCTCTTTGTTAAAATTGAATTGTATTAACGCCATCAATTTTTGTTGTGTAAATACTCTTACGACAATTCGCTAAGCTTTCCACTACTGTTTGAATTTTAGTGATTAACAGAAAGGTAATGAACGCCAACAAGATTTTAGAGAGTGAGCCAAATAGTATCTACAAAATGCTATAAATTAAATAAATTAATAACTGTTCCCCAACCTTTCCCTACAGACAATAAATTTGGGTGCGCAGTTTATGATCTCATAATTGTTAGGCACGCCTATTTATACATTGCACGTAACGTCTTTAAAACAAGTATTTGTTCATGTAATACGCGAAGTGATCAGAAGCAAGGTTACAAAGCCTGCTGTGAAACGTGTATATTATTTCATACAACCAATACATCCAACAGATTGTACATATATTAAATAATTTTTTGACATAGTCACCATATCGGTTAAGGCACTTATTGCATCGTCGGATGAGTTTGAAGATTCCCTCCTGATAAAAATCCTGTCATTGAGTGGTCAGCCACATTGTCATGAAGTGTTTCACTTCTTCGTCTGAAGTGAATTGAATATTGTGCACAATGTGACGAATGCTTCCGAATGACATTCCCAGTTCTGCCATCAGATCCAATAACGTGGTCCTCCTACTGTTCTGAATCACGCGAGTTGTGTTCAAATCTGTTGATGCCGTGCTGGGTCGTCCACTGTGCTCTTCGACGGTGACGTTTTATCTACCAGCTGCAAACTTTCGACACCTCTCTGCGACATGCTGACGAGATATTACAATCTCTCCGTAAATCTCTGCCAGCTGCCAACTTTCAGGCGCGGTTACATGTTTCGTTCACAGAAATTGAATAACTTGAGCAGACTTCTTCGCGAGACCAGTTTTCCAAACTAGTCACCATTTGTGTTTACCTGGCTGAAATTCTGCACAGTTATCAACTACATGTACACCGAATGACATTACCGCACACTCCTTATTCCACTGTAACACTCCAGAAATATCGGTCTTGAAACCTTAGTTTCTGATCCTCCCTCGTAGCATTATGCAGTTAATACCTGACTACTTTCTAATTTTTTAATGTTTTTCACTGGCTTCAAAATATTTAGTAAAATTTTAAAAAAGTTTCAACTACAAGTCTATTTAGTTTCAACTATATCATTCTTATAAGACAATGAACTTAATCTGGACCTTAGAATTCTACAGAAATAAATTCTAAAAGACTTTAAAATGAGGTTTTCAATATATTCAGTTTATGCTTTATTAAGAGACAGGTGACACATTTTTCAATGAAGGACAAGCAAACTCCGTTTTAGCACGGAAATATACAATTATCATTGACGGCAGTGTGAAATATGATTACCCAAGCATCTGTCACAGGCTACAGACGATCAGTCACAGACGTCACATTTTAAAAAATATTTATCACATGAATTGCAACTTCCCATGAGAAATATCACATTTGCAAAACATGTTTACAGTTGTGTTGAATATCAAAGATATCTTCGTGTAATCGCCGATATCTCAAAGCACAGAGGAAATAGCTAGCAACTAAACATCTTACATCACTGTAAGTATTAAATAGTTTTATATACTTAAAATGAAATATTCCATGCGATTATTTCAAAATTTCACAAATTTATAACGAAATTTTACGTCCTTTCAACTTAATTTCCAACAGTTGTTCAGATTTCTTCCCACACTTTATTATAAACTAACGTTCTTCCCAAACTTTATTATAAACTAGAAATTTTCAGTTTTCGATACTCCACCCTTACAGTCTTTTCACTTTGTAAAGTTTGAAAATGAAATGAAATGAAATCTTTCAGTTTGGCGTTTCATGTTTATACTCTTGAAGGTAAAGAGCAAACGATTAATAAAAGTGATTGATTCTGAAATAATTGGTGGGTTGAGAATCTGGGAGGAAACGGGAAAACCCCAAGAAAACAGACATTGAGAGGAAACGGGGGAACTCCGAGAAAAAACAGACATAAAGAAGTCCATCACAAACTCACATGGCCCGGGACCGAACTCTCGCACCAGAAGTGAATGCATTTTGTAATGTCTGTCTGCAAATAAGGAAATATGGATTTGTCATTGGCCTTCGTACAGGACCATATTTAGGGTGTTCTTTATCAACTGTTAAATCGCAGAACAAAGAGGAACAGGAATTGGAATTGACTCGTGTAGCTCTCAATACGACAGAAATTATCACCGTACAACTTAATACTGCAATTTATTTGATTGTTATTTTCAAACTGCTTCAAATACCCATCTGAAGAACCGCATTACTCTGTACATGAGCTGTTCCGGCAAACAAATCAGTGGAATAGGGAACAAAAAAGTCCAAAACTGAATTTGAAAAATGAAATCTGTAGTCCTTACGTCTCACGTCTATATCCTTTACGCTAAAGGAAACGGATGATTAATGAAAGTGAATAATAATGAAAGAAATACTGGAATGAGAATATGGAAAAGAAGGGGAGACACTTGACAAAACCCACAGACAAGATGTTGTCCACCATAAATTTACATGATTTGAGATCGAGCAAGGACTTTTTGAACCAGAAGTTAGCACTCTGCCACTCAATCACCGTGTCCTCCTGGAATGTGAATCCACTCGATACTCACATTTGTTAAGATAAACTTTGCTGACCATGACGGATGTTGAGTAAATGCCTTAAAATAGGAAGAGACTAATCCAAGAAAGAAAATGCGTATAGTCATCTTTTCTTTCATAGGGTTTTAGTAGAGAATTCGACTGGTTGGACTGAATTAGAGTGTAAGAGTTTATTACTAGCGCGCAAAGAACGGGCACTGTAACTAGTTGCTAACTAAATTGTAAAAAAGTGAGACTTATTTACATGCTAATCGTCATTTTACGTTGCAACATTTAACGAAAGACGAAATTAGTCCTGAAAAATAACGCTAAATACATAATGAATTTAAATCCATATTTAAAGAAAACTGAATTGCAAATTTCCCCATTTAAAGAAAAATAATAACATATATCATTAGTAAATAGACAATGGCCCGTAACCAGCTCAAAAGTGTAGGGGGGGACTATCCAACCATATTATAGTTCATTTGCAAGCCTACCGTGAAAATTTTATGGGTACCAGTAAAGATTAGGGGGTTCCGAACCCCTCTAGACCATAGTGGATACGAGTCTGAGTAGAAAGTATTGATATGCATAGCTCAAGGGATGATATATTTACTATAATTGATAAGTTCACTCGTATTTCGGTAGCTCGTGCCAATATTGCGATAGCTGACACTAGATCAATATTTCCCTCGATTATCGCAAAACTCGAATTCATAATCATCGCGAGTATTTTGTGAAGCCAAAATGTGATTTTTCGGAATTCACTCATTTGAAAGTTGTATTTGTTATTAAAATCAGGGCTTTGTGATAGCCCTGGCTCATAAAAGGAAGCAGTTTACAATAAAAAGGTTAAATGAACAATCCTTAAAAGTGCAAATTAAAATCATTCAGATCTATTGTACTGATTTAAAAAAAACAACATACAATTAATTTCAATATTGAAATCTCGTATTAGCGAAACTTTTTTTTTTTATGATGAGCACTTCTTTTATATCAAACCTCTATTTAGTGTAAGGTAAAGAAAATCAAGTAATTCGTTAAGTAGCTATACTGTATCAACCTAGGTATATTTATTCGATACCTCTCCCCTTCCAAACAACAAAATCGATCCATCTGACACTACCATTCTACATATATGCCACAAATCAACCACACAAGTGAAGGATTAATCATTCTGCATATATGTCAACGGCCAAGAACGTAAGCAAAGTAAATTTTAAATGAAATTTGCAATTAAAATATTTGTACGATACATTCCTGACCAATGACTGGATCTTACAATTAACCACACAGTGTAATGTAAAACATTTGCAAATTCACCTGTGAATATAAACAGTGTACGTGTTGATAGATAACACACAGTAGTTTCATACTATCAAACAAAATAAAAAAAAATAATAATATGAAGAGTCTTATAAACTGTGCCAAGTGTTACAAGCAGTTACGATTACGTAGGCGATAGAAACAGAGTGACCTTGGCTACATTTTTATTTCATTCTGACATTATCTTTAAATATTTCGTTATCAAGTGTTTCTATGCGTTTGTCATCTTCTAATAAACGGATTAGTAAGTATCTACTAATAATATCAAATAGCTATATAAGTAATCTGCATGCAATGTCATAGCAATATCTAACATAAAATTCAGATCGTTCAACTCGTCATCTTGAATAAAATAATAATAAAACAAGTAAATTTCGTTTCACAGTGTGAAACTAAGTTAACTTCCAAACTATAGGAATTCAATACTCAAAATTGAAGCAGTGCATCTATAACTACTGGTTGCAATAAAGTAATAAAATCAAAGATAGAACCTTTTCCTCGGATACTGAATCCATACCAAAAAGCCATTACTCGTTACCATTTACTCTTTTTGTTCTAAGGTGATAAAAGTTGAAACCAGAAATCATTAATTTGAATACTTCTGGTTTGAATACAGAGTTAAGGAAGGAGATAGAATTACTTTTAGGAAGCTGAATCGATTGCAAGAATCCGTTTCTCGATATATCTTACAGTTTTTGCTCTAAGGAAACCGGAAGCAGTATTAAATTTCAACCACTTCCGCTTTCGGTAGAGTATTACGGTACGTGTTGTGATTTTATGTTCTCTTGAGACCCTGAATCGATTGCAGAAAATTGCTTGTGGCTATCCATTATAATTTTTGTTCTATGGCGATAAATGTTGAAACCGGCAGTGGTTAACTTAAAAAAAAAAAAAAAAAAAAAGTTTGACTATAAAAAGTTATCGAAGATAGAACTATTCTTTGGAAGCTGAATCGATTGCGAAAAGACGCTTCTCGGTATCTCTTACAGTTTTTGCTCTGTGGAATCGGTATTAAAACCGGATGTAATAGTAAATTTGAACCACTTCTAGTTTTAGTAGTATTGCGGATAGTTTGGTATATTGCCTTGAAACGTTTGCAAAAAAGAAAAAAAATCATTATCTATTACCGTTTTCGTTCTACGGCGATAAACGTTCAAATGATTAATTGGTACCACTTCTGGTTTGAATAGAGGGCTAACAGAGAAGATGGAACCTATTTCTGGGACGGTGAATCGATTCCAAAATACCGCTTCTTGATCTCTGTTACCGTTTTTGTTCTGTATCCTGTCGATGGATAGAGAAAGACGATCTATAAAACTTTTGCCGCTTATGCGTAGCACAGTTAGAAAGTCTATCAATGTGTGTCTGTCATCAGCTTTTCACACAGAAACGAGACATCAAGAGCTAGCATATTTGTACGCAGACAGCTCCTCAGAGGATTAACATACTAGCAATTGATTTCCTCTTTATTTTTTCAGGTTCTGAAATAAGACCCGGAAACGACTGGTGCTTACAGCTAGTAACTCTATAAAGAGGGTTCTTTGCAAGTATGTTATTGACGGTAGCATTCTCAAATATTCCTGATGCAGACTAGGAAAATGCCGAAATCATTTATACGTGTATACGCTAATGCAGTCCTAAGTCTTTCCTTCCCCCCATGTTCGATTAGAATTTATGCATATAAAAGTTGGGGGATTAGTTGAAACAGAATTTAGCATCCCTTTCAGCATTGACGATATATCGTCAGCGTTCAGGCAGAAGTCTCCAAGTCCAAAAACATACGAATGGAGTTAGGTACTTCTTCAGTACGAAGACGATATACAAGGTGAAATATACGACGTTCTGATACATGTTATGAGGCTAGATGAAGCAGATGGCACTGTTATGTTAAGGATAACCACGCTTAGCATCACAATTTCAACTGCTATATCTGTTACGAAACACATGTGGGATACTGTCGGGATTCGAAGCGCGCAGAAGACGTGTACGCTAATCATAGCCACAAAAGAGCTCTGTTCGAAAAATGGCAGAGCAGAAGAACAATGCTATGTAGGGAAACTTACTATTCAGAACAGAAAAAAAAAAAGTCCTAGTAGGTTTGGGTAGAAAAATTTCTTTTCAAAGCTACAAGCTCCCTTCAGATTGATGAAAAAAGTTCGGAAGCTCTTTGTATAAAATTATTGGAGTCAGTTCAAACAGTTCGAGAAATTATACAGAAAGAAGTACAAGTTCTATCTAAATATGGAAGTTTGCGAACGTTGTGGTGTCTACAGCACGAAATATGTTTTAATAATAAACCCTCTTAACCATGCACCACTCGCGCGGTGTTAGGTATCAACAACCCTCGCGTGGGGTCACACTGACCCCACTTTATATTAAACGTATTTTTTGTGTAAGAAAAATGTTGCAGTAAACAACTAACTAATTGTTGGCCTTGAAGTAGGCAATGCAACAGACAGCTAGTAGGGTGGCCGGGTCAGAATTGCCAACTGTCTAGGAAAACCAAACAAAAAATATCCCTCTGGGGTCATATTTACCCCGCGCGAGGGTTGCAGGGTTAATAATAATAAAATAAGTGTATATAGCACATTCAGTCATGAGCTTTCCAGGTGCTATCAAAGAAGCTTATAATACAAAGATTGTAAATGACACCCACAAACCATCATTAATGTTGCCAACGAGACGAGACATTTATCATTTTGTCTCAAAAACGAGCCGGGAAATGTTACTAGTCTCGTAAGCAACACTAGTTTACGCAAGTCTTAGGTCTTAAACACTGTTTTTAGTTAAAACATTCACAGTACAAAAACTATAAAGTGATAAAGGATTAGGATTAGGAATGAAATTTCTGGGCTTTCGGTAGCCATGGCCATGTTAGCTCGTCAGGTATGAGGGATGACGTTCCTCGGCGATCACAATGTCCGAAAAAAAAAATGAAAGGAAATCTTTGAATTTTACGTCCCACGGTTATGCGATTAGGCTAAAGGAGACGGTGATTATGAGAAATGAATGAAATGGTGGAATGAAGAAAGTGGGAGGAAGCGGGAGAACCCCGAGAAAACCCACGAGCACGGTGTTTGTTCACCACAAAGCCCACACGGCGCGAGCTGGGATCGAACCAGGGACCCCAAGCACCGGAGGTGAACGCTCTACTACTGAGCCACCGCGCCCCCCGATCACAATGTCCGGGGGATTGGGCAGGAAAAAAGAAATGGGAAAAGAAGAAAGGGTCCTGAGACTATTCTGTGAGGTAATGCCTGGTGTGAATGAGAAAAAAAACTCATTCGGACCAGGGACCGCTCGCATCAAAGGCGAAAAGTGATTGTAAACACAATGAAAGAGCATTTATCAACGTTTAAAGATATATAGGTCATTGCACAATATACTCCAATTATAAATGTAGTTTAAATCTAGATCTCGGAATTTATATGATAGACTACATGATCATCGTACTCTATTTCGTATAAAATTAAACATAATCTGAATACATATTGCATTATGAATGTTTACTTTCTTCTTGTAAATAGGTTACATAAAAATAATGAAGGTCCGAAGTTAAACCCTCTTCATATGTCACTATGTGATTTAATTATTGTAGATTTAAACTATTTATGCAATATTATTTATCTATTAAATAGCTCAAATTATTTATGTAATAGTCAGCTATTTTTTTTAATTACGGAATTTGCTTATTTCCACGTTAAAAAGTACGAAACCGTACTTCCTCCTCTATAAATTAATTTTTACTGAGCGCTTTTAATTTTTTTTTCTAATTGTATACTATTATTTCTTTTACATTATGACTTACAACTTTAACAGGTCAGAAGTAAGTATCTTTGCATTTGATATACTATATACTCCGAAAAGTTTTCCTTGTTAAAATCAGTTACAAGTTGTTCTGTGATGTGAACAACTTTAATGTTTCTTTGCGTATGAACACTGATTAAGCAATCTGCGTGATACGTATCTTTATTGTAATTACAACTAATTATTCGACAGTTATTCCTATACAGTATTTGAATGTCTTATTACTATATGGGAAATTATGCCAAGATTAGTTCCAAAAGTCAAGTACAAAACGAGACGAGAAAAAAATACTTCGGGAATCGTGACGAGATGATATGAGAAAACCTTATCTCGTCTCGTGGGCAACACTGATTATCACATGTCATACATAACAGTACTTCAAAAGGCTTTCAAGCATTATGACAGTAATAGTCCAATTTTCTATTTATTAAAATGCATGGTTTATATGTTTGTGGTCAAGAAAAGTTTATAAATGTTTTTGGCAATTCCTTTCGAGAATAAGATCTCGAAAACCACAAGTCCTAGAAACGTGCCGTTTTCGCTGGTCGATTCCAAATTTTGTGTAGATTTGCCAGTTCACATTCAAATTTTCAAAAAGCTTGTCTTTATTTTTCTATTACACATTTTAGGCGTCGTTTTGACCCTATCCCTTGTGACTACGTTGATACCCTTGTGAAAGGCAACCAATAGAGGGGCTATGTATAGGGCGTTGATAAGCATTTTAGACGCTTTGCTTTAATCCGAATGACAAAACTAGGGATGGCCGAAATTTTCCCGATTTTACTTTCCAGATTCCGGAAAGTAAACATTCCGAAATTGGCCATCCCTAGACAAAACCTATTGCAAGCTGGCAACTTCGAAGGCTTGTGGGCCCACAATGAGGCGTACTCGAATATTGAATTATAAAAAAAAAGAATATTTGCATTTGGTATCATCTATCTAAGAATGCCACAAACCCACCCCAACGTTCTATAGATCCTATCTTAAAATACAACATTCACATGTTTGTCTATAGCAATTCACTCCCTTTGAGAGTCTTCACGCCCTTTACTTGTGTTCGTAAAGGGACTTACACAGATATAGTGAGAAGAGGGAAGGAGATTCACGCTCATATTAAAACTCTGCGCTGTGTAAATGGCGCAGGTTCAGCTAGTAACTAGTAACATTTTGTAAAGTGCATGGAATTATTTCCATTTTAATTACAGCTGATCCATCTATAGTTTTGAGCCAGTAACTTATCTTAATGTGTTGTTGTATTTATACTCTGAATGGCCTAGAACGTCAATGTGTTAACGTCTTTCTTATATTGCTACAAACTCACACAACAATCACATATTTTTTTCTCGGCTACATGTTTGCTACATGCGAATAAATTTTAGCAAGAGAATTATACTATACGTAAATGGCTGATACATGGAACCTTAATCGACTCGATAGAATAGTGCATAGCAATGGGTCTATCTGTCCAAGAATACGTAACTCCTCCCAAAGTCATAGGTACCGGCTTGTAGAACAAGGTAAATTTACGGATTTTCCTGGGATACAGGGAGTCGAAATATTTTTCTCTGACATATGTGCTGCTTTTTTGGAGGGCAAACATAGAAAAGTGTCACTATTCATCTCAGCGACTCCGAAAACTATGGATTCGACATTAATATCGGTAGTTTTCGATCATTTTCAAATATCTCTCTCACTCTAAGTTGCACCGTCAAAGTGAAATGATAAAAACCATCCCACGCTTGAACCTCATCTATGTTGAAAATTTGATCGAGATCGGTCCCATGGCTCAAGTTATTAAGTTTTATTTTTATATATATCTCCTACCTCTCCTCTACGCTATGCCATCAAAATAAAACGATAAAAGCCTTCCCAGGCCTGAACCTCGTTTACATTGAAAATTTGATCGAGATCGGTCGGGTAGTTCAAGAGTTATTACGTCACAAACATAGTGACTTTCATTTTTATATATAGATATATTCAAATTTCCCTACGAAGTATGCAACCAAACCGTGTCTACACTTTAGGTTGGTTGCATAATGTGCAGTGATCTCAATATAACCCAACTCCTTGTCTGGTGTACACATAACACTGCTACTTGTTATACACGTAACGAATCACCCGAATAAAAATTCTAGCACGTTTCTTTTAATACAATGTAATTTATAGCGAAAAGTTTCTTGCCCCATTAACTAAATTACTAGAAGTCAGCAAATACGAAGTAGTCTTAGGAAAGTACTAAAAAAGATATCTATTACTGTTGCGATACGTGCTATTGCAATAAATAAAGTGAAAAGGGCAGCATGGGGAAAACTGCGACTTTCACAAAAGTGCATGCAAGACGATATTATGCAACTAAAATTAGTTATGCTTTCAGTTTGCTAGAAACTCCTTAATAAATTATGTAAAAAGAGAAAAAAATACAAGACACAGGTATTTTAGAATAAGAAATCTTAATCCTAAATAACTAGAAAGTGTCCATTTGTTGTCATTTCACACATAATTCTAATATTTTTCTTATATGCATAGTACTTCATAGTTATAAGTTGTATATTAATATACATACTTAATGAAGGTGTTTAAGAGATCGGTCGGATAGATTACAAGCAAGCATTTTAAGCGTTTGTTTAAAGAAAGCAATTTTTAACCTTTTCTTTTTCGAAAAGTTAATTAACAATGATAAGAATTACTGAATTTCACTCAAGGGAAAAAATAAATATTAAAACTTTTTAACGAATTTATAAATTTACCATTTCCAAATCATACCAATTATATTCATCAGTAACTTACAAATGGATTAACAATAAATTTTAACATTGCATGTTGATAAACGCTTGTTTCGATTTTAATTGTAGCCAGTAACTATAATTTTGAGCCAGTAACTTACTCGCTCAAAATCTTAATTTGCTGTTGTATTTATACTCTGAATGGCCTAGAACGTCTATGTATTAAATCTATTATAGATAATGCAAGTAAGACTAATTTATCAGTCAAGCACTTATAATAAAAGTACAACCCATTTTAGACCGCAATTAGTAAAACAAACCACGCTGTAAATGCGGAGATGCTGTTGATGACGGTAAATTTACGCCAAAAATCCAGCGCTTTGAATTCGTTAGCAATTTGATACGTTGGCCATAAATGAACTTATCAAACTTCCGAATAGCGAATATGACCGCTAGGCCTTCCCTTTCCATTAAGAATAATCTTGCTCTGTCCTTGATAACGTAGCTCAAACGTATTCGACAGTTAGTAGATTTCCATTTATTTGATTATACAAAACAGCACCAACTCCCGAGGAGATGTATATGTCATAATAACAACGTCTGCCTTATCGTTAAAATACCTGGGTATTTCGACTTTAAGCACTGCTTCACTACGTCAAATTTATGTTGATGTTGTTCAGTCCAATACCAGTGCACACTTTTCTGCAATAAATTAAATAGAGAGTTTTTTTTTTTTAGATTTAGAATTTAGATTTTTGGGCTTTAGGCATTTATGCCATGTTAGCCCGTCACATACGAGGAATGACGTCCCTCGGCGAGCACACTGTCCAAGGAAAGGGAAACAGCCTGGGACCTATATGTTAGTTACCACCCCGCCATTTGCCTGGTGTGAAAGAGGACAAACCAGGAAAACATCATTCAGGATGGCTGGCCTGAAAAAGTTTTTCACACTTTTTCGACCAAGTGCCCCTACCGGGAATCGAACACGGGACCGCTTGCACCGGAGGGGATGAAGGTACTTTCTAAGAAATAGATGGTAAATGACAATGATAGAAGTTGACAAGGCCGAGGAATGACTGCAAGCGCAACAGCGTTTGCGGGGAGAGGATTGTCAAAAATTAGCTTAAGTGTATAATTCGCTGGTAAAATGCCGTTACTTTTAATATTGAAATTCATATATATGATTTCTTGTTGGAAGAAAATACTCTTTTCCTTGTGTACTTCTAAATTCAACATTTTAAATTTATCTAGATTTTTTTTTTTTCGATGGAAACGTTCTTCACGAATTACTACAAATTATAACATTATCTAAGTAAGCAGCCACTGACCTAATACAATCTTCCAACACTTCCAACGATTTAAAAAAAAAAAAATATTTGGGGAACACAATTTAAACCAAAAGGCAGTCACTTCTGCTGAAACAATCCCCCTGGAATAAATTTACAAGATTTTTCTTCTACTTCAAGCTGTAAATATGCTTGACGTAAACCAGCACGTAGTAGCTTGCGCCTAGTAGTTTAGGTAAGATGTCTGTAATTTTAGAAAGATGATACACAATTTTTTTAGTTTATCTACTTAATGATGTCAGATCGACGTTCTTTTTTTTTTCCACGACAACTATACGCGTAACCCAATCAGTATATTGTATTTTCTGTAAAATGTTTGCTTTAGACAAATTGTGTAACTTCACTTTTACTAACTCCATCCAGGCATATATGATACGTCATATGACTTTCGGAAAATCGGAATTGCATCATGTCATACTGGAATCGACACCTTGAAACCCTTGAGGCTCATCAATGAGAACATATTTATATTCTTCCATTATTTTTTCAGTGAAACTTGCAAAAACATTATTATTATTATTATCTATACTTGCAAATGCGAATTTGTTGTTTTGGTGAAAATATTTCAGTCAATCCTATCTTCAACACGCATATAACAATTCTAACCGCCTTCCTAAAATCGGTACTGTTACATTTTCCATTAAAACTACCAATGGAAATTGCGAAAAAATACCATTAAAATCAATATTTACAATTATCTGACCCTTCACTGAAATGGAAGAAATGTCTGCATTCTATAGTTAACTACCCTTTATACGACATTATCTCTCTATGAGGAAACCATTTCTGTCATTGATTAACATAGCAGCTTCAATGTCTAACATGAATATTAACTCTACCCTATCACACTTTAATTCTACTTTTAGAGGTTTCCTGAACTTTTGCTCATCCGACATAGAGGAATCGTTGGTAAGTTCGAAAGTTGCAATACTGCACCAGTTCACAAAATCTATTATCTACATATCTATATATATATAAAAGAGAACGTACAAAATCCTTTGTCCGCTCATCACGCTAATACGGCTGAACCAATTTCTTTCATTTTTGGGGGGTTATTAGGATTTGGACCCTAGATGGTTTTTATCATATCACTTTAATTTTCAATTACCAGTGTCTTGAGATAATTGACCATTCAAGTGTCCATAACGTACAAATCCTTTGTTATTAGTTCATCATAGGTAAAAATAAACGTATTTATATGCAACCCGCATGACCGTGTCACTCGGCGGGTTAACATAAATGACAGGCGATATACAGCGGAAAATAGCTTGAATCTTCTGTTTAAAATTTTTTAATTGATTTGCTTATTTTTACAGACACTTTTACAATATGCCAGCACCGGGATGACCGCAGCGAAGCGGGGCGGGTTAACATAAATGACAGGCGATATAATGTTAAGATTTACTGCAATCTTCTATGGTTTTTATCATATCACTTGAAACCGAAAAAGTAAAAATTATCTAAGTAACAAAGTTTATTGCGTTCCGGGGTGACCGCAGCGAAGCGGGGTGAACGCTGCTAGTATTGTATAAAATTGAAAATCACTATGTTTGTGACTCTGAATCTCCTGAACTGCCAGACCGATCTCGATCAAACTTGTAACATGAATGAGGTTCGAGGATGGGTTGGTTTTAGGCTATTCACTTTGATGGTTGAACTGAGGGATAGGGGAGAGGGTATAAAAAATAAATAAAACAATAACTCCTGAATTACTCGACCGATCTTGATTAAATTTTCAACATAGATGAGGTTCCGGCCTGGGAGCGGTTTTATGATTTAAATTTGACGGAGCAACGTAGGGGAGGAGAAGGAGGGGGAGATATATAAAAATCAATTTATATAAGACTGAAAGTGACTATTTTTGTAACTTAATAACTCTTGAACTATAAGACCGATCTCAATCAAATTTTCAAGATACATGAGGTTGGGATCTGGAAACATTATTGTAATTTCACTTTAACGGTAGATCTTAGGGGAGGGGGATGTATAAATAAAAACGAATAAAACCTAATAACTTTTGAACAACCCAACCAATCTCGATCAAATTTTCAACATATATGAGTTTAGGAGCAGGGATTACTTTAGACTATTCACTTTGATGATGCAACGTAGGGGAGAGGGAGGGGAGAGAAATTTAAAAATGATCAAAAATGACCGATATTAGTGTGAATCCATAATTCTTGGGGTCGATGAAAGAAATAGTGACACTTCTGATGCTGTTTCAATCTAAGTTCAGCCCTGATACTTGGGGAGGGGGAGGATATAACGTAGGGATGGGGCATGAACATTTAAAAATAATCGAAAATGACTAATATTAGTGCTGAATCCATAGTTTTAGGAGTAGCTGAGATTAACAGTGACAATTCTGGTGCCGTGTGCCGCAGCACGGAGGAGGGGGAGCTATATATACCGTAGGGGAGGGGGAGAGAAATTTAAAAATTATTAAAATAATAACCAATATTAGTGTTGAATCAATAGTTTTCGGGGTCGATGAGAGAAACAGTGACACTTCTGATGCCGTGTGCCACAGCACGGAAAACGGGAGCTATATATATAATAATAATAAAAAGCGAAAATGACCAATATTAGTGTCTAATCCATAGTATGATGAACAGTGACATTTCCGATCCGGTTTAAATCCAAAATCAGCCAATCCATTTGGGGGAGAGGGAGAAAGAAATATATAAAAATGATCGAAAATGACCACTATCAGTGTCGAATTAATAGTTTTGTGGTCGCTTAGATGAACAGTGATACTTTCGATCAAGTTTAAATTGAAATTCAACCAAGCAACTAGGGGGAGGAGGAGGAAGAGATATTTAAAAATGATCGAAAATGACCGATATTAGTGCTGAATCCACATTTTTTGGAGGTCACTGGGATGAACGGTGACACTTCCGATGCCATGGCCCGCAACATGGGATATATATATATATATATATATATATATATATATATATATAAATGATCGAAAATGACCAATATTAGTCTTGAATACATGGTTTTCGGGGTCGCCGAGATGGTCAATCATCTTTCCGATGCTGTTTGAATCGATGCCATTAAAAACGAAAACAGCGCATTTCACGAGTACTAAACACATGAGATACGGGGTTCTCATTTCAACCCAGCGAAGCGGGTAATATATGTTAGTAGATAATAACAGTAAGACTAACTTATTAATAGAGCACTTATAATAAAACTACAACCCATTTCAGATTAGATAAACTCTATATTCACCGAATAACCAAGAAGTTAATACATAATTCAAACTAACCACAGAAGGGAAAAAAAACTTTTTTCAAGAGAATTTCGATGTGACAAACTTTAAAATAAAAGGAAATCTTTGAGTTTTAAGTCCCACGTTTATGCCGGCTAGGCTAAATTAGACGGTGATGATGAGAAATGAATGAAATGGTGGAATGAAGAAAGTGCGAGGAAACGGGAGCACCCCGAGGAAACCCATGCACACGGTGTTTATCCACCACAAAGTTCACTTGACGGGGGCTGGGATCGAACCCGGAATCCCAAGCACCGAGGTGAACGCTCTACTACTGAGCCACCGCGGCCCCATGACAAACTTTATTTTTTTTTTATTTTTATCCAACACACGTCATAATACTAATCTGAGATGTTACTCCTTCAAAAAGAACCGAACTACGGTGGCTCAGTGGTAGAGCGCTCACTTCTAGTGCGTCATGTCAAACACCGTGAGCCTTATGCAGAGTCGTTTTTATGTATGATTAACGTCATACTAAAGGCCTGACTACTGCAGGAAACACTATGTTAGTCGAACTCTTTGGTATGGCACTAATCACGCGTCAGAACGACTCTGCCCCATGTGTGTGTGTCGTCATTTCACCATTTTTTTCATTATCATAATCATCGTCTCCCTTAGCCTCCGAGCATAATAGCGGGAAGTTTAACAAACAAACTTTAAAAAAGATCGACAGTGAATGTACTTAAAAAGAGTAGAGTTTTTTCGTGTTTTGTGGCCTCATGCAACATCGATGAACGAAGGGCAGGAGCTATTATTAACGTGGACTTGAATCCGTTGCAGTTGGCTAGTGCACAGATCTACATGCAAGATCAACTGTCATAGTATATCACGTTCCCCACCATACCATCTTGCCTCCAAGAAAGACGGTTTACAGGACAAAATCACCAGTCCCGGTTAGAAAGAGAAACTAGGTGAGAAGTCACCTGAGAAAGAACTGTGTCCTGATAGACATGATAGAAAATTCGGCAGAAGAGAAAAGAGGGAGAAGGTATACTACAATTATGGAGGGAATTAAAGCGGAAAACTGCAACCTAAGGACAAAGGTTAGCTGACGATCGTAGTACATGGAAGCTTCTCAATTCGCAGTAAAAGGTCTGCCAACAACTCAGTTCACTATGAAAAGTTAGGCAGCCAAAATACCAAATGATGAGAATATTAGCATTATTGACATTTCATGAAGAATAAATACTATGTTCATAATCAACATTTATATATATATATATATATATATATATATATATATATATATATAAATCATCTTGCTTAATATGCTGTTTTAGCTGTTAATGTTAGAGCAGGTAGCATTTCACCTCAATTTTTACAAAGTATTTTTGGTTCTTAAGTGTATGGAATAATCTAGAGTGGAGTGCCAAACAGGATATAAAGATGATTTGTCTCCAGTCCACAACTGAGTGAGAGAAAATTAAATTCCTTCTGCATTCCTGGCGATCACTCCTGAAATTCGAAGACAGCAAGTATGCGAGAATTCGCATCTCGCAATACACCCACCTTCACAACGAGCAGCAGAGAGATCTGCTAACCACACACACTCGTCGAAGAAGGGATAACTAGATAACTAGAAGTTTTTAACATCAACCATACGTACGCACTAATGAGCTTCTGAAACTAACCAAATGTAAATTCGTTATCATTGTTTCAATTTCACATTTAATATTTCCTATGAGACACGATTTCAGGCTATCTCTTCTCGAAAAGTAACTATATTTCTATTGGAAGAACTCTGTTTCATCCGGTCTCGTTCACACTATGCCTAAGTAAATGCTGAATAGAACTATTCTAAGTCATTCACGTAAAGTATTTGTACCTCAAAAATGAAATCACGGTTGAAGAGATTATTTTGGTTCTAAGTTTCTTTCCTCAATTCTCACTCAAATAGTACTCACATTCACCTCACAATAATAAGAGAAACTTACTTTTATTTGTTTAAGAAATGGTATCGGGCACAATATAAGCGAACTATGCATTTTCGAGTTGGATCTGAATTCACAGGCTTATTCTTGATCGATTTAACGCCAAGCTTTGTGGATAATTTGGAAGCTTTAAAAAAGTCACATTTAAATTTGGATTTTTTCTCTTTTCGAATGTTCTCGTAGAACACAGAGCAATAAATCCATTTACCACATCTCGGTGAAAATTCCAATGCTGAGACTGAATCGATTACCGTTACCATTAATCGATTTGACTCTTAATCACAGAGCAGGGCTGGTAACTCAATTAAAAAAATTACGAAAGCTTTCGAATACCAAACAAGTACAAATGTACTTTGTATGGCGGAAGCCCGCGTTAGATATTCACCATAGGAAATTTTAAAATCTCATATAAAATGTTGCCACACACTTGTTACGTAATAACTGCTATTCACTAACGTAGAATCCGAACTCATGGTCACTACGCTTCTCTCTGGCAAGGAAATCTTAATTTCCAGCAACTTGGACTCCTAAGATCAACCACAAACATAGACAGCAGTAAAGTTTAGAGAGAATTTGTATAATAGGGGAACTCCGTATTAAACTATTTTTGCTGAAATTTACGAGAAAGAGAATATTTAGGGGACATTTGCCTGTAGCCCCGACGAATGTAGGAATGCGATCAACTTTATGACATCATCTGTGCTCCAGCTCGGCAGTTTCGATCGTTTCTTAAAGATATTCGTTGTTTCTCGCTATGTTTTCATTATATTTTGATAAAATATTGGAGAAAACGAGGAAGATGTTAGAATTTGTGACACAATTTACGAGTACAAAATATTTTACAAAATTGTCAGCATGAAGTTGTAAATACAGAAGTCGATCTCCCAACAACGAGAGAAATTTTCACCATAGATGCTATCTTACTAGGCAGTATTTAGTTAGCACTCTATTTTACCCTGAAATACCTTGAATATCCAGTATACATACGAACAGTATGGCCGACCCACAGAAATAAGTATAAACACTGATTAGCACATGATATATCACTCACGCTCCACACTGACTTAAGTTTATTACATTTTAAGCTTAATAAGAAACAGGAGTTGATACAATTACAATGGATGGATTAGATTAAAGGTTTCGATTTAACATGGGGCATAAACACTTTTCATTATATAGTATGTCTCGGGTATGCCAAGTTTTCTGAATATATATGTATATACAGGGTGTTAATGAACTATACCGACAAACTGTAAGAGGTGATTCCTCACATCAAAATAAGAGAAAAAGTTCATATGGACATATAGCGAAAAGTGCATAGTTTCAGAGCAAGAGCTGTTCAAAATCGCGAAAAAGCCAAATTTCAACAAATTCTATTTCGAATTCCAGAAACTGTGGATGGCGGACCTTATCAACGTAAAGGAAGCCACACATACACAATTTAAAAGTGCATATTTCATCAATTTTTAATAGGTGTACAGGGTATTCTCTATAGGGTGTGATTCTCAGATATGCTTTCAATAAAGTTTTCAGATATACCTTGATTTCAAGGAGAGTCCAAAGTAGGTAGAAGATAAGCCTTTACAACAATGAACATCCAGTGCTTCGGAGGGAAGTCCAAAGTGTTAGGAACCGGCAGCTCCATTATTTTTTTGTTCGGAATAACGTGTGATGCGATGTACTTCGGCACGGTATATTTCACGTTTTCTTTATTTATAAGCGTGAAAGAAAACATTGCAGCATGCATTTTTCCGAGTACAAGAGGCCATGCTGCTGACGATCCTTAACACTTCCGACATCGCGCCAAAGGATTCAATCTTCACTGCTATCAAGTCTTATCGTTTGCCTACTTGGACCAATCATAAAGTCAGAGCAAATCTCAAAATTCGGTTGATGGCATGTGTGGGAATACTTTGTACACCCAATGAACATTAATGAAATGTGCATTTTTGGACTACGTATGCATGACTTCCTTTACGCTGATAAGGACCGTCATCCACAGTTTCTCAAATTCGAAATAGGGCCTGTTGAAATTTGGCTTTTTTGTGATTTTGGATAGCTCTAGCTCTGAAACTATGCATTTTTCCCCACAAGTCCATATGAACTTTTTCTCTTATTTTGATGTGAGGAATCACTTCTTACAGTTTGTCGGTACAGTTCATTAACACCCTATATATATATATATATATATATATATATATATATATATATATATATATATATATATATAGTGGCCCAGAAGTAGGTATACAGACCAGCATCGATCAAGTATGATATTTTAATTTATTAAGATAATGCATTTATTTGCTTTGGTTTGTTCGGCCTTTCAGGTATAAGTGAAAAGAAATTGAGAGCAAATAATGAAGAAACTAAGTCAATACCTGTGTGGATAATAAGTAAATTATATAAAATGCCATGAGCTGACCAGTACGGGACTGTATACCTACTTTTAGGCCACCTGTATATATATACCTGTTATTCTGGCATGACATTGAAGGCTTGATTTACCATAGTTAGAATGATCCGATTTAGGCCACATATGCGCCGTTTTGTTCGATAACGTGTTGTCATTTGGAAGGTAATATCATGATGCCTCTCTCACAGAAGCCCTTGTCCCTAGTGGCAAAAAATTGAGACAGTCGATTTTCACATGCCTCTCTTGAAGCGACTTTTTCACCAGCAAACGTGTTCGCCATGGACAGGAACAGATGGTAATCACTCGGTGCTAGGTCCGGACTATAAGGTGGATGCATAAGAACCAACCAACCAAGCTCCCGGAGCTTCTGGCGAGTCACTATCGATGTGTGTGGCCTGGCGTTGTCCTGTGGAACACAATGTTTCTCCTATTGGCCAAAGCTGGCTGCTTCTGGGCGATTGCTGCCTTCAGACGATCCAATTGTTGACAGTACAGTTCCGAGTTAAGGGTTTGGCCGTAGGGGAGCAGCTCATAGTAGATAATTCCCTGCCAATCCCACCAAACACACAGCAAAACCTTTCTGGCCGTCAATCCTGGCTTGGGCACCGTGTGCGCCGGCTCACCGCGCTTCGACCACGACCGTTTTCGCGTGACGTTGCCGTAAGTGATCCACTTTTCATCGCCAGTCACCAACCGCTTCAGAAATGGGTCGATTCTGTTGCGATTCAGCAGCGATTCGCAGATGGAAATTCGGTCCATGAGGTTTTTTTGCGTTGATTCGTGTGGCATCCATACATCAAGCTTCTTTTTCTATCCAGCCTTATGCAAATGGTTCCACACGGTTTTTTGTGCAATGTTTAGCTCTTGGACAATCGACACAGTGCTTACATGACGGTCGGACGCGACAATGTCCATGATTTTATCGACATTTTTGACACTTGGCCTTCCAGTGCGTGGTGCATCTTTGACGTCAAAATTACCGGAACGGAATCGACGAAACCAAAATTGCGCGTGACTGGCTGTTACAGTCTCAGGACCATAAACACTATTCACATTTGCAGCCACCTGGCTTGCGTTTTCGCCTTTATCGAATAAAAAAACTAAAATATAGCGTATTTTCTCTTTGCTAGTGTCCATTTTGACTCGCGCTCACACAACACTGAGTCAACTCATCACAACTATCTGAACAGTGTTTGTAGTACGCACACAGAGAAAAATCCGTTCTCCGGACAATTATAAAACATGTGTTTTCAGTTATACGTCTGCTGTACGTGAAGTCCAAAAACTACAGGAATTACGCATGTAACCTATCTTTTTAAGTATGCCACCTACAATTTTTTTTCTCAGTGCAATCTCATCGTTTGAACGCCATCTCGTTGAACCCAATCGGACTTATACAACGCGAGATACAGATCACTGAAACCATTTATTGGCAAAATAATGGATTACTTTTTACTACACCAGATACATAACAACACCGACAACGTTTGGGAGGTAATTCCTGACATCAAAATAAGACAGAAGTATAGACCATCCTGGGTGCACAAATGCTTCCTTTCGGAGTTATAGGCTGCCGAAAATATGAAAGAAATGAACTTTAAATATCCACAGCTTTAAAACTATGGGATCTACCGTAGTCGGGTCAAGACTTAACTTAGGAACTAATATGTGGGCTATCCAAAAATACATGTTTCAGAATCTTAAGGCACTCACGAAGCAATTTTTATAGAGGGAGTTTGGCTACGAACATATAATTGAAGTACTCTACAACTACCTCCATAAAAATTGTCGCGGAAGTACCGAAGGATATTTGCATAGGGCAGATACTAGTTCCTAAGTGAAGTCTTGACCCGACTACTGTAGTTCTCATAGTTTTGGAGCTATGGACCTTTAAAGTTGATTTTTTCATGTTTTCGGCAACCTATAACTCGGAAAGGAAGCATTTGTGCACCCAGGATGGTCTATACTTTTTGTCTTATCTTGGTGTCAGGAATCACCTCCCAAATGTTGTCGGTGTTGTTTTGAAACACCCTGTATATATCATTTATTAGAAGACAAATGCGTTATTTCCAATGAATTAATGTACTATTTTTAAAAAATCATAGACCCGAATATACAGTGAAAACTACATTAACGGACACTTCCATAATACGGACAAACTTTTTTGTGCCCGCAAAAATCTCTTCATAACAGACAGGAATCAGTGGCGTATATAGAAGACAAAAACTGAGGGCCCAGCTAGACTATGTTCGGTATGAGGTTACAATTTTTCATCGGTCCTGCAGAAGTTTCGAACTTACTTCTCTCCTGATGGATATTACAGCTAGGTTGTGACCCAAAAGTAGGTATACAGTCCCGTACTGATCACCTCGCTGTATTTTATATCACTTCTTATTGTTATCAAACAGGTTGACCTAGTTTCTTTATTATTTGTTCTTAATGTCTTTTTACTTAAACCTTAGACTCGAAACAGCAGAAGTAAATAAACCCATAAACTAGAATATTATACTTGATCAATGCAGGGGTGTGTACCTACTTTTGGACCACCCTGTATATTAATGTTTCAAAAATTTTCCAGTAAAGAATATAAGGCAACGCTTACGATAAACTTTTAAAAATATTTTCAAAAAACTGAGGAAGCCTACGCCCCTCCGACCTTGAGATAGATCCGCCATTGACAAGAATTCTCAGTTCTCACGCACATACGACAGAAGATACTTTGAAATTTGAATTGATCTCCCCAAGTGATGCAACAGTTACAAGGAAATTTGGATCAGAAACTTGTGTCCGCAGGATTATACGAAAGATAATAAAACATTGCTGACTTTTTCCCAAGAAAGTCATAAACTGTAAAGATTAGTTCTGTTGACATTTTCAGTATTTAATAGTCTAATAATGGCATATTCCTACTGGGTTGCTTTTACTTTTAATACAGTCAGTAAGCGAATTAAGGGATTTTTATAGATGTATGAGTCGTACTAGAGAAAATTATCACACAAACCTTATATTTAGCAGTATACGCCCTATAAATACATCTCTCAGCGGCACATCTGTTCTTGGTACAGAGGGATATTTAATCCGGTAGTTCAAACAGTGAGTACAGTATTTCGATATTATCTTATATTTATATTTCTAACTAATGTGTATTTACTGTATGCTGCATACATTTATATGAGTTGCGAGTACTCTAAATCTGTGTAACCGCTATGTAACGGGAAGCCTCTCATTTACAGACAAATAACGATGTCCTATCGGTGTTCGTTATTGAGAGGTTTCAATGTATATTGAAAAATATTTATGGTACATGATAAATGGAAGTTCTTAATCCATACTAGCTGTGAAGTGCTGAATCAATTTATGATAATCTTGCAAATATATATATATATATATATATATATATATATATATATATATATATATATATATATATATATATATATATATATATATATTTATATTTATATATTATTATTATTATTATTAGGAATAACTGTAACGGAACAATTCATGTTTCCCTTTAGTAAGTGCAACACAGGATTGGACTTCCGACTGGAACCAAATTCTCTTGTGTTGATAGAATTCACACTGCATGTCGTCACACAAAAGGAAATTAATTAAAAAAAAAATAAAGTTCAAACATCATTTCTCACAGTAAATACAAATTAAGATAAACTAAATACGATACTTACTTGCACATTTATTGTTACAAAACTAATATTCTTTTATTTACGCCCAAATTTAATCCATCTGTTAAATATCACAGGCATAATTTTTTCCTCTTACAACACAATACATTCTCCATTTACTGCACAGCACAAAGCAAATAGGCCTATAGCAAATTATTTGGCACACGTACTTCATTTCATTCAGCGATGTAATTCTACACTGATTACACGTAAATAATTGGTGTTTTATATTTCAAAATAATTTCACTAACATAATTGAATAAATTCAATCCCATAGTAACTATAAATTCTCTTGACGGATCTTCATTATGTAGGACACACACTAATTCAGCACAAAATTTCATTGCTCTTGTTAACAAGGATATCATTCATTCATTTTTTAAAACTTGTCACAGGTATGCACATGTGCGATATATCACGAACCGCATTATCTCGTTTGACAGTTTCAAGTACAAAGCACGCTGCTGAACTCTATGTTACCATCTCACATATTTATTTATCGCTTTTGTCTTTGACCGTCATTCGTCAATGGATTATCTTGTCTTGAATCAATATTAGCTTTTTTTTTTTTTTTTTTTTTTTAGTTTAGGGGCTAAAATGTACAAGAATTACGTTTAATAAACTACCTTTAAAAGTATTTGAAAAATAAAGAATACACTATTTATCTTGCTTTATTTATAGTCTTACCAAAATCTATCCGGCCAATGATAAAGAGAAATTTCTTCCATTTTCATTTTCAATTTCAGAAACATTGAACACTTCACTACACGCATAGAAAGATGCTGATACATAATTTTGTCATTTTCATTATGCACTTCTCAAGATCTATACTATAGATATTGCAAAATTACTAGTTGTGCATGATAATTTACAGACTCAACTATGACTAACGCAAAATTCTTTGCAACTGATAATTAGTTATTTTAAACAACGAGAATAGATAACTTTGTGATCCGTTAACAAAAGAAAAATATAAGAACAAAATGTACAGTACATTGTATATGGTTTATACAGTCAGTCGTGGAAGATTTCCGTTCTTTTCTTCCTATCCACTTATTAACTAAGAAAAAGCTACTAGCCCACATCTAACAATAGAAATCATTTACTTATCTTCGGTATGATATAAAATACTCCCCCGTACTGATGAAGCGTTCGTCCCAGGCGAGTGGTTATTTGTATCCCTGATTTGAAGGATATGCATAAACCCACCAGTATACAAAGAACTGACGCGCTCAAGTCCACCTCTCTTAATATCAAAAATTGGTTCGGTTAATATGAAGTAGATTCATTCGTGACACCAATAATACAATTTTTCTTATCACAAACATTGTACAGTCATGTTAAAAACTTACTATCCAGAAGATCCTTATAACCTTACATAAGATTTCAACAAATTTATTACATACTGTATTCGTCTTCTTTGGAAGGAAAGATTTTTATCGTCAGTATATGCATCAAATTTTACCGTCTGTGGGTGTGAATACAGAACATTAAAACATACAGGATGCACATGTTAGACATATATCGGGTGTTGCAAAATAAGTGTTACAACTCTTGGGAGGTGAATCCTGCCACTGAGACAAGAAAAAAAGTTCTCTTGAACTTTCGGCTATCGGACATAGTTTCAGATCTACACGGTGCCGAAAGCGTGGGAAAATGACTTTCGGACGCCAATAGTTCGGAAACTATCCAACGTAAAGAGGGCGGGTAAAAAATTCACTGAAGAAATCATACCTGCTCTATTGAATTTTGCATGTTTCACAATCCTACCATGCACGCGCAAGGGATTCCCCAAAGAACGTAGGGAGTCCCGGATAATCTGCTAAATCAAAGTAGGTCTAAATGGATATGAATTGATGGGGTTTCTACCAGGTAACAATAATTCGTTTGTATTAAGTCGATATCTGGAACAAATACAAAATGGCGGACACTTTCATGTTCGTTGTGTGTGGTTGCATAATCGCCAGGTACGCATGCTGGCCAACAGTGAAGTTCTGAGTATTAAGTGTAGCGAATTTGTACTCAGATGCTCTAGAAATATATCTGGAGTGTCGGTAGAGCACAGCAGATGAAGCAGGGTGATTCACATGTGGGGAACACGTAACGAAAAATGCCCAGAAATGCACTCATACTCAGTAAACGTGAGTTCAAAGCGTCGGAAATGTAAGGATTAGCGTCAAGAACATGAAAACCAATTCACCAATAATATTCCCTCAAACCGACGCAATATGATGTGCACGGTTGCATACCAATAAGGATGCAACAACTGAGACCAAGTTGAAATTGTGCAAAGGGACTCACTAAGAAACTGGGTAAACTAAATGAATGTCTCTAGTGGGATCGCATGATCGATATTGAAATGTGGCCAATGTGTGTGTTGATATCGACATGTAGCTAATGGACAAATGTCAACATGTCCCACTGCTGCTGGGACACCGTCTCACGTGGGAAAAATAGGAAAATAACTACTCGGGTCTTGAATCTGAGGCCGTGGGCTCGCAGTAGGATTGGAAACTGCGACCACGCGAGCGAAAGCGAGCGCTCTAGCCCTGAGGCTCGAGGGAGCCTGACTTTTCTGTATACATTTCTTTGAAGAGTACCCACTTTGTTTCGCAAGCGCTCTTGTACAGCCTGCCGACATGCTTGTGTGTTACATTTTGTTACTCCTACTGCACAGTTGTAAACAATCAGAGCTTTAAGACGTTTCTTCCTATTTCTCATGCCGTTTTATTTTCCATATGTATGGTGTTCCAGCTGTAGTGTTACATGTGCCAAATTGGTTAATTTTCATCTTTGTCTTGGCATGTAATGTGTGTAAGATACATATTTCTGGAGGTATTTTGATATCGAATACGTCATATGTCCCAGAAGACGTGAGACATGATACAAGTTTGTTATTTTCACGCTTTATCACAATTTGAACCATGGATTAAGAGATTTTTTTTATACGTGTCGACTGTGGGACAATGTCCCAAACAAAGTGGGACATTGATACAATCTTGTTCTAGTTACGTTCTACCAAAAAGTGCACCAGATGTAATAGCAGAATGTACAACGTTATCTTCCTAGTTTTCGCATGTGAGACGGTGTCCCAGCAGCAGTGGGACATGTTGACATTTGTCCATTAGCTACATGTCGATATCAACACACACATTGGCCACATTTCAATATCGATCATGCGATCCCACTAGAGACATTCATTTAGTTTACCCAGTTTCTTAGTGAGTCCCTTTGCACAATTTCAACTTGGTCTCAGTTGTTGCATCCTTATTGGTATGCAACCGTGCACATCATATTGCGTCGGTTTGAGGGAATATTATTGGTGAATTGGTTTTCATGTTCTTGACGCTAATCCTTACATTTCCGACGCTTTGAACTCACGTTTACTGAGTATGAGTGCATTTCTGGGCATTTTTCGTTACGTGTTCCCCACATGTGAATCACCCTGCTTCATCTGCTGTGCTCTACCGACACTCCAGATATATTTCTAGAGCATCTGAGTACAAATTCGCTACACTTAATACTCAGAACTTCACTGTTGGCCAGCATGCGTACCTGGCGATTATGCAACCACACACAACGAACATGAAAGTGTCCGCCATTTTGTATTTGTTCCAGATATCGACTTAATACAAACGAATTATTGTTACCTGGTAGAAACCCCATCAATTCATATCCATTTAGACCTACTTTGATTTAGCAGATTATCCGGGACTCCCTACGTTCTTTGGGGAATCCCTTGCGTGTGCATGGTAGGACTGTGAAACATGCAAAATTCAATAGAGCAGGTATGATTTCTTCAGTGAATTTTTTTACCCGCCCTCTTTACGTTGGATAGTTTCCGAACTATTGGCATCCGAAAGTCATTTTCCCACGCTTTCGGCACCGTGTAGATCTGAAACTATGTCCGATAGCCGAAAGTTCAAGAGAACTTTTTTTCTTGTCTCAGTGGCAGGATTCACCTCCCAAGAGTTGTAACACTTATTTTGCAACACCCGATATATATTGAGATCTTGCTTAGCTGAATTGTTAGCGCACGCGACTCCGTATTCGTAGTGTGTGGTCCCTGGTTCTACTCCCAACTAGATCACTAACATCTTCCAGTGTTGACCTGCTATCCTGTAGGGCCGTGGTCCAATGGTAGAGCGCTCACCTTCGATGCGTTGGATCCTGGTTCGAATCCACCTCGCCCCAAATGGATCTTATAATGGACAACTATCACTGCGTCGGTTTTCTCGAATTTTCCCGTTTCCTGTCGATTTCTTCATTCCAGACATCATTTCGTTCATTACATCATTGTCTCCCTTAGCCTCCAAGGCATCATCATGGGATGTAAAACTCAAAATTTAATTTGATATTTTCATTATCATGAGGCAATTGGAGAACTACGTGAATAAAGAAACAGCGAACCCAGGTCGAAAAAGTCAGAAGTAATGACACCTGAACGGTGATGCTCTGACCATGTATCACCAAGTTGAACATACTACATGTGGGTAGCCTCCACGGATTGTAGCGGCACTGAGTTTAATACTTTTTTCTATCTCTTAACTAATTTAATCAGTATTTCAAACCTGTAGGACTGAAGAAAACTGAAAAGAATGTGATTTTGGTCACCTATCTCCACTGCAATTCGGCTCATTAAGGTATACTGAAATAAAGTACCGTGATGACGATATAAATACGTATTGAGCACAAAATGACATGAAATATGTATGCAAATGCTTTCATTAAATTTGATTACATTCAGCATATTTCAAGTAAAACCAGTACCTCTGGCAACCCTCCCACGGGAATGATGTCACGTATAAACAAGGAAATTAGTTCGCAACTTTGCCGCATGCACAGAAAAATCAAACAAGTAATACTAGTTTTTACTACTTCAGATTTTAAAACAAAAATGCGAGATGAGATGGAATGTACTTTTGGGATCCTAAACCCGTCCAAAACAACAACAACAACAACAAAAGACGTCGCTATCTATTACCATTTTCGCTGTATACAGATTAATGTTGAAACCAGAAGTAGTAGTCGATTTCCACTTCTGGTTTTAGTACAAGGGTAAGAGTGAATAAGGGGGAAAAGCACACAGAAATTGAGCCTTGTGATACTGAATCCGGACTGTACAATTTATCGCTATCTCATAGTTTTTCCTTTGACACCTATCGACAATCGGACGAACATGGCTTGGAAGTTGAATGATTAAAGCAGTGGTTCTCTATTGCTTCCGCTGGAGGTGTTGATTGGTACAGTCTGTCTCGATTTTAACTAGTTATTATTAAATTCTTCATGATTTTTAAATTCTAAAATTTTGTGACATATCTTAGGGAACTGCGTGACACACCAGTGTGTCGCGACACATCGGTTGAGAACCACTGGACTAGAGGAATTGTGGAATAGGATTAATTGGGAGAAATGAACTAAAATAATAATAATGCGAAAGATAACATTCTCGATTTAGGGAATCAAGCGCGAGATCTCACTGTAAGTCAAGCATCTTAATGTCATTAAGATTATTTACATTGTCACAATAAATTCTGTTCTGCATAAAACCTGAATTTTAACAATCATCACGAAACTTCAGTATCTAAAAAGAAAAAAAAAATGATTATATATGCGCATGTGTTTGTTTTGATACCTTATGCAACACTGAGGTTCTGAAGGATAGCATCTACTAAAGTGGGTATGGAACAACGACAGGTGCTTAAATCCGCTGTAGCTGGTGAGTACACAGACTATCGTGCAACAGGCCCGTAGCCAGCTTGATTTATTAGGGGAGGGGGCAGAAATGAAGATTAAGGGGGCAATGATAAACACATCAAAGAACATCATAAAACTGTTAATAAATACAAAATAGAAGTATATGTTTTATTCGACGTTTGCACTTCATTATCTACCTTCCAAAATAAGCGAGATACTACCGTTGATTAATATTCACAACTAACTTTGTGGACTACGGTAGGGCTACTGTTGTTTGAAAGTGCACCCGCTATCCTTAGATGCTTGCCATGGTTGCAATAATCGGGTACGGTTTGAAATTCTTGAAATGGGTCAAGACAATGGAAGATGTTTGGTGCATGAAGCAAGAAACATATAATTTTACACAGAAATGAGTAGAATTCGCAAAGCTGAATTTAATTTGATAAATATAATTGCAAAAATTTCACTGGTTTTGAGTCAGTTTGAAAATTCTCTCTAGCGTTATTTTTAGAGGTGGCAAAAATAATTTAGGGGGGTAGTGACCCCTCTAGCCCCTTCCTGGCTACGAGCCTGTCGTGCAAGATCAACCCTCACAGTATACCAGTTCCCCATCACAGTATCTCCCAAGAGATGAAGAGAGCAAGAAATTGCAGGAACATACCACCTTTTATATGTACAAAAGTAGAGTACCCCCCCGATAAATTAAAAAAAAAAAAAAAATCAAGCACACATTTATGAACTTTAAGGAAAAGAATGAAGTACAATACTAAAGGATTAAAGAAGGATTGTTAACGGGATACATAACGGTGAATTGCTACTTATTTCTTATCATGTTTTTTTACTACACCTCTGTAAACAAGCCATTCATTATACAAGTAGACAATTCGTATAAACAATGACATTGCAATTCATCTTTGTTTTCTCAGTACAGCCTCCGTAAAATCCGATGTCAACGTTCTGGGAAGAGGTTAATTTCTTAGGAGCATTAGCCTTGTTCAGGCCTATTAGAGCGATTCGCACTAAGTTCGTAGTGATTTTCAAGTTTACTATACAGGGTGTTTCAAAACAACACCGACAACGTTTGGGAGGTGATTCCTGACACCAAGATAAGAAAAAAAAGTATAGACCAATCTGTGCGCACAAATGCTTCCTTTCGGAGTTATAGGCTGTCGAAAACATGAAAATATGAACTTTAAAGGTCATAGCTCCAAATCTATGAGACCTATGTAGTCGGGTCAAGATTTCTCTCAGGAAGTAATATGTACGCTATCCAAAAATACATGTTTCAGAATCCTGCGGTACTTACGCAACATTTTTTATAGACAGAGTTTGGATACGGGCATATAATTCGAAGTACTCACCAACTACTTCTATAAAAATTGTTGCGGAAGTACCCAGGATTCTGAGACTTGGGTGTTTGGATAGGGCACATACTAGTTCCTAAGTGAAGTATTGACCCGACTACAGCAGATCCCATAGTTTTGGAGCTATGGACCTTCAAAATTCATTTTTTTTCATGCTTTTCGCAGCCTTTAACTCCGAAAGGAAGCGTTTGTGCACACAGGTTGGTCTATACATTTTGTGTTATCTTCGTGTCGGGAATCATCTCCCAAACGTTGTCGGTGTTGTTTTGAAACACCCGATATACATACAGGGTGTTAATGAACTAGACCGACAAACTGAAACAGGTGATCCCTCACATCGAAATAACGAAAAAAGTTAATATGGATCCGTGGTAAGAAGTACATACTTTTAAAGCTAGGGTTATCCGAAACCGTGAGGAAAATTAACTTAGGGGCGAATATCTCCAAAACTATTAGCCATCGAGCAGAGGTAGCATGCTTCAGAGAGTACAGGTTTTTCGTAGACCAGGGCTTTTATATGCCCCCACAGAAGAAAGTCTACTGGGTTTCGATCCGGCGAACAAGCAGGCCATCTAACGGGACCACTTCGACCTATCCATTGCTCCGGATACACATAACTGAGGTATTCTCGCAAGCCATGTGAGAAACGGGACGAAATGCACTGCCGAAGTTCTAGCGGGATCTCCTCCAAGAGTTCTGGTAACAGTTTGCCAAGAAGTAACTACAAAACTGTCTATTCGACAATATGCAAGAGGGCTTTTTGTCTTCTTTTGATGTCACGTATCACCTATCGCAGTATTTGCATTACCTCCCATTACACCCTATATATATATATATATATATATATATATATATATATATATATATATATATATATATATATGCAAATCTCTGTTATGGTGATATTTTGCGACAAAGAATTCACGAAAGATTTGGATGATCCCCTGGTTGGATATTATATTTTGGATTCTTCGAGGAACACGCACTGCATTAAGTTGTTCAATATAAATAAAATATGATCTAGATACAGGGGTAAAAGTGCGGAGGAACGTGGGGAGATGCCGTGTCCCCGCTTCCAGATAATATCTTTGGCGTCATCCACTTTCTAACAAAATTACAACGGGTAAAGATAGGCACGGGGAACGGCATGACGTCACGTGCCCCATACCTTTTCAGATCCACTTTTACCCCTGTCTAGATATATCAGCCGGAGACAATTAAACAAATAAAGGTAGCTGTTAAGTTAAACATGAATGCACTGGTAGACTAGTTTAACATTGGTTTACCTTAGAAAAGAAGAGGAACGTGAAGCAAACGTACAAAATTTCTTCTTTATCAGCGCAAGTGGGATCGTTATTAAGCGTAGTGATGTAAATATACATAAATATATTATACTGAAATTCTAATAACGGATGCTTTTAGAAAAATCGTATATTTCTTTCAGTTGTCGGGTGCTATTAATTCAAAATGCGTAAAGGTTATTTTCACACATTGAAATATTAGCATTATTCTTGTTAAATTTCTCTTCCTGGCAAAACGTAGTATTTGCCATGAAATTTAGGTTAAAACAGTTTTTGTTTTATTTTAAAATAGAGGAACATTTTTGTTTAGTTTGAGCCCCATGATTACGCAGCAAGGTTAAAGGGAACTATGATAATGAAATGGATGATAATAGTAGAATGATGAAAGTGGAAGGATACGAAAGAACTCTGAGAACACCCACTCACAGTGTTTGCGCACCAAATGTCCGGGGACCCCACACACCAGATAAAAATAACGTATCATTCTATTTTTTAAATAAAGATTCAAAATTTTAAAGATTCTTTTAGCATGTTTGTATGTTTATTTTGAATACTAATTACAGAGTTACTTGCTGAATGACTTTATAGAAAATAAATTACATAAGTGTTTGTTTGCTTTTTCTGAAGAAAATGTCGTTTTGGTCTGGAGGAAAAACCCTACTTTTGGACCAAACCAAAAATTTCAGTATGTCTAATGTTTTTCAGCGGTTTTTAGCTCATTTGAGGGTGCTGAATCTGAATCTGCCGGGTGTACAAATGTACACCTTGAGCATTTTGAGTAATTCAAGATGGCGGCCAATATGGCGGCTGTAAAAGTGATAGGAATATTTTTGTATATTTTATCAAGATGGGTATCAAATTATATGTTTTTTGGGTTGCAGATTCCAATAATAAAGTCAAAAATGTTATAAAATTGATACAAATCGAGATATTAAATATGGGGCCCAATATGGCGGCTGCAAAAGAAGTTAATGTTGTCATTTCTAAAACATATTTTTGAAAGAAATATATACTGACATGAGTAATAATAAATCGTAAAATCTTAATTTTGTGCTCACAGATGGCAGCATTTTCATAGAATTTAGGAAAAATATCTCAGAAACAAAATAAGAGATACTTCCAAGTGAAATACTAGAACGATTTATGAAAGGCGAACATGTTCTGCGTCACAAACCAGGTATCTGGAATGCTATATGGTTAGACATGTTCATTGAGAATACATTTATGCGTTATGGCCATGGACCAGGAGGTATAATCGGAGTTACACTAAATCCATCAGCAGTGAAGCGATGGGCTTTCAGCCTTCACACCTGCAGTCGTTTAGTAAATGACATTTATGTCATGCGAGATCCTGGACGAGATATGGAAATAACTAAGCATAAGGAAGGAATGCCATCTCGAGTAAAAGGAGATCCTGCAGACCGAATTAAGTTAAAGGAAAAGCTGTTTCATTGTATAGATCCTCTGAAGACCGATGATCACCCTAAAACTATTGTGAATATTGTGACAGGGAAAATTTGTTCCCAGAAAGTGAATGTTGATAATGCTGTTGACATAGGTGAGAAGACATTGTGTTCTTACGAAGAAAAACTACCAACTGGTTTTCACGATCCAATCTAAACAACGGTTCGTAATGTTTCCTGCGATGACGTCAAAAGAACAGCTAGTATTGGTGTAATTGACACAGAACTCTTGTACATGCGTGCAATGTGACTCACATCTACAAGAGATATTGATGCTAAACGAGTGATTTCATATGAGCTTGCCGCTGTCCTCAACATCTTTGTTTGATGAATATGAGACTCCCAGGTTCTGCAAAAGAAAGTCAAAACTGAAACAAATATTACAGGTAGAGAAGTCTATAAGATCGTACAAGCACAAAGATGCTATCATACTTGATGGTTGTGCTGTTTTGTAGGTGATCAACTGGCCATCTAACGAAACTGTTCTTGACTTCATAAAATTGTATCGGTCATATGTGCTTGAAAAATTGAACAAATGCAACGTGTACCTGATATTTGACTAATATAAGGAGTACAGCACCAAAGAAGGAATAAGAAGCGTCAGAACAGGATCAACATGTAGCAGGTATCATAAATTGTCTTTCAACACGTCCTTGCCCTCCCAACAAGTTGTGCTGAATGTTACGAAGAATAAGGTACAACTAGTACAGCTGATCTGCAAGTATCTAATGACAGAAGGGTTGCCATCAGATTCCACCAAAAGCCTATTCATCACTGGACCAGAAGATGTTACAACAGAAATAACTGCTGATTGTATCAAGGAACGTCCAGATATGAAAAACACTCACGAAGAGGCTGATGTCATAATTATCACACAAGTAGTGATGGTAGCCAATCACGTTAGAAATTGTCGGACAGAAATTGGACAGAAATTGTACAATAAATGTAATTAGTGATGACACGGATGTTCTTCTCCTCCTGATGCACCACCACCACACACAAAAACTTACTTGTAACATTTTTATGGAGGCAACTCAAAGTCATAGAGGAGTTATTGACATTGGATTGTCTGTGTCCAAACACCGTGGTATTGTTTCAAACTCACTAGCACTTCATTCTCTTTCTGGCTGCGATACAGTTCCTAGTCTTTATGGCATTGGAAAGCAGAAGGCAATGAAAGTACTACAAAGTGGGAAGAAGCTTCAAAAGCTTGGAAATAAGACATCACTACTTAAAAATGTGATTCAGGAGGCAACTGAGTTTATAGCTTATTGCTATGGTGGTAGGATAATTGGCCCTACAATGTCTGATGTCAGAAGAGATGTTTGGCTGAAGAAATTGTCAAAGAAGTCTGCCGTACATATCCCGAAATTGAAGAGCTTGCCACCAACTACGGAGGCATTCTCTGAAAATGTAAAAAGAGCTCATTCCAGGCTTGTATTTGGAAACAAGCAGATAAACCAGACCCACCAGACATGGATCCGACACATTTTGGGTGGTATCGTGATGAGTTGAACAAAACATTGGAACCAGTTACTGTACCACCGGGAACTGTGATGGCACCGAAAGACATCTTGAAGATGGTGAGTTACGGCTGTTCTTCTGAAAACATGTATAAAGGACATTGTGGCTGTGTGGCAAATCATCATAACTGCACTGACTTCTGCAATTGTGAAGCCTCTAAACGATGCCAGAATACCTTCACACGTCAAAATACTAGGAATCTAGAAGACGAAAACATGGATACTTCTTCTGACGAAGACTGACAAGTGACTGATCTGTGATATTTATTATTTTGTTGCGGAGTAACATAGAAACATCGGCATTTTGTATTGTAAATGTACATATTTCGCTTTAATGTGGCCAGCAACATAATTCTTGATTAAGAAAACGTCCAGGAAAAAAAATATAAGAAAATCTACACCTAAGCTTGTTTTTTTTATTTTACACAGAAAGGAATGGTTTTGTAAATAAATATAGAGAAGCCCAAAATGTGGGGGAAAATGTTCTGAAGCGCAAACAAGGTGAGTTGCGGTGACGGAGAAAGCATCAACACCCAATCCAAAATTTCAGTGTATCAGATATTGTTCTAAGTATGTACCTAGCTCGAGGGTCGCGAATCTGAATATTCCAATTGAATATATTGATTTATATCAATTTCATAAGGTTCCTGAAGTAACTATTGAAATCTGCAACCCCAAAAACATATAATTCGATACCCATGTCGATACAATACTCCAAAAATATTCTTGTCAATTTTACGGCCGCCATATTGGGTGCCATATTGAATACCTCGATTTGTATCAATTTCATAACATTTTTGACATTATTATTGGAATCTGCAACCCAAAAAACATATAATTTGATACCCATCTTGATAAAATATACAAAAATATTCCTATCAATTTTACAGCCGCCATCCTGGCCGCCATCTTGAATTATTCGAAACGCTCAAGGTGTACATTTGTACACCCGGCAGATTCAGATTTAGTACCCTCAAATTAGGTAAAAGCCACCGAGAAACATTAGACATACTGAAATTTTTAGTTTCGATGGATTTCCTCCAGACTATTTTAAGAAGTCAGCTTAAAAAAAAATGAAATGAAAGAAAGAAAAGTAACTCGTCTTATGCGCAGCAAAATTTATTCAAGTTTTGGTTTGTTTTCTGCTTGGTTGTAATACTGGCATTGTAAGTAAATAAGATTTCACATTGTTTCCTGAAATTTCCAATCATTTTAGAAACAAAGGTCATTTTTCTCTCAACCTTACACGTAAAAGACGGATCTGATGAATTACATGTTATACTGGAAAACACCAGAATGTTTTCAAATATTTTTGCTTTTAACCCACTGATTTCGATTTTTTTTTAAATTTCTTAATTTTGGTTTTAAGGAAGGTATGTTTTGGGAACATTCGAATTGACAGCGAAATAATTAGCAAATCGTGTGAATCAGATGATCAAAAATTGTAGTCTGTTTGTAGTTAAGATATTCCCCTACTTCCATCGGTTATTTAATCGTTCTTGATTAAAAATATAAATAACACATCAAATTTGTGACTTAAAATAATAGTAATTGTCTGTATTTAGCTTTTTTTTTTTTTTTTTGTCTACAACGAAATTTTCATATGCATATTACAATACTATTATCGTTCAATTTGCGTCCTTGATTGTGGCAAAAATGCAGGGAAAATGTGTCAAATCTAACAGAGTTTGTAAGAATCTACATTTATTTATTCCAGTCTCTGGAAGGCAGTCTAGGTTTTTGTAACCAGAAGTGTGCAACATACAAGTTTTAATCTACTGCACGCCCACATACTACGGGTTCTAATTGACAAGACTCTCAATACTACAGACAACATATGATCTCCTCTCTATAAATCCCTCTTTAAACCCCTGTCCAAATCTCATCACCTGTATGAAGCTCTTGGTTCAAATTTCGATGGAATATCAGAATTGTTTAATGATGATCCTGCATTGGGAAATTACTTGAATTAAGTAGTGAACTTCTCTCTAGAAAGCCACAAATAGCAGCGATGGAAGTCGGTATGCCAACCACAAGATAACCATTTAAATAAGTTGTCAGACCACCCATAGAATCATGTGAGCTACATCATTATGAATGGTTGCATTGCTTTCAGTTTTAATACCCCTTTCCAACATCAAGATTATTCGATACGTGCGCCTACATCTTAAGGTGGAATTCGAACCACACAATCTCCCAACAAGAATCGGACCCAGGTCTTCCGGTCCGAAGGGGCGTATGCTAATTTTATAGCCACAAGAGAGTTCTATAGCACAATCAAATTGGTCAACATATTGGCATAACGTACATTTAACTTCTATTTTAAATTACAACTACAATATTGCGTTTACTTCTATTGATTTATATGATATTATACTCTGTGCTACTCAAAGCAGTAAAGCGGGACAATGAATAAAAGTCGGAACATATCCCGTTGAGGTAGGTTTTCTGGCGACCGTACATCTATGATAGATGAAACGATACGCTGTGCGCCAACTAAACACGTCCACTATAATTTATTTATCATTCTTAGATTAATATAAAGGTAAGCAAGAAAGTTCTGTCGCTTTATCACCCACCACCTTCGAACATCGATATGTCACCTAAGACGTACATAGAAGATAAAAAATATCCCTATCAGCATCAACGACCTTCTGCCAACGTTCTGGAAGGCCATGGATTACATCGCGGTAGAGCTTGGTGGGCCGTGAAGCGAAGAAGGTATCAAGTGTATTTTGCACTTCTACTACGGATATGAACTGTCGTCCTCTAAGGTGATTGTCCAAGAAATGGAACAACTGATAATCGGACGGTGCAATGTCCGGAGAATGGAATAAATAGTGTTTCCCATCCAAGGCGTAGAATGATGTCCCGGGTCATTCTAGCCACGTGGGCCTTAGCGCTGTCCTGTAACAGGAGGACCACTTTGCGATTCAGAAGTGCTGGCTCGAGAGTTTTGAATTTTTAATGAACACAGCTCAGCTGCTGGCAGTACAGAGTTGCATTGATACCCCAACCAGTTGGTAGCAGTTCCCGATGCATGATGCCGCGAGCAGTCCACAAAAGGGAGGGCCTTCTGATGCACTGCTGGTTTCGGCTGTTTTGGAACCGGTTTATGGGATGCTAACCAACGATGATGGCGTCGTGGAGGTTTGTACAGGACCTACTTCTCATCACATGTCAACACCCTGTCCAGAAATGGATCATTCCTCAGACGAGACAGCAAAAAACAAAGGTGTCTGCTCGCGTTATCTTCTGCCCCAGAGTCAAATGATGTGGGACCCACCTTGTATTGTTTCCCCAGTGGATGGAGGTGCTGCCGTATGGTTTCTCCACACAAGATAATTGAAATATGGAATAAGAGCGCCCTAGACAATACTATTTTGCGTGAGGTACCGTTTTCACAAGTCACCTAGCGGGTTTCCGTTTTCAGCTGTTTAGAAACGCGAAAATAAATGCCGATTTTCAAAATGGCTCGAAATCGAAAGCAGATAAGTGAGTCGTGATAACGGTTTCTCATGTAAAATAATATTGTCTAGGGCGCTCTTGTTCCATATTTCGATTATCTTTTATCTATTTGAAGATATCACATAATTACTGTAAAATTAGCGGCATTTTAATTTCGCCGGGATGAAGACTCTTAACTCTTGTCTCATAGGTAAGCTCAGTTGTAGGTACCGACTAAATTTCCTTGACGTAATAGAATAATAACTAACACGTAGATATATTGGTAGGATGGAACACTGGTTACATCAGGGCACAATGTAGACAATATTTTGAATATATGATTATGGAAGTCGTGTGAATGAAATGGTAAAGTAAGAAAATGAAGGTCATTCTTAGGAAATCCCAAGGATTGTGTGTGGAGGTAAAGGCACCACTTCCTTGACTTCGGCACTCAATAAGATACCACTTTCCCGTCTATTTATTCCCCAGGTTATCTACTTTAAAGAGACTGAATGAACCTAAGAGCCACGGAGATCGAACCCGGACCACCCAGTTGGCAAGTAGATACTTCACCTTACAGACTGCACTATCATGGGTCTAATAGATCAAATACCTTTGCAATATAAAGAACTTGCAGAAGTTCGCTTCCTTTGTATGGACCGAATAGTATGCAATCTGCAACACAGTAAAGTAGTTTGGGTTGACTATCCTGCAGGATTTCTGAGATACTTTTGATATGGGATGACACTCCAAACCGCCTAGAATTCAAAATTTAAAAAACGGCTTCATATCCGATTATATCTGGTGAAGATATATCTATGTATAAAATTTTGTGGTCCTAAGTGATTTCCTTCAATGCGAAAATCTGATGATAGAAACACACACACACACACATGTCCTTTTATACATTAGTGAAGATAGATGAATCGATCTTTGCGTTCGTCACATTTCCTGGCTTTCACTACTTCTGTCACTAATTCTGAATAACTATATTTTAAATCAAATTCCATTAATCACAAAGCTCATTCAATGAAATACCTACTGACCCATTTAAACAGTAATCAAGTTAAAGCAGATGAAAATTTCACACTTACCCTGTATATATTATTTTACCCAAGTACTTTTGTTACTCTAACACTAGGAAACACCCCAGTTCATGCAGGAAAGCGGTGATTTTTTGCACAGAATCTGTGACTGAACAACAAGGATATTGACACAAGTGCAGTGTTAAGAACTGCATATTTCTTTAAAAGAAACGAAATTTCCCTGAAATGGTACTGAAAGCACTTCTGCTTTGTCACTTGAAATACGGCAGTTAAGAGAATATGTATGATTACATATATACTCTGACTGCGAATAGCAATGCCAAGATAAAAGTCTAACCTTGTGAGATAATGTATTGAGTCCGTGCCAAAAGGAAGGAACAGATCGTAAGCGGAATTTCTTTTAATACCTCCCATCACGTTCCTTTCTGGAGAGGAAGTAAATACAATGCATTGATTCAATACAGCAGTCTCATTCATTCCTTTTTTTTTTTTTTATCGTTACTGGACCCTCAAAATATTCATTTTCATTCAGACTTTTATCCTTCCCATCTTTCATTGAATCCTTTTTAACTGGTCATAGCGATTGTGAACATACAATTTGCTATCATTGAATAAGAGGATTTCGAGTATGCACTAACTGATGAATGTCATGATGAGACTGATTAGAATGATAAAATCTATATACAACAACAGCCTATCAATTTTGTTGATTACTCACTGAAATCTCCGTTCTTCATATGGGATTAATTTTATGGAAAATATTTGGGAAAAATATATTTAGACCCTCTTCCTTTCCCCTCAGAATATGTATTTGAATGGAAATGAACTTCCAAGGTTTGCCCAAATTAAAAAGAAGACTATGATTATATCTAAAGAATGATTTATTACATAATAAGTTTACAGAATATGTGAAACACAGAGGTTGTTCAGCCTACGTTTGGCCGATTTCGTTCCTTCCCCTCCCAGGCAGAATGGACTCACCCGACCTAGCTCGTGGCGTCCTGCAGTGTTGTGCAGTGACTTCCTGGGAACGGAGTTGTTTTTTCGCGCGGACGACAATAACGCACAAAACAGGACCATTGTTGTGAGTGTTGTGTTAAATTTGATTCCAAGTGTGTGGGTTTCCGCTCTGTAGCAAAAATGCCACCCAAACTAAGCCAGTTTTGTGAAGGCTATGTTGTGGCTCTTTATGACGCCCACTTTAGTGTTTCTGTCATTAGAAAACAGTGCAAGAAGAATGGTTGCAACATCAGTTTAAGTGGAATAAAAATGTTATTAAAAAGTCCAATAGCAACGAAGCTCCACCATTTGGATCACCAACGAAGTTGCCTAGGAAGCGAGAATTCACCAAGGCCACCTCCACCATGCAGAGGAAACTTCGCAAAATGGAAATGCAAGAAAATCCACCAACACAAAGGTGTATGGCTAATCGCCTTGACGTGTCTTTGGGGACTGTGAGGCGGACGTTACACCATCAACTCAAGTTGAAAAAAGTCATGAAAGCTCCCAACGGCCATCTTCTCACGAATGTCCATCAAAGGAACGAAAGTGTAACGCCCGGAAGCTGTACGAACGGCATCTGGCAAAACAAAGGTGGATGTACGTCGTAACGCTCGATGAAGCATGGATTTACCTTTCCGACTGCGGCAAACCTAGAACCTCATGTACCGAGAAAAAGGCGCCAAGAACTTCAGAAGGTGGGTCCGAGTCTGTAAAGAATCCTTCCCGAAAGGGTTCGTGGTCGTTGCTGGCTACTGTTACCGAGGCAAACTGAAGATTCGTACGGTGTCGAAGAACTGCAAAATAAATTCGCAGTATTTTTAGGAGCAGATCATGCGGCCGATCTACGAGCATGACATTCCAACAATGTACGGAAATGACGCCAATCTGGTGCGCATTCACACGAACAAGGTCTCATCACATACCTCAAGATCGTCACTCGCATTCTACAGGGAGATGGATAGGGCAAGTGGTATACAGGTGATACCTTTTAATGAGATACCTGTTAAATCTTCAGATGCAAGTCCTATGGACTATTGTGGATTTGGATTGCTGAAGCGGGCTTTGGGAAAACGGTGTGTGACAACTGTGGAAGGACTTTGGAAAGCTGTGCAAAGGGAATGGGACAAGATTCCCCTCTCAGTTCTTCAGAGAAGTCTATTACAGTGGAAATTACGCTGTCAGGCTATTGTTAGGAACCAAGGGAAACACATTGAGCACTTACGGACCTAGCGCCATGGATTCTTCTAAATTTTTAGGGAAGTCGAAATTGACCAAATGTAGAGTGAACAACCTCTGTACAGTTAATGTTTAACATGAGCCTATAGATAATTGCCATTGATATTGATTTATTGATCCCAATACATAGGAAGGGGTGAATGGCTTAAGTGAAGAAACACTGCGTTTCTGGTGGATTCATTGTTTTATAGTGTTCTGCACTTCTTATTACAGGTATATCATTGAATTTCCAGGGACTCTTTAAAGCGCCGATAGTATGCGAGTCACATGGGGAGATATCGGGACTGTACGGAGGATGTTTGATGACTTCCCTCAAAGTGTTTTCAGCAGGTCGAGGGTCTTTTTGGCCACATATGGCTTACTGTTGTTTTGGAGCAGCAGTATCCTGTTGGAGAGCTTGTTTCAGCGCTTGTTTTTTGTCTATCTAAAATCTCCGAAGCTTATTAGTACCGTTCAGAGTTTAGTACCATCCACCCCAGCTCGTTGCGCTGATCTGGAAGAATCAATTATGCATCCGAACGCGCTAAACAACTTATTTTAACTGAGGAAACAACAGACGACGCCATTTGTTACAAATGCAAACTAGGAATCAAACCGGCACTTACTGGCAAACATAAATCTTCTTCCTTGATTAGAAACAACGCCGCTACAGTCAAAGTGTCCTTTTCAATTGGGCAATCCTTATATTAAAACTCAACTAAACCAAGCGCGAGCTACATACAAAAGTTCAAATCTACATGATGGAGCAGTTATTCTTTTGGGAAAAAGTTACGCCTTTCTCATCCTTAAGATACACTATTCAACCAAAGTGTAATGATAAAAATACAGGTGAACTACGTTCAAAAATTCAATTTTAAACGATTCAATTGTCTTTTGACATTTTATGAGCAGAAAGTAGGAAATTAAAATATAGAACTTGCTCCCCTTCTCTCTCAGAAGCAGAGTTTTCTAAAGGCAGGGACACATGTCCACTTACTTTATTAGGAGTTTTATACCAAATTTCATCTTCCTAACATGAAGTGATCGTGAAATAGTCTATTATTGCATTTTAAACCCTCTTCGCCCTTAGGATGCGTGTTGTAATGAAAGTAACATGATAAAACTTAGTTTGAAAATTCATTCAAATTGTTTAACGGTTTTCAATATGATGATGAGACAGACAACGTTGATTTTAATGAAAAAAAAAAAAAAAAAACTTTTCTTCCCTTAGAAGAGACATTTCCGAAAACACAGGAATACGTGTCCAATTATTTTTAACGGTAAGTTTGTATACCACATTTAATATTCTTAACTTGACGGGCTGTAAGATACTCTATTTTGGTATAAATTTCAAACCTTTCTTCCTCCTTGGGTACACATTTTAGATTTTAATCAAAATGGGAGGACTGCAGTACCCGATTCAAAGTAGATGCTAATTATATTCGAAAATATATTTCAAACGGTTTAGCCGTCAGATGCTATACAAACATGATCATTTTAATTTTTTATATATAGAGAGATGACAATGGTACTTAACACAACTGCAAACTCGACCACTATATTTTAATACTTTGTAAGAGCCAGGGAAGGTATTATTATTATTATTATTATTATTATTATTATTATTATTATTATTATTATTATTATTTATTATTATTATTATTTGGAGTTGTATTTTGGAATAGAATAATATTAGAGCCCTTTAGAAAAATATGAAATATTGGACCTTTAGAATATGAAATTTTAACAAATATCTTAATGAATTCTAGAAGTTCTAGTAGCCGTGATACTAAAGTAGTGCTCAGATTACATTTATGCATCATGTTAGGGAAATATATTTGGTTGAGATGAAGGGACAGCAACAGCACTTAAATTATTCTCAGTCCTTTTAGAAACTGTATAGTGGGTCGCTTCTATTCTTCACTAGTTAAATTCAGAACAATATCTCGCACAACATAAAGCCACAACAAATACATATTAATTTTTCGAGTGGGTGAGGGCAGTAGGAGATATTTCATTGAAATGGACCCAGATCACATTTTTGTTTCATTTAAGAATATTCTGATGTAATGAACGTATTCCATGCTTCGTTTATACATTCGTGTTCGTATCGTACGATATAGAGTAAGAAAGTTTTATCTTCAAATGAGTATCCCTTGAGCAGGGAGGAGCTTGAATGGAAAGCAGTTTTCCTTCCTGTTCCCACAAATTAGAACACTTATTATTATTATTATTATTATTATTATTATTATTATTATTATTATTATTATTATTATTATTATTACTTCATAGAGCTAAAATGCTGAAAGATAACCTATTCCCAAAACTGACCTCAAAATAAAGAGAGAAAAAACTTAAGATTCCCATCAATCTTTTTATAGTTATATTATTCATTAAAGGTATTAAACATCTGAACCATGTACGAGAACTTTTTTTCTGTTTTCTTTGAAATGAACTGGATTTTAATGGATTAATTTTACTGACTTCTTCAAATCTATTTAAATGTCCTTATTTCGTGAAAATTAAATTTTGTTATATAGTATGATATTTACTAATCAAATTTACACAATTTTCCGTAATATTAAATGCATATATAATGCAAATTCATTCTGAAAATGAAATATATATTTCAATTTAACGTCCCAAGATTATGTCCTTTAGGCAAAGAGAGGCGGGTGATTAAGGCAAGTGAATGATGATGGGAAGAATTTGTGGAATGAAATGTGGGAGTAAATGGGAGCACCGCGAGAAAACCCATGGACACGATGTTGTCTCATCATTAACTTACTTGACTGGCAATCGAAGCAGGGACCCAACGCACCGCAAGGGACATTTAACCCGTCTCGAAGAAAGAATCAGTAAAATCATATCATTAAAATTCCAGTTCAGCTCGAAGAAAACAGAAAAATAATTTCCCACAGAAATCAATAGGATAAAAAAAAAGAGAGAGAGAGAGAGAGAGAGAGACAGCGTAGGTATTCGCCACCGTTGACTCAATTTCCTCAACAATTACATTTTCAAATGAAATTGTGTGGGCTACTCTTTACAAAAAGTTTTAATTTCTTGTATAATGAAACATAGTCTTTAAAATAAAGAAAGAAGAAAATAACATACAAAGACAGAACGTAAAAGACGAAGATCGAACGAAAATAGCTTCGCGGAAGGATCTCAACCTCACTAACTTTTTATATGAGTTGATTCCTTTGGACGCTCTTGGTCTTGGTCGTGGATCTGGAGACCTGACTGCTCCGGCTGACCGGACTACTCGGCTCGTGCAGTTAAATAGCACTTTAAACCTGCATTGAGTTCGTAATTCGTGGTCCAGCATGCATAAAGCGATGTTTGGGAGCAGTGACCTTGGGTTGCATTTAAGTTTAGCATCCTTTTTAGCAGCGAGGTTACATAAGACGTGGACCTACAGTTTAACGTGGGACCCGAACCACACGAGCTTCCACTGGGAATAAAGCATGGACCTTCCGCGCTCGTTAACGGTGCCCTGGTCTGTTCAGTTGGCTCTTTGTTCAGGATTTACTACACTTTCTATAATTTCTGAATCTACGGCTATCACGATGAACCTGGTGACAACTCCTCTTGACACCGCTCTCAAGATTCAGTCTCCTCTTCTAGCTTCCCGATTTCTCTCTCTAAATTACCATTCACTCTGACCCAGAACCAACGCTGACGACGAGTTTTTATTAACCCAGAAACCTAATGAAATGCTAAGGATCGAGTAGATTGATTACCTGTACACGAAGGCAACACATGCAGATTCGTGTGGTGTATGTGTCTCAACTTGATTTGGTTATCTGCCTTTTTAACAATGCCTTATTCATACATACTTAGGTATATGTGCTTGTACGAGTAGTAGATTTTTAAACAATGTGCTAAAATACTAACAAGTGCTAGTAGTTCACTGTTAATATTGTGAAATAAATTATGAAATATCAGAGATCATCAAGTTACAATGTATTTTTTACTTTTAACACACCCTGTCGGCCGTCAGTTGATCAGATGAAGAAAAATTCAGACTAATTATGTAAAACTCTCATAATCATTTATGTAACTAATTGCAATAAACAAAATACGAGTTCCCAATATTATACACGTGCCAGCGCGTGTCTTGCCTTCTTGCACAAGCGACCACTGTGATAATCACATTTCGTTAAGTTTCCCGATTAATAAAAAAAAAAAAAAAAAAAAAAAAAAAAAAAAAAAAAAAAACGACGTCAATGTTGGTTAAGGGTCAGAGTCAGAGAGAGTGGTGATCAAGAGACAGTTTGGGAATCCAGGAGACCGAGGCTCGAGAGCAGTGCCAAGAAGGGTTGTCACCAAGTTCATCGTGGCAGAAGAAGATTTAGTAAGTTGAAGTAGTAATGATCCTGAGCCGAGAAGCGATACGATAGTGGTCGTCTGTAAGTCGCTGTAAATGAATCTTGGAAAGATATCTGTTACTCGGGGACCAGAACCAAGGGATCTGATAGATGCATCCTGGGAACTGAAATTTTAATGCTATAGAAGCTGTCTTTGTCACGGGCGTTCCTTACGATGTAGTGGGCCTAGTGTGAGATCGCTGTTACACCCTTTTGCACTTCCTCTTTACCTTCCACCTTTGTTTTTTGTCTTCTGTTTTTTACGACCATTTCAATTCACAGTCTAGTCAATTAGATCGCAATTTAGCCATAAGTCGTAAACTACAGCAGGTTTGTTACGGTAACTCTTTTCCCCGATCATTCTTTTGGAGTTTTGGAGTTATGGATGGAGTGAGATATGGACCTGCCATCCCCTACCTGCATAATGCGATTATTGACGAATCTTTGAACACACTGCAGCACTAAAAGTTATCATCTGACAAAAAGTGACATTTTTTATATGTAATTTGTACACTATAAAGATATTTTTGAACTCTATTCGGAAATAACTTAAATTTTCAATATATTTTAAAGAGTATTATATTATGACCATTTCTTCAATAGTTTTTCAATCTTTTCCCCCTTTGCAGTGGTAAAACATACTAACCGATTTTATTTAAATTTTGCCAACTCATTATGTAAACTAAGTTGCAAAATTTCTATGCTTTCATGATTCAAATCTCACACTTTCGACTTTTCGTCCCATCCTAATTGTCTATAAAAACCTCATATGCTGACGCAGTGAGGGTTGCTCACTTTCAAAATTTACAATCCATTCAGAATTGCTTCGAATCGATTTCTGAGCGTCTCCTGAAAAGTACGAATTCAAATTTTGAAGAAAATTGTTAAGATGTTCTTTTATTACTGCTGGCAATGATTCATACATTATTATGTTATTTTCTTCTAAAAAGTTCGAAGTTAATGTGAAATACAGAGAGTCCATAAAGTCCTGCAGGAAAGTAAAACTCTATAACTTGGAAACCGTTACGTTTAAGTGTATAAATTTTGGGGGCTGGAAGAAGGGAAGTTTAAAGTTTTGTTCTGGCCACAATACTCGATGCTGGCCACAATGCTCGATGACATTTGCGCTGGTAATCATGTGACTTAAGATGGCGTCTATTAAAGAAAAGGCACAACGTGTTTTGTGGTTTGCGGAATTAAAATCTTGCGTTTCAGTGCGGAGAAAGTTCCAAAACGACGTATGGGAAAACACCCCCAGCAGAAACAAGTATCAAGAGGTGGTACGAGAAGTTCAAAGAAACGGGAAGTGTGTCAGATTTATCACGCAGTGGAAGGCGAGGAACGAGTGACGATGTGATTCACGCGTTGCAGGACAACGTAGCCAGGAGTCCAATGAAGTCGCCTAAACATAGGTCATTGGAACTGGGAATAGATTGAAATAGTGTAACGTCATATCCTTCTCGTTGCCATGGTGATCGCCATTTTATTTTCTAAACAACAAATAGCCTAAATATCTAAAGAACCTATGTGCAAAACGAAAACAGTGATGAAATATTTCGGAACTACAAACATTAGAGTGGAACAAAAACTTATGTTTCTTTTTAAATATTTGGTCTAGGAATTAATTCGTGCGGGTGGACAAGAGATGGCGCAACGAACGGAGCGTCCCACAGTTCCGTGTATCCACACATGTGTTGCAAACCCCTGTCATCGCGTATCGTTCGTAGTATAGGGCAGTGGATTAAAGCGTCAACAACACCAGTTTGTAGTTAAGTGAACATGGCGCAATTTGTGCCTGATAAAGTGTTTTTGCGGGGTGTCCTGCTGCATTACTTTAACATGCAGAAAAGTGCGACTGAAAGTCATCGTATTTTGGTGGAAGTGTATGGTGACCATGCTCTAGCTGAGCGAACGTGTCAGAAGTGGTTTGCACGGTTTAGAAGTGGTGATTTCGGCTTGGCAGACCAAGAGCGAGCTGGACAGCCAAAAAAATTTCAAGACGAAGAATTGACAGCATTGCTCGAGCAGGATTCGTGTCAAACGCAGGAACAACTTGCAGCAGCATTAGGCGTTGATCAAACAACAGTCTCCAAACGCTTGAAAGCCATGGGAATGATTCAAAAGATGTCACATTGGGTTCCACATGAATTGAAGGACAGAGACGTTGAAAGACGAAAAACCATTTGCGAATTGCTGCTTCAACGACAGAGCAGAAAGGGGTTTCTGCATCGAATTATTACGGGTGATGAGAAGTGGATCCATTACGAGAACCCTACACGAAAAAAGGCCTGGGTGAAACCAGGTGAACCAGGTCCATCACAACCAAAACGAGATATTCACTGTGCAACGGTTATGCTGTGCATATGGTGGGATATGAAAGGTGTGGTGTACTATGAGCTGCTGCAACCGGGTGAAACTATGAATGGAGAACGTTATCGACGACAATTAATGCGTTTGAAGCAAGCTCTGGCCAGAACACGACCAGAATGGGAGAACAGACATGATAAACTTATTGTTCAACATGATAACGCTCGCCCACATGTCGCAAAACCGGTCAAAACCTATTTAGAAAATGTCGGATGGGAAGTTTTACCCCACCCGCCGTATTCACCAGACGTTGCTCCTTCGGACTACTACTTGTTCGATTGCATGAACAACGATTTGATTGGACAGCGGTTTACTTCTTCAGAAGATATCGAAACATGGGTCTCTGACTGGATCGCTTCCAAGGATGAGGACTTCTTTCGCCACGGAATCCGTACATTGCCTGACAGATGGGCGAAAGTGGTGGCTAGCGGTGGACAATATTTTTCTTAAGGTATTTATGTATTTTGTGTTTGTACTACAGCTTCAATGTGTGCGTACCAACCGCACGAATTAATTCCTAGACCAAATACTTCAATGATTGAAACTGAAAAAAAAAAAAAAGTAGAAAAGGTAATTAGAAGAGAAATATGTTAAATAATGTTACGTGCATGACAAACATTGACACTGAAATTAGCGAGTTCACATGTCTTGTGAAATTTTCCCTCTGATGTATATTTTGAGAATTTCTATATTTTCAGGTTAAATTAAACCTTAAAGTATACTCACCCTGTGTTCATAATCAGATATTAACTTTAAATAATTCCGGAAAAATTATGATTCAGTAATATGAGTATGATATACTATTGCAAATTTGAAGAGCATTACCTAGATATTGTTTAACAGTTGTTTAAAATATATACTGAACCATTCATAATTGAATGTGTAATTATTGTACGTTTTCTAAATGATTTTTTTTTTAAAAAAAGAAAAGTTGATAAAGAATATAAGAAAAGATGTTACCTATATCCACTGATGGTCTGGATTGAATAATTCTAAAGGCTAGCCTTTTCTTTCTTTTGTAATGTATACTTAGAAATAATATTGTGCACTCCCAGTAAACAGTAGACATTAGAGGTGTAAATGCCCCAATAGAATTAACATTATTCTAAAAGACTTCTTTCTTTTTTTAAAATCATGTATTTTTACAGCTTTCTCTGTGCCGACAGTTTGTCAAATCTACACGTTAGGGAGTTTATATTGCGTATAATTGCTTCTTATGATGGATTGCATGATAATTGTACTTAAATTAACTATTCGATTTCTACCTTATTACTTAAGGATGTGGAGCTTTTAGAAATAAACTCTTTAGCTCCATTAGCTTCACGCGTTTGTATAGAAAAAAACATGGCGATCCCAATGGTAACGGGAAGGAAATGATGACATCACTATTCCAGTCTATACCGAAGTCAACGTTACACAAGATAGTACGCAAGAATTTGAAGGTCCGGCCCTATAAGTTAAAAATGTGTGCACGAGCTGATAGAGGAAGACTGTGACATGAGAATGGAATTATGTGACCCAATGCTTACCCGCTTACAAGAAGATGGTGACCTTCTGTCTCGATTTCTGTTTTCAGATGAAGCCACATTTCATGTGTCGGGAAAAGTGAACAGGCACAACTGCCGAATTTGGGGGGTGGAAAATCCACGTGAATTTGAGGAGCACAAGCGGGGTAGTCCCAAAGTCAATGTGTGGTGTGCTGTTTCAATGGACCACATTATCGGCCCATTCTTTTTTCTTCGAGGAAGAGACGGTAAATGGTAACAATTATCTGAACATGATACATACATTTCTTTTGCCAGAACTTACTAGGTTAGGCATGCTTAATGAAGTCCACATGCAACAGGATGGGGCACCGCCGCACTATGCCCTTTAAGTTCGACAGTTTCTTAACGAAGAATTTAAGGAGAGATGGATTGGCCGAAGAGGACCCACACCTTGGCCTGCAATATCACCAGATCTGTCGCCTTCTGATTACTGGCTGTGGGGACACGTGAAGACCAAGGTGTATTCGCAGAAGCCAGCTAATCTGCACGATCTCAAGAACAAAGTAACTGGTGTGATTTTGAACATTCCAGACGAGCACCGCCAACACGCAATTCTTGGTTTCCCAAAAATACTGCAAGAGTGTTTGGTCGTGAATGGTGCACAACTGGAGGTTTGGCGACGAACCTTAACTAGCTGAAACAAAACTTTGAACCTTTCTGTAGGTACACCAAAAATATTTGTTAATACATTACGTAGTTTCCAAGTTATAGAGTTTTACTTTCCTGCAGGACTTTATGGACTCCCTGTATCATATCATTATTCTAGTCGCTTTTTAAGTAGAATCTATCTTTTTCTTCAAGGGGTAATTTTTTCATTAGTATCGAATATTATCTAACTTTTTCCTTGTGTGGACGTACTAAATTCGTTCATTTTTAGAAATATGTCTGCTAAGTAATATAATTTGCACAACTATTCCTCATCATTCAAATAATCTGCTAGCAAACCGTTTTCGTAATTCAAAAAGTTCTAAGTTCAAGTAAACGAAACAATGTTTTATCTCGTGACAACGATCGTACTTATGTGCGTAATAATAATAATTTGTGTATACTTTCCATATCTTCACACAATATTTTAAGCAGCCTATCCTATAACGGTGGTCGTGTCTTAACAAAGTTGATAATTTTAACGGCATTGTTTAATGCATCCTTTAATACAGCCAGGAAATTTTTCGTTGGGTCGATATAGTACATAATGACTATTTTTATTTTTATTTATTTATTTATTTATTTATTTATTATTGTTTGAAATTTTCTTGATCCCATAACACCAGCAATATGATCTACTATGACCTTTTCGCAATTTATGCACACGTGAATGCAATTATTCCACAGTATATAGTTTTCATGGAAAAAGGGATCAAGCAGAAAAATCATTTCACAACTACTTGTAGAGAATGCAAGTGGCTTCTAGAACAGAGTGTCTTCATGCAAAGACATCCCTGAATACATTAAGTTGTAGCGCAAATTTCGTTTGACTGATACAGAAAGATATGGTGTCTAACATCGTTTGAAAGAATTATGCACTAAGTTATTTTATTAGAGCACACTGGAGATAAAGTACACACTTTCTTCGTCCACCACTTACTTTACTGCCTTCATTAATAGTGGTTCTATAAGAGTTTCAACAAGGGTGTGAGATCTAGCAGCAAGAACCAAGTCATGACTCACCAAGTACGATGCTTTTGGTGCTTTACCGTTATTTGTCTCTACATAAGATACAAATTTTGTCTGATCTGCATGGAGTTCGTCACGTTTTCTTATGAAAATAGTCTGCAGATCAGGGTTCCCACAAACAAGTGAAGATCGATTTCCCTTACTTTTCCTGACACAAATTCTTATTTTCCCTGACATTAATTCTTGAATATAAATGGGAAGATATGGGGTAACATCTATCATACACCTTTTTAACGGCCTCCTTCATCCCCATAGTCGTCCTACACACATCTTTATTGTCATTTACATACTTGTTATGTTCAGTATAAGTAATGTTATTTACACGAAATGTAACACGTAAGTATATAATAATATACAGTAACACACACCTTGACATTGCAAATTATACTGTTTTTCTTTTGCTTGAAAAAAAAAACAATAAAAAGCAGTCACGAATATATTGCCAACTCTCCCTAAACCTAATATTATCAGTCCTAATATTACCAACTCCGAGATATGTTAATCCTTACATTTACATTTTTAAACAGAATTTTATTTTGCTTTCAGTTCTTGAATTTGTTCTGCGAGAGCGCCTTGTTCTTGTTTGTAACAAAATTCCATTTGTTTTTCCCTTCTTTCAATTTCTTAACTTCAGCACTTAGTTTTCTTTTTTCACCTTAGATTTTACTTTCCTCTATACTTTGGATTCATTTCTGTTTAAGGTATTCATCATAGCGTCTCCGAACTGCACAAACTGAGAGAAGCATTCTTCGATCAATAGGAACACATTCCACATCTCCATAGTACATAACTGCATCATGCACCCGCCTCTGTGCTCTTTGTACCACAGAATCTTTAATTTGGTTTTCTACAATAAGTGTCTTATTGATTGAGAACCCGCCCTCCAGTGACGCACTGCCGTGCGATAAAATTAAACATATTTTCACAACATGCCAGAAATCAGAATATTCTTGTTTCTTGGACATTACCTTTGCAAAGAAGTCATCTAACCTGATGCTGCCCATCTTCTCTTCGTATTCTCTGAAGTCAACTGCAAGAGACTGGTATTTCAGAACAGAAAGACAAACTGACACTTTGCTTTCTCAGGTACAGAATCAGATATTATTATGCTCAGTCAGTTTGTAGGATGCGTTTCATTCTAGTCTGAGCAAGTTCTGGATTGCTCTTTTATAGCCTGGGGTCCAAAGCTGACAAAGAACGTACTAGTTTGTACTTCAGAGGCTCCTTTCCACAATCTTCTTGATTATGCCCAGCAAAAAGTTTCGACAGTCAAGCCTGAAAGCTAGTTTATCTTTATCTGATGCTTTCAGATTTTTTAGTAATTTTTCTGTCTTACCTCTAGTAAATTTCTCTCTTACTTCTAGTAAATTTTCATTTGCAGTCAAGTCTAAAGTAAGAAGCTTCACTGCACTGTCAGCAAGTTTCATAATGCTTTCTTTCACACAACGACTCAATAGATTCCTTAAGAGAGATAGAAGTTCTGAGTACATGAAACAAACAAATAACTCAAGACTGGAATTTCCTATAAAATAATTCACACTCTGCTGTGACAATTTTGAAGAAACATAATTTATACTTCATGAATTGTTTTGCACATTTACGTTCCCTGACTTTCCATGACATGTTACACAGTGTGGGAATCTTGCATTTTATTTATGAAGTCAGGGTAAGTTTCAAAATGCCCATGTCCAAACACGGATCGCAAAACTATGATTCACTCATTTCTCTGATATCACGCTTCAAACCTGGCCACCAAATTATTTCCTTAGCTACTGCTATCATTCTTCAAGCACCTAAATTATTTTTATGTAACTTCCAGATATTTCTTCCTTAACCGAAGCGGAAACAATGTGTGGTTTCCCACACATATTTGTCCACAATCGAAAACTTAACCCTGTTCTTAAAGAATAGTCTTAACTGTCTTAACTTATGTTCTTCCTTCACCTTACTGGGCCAGCCCTTCGCTATTCGTACTCTTATATTCGACATAACACTCGACTGTCTTCCGATGTCTCCACGACTTCTCGAGTCGTTAATGGTGGCAACATTATTTGACTTAAGAATTCTTCCTCGTCTATTTTTACATCTACTGAAAACTCATTTTCCGGTTACTCTGGATAGAAAATATGCTACTTCCACTTGCTTTCTGTAAAAGATTTTAAAATCATACAAAGACAAAAAAAAAAAAAAAAAAAAAAATCGTCACGTCTTGGTGAAGCTGTGTTTGGTATAGCCTTTTCTCCAAATATCTTAACCGACTTCGAATCCATAATAAACGTAAAGCATCTAGTGACCAAGTATTTATAAAATGTCTTTACCCTATGGATCGCTAATGCTTCCCTTTCAAACAGGGCATAGTTCCGCTGTGCATAGCTCAATGTTGCGGATGTGCACGCTATCGTCTTCAATTTATTATTCATTTTCTTACAGAGTATAGCACCGACTCCATCTTGTGATATATTCGTTACTATAGCAGGGCCAGCAAGAAATGGTCTCTGAAGTTTCTTACTACATGCGGAGGGACAATGCAGCCCCTACTTTGGTACTAATGTTACTCTGTCTAACCACGGTCACTCTGTATTACACCATTAAACTTCCATTATACATGGTGTTTCAAAACAACACCGACAACGTTTGTGAGGTGATTCCTGACACCAAAATAAGACGAAAAGTATGGACCAACCAGGGTACACAAATGCTTCCTTTCGGAGTTATAGGCTGCCGAAAACATGAAATTTAAAGGCCCCAAGCTCCAAAACTATAGGGCCTACCGTAGTCGGGTCAAGACTTTACTAAGGAACTAACATGTGCTCTATCCAAAAATACATGTAAAAGTACATATAAAAATACATGTAAAAATACACGTTACTGCCTTGTCATTATCAAGAGTTTCCACTTGCTCTGCTATTTGTACCGCCAGTGTGAAAATCATATTGCCTTCTGCCAACAGTCTCTTACGTACACTATCATCATTTACCCCTACATAAACTGATCCCACAAGGCTTCCTCAAGAAAGGCACCAAATTTACACAGTGCTGCTTGCTGTCGTAACGCGGATATAAACTCGGTGATAAAGTAACCTGCTATCTGTTGAAAAAATCGAAATATGTATAATTTAGACATTGTGTTTAGTTTCGGCCGGAAGTGCACCACTAAGTTAATTTTGGATCAAAAGATCAATATATTTCAGTCAAAAATTTTCTTCTAGGGCTTATATCTGAACAATTACGTATAGTACAGCCAAACCTAAACTATCACTTAACACAGTATGGTGTGCTTATTCCGAAAAAAAAAAAAAAAAAAAATAGGGGGCCGTTAAAAAATTTTGTGGCCCCTGATCTAAAAAAAATATATATATATATATTTCATTCAATCAAACATTTTCTTGTACGCCTTATATCTGGAGAACCAGATATAATGTAACCAAACCCAAACTATCACATAACTCAGTATGATGTGCTTATTCCGTAAAAAAAATACGAAAGCTCGATTTAGGAACCGTTCAAAAATTTTGTGGCACCTGAGCCAAAAATTAATTATTGGCCAAAATCGCAATCTTTTGATTTATTTATTTATTTGTTTTGTTTTCATCATGCCTAAAATTCTTGTTTTATTTTTGCTTAGGTCATGGTTTGTAACGTTCAAGTTCACGAACATATCTTCATAACTTGTACGTTTTTGCACCCATGGGCTTCATCAAAGTAGGCGCTTTCTTTGATTAGGTAACTCCATTGCGATACAAAATTGATCAAACCTATCTAAATAATCACTTACTTCCTGGTCTTCGATCTCAAAAGCTTCAAAGAATTTTGTGTCTTCCATGTTCTCGAGATCTCTTTCTCCTCGTCGCTACTGCTGTTATTTTGAATTAAACAACCAACTACTTTTGTTCAAAACTGGCCAATTCTGACTACCAAATATACTAACTGTTAAGTCATGCCAAGAAAACAATATTATTCCAAATTCTTCTTCGTACAATTTCTTGCGACCATGTGCTCTTTCCGCCAACCTACATAGATTACTCATTACTCTCTTTCAACACAATTTCTTCACCGTCACTCTAACTTCAAAACCCCACAAACTATTCAATTAAGTATAACGTTCATCACAGACCATTCACTATAACACACTCATTTTTTAACATCTTTATAACTACGATCTCTTCAGTGCATAACTATGTTCAGTTCATCTATACATATTAGTATGGATAAATATTACGAAAAGATACTAGTATGGATAAATATTACGGAAAAGAATGCCTAAGAAATTCAGGAAAATGATTTTTAAAAAATTTAAAAAGACATAAAGCGACCTTTAATAATATCGGATCATGGCACGAGCAAAACGTGCCCAGGCTTCGATAAATTTCTAATTTTGCTTTTTATACTAATTTGAAGATGCTAAATCCAACGAAAATAAATTCGATAAACCTGTAAACGAATGTAGATGAACGTTTTGTGTACATATTTCGCAATCTAGACTTTGGATTCGAATTCCGTAACCATCCATTTTCATTGAGATTTCGTAACCACCCATCCTCTCTGAGAATTTTACAGGATTTTTCTGAGATTCATAAGGATAATTCTAGGAATATATCATTAACAAACAAATATTAGCCGATTTTCTCTCAGATCTTCATCCGCGCTTCACGATAGGTTTCAGTTTAAAACAGTGTCACTGCACATATCTTGAACATTAATAGTAATATAAATACATTACGTCACAGCGTTAAATTACTATTTCAGCTTTAGCCTCATCTTTGAGTTAAACATCCCGTGCAGTAACAAAATCATAAGGCACCTAGAGCTGTAATCAAACTACGTATATTACTACCACGGATAAAAGGCAGGACTTTCTATGCAGAACGCATATCTACTCACCAATCAACCCCAGGAGACTTGAAACCTCCGAAATGTAGGTATCCTAATCTTGAAATGAAAAGAAATCTTAGTTTAATGTTCCATGGTTACGTCCTTCGAGCTCAAGATGATCTTAAGATCTCAACAACCTCAAAAAAGCATCGTACGCGTGGGATCGACACGACATGGTAGCGAAACAATGAGCCCTAGCCCAAGAGGCGGGCGCTGTACCACTGAGTTCCATAAGTGTCATAATTGTTTTGAAAATGAATAAAATGGAATAGCAATTCTCTGATTTTTAATCTTCTAATTCTTCCTTCACTTCTTTACACAGAATTAATTACGTACACATTCTGCAAAAACCTTTCCTTCGATATGTTCATCTATTTAATGTACGATTCTACCATTTTGCAGTAACTATTAAGAATCTAGCTTCTTGTCATCATAAGAAGTAAGAAATTTGTACTGAAGGAATAATACTTAAGATGCTGATAAAAATAGTGATTCAAACCCAAAAGCAAATGGAAGAATCTGAGAAACAATCACTCTCACTTAAAATATCAACAGAAACCTTAATATAATATTACAATGTTTCACTTCGTCGGAACTACAGAAAAATAGTGAACCTGAATTTTAGTTTTAATTTTCTAACTGTTGTGTCTTAAGCCCTATAGTAATAAACAATAATTTTAAAAAATAAAGAAATATTAGAGTTCTAAAACTCTCGTTTTACAGACTCACTGGTTGTGGCGTAGTGCTAAGTTGATGACACTGCCTCTCTTTCCTACGTATAGTCTCATACTGCCATAAGACTCAAATGAACTATGTTGAAAAACAATTGTTGGTATTTAAGTATCTTCTCATTTATTGTTCCATGTAATGCTCACAACTAATACTATGCACCTTCCTTCCATTATTTATCAATACTCTTAAAACTTAAAAGTATACTTTGGATCGGTTTTCCCAACAGACATAAAATCGGAATTTCAATAACACCAAGCCAATATACAGAGTGTTTTCGAGCTATAAGAAGAAACTTCGGGCAAGCATAATTTAGACTAAAATTCATTATCAACCAATGTCCAGCAATGAGTAGTTTAGGAGTTACAGGCTTTCAAAATCATGAGAAAATGATCCTTCGAACTAAGTATTGCCAAAATATGTGCCTGTTGTAGACTCATTTCCTGCCTCCTATTCATCAAAAACACATGTTTCAGAATCATGCAATAGTGGCGCATGGGTTTCTCTCATAAGGCGAAAAGATTCCTAGAACTTCTGAAAATTGAAAATACTATATAAAGAGTATGAGGGAAAACAATGATAACTCTCATTTTAAAACCAAGTGAGTTAGTTACAGAAAAACAATGATAACACTCATGTGAGCTGAATTGTCGAGAGATCAAGTTTCAAACAACAGCATATTCAGTATGCTAGTTTTTCTATTTTGAATTGTTTCCGTAATATTGTTTGGTGTAATTATCTTTAGACAATAAGCAGGATGAAACACAGAAGAATCTCCATTCAACCACCCTACTGTGGAGTCAAAAGGTCCTCCAACCACCCACACCTTATTTCCTTATGTTTTCACAAGTGGAAGTAGCAATGCCACAAAAATATAGATGGTTTCGTTAAAACGTAGGAAATATAGGAATTTATAGGAAGAGACGCAAATATATACGGAATATAGGAGCATTGGAAAGCCTGCTATTAGACAATGTGTTCTATCACAGTTTTGCGCCGGTGAATATGTTCCCTTTTTTTCCTTGATGACTTTTTTTTTCACGTTCTCCTGCTTTTAACAAGCATGATATACAAGAATTAGACATGGAAGTAAGTAATACATACAATGACTTCTAAACTTATTATTAGTATTGGTTACTTCTAAATTTATTATTGGTTTTCTCTTAATGTGTTGATGACAGCTTACTAAAATTACGTCTAAGAACTACATGAATTCTCAAAGAAAATTAATTTTAACCTATATTCGTTGAGCTATCTTACCGTTTGCCTTGGTCGGCAGCTTGGAAGCTGAAAAGCGCTTCTTCTTCGTACGAAGCATTTACTAAAACAAGAGGAGAGAAGCGAAAACCGAATGTAATCGGAAATTGGTCTTCTATTGGAGTGGAAAGGAGAGTGATAGATTGGTTTAATTCTAATAATGTGATGTACGTATTTTTTCTTTCTTTCCTTCTTTTCTTTACTCTTATACACACAAACTCTCTGCCTCTCTCCTTCTTTTCTTTCCGTAATCTTTGGTTGATAAACCTAACCAATTATACCGATTAAAAGACCCCAAATGAGTCTATTAAGTGACATCTATTTTACAGGAAATTAACCAATTCCAAGAGTAATATAATGCTTCTCTGCTACTATATATTCTTTATTTTATTCTACAATTGTTGCTGGAATCTGTGACGTCTCCTCCAGCTATCTCACAACCAAAGAAGTGTGGCAGGAAAGAAGGCAGTGCAAAGGAATTTTGCATGATAATGAGTACACCGTACAATCGCACCAACTTCAAATCATAACTTGGTTCGGATCCTTCGTAAAAGTAAAGTTCTCCTTTATAATTTCAGTGTTGAAAAAGGAGTAAAACGAAATCAACTCATTAGTCATAGCAACCGTATTATATTCATGTGGTGTGACCATTTTGAAATTCCATGTTGGGAAATTTTCTGCATTTACTCTCTGTTTCCTCCTTGCACCAAATAAACTTCTCCAAACCTTGATTTTTAAAAAAAAATATATATCATACAGAACTAATGAGTCTGTGAAATGTAAGGACAATATCACACAAAAACTCTTGTAGCTATATGGATAGCGTACGCGCCTTTGACACGGGATATTCGGGGTCGATTCCCGGTGGGAGCTCATGATTAAATCCTACGTCACGCTGTAGGTCTCCGTCTTATATACACATGGTGCTGAAAGGGATACTAAGCTCCATTCCAGATACCCAGTGAAAAACAATATTGAAAACATAGAAATCTGCTCACTACCATGAAAGAATCTTTCTAAAATATTGCCTTCTTCAAATACTCTAAGGTAGTTTGAACCTCAACTCTGTTCATAAAAGCATTATACCAACAATGTTAGAAAGATTCAAAATTAGCTGAATCAAAAAAGAAAAAAGAAACATCCAAAAGGTACAATGGGCCAATCATGCATCAACCTAAACCCTATAGAGAACATCTGGAGTTTTTTCATCGTACAGTACGACAATAATAATTAAAAAAAAAAAAAAAAAAAAATGTTGTGGATAGTTCTTAGACTGCTTTGCGTGCCAAATGGGCCAACATTCCATACATCATGATAGCAAAATTTGTTAATTCCATGGATGTAGAAAGCAAACGGTAGGGCAAAAATGGTTTAATATGTGTGCTTTTAGATGACGTTGATGACACGAGATATCTGTACTTTTGATTCGATATATATATATAAACTGTAAACACTGTATCGTCATTAATTCTCCTCTAGTGGATAACCTTCCGGCACGAGATCAGATCAAGTTCTGGAAAAAAAATTTCAACAGACAATTTCTCCAGCTTTTTTTTAAACATATTAGTACTTGAACTTTCTTTCTCCTGACCCATATTCTTTGTAAAGCGATACCTCATTAGTGTTTATTATTATTATTATTAGTTATTATCGCAACTTTATCTCCTTTATTACATAATCTAAAATGTTGTGTGTGACTACATAACGGTTTCACTTAATAGTTTAATATCATTTTCACATTACTATTTTTCTTTCTTCTTTCATATAAGCTGAAGATGATTTACCGGTGATAGAAAAGCAAGTTAATTCAGTACTTAGGAACTTGACACTAAATTAGAATTCGATATCTGCATTCACACTATTAAATTTTATTTCTTCTGTACGTTTTCTTTCATATTTTCGATAGCACTAGGACGATTTATAGACGACTGAAAGCTTAACATTACTTCAGATGTTCTATCACTAGTGTCCTGCAGTCAAACTTTTATGAAATATGCATTTTCAAGACGATAAAAAATTAAATATCGAATAAAAATGAAAAACAAAATGCACAGAATTAGAGAAATCATCTTATTATTACTAGAATTTATAAGCAATGTGAAAACAGTGCTTCTGTAACATCTGTTCAACCACTTATTTTATACTGTTGTCTATAGAAGCAATAAAGATGGACTCTGTGTTTAACCCGTTTTTTTCTTCTTTTCTTTTTCTAATTACAACGATTTCTTTATTTTTGTGCACCCTTCTTATGTATTCAACGTTTTATTTTTTTCTTTCTACTCAACGTCATTAATAAAATGTCGTATCCGTCGCATCCGTTGAATGTCGAAAAACTGACACCTAGACACTTCCATCTACAGTAATAGCATATCCAAAGTGAGAACGCATCACATGATTTTCTGCATGTTAATATGAAACAGAAGCTTAACATGTACAGTACATTTTTTTTTTTTTTTTTTTTTTTTTCACAATAACATCGCCAGTCTTAAGATGAACCAAGAACTTTTGGGAAACAACAATATCCATCTTCGGTTATAATTTAAGAAAATAATTGTATATAAGAAAACAGTATACCCCTTGTATAATAATACATAAAAGAGAAATACAGTTCAATTTCTCACGTTTTTCCATGTATATATTGATTTACAACTTGTTACTTACTATGTTCCTATATAAGTTAAACACACGGGTTTCTTCAATTATGTATTAATGCATATAAGAGATTTATAAAAATCTGTAGTTCATCTTATAATTGATAATTTTATTATAAAAGGAAAGAGGACAATTATACTGTATAAGATACTTTAACTAAAACGAAAGCTTTTCAAGTATATTTTTTCAAAGTTTCAGACATATAGTACAGAAGAAAGCTATATAGCGAAGATTCGGTGTTTATAGATTTTTGCACCCAGTTGCCAGAGCTTATACAGAAACCTTTTCATATTGAACAACCTTATCTCACGCGAACATAGTAGGTTCACTGTATTTAATGTGACAAAATCACCACACCTCACATAAGATCGTGAGAATGACAAACACATACCCTTAGAAATAAGTTTTGTCCAAGCTATCCCTATCACAAATGTATCTGCAAAATCTGGACTCTCTAGTTTCATTGTTATAAATTACCTATTATTTCCTATTATTTCAGTATTTGAGGATAATGAAACGGTAACTCAACGAAGAAGAGAAAAGGAAACGAAAATAAATCATAATTTTGAATACATTTACACATAAATAATTGTTCAATGAGACACCTCTTACGATATTGTTCAAATCACTAAAATCAAAGCGTGATGCCGGGTAGTCCATAAACACCTGAAAGAAATATACTTTCTAATTGTACAGAATTATATAAACTGGTAGGAAGTTTCAGAGATTACTTACAACAATAATAATAAGTAAATTTTCTTCCTTTGCAAAAGTATAAATAAGATAAAGAAACACAAGACATGTGATTGAGTGTAGGTTTAATTGCACTAGTACAAAGTTTACTAGTGATTAAATTTAACATAGAACCGAGGTCAATGGCAGTAAAATTGTGTAGAACATTTTTATGATCTTGGACTCAGGTATCACTTTGCTGTACAAAAGTAATAATTGACTTCAGCTGACATCTACGTAGAGGAATTTCCAAAATCAAGCAGAAAATAGTACGAAAAATGTTGACAACACGTGACTACAATATCGAAATCATAGATGCGAATTTACTTTGATATGTACTTGTGCAGTAGCTGGGTACTGAACCCAGGTAGCAGAATTATTTTCATATATGATATTCTTACAATGTCACGATAGCCGAACATTGTCGTCAAAATCTCTTCACTTACAGCAAAGATTCTAGTCTACAGATCAAAAAAGTAGTTGCAATACAAATCAAGACACAGCCTACAAAGCTGAGCCCAATTCTAGAATATTTAACGTTTAACAAAACAAAACAAAACCGACTGAAAATGCTCCAAAAGCATTGCCAGAACGAACTTAAAAAGAACAATTTTTTCTTATTAACTTCTATGGGCTTTATACCAATTGTTCTATGTACTTTATTATTATACTCATTAAACAATTCTTGTAATATATCTATCCCTTTATAATTTCCTTGAGTGAATTCTGTTAAAACGTTCCACGATATATTGTTTTACGAAGACACGTGCTCAAAATGGAGGGCTCAAAATTGAAAATTATCATATTTCTCTGACTTATGGTTCTCGAAATACGGCTCCTTAAATAATCTCCCGAAATCGGAAATTTTTGGGCCAATATCTAGGGAACGGTAAGAGTGACGTAAAAAATTCCATTACTTCCTTTAGATAGTTTTTGATGCTCTATCGAATGGTGGGCTTAAAATTGAAAATTTCGCAAATATAATCGACACACACACACACAGACATAGAGAATTCAGTAACGAACATTTTAAGTTCGTTGAAAATATCCAAAGATGAGACACATACAAATCGGCAGATCTCATTGAGATGAATAAAATAGTATGGGTAAATCCCCATGGAAGAAAAAATTGAGAAAAACTAATTCTTTTGTAAACATAAATATTGATGCTGCATGATGACCATGCCATCTATTAAGGTGAAAACACTAGCAAGGCCATAGTACACAGACAGATGAGATAAGATAAGATGTAGACCAAAATTATAATTTACTCTTAAACTTTAAATTTTGTTTGTTACAGCATTGTCTAAAGATGAGACACACATGAATCGATAGATTGCATCGTTCTGAACAAAATAAGATATTTAAGAATAAGTTTTCATACATAATTTTCACGAAAATTTACAAAAATAAATTTTTGGCATGCTAAAAAGTAATGTTGTTCATTTCTAATAATAACACAGCCACAAAAAAAAAAAAAAAAAAAAAAAAAAAAAAAAAGTTCTGTGTAGCGGACCTTAGGATATGGATTCGTTGTATTTTGTTACGCCGAATCCAAATTTTGAAACCCCAAGACGATTGACCGTGTCAATTTTGTTTTATGGGTGAAACACGTATGTCTTTCCTATCAAAATTGCTCAAGGTTTTCGCCCATAAAACAAAATTGACACGGTCAATCGTTCTGAGGTTTCAAAATTTGAATTCGGGGTAACAAAATAAATCGAATTCATACCCTGGGGTCCACAGTTTTTTTAAATTATTATTATTATTATTATTATTATTATTATTATTATTATTATTATTATTATTATTTAATGGCTGTGTTACGTGTATTCTCCCTATCCAAAATCGCTAAAGTTTTTCACCCATGAAAAGAAACTTACACAGTCTATCCTCTTGAGGTTTCGTAATTTGTATTCTGTGTAACAAAATACATCGAATAAATACCCTGGGGTCAACTGCACAGAACTTTTTTTTTTTTTTTTTTTTCGTATGGCTGTGTTACGAGTATTCTCCCTATCCAAAATCGCTGAAGTTTTTCGCGCATGAAAAGAAACTGACACGGCCGATCGTCTTGGGGTTTCGAAATTTGGATTCTGTGTAACAAAATATATCGAACCCACACCCTGGGGTTCGACGCACTAAATTTTTATTTATTCATTCATTTTATTTATTTATTCTTTCTTTTCTTTTTTTCTGTGTGTAACTGATAGCTTTTTATTCTACTGGAACATATTGTTTATGTACTATGTATATAAAAATACACGTTAACTAGAAGATGGTGTTTATTGTCTTCTAACAGTAACACACGTTCTCCGAACAGTAGCAAAAACAATCGGAACATTTTAGGAAAATGCAAATACCAATGTAATTATTCCAGTAGTGAATATTAATAGTGATAAAATGTACAAACAAAAAACGTGGCATGATTGCTAAAGTGGAGGAAACGGAAGTGATCCGAGAAGACCACAAAGACCAAGGACACGATGTTTGTCCACCGCAAAATACATATAATCTGAAATTGAGCCAATGACTGTACGCACAATTGGATGAGTTTTACAACTGAACTACTCCTATATTAGATACTGTGCGCACAGATTATTATATAGAATACTAAACATATAATAAAAGGTTCTATTTAATCGATTACAAGGCAATTTGGTTATATTTCGGCCGCTTTTCTGACAACGCTGAGTAACTAGTAATTTTATTCCGTGAACTACTTGAAAATTGTTTCGTGGTGTATTTCACTAGTGTGCTTAATTAAATAAATGATCTTACTTTTATCATAGTGTACTTGTCTAAGTTTTTATTTGTTTTGTATGCACGCTTTACTTTCATATAATAAAAATTACTCCAGTTCTAACAGTCAAGTTACTTTTACTTATGTCGACACGAGTTTTCGAACTAATGTAGTAACGCATGCAAAACGTACACAATCTATAATTTCCTGAACCGTTAATTCTATTTTATTTTGAAAGACGAAACTTCATACCATATGACTATTATTTAATCAAGTTGTCGGACGCTATTCTTAATCCACCCAGTGGAATAACAGCAGAAAAGGGTCCAAAATAGAGGCAAATTGTTTCATAGGAACATTTTAACACTAGAAGGACCAAGCCGTCATTTTGACGGCATCACGTAAAACAATTTTCTATATCTCATATATTTCTTTGACTGACGCAACCATACTTTAGGACTTTTATTATTTTAAAGAGAGGTTTGATATAGCATATAAACATTGTTTGTCTATTTTAAATAAGTACATATTTTTGTTGAATACCCCTAGAAGGACCAGACCGTCAATTTGACTGCCTCATTTAAAAATCCATATTTTGCTGTCGATGTGGACTGTTTTATAGGTTGTACGCTATATGGTAGTATCTCTGTTGGAAATAATAAATTTTTGAAATATTTTACATTATTTTTTCCAGCGAGTTTTCTATTTGAAATGTTTTATTTCTGCTTTTCATTGTTGTAAGGAAAAAGATATATGGCACTTCTTTGAATATATTTTCTTCTTCAATTATGTTCGTATCTCGTAGGTAACATTGTTCTCTGTAGAAATAAAAGTTTTCTTGAAGGTACATATGAACAATTACAAAATCAACATGAGACCTGATAAAATGTTACGTACTTTCTAAGATTTCAGTGAAAATCAATTTCGCTTGGAAAAACAACAGGGAGAAGCTTCGATGAAGACAGCAGTAGTAGCGACAATGCAGTGTCTGAAGCTACTTTTTCGGATAAGAGAAAGGAAACAGATACAGAAGTTTCCAGAAGTAATCGATCAAATATTTTTATAGGAGCTCACGGGACACGTTGGAGTAAAGTGGACAAACAGAACAATGCTGGGCATACTGCCTCACAGGACATCCTTCGCGAGAAACCTGTTTGTTATATTATGAGTTACATCATATTGAAGATGATGATTTTTGTAATGCTTGTCGCTTGTTCATAGACGAAACAATGTTGAGAAACATTCTGAAATGCACCGTTATTGAAGCTCAGAGAGCGTTAAGATTCTCTTTGGCTACTGTCAATTACAGAACCCGTTTTATTTCTAGCAATATTCATATTTCGTGTAGCTTCAGATATACCCGTAAAGGAACTATAGAGCGTAAGCTATGGACCAGTGTTTTACAGAACGATTATAGAAAGAAAGGTTTTTTTTTGAAATAATGAAGTATCTTTGATTTGGTGAAAAATGTCCTAGCTCTTCAAGGCTAAAAGCAAACAACTTTGCTTTGGCATCATCTGTGTAGAACTTATTCATTGAGAATTGTATCAGGAACTAAAAAACCCACGACAGTGTTTTTGTGGATGAACAGTTATTCTCTACTAAAATGAGATGCAAATTCATGTAATGTATGACTAAACAAGCCTGAAAAATTTGGATTCAAATTTGGTTGTAAATTCACGGTATGAACTAAAAGTATTTTCCTACCTGGAAAACTATTAAGAACGACGTCAGGACTTACAATTAGGCGAATATATTGTTCTGAAAACTATGGATCCTTTTATCAGCAGAGGAATGAGTGTTATTTGCGATAACTTTTCTTACAGTTTAAAAATGAGCCGAATCTTTGAAAAAGAAACAGATGATCTTGATTAGCAGTCTGCGTCCAAACAGGAGAATTTCCCAAAATGTGCTTGAATGAGAAAGAAAATGATATGTTCACTACAGACGTATATGAAGATCAATCAGGAAATCCACTCACTGTACACAAGTGTAAGCACAAGAAAAGTGTTGCTGTCTTGAGTTCAGTGCATACAAGTTGAAATAAAAATATATTGAAAATGTAAATTTACTTCCATGTAATAAAAAGTTCGATATAAAACTAATTATTTTGGTACATTATACACAGGGTCTGTGCTAAAGAAAGGTAGCGAAGCCAATGTTTAAAGGGCAGCTAGGGTGATCACGTGACTAGTATAAAAAGGATTTCATACGTAGGAATGCAAGTACTATTCCTTTATTTTAATTTTTCTTGTCACTGTCCTGTGGGCGAACTTCCGATATTAATATTATATTTAATACATTGACGGGGTTTAGTGGATTACCCTGCATTATATCACGAGAAAAATTTACATAAAACATATGCTAGTCGATTAAACAGATTAAATTCAAGCTGAAATAAGAGAAATATAAAGAAAAATAATACTCATCTCTTGGAATTAAATAGCCGTCAAAATGACGGCTCGGTACTTCTAGGGAGGTAAAAGTTTTGGTCCTTCTAGTGTTAAGGAGATTAGTATTTGCATATGGGCATATTATTATTAGTGACTGATCTTCTATTTCTACTTGGTGAAAAACTATTATTTTTACTATTTCTACTTAGTAACTTAGTAAATAAATAAATAATACTAAATAATAAAATTAAAAAATCGGTGCACCTGTGTCGAAGAGTTATGCTTGAACATAGGCACAATATATATATAAAATGGTCGAATTGAAAATCCAGTCGGTTAAAAAGACGTATCTCAGTTCAGAAACTATACTCTGTCTACATTACGGGAGACGCTGTACCTGAACTGATTTCAGGGTTAAGAACCTAACCATACAAATCATGGCACAACATACCTTGATATAACTTAATGCAATATTGTATTGCATGATCTCGAGATCTCAAATAACCTCATTACTTCAAAGTTGTCTTCATTATCGAGAACTATTTGGTTTTCCTGATATTAAAGAACTTTACAATAATTTTCCTGTCATTAAAGAACTTTTGAATAATTTCTCTGATTTTCCAAGTCTGTGAGACCCCTACTTTTCGACACCCAACGATCTCAGAGAAGTAATTAATACTTTAGCATTAAGAAACGTATCAACTTCTGTCTAATGAAAAATTGATATATAATGAAACCTGTTACGTTGGCTCTACCTTAAATTGGCCACCTACTTAATCTGTGGAACAGAGGTATACACAGCTGTTAGGATTAAATTGACCTCTTGTATAAAATGGACCGTTTCGGTTTCTCAAATTAGTCTTCTGAAACATACAACCTTCAGATAATAAATATGTATAATCCTCCCAACATACTATTACAACCTCGACTTGGAATAAAACTTTAGATATAACTAGGAAAATGGACGTAACAGCCGGAGACCCAAATACAAATTCAGCTTTATGGCGAAGCGCAAACGACAATAAAGCAGGAACACTCTTAATAAAACCCTTATGTGGCTCAAATTATTTAATAGCCAATGATGGTACACTTACGAGAATCGGTAAAGATAAGCCGTCAGCACCGAACCTGACATTGGTACACCGAAACATGTATTTAGAAACAAAAAGGCACGCATTCTATGACTCTTTCGGTAGTGATCATTTACCAATACACATAAGAGTAAAAACACTATGCAAACTTGTTCAAAATAATTTCCTTTCGGTAAAATAACCTTAGAAACAATTTCGAAATCCCCAAATTAGGATCATTACCCAAAACTTATGGATACAAAACTCTCCGATACTCAAAGTGATTACACATTTTCAGAAACAACAAATTTTACGTCAGTTATATAAGAAACAGTCCATTAAGCACTGAAATTGATTATCCTTGAACAGAAAATAAAAATATATCTCAAAACCCTCTTGGTGAACAACTACATGTCACAAGTGGATCAATAAACGTAAGCGAGTTCTAAAAGTAGTAAGGAAAACGTACTACAAAGAAACATTTTTTAAAGTATCAGGAACTAAATTAAAAAAAAAAAAAGTTACTAATTGCAAAACGAAAATGTTGCGGAGATCTATGCAGTGGATTAAGCGCTCAAGTCTCATATATAATTTATGTAACTTTTTCATAAGCGAAAAAAAAAAAAAAATCAATCACATAATGTTCAGTTAACAAATGCTGAGCGTTGGGAACCTGAATTCCACCAAATCTTTACGCCACCCTATGCCAATAATAGTCGGGAAAAAATATTACCAAATACGTTCGAAAAATCCATTACGGAACTAACAAAATCTTTTACAAAAGTAGAACTTAATCATGTATTAAATAACATAAAAAGAAATACTTCCCCAGGAATAGACAGGATTAAGTATCAACATATTATAAATTTACCATCAAAAGGGATACAAATATTATTACAATTTTTTTATAAAGTCTGGAGACATTAAGCAATCCCTACTATACAGAAACAATACTTGATGGTACTTAATAATTTCTCCCCCCACTCCAAAAAACAATGGCGTTCCGGCGAGTTATACATCAATACAGTTAGCATCATGTCTATTAAGAACTATTAAGTAACTAATATTGCAATGATTAACTTGATTCATCGAACATAATAATACCCTCCATTTAAATATGTGCGGATTCAGAAAAATATAAACTTTAGACTCATTAGGTAAGCTAATATTAGGAATTTGAAATGTCTTTCAGAACATAAAAATCCTTATTATTAATTAGTATAGACTCCCAAATGCATATGATAGTATAATATAAGATCACGTGAATTAAATATCAATACCACAAAACTAATAATAATTATACACAACAGAAGCAGGGGAATTTATATTAAAACTGGAAATAAAATATGTGAACCGAGACAAAATACATCCAAGGGAGTATCATATAAGTTCCACATTATTTAATTTGTTTGATTTAATAAAAAGTTAATTTCACAAATGTTTGTTTATATTTTTCGAATGATATAGTTCTGTTTACTAAATACTTGCAGGGAAAAAATACCCGGGTCCAACATATAATAAATACCTGGAGAAATTTACATGGATTGACAACAAAAGGGGAACGGGGAGATTAATATAATAAAGTTTTCAAGAAACCGAAGGAGTCAGGAAATTCAACTTAAAATAAACAGCAAAGTAATTACTCTAACAAATCGAATTAAATATTTAAGATTACATTTAGTCAATAAACCTCAATGGAATTCATACACGGACTATCTAAGAATACTTTCAAAAATTATTTATAGGCTCAACATCTCGGAAATGAAGCATGCACTCAAAACCCCTACAAGCAAGTTAAAAACAATGTCTTGAATCGAAATGGCTCTATGACCCACACGTTCTTCTCTTTCATGTCTAAGAAAACTAATAACTCAAATAAAACTTAAAGAACATTTATTCTCAGCCTTCGTTTTGCACTCCCTCCCAAACAAAATCAAAAACAAAAACCGCTATTGGCGGAAACAAACAATATCTCGATGGATATTCAAATAGATAAAATTGCATACAAATACGTATTGTCAAGATTTGCCATAACAGAACACAGACTAATGCAAATTTTACAACTATCAATACTTAATGTCAACAAAAAGCTACCTTACTGCACAAAATTAGACCTACAAATATTACGATAAAAAAAATCTACAAAGCTCCCCTTCTTCCCTGCTACCGCATTTCTTATTTCACAATGTATACCCAAATCAATCCTTCCTCAAAAGTTGAGGCAGTAATGCACATAGTGATTGTAAACACAACTTTTAAATATAAATTGGCCTCAAATACAACTATCTTTGAGACGATGCCTTTGCTATATGGAAGCCTTTATTATACATAAAAAACGAACTATGTGACGAAGGTATGCATATGCACAGATGCGTTAAATGTCTTAATTAGTACTATCTCAAACCGGAATAAAAGATCCACATGGAACATATTAAAACAAAACTTGTCCCAATTATAAAAAATAATGTTACAGTAAAATTTAGTTATGTTAAAGCACATAGTATCATAAATTTTAATATATTAATAGATCTAGCCTCCCGTCAGGCAGCAACTTTCTCACGCATGTCAACCCTGCTGTAAAGATACTCATAAAACAATTAAAGCGAAATAACAGAATGGAACCAGGGAGATTCTATTGGGAAATATCAACAGTAACAAATACAAACTCCTGGCATAAACCCCAGGATGTTAAACGACGTCATATAATTCAACTATTACGACTGTGATTACATTCAGAACGTACACCAAATGCATTACACAAATAGCAACGCCGAGACAACCTGATATGTTAATGTGAGGAGGCGAAAGGAAAAAGAACACCCAAATCCTGAGAAAATTTGTTAACAATTGTACATTAAAAAGTGGGACAGGGTTCATTGTCAATAAAATTACTGATAGCATTGAACAATGATAAAATGAATATGCAACTTGTACTGTATTTATAAATTAATAACGTAACAATATAGAAAAAAAAAAAAAAAAAGATATGTAAACTCCCTGAAAAAGTAACAATAATAAATTAATTAAATTTAAAATATTTGAAGAAAACAATTAAAAAGTACACTATACATTATAATCAGAGAGGAAAAATAAATAATTAAAAATACATTAGTATATATTGCACCAAGAAATAGTGTAACGTGCCACAATAAAAGCTTTTTCTTTTCTTCATAGGAAGAGAAGAATTGGAAGTGGAACTAGAACTGGACATTTGTAACTACTACATTTGTAAGTGGCATAGGTCACTTGGATTACATACATATCTGCGTCTTTTATTTTAACCCATAAAGTGGTTGAAAGGAAGTACGAAAATAAACTTCAGCCACTTTTGACATTCTATCAAATATTTTCATTTTTTGAAGGAAACAGAAGCAGATTGAAGAAGTATGTTCAAGCTTAGCGACGCAACTTTATACAATTTCCAGGCTAGTATTATTACAAATACACATAATGTAAGAAGAACCATCGTCTTGAAGCAAATCTCACTGCAAATAATTCTGAAGAGAAAAAGATTTCCTTTTCCTCTAGTGCAACGTAATCCTTAGGTGGTAAACATCTATTTAAATGTAACTTGCAATATGCTCGATGAAACTTATTTTGTATTAATCTCTTACTGAACAACCAAACGAAACAACTTGATTTATAGACCTACTATTGAAGATGAATTGGAGGCGGGTGGGGGAAAGTGTTCTAAACGTTAAAAAATGCATAAGAAGTGAGTATCATCATGGCATTTTGTTACACCAGATCTGTAAAAAGATCAATTTTGGTTGCAATTTGAAGTTAATTTGTTGGCCTCCAAATCTTTCCCCAAAATCAAGTTTCCATTACACTAAAATCAGGTGAATAATTATAAAGTCCTAGATACTGACACTAAGGAGCAGCAAAAACATAAAAATTATTGCTGTTTACCTGGTTAATTAATTAAGTCAATTAATATATACTATCGAAGTTTCAAAGATAACCTTGAAAATGTAAATTACAAATGTAATATAGGTGACGAACGAGGCAAAACGGACAGGTTGTGTATTGATGTAATAAGACTCAGCAATGATATATTCTTAGCAAATGGACGAGAAATTTTATTTCTTGTTAATCACTAAAAATCTGAATTAACAATATTTTAATTCTAGATCGATAATAATAAAAATTAAAAATAATATAGTAAATACAATTTAAGCTCAAGCAAGATACAGGATCTTTATTTAATAAACTTACTAGTCTTTCCTCAGACCTGATACAGCCTGGCATAACAGTTTACAGCTTGTGGCTAAGTTCACAAAATCACAGGGATAAGAGCGCAGAGCTTGAATATCGAGATAGAATCATGTTTAGTATTATTGTAGTGACTTTACTTTGAACGTTTAGTGGTTATTTTGGCATCTATGGGACCAAATACACTAAATACAAAATTTAAAAAAAAAAAAAAAAAATCCTACCTTGAATATGAAAAGTCACGCTGCGGCTAGGAGGTATAACTTCTTTTACGTCCGCTTCAAATCCCATGTCACTAATCAATGTTGCCACCTCTTGAGATGAAATGACATCGTCATTAAAAATCACAGAAGCTTCACTTTTCTCGAGTGAAACATCAATAGAAGCTATCCCATCAACATTACCGATATGAGACGATATACTTCGCACGCACGAATCACATTTCATTCCTCGAACGGAAATCCGCGTTGACGATGGCATTTTGCTTACAAAGCAATAGCTGCTACATCAATGAATCCTGCGAACAAAAAATAAAATGAATTAAAATCTTAAATCACTAAATATGCGTAAGTATTTAGATTTACAGTACATTACTTCAGAGCGCACTAAATGTACCTAACAATTTTGAAAAATTAACTTCTTAGATTTAGAAGTTATTTCCAAATTAGAAAATATTATAATTATATCACCTTTATCACTATAAGGTTTAATACGTCACCCTCACCAACAATACAATTTGAGCTCATGGCGCTCTTCCTTGATTTATGAACTCTGATAAATAAGGCCCGGATTTTTAGGTTTTTATGAACACCATTTTAGCATTTTTAAACAAACAGTTTAGCCCATTTTATGATTTTTTAGCCACTTTTATGTTAATCTGAAATTACAAACTCAATCTTGTTATTGTTCATTGAAATTATTGCATTTTTTAAAAATTTATTATTTCTAAGACGTAACATACATCAATGCAACTTAATTTGAACCACAGTTGGTATTTTTAATTGAGAAGTAATTTTGCAAAACGCAGAACAAAATGTTCATTTTTACAATACATAGTGTAAAAGATTTTATACTTTTTTTTTTTTTTTTTTTTTTTTTTTTTTTTTTTAAAGCGAGAAAATGTTCGCTCCACACTACATAAAATTACGGCACATACTTCATACATGCCATCGCTTTCAATCATCACGATAGTTCCCAATTTGCTACTTACACTTGAAGAGCTGCTGTTATTTCCTGCATTTTCACGTATCCCTAATTTCGTATCAGAACTCAAGAAAGTTGTGAGGAGAATATATCGTTCACTATCCCTGGTACATCTTCCTTTAAAACTGTTTCAATTATGTTCATTGCTTTGTCTAGTAGAACAGTGATCCCCTTAGGTGTTCAGTTAAAGCAGGTCAGTCAGCGAAGTTGGTTTTGATGAATGGAAGTATAACTGCCATTTTTCCTATCCTGGAGAAAATTCTTTGCCCTCAAAATACAAGCGGTGCTGTCTATGACACTGACAAAAAGTGTCTTACAGAGATACAATATATGTAGGGCTTTCCTAACAACAGAAGCGATTGTGGCGTGATTTGTTTTCTCTAGTTATTTACAAAGAACTAGATGCAGTTTACCTGGTTCTGCAGGATCCCATTTTTCGATAACAATATTGGCAATATAACGGCCGCAATCATCTGTGGTTTCGGTGTTGTTGATAAGCCTGTTTTCTATGACACATTATTTCCTCATAATAATCGGCGTAGTACCATACAGCTAACAACCAAGTTCTCCAGAGAGAGATTATTGATTCTGGAGGAAGAGGTATTCTTGATATCATCTTTCTGAACGTCCGAATTCGACTAAGAGATTTCAGAAAAAAACTTCCTTCACAGAAGAAACTATATCATTTACTCGTAGGAATTTTTTTCTTACTTTTTTCGCCAACCGACTTTAACGATGTAAAAAGGATTTTATGTAGTGTGGAGCGAACATTTTCTCGCTACAAAAATTTTTTATGGGACAGTATAAAATCTTTTACCATATACCGTAAAACTTGTCATGGATGAAATAATGACGATTTTCTATTTCTTGTAACATTGCTTTTATGAGTGACAGATCTCTTGTGTTGTTCAAAATGTGATTTTTTTGTTATAACTCAATTGTTTTTGACACTTGACAGACCTTTCCGTCTGCTGAAAAATTGGAATCGTTAGCAGTATATTGCCGAAGTAAATTCCTTTTAGCAGCTTTAGCAGGCATCTTGCAAGTATTCACTTATGTTTCTGAAGACTGCTTACAGTACTTCCTGATCAGAACTAAAATTCAAAATGCAACTTAAGACTGAATCACAAATAAGATATTATTGTGTTTACTATCACAAAAATTATTTACCCGTTTTACTGGCCTTCTAAAGTTTAACTTATTATTTGTTTCCAACAGCGACCAATAAGCGGTATTACTCATTGTTTATAACGATCCATCCCTACGCTCTCTCGGATGGAAGTACCCTTTCGCCTAAAACAAAGTGTGGCGCATATAAAAGCTATTTCTAGACGAACTTTCATGTATACCGAAGAGGGACCTAGATACTACGTCTGCACTGCTTTTAAGATTTTTTTTTATTATACTTCTAAAGAAGGTTCGGTATTTTTCTCTACTGGAACGGAATAAGGAGTTAAGATTATAATGTAAATTGTTATAGACAACTGTTTATAGGACTGTCGGTCCGATTGCAATAAAGAACATATTAATGTTGATTCAGTGGATAACAAATATACCCCTTCCCCTCTCAGTTTCTTAAAAAGGAAAAATATATCGAACTTAGTACCCAAATAAATTTAGTTTTGTACAGGGTGATTCTTTTAAAATTCACGCATTTCATTTGGGTCTAGAATTTCTAACTGAAGTCCGATTTTCATGCGGTTTGTGGCAAATGATAAGGAAGGATGTGAGATTTATGGAATTATGTTTACTGGTTTAAATTTATCCGGGTTAATATTGATCTCCCATTCAACTTGCACATTATATTAATATGAATAATACAATTAAATTTGCAATGTTCATGTTTACACAGCTCCGCGTAACTATTAGGTCCAAACATTAATTGAGACAGCAAAATGGTCAGTGATACTGCAACAGTACAAAAGTCTAATATTGTTAGATCTGAAGAGTTGAACTACTGTCGAACATGTTAGTTTTAGTAAAACTGTTGTTCATTGTGAATAGAATACTCAACAAACAAAACTCTTTATTGCATTATATAAAACAAATAATTCCTGATTTCATATATAAAAATAAAAAAGTAGCGCATTCTTAGAAGTTACAGCCTGCAGATAATTAAAGGTAGCCCAAAAAGTAGCGTGTCACCCAGTCCGCTACTTGCAGCTCAATCTAGAAACACTGCGTGGGAAAACCACTACAGTACTGTGTACGTGTGTGTACTGCATTTTAATGAACTCCCCTTCCTTCCGTCATATCTTCCGGTATATAGATGGTGTTGTCACAGGACTAAAATATTTTTGGGGCTGATTGGAAAACAGTTTAGTGGACGAGAAAAGCTCCCTGCGGTCAAGTGTGAATCTGTAGATTGTTTAACTTCAGGAATATCATGAAAGCAAAGATCAGCAGCATCTATTAGATATATCCCGAACAATAAAGTTTGTCAGTTCGAGATCGTGGCATTCTGTCACATTCTATGAAGCCTAATTTCGGCCAATATATTGCTCAGGTTGTAGTAAGTTTGCCCAAGCCTTCTCAAAACTTGAAACAACTTAGTTATCTTGAAACCATGCCTTCCTGCGTGGTTCAACATCAAAAATTGCAAATTTTTTGCTGACGGTCCTAAACGTGTTTTCTAGCAATTCACACATCGCATGACCTACTACAAATTGTGAATCTAGTGAGTGAACGCATTGTGTTCTTTGCACATCCTCAAAAGTTACGTTGGGTATGATCGTTGATGACAAAGAACACATTCGAGAGCTTGGATTTAGAAGAATTTTAAAAGTAATGATGCGTTTCTAAAGGATAAACGATTAGATACTTCGGGCCATCTACGATAAACATTGAAGCTACCGATTATAGTGAAATTATTTACTGGAATATTATCCCATTTTATCGGCCCCGGTTGGTATTAAATATGATATTTTACTACTGTAACAAATAGATATTCTACAGAAACACATTCGTACTAACGAGCAATAACACTTTCAAATGGCATATGAATATATAATACGCTTCAAATATAAATATGATTTAATATACACCTGGTATAACTTCTTTATATATGATTAATCTATATAAGCATTATAAACGTAACATCCCCAAAACAGACGGTAACTACCCTTATAATCAATTACATTCAAAACTCACAATATTTATTATTATTATTAAAAAAAAAAAAAAAAAAAAAAGCTTTCTAAAAGCTAGTATTTCCTTCAAAACAAGCATTTTCCATTAACACCTCCCAATGTTACGGGAAGTTTGAGATAATGATATTAAACCAATTACTAATTCCAACACAGAGCCCACCAGAAATATCGTAAAGTTAGCCTGTCATACTCAGGTATTAGAGAATTGCGTTATGGCTATATCACATGTACGCTGTTATCAAGATCCATTATACCTGATTTCCCTCAAAAGTCAGACTTTAAACTTGCTCATATTGAAAAGAAACAGTAGAAATAGCAGCGAACCTAGACTGCCTTCCAGAGGTTGTTTTCATTAGCCAATCTTACAAGTGAAGAACGTAGACTTCTAGAATTCACTTAAGGTTCAGATTTGTTCTCTGCTTACAAAATATTGCAAACCAAACACATTGTTCTACCTGCTAGGTAATAAATTTCTAAATTCTTGCTCTAAGATTAAAAAAATAAAATAAAATTAATTACTATACACGAATTATATATATATATATATATATATATATATCACGAAACTATTTACAAAAGCACTTCAAAATTTACACGTTAACCATTTTGTGGTTGCCAAAGAATAAATGTTGCATTTGAATGTAACCGTAAAATTAAGCTACCTATAGAATTCTCAAGATGCAATGTAGGGAAACTTTACGAGCAACTAAAGTTCTCCTACTCGCCTGCCTCGCTCACTCAGGCTCCAACACTTCAGGTTACGAAACAAAATTGCTGACGTGCAAATATTCCTACTAAAGTGGATAACTTTTTAGGTAAACTACCAAAGTTAATACTACGGTTCGTATACCACCCGCCTTACTGGTTGTATTCCGGCGTCCCGACAAAATACTGAGGAACGCAGAGTTTTGCCGCAATTTGTGGATTTATGTTCAACGTTCTCCATTGTAAATTTAACATATGTAATTGCCACGAAATCGATACCTGTCATCATAAAAATGTCATACCAGTTTGCAATTCTCTTGTTGCGAGATTAGTGCCACTAACGGACGGTAACAATTAAGAACGACCTACTTGATATGATATTAATCTGAAAAGTGTCCCATATTATTCAAATCGTTCTTACTATGCACATTAAAATTATTAGTTGACCAACTAACACGACAAGCATTTACAAGTGGAGTATGAAACCCACTTGAAACACGACTATGCATGATTTATGATAAAATTATATAATTCCAGGGTTAAGTACTGTATTATCGGACTAATTTTAGGAAATCTACTGGGTGAATTGGAAAATTAATTTTGATCTGTGACAAAGTGTTAGTGAAAGCTTAGCGCGGGAATAGGTAAAGTTAAGAAAGTGGTTGTTGCTGATGTAAGCGGCAGTGTATGTAGAGGCTATTTGACGGAGAGGTACACTTGTTTTGATTTAGTGGCGGGAAATACAGTGTGAAAATGGCGCGTATATGCCAAAGTTGTGACATATCCTATTTGAGTTTTATAGAATTATATAAAAATAACAAACGTGTAACCTAACCTGCTAAGTGGCCACTACGACGGTATATCTCTGCACGTGTACAGAAGTTGTATTTTAGACATTATTCGAGCAGAGGACTCTACCCAATTTTGACGCTCTTCTAACATTTTCAGTTTAGGTTACAGCTTTGTATTTCTTTTAACAGAGTATGCACTAAATGAGGAGCTCCATTGAACAATGTTTAGCAAAAAGAGTCCAGCTATTTTTTCTAAAAAAGTTATAATTTCGGTAGGTTTTATTCACATTAGGTTAGTTTTGATTACTTTATGTTAGATTATATTAGCGTAGGGGTCCGGCATAATTTTCGAAAAAAATTATAGAATTTCGCTTATTCCTATTAATACTAGATTAATTTAGGTTAGTTCAGGTTAGTTTAGGTTAGATTATGTTAGGCCTAAGCCTTGCATCTTCCATTTTTTACGTACTTCTTGGCCCTGTCTGCTAAGCATTTACTCTCCATACTTCTTGCAGGTTGACTTCAGGAGGGCTCAGTATAGACGTATGGCATAAAAACTACAGCGCATAAAACACGAACCAACTTCTGCTAGGTGACCACTAATAAGCACGAATGCTATCTAACCGAGTCAGGATAGAGTGCAGCAGGGGGTCCGAACGGTAGCGACAGGGATATACGTATAAACGAGTAAAGCGCAAGAGCACACTTTACACATACAATACTTTCACTATCACTCAAAATCCATTTCAATATCCTGTACACTGACAGTTATATTCATACCTTCATTCCTTCGCAGAAAATGTTTAACATCGTATTTTAGCTATAAACTTTCTATTTGTAGAACCGTCTGCTCAAGTGTACCCGCATTTTATTTTTACAAGTAGAGTGTTACTAATATAAAACCATAACAAGTGCTACTGAAGTTCGCATCATTGCCAAAAGCCAAAAGCCACCTGTTTTCACTACTCTCGTTTACATGCATACCCACCGTAGCTAACCTGCGTGCTCCCTTTCGATATCCCCACAACGACATAGCAGCTTTGCCCAGCCCTAACTCGACTGGATAGCATTCGTGCTTTCTAGTAGCACCTCACATAGATTGGTTCGTGTTTTTACGCCATACGTATGGACCCTGTATTTATACGTAAATAGTAATTTTCTATTCCAAACTGTAAAAGTTTACACACCTCTTTTGACACTAACTGACTCGTATTTCAACCTAATCTAACCAAATGTAGCATATTTGGTATTTTTTTTATTATTATTATTTTTGTATAGTCTGGCGGTACAGTACATTCGCCTAGTTCTATTTCTTTCTCGGTTTTAGCTCATAAAAACGTTGTAATTATTCGCATAAAATGATACATTGTCACTAAGTAAACTCGTTACCAAAAATATGGTTTAAAGGACACGATGTGAATATTATTTAATTTATTAATATTTATAAAATTTTGATCGTTCGACATGGACAGTAAATTATAAAATGCAAGGAAGAACAAAATAAGCATATAAAGATCTTATACCTAATGTAAATTGTGATTGTTTTGACACGGAAATATAAATCCACTAACGAGATACTATCCTCTTTTCAGTATTTTACATCCACTTACAGGAATAGGGCACAAAGAAATATAAGCAGTAACTTACATGTAAAATAGGTAATCTTCGTTTTATTTTGAGTCACAGATCCACTTGTCATTATATTTTTACACATTTGGAAAATCCTACATGATTCATAATACCATTCAACCTTCCATAACATACGGATGACTCCTTTTCGTTTCTCGTTTGTTTGTTGTTGTTGAAGAGTGAAACAAAAGCAATTAGAAGCTGCGATATGGGGTATTTTTGAACGTGTCTCAAAACTATAGTGGCAATTGGAACTAAGGCTACTGGAATTGCTATAATGGATTAGAGCCGAGATTCACAAATGGGGAATTTTAGGGGGAATAATTAGAGAATTTATGTACATTAAACATGGCAAATTTTTAGCCCCTCTCTCCCACTGGCACACTTCGTAACCCAAGGGCGAACCCCTTTCCCCCTTTGTCACGTAATGCTTTTTGATTTTTTTTTTTTTTTTGTTTCTTTTCAACAATTTTGCCTTTTTGGAAGTTATTACAATTTAAATAAAACTAATTTTAATGACAGTACTTTCTGTTACAAAATGCTTGTATTCTGAATAAATCTGTAGGTTTTTTTTTTTTTTGTTACCAACAAAGCAAAATATTAGCAAATGGTAGTATCGTAGGTTAATAATATTTTAATCCTATAAGGTGTTGTTTAATTAATTACCATAGGTATTCTGCTACTGCTATTATTGGCAGATCACTTGCTGCTGAGAAGCTTCAATGCTCCATGGCCTTCCACTAAACTCTTCGGGCCTTATGCAGAGTCGTAATGACGCGTGATTAGTGCCATACTAAAGAGTCCGACTAACATATGTTTCCTGCAGGTAGTTAGGCTTTTAGCATGATGCTAATCATACGTCAAACGGACTCTGCATAAGGCGGTTCGTCTTCACATACGATTTTTCTGTTTTGATATCGTCCATTAATTGCAATCTCCTTCGCCCCCTCCCTCTGTTTCCTGCCACCATACCCTCTAAAACGACCCTCATGATACCGTTCCTTCTTATCCAATGCCCCAAACAGTTTCTCTTCCTCTTCTTAATAAAACTTAACGTTGTTCTTTTCTCCCTACCATTTCTAACACCATCTCATTTGTTTTCCGTTTGACCCAGCTAATTCGCTCCATTCTTTTCCACATCCAGATTTGAAAAGCTTCCAGTCCTTTCTTTCTTTTTTTCGTAATGTCCATACAGTTTCATATGTTTCTGACCATACAGTAGAATACTCCACACGAAACACTTTATGAGACTTTTTTTTTCAACTCTGTATTTAAGGTCCCACAAAATAGTATCTTCTTCCTCCTAAAGACATCTTTCGCCATTTCTATCCTTGCTTTTATTTCACGTTCACCTTTCATATCATTACTAATAATACTACCCATGTATCAAAAACTAGTCACTTGTTCTATTTTCTCCCCTCCTACTTCTATATTTGACACCGATCCCTTCGTTCCAAACACCATGCCTTTTGTCTTTCTAACATATATTTTCATTCCATATTCTTCACAGCCCTTCATCAAGTTTTCTAACTTCTTATTGATTTTCTTTTCAGATTCTGCAACAAGCGCTATATCATCTGCAAACCGTATACGCGTAATCATTCTACCTCCTACTAAAATGTTGTCTTCTTTTTGTAGGCTGTTATTCACTATCTCTTCCAGATATATATTAAATAATGTAGGCGAAAGACAGCATCCTTGTCGAACTTCCGTTCCAATTGCACTCTCCTCTGTCATTTCCTCCCCTATTCTAACACTTACTTGTTGGTTCATTTGTAAGTTTCTTATGAATTCTACTTTCCTTTCTAACCTAACTTTCTTTAGAATTTCCAATAGCAATGCCCAATTCACGCGGTCAAAAGCCTTTTGCACATCACGAAATACTACATACACTTCTTTCCCTTTTATTATAAACCTTCCATCGATCACTCTTAATACTGTAATCCCAATGTTTAGCAAAAAGAGTCCAGCTATTTTTTCTAAAAAAGTTATAATTTCGGTAGGTTTTATTCACATTAGGTTAGTTTTGATTACTTTATGTTAGATTATATTAGCGTAGGGGTCCGGCATAATTTTCGAAAAAAATTATAGAATTTCGCTTATTCCTATTAATACTAGATTAATTTAGGTTAGTTCAGGTTAGTTTAGGTTAGATTATGTTAGGCCTAAGCCTTGCATCTTCCATTTTTTACGTACTTCTTGGCCCTGTCTGCTAAGCATTTACTCTCCATACTTCTTGCAGGTTGACTTCAGGAGGGCTCAGTATAGACGTATGGCATAAAAACTACAGCGCATAAAACACGAACCAACTTCTGCTAGGTGACCACTAATAAGCACGAATGCTATCTAACCGAGTCAGGATAGAGTGCAGCAGGGGGTCCGAACGGTAGCGACAGGGATATACGTATAAACGAGTAAAGCGCAAGAGCACACTTTACACATACAATACTTTCACTATCACTCAAAATCCATTTCAATATCCTGTACACTGACAGTTATATTCATACCTTCATTCCTTCGCAGAAAATGTTTAACATCGTATTTTAGCTATAAACTTTCTATTTGTAGAACCGTCTGCTCAAGTGTACCCGCATTTTATTTTTACAAGTAGAGTGTTACTAATATAAAACCATAACAAGTGCTACTGAAGTTCGCATCATTGCCAAAAGCCAAAAGCCACCTGTTTTCACTACTCTCGTTTACATACATACCCACCGTAGCTAACCTGCGTGCTCCCTTTCGATATCCCCACAACGACATAGCAGCTTTGCCCAGCCCTAACTCGACTGGATAGCATTCGTGCTTTCTAGTAGCACCTCACATAGATTGGTTCGTGTTTTTACGCCATACGTATGGACCCTGTATTTATACGTAAATAGTAATTTTCTATTCCAAACTGTAAAAGTTTACACACCTCTTTTGACACTAACTGACTCGTATTTCAACCTAATCTAACCAAATGTAGCATATTTGGTATTTTTTTTATTATTATTATTTTTGTATAGTCTGGCGGTACAGTACATTCGCCTAGTTCTATTTCTTTCTCGGTTTTAGCTCATAAAAACGTTGTAATTATTCGCATAAAATGATACATTGTCACTAAGTAAACTCGTTACCAAAAATATGGTTTAAAGGACACGATGTGAATATTATTTAATTTATTAATATTTATAAAATTTTGATCGTTCGACATGGACAGTAAATTATAAAATGCAAGGAAGAACAAAATAAGCATATAAAGATCTTATACCTAATGTAAATTGTGATTGTTTTGACACGGAAATATAAATCCACTAACGAGATACTATCCTCTTTTCAGTATTTTACATCCACTTACAGGAATAGGGCACAAAGAAATATAAGCAGTAACTTACATGTAAAATAGGTAATCTTCGTTTTATTTTGAGTCACAGATCCACTTGTCATTATATTTTTACACATTTGGAAAATCCTACATGATTCATAATACCATTCAACCTTCCATAACATACGGATGACTCCTTTTCGTTTCTCGTTTGTTTGTTGTTGTTGAAGAGTGAAACAAAAGCAATTAGAAGCTGCGATATGGGGTATTTTTGAACGTGTCTCAAAACTATAGTGGCAATTGGAACTAAGGCTACTGGAATTGCTATAATGGATTAGAGCCGAGATTCACAAATGGGGAATTTTAGGGGGAATAATTAGAGAATTTATGTACATTAAACATGGCAAATTTTTAGCCCCTCTCTCCCACTGGCACACTTCGTAACCCAAGGGCGAACCCCTTTCCCCCTTTGTCACGTAATGCTTTTTGATTTTTTTTTTTTTTTTTGTTTCTTTTCAACAATTTTGCCTTTTTGGAAGTTATTACAATTTAAATAAAACTAATTTTAATGACAGTACTTTCTGTTACAAAATGCTTGTATTCTGAATAAATCTGTAGGTTTTTTTTTTTTTTTGTTACCAACAAAGCAAAATATTAGCAAATGGTAGTATCGTAGGTTAATAATATTTTAATCCTATAAGGTGTTGTTTAATTAATTACCATAGGTATTCTGCTACTGCTATTATTGGCAGATCACTTGCTGCTGAGAAGCTTCAATGCTCCATGGCCTTCCACTAAACTCTTCGGGCCTTATGCAGAGTCGTAATGACGCGTGATTAGTGCCATACTAAAGAGTCCGACTAACATATGTTTCCTGCAGGTAGTTAGGCTTTTAGCATGATGCTAATCATACGTCAAACGGACTCTGCATAAGGCGGTTCGTCTTCACATACGATTTTTCTGTTTTGATATCGTCCATTAATTGCAATCTCCTTCGCCCCCTCCCTCTGTTTCCTGCCACCATACCCTCTAAAACGACCCTCATGATACCGTTCCTTCTTATCCAATGCCCCAAACAGTTTCTCTTCCTCTTCTTAATAAAACTTAACGTTGTTCTTTTCTCCCTACCATTTCTAACACCATCTCATTTGTTTTCCGTTTGACCCAGCTAATTCGCTCCATTCTTTTCCACATCCAGATTTGAAAAGCTTCCAGTCCTTTCTTTCTTTTTTTCGTAATGTCCATACAGTTTCATATGTTTCTGACCATACAGTAGAATACTCCACACGAAACACTTTATGAGACTTTTTTTTTCAACTCTGTATTTAAGGTCCCACAAAATAGTATCTTCTTCCTCCTAAAGACATCTTTCGCCATTTCTATCCTTGCTTTTATTTCACGTTCACCTTTCATATCATTACTAATAATACTACCCATGTATCAAAAACTAGTCACTTGTTCTATTTTCTCCCCTCCTACTTCTATATTTGACACCGATCCCTTCGTTCCAAACACCATGCCTTTTGTCTTTCTAACATATATTTTCATTCCATATTCTTCACAGCCCTTCATCAAGTTTTCTAACTTCTTATTGATTTTCTTTTCAGATTCTGCAACAAGCGCTATATCATCTGCAAACCGTATACGCGTAATCATTCTACCTCCTACTAAAATGTTGTCTTCTTTTTGTAGGCTGTTATTCACTATCTCTTCCAGATATATATTAAATAATGTAGGCGAAAGACAGCATCCTTGTCGAACTTCCGTTCCAATTGCACTCTCCTCTGTCATTTCCTCCCCTATTCTAACACTTACTTGTTGGTTCATTTGTAAGTTTCTTATGAATTCTACTTTCCTTTCTAACCTAACTTTCTTTAGAATTTCCAATAGCAATGCCCAATTCACGCGGTCAAAAGCCTTTTGCACATCACGAAATACTACATACACTTCTTTCCCTTTTATTATAAACCTTCCATCGATCACTCTTAATACTGTAATCCAATTGAATCTCTTGTACCCTTACCTCTCATGAACCTAAACTGTTCCTCCTCAACTTTTTTATTTGTTCTTCCATATGGCCTTCAGTTCAGAATTCGAAGCAAATTTTTTGTTTCCTTAGATATAAGACTAATAGTTCTATAATCCTCACATTTCCTTGGGTTCGATTTCTTAGCCATCGGTATCATGATCTTCTTCAGGAAGTCTTTTGGCCACTCTCCTATCTTATGTATTTCATTGCAGAATCAAAAGTATTCTTTCTTGCCCTTGTCTCCCATATTCTTAATGAATTCGATTGATATAAGCCGTATTATCTATCCCAGTTGCCTTTCCATTCCTAATATCGGATATAGCTTTTCCAAAGTCATCCCGAAGAATACAAAACCCTTTGTCATCCTCGGATACTTTATTTTTCACTTCAACATCTAAAGGCCACACGGTCTATCCCTCCTCTCATATAATTCGTGAACATATTCTTTTCATTTTCCTGCTGACTTCCTAGTCCTTTGCTGACTACCTTCCCGTTTTTTTTTTCTTTTTTTTGTACTGCCATCGTAATATCTATCCTCTTGTCTTATCCACAGTTCCACACATTTCACCTTCTTGTACATTTCCTCATATTTTCCCATTCTTCTATGTCCTTGTATTTTCTTTTGTAAAACTCTTCCCTTGCGCTGTCTGTTTTCCTTCGCAACTCGTTTTCTAACTTTCCTGTACATCTTTCTACCCTCTTCCATATCAACCCATTTTCACGTCCTCCTTTTCCTCATTTTCTGCAACACCTTTTCTGTGACCTGTGGTTTCTTAGCCGTCTTGTATTCGCGGTAACCTTCTACTTATTCTGCAGCCTGTTGTATGCAAAATTTAATATAGTGTATTGAACTTTGTTTAACTAAACAGTCTTAATTCTTCGAAATTGCATATTGTCATTTCCCACGGAAATTGTATCCATTCTCATAGGCCACCGATGATTGGCAATGAGAAAGTACTGTTGAAAATGCAGGTGAAAGAGGATCTAAAGAACTTATATAGACCTCTTTTTCAGGGATGCAGCATGCTTTATGTATTTGAAATCTACCAGTGTCGACGATGCAAAGAAGCTCCCTTCCTCTTTTAAACGGAACGCATAATTCTTTGGCCCTATTCCTATAAATGCATTAATTTCCCACCCTTCAGGAACTTCGTTAGTTAGTTCACCCATGTAGGAACCCAAAGAAAGCGGAAGTTTTTCATTACGTGGCTGTACAAACATAATACTATCGGTGTCGCAGTACAACACACGGTCAGCCCCTACTGTTGTTAATAATTCATAAAGTTTTAGACGTGCCCATGAGGTGATGAACGCGGCAAGGACAACATTTGAGAACTTCCATGGTTTGTTTTTGTTCTCAATGTTTTTATACGTTACAATGAGATGCCGCTCTCCAATAGGTAATACAGTTTGCACCTCGTATTGTGGTGCCCACAGATAAGTCAAAAATTTATCAGGAGTATCGAGAATTACCGATTGCGATAAATCCGTTCGCTGTCCCCATTTTCCATATAGCGAATTGAGGAATATTTTAGAAATATACCTCAATCCCGGGTTCTTCCTCATATTATCATAATTTAATTTAATGCCTTCATGGGCATAATAGTCTGCAATATATCTTTGCTGGTCTTCTTCGGTTTTGCAAGAAGCAGGAAATCCCGAAGATTCCTGCTTCATTTGAAGAAAGGAATTCACATAGTCTTCAAACAGACCATTTGAATTATCCTCCTCGCCGCCAACCAGGTTAAATTCCCAGATTTCAATTACTTGCAGAATTTTGTATCCCAGCTGTAAAGCTACATGGAGTTCAGGGGTACAGTATGTGCCCGTTAAGGTTCGCTCGGAATCTCTATGCACGCAATTGTCAATACTTTTTTCCATACACGTATGGCACAACCCAAACAAAAGACGCCCATTACACGCATATGGTAACACCGGAAAATACAAGTCATTTGGGGGTAAAACAGTGCATTTTACTAACCCATGAATACTTTCCACGTTTGGAAAGTCTGGCCCCTTGTATATTTTTGGCTTACCTACAGGCATTGTTTTACGTGCCATCACCCAAGGGTATAACGATGTTACATCATAATATGCCACGGTTTCCTCGCTGGTACACTCGAACAAAGCATTAAAGCATTCTGTACGACCACCATGAAAACTATCTTTTGGTATTAGATGATCAATAAGATCCTTACAGTGAGTTTGAATAAACTCCTGCATGGTCTTATCAGTCTTCACCCAATGATCCCATTCGCATTCCCACATTTGAACAACATTAAGATTTAATTTTTTCAGGAATGCTATTTTCGTGGTGGTTCTTTCATATCGGTCTTGTAAGGATATACCTTGCTTAGAGGTGGAATCCAAAGACACGTGTCGAAGTGTAGGATAGCAGGTTAAACACCCGTGGAAAAAACAACCATGAAATTCGAAAACTGTATTCGTTCGAGGTTCAAAACCATCAACCTTATACCTCCCAAATCGTTTTTCCAATCCATTCCCGGAATGTTGGATTTTATTACCCCTGGTACGTTCTAAATACCGTAACCAGTACATTGCCTTAAGGTTTTGTCGGTCACGATGGTCGAACCCATAGGGTGGAATAATTGGAATAATTTCTTTAGGCAAATATAAGGTACGATAGGTCAGTATGGCCAAACTAGCAATAGTAGGCGCGACGATAAAACATTGAATGCCATTCGTTTTTTCCTCAATTAAGTTTGAAAATTTAAATACAGCCTCTGCTAAAATTTTGACATCATTTCGACAATACTCCAAAATCTCATTTTGGAGATTATACTCCTCGCCACTTGCAGCACGTTCTTGGTGCCAGGCGATTAGTTGCTGTCTTTCTTCCGTGCTTCGCGAGTCAGGATCAAAATATTCAAGAGCGGGAACCGGACCTACATAATTTTGATTTTCCAAAGTGTTAAATAAATATGGGAAATCTCCCTTTTTCAAATTTCCAGATAGGCCTAAAGTTGTAGGGAGTTTTGATAATTTTATACCCATATACAAATATGTGTCACGGAAGTAAATCTTTTGTCCTAAACGCATTTCAACAATTTTTTGCCCTGACATTATTACTTCAGGTGTATGATGATGGCTCGTTATCAAAGTTTTAGCACAGAACTGCATATCATAATTACTCCCATTATGGGAAAGTACAATGATTTTTTTAAACATTGGTCGAGTTATTATTACATGATTAACAAATCCATCAATGTCTTGGAAATCAAACGAACGGATACCATTTTTATCTCCGCATACAAAGCAGGGATCATCCAGCTTTCCATCCTTACACTTGTAACAGGCATGAATACAATTTACGAAATTCACGTAATGTTCTTGTTCTCCCTGTTCATTTTTAGGAAGTAACATTGTTTCTACATCAAAGATTATGTATAAAAAGGCCTCTACATGTTGCAAAGTAGCAGCCTGAACAAAACAAATGTGGTCATCGTTCACATACGTATAACACGTTTTACAATAACGTTCACCGCATTCGTGTTCAGACTTACGACCTCGCATGTCAACCATATCACCACATTGGACACAAATTGTTTTTGTTTCGCATAAAGTCTTTCCGCGAACAATCACCGTTTTATGATTGGCAAAACATTCTTCTGAAGAAAACAGTCTGCGACAATCACTACATTCGCGTTTAATATCATTATTAGCATTAGAAACATCGTGATACTTCTCGCACATCCTACATTTGAAGTTACACTTATGATCTTCTGTATGATAATATCCTTCCAAACAATACTGGCAATACCCATTTTTGTTCAATAGAGTTCTAATGTTTGTAATTAATTCATAGTGTCCTTCAGTATACAAAATGAAAATTTTCTTTGATGCATGTATTCCAGGATAAATTACAGTGTAGTCTCGAGTCGATCGGTTCTTTCCGTAAATAACAATTTGGTAATGAGGCATTAGCTTATTTTGGAACTTTTTCGCATCATCAATAGTACATCCATCACGGATTTCAATGTCAACTTTAGCATTGACACACAAATCCTTTGACTGATTTAACAATCGTTTAGGATGATTTTTTAACTTGTAAACTTGGATATGACGGTGATCAGCCCTAGCCATCCCAAGGACAATGCTCTTGGGAAGACATTCTTCATTTTTACGTCCTGTGTCAGCTCCGAAGCTATATAGGATTGTAAAGTGGGATCCGAATCACTATGAAAAAGAAAGATTACAAGAAATGTAAAGTGAAAAGTATAACAAAAATATGTCTGAGGCGAGATTGGAACCCAGGATGCCTAATATGTCGGTTGTCTAGCTTTCTAGACCACACGGCTATCCTGGTTGACTAAAAACGAAATGAGATAGTAATAAAATAATTACGTTTCCAATGTAATATGGAAATATTACAGTGTACAAATATAATCATATGATATGTTGGAGAGGAAGTAAAAGAAAAGAAAATGAAATCTCTGAGTTTTACGTCCCACGGTTATGCCGGCTAGGCTAAAGGAGACGGTGATGATGAGTAATGAGTGAAATGAAGAAAGTGGGAGGAAACGGGAGAACCCCGAGGAAAACCACGCACACGGTGTTTGTTCACCACAAAGTTCACTTGGCGGGAGCAGGATTTGAACCCGAGACCCCATGACACCAGAGGTGAACGCTCTACCACTGAGGCACCGCGGCCCCAGGAAGTAAAAGAATATGTCACTTAACACGAAAGACAGAAATCAATAAAGTACTCTTCCAAATATTGATAAGATAATCGAGAACCAGTTTACAGAATTAGAAAGTGTTTCTTTCCTCGCGTATATCATTTTGTGTTCGCGAGTTGTCTGTTTATTCATTGGGGCTACAGAAATATGATGCAAAGTGCTCCCTTGTTTCTAGTGCATTCCTTTATTATCCTTTGTTGCCACATATCAGACTTCTGTATTGTACATTTTCAGCACATGTAGCTTCAATAGTGTGCAACACTGTACCACTACACTTCACTGTTACGTTTAGTAATAATAGTGCATTTTAAATCTGTGCACACTTGTATATGGTGCTATTTCAAATAAAATACTTTATGCTGAGTTGACAACACTGTTTCACCTATGGCAACACTGTTTGTGGTGTTGGATAGAGCATTTTGTTTTCATTATATTGTATAACTTTGGTTTTGATTACTTTAACGGGTTTCAAGATATTCTCTTTAAACGTACATAATTCTATGATATAATATTTTGGATATTCAAATTTTGAAGTCCTCTAGCTCCTATTCTTCTGGTCCATAGGACCTTAAATTTTGATCATTTTCATTTCTCATGATGTTCTATCAGATGTAGTATGCGGCATTCAGATTTTAGCGACAACTTGTGGGACCCTTCCGTGTGAGAAATGCAGTGCAATGATTATTCGATAAAAATACTTGGAATTTGAAATAATATAAATAGCATAAAACTGCATAGAGTTGACCGTATAAATGCTCTTGGTGTGTTAAATCTCTCGTTTGATACTTGTCTGAATCTAATTGTAAAAGTTGACTTAGAGAAATATAGGGTTTATAATGACACTGCGAAATGGGTTCAAGAATATTACTGTGCTTAAAATTTTATATAATGCATATGAACGTTCTAAACTAGAATACGCGTCGATAATTTAGAAATCTAGTACACAAAAATATATACAGTATCTAGAGTCAATTTAATGCAAATTTATGTGTTAAATTAACTGCATACAGGAACTTCTATCAGGTATTTCTATCAAATTTTTATTGCATTCTCTCAAAGCAAGAAAGACTAATTTTCTTTCATGTTTTTAAATAAACTTACATATAATGAGATTGATTCAGTAACATTGCTGTCAGGAATCTTCTATCATGTCCCGAACAAGAAAATGCGTTTGCAGTTACAAACACAAAGTATTGGAGAGCACGAACGTAATTGATATATCGCTCATTACATTTTGTATAATATTATCCAAATGGGAAGTCCTACAATAGATATGATTGCTTTATATGTAAATCAATGATTTAAGTATATAATTTACTATATAGAAGGATTTATGAATTGTAACTATGTTTACATGTTATACTGCTGATCACTATCAATAAGTGTACACTTGCTGTGTTCAATTTACATTAAAAAATTTAAAAAAATATGTAAATGTAAGATTTACTCAAGTTAAAATGATATCAGCCTCCTGTTTTAATGTTTTGGCAACGGACCTGTTTATTACTGTCTTCTAATCCTGGTCGTGTATACAGTATTAATTTCAGTAACCTAGTTTTCGCTCTCTTTTGCTGATGGCGGTATTCAGGGTTTCGGAAATCACGATATGGGGCCTTATTCGAAAATCTGTGGCTTTACCACTTTTCAAAGATTTTGCGGACTTCAACGCAACGCAAAATCTGGAACAAGGAATTGTAAGTGCTAAAACGCAGAAGTTGCTTTGCTTTGACGCAGACCCGTACAGTATGAGATCTCCGATCACGAATGCTCTACTTTCATAGTTGAATATTTTGTAATAATGATTCCTCACAAATATTACGTGTTGCAGTACACAAGTGTTTTTATCATTTATATAACCACATATAGTACATAGTTTTCGAAAAAAAACATGTGACTTACCTATAATCTGCCTCTCCTGTATCTTAGAACCTATAGCATGAAAATATTGACTTTCCTACCTATAACAAGCGCTCAAAGATTCCTCTGTTCATTTAAAGACAAGCTTCTACTGTATACGTTGACGCAAGTATTGTGTACATCTGTAAACAGCAACTGCATTGTCTTTTATACTTGTTGCACCCTAACGGATCTTTTGAATAAGTTACGTAGAGATGTTTGATTTCACATTTCACCACTTCCAGGTAGCGTATTCTGTGGAAGTTAAATCTAATGTATGAAATCATAACGTCCAATTTAACGGCATGTGAAGGCTAATTGGGTTCATTCACTTTCTTTGTCAAGTAGGCTGAAGTACCGTCCCGTTGGAAGTGCATTTGTTGACGTATGTTCTATGGTATGCCCCCAACGCAGGAGTAGCATCTCAAGGAAAGCAACGGAGATTCTTACATTCCTTTAGTTCCATTTAGATTACTTTCCGGGATTATTGGTCTAATTAACATGGTACTTTACATATTTACTGAAAATCGTCGCTGGAACTGAATTGCAATAGTTGCAATTTTCTCAGTCCAATTATGCCAATAATTGTGAGCATTGTAGATGCTGACTCTAGTAAATGTTGTGTCATGAGCGAACATGGTGTACCGAATTAAATATTGATTCCTAACTATCTATATAGAACTTCTATTCACTTTTCTTCGAAATACTAATGAAGTCTTTTTACTAGTTGGAAATAATGATACATCTCATCCATTAAAGATTTCCACATAGCCATTTGGTACCCGAACCCAATACGGCATGCAATGTTTCTAGCACCGGTACTTGATGTTGAGCTGAGTTCGGCAGACTTAGGTATCTGTTTGTGAATCTGAAGTGCCATTCTACTCTTTCTTTCCAAACAATTTCAGATCTGGTCACTCTGCCGAACTCCTATATGAGTTGGTTCGATATTTGGGCTCTTGTAAGTCGCCTCTTCTCTCTCACTCTCTCTCTCTCTCTCTCTCTCTCTCTCTCTCTATATATATATATATATATATATATATATATATATATATATATATATATATATATATATATATATAAACACGATAGAAACCCATATTTACAACAATTATTGAAATATTTTTGGGGAAGACCCAAAGAACTACAGTATAAATACCCCAATCCAAATGTACAAATATCAGGAGTTCGAAAAGTTCTGCACCATAAAGAAAATCATATTATTGTTCAAATGTTATCCGTTGAGTCCCACTCATTCTGTAGGCGGAATAGCACATTATTGCACATACTAGGGACATAAGCAGGACCTCTTGTTTTGCTTATATCTTTTATTATTTTGAATTTTTCCAGCAATCGTCTCAGGATGGCGTGGAATACTAGTTGTCGTTCGAATTGACTTCGATTGAAGTTACTGGCAAAATCTCAATGTGAGTAATATTCAGGTCCACGCTACAGTATTATTTTCTCATGTTTACCCTACGACAGGATAATTTGCTCAGCAAAAGAACAATAAAAAAGGAATTTTCATTTTTTTCTTATTGGGTGGAACTTCTCTGATGCCCAGTACTTGTTTTATTATATTTGGTCAGATTGATTGATTCAGAAAGTAGGTTACCTATAAATTTTCCTTTTCTCGTTTCAGATTACTGGGTACAAATAAGTGAGTGAAAGGAGATGCAGATGCAAGGTGAAAAAGCAAATGTGGTTTCCCTGTCTGGTAGTCTCAGTTATACTAGAGACGCAGCACAGGACACCTAGACAGCATCAGTCATGCATAACTTAGTGGAGAAATTGGTACGTCATTTAAGGTGACTGGTAGTATGCACAACAAACGTAATGACAATTTAAAGCCTGCCAGGCTGCAAAATATGAAAGGAGATCAACCAATGAGTTAGTTGTTGTGTGCAAGAGCTCAACGGATAGCATCCGGACCCTGTATAAGAAAATCGAGTGTCTGACGCATTCTTCAGTAGTAGTATCTATATAAGATCTCATGGTGGTACAGTGATAAAACGTGTAGGTCTATAATGAATGGCTTGTGGTTCTATCCGAGTTCGTGGTGAAATTTGATGAATGTCAGTTCAGGAAATATCCTGAAATTCTCCCTTTTCACTCTACTTTCACATTTCATCAAATCTTAAATTTACTGGATAATCACTAATTTTTCTCTTAAATTCGTATCTGTTAAGTGTAAAACTAAAGACTTATTTTGCATAGTAGTTTAAAAGAGTTTTACACATTAGCTATCGCACTTTCTCTTGATTTCTTTCGGTTGACAAGTAAGTTTACAACTTGTTATAAGTGTAATTCCTTAATTTCCTTCTTCTAACCAGACAGTTGTGTTTTCTGTATATGTAATCTAACTATATGCTTACAGAATTAGGGATATGCCAGATAAGCTTAATTCAGAATTTCGTATTGTATTATTAAATACCCAACTGTATATATATTTCATATATTTAAAAACTTAGAGCAAGTTTTCCTCAGTTTGTTGAATAATTATGAAATCAATATTTAAAAATTCTGATTCATGTACTTATGCTCATAAAATAAAGGTAAACTTTTTGTTCTTGTTGTGAAATGTATTTTATTCATTTCTTTTCATAACTGTATTGAAATAATCTAACATTTGAAACTAAAACACAAACATACAAATCAAAATTATCTAACTATTGAACAAAATAAAGAGACATATTACACTTTGTAAAAATAGTTACATCGTTTGAACTGATTGAAATGCATAATATTCATGTACCAGTATACGTAAAGCGGAAAAGAAGGCAATTGTTAATTTTATTGTATAATAATTCACAGGTTTTAAGTATTACATTTATAATAGTTACACTTCCATGCGAAGAGAGTAAGTTCTATAAAATTATGGCTAGCACACGTTACTGCTGTTTATCATAGAAAAGGCGCAGAATAATGACTACTCAATATCATGGATAAGTAATTCCAATTAGAGCAACCATAATCTTAGAAATGGCCACAACTTAATCAGTGTCCACTTTCACTTTCGAAATTTATCTATTTCCCTAAAATTGAACAGATAAATATATATGTAAATTAACATGTAATACGAACAAAGCTACTTAGCAACTACTATATATGTAGGTATTCTTGAACTGTTGGCCAGGAAAGCTTAATGACTACAAAGTAATTTTAGGTAAAACATTTGTGAAATGTAGAAATGTTCATTTAGTTGGAAAGAATATATACAGAGTAAAACTTTAGGAAAACTATATACACAGAAATATTAATATGAACCATTTACAAAGATGTAAATCTATCCTAGGTACCCATACGATAAAAGTACAATCAATAAGTATAAAAATGAGACTGTTTGCAGTTTCTCCTTTAAGCATCATTGCCAATTAGACAATACTTCAATTTATATAATACATGAAGAAGAATGTATTTTGCTATTATATGTAATGTACAGTCTTGTTAAAAATATTACTACCCACTTCTCTTTAAAAAGAGTTGTATCCTTATTTATCCAATGAAGTTCATTCATACCAAAACATAAATCTTCTCCGTTCAATTGCAATCCTTACTTCAAGTCAAAGTATTAAATTTCCTGCTCGCAGTTAATAGAATATAACCTATGATAGAGTAGTGTGCAGTGATATTTTTGAACAATACTATACAATGTAAAAAAAAGGATTTAAAACAGTTGAAACAATTCACGTGTGCCTCAGTTTTTGTTCAACCGTGCGTATACATCATAAAACATACGTAATATGTCGAAGAAAGAATAAAATCTTTCACCCTAAAGAGACGAGGAGGAACTGTTGCAACAAATACTATAATTGTACAGCAAAAGTCAAAACTACTTTTCCTAACAAATAAATTCGTAATGACTTGAAAAAACAAGGTGATTCAGTGGAAGAGCGCTCATCTCAGATTAGAAGTGAAGTGTCCTTGGTTTCATTTCAGGCCATGAGAACTTGTGGCAGAGAACAAAGCTGTGTTTTTCTAGTGTTCTTCCGTTTATTAGCATAATCTCAGCCCACCAATTCTTCCATAATAATTCATTTGAGTTCATCAGTCTTCTTCAGCCTTTGACATAAACGGTGACGCTTCACTAAACGTGCTATGTTGTGTACTAATTTAAGTGTAATTTTCTGAATCTTAAACAAAACTTATCAATGGTAAGTATTTTTATGCAATCCTCTACCTATTTGAACCACAGTTTTCAGAAAGGTCACAAGCAACAAAAATAAAATTTTACACGAGACGCAAAAAACTGAATAGCTTAGAAGTGCTTACATATTCACGAACGTAATTACGTATGGTCATTTGTTTCTACTATTAACAATATTGCATAAGAAAAAATTGACTTATTTTAAAATATAGGATATTAGAATATTGCTTTTTTTCGTCAGCCTGATACATCCTTCTTGGGAAATATTTTTGTTACCTATACTGGCAACCAAACTTGGGGTCCTGTGCATTTTCATAACTCTCTTAAATTTATTTATTAATATATCTTAATAAAACTCGATACACATGATTCTCATGGGATGGACTTTCTTACGAAATGTCACCAACCATTCCCCAGTGTTGGGTAAGTTAGTTGTGAAAATGTAACGCATTACAACTTACAAGTTACTTTACTTTCCCTTAAAATGTAACGCATTACAAGTTACTTTACTTTCCCTTAAAATGTAACGCATTACAAGTTAATTTACTTTCCCTTAAAATGTAACGCGTTACCTGCCCGAGGAAACTAACTGTTAACCTACTTTGAAAGAAACACAAGTAATGCGTTAACCTTAGGTCCAAAACTTTGACAAATACAAAAAAATCTTATTATTTCAATTTTTCCTCCTCCTCCTCCTCCTCATCCTACTACTACTACTACTATTACTACTATTATTATTATTATTATTATTATTATTATTATTATTATTATTATTATTATTATTATTATTGCACATTATGATTTTTCCCAATCATTGTAAATGTTTAGAACTGTACGTTGATAATACTAGCGTTGTCATATCCTTTCATGTGGACAGTTACTTCTAGTAATAAAGTAGGCCTGCTCATCAGTCACAGTTTATTCATATTAACCCCTAACTGTACATCGTTAATTATGGCACCCATCAAACATATCCACAGTAATAACAACTACAAAAAATGCGCTATTATTGAAATGCTATATTGCGCTGTAAAAAAATTCACTTTTTGTACGCGTAAATTGCAACAACTTTTGATCACTTCTTTTACGTATGTGTGCAACAGGAGAGTATATTGTATACAAAATGTGTAAGAAACGTGCAGAAACTTCCAAGATGCAAGTCGTGCACATTTCTCACACGTTTTGTACACACTTCACACTAGGCGCACAACAAGAATTTTAGGAATGATAAAAAATGGATTTAAAGATTGCAATCTTGGCCAAGAATTTTAGGAATGATCCAAAAAATGCATCAAAAGATTGCGGTATTGGCCGATAATTAGTTTTTGAATCAGGGGCCACAAACTATTTGAACGTCCCCTAAATCGAGTTTTCTTGTTTTCTACGGAATAACCACATCATACTGAGTTAAATGATCGTTTCGGGTTGGCTACACTATATGTAGTTCTCCAGATATAAGGCGTACAGGAAAATTTTTGATCGAAGAGCTTTTGATCCAAAAAGTGTAAGATGTTTTACAGCGTGTGTGTGTGTGTTGCACTATTTGCAGTTCCTGTAGCATATTGTAAAAACATTTTTGTTGACAAATAAAACATATTATAATGATTTTACATTAAAGTTTTGACGTTTTACTGACTAATTTAAAATCTACTTATTCAAGTTGAAAGAGTATATCGTAGAAAATCACTATATCATTGTCACGATAACCAATCAACCTTCTACTTAACCTACACTCAATATACATTTCTTTATTTAATCTCTTGAGAAAATGAAATCTTATCCTTTTTCTTACTTTGTTGCAATTGAAACTTTTTTTCTTGAAGTAATTGCTATTTCTAAAGTCTCCATAACAGAATAGCACTATACAAAAATGAAATATTGAAAAAAGCATTAATATAATATTAGTAAGAGCACGCGTAAACAAATTATTAACATATGGACAATAGGTTGATCCCAAATGTTTGTGTGGGTGCTGTTTCGATCTACTCTAAAACTTTAGATGCTTACTCAAATTTGTGGACGAACTGCTGGCTGTTGACAAATATTTCCTGCCGAGGCACTTCTGACACTTTATTTTTAAATTTTGTCCACTATCATCCTCATCGTCAGCTTTTAAGAAAAAGTATTTTTTCAAATGTTCGAACAGTAAAATATTTTCGTTCTTCATCTTTATAACAACAACACCAACCAAAGTAAATTAGACCACCATTACTCTCGCAGTTCAATCACTGAATGTATTGATTTTAAGCTGTGACAAAATCTTTCAGGTTCTTGAAATCAGTACACGTTATTTCCCTGAGGTTATACTTACCTTCTAAAAACAGCAATGACACTAAGATCTTATCTGTTTCTCTGTGTGCCGGTGACTGACTGCCGACATAGGCCTAGTTCATGCTCCATTGCTCCATTCTGAGAAATTTACTATAGGAAAGAAACGTTTGTTTCCGAAAAAAATATACATATATTATAGTTACTCATCCGAAATGTGAAGCAAAAAAGTAATGTAAACTAGGTACGTTACTCAAAAATTTGTAAAGCGTTACCGTTACAGTTACTTTGGGAAGATATAACGTGTTATTAGGAATCGTTACTTGCGTTATGTTACTTCCCAAGACTGCCTTTCCCTTACTTCATCATGCGAGGTAGGGGAGGGGGAAAACGCAAAAAATCGTAGAGTTCGACATGCCTGTACTAAAAATACAAGCATTTTTTAAAAATAATATTCAAATTGTGCAAGCTATAAATGTGCAACTCTTAGCTGTCATTAAAATTGACTTTTTTATGCTTTATCTGTATTTTTGTTTTATCTGGGGAGTCTAGACCTCTAACGATACATAGCAGTAATTTGTTGTAAAGTATGTGTACCAATCATTGGCTTTTAGGGCGAACACTAATCGGAAAAAGGAAAATCGGTTCTCGTTTTTGAATTTCGCACAAAAGATCCATTGTCTATTTTGACATATTTTGCTTTCTCCAATTCAATCTCCCGTTATGGTTCTGGCAGGTTGTTTCTTTTTCTTAGAGGTACAGTGGCTCAGTCGTAGAGCGCTTACCTGCGATGCGTGGGTTCGATCCCTGCGATCCCTGGTTCGATCCAGACACAAGTAAGTTTGTGATGAACAACATTGTGTCCATGGGTTTTCTCGGGTACTCCCATTTCCTCCTACAATCTCATTCCACCATTTCTTTCATCATCATTTACTGCCTTAATCATTATCTCCCTTAGCCTAAAGAGCATAATCGTGGAACGACGTTAAATTGAAATATTTTTACTTTCTTTGCTTCTTCGTTTTTAACGATCGGATGCTCTTCCTGACACCAACCATTACTAATTACAGGGAGCTTGGGATCGGCACCTTCTAGTGCTGAATTGTTCTTTTCATGGAAATACATGAGAGAAAATATAGTATGACACTAGGGAAAGTTGTGAGGTGTTACTCTGACTTCATATCGATACTATGCTCAATCGATTCTTTATTACATATGAAAAATTACGCAAATGGATAAATCTCGATCGCAAATGTGTTTGAATTACGAACGTAAAAAGTTCAAAATTGAACAGGTTTTGCAAAAAGTTTTTAAGTAACCATTTCATCAGAGAGACGCTTCATTTTTTATATTGGGGTGTTTACTTGGGTGTCCAGCACACTGATGAGGTCAAAAATATGCAGTTTGCAAGATAAAGCACTTATTGCGGAGGAGATGAAGGGTAATGGCGTCTTACAACTTGCAAATTGCCTCCTGTTTGGCACACGAAGTCGATAAGCTAATAAAATGTTTTTGCTACCCCTATTATACTGTATTGTCATTCAAATATCCCTTTCCTGTGTGGCCACCTTCAAACTGAACAATGACATTTTGTCTCCGAAACAGTTTGCCAGGCATGCGAAATTCAATGAAGAACGTCGTGTTATTCATAATTAATCTTGTGATAATTATATTGTGATGTTCTTGCCTTCTGTAGGTAGGAGTGAGACCGATATTTTCTCAAGAGGCTCTGTCACCAATGTGTTGTTTTGCCCACATCAGCTGTCCAGCAAAAGGTTTGCACTTTGCACACTACAGCATAGTATCATATGTGGAAAAGAAAAATCAGTTTATTGTTAAAATGTAGTTAAATCAAATAAATTATCCACCACAGTGAATACGAATATCAGTTTACACCACCGGCATTTCCTTTGTAGTCAATCACGCGGAATTGGTGCTTCAAACAGATCGCGCAGCGCCAGAACGGCCGGCCGCGAACTATCCTGAGCGGTACTCCGAAGACTCCGAACCTGTGAGCTTATGTTTATGCGGTGTTTCAATACATCATTGCTTCCCATTTTTTTCTTTTTCTTCTTTTTTTTTTAAAGTTTTCAGTGAATTGAAATGCTGATTGTGGGAAGATATTGGCCAAACTCCAGGTAATATTTAAGATATTCAGCGATAAAATAAGCCGAATAACAATAATAATAATAATAATAATAATAATAATAATAATAGATTAGGGGTAATTTGCGCTCAAAGCTGTGAACAAGGTGGCTTTTATTCTAGAGAAAACCAATGTTTGTATACATCGTCGCTAGCCGATTGTTTGTTATTTGGCCACATTTATCGCCGAATATCGTAAAATATTCTCTGAAGTTTGGTCACTATCTTCCGACAATCGCCATAAAATCTGTTGAAAATTTAAAAGAAAAAGGTTAGCAATAAGATATTGACATACCGTCTTCTACAATGCATAAGCAGAGGCCAACTGGGTTCGGAGTCCTGTTTAGTTCAGCGGCCAAACGTTTCGGAGACAAATGTCATTGTTCAATTTGATGGTAGCCACATGGGAAAGTGACATTTGAATGGCAATACAGTCGAATAGGGGTGAAAAATACATTTTATTGATGTGCCAAACAGAAGTCAATTTGCAAGTTGTAAAACTCTATTACCCTTCACCTCCTCCTTAATAAGAGCCCTTATCTTCCGAAGTGCGTACGTTTTGACCTCACCAGTGTGCTGAGCACCCAAGAAAATCTCCCAATAAATAATTTGAAACGTGCGTTTCAAAAATAGTTATTTCAAACTTCTTGCAGAATCTGTTCAATTTTGAACTTTTAACCTTGTAGTTTAAACATGCTTGCGAGAAAGGATTTCTCCATTTGCGTAATTGTTTCATATGTAAAAACGAATCGATTGAGCATAGTATCGATATAAAGTCAGAGTAATACCCTGCGACCTTCCCTAGTCAGTGGAAATAGTACCATGTGCTTTAATTTCTTCATATGAGGAATGGTGTTTGATTTACAGAACAAGTCCGACAAATTGGGTTTTGTATGAATATGTATTTTTATATACAAATGAATGATAAATGAAACTGCCCTCTCACTCCCAACCCTTCCTTGTGATGTTCACTGCATTAAGGGGGAATTTTCTTTCATATATAGCAAAGATAATATATATATATATATATATATATATATATATATATATATATATATATATACATGTTTGCCAAATCATGTATTGAGACTTAACAAGGGTATTACCAGATTAATGGCTGATGAAAATATTCACACCACACAATAGATAACAATATTAAAAAGGCAAGTTCACCTTTTTTTGCTTAGCGTCCTTTGTAGTTGAAGCTCCTGCCAGAAAAGTATCGGAAGGAACATCAAAACCATAATGAAGAGAAACAGATTCTAGTTCAGATCTTCCAGTTTTAACTATGTTTAGGTACGACTTTGTACGAAGTTTTTCATGCGATGGCTTTTTGTATCTGCAAGAAAAGAAAAAAGTAATATATATATATTCATTCCTATCAAGCTATGCTGTAAAACAGATTGTTCCTTGTCTTACAAGCCTAAAAACGTAAATTAGAAACAAAACACTTCAGTGCAGATGATTTAATAGTATTATTCTAATTCTAATTCACGTAGTGTAGGCCACAGTGACTCAGTGATAGGGCGCCCATCTCTGATGTGTGGGTTCCCTGGTTCGATCCCAACTCGAGCCAAGTGGGTTTTGTGATAGACAAACATTGTATGAGTGAGTTTTCTTGAGGTACTCCCATTTTTTCCCTCTTTCTCCATTCCATCAGTTTATTCATCATAGTCTCTCTTTTGCCTCGGTGCATAACCGTGGTGTGAAGATATGTGTATTTCGACACATAATGAAGGATTTTATTTCGGACTTTGGGACATTTTATTTTAAAATTCTATGCAGTAAAAAGCATCATCGTTTATTTAAAGTTGAATCACTTTTCATTTTTTTTCTAAGTTCATTTAATTTTCTTACAAGGAAGTTTTCTTGCTGTTTCTTAATTCCTTCAACACATGTAATTTCTTAATCAATAAAAACGACAGATTGTTTTCCTGTCAGCATTCCTATCATCACCTCACCTTTGGTTAATCTATGAGCACGCACTTTTCATCGAGACTGAAGAAATAGTCAACGACCCAGGATATTAACCCGGAAGGGACATCGAACAAAACGATTGAGAGACTTTTAGGAAGAGGCAGTCCGGATCGTATGAGAGACGAGTCAACATGTAGGAGCACTAGCTACAATTCCGAGTTACGAGAAGTTTACCTTGTTCTAACCTAGAGAGCACCTTGTCTTAGCAGACGTTATAGCTATCAACTACATGGACATTTCGTTAAAGAGCGATTTCGATATTGATTAAATTTACTGTTTTCGCAACGCTAGCTTTCCTGCCAGGGTTTTGCAGACCCTTAACACACGACTACCTGGACGCCCAGTAGACCAGAGAGAAGGATGGACGGACATCAATCCACTGGAAGAATCGTTGGGGAGGAAACACCGAGATTTACAAGTAAGTGCAAGTAGATTAATCAATTCTAAAAGTTACTCCCTTCTCACCCTTTTCAACCCCTTCGACATCACAATCTGTTTCTTTTGTACATGCTCAATTTCATTTGTAAGCAACCCAGGTCAGATCTTGTACTTTATGCTCTACCAGATTCAATGTTTACAAAATCCTGGACGCAACTTGTCAGTTCTGACATCCCCAATTACACCATTAATTAGTGCGTTATCTGAGCTTTCAGACTGACAAGGGGCGACTGCACAGTGGGACGTTAAACTCAAAGAAAGAAAGAAAGAAAGAAAGAAAGAATGTAGGTATAGAATGATTGAAGATCGTTAATTTTGCTTGATTTTCTCCTCTTAGAAACTATGATAAAAAAAAATAAAAAAAAACTAACATGGTTTTGTCTCAACAGCTAATTAGTTACTATCATGAAATATCTCAAATCACATAATATTCGGATCAACTTTACTTCGAATATCCATTCATTACCTATGTAAAGCTTTTGAAATAAGTTACTTCTCATTTGAAATAGGTATTACAACGTAATGTGTATCTTCATCTGAACTTATATATAGAGAGTTTGTTTCATTTTGTATAATCGTAAATGTATGTATCTGCTTCACTGCTGTGTTGAGTACATTGCCGAAATTCATCTACTATTATTTATTTCACATTTTTTTCATATTCTCAAATGTATACTACAGATCCATAAAACGAAAACAGCACAAACATGAAATCATAAATCAATAATCGGTAAGCTTGTCCTCTTTGTTCAAATGTATGAAAAAGGCGAGTATAAATGACAACAAATATATATATAATGACTAATGGTCGGATTTTATGACGTGTTCTATTTTCATCCTGGCATTCTTTTATATGTCAATTAAATATAAACACATTTCTGATTTTCGTGAACACGAAACTATACTTTTTATTGGTCATATAACTGCATATTTGAATTATATATTAGCTAAAGATCATATGTGCCCCTTAAGTGATATGAAAGCAGTTTTTGCCAGTTTTAGAAGAATTGCACTTCTTACTTAGAGATATATTTACCAACTTCTCTTCTTTAAAATATTTGCTTTCATGTAATGGGATTTAGAAGAATACTGTTCAATGTGAGGGTAACGGTTCTTCACATGGTTTCCCTTCGTTGTTTAACCTCCTGCATATCTTTCTGCCTTCTTCTGTATCAATGTTTCCACACCTTCCTTTTTCTCAATTTCTTCAACATCTGTCCTGTAACCCATGATTTCTTAGACGTTTTGTGTTCTCGGTAACCTACTACTTTTTCAGCAGCTTGCTATATGAAAAGTTTAATATGCTCTCATCGTCTGTTAGTAGCTGCACATGTGCTTTCCTCGTTCGTGCATTTTTCTTCATCTTGTTGCCTATTTTTCTTCTGCCTACATTTCTCAGTTGAATACCTGCTTAGTACAGCAAAAGGTTATGATTTTAAAAAATGACGGTCCCGGGAAGACCTTCGCGCTTTTCAAGCTATTCCAATACCTGTCCTGAATTATATAGTCTATTTGATATTTTCGGCCATCTATTGAGGATTTCCATGTATATCTTTTTCTCTTGTGCTGATTGAGCAGAGTATTCCCAATTACTACTGAATTTTGTCGATAGAAATTGGCCAGTCCATCTCCTCTTTCATTATTTGAAACTGAACCATATTTACCTACGACATTCCATTCCTATTTTTCTCCCACAATTGCACTGAAATCATAAATTACTATTGCACATGCACCCCTCTTCTCTTTGTCTATAACTTCTTCTACTTTCTCTTTTAAGCGTTAACCAAGAATTATTCTCACATCATTATGACCACCTTTTCATTGTCTGCGTAAAACGTTCTATATCCTTCGCTGTTCAACTCACCATTACCTTCCCATCAACTGCACAAACTTTGGTGGAAAATATTTGCATCCACATCCGGGGCAGATACCAGTAATTCACATTAAGTACGGTCTGAGATATGATATTGAGAATTTTTTTCCCCTGATCCATACCCTGAAATCAGCACTGGTACTTCTGATGAGACTAGGTCCTTTTATTTTTGAATTTGTAATAGACCTACTTATTTCTTTTTATTTTCTACACTGAGTGGACCATTTTCGAGTATGAGATATATTTGACATTCCTTATAACTTTTTTCTTGTCAGGGACAAGGCATCACTGTTTACTTTCAAGATGCCAAAAGTTAAGTACTGTACTAGCACGAATTTGCGTCGTTTTAGATTATAATTTAGATCATATTTTGCTATTATTTAGAACATGAATGTTTTTAGATAATGGAAATCCGAGCTCTAGTAACGATGTATTTTCAACATGATCATATAATGAAAATAAAATGCTAACGGAGTGCAAGGCAAGAAAAAATGTCTCCAAACAGATAGAGAATTACTGATACATAACATTTAATTACATTTACCATAAATGCTATTTTTGTTCAGTTTCTTGTATATTACTGTAAAATTAACATTATTCTACATGTATATTACAACAATACATATTTGGAAAATTATTGTCCGAGCTAATTGTGATAGTCCAATTTTGTGTTGTAGAGATGAATCAAAATGAGATCCATGACAAATATGACAAATCGTTAGTGATTATTTTTTTCAGATCTACTAGATAATGGAAATGTAATTACTTAATGCGAATATATTATATATTACGTAAAATATTATGCTAATACTAGTTACAATTCGTGTATTCTGTACTATGATTGTGTGGTAGCCTATTCACTGGAAGTAAAGTACTTTTGCCAAACATATAAATATCTCTCCAAATGTACAAGAATATCATGGGCACGTTTAAGAAATCTGTAACATGTTTAAAAGTATGTTGAAAATTTACACAATCATCCCAGAAATGCATATGTTTAAAACCTATACTCCTTCCTTAAGGATACTCAATTGCTTCAAATATCACATCATGCCTATATTAAATGTTTAAGAAACATTAATATGATCGGATTGTAGGTAATCCAATAGTTATTTGTTTTGTAGAAATTCTGAAACGCACATTTGCTTATCGTTATTTAAGTTCGCCGTAAATATGATCTAACATGTTAGAAAATCCTTCGAACAAGAGTTTTGTAATGGGATTCTTTCTTTAATTCGTTCATTTTGATAGAAACCTAATAACATGCTCGAAACAATTATATTCCACTATTGAGAACTATATTTAAATCTCTCCTCATTCAAAACTATTAAGAATAATGTAAAAAGAACTAATGATTGCATATAATACAACGTAGTAATAAACTTACAATTTAAGAAGAAGTGACGAGCCAATAACCGAAAGAGAACTTAAAGCCATTGCACCTGCTGCCATCCAAGGCTGAAAAAATATTAAATATATATTACAATCAAAACGACATATTAACAAAATATATTAAAATTAGTAGCAAGAACTATGTTGTCTTAAGATTCGTATTGTGTTGTATGAATAGGTATAGATATGTAAAAGGGGAATGAAAACAATATAACTGCAAACGATATATCAATGAAGGAAACACTTTCAATACAATGGTACTGTATCAATGCAGTTTGGAAGAACATATGTTTCACTTCCTCTTAGCAAAAAACAACGTGCAATTATTCTAAGTTTAGTATGGAATAGCCTTTGATATCTCCTGATAGGAGTGATATTTTCAGATTGTAGGATATTGCGCCATATTCTGTATTACAACATCCAACTAATGCTGCGAATAGATTTCCCTCATGCACCAAAATTATCTACAGCTCTGGAAAAGTTCGGGAGGGGGAGATATCTGTAAATACATATCTTGAACTGTGGTCCAAAGCATTCTTAGTAAGATTTTAGTTTTGTTATATCACAAACCATTTTTTTTGTGATTTTTTCTAGCGGAAGCCATCCTTACCCACTCGGGAAGAGGTACTAAGTAAAATAGATTATACTATACTTTTGCTGGAATAAGTGTGATTTATTTATTTATTTATTTATTTGTCTCCTTTCTTTAATTATTTATTGTTGGCTTTTATGATCTTGAGATCATAAACATACGGTAGGAGGTGACATGTATGGGAGATATGAAAGTAATGTATATGTGTAACACACGTCATAACACTAGGTTGTCTTAGAATGAGGAGTGAGGTTATCTTCTCGTCCCGAGGCAACCCGGGCCATTGATGTAAGAATGAGTACATTAAGGTTACTGTGGATGATATGATGGGAAGATGAAATATAAATGGATATCGAGGTGAAATACATCGAGAAGAGGAGTGTCAGGGTGGCCGGGGTATTGTATAACGTTACAGAGTGGAGCAGAGAGAGGCGGGTGGTTCGTAATGGTGGGAGAGTGACGAAGTCGGCTGTAGTATGTACTATGTTCATGAGTTGAGGACGGTTCACCGTTAGGCGGTGAGCGATATATTTCAGACGAAGATATTCTGTGTATGAAAGAAGTGTGGAAAAAGTAAAGCGACTATATAGGTCGGCAGTAGGGCTGGGTAAGGATATGCGATAAGCAATTCTGAAGGCGTGGCGTACTACAATTCATTTTAGAATTTGTAATTCTTTGCAAAAGAAAGATGCTGCAGATATCTAGGTAGTGAATCCATAGGTTAATACTGATCAAAGAAATACTTTATATGGTGAGAACTGTAAAAGTGAGACCACAGTTGGTGCTAGCCAAACGACGAAGTAGAGTGATTCGATTACAGGCTTTGGTCAAAAGAGACTTTAAATAGGGTCTCCGAGCGAGATGTTTCTCCAAGAGAAGCCCGAAATATTTTGCTGTGTTGGAAGGATGAATTCGTTTTCCTTAAACGTTAACATTCAGCAGGGTTGGATTGTGGTGAACTTTTGTATGTTTGCTAAGAGATACAGAACAACTACTTGAATTTTTCGGCGTTGATCTTAAGCTTACATTTGAGGAACCAGAATGAGAATAGATAGATAGCTGCCTGAAGATATCTGTTTATTTATTGTATGGTTTTTCCAAGTGCCAGAAATGCAGTGTCGTCCGCATATTGGAAAGAACTTATGGTGGCTGGAAGAGGTGGAAGATCTGTAACATAACGGATGCAAAGGAGTGAGACAAAGCAGATCCTTGTGGCCCACCTGAATGAAAGAACACGGGATTAGATAATGCATGGTTGATGGGAATGTAGGATGTGCCCAGTGATAAAATTGAATATAAGTCCTATGTAGCTAAGCGGAAGATTGTATTTACTCAGTTTGTAAACAGGCCGTAGTACCAAACAATGTCAAATACTTTCTCTAAGTTGAAACATACAAGACAAGAACACTTCATGCAATGAAATTGGTTGTAAATATGATTGACAAGGCGAAGCAGTTGATCATTAATACTGAACTCCAGTCGGCTTGATAAAGAGACAGAAGCGACGGACCATGCAATCAGTGTGGAGACGGTTAACTAAGATTCGTTCGAAAATTTTGCTGAATGTACTAGTTAACTGAATAGGGCGGTAGGAAGACAGAAGGTCGCCAGGTTTGACAGGTTTCGGAATCGATAAAGTTTAGGACATTGTAAAATATAATAGGAAAGAAACCTGTCCGGAGTATGAACGTGAAAAATATGGTCAAAAATGGAGGATGGTATAGGGGACCTCTTTAATATGCTAATAAGAGATATTTTCCATGCCAGGTGCACTGTTACGTTTTCTATTGGTCACAGATAGAATGCTATCAGTTGTGATGGGGAATGTAAGGTCTTGATTGTCAGTCAAGCTGAGAAAGATTGCAGGTTTAAGTGTGGAGATTGGAAGTCAATTGGATCAAAGGGATATCGACGTGGATAAGGTTGTGGTGAAGAGTAGTGAATATATATATCTCGGAGATAATCCAAATGTGATCTTTCTGTAAGGAGACATTCACAAAATGAACTCTACATGTGCAGACATTACCATTCATAGTGAAAAGTTCCAGTTTCATTACATCTGATTGATTGTTATTACACTTCGTTATCTTAATTTACATATTAACGTTTCCTGGATCCCTATTAGGCTTCTCTGCCCATTTATAATATACATATCATATACCGTAGCTCCCCTTATGTATATAGGAGTTCCTATTATGGATGTTACGTGAGTGTTGAGATTTGAACAAAAAGGAATCAGAATATAAATATCCAACTTTAAGAAAACTCCAAGTAATTTATGTGTTAATTCATAACCACTGATAAAAAAAGTTACAGCTTCATTTCAGAAATGAAAAGCAATAAAACAACATCCAGATTCTACATCTGCAAAGAAGAACTTGTCTATTGTGAAGTTTGCTGAAAGGTTGTAGCTTCAATTTTTGGGATGTAAAAGCTCATGATTATCTCCCAATTGATAAAACATCTCTGCTGAGCTATGCCAATTTTTTGATTAATTACTTAATGGAAAAGCTGCTGGTTTCATTGAGGAGGAAACAATTTGCATCACAATAATACTTGCCTTTTCACGATTGTCGTTGCAATAGTTAAAATCAACAGGCCAGTTATGATAGGATTAGTATTAAGAAAGACTGTTTAAAAATAAGCAACATTTTAGGAAGTAAATACGATTTTTTTTACGTGATTTCGAGTATTTTTCATAAATCTCGCATTGTAAACTTGAAGACATTAAACTTGATTTTTGAATAAATCAAGCTTGTGCAATTCAGTTTTAGAATATTTTATTACGTTTACACTCTTACGTATGGCGACTCTTCACTTACCTATATTTATTTTGGATTCAAATTAAGTTTTCTCTCAATGTTCTGATTTTATTCAGTAGATAATGTAATATTGCTAGTGCGACACTCGCATTTACACAGTTAAAAGATCAATATTATTGAATATTTGGAGTTTGTCATTTGACATTTATTTTGAAAATGACGCATGCCTAAAACAACTTTTGTTTGTATTAAGTTGTCAACTTATAAAAATTCGAACTAAATTTTAATTGATTGTAAACGAGTTACATTTTTGTACTCCAAATGTAAGCATCAGCAGACAGAAAATAATATAGTAATAGCAATTGAGACTTTTCCCTTATTATCTGCTATTACTAAAACATTTTTCTTAACGTTTGTTACACTGCTGTATTGGGGACTTCTGTCAGGGGAAACACACCTTTAAATGTATTTACCGCTTTTTAGTATTCTGTTACATGTTCTTCTGTCACAATGCTCTGTGTGAATGTTCATTTAGTTTAATATTATCTACAGGATGTCTTAATCTTCTCATCTCCTTTAAATCTGTTGCGTAACTTTAGAAATTGCTTAGGTTATATGTAGACTGATTATAAAATGCGTGCTAAGTGCCAAAATGGAAATGTTGAGTAAATGCCCAGATTTTACTTCAGAACTGGTGGCACATAGGTCCACGAGCATTCTTTTGGAAATTATTTGAACTACTTACACTGTGAATACACTGTAGATAGGCCTATTTTAACTGTGGAGTGTTAGACACATAATCCACATTTTGACATTATACCGAACTTTTCCATTTTTGGTATTTATCATAGATTTTATTTTCAGTCTGCATATATTAATAAATATATAGGAATTAGTTTCACAAAGAATTTCATTCCCACTCTTTAACACAAATTCGAGACTTTAATTTGATTTTCCTTTTATACTTCACTTCTCTCTATTCTTTCCGTTCCTTTAGAATTTTTCTGCTGCTACTATTTTTTCCTTCTCTGTTACTCCTCTGGATGATACTACCATCCCGCAATTGATCTCTAAATAATGTTCTCTGGTTTGTTCCACGCTCTACGTGCGCGAAAGAAGTATACATTCAGGGTTCCTCCCTTGAGAGAGAAACTCAAGTTGTCTGTGCATAACACACAGCTCAACTTGCCCACAATTAATAGCGCTCCTTACATTACGCTACAAGAGTTTTTCTTGGCTATTGTTTGTGGAATCCAACATACCGAGTATACCTTCATATTTCTTAAGTTCACCTCTTACAGCTTTGATCGATTTAAACTCTAAGTAGTGAGAATGATTTTTAAATATCAATTATATTATATTGAAGAATCTAAGTTATTTTTAAATAAAAATAAGCATGATTGCGGAAGCGACATCACTTACTTCTAGAAAAAATCCAAAGGGAGTAAAAATGCCAGCAGCTACAGGAATTGCAAGTAAATTGTACACACTTGCAAACACGAAGTTCAGGTATATTTGTCTTACCGTCTTACGAGATAAATCAAAAGATGCCAACACATCTAATAAATCATTCTGGAAAAAAATATCAAAATTTTTAAAATGTAATGACTTTCAAACTTGCTAGTTGAATCTGAAGTAAAGAATAGTGCACTTATCCACTTTTAATATCTTACCAATACTATCATATATATGGTATGATACTAGACAGAAACACAATTTGCATGAAATACTACCTATCGTTATACAGTGAAACCTGTCTATGTTGGCCACCATCGGTTCCATCGAAAAGTGGCAAACTTAGACAGGTGGCCAACTTACAGAAAATAAGGTGATTTGTGTATTTTTAGAATAGGATTTCTAGTATTACTTGATTGTAAAATTTTAATAAGCAGTGGCACCACAGCTACTTATAAATAATGTATATAGAGTAATCATAAAAATATACAGTACTAGAAAATATTACTATAATATGTTTAATATATGTGCATATCTTTCTCTTCCTGAAAACAAGTCCGGTACATTGCATTATTCGGAATGAGCTAGAAGTGTTACCCTCGGAGCAAAAGATGTTTTGAGAAAATCTTGAGGGAATTCATATCTCAAAAACTCCGCTATCTTTTGACACGCAGACAGGTGCCAATAGTTAACAATTGAGATGGTTAGTTTTAACCTTGAGAATTTTCCGGAATTACTAAAGCTCCCTACTGCTGAGAGGAGCTGATATAGCTAATGGGTTTACCAAAACAGACAGGGTAAACAAATACGTACAACCAATTTCTGAATTCCTGTACGTGATTTTTCTTATTCACATCTTCCTTCACCACCCCTTTAGCAGGGTAGTCTTCTGGCCATTGACCTCCAAGAGCAAATCGCGGGAATCCTTGCTTCTTTTCTCCAGTCACAAATACAGAACATCTGCCTCTCATATGGGAATACGAAAGAGTTAAAAAAAATAACAAAACTGTATTTTGCGTCGCCAAGATACGCAGGTAAATTTATCATTATCATCATAGGATAAACATTGCTTCAGTGTGGCCAACTTCCAAGATAGACAGGTGGCCAACTTACAGAGTAGTAAGTAACGAACGTCTTATGGGAAAATGCAGGTTCAGGACGAACTAGGCCAAGATAAGCAGGTGGCCAACTTAGAGAGGTGGCCAAGTTGACAGGTTTCACTGTATAATATTCAGAAACATGTATATTTCACATTGCATTCAAAACATGTTATAAGCTAATACGAAATTTAAAAACAATAGAAATGAGGTTCCAGACGACTGTTGAAACCTTTGGATATTAGGTATGATTCAAGTACAGTACAATGTTCAATATGAAACCAAATTTATAAACAATGAAGAAATTGGCAGTATGTACGAGATACGATTTTGTCGAATTCAAAGTTCTTTTTACAGTACACAAATCAGAGACGACTTCTTAGGGAATCGAACTAGTAAAAATTAAAGTCTTATTGCTTGAAACTAAGAGAATAAAGATTATCTAATGTACCTAGGTATTAGTTGTTGTATACAACAATTAGTATATAAAAAAGTTTTCTTCTTTAGTTTCAAGCAAGAAAACTTTTATCGATGTGACTTCCCTCACTATCCGCTATGACACAAACCGCTCTCAGCTTTTCTTCCATTTCTGGAATGCCTGCTAAAACTCCAGTTCCGAAATGGCCTGGATTTATGCTGGAAATATTTTATAGTCTAAAATCTGACTTCGCCTTAGGGAATACGAAGAAGTCGGCTGTTGTTGAATTAGAGGAATAGAACAATTGTGTGACAACAGATTTCTGACGCTTCACCAAAAGCTCTGGAACAACAAATGAAGAATGGTCACATGCATTGCCATGATGAACCATCCAGACTTATTCTGTCACATTTTTGATCTCTTGCACCGCATCTTTTTTCGTAATTGTTATATCGTCAACGTAGAATTCTACGGAACTACGTGGCAGGAACTTCGAATGGACGATTTCCTGCCTGCAAAGAGAATGATCATCAACACTTTAACATGAGATATAGCCTTTCATATAGTTTTTTTTTGAACAGCAATTAGAGTTTCTCAACTCCTGTGATGATTGAACCTTCATTTTCATATCACAACCCGTACATCCACGTTTTATCACTAGTGATCAACACCTTTACGAAATTTGACTCAGTGTTCATTCTGTGTAATATGTCCTGACACGCTTCTCTTTCTGCTTGTAACAGACGTAGCATAAACCTAGCTACAATGTTGGATCTGCAGTTTGTCTACTGAACTCTAGTGATATCTGGGATTAACTAGACACTTGCAGGTCTCTGGCAAACTTTTACGGTGGCCCTTCTTCAGATTTTTATAACTGGCCACTGACATCCTTACAAATCTATATATATAAAAGAGAACGTACAAATCCTTTGTTAGCTCATCATAGCTAAATCTAACCGTATTTATATGCAACCCACATGACCGTGTCACTCGGCGGGTTAACATAAATGACAGGCGATATAATGTTAACATTTACTGCAATCTTCTATGGTTTTTATCATATCACTTGAAAGCGAAAAAGTAAAAATTATCTAAGTAACAAAGTTTATTGCGTTCCGGGGTGACCCCAGCGAAGCGGGGTGAACGCTGCTAGTTTTAAAATAATTGAATTATTTTTATATCCCGCATTTAGAAATATGTAACTATTTGAATTCATATACAAGCATAAACAATTGTTCGTTAATGTTTTGTAAATTAATATAACAACACTTCTTATAACAGTTTTTACACTTCAAAATTCCTACATTCTTACTTTGATGTCCATTACTTCTTCGAAATCTAGCTTCCTAGTTAAGGACTGCTTGATGCAAACAAGCGCTAATCCATTCAATCTTTCTTGGTGCTTGATACTTCTCAGGCAGTCATTTTAAATTATTTATTTATGTTTGGAAAATCCACGCTCCAGAGTCGCCATTTTGACAAGAATAGCAAAAACAACATCAAAACTGTACATACTTTTGGAAAACCGGATGAAAGGAAGTTATTTTTCGCTATCATTGTAACCACCTTACAGATCTCATTACTAGGACCGACCGCGTAGTTAAAATTTCACGCGAAAATGCTGAAAAAAATCTTTGCTATTTGTTTCTGAGAACTCACCAGCTTTATGTAGACCAGTGTCGCTTATATTTTACAGAATTTGGGTTCCAGCACACTAAAGTGAAAACATTGTACACTAAGGTACAATCCACTCAAACTATTGTGACAATATTGTATTTGATTGTTATCACACCTAACTCCTGAAAAAAATTAATATATACGAGAAAGAAGCTTTCGGGATCCCTTAATCGTTTGTCATGGGAAATTTCGTCGTAGTGATTTCTACCTTGCTGTGTCGAGTATGAAGGAATTCAGAGTGGATTTACTGTCTATTTTCTACGTATTAAATGTTTTCCTCCTCCTTCAGTTCTTTCGACTTCTTTCCATAACTTTTCAGTTCTGCAATACACCTTTTTAAAAGTTGTACACCTTTTGATATATCCATGCTTTACGATTGAGATGCGTTGGACACAATATTGATTATCTGTAACAGTATGCATTAAAAACATTAAATAAACAAAAATATAATTCTCAGTGCTTCAGCTTTATCATTTCGTCAGATTTGGAACTCAATAAAATCACCTTACAAAGAGCCTTTTGAAATCTTATTTTTCAGGCAGAAACTGTGTTATTCCTTCCGACTCATCTTCTTGGATTAACTTTCTTGAGTTACATTTTGGTCATCTGTACTGGATAAAAGACTGCTGAGTATATCAATCGCTTAATATTGTGCTCAAAAAACACTTTCCATTATTTCGTTAAGAATCACCTATACATAAGTCTGAAATCTTGTGTTCTGTACGAACATTCGTTGGCACATGAAGCATCGCAAAGTCTCTGTGAAACTCTTCTACAATTACACATATATTTGCTGCTCTTCCAATTCTTTCACGATCGGTTAATTTACAATTGCCACAGGCATTCCACACACTTCATTAAACCCCCTTTACAGGCTACTATGGTTAGTAAAAGTTTTGAAAAATATGCCTGTTAATGTCCAAAATATCTTATGCACCGCTAATCTAGACACTCTTTATGTACTTACAAATTTTACAACAAAAGTATCAGGAGCGTCATATCAAATTTTGTTTGGGGGGGGGGCAAGACCCCTTGATTTAAGTAAAATTTCTCGTTTTTCACTGATTTACCATTATTCTTTTGATAAAATCTATATAAATCTCAAACTCAGGGGGGGGCAATTGCCTCTCCCTGCCCCCCCTAAATGACGCCACTGAAAAGTATGTTTTTATTTTAAACAGGCCCAGCATTAAAGGAGATCTCCGTTTCCTGACATTAATTGCACACGTATTGGTAAATGCTTTTTAAAACAAAATTTACTACCTAATGAAGTAATTATAAATTTGTTATCTTATTACCGATTTTCTTGCATATTTATGGAGAACAAAATATTTGATTGATTTTTTTTAGCAGCAGGGCTATATGAGACCTAGACCCAGGCCTGTATCCAAGGGGGTCTAGGGGGACTACCCCTAAATTTTTACTGGCCCTTTAAAACTTTTACTGTAGGCTTGCAAATGAACTATGATATGGTTGGATTGGGCTCCCCCTAGTTTCTACCGCTCCCTATACATTTTTTTTGGCTGGTTACATTTTTGGCCTGCATGGACCTACTGCGACTTAAAATCGGCAAGGAGACGGTCGGAGCAACGCTCGAGATGTCCTCGGACGTCAAAGACAGATGAAAACGTGGAAAAAGTAACACAAACAGGCGAATGACTATTCGAGAGCTTCTCGAAGAACTAAGCATCTCGTATGGGTCTGTGAAAAGCATTTTAACTGTCGATTAAATGGGCAAATAGCTTCCTTCTTCATCACAAAAACGCGCCTTTACATCTTGCTTTCGATCCACGAGGTTTTGGCCGAAAAAGTATTTGTCTGTCCACATTCGCTGTGCTCTCCAGATATAGCACCACGCGACTTCTGGCTCTTCCTAAAAATTAAAACCGTGCTTAAAGGAAAACGCTTTGACACCATTCCTGACATTGAAAAAGCCACAACACAGCAGCTGAACGCCCTTCCAAAAAAAAAAAAAAAAAAAAAAAAGCCCTCCAGAAATGTTTCCAGTCAAGCATTGCTAGTCAAGGACAGTACTTTGAAGGAGATTAAATAAAATTCCATGTAAGCTAATTACTTTGTTTCTAATAAAATTATTCACCATATTTTTTAATCACCCTTCGTATCTGATAAGTTTTGTGTAACAACTATCAAATTATTAGCTCATCCCATAAGTAATTCTTTTTGGTGACTGCAGCAATGGTGTCATCTGACGAGGGAGTATTAAAGTAGACGGCACGTGTCACATTTCATAGTCCAGCAATAGTTTGAACGAGAATTTGTGTCTTGTGTTTGATCATGGCAATACCGGAGGATCACATACAGCATTTAATTCTGTATGAATGTCCCCAGAGAGACATTCAGCCAGCGCAGCGGCACGAAACCTTCCTGCCGGATGTGGTTAAGGTTCTAAGGATGTGTAGAACTGCCAGAGGTTTCGGTCTGGGGACACCAGCTTCAATGATAACCCAGCGGAAGCGAGACTTGTTCAGTTGGACAACGATGCTCTGCAAACAGCGGTGGAGGAAATCCAATGCAAACTAGTGAAGGATTGGCCTGCGAACTTCATGTCACTCATTTGACCCTTCATCGTCATCTACATGACTTTAAGTAGATGACGATGTTTAAATTCGGTAAGTCGGTACCCCATGCATCAACGCCTCAACAGAAGCAGCAGCGAGTGGGCACCTGCAGTTCCCCGCTCACTCGTCACAGACGTTAGCCATTTCTAGATAGAATGAGACAGGGAATGAAAAGTGGGTTTTCTAGCATAACATTACACGCAAAAGTTATTAGGCACCTAAAGGAAGGGGGCGCAGGTACTGTGTGCCAAAATAGGATCTCCAACCCTGCAAAGTGATGTTGAGTCTTTGGTGGGGATATCCATTTCGAACTCTTGCCACGCAAGCAGATAAGCAATGCAGATATCTACTGTTAGTAGCTTGAAGGCCTACGAATAGCATTGTTGTAGAAACGTCTTGTTCTGGTTCATCATAAGGGTGTGCTAATTCATTACGATAGCGTGCACCCACACGCGACAAGAAGGGTCTGTGCTAAAGTCAATGAATGTGGGTAGCGAAAAATGATTTCCTTCAGCGGGGGGATTCAAGAACTGGTTGTTATGGGATCCCATGGAGACTATTTTCCTGACTGTCGATGTTTTCCCCATGGTTCAACAATACGATATTACTTATGGGATGAGTTGATATTTTTACTTTCTCTGGAGTTATTAGAATATTTGGCATTTTGTAAATTACAGACTGTGTATATCCATCTACTCCATCTCACTTGTTTGTTTCAGTCTTAGGTTATTATTGCAAGTATTTTTGTTAGATTGATGAACAGGTTTTGTCTCTAGACATATATATTCCATACTGTACCCTCAAAAGTACGATATTTGCTGCAGCTATAGTAATATCTGTTCCAGTACAAATTGCAATCCCAACGTCTGCCTGAGCAAGGGCAGGAGAATCGTTAACTCCATCGCCCACCATCGCAACACGATGACCATTTCGCTGAAGATGCTCTATAATAGCTACTTTGTGTGAGGGCAACAGCTCAGCATAAACACGTTTTATTCCAACCTGAAACAGACGGGTATAATATAAATGACAATTTATTTAATAATAATGAACAAGAAAAGTTCATTATAAGTTAATTTAATGATGCTGTTAACTTATCTACGTACTACTTATTCAGAGGCGGTTGTATAAAAGGAACTTATGGCAAGTTATTTAATAATAATGAACAAGAAAAGTTTATTATAAGTTAATTTAATCATGCTGTTGATTTATCTACGTACTACTTATTCAGATGCGGCTGTATAAAGGAACTTATGGCAATTTATTTAATAATAATGAACAAGAAAAGTTTATTATAAGTTAATTTAATGATGCTGTTGACTTATCTACGTACTACTTATTCAAATGCGGTTGTATAAAAGGAACGTTTTAAACTTACGTTGAACACTATTTTTTTTTTAAATTATAATTGAAACTGGAAAGTAATTGAATATTAGAATAATAGTAATGAATGTAAGCTTAAATGATAACTATGAAGATAGAAAAGGAAATGTTTTTTTTGTCCATATTTTTTGAATATAGGGGTAACACTTGGAAGCAGGGAACGCGCCCGCATGTGAGCATATGCTATTGAACCATTGCTTTAACAGACCACCAACCACTAATGATTTACACTATAATAGGGGAACCAAGCCCAAAATGCATATAAATTTAAGAAAACACTGGAAATTATGTAATAGTGGTTATTTACACATAGTTTTCGTCTTCTTAAGATATATAGTAGATCAATGCTGGATTGGAGGTATGATAAGACCCTAGAGGTTGTTGATTCAAGTGTTACATAATATGACATGAAGACGCATGGGTAAAAATTAAAGAAGCTCAAACTTTCATTTAACTAGCTAAAACCTTATTGGATATAACATTGTGTTATATACTGCGCTGTTCAAAAGTAAATACAAACTGACATTATGAAAATGCCAAAACAGTGAATGAGCGCGAAGTTAGACATATGATAACTTTTATAAACTTCTCGCATTTTTCATAAAAGATCGTTCTTTTCAATGAGTTTGCTAAAGATAGATCAATCATTCAATCATTTCACATCCGTATTTGATGTCACTGTCAACCACATAACTCCATCTAGTCTTAGTTCCTTCTTTTCGTGGTTCTTCGATCTCCATCATCATTACTTTTCTTCCTACGTAGCAGAGATGTTCACTCTCGTGAGGGTGGAATGGCGAAGGGGCGCGAGGGCGAGAAGAAATTCCCAGCACGAGGGCTAGGGCGATGGACAACTCCCTTCGCGAGGGCGAGAGTGAACGAGGGCGAGGACCAACTGTCACTGCGAAGGCGATGGTGCGCGAGGGCGAGGGTCAACTTCCACTGCGATGGCGAGGGTGCGCGAGAGCGAGGAATAATTTCCATCGCGAGAATGAGGGTACGCGAGGGAGAAGAACAAGGTTCCTTAACAACAACTATTTTGAATTTGCTGTTTGACCATGTTTGGAGAAATATATATTTAACATCTGCCATGTCCCCTAGATGAAAAGTTGATGTCATAGCAAGATTATAGATTGGTCATATTCTTCCTACCATTTAATTGCAGTAGACAATTTCTCTTGTGTACTTCTACATAATTATTTTTATTTATTTTATTTATTTATTGAACAAATTCCCAGATGCAGCATAACTTTGCCATTTTACACAGGGACATGCTAACAAAAGAAAGAAAAAAACAAGACAACAATAACAACATAGAAAAAACAGTGTAAAATTAAAACTATTCCGTCAAAGCTCGTTTAATTGCTCTTTCAAACACTGGGTAGCTCGAAAAAATGTCCACATCAGTTCTTACTTGATTATAACAGTTTGGTATTCTATAAGAAAAAAAAGAGACCTCTGTATAACAGCCAACCTAGGACGGGCAAGATGGAATAGGTGGGTATTCCGGGTGATGCGGGAAGGGACACGTAAGGATAGTTCCTGAAGTAATATTTCCGATCTTAAGCTTCCATTAACTATTTTATGTAGATATTTCAGGTCAGAGATAATTCTGCGTACTTCAGGAGTCTGAATATTAAGATGTCGCAAGAGCTCCTTCTTAGATAATATTCGAAGTGCAGGAACACGAAAACGGACTATAGCGATGAAGAAATTGAGAACAGAATCAAGTCTGGAGAGATGTGTAGGTGCTGCCATGGCCCATATGGGAGAGGAGTATTCGATCTTGGGCGCTATTAAAGTCTTATAAAAAGTTGCTAATGAAGAAACAGTGCGTAGTTCGGTGAATCGATAAAGAAGTCCCAACATGCGCATTGAATTCTTTAGTATTGAGGAGATGTGGTCAGAGAAGGTGAGTTTTGAATCAAAGATGACACCAAGGTCGTTATGACTAGCAGAATGTGTGATAGGGGAATCGTTGATATGGTATGTGGAGGGGACAGGAGACTTTTTCAAAGTAATAGTAATACTGTCACATTTCTTACTGTTGAGTTTCAAGTGCCACATTTCACACCAGCCTGTAAGGTGATTTATGTCTTCCTGTAGAGCAATTGTGTCATGGAGACACGATATTTCTCTGTATAACTTACAATCGTCAGCAAAAAGCAGAAGGCCACTAGGTTGAGCTGATAAGTGCGTGTAGAGATCATCCATATACAGGACAAACAGCAGAGGCCCAAGTACACTCCTCTGAGGCACCCCTGAGATCACGGGTTGGGGGTTAGAAGTCGCTTCTGAAAGAACAACTCTCTGTTTACGGTCCTTCAAGTAGCTTATGATTAGAGAGAGAAATCTGCCATGTACATTAAATCTATTGGAGAGTTTATGAAGAAGATGAATATGACTGACAGAATCAAAGGCCTTCGAGAGATCAAAGTAGATAACATCTAATTGAGTATTGTTATTCATACATTTGACTGCACAGGAAAGAAGAGTATTTAAGTTTGAGAGACTTGAGCTTTTCTGTAGAAAGCCGTGCTGAGAACTATGGGTGTAAGGTGAGGTGAATTTAAGTAGCCTGTCTTTGATTATTTTTTCGCAGATAATTAATATTACAGAAAGAAGAGATATTGGCCTATAGGAGGATACATGATCTTTAAGTCCTGATTTGTATATTGGGGTCACGTGAGCTAGTTTCCAACTGGTGGGATAATACCCTTCCTTGAAGCATCTATTATTAAAAATAATAATGCAAATGAATATAATATTTGCATGTTTCTCATGAAAGTTTCCGGATAGAAATAGCGCTACGTTTAGAAGCGAATATGCCTCATTGTTGCCTTGCCTGTGCTAGAGACTTTTTAGATAAAGTGTATACAATATCATGTTTAAAGAGTGTTGGTAGACAGACAGTCACTCACGTCTTTCAGCAGTAAATTACATAATCTTAAGACCGCTGATATCTGAACAAACACAATCAGTGAGAGAACCAACAGAATGCAGTAGATCAGATGGAAAAAGACTTGATGGAATGACTTTTGTTCATAGACGGTCATTTTGCACTGGGCTCGCGCTCACTTCTCTCAACTGGGCTCACGTTCGTTCGGGCTCAGGCTCATTTCTTTCAACTGGGCTCGCGCTCGGGCTCACTTCCCTCAGTTCGGCTCGCGCTCATTTATTTCATTGAGGCTCCCGCTTAATTATTAAATTAATAGTTTATTAAGTTTCTGAAAACAAGCAACCTATAATATGATTAAAGTGATTGTAAATCAGAATGAAGAGCACTTATAAACGTTTCAAGATACTCAAATCACAATATATTCCTATAATAAATATGGTTCAAATGCTGTTAGATTACACCCTTCCTACACCTCTCGCGATGCAGAAAGATTCTGAGAACTTCTAGATAATGGAATACATTTTGCACATAAATTCACAGAACGAGACGAGAAGTGAGTCGTCGAGAATCGAGACAATAAAGAAGTTTCCGAGAATTGAAACGAGACGAGACTTCTATAAAATTTACGATACGATATGATAAACCTTATTTCTCATCTCGTCTCGACTCATGAACAACACTAGTTTGCACCGAAAGATGTAAAGGAAACTCTATTCAAATTTTATCTGAACATATTCATGGTAATATTAAGTGTGGAGTAGTGAATGATTTGTTCCATTTTAGAAGATAAGGAGTGTTATACAATGGTATGTTTAATTTTCTTTGTTTAGGACGTATGTTAAGGAAATAATTCAGCAAATAGGCATAGAAAATTAAGGATCTGATCCTCGCGAGGGCTTCCTCGCCCTCACTGATATGAGGGCGAGGGCCAATTTCACTACCAGGGTGAGTTTGCTCGAAGGCGAGGAAAAGTTTCCAGTACGAGAGGGCGATGAACAACCATTCTTGCGAGGGCGAGGACCAACTTTCACTGCGAGGGCGAGGATGGACGAGGGTGATAGACAACTGCCTTTGCGAGGGCGAGGACAAGTTTCCTACATGAGGGCGAGGGTGAACGAGTGCGAGGGCTAATTATTACTGCGAGGGCAAGGGTGCGCGAGGGTGATGGACAATTCCCTTCGCGAGGGCGAGTTCCAACTTCCACTTTGAGGGCGAGAGTGATTGAGGTCGGAGTAAAATGAACATCTTTGCTACGTAGTACTCGTCCCTTCTGATGACATGTCCAAACCGTTTTAGAGGTAACTTTTGTACGTATATACGTCAAGCAAGTTATCTGAAGTCAGTGGTTGCTGGATCTCAATAATTAACTCAGAAATTATTATTTTCTATTTTACTGCTTTGGGATAGATTTTCCAAATTAATGATTTGTTTCCTATTTTTGTCCTCGTAAAGCTGGTAGTCATGTTTCTATTATGCAAGTTAGCTTTTACATTATTAGTATTAGTATTCACGCGAAATGAAATATTTAGCTCTGTAGAATACCGGCATAGTTTCGCTATTTCAAGAAAACTGCAAGCTGTACTGTAAGCAGTGGATTATTCTCCAAGAGTGCAAAGCATGTATTGCCGAATCTAGTAGGAGCATTTATTCCATTATTTACGAGAAAAAAAATGTAATACCCTTCTCGCTACAGACGCATTCCCGCCTAAACAGAAGTCCACCGGCTTTCCCCTGCCCTTACGCGGGATATATACAATTATTGTTTATAGAGGGTGTGTGTGTGTTTTCAGATGAACTATTGTTTTTATGCCACATCAGCTTGCACACATGCAGTCAATCTGTACGTAATTACTAGAGTGTGCTGCACGAAAGTAAAAGTGAAGAATGCCTAGGGAATTGTTTCAAAGGAAGGAAAACAGGTTGATGCGTATTTTTGTATGTATAATCTTTTCATGGTACATCAATTTTCACGCATATTATCAACCTAATCGTAATTACTTGAGTATGTGCCAGGAAAATAAGAATGCAGAATGTCTTAAGGAATCATTTCAAGCAGAAAAAAAAATATGTAATATTTATTTTTCAATTTGACGGACTAATTAATAAGTATACAACATGGACATTGGAAAATATTTGTATATGAAATTTCGCGGTTGCTCAGGGAATTTTCTCTTCAATTACTGTTATCCTTAGATCTTGATCTAGGCAAAGGTAAGTTTTGTTTGTGTGCAAACTATATGCCATTACTGGTTTTGCTATTGAAATGAAGGATACTTTATTTGCTATTATAAGTCAGACAATGAGACAAATGAACGTATAGCGTGCATAGAAGGATGTATTAGTTCTTCATAGTTCTTTTTTTCAAAAATGCTCAATGTGGGAGGATACCAGTGCACTGTTTCATAGACTACATGTATATAATCAAATATTAGTTTTGAAGAGAACAAATAAATAAGTTGTGGGCAGCGCAAGTTTAAATACCTGTTTCGCAATAGCTGAAGCTGTTTTCCTGTTATCTCCTGTGAGAAGTATAACTTCCATACCTCTCTTCATTAAAGAATAAACCGCCAAATGTGCTTCTGGCTTCACAGTATCCGAAACACTAATCATCGCCATCAGTATTTCTGCAAAAATATATACAAAATAATCATATACATATACACAGGCCACAAAAGTTGTACTATCACTTTTACTTTTGATATATATATATATATAAGAAAAAATGTCTTTTAATAAACGCTACTTTCACTAAAATACCAGTATTGTCTTACTTGTCTGTATTTAAATCAAGTATATGATATTTTATGGTTTACATCAAGTAAGATTAATTTAAAATAATATAGTGTATTTATAATGTAACTCTTTATGTTTAACACTAAGTTTTCAATAGAATGCACAGTGCAGAGAGATCAACTTCACTGACGTTTTTAATGCTACTCACTCACAAAGCAAATTTCCACAAGCTGTTAAAATGCTTCGTTCTTAAGGAGCCGTTCGCAACCCGAGTTGCGCGCGCCGTAAGGGTTGTGGAGAGCTTGCAAGGAGGTCGCAAATTACAAACATAAATAAACTACACTCGTAATAACAAATACTACGAATATTGCAAGGAAGACGTTAAATCAAACATGTTAAATTTACTGGCATAGAAACACAAAATAACTTTATGTGATTTCATAAAGAACAAACATTAAAAAAAAAAAAAATTCTGCACCACAACGATGTGCAAAAGTTTTGCTGGAAATAAGTATACATTGGCGAGATTATGATTATTATTATTATTATTATTATTATTATTATTATTATTATTATTATTATTATTATTATTATTATTATTATTATTATTATTATTATTATTATTATTATTATTGAATATTTGATACTTCAATGCTGTAACTGAAGGGGATCAGACGAACGAGCAGCAAGGAGTAAAGGTGAAGTATGTATGAAAGGGAGTGTTTACGAAGCGTATGTACGAAAGGAAACATTGGAAGTACAGTGTTTACGAAGGGGAGCGCCAGGTAAATAAGATTCGGAACCATTGCTCTGTGAGATGAAATCATAGGTTGAGCACTGCTACTGAGATCGTTAGGAATCTGGAATGGACAAAAATTAGACTTTATTACCCTAACAATATTAGATACGCGATATAAATTAAGCAGTTCCTCGTTATCAAGTCTCGATCATTCTCCATTCCTGTCCGTCTTGGGTCTGAATATTGGCGTCAGCATTTTGTTTTCAGAAACGTTCAGTATGCATTCTTCCTCAAAATAAACGAAAATTATACAACTAGTATATGATCGTTTTATATATTTTAAGCTTCAAATACTTCGGAAGAATTAGTGAAGACAAAAGAATTTGTTCCGATAATAACTGGAATTTTCTGTTTTCAGTCTACATTTATTTTATTTATTTATTTTTGGATATGGTTTTGGTCTAGGAGGTAAGAAATTAAATTACGATTATAGGTCACATTTGTGCACTGCACGCTCTTTAACGACTAGTATCCCAATAGTATCCTTACTATTGCAGCCACTTTACATTTTTATCTTACTAATCTGAACAAAATTTTCTGGAAGAAACCAGGTTGCGCTTACAAACGCACTTTTCACTATTCACATATCGGATAATGATAAAACTTGCCAATAGAACATAAACATTTGCATGCATATGTATACTCATAATAACAATGAATACTGTAAGCAAATAGAGATTTCCAGGTTTTAAATCTTCTTCAACAAGATGTTATGAGAAAATGCATATTTACCATATTAAAATATAAATACAAAATCCTGAAACGATTCTAACTTGGGAGCTTGAACCCCCGATGAAATTCTGTGTACGCAACTGACAACAATCAATAAGTTACTTGGAAACTATTGAGAGGTAAAATTAAATGAATATTATCCTGTTACTTAACTAAATGTACATATGTCAGAAATGGAATCATACCACATTTTCTCGAACTTCAGTTGAAGAAGTAACAATAAACAATGTGTGCTTTATTCATTCAAATTGTTATAATGCTTGAAATTAGAAATTAAAGAAATAATAGACAAGAAATTGTTAAATACGTCATGTCAAATTTCAATATTGTCTCGGATTAGGTTTTGCTGTGTCCATTCCATTCGTCTGACCTTATTTCCAATTAAGAAAGCTTAGTAATGGATATTAAATAATGTAAATCAGCTGCCAATAATCGTTTCCTTATTTCATGAGAACAACCATATTGAAGGACTTTGCTTAAGGAAGAAGACATGTGGCATAAAGGCCTATTCCTTACTTCTTCAACTAACACTTGATCTTGAACGGCAATTGTTACTTGAGGCCTCCCGTTCCGCAGTCGAAATTTCCCACCTTTATCCATTTCTTAGTTACTCGACTATTGATAGACCTGTGATTTAGCCTCGCAGAGCAGAAAATAGCTCTATGCAACTTCCGAGTGCAATGGTTCCGAATCTTGAGCGGCCCCTTACGTAAGATCTGCATACTTCAACTTTTTCCTTGCCTCCTGTTCATCTTACTCTTGTTGAAATTACAATTGCAGCATTGATGTATCAGATCTCTAATAATAATAATAATAACTTCTGTATATCGTTGTAATGCAAGAGTTATTTTTACGAAGTTTTACGAGTTATTAATGTAACAAGTTTTGAGTTAATAGGAGTTTTACGAGTTTTGTTCCTAATGAAACCACAGTTTTTACCAATTAGTTATTTGTGTTTAAAAGTCATTTTATTTAACATGTTTGATTTAACACCTTTGTTAAAACATTAGTGATATTTGTAATTACGAGTGTGGTTTATTGCTGCTTGTAATTTGCGACCTCCTTGCTTGCTCTTCACAACTCTTAGAGCGCACACAACTTGGATTGTGATCCACTGCTTAAGAGCGAAACATTTTAACAGCTTGTAGAACTTTGCATTGTAAGTCGCATTAAAAACGCCGTAAAATATATCTCTCTATGTTTAAACTGCGAATGACCAGTCAATCTCCATAAGGGATCCTAAAGAATTCTGAATATTAATGAATAAATATGAAACAGAAAGTTGACTTCTTTCAGGATTTGAACACATAAATATAGTATTGACAAACTGCTCATTCAAATGCAAAACTTCTTCTTATCTTATCCAAAACCTCCTTTAAACGCTTGTGTAAAGTAGTTTTCTGCTTCCAACTAGTTTTGTTCACAGTCAGATACAACTTAATTTACGGCAAAGAATTGGAAGTTACAGCTTTTGCAATGCATAAATCTATTTTTCGTACAAATCATATCTAATTTTAGGTCATAAAATAGGTTAAATCCGTGGAATGATTGGGTTTGGAGTGATCGAAAATGTTTACATAGTTAGACCTGGAAATGCAAATCCACTTAACGTGGGAATTTACTTGAGTCAAAAATGGTACTATTATATTGCTACTTACAACAGAAAACAAACTTTTGGACTTCGTTGTTGCGCATCAAGACATTTAGGAAATCAATTATTTTCCTATTACAACCATTTTTATTCCTAACTAAAACGTACGGGCTACGTCATTAAATACCATGTCGTGAATCACTTATTACTGAAATGTTTATTTCTGGAACATGAACAAGATCATAATAGGCGATTCCGGAAAACATAATCCAACGGGAAAACCTCCCCAATCACTAGAACAATCTTTGTGTGTTCTCCGAAAACAATTCGATTATGATTCATGATACATATTACTAGGATTAAAAATGAAATATTTATTTACAAAATATCCAGCAAATCATTAGAAAAATCGTCGGGACAAAACATTTACACAAACACCAATAAAAGCCGTTTCTGTCAACATATGAGAAAAAATATGCAATAATTTAGGGTGGTTGGTTGATTAACGTCCCATTTAAGGAACAGTGCTATGTCACACGTAACTGTTTAAGTGTGATCGATACTCTACTCGATTTCGCAAGTGAACCTAACGAGAATGGAATTCAGGACCATTTGAACAGAAAGCACAAACACTAGACATTCGACAACAAGTGGGCACTTGGGTTGTTAATGTAGCTATTTAATTTAGTTACTAAATGCTGTGCAAACGTAATAGTTAACGCCACTTATATTTTTAAAAAATAGCTGTTTTCTATTTACATTCTTCAGTACACTCTCATTCTGATGTAGGAGGAATCATACATCCTCTCGTGGATATCTTATTAAAATTGTTTCAAACTTTGGTTTCGATATACTAAACAGTAGTCTCTAGGCCTCTAAATAGGACCGGTAACGAATAAATGGATGGAAACCAGAAGATACATTTTAGTTATGCACAATAGGCTGGAACAGAAATCTTGATATTTTTATTTCTAATACTACAGAAAAGTTTTGTTTCGATGTAAAAAAGACAAAAATAAAATTTTATGGTAATTGAAACTGCTTTGAGGTGCCGCAAGTAGGATAAAATTTCATAAATTTGGCATGTCTTATTCTATTTCAGCCTTTTTCGCTCTTCCTTTATATGATCTATAAAAAACCTTGAGTATATTCATTATGTTTTAATTCAAGAAACAAACTTTTGAGGAGGGGCGGAGGAACACCGAATATAGTTCTACTTTAGTATATAGTAACTTTTCCTTTAAAAATGTCGATTTTTTGCACATTCTTGTCTTATGATTTAATTGCTTTAATCCCACTATAAGTTTAAACTTCTTCTACTTCCCCCAAAGAAGTTTTTTCATCAATACCTAGGAAGATATAACAAGTACAATCAAAATTTTTATAGTGCAAATGAAAGAGTGAAAGAGGCTGAAATAGAGTAAATTTTAAGTTTAACGTGACTTTCAGCAGCGAGGCTATATGAGACGGATTCTACTGATTAACGTGGAATCCAAACCACATGAGCTCCCGCCGGAAATACAACCCAGGTCTCCCACGCCAAAGGCGTGTACGCTAACCGCTTAGCCACGAAGGAGCTCGAGGCCGAAATAGAACAAAACATGTCAAATTTATGAAACTTCATCGTATTTGAGTCATCTCAAAGCATTCTCTAATTACCCTGAGATTTTACTTTTGTCTTTGGCATATCAAGAAGCAACTTCTCCGTTCTATTAGAAATTGAAAAATCGAGTTTTCTTGTTCCAATCTAACTTGAGGCAGTGATGGAATGGATCATGAGTCACTTGGGTCACGACATTTATTCGGATCCTCTGGTTTGGGTCTAACCTCTCAGACCTGGTCTGACCCTGCTACCCCGTTATACTCTGTTACTCGGACAGACTCGGTGGCCCGAACAGTCTCGACCACCCAGAAGCAGCGAAGATACCATCTCTGCAACATTACTACAGTATTTTATACTTGATTAATGATGTCCACTTCACGAGCTCAAACATTCGAACTTAAAACCAAAACGATTTAATTTAATTTAATTTCCATGGGCGTGGCACTGGGAGGACATGTGTTAAGTAACATGCTCCAGCCGCCCTTATCTCGTAACTTTTTCCAGCTATGCATTTAACAGAGGTTGAGGGAACTTTTTTCTGAATTGTATTCGGACGATAATAGAACAACATAATAGATATTTTACTCACGGGGACTGAACACAGATCAGACGATTGATAAGAAGTCTACGTCATCATGGATCTATAAAGGACTTTCTATCATAGGTAAAAGAGAAAAGATTCCTAACTTACTGTTAATGGAACAAAGAACAACTGTATTGCCTAATTCTTCTTCGGTCATCATTTTTATTTCAACATCATTTGGTATTGGTATGCCATTTTCTCGCATCCAGATCCTATTGCCAATAAGTACCTGACAGATTTTTAAAAGACACCAGTATCAGTTGTTTTATGTACAAAATCACAACATATAATTGATTGTAGTTTACACATGTGTTTAAATTAAAGTATTATTGTTAAAGTATTTTTAAATCCTTTTGAGAACATACTACACAAACTTTAACGGTTTTACTCCAACTTTAACTGAAGCAAAATTTTCCCACAAAATACTTGTACAAACAAAATAGCAAAATTTTCCCACAAAATACTCGTACAAATAAAATAGCATCATTAAATTGATTTGATGTTCTTTTTACAGCTTTTGATGATTGAATCTCTAGACAAAAACAAACATTAAAAAAGGTTTATGTGTACAAAGTTGCAAGTGGCGTCTTTTCAAATTTACGATAGTCAGAAATCTTTAAAAAACTAAACTTTGAAGCTCTATAGCGCAAAAATTAATAATTATAAGAAAGACAGTACTAAAATTTACACAGGAAGTCATACTTGCACTTTTCAAAAATACCTCGTTCAGGCCTCTGGGACAAATGCGCATGGGACTCTCCAAAAGAAGTCAAGGACTCCCGAAAATTATGTGAATGAAAGATAGACCCAAACAAGGGTGCCGACTACAGCGCAGTTCCGGTGCTCTAACATTTTCCAAAGTTTTTGTGAGTGTGCTCAGCACCCACGAAAAACACAATGAAAATATAAGAAAGAAAAGAAACAAGAAGAAAAAATGAAAGAAAAAGAAAGATGGAAAATTCTAATATTCCATTGCATTTCTTAAATGATAGTAGGGCACGATATTTTCATATAACGAAGAACGAGAGGAGATGTAAAGTTTGGGCAGGCTTTACTAGGAATGAAGACATATAAAGTTCCGAAATTGTGGCGCTACAGCGTTTCTCAGTGTTATTTTCAGCTACCTTTTGCAATTCTTATATCACAAATGGTCGGCATTCAGAATGATGTGACGAGAACTTAGGTTCGGGGTTAAAACCTTTGAACCGTAGAACCTCCATGGTTACGCCGCCACTCTTATTCGATAATACATATTTTTCAATGTGAAAAAGAACAAAGTAAAACTAACACGGAAAGAAACCCATTTTTATTTAAAATATCTAAAACTGCATTTTCAATTTTCAAAATTTTCCGGGGCAGGATATCTGGACCGCCTGCAAGCCTGAGTGGTATTCCATATCCCCGAGATAAACTGCATCCCCAACGATTTTCAAAACCCAGCGCCATTGAACCCAAATGAGCATGTATAAAAGAATTGGCGACTAAGAAAATGTGTTTTGTTTAAGACATATCGATTAGGCAAGCAATGTTCGTCCAGTTTTACTCAAATGATTCCTTGCCTAGGAGTATCCCACCTCTACCTAATGGTAGGTATAAACGACTGTTACCTACTTAACAATTCATACAATTGTACCATACCTCATAAAATCTCTCTAGCTGTGAGATTTGTTGCATGTCTATGTATTCCCTTCTCTGTGGTCATGCGACTACGCATAACAAGTTTTACGCTACGTTGAATCCGATTCCTATATCGGCGTGCCGCCACCGAATTCCTCTTTTCTAATGATAGGCCCTTCTCTGTGTGTTTATTTTGACTCATCGTTATTTCAGAGACTTTTAGGGAATCCTTCACATCCTTTAGGGAATTCTTGTACAGTCATTACCTCATTTTCCATCTGCAGTTTTAGATAGAACAGGGTTACTTCGAAGGGTCAGATGAGACAGTTATCTATTTTTAATCATTTGAAGTTGGCCCGTTATCATATTAGTGCTCTGATACTCTACCTAGGTCCTCATACAAATTGTATTTGATTTCGATAACATATTAATATGAACTTCGTATTATCACAGTACATTTCTGTAAATTTCACACCCTGTCGTCGTCTGCCCTTCCAATATCATTTCACAACCCTTAGCTACCAAATAAATGGTATTCAATTAAATTTATAACTGTATAACAAACACCGTGCTTTCGTAAGAGATGCGATACTTATCCCACTAATATAGAATGTATAATAAAATACGTAAAATGTGTACATGTTATTACAAAATGTATTATTAATTGTTTATACTTGTTTCAAAACAATCGATATCTCCATATGCGAATACCAATATTTAAGTTTATCAGAACCACCCGAGCGAGAGTAAAGTATTTAATCGTCTCGTAGGTTAGGAGGAATGAAATGTGAATCTTCTCTTAAAGTGAACAAGACATTTGTTTCTTTTTATCCGTACTAATTTCTACTTTTGTGTTCCACATTTGACTTTCTGACTGAAATCGAATCCAATACAAAGCACATGTGTTTCTATCTAGCTAGTGAGGAACTATTTTGCTCTCGATGAATAATTACATGATGTGTTTATTTTTCACTTTATCGTTACCAGCTACTTTAAAATCAAAACAACTATATTTACTTTTGAACAACATAAAAATCTACATACGAAGGAATACGGGTGCTAGTAGTAGGTTTACCTCTCGTCTCAAGTCGAATCAAGGCCATGTAGACTTCGAGAAGTTTTCCACATTTCATATTATCCTGCTGTTCACTCCACCATGTATATATTTTACAACCGCCTCCTTTAACTTACTGAACATAACCGTTTAATGATAATTTCGTTCAATTAATCTACATTACTGAGTAAAAAGAATGATTTTGCAAATACATATTATTTCAACCCTATTAGTTTAGTTTACCTCATAAACTTCCTGTCCAATTGGGCTAACGTTAGCCGCTCTTGCTTCATCTTGCAAAAGGAATGTATCAACAGGCACATTATTTACTTGCATTGTAGGTAACACTCGATTGCTAAAGAAAAATATAGCAGTATGATGAATATATATATATATATATATATATATATATATATATATATATATATATATATATATATATATATGCAATTTTAGGTGATTAGACCAATCATTCTAATAGTAGCTTTTTATTTTGCATAATATGCTAATTATAGTTAGCACTTTACTGATATCCTTGATTTACAAAATTCATTATACTCGATGAATTAGTATCATAACAACGAAAGATTTTTAAAGAAGCTAACAGCCAACAAAATAAAACGTTGATTTCGACAAATATGAAGAGCAGAATAACACCAACTCCATATAAATCACTTTATTCCTCTTAGTTTACACTCCTTACAGCAGGGTTCTCAACCATTTACCCTGCTCTAAGGTTCCTCAAGATCGTACTATCTTGACGGAGTTCGCAATGTCATAGGTACGACCTAACCCAGAGCTTCGATCCTGACACCTGGTAAATCCTTGAAGTCAGTTTGCCCGACTTCCTAGCGAAGTCATCCTGCCTTATAATCTTGGCTAACTTAACATTCTGTTTCTGAAAGTTTGGCTTCAGCCCGGGTTCACCCCAGAAACTGCTGGCCTACTTAGAAAACTGACAAAGTCTGCTTCCCTTCGAACTTGACATTGCTTCTGAAGTCTTGGCTTCAGCCCGGGTTTACCCCAGAAACTGCTGGCCTTCTTGGGAAGTTGACTGCCGAAGTTCACTGTCCACCTATTTGGTGTGAGTTCGAATAGACTCTAGGTTGGAGAAATCGTATAAAAAGTACTTAGCTATCTCGTAACTCACCGGTAGACCAAAAGGATATTACTTGTCCACCTGGATTCTATCCCAAATACTAGGACTTGACTCGAGCCCTCCCACTCTAGTGAAAGTGTTTATTATTATTTTGTGAATAGTTACTTGGAGCTTCTTCATCAAAGCCATGTAAGTTCTAATTTTATTTTTACCATAGAGTTTCTTATACACCATACTCAGCTTGTAGACTTTGTATAACTCCTGGGACGTAGCCACTCTCAAGGAATTAGACTCTTTCATTGTATTGTTCAGATAGCCTCAAAAGTTGCTGACTATCAAGTCTTAATCAAGAAACGAATACTTGTTCTTTAAAGTTTAGTCTTAGCCGAGGCCAGCGCTCCCCTCTAAAACTAAGATCTTCCAGATTGGTTAGTAGCTGAGTACCTGTTCCAGATTATGACATTGCCGCTCGAGTTAGACTTTTGCTAATCATTCCCGGCGGGAGCTCATGTGGTTCGGATTCCACGTTAATAAGTAGGTCCACGTCTCATATAGCCTCGCTGCTGAACGGGACGTTAAACTCAAAATCAACTCAACTCAACTCAACTTTTGCTAATCAATTGAAAGAAGGATTTAGGTTCGTTAAACTCTTTTGTGTGGGTGTCGTCTAAGCAAACTCATACCACCGGTTCTCCACAACGTTAAACAGTTTTTTCCTGAATAAAATACAACTTACTTTCCCCTCGGCTTTTAAATTATAATCATGTCATTGCAGAACAATAATAATTAATGGAAATATATTTGAAAATTGAAAAAAAGAATTAGTAAGAATAGGTATATTGTGCAAAACATTAAAAAATTAAGTTTTAAATGCGTCAGAGTCAGAGTAGGGACGCATTCACGGGAACCCAACGGGTTTCAACCCTGACCCCCAAAATTCGTAACTCCTTTCAAGTATTGTAACTGTTTTTGTCTACATCAGGGACCCACGCGTTGGAAGCCTATCATGACTGGCTCCATCCCCTCAACCCAACAACAATTTTTTTGTGTGTATCAGCTTAAGTCAGATCCACTGTGAATAATTAGTTGTAAACGCAGCTTCACCTGAAGTGGCTCCCAAAACTTATTTCATAAACAAAAGGTTAAAATTATACTTGTACTGTCTTCCAATATGAATGAACAAAACAAAACATAATAATAATAATAATAATAATAATAATAATAATAATAATAATAATAATAATAATAATAATAATAATAATAATAATAATAATAATAATAATCTATCTCTTCTTATGAAAAGCTATCCGTAACTGAAGGAGTGTTTGAGAAAAGTAATTCATCTTCATTGATACAGTCGTACATGTTGATATATGATCATCTTTTACTTGATATTTTATGAACATTTTGTACTGCTCTTTATTTATTTATTTATTTATTGTAACAACACAACAGGCGTTCTGCCCATTTACAGTGTTTGTTTACATATATGGTGAAATGTCATTATTTTTACAAAAGAAAAACATACAGAAATTCTTATTGTTTCATTAATTAACCCAGCTCATCATACTACAAATTCTATTCCTAAACATTTTTTCAGACATATTGAATATGTCTATCATTTCACACTTTTCTTCAATATTAGTGTAGTGAGAGCTCATTCTCCATAAAGGAGATTTATACAGGATGCCAGTACGTGCTTTCTTACAGTACATGGTGCTACTATTGCTCAACCTCGTTCTAGACGTCGGAACATGTAGAAATAAATTAGAACTTAGTTCTATGCAATCAATTTTATTATTTATTATTTTATGTAGAAAAGCTAAATCATTAACATACCTACGTTGCTCTAATGTAGGTATATTGAAATTGTTTGTTAGTTCTGGGTATGATATGTATGCTGGGTACAATCCAGTTTTTTTTTAATACATTAGTAATCTCAAAAACTTGCCCTGCACTCTTTCAATCATTTGGATATATTTTCCATTATGAGGAGTCCAAATAACAGAAGCGTATTCCAGTTGTGGTCTGATATACGAATAATATAGTTTCAAAATTGTCATGTAGCTACGGAAGTCTCTACTTACACGACAAACAAATCCAAGACTCTTATAAGCATTGTTTGCAATAGTTTCAATGTGATTTGCGAAAGTCAGTTTTGGGTCGAAGGTAACACCAAGGTCTTTAAGTTTCCGGCCTACAAAGATTTATAGTATAATCATAATTTATGTATTTTCCTTTTCTAGTAAATGTAATAGCTTTACATTTAGTTATGTTTAGACTAAATTTATTCACGTGGCACCAGTGTTTTACGTTTTCCAAGTCTTCCTGGAGGTTTTTACAGTCTTCAAGTGATTTAATTTGAGTATATAATTTTAAGTCATCTGCAAAGAGTAAAGTATGCGATTTCTTGATGTGCTTAGTTATGTCATTGATAGTGATGAGGAATAATAAAGGTCCAAGGTTTGATCCTTGCGGTACTTCCGATGTAGCATTAAAATTGTTGGAGATATGACCTTTGTAAGCTACAGATTGTTTACGATCACGTAAGTATGATGTGAAAAGTACTAATGCTTGCTTAGAAAGATTCATAAGAGCTAGGTTTTCAAGTAAAATGTCGTGGTTAACTAAATCGAACGCCTTCTGAAAGTCTGTATAGATTACATCCACCTGCCCGCCTTTGTCTAGTTCTGAAGCTATAAAGTTTGTTATTGTCAAATTAGTTGAAGTAGATCTATTCTTGAGGAATCCGTGTTGGTATACAGATATGCTGGATCTAACATGATTAAGTAAGCGATTGTGAATTATATATTCATAAATTTTTGCAAATGGGGATAGAATTGCAATTGGTCTAAAGTTTTCTATATTTTTAGCATTGCTAGTTTTTGGAATAGGACATATCAAGCTTTCTTTCCATCGGTCTGGAAAAACATTATACTTTACGGATATGTTTAATAGTATATGTATAGGATGTTTTATGATATCAATAGTTCCCTTTATTATGTAGGGTGGGATACCATCAGGGCCACACGCTGTTCTAGATTTCAACCTTTTAATAACATTTTCTATTTCTGATATTGTTATTTCAGTGATTTGGAAAATATCAAGTAATATACTTCTAGGTTCGTGTGACATTAGAGCATCAGTGTTATAACTCACAGGTTCATGATTGTAAACAGACTTAAAATAATGTGCAAAAGCCTCCGCAACATCCCTGTTACACTGTAGACTTTCACCATTATACATAAGTGGACCATTAGTCAAATGCCTTGTTTTATTTTTGATAAAATTCCAAAAGTTTGTTGGATCATCTGCTATGCAATTCTCGGAGTTAACTACGAATTCTTTGTATGCTTTCGCAATTTTTGCCTTTACCTCCGTCCTTAAATTATAGAATTTATCACGGTAATATGTATTATTGTATATTGTGTTCTTCCACTTTTACAATCATATTTCGAAATATGTGTTCTTTACAATCATATTTCAAAAATCAGTGATTTCATGTTTTATATAATATGATTCATATATTGGTCACCAAAACTTTATGCATTTTGAATCCATGACAAAAAATTAATGGATCACTGACCTATATTAAGCACAGTCAACTGTGTTTACACTGGATGGAAGGGAACCTCACATCACAAGTACACCCACAGGGGTGGTCCATCGAGTTTGGATCCTCCGCAAACTTAGTTACTCGACATACATTTTCTACACTTTCTTAAAAAAAAGAAAGAAAGAAACACTGATTGTCTAGGAGAGAAATGATTGATACATTTTAAATATTTGATCTTACACTACATATGTACTGTTCTTGTAAAAACAATTGTTATTTTTTGTTATTTTTTTCTGGGAATAATTGGCAGTAATTTAAAGTTACTTATCATTTTGTCGGGAGTAGAATAATACCAGTTTAATACTACATAGACGTAGTAACAATGGTGGAACCTCCACCTAACACTAATTTCTGGGTGCACGTCTGATTTATCTACACTAAAAGATGTAAACAAACATAAATCTGATGTCTGTAAGCTTTAGTATTATTTAGATTACAGTGGCGACATCATTCAATTATTTTTGTTGGTAAGTAAGGCTAATGAGGTTTATAGAAGAACAAAATTGATTAGATCTTAATTTGAAACTATTGATATGATAAGTAGTAACCACTACTCGTTAAATTTATATTTATATTTATATTTACTGATAGTTTTTAGGTCTAAATTTGTAGCGCTAATAATAATTCTTATTAGGTTGGATAACAATTGAGGACCGTTTTTGCAAAACTGTTTAGTGAAAAAAGTGGGAAAAAAAGCAAAATTTTTCTCACTAATTACTTTACATATGAATGTTGTCTACATGGAAAAGTGAATAGTTTTAGTGAGAGTCATTGGCGCAAATCCCGGGAGATGAGGGGGACATGTCTCCTCCAATCTTGGAACTGGGGGGACTGTCCCCCCAATAATCCGATTTGAAATGTGTTTTCTTGGGAAGAAATGTGATGATTTGTGTCCGATTGCCAAAAAGGAAAGTAAGATGAAGTTGATGTCCCCCAGAATAAGCCTCACTTCTCAATGTTGAAGACAACTCTCCTCTCCTGATCCTTCACAGCATTGTTTTTCAACTTCATAAATATTTAGAACATCGCTTATATATATACTGTATATATAGGATCGGTCTTACCGCCTCTCCCCCCCCATGTTGAAGACAGATTTGCGCAACTAGTGAGAGTCTTAAGAATCATACTTGGTTCAGCTAACTATATGTTGAAATTTGGAATTTACATGTCCTGTTGATATATATATATATATATATATATATATATATATATATATATATATATATATATATCACGGGGTAAAATGTCCGGTCACCAGGTCACCATTGGCGACTAGAAATTTAGAGGTGGCAGTTGGCTAGAAATTTAGACTAATCGGTCCAATTGGCTTAAGTCCGCCTTTGTATTCGAACATCCATTACACTATGTAAGATTAGGAATGCCGTAATGCATTAGTTTACTCGTTACACATGAAATATACGGGTATGTGAATCACTTATGAATTGTGATTTATATATGCAACAGTATATTCTAACCAGCATCCACATCTCCAGATCCACAACCTAAATTTATAAATGCAAGATAAATCTCAACTTCTAGGACAGCACACAAGTTCAGAGTTTCGTTGTACTAGCTACAAACTCTGAAAAATAATTTTCAGAAGAGCGTGAAAAACTTTAAGCCTGTGTTTCTCATTTTTAGAGTAATGTTTATTAGACACAACTGCATCCAGTCCACAATCATTGTAATTAATATGCAAAATTCTTACAGTTGTATAATTTTGTTCACCTCAGTACCTTTTATTTAAAAAAAAAAATGTGAGATAATGGGATTTTCCGCATTTCCTTTAAGATTTCGCATCTTACGTAAGACAACTATAAACTCTTAATTTGAGTTGGAACACCTGCAGGTCGTTTAAATTCTAAGCTCTAAAAGAATCTTACAAATGATTTGGGTAACGAGAGCTACGTTTTTCTGTTGTTTTCCTGTCTAATTCTAGTTACACTTATTACCACAAATAGCGTTTTTCAATCCTCTTGATTTTTAGTACATTAATTATGCATCTTGAACTCATTACGACACGCACACCTATGAAAAATTAACATGTTTTTCATAACTAATGTTTAATTTTAATGACTTAACTTTCTCACGGCACATCGTTTGAAAATGACAGTCATAGAATGTAATCTCATTATTAACATTATGCAGCGGTATCAATAAAGTTAATGGACCTTCGATTTCTATTTCACGCAAGCAAAGTATGATTTAATTGCAGTTGGAAAATTCGCATTACAGGTTTTATAATATAACCTGGTTTAAAATGTTGGGGCAGGCTATTACGCATAAAAATCATATTATTGAGCTTCCTGGATTTGTTTAATAACCTCTGTGTTATTAGCGTGGAAGAAAATAATGACTGTAAGACGTATAAATAATCGTAATGAAAGTTGTTAATGATTTTGGAATAAATTTCGGTAAATGATTTCACAGTAAAGAATAGAGTATTACTTACGATTGTAAAATATATTTCAAACCTAATACTCCACGTATTAATTGACAAAAGGAAAGAATATTATCTCACCTTAGAGCAGTAGGATCATTTGCAATAATAGAACCCTTTAAGTTTGAATATGACTTAAGGACATTTTCAATGTGAGACACTTTGCATTTAAGTCCACTGCATCTTACTCCACATCCTGGAACAGATTCGAAGTCGTCACATTTTCCAAACGTGTCAGTTCCAAGAGCATTTTTCGCATATTCTGCGATCGCTAAAAATAAAAATTTGAGAAATTAACGGATTTAATTTCTATGACTATGAAGGCTTTAAAGAAATAGTACTATTTCAGAAAACTCCGATGATAACAATAAGAGCATCATTATAACAATATACTGCACTGAATGATTCATTCAGTGCTTAATTTTACATGCAATGCTAAAATTTTTATGGAGCTCTCTCATGTGACTATACAGTACATTTAGGGTATAGATCTTTTATGTGGGAGACTCGGGTTCGATATTCAGTGGGAACCTAGATCGTTTGGGTCCTACTTTAATCTGTAGGTTCACGTCTCATATTGCCTTGGTGCTGAAAGTACTGTATGTACTTAACGCATTTCTACGCTGTTCTCCATATTCATATTTTGGATATTTGACAATTTGCCCAATGCACTGTTTATTAATTGGTTTTTGAGGACCATCTCATCGAAGACAACACCTTATGACCAAACTACCAGGGATATTTTTTAGTCCAGAATCACCTCGGTACAAAAGGTGCTCACATTCCAAAGTATTTTTAGCAATTGATCCAGAGTTGTACTTCTTGGCTCCTGGTCAGGAGGTAATCTAATATATCCCTATTAAATTTTCTAATATAGTCTTCCAGTTAAGGGGGCAGACTACTAAATATTTTTCAAAAGTTAAAAATTTTTCTTTTGCCCGTTTTTCGTAAGTGAAAAGAGATAATGAAATGTAATTTACCACAATAATACACAATGTTATTCTACACCCAAAAATACGAATCGTAAGAATTTTCAGTGTTTCCATCCATAGAAATTACAGTGTGACCAGAATTTGAATTACCCTAAAATCTAGGTTAAGGTAGCGACTAGAAAAACGAACTCAACGGTAATTCATGACTTATCATGTTGTGTAGGTTCCTTGTTTACTACTTTTTAAATAACATTTGTATTTATTTTATACAGTGAAACCTCTCTAAAGCGGACAGCCGTGGGGAATCAAAAATTGTCCGCTATAGAGAGGTGTCCGTCTTAGAGAGGTTTCGATATTTTCTTAAGTAAATTCGTAAATAAGTGATATGTAATTACAAACTATTGAAGGTAATTTATCAAACCGTTCTATGACTGTGGGCATGTCGACGTCTGCGGATTATCCACAAATCGCTTTGAAAGAAATTTTGTGTCTAATCCGAAACTTCTCTAAACACTCGTTCGAGACCTTGAAATCTGAAACATTCATTTCTGTTCCTACCTCCAAATTCTTAGCTTTTAGCATCGACCCTAACACAGGATTTTTTTTATTCCGCACTCTATAAAAGCATTTACTTGAACACCAACTTTGTTCAAAGCAATGAGACACTATTTTCATTGTCATTTTCACACCACAACTTTATTAACTTGTTTTGGTTTTATATTATCTCAGGTGCTTGTGTTTTACCGATACAAAAATTTTCAGCTATCCTTCGCACACCTCAGTATATTTCGAAAATTCAATCAATTCGATTTTAACATTAGCGTTTCTCGTGGCATTTTGAAAGCTCACAACAACTTACACCTTATTGCTTATTCGATGCAGAATGACTTAAAAAGATTTCCATCTACAAATAGAGGCACTAAGACAATATGCGAATACGCGGACAAAAAATACCAAACATGTCTTCTGCTTGATTCCAGCGAAACAGTATAATGACGTGTCATCCCAAATGGCAGGCAACTGTCAATCACTTTTGATTCTAAAACAGATTGGGTGGGAGTGGAATGCAAGCAAAGGATATGAGGGTGTTGTTAAACGAAGACGCTTCACCTGAGTTTCTGAACAGCCAGTTGACGAGGAAAAATGTTATTACAATGCTTCCTTGGTGATACATGTATGCATTTCTGAAAACGTATTTTTTCTGTACTTTTCAACTTGTTTCTAGAGAAAGTGTCCGTAATATGGAGGTAAATAATACCTATAAGAGACAGAAAAGACTGTCCGTGTCCGTACTAGAGAGTGTCCGCTTTAGAGAGGTTTGTCAACATGGTTTTTTCCTATTACAGTGTTTGGGGATTACAAAATATGTCCGTTATGAGAGGTGTCCGCTTTACAGAGGTGTCCGTTAGTAGAGGTTTCACTGTAATAACAGATAAGTTATTACAAAATAAATAAGTCATTACAAAATGACTTACCACGTGACATTATGCAACTTCGATGCTAATCTAACCTCACCCGAATCAATCGTTGTGTTTCATCGAAGTTTATGTCCTCGGACAATCATTATGATTAAGTTTTGAACACTAGTGCATGTATATCTAGGTAGTATTAAATAACAAAAAGAAACTATCCAACATTTATCTAGATAAAACTATAAAAATCATTGTTTCGTATATATATTTCGTGCAAACCAAGGAACGTGGCTTTCAGAGGGTCAAATAGGGATATACGTGTCTATATGTACGTACCAGACATATTCTGAAAATAGTCATAAACAAGTATATTTACAGTGTACATACTTATCACTACATATTAATGCTCTTACAGCATCAAGAAAAACATTATTTGATTTATTTCGAATTGCGATATGCATGTTGTGTTCGGTTACTTATATAGGCATATTCATAGAATGTTTACTTTTTAATTCAAATTAAAGTACTTCAAAATATATCCATATAGAAAAAAGGTTATATTTCAAGTAGGATTTTTTTTAGAGATTTTTGTCAATGATATTAGGGGTTAAGTTAAATCACTGAATGACGAGAATTCTTAAACCTCAAAACAAACAATTCCAAGAGTCAAAACGCCTACAAAGATGAGCAGAGTGATCAAAACCCAGAACGGTCAAAGCCCACAAAACTGCTCAGAGTGATAAGTAGCAGAAAATTACAGATGGCAGCCCAACGGAAAGAATGGAAAACAGTCAAACAGTCCAGATGTCCATTGGGGAATATTGTCATCAATTTAATAAAACACATTGTTTTGAAAAGTTGATAACAGCATATTTCCTTTATTAAAACTTACTTTTATTAATGAATCATACCTGTTCCTATTGGATGTTCACTATTTGATTCAGCTGTTCCAACTATACATAATAATTTTGCAAACGGGAAGGCTTTCTGAGACCAGAAAATAGAAACTCGCGTTACCATTGGGAATCCTCGAGTTATAGTACCTGTTTTATCAAACACAACTGTCTTGATCTAAAGTAAAATAAAGAAAAGAGAATGTAACACACATGTATTAACAATGCTTGATGAATTATGCACATATTATGGAAATCCATTGTCTATATCCTGATGAATTATACACATATTATGTCAATTCATTGTCTATATCCTGATGAATTATGCACGTATTATACTAATTCATTGTCGATATCCTAAAAATTATGAATTATTGTAATTTACGAAGTTACTTATTCCAAGAAACTATAGGTGGGAAAAGATTTTTAAAAGTTCCAATATTGAACTTATAATTGATGCAGAGTTTCGAAATAAAAAAAAAATATTTCTTTAGATTTCAAATTTTCCATATGCAAATGTATGTACCTTATACATGTGAAAGTTGACCGTCTCAGCATACTACTTACAAACATGTACCAAATAAGACATTGTTTTATTTTGCGATATTAAAATTAATTACGTCACTGGTTCGAAAGAACAGATGACGAAAAGACTTTTTTTGAGCCGAGGATTAAGACATTCTTTTATTTTGTGATATTAAAAACTGAAGTATTTTCTTAATCTTTCGGAGAAACCAAGCAATAAACAAATAACTTTCACTATTTTTACCAAGCTGTTTTTCGATACTTTATTTAAAATATTTCACTTTTATTTGTTTATTGCTTGGTTTCTCCGAAAGATTAAGAAAATACTTCAGTTTGTAATATCACAAAATAAAAGAATGTCTTACAAAAAAGAGGTCTAGACAGAGAAAACTTTTTCACAGAGATGAATGCTTTCATCCTAAGTCTGTATCGAGGATCAACTCTGGTTCAACAGAATACAAGACATGTACCCTTAGTAGTGACGTATTTAGAATTTAATCAAAGATTGGGACTCAAATACTCAATCTCATATTCTTTCAGGCCACGTTGTTTTCGTATATACCTTAATGTAGTAAAAGTTTATTTTTCAACAATACCTTGTTCAAAAGAGGGTTAAGGCATCGAAACAACCCTTTACAGATACTACTGCTTCCCTAGGTAATGAGATGCATTGAGAAAAAAACGTATGTTGCGTACATAAAATCGTATGTTACATTTGTAAACCCGCAGTTTTTGAACTTAACGTACAGCAAACGTATAACTGAAAACGCATGTTTTATAATACTTTCTGTATGTGTTCCATCTGTACGTACTTTCCGTATGAAACAATAAAGGCTCTCAGGATCTCACATACAAATGGACGTATATAACATATAGCTGACGAACGTAACACACACACACACACACACACACACATATATATATATATATATATATATATATATATATATATATATATATATATATATATATATATATATATATATATATATATATATATAACATACCATAACATATATAGGTAATATAAGCAAGACTGTTAGATATCAGACATCCTGCAATGGTCCTGATACCGATTCTGCTGGTGAATTATTCTCAAGTGAATTCTTAAATATGATAGAAATATATGAATTAAGAATTGCGTAGCTTGAGTGAGCGAATCAGTGTTCCTATTGCAATTTTATTTGAAAGGAAAGAAATTAAAAAAAAACATCATTGAGAATAAAAGAATTAAGTGTTTACGCATACAAAAGTCATAAGAGATTGGGAAGGAAATAACATGTAAAGAAAGAAAAAGTAAACTTGAAATATAAAATAACACCTTGCTTGCTACTAGCTAAGATTTTATTGAAAATCAACGTAAAATTCAAAATATTATTCATTTTTTATTCATGATGGCAAAGGAAATAAATAAAAGTATTTTTATATCACTTTAAACCATAACAGCTGGAAGTAAACGTCAAGTTCTCTGATTAGGTATATATATATATATATATATATATATATATATATATATATATATATATATATATATATATATATATATATATAAGATCGCTACTAATACTGAATTTCACTAAATATTATATTTATTTTACATTAAGAAATAATCCTGTTTTGAACAATTGGATAAAAATTCTTAGATTGGATTTAAGTTCTAGATTTTATAAATATTCTGAAAATGTCACTATTTTACCAGTTCAGTTTGTTATGATGAGTAAAAAAAAACTTATGATCAAAATAAACAGACGGAACATAAAATAATACAAAATGCAGTTTTGCTAAGAAAGATAGTCTGAATTGTACACTAGATCAGGGGCCCTTGAATTAGTAGTTCTAATCTCTATATCTTTAGCTGGAAAGACGGAGTTCAGCTCCAGCCAATAAATGAATAAAATTGATTATAATACTGTAGTAAAATAGAGCTGAGGAACTTAAAAACTATTTCTATACACTTCAAAGGGCAAAGTTATAATGAATACTATGAGCATACTGCCTGACAATTGCTACGGAGCAAGCTAAGTATGATTTTGAAATGTTATTACTAAAGCCGAGAATTAATGACGAAATGAACAGTCATAAATGGGTAGCAAAATTGCGAAATAAAGGCTTAAAATTAGAAGCAAAATGGTAAAATAGAGATAGGAAGAACTTTTAAACACAAATAAACATAAAAGTGATGTACAAAGAGTGAAAAATTGCAACTCGACCGTGATTCAGATCCAGAGCTTCAGTTTACCATGTCGATCAGTTATTCAGTATGCTTTGCTAGGAATCGATGGAATTTAAAATATAATATGATATTAAAACATTTAAAAACTCGAACACAATAGATCTTGCGAATCGAATAAATAATTTCGATGGTATAAAATAAAATATAATTCATTTTGAAGGTAGAACTTACAATGCCTAGGTAGGACTTGGGATGACATCTAATTATAAAATGATACAAGATGGCAACACAAGCACACCATAACACTTTATTCGTACACATTTACATTAGTACTCCGGAAACTAATTAATACACGGAAACTATTATAATATATAGTTATTTTACACCATCTAGAAGTTCATTTTCACTTCAGAAAAATCAATTCATCTTTGATGTTTTGTGAAATTACAACTATTTAAAACTTTCAAACAAAATACTCTGTCTTGTATCAGAAAGAATATGCTTTAGATGTAAAAAGAAATGATATTTCACATTTACAGATGTCACTGGTGCGTACTGTAGATAAGTAATTTGTCAATGATTAATGTGATGTTAATAGTAGAAACACCTTCCAAAACATTAGCAATACACTTCTATTTTTTAAAATCTAAATTCGCACTTACAATATGATCACACTTCTGCCAAATATGAGCATCCTTGTTACCAGAAAGAGCACTCAGTTTATTGACAGCATCGTGAGAATTAGTCAAAGTTTCCTCCTTTGTCTCAAGATTGGTAAGATCATTTGACAGCGTACGAATGTGTGTAGCAATCAAGATATACTTTGCGTAATTTTAATTAAAGACACACTATCAAAAGTATCAATGATTCTTATAATTAATTCAATGCTGTTATCGTAATACAGAGCAGCTCTAACCCATGTAGTCCTTTAAAGCGCATGCTACCATAGTATTTTCGGCAATAACAGAAGCATTGCACTTGATTTATAGTTACCTCTATAGCAATTTGCACCAATTTGGACATTTTCATTTGAACTGAAGCTTATGTTGTTGACACAAGTAAATAAAGATGTACTTTATAAGGCCACATATTAACTTTAAAATTGCTCATTTCTGATTGTGTAGTTAAGGGTTGAGACGGGCGAGAATGAGAGCAGAAGTTCACTGGCAATTTCACGAAAGATACTTGTTCATTAATGGGCTTTGAGAAATACCTTTTTCATAATTGACAGAAGATGAAATTCGGAAAAATTGAAACATAATTCCCTCCTATCCTATATAGGGCATGCGTTAGAGAGGTGACAAGAAACCGAATTGGGAATAGAACCTTAACAGGTTTTGCTGCGTTTTTCATGTATGCGGGTCCATTTGTAATAAAAAGAAGGAACTCTTTCATGTTTTTGGTATAAAGCCACGCAATTGTCATACCAGTAAATTTTTCGAAATGTTCTGATGTAATTAGGTATATGTACGTGTGTGTGCCTCCTGACGCTTCCGAAAATCCAGGAACAACATTAGCCACGTAACGACCTACAACTTCGCATATTTTATCAATTGAAATCTATATAATTCTTCCACAAACACTTTTGCAGATTTTACATTTCTCAAAGACGATTCACTGGGAACTTTTTATTCTTAGAATTTCTGGAGAAAAGTTATGAAGAAAATATATCCATTTTTTTCAAAGAAATGTCGACATTACGAGTAATTAGATCTTCAGAAAACCATTACTGTGCGCCACGGAATTTATGAGTATTTGAAAAATGTTCTGAGCCTTTACTATTTAATTTGTGTGTCCCTGCAGACTTATGTTTTGCAGTGCTTCTATGCTGTGAGACAAAATAACAGTTTCCCTCGGAAATCATATTTCACGAAATTTACATAACAGTAGAGAAATATTCGTTGAAAACATACTACGCTCAATCTCATTCACAAATCTTCCCTATCCTAGAAAGGTATACTTTCAGCATATTGAAACACTAAAATCCACTAACAGAAACTATGTAACACAGGTTAGAAACTCGGAATAACTAGTTCATGACTGTATCTTCCGAATGGAGGATCTTCATTTTTCTTTTACCTTCAAAATTGCAAGTAATCAAGACTTGCAACATTCCAACGGAAATTGATTGTGCCCATTTCATCCCTATCATTAGACGTTGTTATCATTGCACAGTGCATAGGTAAAAGTAAATCAAATTTTGTTTGTTATGCTATTATTAACGCATAAATAAAGCACAACTCAAAATAGCTTCTAAATTCTTAAATTACACTCTTCTAGAAAATATCGCGATAATTGCAATATATGTATTTTTGCTATTTTATTACTATGAAATCCGGGTTTTAGTTAATACCACATATTTTCTGTTTACAAAAAAAATCACAAACCTTGTACGCATTTTCTAAGGGTTCCGCTCCTTTAATAAGTATGCCATTTAATGCTCCAACACCGGTTCCAACCATAACTGCTGTGGGTGTAGCAAGACCAAGAGCACAGGGGCATGCTATAGCGAGAACACTTAAAGAACATAACAAAGCATAACGAATAATAATTTCGTCTTTACTGAGTCCTCTTCTTCTGTGTTCCTAGTTAAAATAAGAGTGTATAGTTATTACAAATCCATAGTTAGGCAACTAAATAGAAGGGTTATCTCAATTGTTAATTATTTCAGAGTTAAAAGGAAAACGTTTGTTGAAGGTGTTCGAAGCCAAAACTTTTCAAAATAATACGTAATTTAATCTCATGCTTAGCGGTATCCATTTATTTATTTATTTACCAATTCAACAAGTAGAAGACCAACTATAGTGTTAGACAAAATGAACGAATAACAGCTCATATTACATATAACTATTTCTTCATATTGATTATATATATTGTTGTATGAAAAACGTTATTGCCCAGAATGATAATTTCAACATGTTGGTTCTAACTGTTTTGCAATAGATTAGGACGCAGTCATCAACATAAGGTTTAGATGACGGTTATGGGAGGTAAATGTCGGTATAAGATTTATATAATGGAATTATATTTCGTATTAATTTTTGAGAATAATACTGCACCTGTGTTCTAGTATAGGAATATCGCATATAGTTCTCTACATCCGTGCTGCAAGTTTCATAGAGAGTTATTTCTTCGCCAGATATTTTTTTTTTAAAAAAACTTTATTGTGTTATTTTTATCTGATCATATCTCTCGTAAGCTGTGTTCCAAATTACAACAGCATATTCCAATTTGGAACACACATTTTTATTAGTATAGAAATATTGTTGAATTATTTTCCGATTATGCCAAAGAATTCTAGTAGGGTAAAATCACAATTATATATTTGAGGGAATTATTAAAGATCAACTTCGTATCAAACACAATACTAAGTGCTTAAATTGTATTTAGTTTATTTATTAAACATTATTCAGTTGCATTTTAGTCTGACAATAAATTATATATTTAGTATATTTAGTAGTGTTGCTGATTTTTTCCGATTACGATTATGAATCCTAGTAATGTAACATCATCCTAAATTGCTTGGAATTATTAAAAGTTAATTTCAAATCAAAGTAGGTCTAAATGTTTTAATTGCATTTAATACATTTAATAAACATGTATTCAATCGCATTCAGTATATTATTAAACTAGATATTAATTTCAATCATGATTTAACTTTAATATATTTCTGTTTCTTGCTAATGAAAATCTATTTATATCTAATATAAGATTATTAATCGACAGAAGTTAGTACGTGAGAAGAACAAATAGCCTCTTTACTGATGTTCCCCTCAAACATTTCAATCAATAAATCAAAATGTAGTTAGTAATATCACCTAAGTCATGTGGTATATTAACACAATTTGCATGAACTTTATTTAAAGATTGTCCGCGAACAAATAAGTTCCGTGTTAGATACCAGATCAGGAAGATCATTATTGAACAAAATAAATTTCAACGAACGATAGGTTATAACTCTGTAAAACTCCTAACAATGCCACAACCAAACAATCAAATATTTTGCAGTAGGAAACAAACCCAATCTTTAATTTCAACGTTATATATACGAACTCACCATGTTTTTACGTATTGAACTAATGCTTATAATATGCGAAGCTTGTAGTAATTTTACGTACTAATTTTACATAAAAATATTTTTTTTTCTTTAGGAACATTTTGTTCTAGTCAAATCTTAATGTATGTGTGTGAAGTTTCCCTGTCTTTTACGTATGTAACTCAATAATGTGTGCGATATTTTATTTTATTTTATTTTATTTTATTTTGTTTAGTAATGTTATTATTTGAATGAATTGAATTTCGTTCCTGGATCTGAAGATTGCCATTACTAGGGAATTAAGTTCCTGAATTTTTTTGAGTTGCATGTTTTCTTTCTGAAATGATTCTTTAGTGGAAACAAAAGTTGATAGGGCGAGATAGTTTGTTCCTTTGTAAATTTGTATTTGTATTGAAAGACATTATTATTCAAACAACATTTTACCAATTTTGTTATCTTCTTTTCAGCTTCAAAAACAGATACATAATTCTCTTATAAAATTCCTTAGTATATTCAATGGTATGATCGATCAGAATTGATATTTATCTTTGACATTTAATCGATGCTAACTTTATTTTTTATTTGTATTAATTTTTGTTTTTTACTCTTTCATTTAGTTGTATAAGCATTAATCAATAGAGTAACCTTCTTCAAGATTGTTACGGAGGTAATACATGAAATGAAGTAACATGAAAATTTATGTGTGAAGAGAACATCATCATCATCTGTGACCAATAAACATACTAACAAGATCACAATCTAGTGATATTTTTAGAACTTTTGGTAATAAACCCAACTGTCTACGAAATTCTAACAACACGAACTACATTCACTTCCAATTGATCCTTACTGGATTTTAGGATGAATAGAAAAAATACAGCTCAACGAATGCAAAAATATTGCTACATTATAGCAGTGCTCGACAAGAGCAAAGTATTGTAAGAAGATCTAATCACATAAGAAAGCATTTCTTGTTAAAAAGAAAAAAGTAATAGAAGATTAGACTATTTCGGGTAGTTTGTATAATGACAAAAGTGTCGGATTTTTTATTAACTATGATTGAGAAGAAAAAGAGAGGTGTTGTTCATTTATATTGATTTAGAAATGCTTTGAATGGTGGAATCGTTAATTGAAGATGTAGAAGTTCATTATAATAACCAATTGGTAATACCTTCAGAAAGAAGAGATTGGTTAGTAATGTGATATTATCTGCTCTTGGTAAAGATGTAGGTGTTGGATATTTGAAGTTGACGTCATTTCGTTGATCGTTTTAAACATATAAGTGTATTAGCTAATTACATTGTGGTACTGAATAAAGTGCTTAATGTTTGTTCTGTAGTCATGACATATATTAACTATAAACTATCATACACGGAACCTATCCAGTGGAAGCAGAATTTTCTCAAGTTGGGTAATACGGAAATGTCAATTTCTTTATTACTAAATGTATTACACAGCAAACACATTGGATAATTAGCACTGATGTGTGTGGCATTATATGTTGCAATCTACAAGCGTCACATTTGTAGCTAAAGACAGCTACAGTTATATTACTAAAATTCAATCATATTTATTTTCGATGATTTACTCTGAAAACGGCCATGTTAACGGGGATAAAATGAAACTCATTCGGAGCCCATATATCTGCTATCAGTAAGTGTATCGTTACAAAATGTATACGAGAGAAATATGCATACATGGTGACTGTGCTATGGTATTTGTGGTTTAGAAGAAGTTCCATTAGGCGTTCAGGTATTTGTCCCACTGTAACACTAGCTTACAAATTTCGTCCAGATAGAAATTAGTTTATTGATGGGAGAACCATTTATTGACTGGATCCTGAAACACAGGATCACTGTGGAACCTTTATTGACTTCTTCAGTGAACCGAAGTAGTGAAAATCTCAAGATGACAGATCCGATCTCAGTGCATGATGCAGCATCTCCAATTTAAACCGTCGGAACAGATCCGAATCCGACTTGGACGGATTTAAGATAGTAAATGTCATGATGATAGTTTGTCACTTGCACTGAGTGAGTTGAGACGTTTTGTTCAATGTAAGACATAGCCTGTAGACATGTATGTGATTTCTTCTTATGGGGCTACCATAAATGATAAGTGTATATGACTCAGTCAATGACAAGGAATAAAATGAAGCGAAGATGATATTTGTAACATCGCACTTAAGATTTTACAGTAAGGAATGAGAGACTTCAACGGCAAGCTACACAAATGCAGAACAAGAAAATGACACGGACTAAAAGATGTGATTTTCAAAAATTGATATTGTAGATTACTGTACTCGTATCGCAAATGGCAAACTATAATGATATATTTATTATTATTATTATTATTATTATTATTATTATTATTATTATTATTATTACAAATGTAATGTTTCCTATATGATGTCTCATGTTTTTACAGGCGTTTCTTCGTCTCCCTATATTATATTTAATAAACACAAAAGAGAAAATAAAAATTTACCTCAATTGGAATTAGATCAAATTTCATATAACCAACAATTATCCATGCTACTAGAGTTCCTAGAGATAAAAATAAAACAGCTGGAACAAAGAACCCAGCAATTTTATCAGCTAGTTGTTGTATTGGTCCTTTCGAAAGTTGAGCTGTTTCCACCAAATGAACTATTTGTGCTAATGTAGTATCTTCTCCAGTGTGAGTAGATTCCATTAGAAGGACACCGTTGATATTCACTGCACCACCAATCAAAATGGATCCTGTAAATCAACCAATCCATTCTTATACTTTCTAAAGGAAAGACATATTCAAGTACAACCATAATACTAATAATTTATTTATATATACGTTTATTATTTTTTTTATTTATGAGTTAATCTTTCCATCAATACCAGAAAATAAGTTAAAACTTATGGCCGTATTGAAGAGAAGTTGTTTGTCAATCACTAGACCAAACTAACAGAAATTTGAATTGTAATTAAGGAAAGTTCAATTAAACACAACTCCAATCGATATCCGAGGGGCTATATTACAGTGCACTGTATAAATTGAATTAGGAACAGGTGTGGAAAATTAATGGAAAATATACAAAACCTTACGTATTCTACAGAATCTTACATTCTTTCTCAATTTCTACAGAAGAAGAATATAAATTATCTAGTATATATTCGAAAAGTTGAATTTTATAAATATTTAAGGAATCAAAATCTGAGTCTAAATGCGACTCACATGACTCATTTGTTTTTCTTAGTGTAACGCTAGGGAAGGTTGAGAAAGTCATAAAGAAACTGAAACTGAAACGTTCTCATGGGCCTAATCATATCCCATCTTATATCGTAAAGCTCTGCGGGGAGATATTAAAAACTCCTATCCATATATTAACAAATTTGACAGTTGAAGGTTCTACATTTCCAACTAGATGAAAGGAAACATTATCCTATTTCAAAATTCAGTTTTACATATAAGATTAACAATTGCCGACTCATTTCCATTCTTTTCTTCTTTTGGGAAAGTGTATGAAAATATCTTATTTGATAGAATTATGAATCATGCTCGTCCTGCTATCTTGCTATATCAACCTTCTTTTTTTCAACACAAAGATCAACTATTTCAAATTTGACGTTAATTACAGAAGACTACAATTCTTGATAGGAGTGGACTAGTAGATGTTATATACAGTGATATAAAAAAAGGGATTTGACACTGTCGATCACTGACATAGTACTACATAATGTCAGTCTCTTTAATTTTGCAAAGTCTGCTCTAAAGCTTCTAGTTTCATATTTAGAAGATTGTAAACAACATATCTTTTATCGTGAGCACATTTTTAAGTTGATAGGCGTTCGATCTGGATTACCTCGAATCCAGGACCATTACTTTTCATACTCTTTATTAATGACTTAACCAATTCTGTTAAAAAATCAAAACAGTTATTACTTTCCAACGATTTTTAAAGTATATGTAGAAATTAAATTGATTAATAACTGTGTAAAATTTCAAGATGATTTGGTAAACGTATTTAACTGGTGTACAAAAAAATAATCTAAATATAAATATTAACAAATCCATTTCCTTCGTGAGTAGTAGATTCGATTATTCCTATACATTAGATAGCACTCCATTGATTAAGAATAGATAGTTAAAGATCTTGGTACTATATTCGATAGTCATTTTACGTTTGCAGTACACATTTCTTTCATAGTAAATGAAGCTTTTAGAAACTTAGGTTGGATTGTAAAAGCTGGTAAGGATTTCAAAAAGTTGAATCTCTCAATGTACTTTATTTCGCGTACGTCAGGTCAAAACTGGAATATGCTTCTCAAGTATAGAATCCGGAGTACATCAAATATAGGAGTAAAATCGAAAACATGCAATCCAAATTTTTTATTATTTCTCACTTTCAATCATACTTAAAATTATCCCAAATATGATTCAGTTTCCTAAATAAAGGCTAATTTTCATTTACCATCCTTGGAAAGTAGAATATTTACTAATTATCTTGTGTTTAACATAAATACTACACAATACAATTGGCTGTACAGATTTATTAGAAAAGATCAATTATTAGGGTGTCTCATCCAAACACACAGATCGAAATAACGTTCTGTTCTTTTGCAATGAAGCTAAATAATTATCTTAAAGACGTCTTCTACATGTCCGATGTGTGCTTCCTACAATAAGATTGACTACTTAGGATCTACAACAGATATTTGAAATAATAATGAGAATAAATTAAAAATATAACTTGACAAAATATGTTTAGATGTATAATCAGTATATTTGCATATCTCATATTCTAATATTACATGAATACTTTAATAGTGTCGTATTACCTTGTTATATTAACTAGATAATATGATGAAAAATTACTGTAACCTAGAATACTTTAATTGGGCAGAGTAGCTTGTATTCTTCTTTAGTAAATAAATAAAATAAATTAGTTCTACAAACTTGCTAAGAAATCGAATATAAACAGATTAAATCGAACTGAAAATTCAAGTCTAAAAATAGCTAAGTTTCAGTGGCCAATTTTTAACCAATTAGTACTACGCAAATAATTATTTTGTGAAAATTCTAGTCTTTTTTATTGTATCCCTTTTGAAATAATATCAGGCTGAACAAAGTCGAGTTTCGAAAATTCGCAAGATTCACTTAAAAAAAAGAGATAAGACTCAGGGATCTAAAGAAAGTAGTAAAGCACGAAGCCTACATTTAGAAAAATAATTAATAGTAAGTCTTATCTTTTCCTTAAAATTTTTAATTTCAAGGATGACAATTTATGCTTTATAGACTTTCACTTTCAATACGTATTTAAAAGTATCTGCAGTATAGTAAGCTTAAATGTTCGATGGACATAAAATATAGTACATTTAGTTCTATGTTAAGTTGTTTTTGTTTGAAATCAATATCTTATACAATAACTGGGCTACAGCGTTAACCTCCAACTAGAGATGCAAGGGGTCGAAAAAAACCGGCTTTTTTGAAAAAAAAAACTCGGTTTTTTCTGCTTCGCTTTTTTGCTTGGGAAATTTTGGGCTTTTTTCAAAATTCTGCTTTAAATTGATAAAGCAGACTTTGTTTCGCCTCTCTATAACACAAAAAGTCATTTAATTAGTGGTTGATGCTGATAATAATATAAAACCTCGAAAATAAACTATGAATTTCGAAAAAGATATTTCAAACAATTTTTCTTCAACATATTTACATTATGAATTCCACAGGATTAACCAATGTATATAATAAGAATTTTTTAACCTCCTATATACAAAAGTAAGCAGAGTTGGCAAGAACTATGGTTGTTTTTGAAAATGCCAAAAACCCGTTTTTTGGGGGATGTTTAAACCAGGATTTTTTGGTTAAATCCAGGCTTTTTGATTTAGATTTTTTGCTTTATGTATTTATATTACATATTCACAGAAATAAGTTTGTTTCGCCTTGGTGTTATTATGCAAAAGAGGGGTTATGCCGGAAGAACTCCCATAAACTTAAAGAAGTCCGGTCAGTAAATTTCTTAAATTGAGAATCTCCCGCCCTAGCCATCGGGAAAATCCCGTCATTACTTGAAATGTAAAACAATAACGGGAAAATCCTGTTATTGCTATGCATGTAAAATTTAAAGGTCAACGTATCATAATCAGTACGCTAAAACTGAGGTATTAAATTACAAATTTAGTACGTAGATATCATTGAAAGTCCAATCCAAGCTAATATTGGAAGCTACTTAGGCAATCGATAAATTTTGCCAATTTCTATCAATATATTTAAGCAATCTTGGCTTCTTTATAAAACAGCAGGCATTTAGGCATGCAGAAATATACAATTTGGTTTTGTTTCGCATGTTTAGGCTTAACATCCTTACGAAATACCGAGGTTATCAAGAAGACGACTTTCGCTTAAACTGACATCCGAACCGCTACTTGGTTTACGCATGAAAGAAGGGTTGTGGTTCGACCGAGAATTGAACACGGGACACTTTGATTAAAAGGTGAAAAGGAAATAAAACTAATGCAGATGGTTTGATATCTGGAAACGTCACCATGAAGTTCACACGATTCGCATTTTTCATTCTTTTTATTTATTTGGTTTAAACCAGTTATTAAAAAAAAAGGTTGGTGTAAACCAGCCAACCCTAAAAGTAAACACTTCTTTAAAAAAAATACACAAATAACTAGCAAAATAGTATGTATTATTTTTACTTCAAAATATTCCAACCCTCTTTTTGAAACAAAATAAAATTAAAATAAAACATAATAGAAATACTTAGATTTATATGATACATTCAAAGGCTGCACATCTAGAGTTTTTGGTTCTGAATATTCTTGAAATTCTACAGTTAAGTTTTATATAACCACCATTACGGTTTACCCAATCCTCAAGTTTTCTGAATTTTTAACAAGAGGGATTCAACATATCATTACGGAATTCCCCCCCCCCCCAAAAAAAGGACTACGGAATATATTTAAGTTAAGCTAAATACAACTGCACAACAAACATAACTGAGTGATTAGCTTTTGCGCTTCTATCGGTAAGTCCGGGATTCAACCAGCATTCGACCATTCTGACAAAGCTTTTCTTCATTCCATCTGTGAATGTAGAAATAGTGCGTGTACTGTGAGTTGGCCGACTTCCTTTCTTATTGTTTTTAAATCGTTATTATTACTAATTACCAGCAGTGACGGTTTTGCGAAGGTTAGGGGGTGGTCTTTCGGACTGAAGCCCGTTCCCCAAAGTTACGAAATGTCTGCAACAAACGAAATATCTATTAGTTATGCCTTTACTCATAAACTTTAAGTTCCCGTCAAATAAAAATTACGAATGTTTAGAAAAACTAAACATTAGTAAGAAAAACCGTTCCCAAAATACTTTTCTAAATCCGCCACTGATTCTCAGTATAAAATGACTTTTGAGGTTGTATCCGGAAGATTATTGCTAAACATATAAACGAAACGAAATATTAGTTATGCCTGTACTCATAAACTTCAAGAACCTCCCAAATAAATTTAGAACTTTTTAGGAAACGAAACAATCAGAAAAACCCCTCCTAAAGTACTTTTCTAAATCCGCTAGTGATTATTTGTATAAATTGGTATTCAAAGTTGTGTCCGGAAAATTATTGCTAAATCGTTGCACAGCTACAGTATAACAGAAATGTGGAAGTACGGCTTGACGGTTATATTGAAAAACGTACGCTTTGACGGATAAATAGAAAAACGGGCAAGTTTAACTTCTGCGCTAGAAGCTAGAGTACTAAAAGCTGTTAGAAATGAAACACGGATGACAAACTAAAATGATCTAGAAAAGAAAAAAGATGTCGAAAACTCAAAAGTTAAAATAAAGTTAAATAGCCTCTAAAATTGCCCTCAAATACTACATTCTTCATGTTAGCTTTAATTCGTAAAACACGTGCTCCATCCATCTTGATGGTGAATTTCAGAGCGAAATATCGCATTTAGGTCATGGAATTCTTATCTAACTATAGAATGTACTATAAGAAAGCTATTTAGATAGAAAAATCATGAAAATGAAAAAAAAAACAAAATTTCCAAAATTCTCGTTTTTTCCCAAAAAAGCCGGCTTTTTATGTGAAAAAAACCATCGATTCAAAAAAGCCGGCTTTTTTGCATCTCTACCTCCAACCTTTGCAAACTGCAAAACACGCTCACGTGCCTGTACATACGGGCCACTGAAAAGAAAACTTAAAATCTAAAAACTGAATGAGTGCTTGTTTTTAACTAAATTTTGTGCAGTTTTCTGTACAAACACTTTTTAAACAATGAATTTTGTCAGTAACCAATGGTTGATTTGTATGATTTTATTCGTTGGCGACCGGTATTAAAGCGCTGTACTCCAACATCAAGAAGACGATCTACGATGTTAGCGAGGGTCCTGAATTTAAGGAAAATCATGATTTACTGTAAATAGTGTGAAAGTGACATATTATGATGTTATAAATTTCTTAAATAGCAAGTGTAATGTTATTGCTTACCCTTTTCCTTGGGAACAGGCATTGACTCTCCAGTAATAAGTGATTCATCACAAGACGAGAAACCATCAATAACTTTTCCATCAACAGGGATTTTTGCACCGGGTAGTACCTGTAAATCATAGAGTCTAAAGGATTTACATTTGAGCAGAATAGCCGTAAGTAAAAAATATATATATTATTAATATACGGTATATTCTTCCAACTTGTTGGGCCGCGGTGGCTCAATAGTAGAGCGTTCAACTCTGGTGCTTGGGGTCCCGGCTTCAAACCCTGTCCCCGCCAAGTGAACTTTGTGGCGGTCAAACACCATGTGCGTGGGTTTTTCGGGGTTCTCCCGTTTCCTCCCACTTTCTTTATTCCACCATTTCATGCATTACTCATCATCACCGTCTCCTTTAGCCTAACCGGCATAATCGTGTTACGTAAAACTCAAAAATTTCATTTCATTTTTCTTCCAACTTGTTCCCCGGTTTCTGTCAAATTAATCTTAAGCGACATAGCTTGCCAATGTGACTAATGTTTGAACTAATTTATGTTAAATAAAGAATTTCCATGTGTGCTCAAGGAAGGTACTACATTTACTTAATATGAAGTGCTCAGCTTTGTTATGAAGATTTCTTTTGTTCGATTCGATTCCAGATCACAAGTTAAGAGTCAGATAACATCATGTCCTTAGGCTCTCTCATTGTTGTTCCTTTTACATCAATTTTTTTACTCCATCTACTTTTTCACAACCATTCACTATCATTTATCATCCGTCACTGATACAAATGAATGGTAGCCTAAAGTATTTAACTATTATTACGACTAGGAAAAATTTAGGGACGAAAGTATTGAATCTATATATATAAAAGAGAGAGATTGACTGACTGATCAATGCCCAGATCAAGCCTCTAAAAATTTGAGATTGTGCAAGGATTTGGATTTGTAATTAGGATTTGTGATCTAAGGTACCGCTAAGGAAGAATTTTCGGACATTCAGGAAGGGGAAAGAATAAGGGTGGAAATTATTATTAGGGATGCACACGAGACAAGATTTGAGACTGTCTCGTCTCGAAAATGTGCTGTAAAAGTGATGTCTCGACTCGAAAAATATATATTTTTCTATCGGAAGAGCTGTATCTCGACTCGAATTTTGTCAGGAAAATTCTGTCTCCACTCGTCTCGTGCTCATCTCTAAGTATGATATTGAAATGTTGATATCTCGGAATCTCCGAAGGTTAGAAACGTGAAATTTGACATATGGAAAATTGAAATTGGACACGCGGTCCGGTGTGTGTGTGGTTTATATATATATATATCGCCTACAAGGGAAGAAAATGGGTGGGAAGGAAAAGGTGTAGGGATTACAATTATTATAAACGGATGCCCATATCTTGGAATTTCTTACAGTTAGAGACATAAAAACATGAAATTGAGTATTTGGACTTCTCATTTAAAATGATAAGATACGCGTTTCAGCGATTTTTTTAGTTTGCTTGACCTACAATGGAAGAAAATGGCGTAGGCTCTAAAAAGAGTTGGGTTACAATTATTATTATATCTCGGAATTTCTTACCGCTAGAGACATGAAATTAGTTACTTGGACTCTTTAAGATAACACATGTTTCAGCGTTTTTTTTTTTTTTTGTTTTTTTTTTAATATTTGTTCTAGGAGGGAAGGAAAGATGTAGCATGAAAGAGGGGTAAGGGTTGCATTTATTATAATAAGATTACCATATCTCAAAATCCCTTAAGTTTACATGGACAGAATCCCTTAAGTTAAGTGTCATGGACTTTGGTGTTCGGACTCTTCAGTTAAAATAATTAAAAACACGTTTCGTCGCTTTTTACGAATAAAAGAAAAGAGGTGAAACGTAAAAGGTAATTGCAATTCTTATAATAAGATGTCTATATCTCGGATTCCCTTAAGGTTAGAAACATAAAATTTAATGAATTTGATATTTGGAATAATTAAAACACATTTTAATCTTTTTAACTATTTGACCTAGAATGAAAGAAAAACAAGTGGGGTGCTTCCCTAAGATTCTAGTACGAGAAATTCCAATTTTGTGACAGACTTTGAGTTCAAACGAATTCTATATGAAAGATGGAGAAGAAAAAAGGAAAAATATTGCCTCATTAACACATGGGGACATTTGCTAGTTATTATAATATAAGGAATCAGACATTAGATATTACGAATCAGTTAGAAATTGGTCGCATAAAATTTAAAATGAAATAGAAAGAAGAGTTATAAAACTTTCAAACTGAATATAGGCCTATGTTAGAAAAAAATTAATATAATTACAGAACGTTTCAACACATAAATTAACAAGGTGTAATCTATAATCTTTATTTTATTGTTAATATGTATTGTATTCAGTATAGTTTAACCAATCTATATTTATGTTACGAATAGAACAACAAAGTGAAACATTTTTGTTTGCTATATGTAAAATTTTATTAATTTTATTTCGAAAATTTTATTTTAAGATGTTGTCAATTTGAATTTTAATTATATTTAAAAATCAGTTTAAAAGTTTGAAATTTGAATATTTCAACATTTTGAGAAGGTTCTTAGCATGCTTATTTGCAATTTTCTTATGTTTCGTTATGCTCTATATTATTATTGCTTTTGCAAGATTGTGTATTGACACTATGAAAAGTTTTATATTTTTGCCTAAGACATGTTCGAAGCAACGAAAATAAACATTATTATTATTATTATTATTATTATTATTATTATTATTATTATTATTATTATTATTATTATTATTATTATTATTATTATTATTATTATTATTATTTGGTTAATAATAAACATCCCTTGCTTGTTAGTTAAGAACAATCAGTATATCCCGTCGTTGCAATTAATGCAAAAGTTACTTAAATTTAAAGTACCGAACTCCCCCAGTTTGAAAAGATATAAATAGTGGCTATGAGAGATTCACTGACCGTACATCAAGAGTTAAATAAAGAATACATGCAACACATGCTACTTTGATTAAATGAAGGGCCGCAGTGACTAAATGGTAGTGCGTTCACCTCTGGTGCTTGGGGTCCCGGGTTCGATCCCAGCCCCCGCCAAGTGAGCTTTGTGGTGCACAAACACCGTGTGCGTGGGTTTCCTCGGGGTTCTCCCGTTTCCTCCCACTTCCTCATTCCACCATTTAATTCATTACTCATCATCACCGTCTCCTTTAGCCTAACCGGCATAATCGTGTGACGTAAAACTTATGGATTTCATTTCTTGATTAAATGAATATAAAAGAAGCTGTGCAGTTAATAGAAACTTTGAAAATAATAAGAACACTGATTAATCTACTTTGAAAGAAGAAACACAGAACAAATATAACATTAACTTGAAAGTTCTATCGAGTTATAGGCATCTCCGTTCCATATGCATACATCTTTGATCTTAGACATATATTAGGTTTAAGAATACGGGCATTATTTCTTAGTTATAAGCACATCTAAGAATACATAGATTATCTGTAGCCATCATATTTGTTCCAAAATAAACATCGGACAGCTTGACAACAATATCTTTCGAGTCTTTAACGATTTTGAGCAACAAAGTAAAATCTGTAACCAATGTTGCTACCACTCCCAAAGTTTCCGGTATTAGCCATGACTTCCAAGAATTTATATTTATCCAAACTGGATTCAAAACATTCTTCATGAACATAGTCAAAGTGGTTGTCAGCCTCCTAGGATGTCTCTAGTTCCGTCTTATTGTGGGTTAAAGAAAAAAAATCTCGTCCAGTTCTTTACCAGGAAATAATGTGCCTAAGATCGATGACACATTTCCGCGCTGCATGGCGATGCTGATACGTTAGAAAAGGAATGCAGTAGCTCGGGTATCACCAGTTTTGATTGCTATTCGATGACCAACTTCATTAATGAAATTAGATCCTTCGTGACCCCAAGACCCACTGGTTTCTATTGCTACTGTTACAAACCAATATTTGTCCAATAGGTTTGAGTATTTTAGTCTTTTGTCTGATTCTCTGTAAGCGGCGACGAGACCTGCCTGAATTGAAGAATGGGGTAAGTTGGAAGAAACAAACGTATCGGAACATGTGAAATCCCAGACTAGCGTTTTTCCATTTTTCCAAGGTCATGCCATCACATCAGGTCTTTTACCATCAGAACGAATCATTTGGTTCTTTTATTGAAGGAACTCCCGCTGATACGAGGGCTCTACAAAAATGATGTCGTTTACAATATGATGTCGAGATTGTCTTCCCGCACTTTTTTTTACATGAAAGACCATGTAATCCTTTATTATCAACATATGCGTTGCAAGCAGGACAGTAGTGAGGCTCACAAATATTAGCACCTAAGCGCAGAGCTGTAGCAATACGAAAGCTCTCATTAGAAAGGTGTAAGCCGAGTGTGTGAGAAGGTAGGGCTTGAAGCCATGCTCCGTTTTTGGAGGAGGAGACAGCTAACAGCCTGGCTTTATCTGGGTTATTAGTTGATGATAGGAGTGAAGATAAACGAAGCTTGACTATAGGTTCATCCCAAACAGACTGAACATGTCTTTTGTCGTTAGGTGGGGGATCCATTCCAACCAGACTAGTTCATTTATTGATGCATTCTTGTACATCTCGAATCGAGTCTAAGTCAATCTCCTGTTGAAGAAGAGATCCAATTAGTTCTCGTGAGCCATAGAAGGATGCGAGAAAAGAAGGTATGGCGATATCCATGGCTCGACGAATCCCAAGGCCTCAATTCTCAACTGGTAAGGAAGCTTGTAACCATGAACTGTCTTTCAAAGAACAGTTTAGAATGGATTCGTCGTCTAACAGTGTGGTCCTGTTCTAAGAGTGTGGTCGAATTTGTCAAGCAATTTATCATCCTGCCAAGAAGGGGAGCAACGGAGGAAATATAGTATTCTTGGAAGTGAGAGTGAAGCTCGTAGTAAATAATAAGTGGAGTGTGCAGAAAGTTTTTATAATTGAGAAAAGAATAATTCTAATTTTGATATATTGTCCAATAAATTTTGCTCCTTGATTCGGTAGAGATGGCAGCGCCTAAAAGTTCCGCATTGGTAGGTGATAAGAGTTTGATACCAGGTGCTACTTCGTTAAACTTTTCATAAAGGTCATGGACTTCATCAACTCTGGCGCTCAGTAAACTCACTTTACATTTGGAAAAATGAAATGAAATCTTTGAGTTTTACGTCCCACGGTTATGCCGGTTAGGCTAAAGGAGACGGTGATGATGAGAGATGAGTGAAATGGTGGAATGAAGAAAGTGGGAGGAAACGGGAGAACCCCGAGAAAACCCATGAGCACGGTGTTTGTCCAGCACAAAGTTCACTTGGCGGAGGCTGGGATCGAACCCGGCACCCCAAGCACCAGAGGTGAACGCTCTACCACTGAGCCACCGCGCCCCCCACTTTACATTTGGCAGAGTTAAGAAACAATCCAATAGATGAAGCTTCTAAACGAATTTTATTAAAAGCGCGTAGTACTACGTCGATATTTCCAGCTATGGTATCGTCATCTAAGTACCAGATAGTTAAATCTGTGTTAATATCCTTAATAATGTTATGGATGGTTATGGCGAACAGTGCTGCTCTAAGTGGGTTGCCTTGCTGTACTCCACGTTGTGAGTGAGTTATGTTATCACTTATAAAAAGATTTCTTGGTTCGGAGTAGCATTGGTAGATGTATGGATAGTAAGTTGAAAAGTTAGTTTTAACAGATTGTAACATTGAGTCGCGGTTGAGTTCATCCTAGTTGGTGTGGTGGTAGTATATTAATTAATGAATCTCGTATCGGGAAGCAGATAATTTTTGATGATAAGCGTCTCCAAACATTGCCAATAAGAACATAATTCAACTCAGTAACAATGTTTTAATCACTGAAGTTGAGAACCTAGGTCAACAAAAGCACTTACATCTCGTGCGTGGGATCCCTGGTTCAAACTCCGCCCACGTAAGTTTGTGGTGAACAACATCGTTTCCAGGGGTTTTCTCGGGTTACTCCCATTTAATCCTATATTCTTATTCCACCATTTCTTCCATTATCATTCACTTGCCTTAATCATCCATCTCCCTTAGCCTAAAGAACGTAATCATTGGACGTTAAATTGAAATATTTCAAGATTTACTGAAGTAAACTAACTTTTAAGATATCTCCTCTCTGAACAAGATCCACATCGATTTTATTTTCAGTTAATACGGCCAAATCTTCGTCTACAGTTACTAATAGGGCTTCAGTTGGTTTTGCAGACATCACTTTTGACAACGCCGTAGATGTTTTAGCCTGAAACGGAGAAAGTTCAATTATTTATTAATTTTCACAAATAGTGGACCTACTACCTTAATTACAGTAGGTATTCAATTAATAACTATTTCATAATTAAAATTAAAAAGGTAAAACGAGAAAGAAAACTAATGGAAGTAAAGAGTTTGGGTAGAAATAGATAATAAAATTGTAATTATTAACCTTAACAATCTGTAAACAAAATTACATTATCTACACATTTTTGCATTCTTTTGGGTTTAAAAGAACTACGATTACACACGATTAAAAAGACTGTTACATATGATTAATTCTGAATTTCAAATGTACCACATTACAATTTAAAATTCTTAATACTGCATACTGAATAGTTTATTTTCGTATATATTCTCGTAAGGATGTAGCAAATCAATATCATTATTCTTTCGAACTAATAGATTGTTCCTTTACATATCGGCATCAAAGTTTATTTCTTTACAAAAAAAATAGTCCTTGGTTTTGTAGAATATTCGAAAAAAATAGCATAGTTAAATGTTCATATTAAATATCCCATATTCGAAGATTCCAAAACACTTCTAACATAAGATTTAAATAATTTACCATATAGTTTATGTATCATCAATAGTGATCTCAAATGGGTCGGGTTATCGGGTCAGGCTACTCGGGTCGGGTTATTGGGTCAATCGGGTCAGCTCGGGTCGGGTTATTCGGGTCGAGTTGTCGGGTCAATCGGGTCAGCTCGGGTCGGGTTATCGGATCGGGTCACTTGGGCCGGGTTGTCGGGTCGGGTCAGTCGAGTCAGTTCACTTTGGTCAACTGAGTTTAGGTTGAGCTTAAACTCGGCTGGAGTCGAAAGCTGCTGTTTTTCACTAGCTGCCTAATTAAAAATAGCAATTTTCAACTGATTTTATATAAACCATAAATCTATTTTGAACATTTGCAGCTAGTGTTTTTATGATAAATGCTTATTTTTGTACTTATGTGCACTTTAATTTTTAAATGTGGAAGATTGATTTTACCAATCGACTGTAATATGAATATCTACGCCAATATGGAGTCTGGATTTAGAACAAAACTAGAAGTTGTTTAAGCAGGGCCAAAAGAAAGATTGGATATGGACGACCAAGCCCAAGCAGGGCCGCGGTGGCTCAGTGGTAGAGAATTCATCTCTGGTGCATGGTGTCCATGGTTCGATCCCAGCTCTGGTACATGGGGCCAGGCCCCCTTACTCAAAAAATTGTCACCTCCCTACACATAGTGATATTGCTATAGATCGACAAACGGTGAGTGAAGTCGTGGCAACAAGTGAAACTACAATCAAAAACATCTCTCGACAATAGAGTTAAAACTGCAGAATACCTATGTTCCAATAGTCTACGTTCCAAGTAAAATAAGTTCACTTATTTTTGTTTGTAGTACAGCAAGATTTAATTCACCGAAATCTGTGCAGTACATGAATTGACCTTATCACTTGAAAATACCTTTAAACCTTTATCCCTTATGTAGTTATCTCCTTTGTTTTCGACAAAGAACCAGAAAGAAAAGCAAACTCAGTTGGCATTCTCATTCGCTTTAATATTGGAAGTCATGCTAAGATATGAGATGCTTACTTACAAATAGCATACATTGCAGTAAAACAATACACTTGCATTGGACAAAAGAAGTTTTCGTACACTACTTATTATAATTCGTACACTAAGTAATTAATTCCCATTGATTATTGAGACAGAAGAAATGCATAGCATCAATTAAATAATTTGGTAATAATAATAATAATAATAATAATAATAATAATAATAATAATAATAATAATAATAATAATAATAATAATATCAAAGAATCTTAATATCGAGTCGCCTTGTTTAATAAACAGTAAAATAATACAGCAAAAGTTTTTTATTATTATTATTTCTGAAATAATCATTCTCTCTGTTGTTCGTATCCCGATCGTTTCAGAAAAATAAGATACTGACAAGGGAACATCTTATATTGATAGTAGCATTGCCCAATCAAACAATGTACAATCTATAGAGGAGTGGAGAAAAGTGAGAAATCCAAAGTTTTAAAGGCCGACACCCAGAAACACAGGAGATACAGAGGAAAGAAGTACCTAGAATCATGTGAAGATAGCAATGCAAAAGACACACTGACACAGAAAGAATTTGAAAATGATTAAAGTAATCAAAATGGTATTTACACAACAGTATAGTAAGCAAACATTGTATCCACAGACATGTTCAATAACATCATATGTAATGCAGTGTTGTCAACTGACCAAAAATTAAAGTTTTGTTAAATGGCATGTAACACAAATTACAACATCTAGCATATCTAATTATTATGAGTAGAACCATACCTGTGATATCTTGATATACAGTGTTGCCAACGTTTGAGGATAGGCCTATATGAATTCTTATATAAACCTTGGATGTAGAAGAGTACATACAGTACACGATTCGAACTAGTTAGAACCAAAATATGAGACCACAAACAAGAATATAATCACTGAAGTAGGAAAATAAGGCACGAAGCACAGTGTCGAAACAGTTTTTCCCAGGTTGAAAATCAGAACAGTATCAAACACAACATACAAAACTAAAATGATGCATGCGTTTGGATTGATAATTGATTAGCAGGCTCATTTTTCTGATGCACGTAATATTGTATCACTGTATATACTCCTTTACATCCGAGATTCATATAGAAACTAGGAACTCTTATAGGTCTATCTTCAAACGTTGGCAACATTGTACATCACGACTTCACATGTATGGTTTTACTCATAATTACGAGTAAATTTATCGTATATTTGCTAGATGTTATAATTTGTGTTCCGTGCCATTTAACAAAACTTCATTTTGTGCTCAGTTGGCAACACTGCATTACATATGATGTTATTGAGCATGTCTGCGGATACAATGTTTGCTTATTATACTGTTGTGTAAATGTCATTTTGATTACTTCAAGTTCACTAGGTAATTAATTCCCACTGATTATTGAGACAGAACAAATGCATAGCATCCATTAAGTAATTTGGATCCCAGCTCGCGCCGTGTGGATTTTGTGGTAGACAAACACTGTACTCGTGGGTTTTCTTGGCGTTCTCCCGTTTCCTCCCACTTTCTTCATTCCACCATTTCATTCATTTCTCATAAACACCGTCTCCTTTAGCCTAACCGGCATAACCGTGGGACGCAAAACTCAAAGATTTCATTTCATTTTTCCATTAAATAATTTGGTAATAATAATAATAATAATAATAATAATAATAATAATAATAATTATTATTATTATTATTATTATTATTATTATTATTATTATTATTATTATTATTATTATTATTATTATTATTATTATTATTATTATTATTATCAAAGAATCTTAATATCGAGTCGCCTTGTTTAATAAACAGTAAAATAATACAGCAAAAGTTTTTTTTTTATTATTATTTCTGAAATAATCATTCTCTCTGTTGTTCGTATCCCGATCGTTTCAGAAAAATAAGATACTGACAAGGGAACATCTTATATTGATAGTAGCATTGCCCGATCAAACAATGTACAATCTATAGAGGAGTGGAGAAAAGTGAGAAATCCAAACTTTTAAGGGCCGACACCGAGAAACACAGGAGATTCAGAGCGAAGAAGGATCTGGAATCATGTGAAGATAGCAATGCAAAATATACACTGACACAGAAAGAACTTGAAAATGATTAGAATGATAAAAATGGTATTTACACAACAGTATAATAAGCAAACATTGTATCCACTCACTTTTCTTCACTCCTCTATCGATTGCACATTGTTTGATTGGGCAACGCTACTATCAATATACGAGGGCTATCCAGAAAGTAGATTACGTTTTGGAATAAAAAAATCAACAAAGTATAGGAAACAAATTTTATTATATACAGATGAAAGCCACACACAAATACTACTTTTCGACATAGTCACCATTCAAATTAAGGCATTTATCGTAGCGATGTACGAGCTTGGAAATTCCTTCGTCGAAAAATTCGGCCGCCTGCGACTTCAACCACTTCGTTACCTCTTCTTGCAGCTGTTCGTCGTCATCAAAACGCTGCATAGCCAGCCACTTCTTCATTGCTGGGAATAGGTGGAAGTCGCTCGGTGCCAGGTCGGGACTGTACGGCGGATGAGGAAACAACTCCCACTGAAAAGATTCAAGAACTTCACGCGTGACATTTGCCGTGTGGGGCCGGGCGTTGTCGTGAATCAACAAGATCTTAGAGCTCAACATTCCTCTGCGCTTGTTTTGAATTGCTCTTCTGAGGTTTTGCAGAGTTTGGCAATACCTTTGAGCGTTTATTGTAGTGCCTCTTTCCAGGAAGTCCACCAAAATCACACCTTTTCTGTCCCAAAAAACAGTCGCCATCATCTTCCTTGCCGACATTGTTTGCATGCATTTCTTGGGTTTTTGGGGAGAACCTGTGTGCCCCCACTGCATTGATTGCAATTTCGTTTCACAGTTCACGTGTTTCACCCATGTTTCGTCACCAGTAACGATGCGATCGAGTAAAGAGTCACCATCCTTATTGTAGGCGTCCAAAAAGTGCAACGCTGCAGCCATTCGCTGATTTTTGTGGTCCTCTGTCAAGATTTTTGGAATCCATCTTGCACAAAACTTGTGGTAACCAAGCTTTTCGCTGATGATTTCGTGCAACAAACTTCGCGAAATTTGTGGAAAACTCAAAGAAAGTTCCGTTATTGTGAACTTTCGATTTTCACGGACTTTAACATCGACTTTTTCGACAAGTTCGGCAGTCACTTTGCTGGGTCTCCCACTTCGATCTTCGTCGTGAACATTGGTTCGGCCATTTTTAAATCTTATGACCCACTGTCGCACTCCACCTTCAGTGATAATGTTGTCCCCATACACTTCACACAGCTGCCGATAGATTTCTATCGGTTTACAGTTTTTTGCTGTCAGAAACCTTATTACTGCACGCACCTCGCAGCTCGCGGGATTTTCAATTAACGCAGACATTTCAAACCGTCACAGTATCTTAACGGAGCACAGCACGAACCTCTCACTAGCACGGCTAGATGCCGACTGAGCTGCGCAACGCTCTGACCCCAAGATGGCCGCGCTAGCCCCGCCCCTAGCGGACACAGACGAAAACGTAATCTACTTTCTGGATAGCCCTCGTAAGATGTTCCCTTGTGAGTACTACCAACACCCACTATTTGCAATCGATACTGGTTCTCCCTCTTGATTATCTTCTGGTCTTGTCTCTAGTATATCTAGTTTCCTAACGCTCTTGATCGTTGGCAACTCTGTAGAAACATTCTGCTACGATGTTAACAAGCGATACGAGCGGGTTACATGCACAGGACCGACACGGCGTAGGATCGACACGGCATAGGATCGACACGGCGTAGGATCGACACGGCATAGGATCGACACGGCGTAGGATCGACACGGCATAGGATCGACACGGCACAGGATCGACACGGCATAGGATCGACAGCAGAACTTTCATACGATCGAAATAATAAAAAATACATTATTTTATAATTACGCAATATTAAGTAACAATTATTTTCTCAAGGATATATAGGAGAGAACCGTCATACGATCGAAACGGCATAGGAACGAAACGGCGTAGGATCGACACGGCATAGGACCGAAACGGCACAGGGCCGACACGGCATAGGACCGAAACGGCACAGGATCGACACGGCACAGGACCGAAACGGCATAGGATCGACACGGCACAGGATCGACATTCTGTAGGGTGGTCAACACTTTCTGAAAATATCAATATCGCATATCCCTCACCTTGAATTTGTGGATATAAAAAATTGTAAGGATAAATAATTCTAAATGGTCTATTTTTAAAAAAATTATATATAATATATATATATATATACAAATTGTATAAAAATATTGTGCGTAATATATCCATGCCGTAATAAATACACCTTTAATTTTGTGATATTAAAAAAAAATACGCTAAATAACTCCAATAGTTGATTCGAGGTTTTCAATACCGAATAAATAATATTATTTGTCTGATATTTTTATAATGCTGTAATTTTTTATGTATACTAAGTTGAAGTATGTACATGTAACTGCAATTTTAAAACTGTAGGCTTAGAATTTGCGTTTGGATTTTTTTTAAGCGAAGCAATGCACCTATGTTAAGTTGCCTCCTTTCAAATTTCGAATTGAAATCGGAAGCCAATCGTTTGTTTTTCGTTTGTTATTGACTTTTTTGAAGAAAAATAGTAAAAATCGTATCTTTCTTAAAACATAAAGAGATGTTTACAAAATAAAGTTGGTATATGGCCAAATTTACCCTTGTTCCTCCACTTAAAATTTTGATTGAAAATCAAAATCAATTGTTTGATATGCGTATGCTACTAATTATTTTGAAAAAGAATAGTCTATTTCGAAAAACATAAAGAGTCTTTTCAAGAGAAATGGGTGATGGAATTTCATATTGGCTCCACTTTAAAGTCTCGAATCAAAACCGAAGCCAAGCGTTTCTTATTGGTTGTTTTTAAGAGCAAATCGCTTGTTTCGAAAAAATAGAGAAAGAGATTTACAAAATAAATTTAGAATGTGATCAAATTCAATCTGATTCCTTTACTTACAAATTTCGATTCAAGACCAAAATCAATCGTTTGATATGGATTTGTTGTTGCTTGTTTGGAAGAAAAATAATTTGATTCGAAAAACATAAGAATATAATTAAGAAATAATGTTGATGAAGGTGATTTGTTTCGGGGCGGTTTGCTTATTTTGAAGAAAAAATCACTTGTTTCAAAACAACCAGTAAAATATATCTATTTCCAGGATACATTTGGTGGTCAACTTCATACTGTTTTTTCTGCTTTTAAATATCGATTCAATACTCAAGCTAATAACATGTTTTCCTTTCTTATTGATTGGTTTGAAGAGGAAATAGTTTGTTTTGAAAATTATTAAGAGTCATTTACAAAATAAGGTTGGGTGGGCCAACTTTTTGGTGGTATTTCAAATTTCGATTTAAAATCAAACTCAATCATTTATTTTTCGTTCGTTATTGATTGTTTTGAAGAAAAACTAAGAACCATTAAAGAAATTTTTATAGTAAAGGTGGTCACCTTCACAGCGTTCCTGCACTTCAAATTTCGTTCAAAGCATAAAACGGTTAAAATAATAAGAGAAACACAATCAGTACTCTACGCAAATGTTTAGGGGGTTCAGAGGCTTTAGGAACACAAGTTTATATAATATCAAGTGTTTATATATATAAACGTGCTAATATGATAAACGTGCTTAATTTTGCATAATACCTTGCTCAAGGGGGGTTTCAAAGTCCTTAATCCCTTTACTTCAGTACGCCACTAAACATCAATTATAAGTCATTCGTTATCCAAATTGTACTTCTTGTACTGATTCAATCCTTAATTTTAAAGTTCAAAATTATATGAGCACTTATTATGCTATTGGAAAAGAGCACATATTTTATGACAGTGCAAGGTAGTTTCTTGTTTTAACAATTGAAAGAAAGGAAAACACCAATAAAAGTAATAATAATACCTGACACGAATTCCGATAGTAAATCATATTTTATTATCTTATTTGAAACTTTGAGAAAATTGAAGCTCTACACCGATTACAAATTGGATAATAAGCAATGCTTTATAATTGCTTGATAAATTTCAAATTGAGAACAAAGAGAGTGATACTGTTTAAAAGAAAGATTGGATAAAAACAAGAATTTTAGGAATGATCTAAAAAATGGATCAAAGTATTATGATCTTGGCTAATATTAATTTTTGGATCAGTTACCATAAAATATTCGAACGGTCTCTAAATCGAGTTTTCTCCAGATATGTAGTTCTCCAGGTATAAGGAGTACAAGAAAAATTTCGATTAATTAAATATTTTGGATTTTTTTATAACGGGCCACAAAATTTTTGGACGGTCCCTAAATCGACTTTTCATATTTTTTACGCAATAAGCATATCACACTGAGTTAAGTGATATCTTGGGTTGGGTTACACTATATGTAGTTCTCCATATATAAGACATACAATAAAATTATTGATTGAATGAAATATATTGGACTTTTTGGATCAGGGGCTACAAACGTTTGGACGGTCCCTAAATCAAGGTTTTGTATTACTTTCGGAATAAGCACATCATGCTGAGTTAAGTGATAGTTTTGGTTTGGCTGCACTATATGTAGTTCTTCAGATATAAGACGTACAAGATTTTTTTTTTTTTTATTGAATGAAATATATTAGATTTTTTGGATCAAGGGCAACAGAATTTTTGAATGGCCCCTAAATCGAGCTTTCGTTTTATTCAGGCACTAAGCACATCATACTGAGTTCAGTCATAGTTTAGGTTTGGGTACACTATATGTTGTTCTCCAGATATAAAGCCTACAAGAAATTTATTGTCTGAAATATATTGGATCTTTTGATCCAATAATAGTCCTTCATCCTCCATTTATACATTAAGCAAGTAACAGTATAACGTGTACATTACGTGATACACTTTGTATTTTATGGTGTGATGTTTAATAATAAATTATTAACAGAATACCCGTTCTTCGCACGGGGAGAATAGTTTCATTTTGAGCATAAAGGGCAATGGAATCTGAGTATGGATTTAAACTGCATCGGGAGTGTTACTGTTCGTCTGAGTGACTCCAAATACTATTTCATCGACACTAATATCGGTATTATTTTTTATCATTATATATATAGTGTGTAACTTCATTAACGTAATGAACGTCTGGAGGTGATTCCTGGACTCGGAAGAAGAATTTAAATGAAACGAAGTCTTTAGCTTATCATAATTATAACTTCTATGCCAATGGTAACGGATGATCAATCAACGGCTTCCTGTTCAACTTAAGAGTGTGTAAAAATGAGAAAAAAATAACTTTGATCCAGAGTAGGTTTATAACGACTGTGCATAAGACAGTCAGGGGCAAAAGATCATGTACGATGAACTAGAGTATAAGGGATTCTTCACATAACAACAGTGATTCCCACAAATTATGTGAATATAATTTGAGCCAAAGTAAGCTAGATTAAAAGATTTCCTCCCCGTAATGCGTAAATCCGTGGAAGATAATAACTACGAGTACAGAAGGAATGAAATTCGACGATACTCAAGGTGTTGCGCGTGTTGCACAAGGAAAGAAAGAAATAAAATTTCAAATTATCGATTTATTCTGTTTCGTACAAGGTAGGATAACTGTGAAATACTCAGAGGTACCTTGTACAGTATTTGCGCAATGCAGTATGTGTACACGAGACAGCTATGAAGAATAACAGTTCACAGTCTGATATTGTCGACCGTTGACCGCATTGCAAAGATGACATCGGCGAAGCAAATTTTTCCGCCTGTGATCAAGCACATCTGAAATTTCGTAGATGATTGCCGCAGCTATATTACATCGAGCTACAAGTTCTTCGACTGTCGTGGCCGGAGTTTCATACGTATCCCCGAAATAAAAAATCAAGCAGCGTGAGGTAGAATGAACGAGGTTGTCATAACACAGGTTTTTCTCTCCCAATCTGGGAATGTTTCATTTAGGTAAGTCTGCATATTCCTGTCAAAATGTGCAGGTGTACTATCATACTGAAATCACATCTGCTGTCTTATGTTCAAGGGCACATGTTCTATCAATTTTGGGAGACAATTACGTAAAATTAAAAGATACGTACTCCCACACAGGCAGACCGATAATAAATAAGATCCTACCACAAAATTATCCACCACACCACACCAAATTTCTGCTGCTGATCGTTTACTAGAGTTGCATGTGGGTTTTTACGCCATACACATGATAGTTTCAAGACGGTTTTGATCATTCGACGTACGCTGTCTTCAAGTTCAGCTGTCCATATGGGGCTATTTCCTCCGATTTCACGTACGAGAAACCGAAGGGACCCCTCTCTCGAAGTCGAATATGGAGGCGTGGAAAAATACAAGGAAAGTTACTCTCTTTTGAGGGCGACGGTCACGATGTAAACGCCTCACTTCTGGGCTATTGCCCTTTGCTACTCCATAAATGAGTTGCATATCTGCCAGCTCGTGGACAGGGTAATCTTCCATCGCGCAGGCGTGTACAGGTTAACACAATCAATTTTACTTAAACACCAACGTCTACACTTTTACACGACCTTAAATACCTGGACACAACCCTCTACCGTTGAACACAACATTTCCCATCCTGTTATACAGCAATTACACGTGTAACAGTAGAGCATCTGACTATGTATATCACTCACAAGTTGCGTAGATGCTTATTACAACTCAGCCATGCTAACTGAAGCCATTCCACAATAAAACTTCAAGACAGCCTTCTGTAAGCCACTCGCAATTGGCACACAAGGGACGATAGTTCCGTAGGTATTCCTCTGTGTAGGTATTCCATACAGCTCTAAGGTATGTACATTAGAATGTCGAAAAAAGACTATCCTTTTTTTAAAATGTACTTTCAACGAGCTTCCTTTGAGAAAATTTCTCCGGCAATGATAAAATCAAAATGTAAGTGGTCTACACTAGGATAGTATTTTGGTATATTCACAATAGCAATGAAGTTTTTCATAGCTCAGGGAAAAGTTGAGGTTTGCCAACTCGAAGGAAGGGGAAAACGCCATCAAAAGTATTCCTGGGAGAAGATTCATCTAACGGATAAATCAAGTATACTATTCCAGCGCACTTCTTGGTATCGTTATGCAACGTGTACAACATCCCTTGTTTCCCCACTTTTGTTGCTTCTGTGAACAGAAGTACCATATTCCACGGAATTACATATTACGAGGAAGAAACCGTTTAATGCAGCTTACGTTTGCCCCATATCTATTCACACAATATTTGGAATCCCTGGGTCATGTGGAGAATTCCTTGTACACTCGTTCATCACATATGATCTTTGCATTTTTCGATGTTATATTTATTTACATGCCGCCTGACTGTCCTATGCACAGTCGTTTTAAACCTAATCTGGATCAAAGTTATTTTTCCTTTTTCACACACTCTTGGACAGGAAGCCGTTCATTTATCATCCGTTACCATTAGCCTAGAAGATATAAGTGTGATACGTTAAAGACTTTGTTCCATTTAAAATCTTCTTCCGAGACGTCATTATGTACTGAGACAAAATAGATGAATCACACATGTGTATCTCTCTTTCTTTCGAATTCTGGGTGTTCTTCTAACTTGAACGATGCACTATTATTTTTTAATGTTAAATCTTGTACTTGATTGATCATTTCTTCATTCAACGTTTGATAAAATACTCAAAGGAATACTCCAGTTTCTTTGGAAGTCATCCTTGCATCGTCACTGTACACTAATCGAATCTACGACTAAAAACAATGGACATTCTTTTGCCCGACTTCAATCCGACGTTTTGTTCATGAGTTATGGCGGTTTATACATTTTTCCGACAAATTTTCGGGTGTTACACCCAGGTTGTTGTATAGTTTTTGTTTTATTTCGGTGTCAGGAATCACCTAACGACGTTTGTTATATTAATTAAGTTACACCCTATATATATACGGGAGCCATTTTATGTATTAAAAAAAACAAATTTGTTTAGTAACGTAAATAGCTAAACTATGAAAACGTATTTACTAGAGAAACACTTTTTAGTTCTTGTAATAATTTTCTCTCAAACAAACTGAAGGTAAATATATACCAATAAATCAATACAGCTATATTTTAGAAAATGAAATGAAATCTTTGAGTTTTACGTCCCACGCTTATGCCGGTTAGGCTGAAGGAGACGGTGATTATGAGAAATGAATGAAATGGTGGAATGAAGAAAGTGGGATGAAACGGGAGAACCCCGAGAATATCCACGCACACGGCGTTTATCGACCACAAAGTTCACTTGGCTGGAGCAGGGTTTGAACCCGAGACCCCATGCATCAGGGGTGAACGCTCTACCACTGACCCACCGCGGCTCCAGCTATATTTTAGAAATACAATAGGCACTGATTTTTCGAAGACTGCTCTAATACATAGGAACAATCAAATTTGTAAATAGAGAGTTTTCTTTTTAAATAAAACAAACTGAATTGCTTAAACTGCGCTATATCGATTGGTTTCAGCATCTGATTTTTTAAAAATAAATAATTAGCAGCACGAAAAATTCCTATATTATCTTCGAAAATAGACCTACATGTTAATTGCTTTACTGGCTTTATACATTTTTTTTTTTTTTTTGAAAAAGTGACTGTAGGGGAAGATGGGGCTAGTTGCAACAATTTTCAGGTCTGTTTATTTACTCGAAAATTATTATAGATATAAAAACTATATTGAGTGTACTAAAAGGTACATGCCTTAACTACATACCAAAAAAAGAGAAGTGCAAAACATCGAACGGCAGTTTTGATAGCATCCACTTTTTGAACTAAGTCCGACTGTTGACACTTGCCCCACCCAGGGGGTAAATTGCAACATCATCTGGGGTAAGTTGCAACAATCGGACTTGATTCAGAAATTTAATGCTATCAAATCTACAGCTTGAACATCGCTTCACTCATTTTCACTGTGGCAGTCAATGTCTATAATCTATACAGATGTAGTACGGATTTCTCTCGGAACACGACCAATGAGACCACTTCTCACAACATAAACACTGTACCCAGTCTTCTTCTGTATCCTGTTCTTCGTACGGTTCTTCAGAAACCAAACAGACGACTTGAGAATAAATTCTTCTCAGCTGATGATTTTACGTTTTCGGTTGCTTTTAGATGCTTCTTTTTCATTTCGAAACTACTTTTTTCTAGAGTGTCTGTGAGAATAGCACATCTCTTCCTTTTCCGAGCTGTCAGTTTTCTAGTTCCAGATTTTGGATAGAACCATACATGTTCAGGAGATCATCTGAAGGATTCTACACTATCTTCTTAGATGCATTTGCAGGTGATCCATGAAGCTCACTTTGACCTGCAGTCTGAAGTTCTAACTGAGAAGATGAAAGGAAACAACTACTACTAGGCACTGCAAGCAATAAGCCATCACTATTGTCCTATAATAATAATAATAATAATAATAATAATAATAATAATAATAATAATAATAATAATAATAATAATAATAATAATAATAATAATAATAATAATAATAATAATGGAATAATAATAATACTCTTAGTTTTATTACCAACAACAATTGTTCATATAACAATGCTTAACCGCAAAAATTTCTATTTCAATGGCATGCGGCATGTTGCAACAGATGTTGCAAGTTACCCCATCGAAATATTTATATATAAAAGCTTTCCTCCCCACTAAATAGCAGGTAACATGGGAACAGAAATATAATGTCATTGTACTTCAACTGTTATACTATTTGGGTACTACATCTTACTTATTGTTATTACATATATGTAAGGAGTAGTTAGTGCTCTCAAATGGGTCAGGTCGGGTCGGGTCAACTCGCGTCGGGTTGTCGTGTCGGGTCAGTCGGGTCAGCTCAAGTCGGGTTGTCGTGTCAGGTCAGCTCGGGTCGGGTTGTCGGATCGGGGTCAATCGGGTCAGCTCGGGTCGGTTTGTCGGGTCGGGTCAATCGTGTCAGCTCGGGTCGGGTTGTCGGGTCAGGCCAATCGGGTCGGGTTATCGGGACTGGTCAATAGGGTCAGCTCGGGTCGGGTTGTCGGGTCGGGTTAGTCGGGTCGAGTTGTAGAGTCGGGTCAATCGGGTCAGCTCGGGTCGGGTTGTCGGGTCAGGTCAATCGGATCGGATCACTGGTCGGGTCACTCGGGTCGGGTCGGGTCAGTCAATTCTAGTCACGGGTCGGGTCGGGTCGGTCTTGAACCCGACCCGACCCGTTGAGAGCACTAGGTATAGTAAAGAAAGAAATGGTACCAGGTTATGCGTACGCTGATGATGTAAATTTAATAGGGGATGATGGGAGAACAATAGAAAGAAATGCAAAGGTCTTATTAAACGCTTGCAGGACAAGGGTTTAGAAGTAAATGCAGAGAAAACTAAATACATGGAAGTGGGTTGGGAACGTAATACGGCCAATTATGAATGCGTTAAAATATTAAATAATACTTCTGATAAAGTGGATACTTTCAAATATCTAGGATAACGAAAATCATTTTCACGAAGAAATTAAATGTCAACTAAAACAGGGAATTAGTGTTATTATTCAGTTCAAAATCTCTTGTCGTCGCGAATTCAGTCGAGGAGTTTGAGGCTTATTAGGATCATTAACTCTAGGAGGCTTAGGTGGGCAGAACATATAGCCAGGCAGGGGTGAATTCAGGAGGTGGCCCGGGGGAATCTCCCCCCGAAGAAAATTCACCCCCCCCGGAGAAATTAAAAAAAATCAGTCACAAAATGTAGAAATTTGCTTTTCTTTTCGTGCACGTGCAGACAAAATCCGATCTCTCAATATACATATAAATGACGCAGACCCATTCTTTATAAGTATTAAGCATATAACATGTAAGATAGAATACCAAATAGCAGCGGCGGCTGGTACTAATGTTGCATGGTTGTGCAACCGGACATTTTTTTAATACTTAAAATATTTTTAAGTATTAAAGTAGTGTATCAGTGAAAAATAAACCTTTGATCTTGAGCGCAAAACAGTATTGATGCATTTCTGAAAAAAGTCAATTAAAAAACGGAAAGAAAGAGATGATTTACATTTCCAGTGGCAGCCAACGCTGTCACTGGAAGCAGTAACATTGAGCATATGGCAGCGAGCTCCTATTTCTTAACATGGAGAAGTGGATTTATTCTTGCATCGCTCCTATCTTCCCGTATTGCTCTCTTGCGATTGCATTTTCTCCCGCAACTGGTCAGCTTCTGTAATAGTTACGAATTCCTCCGCTTAGCAGCGCTTGACTCAATTGATAGGGTGAGAGAGATACAGAGAATCTTTATTAAGCCTATTACTAATATTACATATTAATATTAGCAATAATAATAATGATAACTAAATTCATGGCGCAACAGCCTTTAGAAGGCATGGACTTATGGCACTCATTTCTGTGGGGTAATGTGTTTATAGGTCTGCACGGGCTCGGGCTAATATGATAACCGTAATGGGGCTAGCCATACTGAGAGCTTTATACAGTTCTACCTGAGTTAGAGCGGCAACGCCGGAATCTGGTTACAATGAAGGATTTATGGTAGGGACAAGTAAACCCTTAGATAGATAGATAGATAGATAGATAGATAGATAGATAGATAGATAGATAGATAGATAGATAGATATCGAGTGTTGCAAAATAAGTGTTACAACTCTTGAGAGGTGACTCCTGCCACTGAGACAAGAAAAAAAGTTCTCTTGAACTTTCGGCTATCGGACATAGTTTCGGATCTACAAAGCGTGGAAAAATGAGTTTCGGACGCCAATAGTTCGGAAACTAACCAACATAAAGAGGGCGGGTAAAAAATTCACTGAAGAAGTCATACCTGCTCCATTGAATTTTGCATGTTTCACAATCCTACCATGCACGCGCAAGGGTTCCCCAAAGGAACGTAGGGAGTCCCGGATAATCTTCCAAGTGAAACTTGGTCTAAATGGATATGAATTGATATGGTTTCTACCAGGTAACAATAATTCGTTTGTATTAAGTCGATATTTGGAACAAATACAAAATGGCGGACACCTTCATATCCGTTGCATAATTGCCAGGTACGGATGATGGCCAACAATGACCTTCTGAGTATTAAGTGTCGCGAATTTGTACTCAGATGCTCTAGAAAGACATCTGGAGTGTCGGTAGAGCATAACAGTGAAGCAGGGTGATTCAAATGTGTGGAAACACTTTACGAAAAATCCCCAGAATGCACTCATACTCAGTAAACGTGAGTTCAAATCGTCGGAAATGTAAGGATTAGCGTCAAGAACATGAAAGCCATTGCCAATTCATCAATAATATTCCCTCAAACTGATGCCATGTGATGTGCACGGTTGCATACCAATAAGGATGCGATAACTGAAGCCAAGTTACTTTACATATATATGATTGTTATTAGTAAGAAGATAAATAAGAAAATAATCAGGTAGTATATTATAAGGAAAGATCATTAATGATCATAACGAAGGATTAGGTATAGAATGCACGATACGTATGATATAGTAATGGGCGTGAATGATGTGGCGAGATGCATACACAGGACAACACGTGGGTGATATTAGTTAGACAAATGAGCTTATCTTTAGCCTAGAGGCTGCTCTATTCAATGATGAAAATGAATGAGTCCCATGTTAGTAAATAATGGTAATCACTGTGCTGGAAATGATGGGTGAATGAGAGGAAGATGTTCATGAATGGCGTAATCGGCGATGATAAGTAAAGAGGGATCTAACGGTGGTAGATTATAGGAGCGAAAGTGGAGAATGATAGTAACGGTGAGGTGTTGGGTGAAATGCTAAATAACGCATTGTATCCTGAAGTAAAGGATGTCGGTTTTCCAAACGTCTGGTGATATATGTTAGCCGAAGTTTTCCAAGAAAGTATTGTAAGGTCGGAAAGGTAATTTGGCGGAGTGTGCAATTAAAACAGTTATCGTGGAATATGAAAAGAACACGAGAAGCTGACTTCCAATACGAGGCCGAAACGTGTAAGTAGCCAGTAATGAAATTTAATGCATAAATGATATATTTACTCATAAAACAATTCTAAGCGATATAGCCCAAGGCTTATCCTATGTCTGGCGTGTTATTTCAAATCATTTTGCTAATATGATAATCTTTGTAAGTCAAACAAAATATCTATTATTATTTTAAACTCTGTTAAACTAACCTTTGTGACACACAGAGTTTGACCCTGGTTTAGCAGATAGACAGTAGTGACCAACAGATTCCCTTTTGTTGTATGTATACCTTATGTAAATAAACTATCATCATCATTATATATTTTCTCTCTTATTCCATTTTGCAATTGTTAAATAAGATTAACAAAAGGTTGTAAGAACTAATAGCGTTATATTAACAAAGGTTCACCAAGTAGTTTATAAAATAATATCGTCCTTATTTGTAATGGAATTGCAGGGGCTTATCGCCCAGCCTTGTTAGGAAGAAGAAGCATATACAGTTTATTGCATTGCAGATAGCATACCCTACAGGGAAATAAAATCATAGGTCACACTCTATCACTGTACTACCAAACCAAACTAGTAATATTCCAAGACAAGAACCATTGTCTTGTTCTAAAAATAACACTAGACTAGTAAGTGATAACACAATACGTGTACAGAAACCAATACATAGTCATTCAGGGTATAGCCAGCAAGTTTTTCTAGAGGGCCTTCATTTTTACAAACTAAAAACAAATCAAAAGTTTCTTTCAAGATTATGAAAGAATTAATAACACATAGATACATATGTATTTCAGAAGTACATATTATTATTATTATTATTATTATTATTATTATTATTATTATTATTATTATTATTATTATTATATTATTATTATTATTATTATTATTATTATTATTAATATTTAGTAGTAGTAGTATAGTAGTAGTAGTAGAAGTAGTATATTTCATATATGCTACATTTCTGAGACTTGAGTCTTGATAGTACGTGAAGTTTAAATCAAAGGTTATGTTACGGACAGCAAATGATGGCTTAACACCAAAAACATATTCTGGCCGGGACCGGAGGTTAATCTGTTTTATGTTTATTAAACGTGTTTAATAATTACAGCAAATGAAATATGTTTATAATAGAATGTGAAAGAATACAGTTTTAAAAGAATTAAACTACGTCAACATGTTAAAATAATTAAAAGAACCTAATTAATCAGCCACTTTGTACTCTCGTTTGCTTAACTGGATGAACCGAGGCCTAAAGGAAAAAGAGTTTTCTGCCCAAATCTCATAAGCAGTGGGATATTTTAATATTATAGAAACTGACCCTCCTTTCGCTTAGAAGTGTAATTTTCAAGACGCTGAAACATATAGTATTTTATTACTTTTAGTTAAAAGTTCAAATGCCGAGTTTCACGCATCTAGCTTAAACAAATCCTTCCTTAATTTATTTACATATTTTCTGAGTAAGTAATGGGGAAATCGAACATAAAAAATGTGCTCCCTTTGCTCTTTCCCTTTTATGTGTTCAATTTTCAATTTTCAGTTTTTTTTTTTTTTTTTTTTTTTTAATAGGAAAGCTTATATGCCAAGTTTTATTTTACTAGCTTTAGAAACTTGCGAGATACACTACCCTTTAAAAAAATCTTACCCCACCCTTTTTACGATACTTATTTCCAAAAATTCTTTCTTATGTACTGCTTTCATAAGAAAATTATATTTTATAACTAAAATTTATCGACTCTACTTGTAGTAGTATGCCCAAAAATCACTCATCTTTACTCTTTTATATAAGAGTACAGAAGATAAATACAGTCAAACAAATGGACTTCCATGAACAGTTTCCGATTTCTTATAACTAACTTATTCGTACATTTCCCACAAGCTGTGGTTTTAAATTTACGCTCTGTCAAGGTCCAGGTTTCAAAAAGGAAGTAACTGGAAATACAATAATATTATGTATTTATGTACATGTGTAATATGTATAAATTTATTGTCTTATTGAAGCTTTTGTAATCTGAAAATAAACTTTTGATTTGCTTTTAATATATAAAAATCAAGCTCCCCTAGAAAAAATTGCAGGCTACACCCCTAAATGACTATGTAGTAATTTCTGCAAAAATGGCACAGGACCTAAAATTTAGGTCTAGTGCCTATATTTTTAGGACTTGTGCCGTTTAGAACTTATGAATGTCACCCAATGTATTGCATAGTAAATGTTCTTTGTTCAATTTTAAATCTACTGCGTTCTTTATGTATACCGTTGGTATTTAATGTTCACTCGTGAAATGTCTAGTGAGCTTTTGTCTTAATTAAGTAAACTTTGGTGGATTTTTGTCTTACTCTTAATAAAATTCGCTCCACACAGTATATATTGAAATTCTGAATGTTTTCTTGCTTTCAGAAGTCTGGTAAAATATGCTTTTTAAACATTTTTTCAATTTTTTATTTATTTATTTTTGTTTTAGGAATTTGTCTTGGGATTCTCGTATCTCCATTCGAAAGAAACGCATTTCTTAACTAATTATGTAATTAATTCTTAGAATGAAATAAGTTGTATTATGTAATTCACGTATAAGTGCAGAACAGATAGTGATAATAATAATCTTAGTAGTACAAATATAGTTGTTATTGTTGGAATTAGCTACGTTCGTGACATTATTGCCAACTAGTTGCTGCATCGTCGCAATTTCGTGGGGTGGTGGCGAATTTCAGAACTAAAGCAAGTGAATAAAAAAGGCACAAGACCTAAACGGCACAAGTCCTAAAAGGCAGAAGTCCTAAACGCCAGAAGTCCTAAAAATCATATCGCGGCACAAGTCCTAAACGGCAGAAATCCTAAAAATCATACCGTGCCACAAGTCCTAAACTGCAGAAGTACTAAAATTCAGGTCTAGTGCCTATATTTTTAGGAGTTCTGCCGTTTAGGACTTCTGGATGACACCCAACACATCATGCTGCCTCAGTGATGGTTTGGTGGGGAGTGAGTTACTCAAGCACAACCCAGCTGTATTTTTGCGAACAAGGTGTTAAAACATCTGCCAAGGTATACCAGAACACAGTGCTAACACATATAGTGTAACCACTATCTGCTACCATGTTCCCTGGAGAAAGGTGGACCTTCCAACAGGATTCCGCTCCAGGCCACACAGCGAAACCAACTTAGGACTGGCTGGCGCGGAACGTCCCTCACTTCATTTCTACCATTGATTGGCCTTCTAGCAGCCCGGATCTTAACCCGTTGGACTACAAACTTTGGGCAGTACTTCAGGCAAAGGTCTGCCATAAACGGCATCCATCTGTCGACAGTCAGAAACAATCTTGGCCCGAGCAGTGAACAATTTTCCCATGGACAGTTTTGGGTAAGTTACATGTAAAAATGTAACGCGTTACAAGTTACTTTACTTTTTCCTAAAATGTAACGCGTTACTTGCCCCCAAAAAGTAACTGTTACTTTACTTCGAAAGTAACGCGTTACTTTTAGGTCTGAAACTTAGAATATGTGAACAAATGTTATCACTTCAATTTTCAGTACTACTATTACTATCGCTTTTATTATTATTATTATTATTATTATTATTATTATTATTATTATTATTATTATTATTATTATTATTATTATTATTATTATTATTATTATTATTATTATTGCCCTTTCTGAATTGCTTTATGTAAATGCAAGGACACATTTTTACTTGACAGCTAAGTTATGAATATTTTCATATAAGGTAACATTGGCTAAAATGCCATACTGCGTTACTCGTACGGATGGGCTAGGGTAACCAGACGTACTGATTTTCGCAGTACAGTACTGTTTTTCAAAGAGCTGTCCTGCGTGTTGCGAAGATGTCTAGGAAATCGAGAAATATCCTTCTTCTTTAAAATGTCCTGCGAAATGTCCAGAGTTAATTTATTTGCAATATCTTAATGTTTCATTCTTTATTCACAATATTTTGAATCAAACACACTCTTTTCCTGAATGATGAACCGCTGTGTTTTTTAACACTCCTCAGAAGACTAGGGATGGAGAACAATCAACAAACCATTTTTTACAATACATCGCTTTTACTGAGAAGGCCTTGTTGAGATATCGGTAAAGTAGGAAAGGTTTCTTATTGAACTTATGACAGTGATGCTAACCAAGTTAAATAGAAGTTCCTTTGTGCCGGTCTAAATTTTCTTTCATTTCTTAAAATAATACCACGCTTCGAAATTTATTATTATTATTATTATTATTATTATTATTATTATTATTATTATTATTATTATTATTATTATTATTATTATTATTATTATTATTATTATTATTATTTAGCCCAACACGAACTTTGACTGTACGTTCATAAAATAAACCAATTTGTTATTCATCAAAGCATTTGGAGTTGTGTTTAATTCCTTTAATAATTTTGTTCAGTGCTTCTTCTTAACAAAAATGTTTATTAACTTAAGGTTAACATTAATTGAAATAATGATATGCGTATTGCCGACGCAGTAAGATATCATATACAGTACTATTATACTTGTGTCCTACTTTTCGATTGTTAGAATGTGGTCATCCTACGATGGGCACGAGTGAGTACGAGCGAGTATTCTTTGAAACTCGATTCGGCTAAAAACAGACATCTTTGAACGCGATTCGAAAAATTTCCTCCAACTCGACTCGAATTCGGGTCGAGTCGAACCAAATCTGGTTTGTAGTTTCGAGTATTCTCTTCAAGTATCTTGCATAGACAATATAGGTTATCAATGATAAAACTAGTTGATTGCTAACCTCGGTAGTCGTGAATTCTAGGAGTCAAGGATATTGTTCACGAGCTTGTGAATTTGGGTTGAGGGTTTAGGTTGAGTATTCGGGCTCGAGCCAAACATTGTTAAAAGTTATAGGGCACTGGCCAAATATCTTCAAAACTTTGGTTTAACCGGGTTTACAATTGTAAACAACTTGAGCAGCTGGGCTCACAGCTCACTCACTATGGACCCGAACCGAGAAGTGAGCCGAGCCAACAGCTCACCGAACCGTGTCAGCAAGAGCCTTCGGCCCAGATGAGCCGAACCGAGCAGATGGTTCATCCAACCAAGCCAGCTCGAGCCGATGGTTCACCCCAAGCGAACCGGCTCGAGCCATCGGCTCAGTTATTACTTCCCAACTGAGCTTCTTATTAAAAAAGTCTCTTGTGGTCTCGATATCGAGACGAGAAGACATGCGAGCATGTTTCCTCTAGTGAGCAACATTAAAAGTATTCCATATTACTACTTAGCTTACATTTCTCATGGCTTTCGCTTTCTAGTGGAATCAGGCCATGATTTCAAAACGAGTTAAAACGTAATAATAATAATAATAATAATAATAATAATAATAATAATAATAATAATAATAATAATAATAATAATAATAATAATAATAATAAATATAAGTATTCCATACATATAGAAATGCTTTTGACCAAGCACACAAGAAATTATATTTTGTCCATTTAGCACTATCATTCTTTTGTCACTCACAATTATTAATATTCATATAGTAAATATCTTATAATTCTTATATTTTAAAATCAATTGACAGGCCTCTGATTGCTTTTATGAGAAATAAATATTTGGTTTTATAGATACTACGCAGTGGGGATGATCGTGCGTCGTTTCGGTCCTATGCCGTTTCGGTCCTGCGCCGTGTCGATCCTGTGCCGTGTTGATCCTGTGCCGTGTCGATCCTGTGCCGTTTCGTTCCTATGCCGTGTCGATCCTGTGCCGTGTCGATCCTGTGCCGTGTCGATCCTGTGCCGTTTCGTTCCTATGCCGTGTCGGCTCTATGCCGTTTCGATCGTACGTATTCTATGCATATAACTTGCACAGGCATAGAATCGACAGGAGTTTATAATTTGTAAGAGCAAAGATTAAACAGATAATAAAAATATTATTTTTTTAGGCACATGATTAAAAGTTAAATTATTTCAGAGCAGCGGCGTGAGAGCAAAACGGCACAGGATCGACACGGCATAGGATCGACACGGCATAGGACCGAAACGGCACAGGATCGACACGGCACAGGACCGAAACAGGTTTCTGAGCTGAATTGTCGGTCGTATGCCGTGTCGATCCTGTGCCGTGTCGATCCTGTGCCGCATCCCCATACGAGCGACTTTAAGGGTCTTCACTACAACGAAATTAAAGTACCGCTAATTTTAGAGTTTTTCTGTAATATCTTCAAAACAAATAAAAATATTCGAAAAACAGAAAGTAGTGAACTAGACAATACGGTTTTGCATGCGATACCTTTACCACAATTCACCTATCTACTTTTGGTATGCCGCTATTTACAGAACCCGCAAAAATGCTAAATCTATCTACAGTTGTAAATTGAAAGCAGATAGATGAGTTGTGTTCGGAAACGTTTGGGTAAGTGAAAAACTCGGCCAACACGTATCCCATCATTTTCAACGACAAACTTTTTGGGGTAAAAAACTTTGTCCCAGGGTCCCCCGCAGGGTTCCAGACGGGGTCCAACTCAAAATTTTCAATCATGTGGTTCGGATTCCACGTTAATCAGTAGGTCCACGTCTCATATAGCCTCGCTGCTGAACGGGACGTTAAACTCAAAATCAACTCAACTCAAATAGCAAGGGGGGTTAAGTGGCACAACATTTGAAAGCTGTTGTAAAATGAAAGAAAATGCAGCAAGTCTCGACTCTCTACAACAACTCTGTGCAAAATGGCGACGGGTCAAAGTGTAAACAAAAACTTAATTGAAAAGTCCATGGTCACCCCTATAAATCGGCAATGGTGAGACAAATGTGAAAACAGAAAAGGATGTGTGGTATTATTTTCAAAGTATAACGATTTAAGTGAAAAAGTCTTGTCCCAGGGTCCCCACATGGTCCCAGGTGGGGTCCAACTAAAAAATTTCAAATGGCAAGAGAGGTAGGACATCGTTTGAAAGCTCTTGTTAAGTGAAAGAAGATGGAGCACGTCTCGACTTTCTACGACAACCCTGTCCAAAATTGCGGTGGGTCAAAAATGTAAACAAATTGGAAAACAATCCAAGATGGCCGCTTAAAACCTATATCGAAAGGATAAGCATACCAAACTGCTGAAGCTAGGAAAACAAATTTGGCATTAATGTTGATTAGTAAGTGACTAAAATATGCAAAATGTTCAAAAACGCGACATATTGAGTTCAAAATGCCGCACTATGTATCGAACGCATATCCAGCTCACACCACTGGTGTTGGAGAAGTGAACGTTTATGGTTAATAGTCCAGAAAATATCAAAGAGTATAATCTGTAATCCAATATGGCTGCCAGCGTGAAAAATGAGTTTGTATATAAACATGTTATTTCTTGGAATACTGTGACCAAGCCAACAAAGTTTGACGCAGTTCGATATACTGAAATGACTTACATATGTTTGGTACTACTTGCCAATCTTGCAAATGATTTTTTTTTTTTTATTTGGTATTGTTTGAAGTATTGAGATCAAACCAACGAATGACATACAAATGTAACCATCACGAATACGTTACAATAGAGCCCCCAACTTACTGGTGCAGCAAGTTCTTTCTGTATGAACTACGTATGACAAAATTAGAAAAATACCCGAAAGTATTCAACTTTTTTTTTTTTTTTTTTTTTTTTTACTATGAGTAGGAAGTCATAGTTGTATGTTCATCGCATATTCGTTATATTCAAGTAAATAATGCCGAGAGAACCGTGACGAACGTGCATTAAGAAGAAACCACATATGTGTTGTTACCGAATGAAATAATAGTTGAAGTGAATCGAAATTCAATTGTTCTTTAGTCTTCCTAGTGTTTCTAAATACATAATAGAGAAAAATAGAGATTTAGATTTGTACTGTTATGAATGGCATAGGTTTTAAGCGGCCATTTTGGATTCAAGGTGGCCATAGTTTTTCAATTAAGCTTTTATTTACATTTTGACCCGCCACAAGTTTGGACAGGGTTGTCGTAGAAAATCAAGACTTGCTCCATCTACTTTCATTTAACAAGATCTTGCAAACGATGAGCTTCTTAACCTCTCTTGCCATTTGAAACTTTTTAGTTGGACCCCACCTGGGACCCTGTGGGTACCCTGGGACAAGACGTTTTCACTTAAATTGCTGTACTTTGAACATAATGCCAGACTCCCTTCCTATTTTCAAGTCTCACCATTTCCGATTTATAGGGGTGACCATGGACTTTTCAATTAAGTTTTTGTTTACATTTTGACCCTCCGTCATTTTGCACAGGGTTGTTGTAGAGAGTCGAGACTTGCTGCATTTTCTTTCATTTTACAACAGCTTTCAAATGATGTGCCACTTAACCCCCCTTGCCATTTGAAAATTTTGAGTTGGACCCCGTCTGGGATCCTGGGACAAAGTTTTTACCCTAAAAAGGTTGTCGTTGAAAATAGTGGGATACGTGTTGGTCGAGTTTTCCACTTACCCAACCGTTTCCGAACAAATGACTCGGTTCAAACTATTCTGCCATGTAATTTTTTTGTAGTTCTTGCATTACAAAATATGTTGTAACTCATGATATTCCTCCCGGTGGCACGTATAACTTTGGGATTCATCTAGTTATAACATTTCAAATGCAAACACAATTGTCTCGTTCGGATCTCAGCGGAGCCACTGCGTGACCCTTCCTTGTGAGAAAATTACATTGTAGAACTTATGCAAAACAGTAAGTCAGTGGTAACATGAATTTTCAACAAGATATACTAATAATGCCACTACTTCATATATAATCTCAAAACTAACAATATTAATTTAGCATCACCTACAGGATAGTAGCGTTAAGTTACTTTAACTATATTTGAATTTATTTTAAGGCTTTGAAACATTTGATTCTCAGAGGATACAAATGAGGAAAATGAGTCAATTGGACCATAAACATTTCTCTAGTGACACTGACTAAGAATCTTGGTAAACTCCTAAGTCGAAATATTTGCCCACGAGGATCAATTACACTATCTTCTGCGTCTGAAGTCGATCTTCTACCGCTGGCTTTGGCCACTCGGTGTAGGTGTGAAATGTTTGTGTCTTTCAATTCATATAAAATTCTAAAAATTGGAAAACTGGAAAAACTAGAGGGAAACGAAATAAAGGAAGAAAAAGGCCACATATACTTCTTTTGCTGTAAAGGAGTTCCCATTGAAATGTCTGTTCTAACACCGTCTTATATTAGGAAAAAAAAAAAAAACATTTACTCTTTTTGCTTTAAAGAGTATTCACTTTATCTTGTTAATGAAGTAAATGAAAATTCATTACTCAGTTTTAGAACTCAAGGAAAAAAATAACCAAAAATAATTGAACTTCGACCAATAAAGAAACAGAGGCGGCAACCAGGGCAGTTACCCTGGGCGCCTGCAAACTAATCTATGTGTTATTTGGTGTAGATGTAGGGGAACAGGGTGCTAATCGCAAAATTTGTCATGGGCGTCAATGTCTAATTTCATCACTGATTAGGCTACCATATTTTTAGCGTGTGAAATCGGGACATTTTTTCTGAAATTTTAAGAATTCACGACAAATTACAGTATTGTTGAGTTTATGGCCCAGCATTATGGAAGTGATCTGGAAACATTAAAGTGAGAACTCAAAATCCTCCCAAACACAATTAAGCTGTATGAAGACGAAATAAAACCAAAGTTGATTCCTTTATGAATTTCGTTGATCCTCTTTGTGTCTACAAAAACACATTCCTAGAAACCTACAAGCTAGGTATCTGTGAATATACTAGTTTCTAGTGCTACATGTGAAAGGTCATTGTTTGGAAAGATTAAAGACTTACACACGCAATTCAATGGCTGATCATAGGTTGAAAAACTTAGAATTACTTTACATTGAGAAGAAAATTGCTAAATACTTAGATTTTAGTAAAAGATGATAAGTTAGCTGCTGCTCACAAGAATAGAAAAATCATTCTCTAAAAGTAGAGGTATGAATTTGTAAAAGTTATTTTCTTTACTATTATATTAAATGTACATGGTTTTATCATACCTTTGTTTTTGTATTTATGTGCGGGTTTTTTTTTAACTACCTAAATAAACTATAGACTTTTCTGTAATGTAAACTGTTACAATAGTGCAGAGCGTTCTGGCAACATTTTTAGGATGTGTTGTTCCATCCTAGCCTGCACCCACATTACCAAAATTCTGACACCGCCTATGTGCTTGGAACCTTAAAAATGTTTGAATCTCTTGGTGTAGATACTGTACATATCCCGTTTTGTTTGTTTATTGAAGCTGCGTGTATGAGACGTGAACATCAGTTTAATATGGAATCCGAACCAGTTTAATGTGTTCAGATTTTGTTGCTCTACCATCGGAAATTGAATCTGGGATGGGACTATGTATATCAAAACCACACACCCTAGCCATTGGATCAGCCCAGAGGTCTGTTTTCTATGGACAATTATGTTAGGTTTCACACAAAATTTCAACAAACTCATGATATTGGTATATAGCAATTCAGAACTGTAATAAATAAAATGTATGAAAATTTTTATCTTGAGTGACTATATTCTGTTCATTTGACGTTATACAAATAATTCACATTTAGTTGATGGATTATAACTAAAACTATTTGGGGTTTCTGCTCAATTTTGAGGCAGTCCTCTGCTCTTATTTCTTTCATGCTACTTTTCTAAATTACTAATCAACAAGTTATTTTCTAAGTTTATTTACTTTTGCTAAATGTTCCATCCAACGACCAAGAGATACGAAAATTAGAAGCATTGGCGAAGTGTCGAAAAATGTTTTTGGACTAAATTCTAATCTCATTATCATAGCTGATACAATTATTCCTATAGAATAAAAATAAGCAATCGAAGTTGCCATTGATATGAGAACATCCATGTTTAACGTTGCTCGTCGTATTGCTTTTAGAGCTTTTACATGAAAATGCCAACCTCCAATAAACTGAAAAAGAAATATAAAAGTGTTAGGCTACATTATTATTATTATTATTATTATTATTATTATTATTATTATTATTATTATTATTATTATTATTATTATTATTATTATTATTATTATTCTACATTACTTTTACTATTAAATTAATTTGTTACAAGAAATTCCTTTAATAATTTATAAGAATTCTATTGCATTTCTCTTTACAAAAATATTCTGGAAAGCATTTGATATACAGTGGACTCCGAGTTTCTAACTTAATTAGTTACGTAGGCCTAACGCTGTTCGTGATCCGAAATGTTCATAAACTTAACTCATTTTCCCATTTAAATGAATCCATTCTACATACAGGAACATTGTATTGTATTCATTTTTACCGTCTCCTTTAGTTTAACCATAAACGTTAAACTAAAATATTTCATTTCAATTTGGATACTTTTTTTTTTTTTTTTTTTTTTTACATTTTTAAGTATCTTCTGGGAGTTTCTAAAGACCCTAAATTATTCATACTAAATTAAATGAAACAATACGACGACTGAAAAAAAAAAAACAGTGCAACAGAGAACAAAAAGTAGTTTTGATTACAGCATTCTGATAAGACAATGTTTACACAAACGTGAAAAAGCAGTGTTTTATCCCGACATGTTAAAGTGTGAAAAACTCCCCACCTCCAAAGTTGTAGAATTCCCCTAAAAAGAAAGTTGAAGATAGTAGTGTGGCCAGGTGTGATAGCGTTGTAAGAAAAGTTTGATGGAAGATTTGATGATTCCAATCAGCAAAAATTAGATCGTTATCTTTTCAAGTATTAAAATTTGCTAATATTGGCATCACACAGTAATTCTCCCATTCCATTTTTTCTTCAAATGGTAAAACTTGATTTCAAAATTGCAGTAAATAATTTAATTTTTAGTACAAAATAAAAGATCAAACTAATTTGTGTTTGATTGCCAAATAATCTAAGAGTATCATATTTGACATATTATTATAGTTTTATCATAACTGCAAATCACAATGCTTTTGGAATTATATCGCGACGTACATATGTGTAAAATGAATCAACAGTTTGTTGCTTCAGAATAGAATATTTAATTATGACCAACAGTCAAGCTGTTTCTCAAGTATTATACTCGGACATTTTGCAAATCTCTTTAATCGGTTTAAGTAAAATAAAAATAGAAAGCAGGAGCTCAAATTTAACTTTGCGGGCAGTAAAGGATCTAGCCTGGGGCCAAGCCCCCCCCCCCAAATTTTTTGAGTGACAAAAATAATTTAAGCTCTTATTTATACATTTTTTTAAAAGTTTATATAAACTCATGATATACCTATCATAGTCTGGGTTCTGGCTGGCCTCCCAGTTTTTACCTTCTAGATCCGCCACTGTTTGCGGGCAGTTTCCGCTGCAAACGTTTTCACAACGTCCTCAAATGATAGTTTTGAAACTAACTTACGCTCTATGGATATGATGCTAAGGTTGGTGCGTTGTTGTTCTGTTCTGAGTTAATTAAGTTTAGTTCTGCTAATTAAGTTCTGTTAATTAAGTTCTGTTCTGAGTTAGTTAAGTTTCTGAGATATTTTTTTATGATATTTGATTTGCTGAAACTCCTTTTCTTGTATTATTGTGAAAATAATATTTGCCCAGTTTTGCGCCCCACCAATCCGGCTCCAAGCACCGTTTACCCCCTTTTGTTACGTCACTGGTCATCAGTACGAGATATGAAGAATCAGATTTTTAAAAAGTTGAGTATAGCGAACGATTTTATACCTAAGCAGCACTTTACGCTTTTAACGTAAGCTAACCTAACCCACATTTAATGTAAAAGGAACAAAATATTTGGTGAAAATTCGATGGCGTTGCTACAAAAACAATTGACCTGTTTTCTAAATGATTTACTATAATCTATTAAATTGCAAATGCTTCTAGAAAGTTAGGAAAGAAATGCTAATATTATAGCTATTCATGATCAGGTCCGAACTAACAAGTAGACCTCACCACTTCGCCGTTGCGTTAGCAAAAGGAAACAACTACTGTCCTAGAGTAGGGTTGAATATAAGATATTGACAAAAATTTTAGTTGCTAATGAGCACTAGAAATATGGGAAAAACGAAATAGAAACATGAGTGTGGGAAAGCCAAGTACAATATAATTTGATAGTAGCAAGACCTATATTTTTTCGAAATAGATGGAGGAACAATAGTTATGACTTCAACTATGTAAATCGAGTTAGGAGGGATGTTTTTATGGCATTCCAGATCATGGCCGCCATCTTGAAATCCGCCATATTGGATCGACGTCAACTTTTTCAAATAGAAAGAGGGCCATGTGAGGTATCAAACAACAATGATTTTTTTTCACTCAATCTCATATACTAATTAGTTTGTCCATATCTAGAACGGTTTACAACTTACAGTTCTTTGAATGTTGAAAAATTCGTTGTTTGTAGCAGATAACACATAACTATAGTGGCAATGAACATAGTTCCAGAGACAGCATTCTTACAGAACAAAATTACGGCAATGCAAGAAATGAAAGTCCTCAGCATTCATAAAGTGGTTCTGATCTCGCCACTTCGTGTGTGCGTTTGTAGATTCAAACTGAAACTATAAGCAGTTGGGGCAGCACGATGAAGAGAATAGCAATATTGGTTGCCAATGGCATTCCTGGTCGTAGCTGCTACGGTATAAGGTAGAAGCTTACGTGCATCGTGTACCATTCTACAGCGACAAACTCTTTGTAAGGAAACAAGTGCAGGAAATATATTATTCTCACTGTGAGTTCTACCCGTGAACTTGGAAGTGTTTGAGAAATAGTTATTTCGTTTATTGCATTAAGCCTGTAATTCTGAGGGGTACGTGCGTGTGTGTGTGTTAGGGAGAGTGTGTTTAGTCTATAACAATTATAGACTAAAAAACGACACACCATGGCGTTAAATAAGACAAACATTGCTATGTACGTCCTGCAGCAGTTGCAGACATTACGGTTCAAGCACAATGCAACAAATATTTCAGAGCAGGAAAGAGTAATCGCAGATGACATAATAAGATTCCTAGCGGATGAAGAATTGAAATTCGAAATGGAATACACTCTGGATATTCTAGAGGTGGCACATCATAAGATAAACAATCAAGAAGCTAGTGTGGAAACGGAACGGTATGTGAATTGCTATTGGTCGAATACAGGGAGCAGGAATTCACTTATGCTGGATACCTGAGAATTATTTAATAATGAAGAGATGCGAAGTACAATAGCTCCACCTGGGAAATCAGTGGAAGTGTGACAAATTCCAAAAGTTACCACCGGCATATTTCAACCTTTAAATGCATTTTTTTAGACAATATAAAACATTGGCGTACTATATGTGACTATGCAATAAAGGACGAACATTTCCATTCAAAACTGCATGACAGAGATACTATTGTCACTCTGCATTCCCTTGCGTACAATCAATTTCAGTCTCCTCGTTTCACAGGAATGATTCACTAGGCATTTTGTAAGTCAGTATGTATTGATGAGCCGATCTAATGGTTCGAAGTGCCGAAGAAGCACTCTTTCATATTATGAATGCTGAGGACTTTCATTTCTTGCATTCCCGTAATTTGGTCCAGTAAGAATGCTATCTCTGGAGCTATATTCATTGTCACTATAGTTATCTGTTATCTGCTACAAACAACGAATTTTTCAACATTGAAAGAACTGTAAGTTGTAAACCGTTCTAGATATGAAAAAAACTAATTAGTGTATGAGATTGAGTGGGAAAAATCATTGTTGTTTGATACCTCACATGGCCCTCTTTCCGTTTGAAAAAGTTGACGTCGATCCAATATGGCGGATTTTAAGATGGCGGCCATGATCTGGAATGCCATAAAATCATCCCTCCTAACTCGATTTACATAGTTGAAGTCATAACTATTGTTCCTCCATCTATTTCGAAAAAATATAGGTCTTGCAACTATCAAATTATATTGTACTTGGCTTTCCCACACTCATGTTTCTATTTCGTTTTTCCCATATTTCTAGTGCTCATTAGCAGCTAAAATTTTTGTCAATATCTTATATTCAACCCTACTCTAGGACAGTAGTTGTTTCCTTTTGCTAACGCAACGGCGAAGTGGTGAGGTCTACTTGTAAATTAGTACGCAGTTTCGCTTTCACTTCTTTACATAGATTCGGTTACTTGTTTTAGACTGCCACCTATCAACAAGTATATAAAACATGATTGAATACTACTATGATCATGTAAAAATTGTTTCAAGTTCATTCGAGACTCTTGTTGAAGTGTTTTGAACAATATTCCTTTGAACATGTAAATTTGAGGTATTGAATGGTCTTGTTCAAGCTTTCTTTGACCATCTATAAAAAGCATTAGAAGATTTCCACTCTGCACTTTGATGTTTTATCGACGAGGCATATTGAGAAGCTTATGTTTCATCCCCAGTAACGATTCAGCAGGAAGTTAGGGTTTCTAGTGGCGATAGCAATAAGCTTCTTGTAGTGATCAACCCTGTCCCTTTGTTGGTCATTTGTTAAGGAATGAGGCACAAAACGAGCACAAACCTTCCTTTTGTTGAGATCGTGGGTTATTAGTTACCGTAGAGTTTCTTTACTCACGTGCAACTCCTCAGCAGGTATTTGTAATGTCGCATTTCGGTCTTCCGTGATCAGTGTCCTCATTTTCTCCACCAATTTCTGTTTTCCCTATTCTCGCTGCACTCGTCGTCTTCAATTGACCCCCGTCACTTTCTGAAACGCTGTGGCACGCAAATACGCGCTCATGGGATGAACAAGTGACTCCATACACTTGTTGCAACATTGTTAAGTTCTTGTACTAGCTTTACCCAAACGCGCACAAAACTTGACGTTCGCTCTTTGTTTCATGTTGAACTCATGATGCTGCTTAAAACTCCTGTCTACTCTCACCACACCCAAACAAATAACTGTAAGTCAAGATCAATGCACTTGGTATCAGTTTCATATGAAACTTCCTCTTTTGATTGCACTACAATTCACTTGCATAGCTGCGCCACATAGTGTTGAGCAAATGCAAGACCAAGACCAAGACCCGGATAGTCCTGGTCTTGGTCTTGGTCTTGCACATCCAGTCTTGGTCTTGGTCTTGCACTGAAACATTTGGTCTTGGTCTTGCACACCCAGTCTTGGTCTTGCTGCAAGAGTCTTGCAAGTCTTGCTTTTAAGAAATCTTATGGCTTTCATACGTAAATTTTACTCTGGATAAATTCTACAGTACTGTTAGCAATATTGGCCAAAAAAAAAAAAAAAAAAAAAAAAAAAGAGAGAGAGAGAGAGAGAGAGAGAGAAAATAAAATAATAACGATGATAATCAAACATCTTAATATTTTAGTATAATTTGAGTAAAAACTGAAAACGACTCAACTGCCCATGTCTTTTGTGTAATACGAATACTTTTGACCCATATTAGAAATACAAAAACAACATCAAACTCCAGGTTATTTGAAATAACTGTACAAAATCACTCTCACTTGTGAATATGAATTATTTATTGTTGTATAATGTTATATCGCTCAATCCTCATGTGCCATATACCTGAGGAGGCTAAAAGTTATATTGATAAACAATTATTCAACTTATAAGCACGAGCCCATGAAATCAAACTTGCGGTCACATACACAAGTTTTTGTCAATATCATGAAAATGTTATTTCGATATTAATTTTTTTGAGCACACATTAAAAATTTCTAACGGATGCTTGATCCTTGGAGCCAAGGCCATACTCATGTAGTCGGCACTTATGGTGTACGGGATTATCGATGTTCAATACTACATTTCTCTTTAGTTTTAGAAGAAGAATACCACTAATATGTTTTGAAATGATGTAATATCTAGTTTTACGTGCCACGAGGATTATGCAACGAGGATAAGAGAGATGGTGATGACGAGAAATGAATGAATGGTGGAATGAAGAAAGTAGAAGGAAACGGGAAAATCCCGAGAAAACCTACGCACACGGTCTCTATCCACCAAAAAAGCTCACATGGTGCAAGCTGGAATCGAATCAGGAACCCCAGCATCAAAGGTGAACGCTCCACCACTAAACCGGTACTTGTGCAAAACTCTTGCGCAAGAGTTTTGGTCTTGGTCTTACAGGTATGGTCTTGGTCTTGGTCTTGCATGCAAGACTTACAAAAACTGCAAAACCAAGACTCCTGTGCTCATCACTAGCGCCACATGATGAGAAAAATCTATCTCGGTTTCAAATTGCCGCACTGTGTATATAGAAAGATCACAGTGCCGCTGATGCTATTCCTACATTCCTTCATACATTCATTTAGTTCTGAAACATCACCGTGGTGTTATTTGCACACCGCTCAACAGTGTGTCTGTGTCAAATTAGCAGCACCAGGCCGCAACATCGGACCTTTGTTGAAATAACACGCTATTGTAGTAGTCATCCTGGAGCCACTTGTATATGTTAAAATTGAGTTGTTTTAACATCATCATCTTTTTATCATCTTAAAATGTCTTAATAATTAATACGACTATTTTCCAATAATTAAATCCCACTTTAGTAACCAGTCTTATTTGATATCCTCTCAAAAAAAGATCACTTTTATTTGGTTTATTTTAGCCGAGTTTCAAAGTACATATGACAATAAAAATAAATAGGAATTCTTATTAGTTATTCCATGTTGCTCTTCTTTGTTTTTCTGAGTACATAAAATATTTTATTCTCATATGAGTACAGCGATATAAATAGGCCTATTTACTATTAGCTTTTATATGTATAATATACTGCAATTGATACTACTTGTCCTTTCTGACAGCTCGCTGCACGCACGTGGTGTTCAATGCTGTGTTGCCAGCTTTTGCGTCGGGTGTTGAAACAGTAAATTATTCACTGCAACTAAATCTCAGTTTTATAAAATTAAAACACAGAAAAGAGAACTAAAAAGAATGCTCTCAATAATCAGCAGGTCCACTACTCAAGTTGACAATTTACTAAAACAATGTGCATTTGTTTATATTCAAATTGGCAACGTGTTGAAAGGGTGTCATGTTTACCATTGCAAAGCAAGAGAAATGAACCACTATAATTGGCTGAACGTGCTGTTGCCATAGAAACGGTTCTCCTTGCTTGATTGTTATGACCACGTGCAGTCTGGGAAAAAATAGAGGAAAGCAACTGTCAGAAGGGACAAGTTGTATCAAACGGACTGCAGTGTTTTGCTGTAAGTATAGAAAATTTGTTTTCACTATAATCAAATTAAATTGATTTATTAATTTAATATGCTTCTGTGATGCCCGTAAGGTTAAAGGAGGTAAATGATTATGAAAGAATTTATGGAATAAGAATGTGGGAAGAAATGGGAGAATCACAAGTAAACCAAAGAACATTGTGTTGTCTACCACGAACTAAGATAGCCTGGGATCTTACCAGAGTCCTCTCACACAAGAGATGAGCGCTCTGTTCCTCACCGTGTCCTCCTCTTTTACTACCAACATAGAATTAAGTATAAAAGCGAATACGTATATATAACACATCTCAAACGTCATCATACAAGGGTCAGTTGAATGGAACTCAGTGGAAGCCGGCAAAAGAAAAAAAAGTATAACACGTCATACTTGTTTACCGCTGTCAACACATTTTCTTACTGTGATAACACTGGTCAACAGTGAAAATGCTTCGGAGATAAAAGTAACCAATTTTTTACTAATTTTTAGGGTGCTAATAACGAATATGAAATTCGGTTTTGAAGATTGGTTCGGGTTTCAAAGAAATACGCTATCACCGGATGTGCTCCGATGGGCAAATTAAGGGTTGGGCGTGGTAACAGGAGCTGTCTGCTTATTTCAATAAACTTTCATTATTTGACGGTTAGTTTTATTGCTATCCTCAGGGATGTCCGCAGAAGGTGAGTCCTGCGGGTCTTGACCCCCAAAATTCCGACTTTTTTGTAAATTTAGTCTAATTTCAGGTTCAATTTTACAATTTTTAATATAATTTAGCCTCAAATTGTATTTGAACCCCCGAAAAGCTTAGGGACCTTCCCGAAATAAATTCCTGCGTACCTGCATGAACACTTCAAAATCCCCTGGAACAGTATTTTCATCGGAAAGTGACATAGTATGTTGTAACAATGTAACGGGTCTTATGAGTAAACTTAACATAGAAGATAATACCGATGAATGATGGCTATTCTTCAAATATATTCTGCGTAAACTTCCGCAAATTGCTGCAACTAAAATCAGGTAGGGAATCCTTATTGGCCCTCAAATTCGCGAACTCCTTAATATTCCTGAATTCGATGCAGTGTTAGACGATAATGAGAGGATTGCGTAGGATTCTTTCCTAAAAGTGGTGACAAATGTTTTGGAAAACGAGCAGTTTCAGAAATATAAGGAAGTAGTGGAGCATCTATCTTCTACCAAGCAATGGGGTGTAATGTGTCTTTAAAAATTCATATAATCTTCCACATAGATTGCTTTCTAGAAAACTGCAGAGCATTCATTGATGAACATGGGGAGTATTTCTACCAAGTTATATCTATGATGGAGAAATGATATCAGGGCTACTGGAGTAAGTCTGCGCTTGACAATTGTAGTTGGACAATTGCTAGAGATGTTCCAGAACCACAATACAAGACACAGGCAAAGAAGCGCCGTTTGTAATATCCATGTAAGTTATATTTTATCACTTTCATTTTATATAGTTTTAATTTCTTATTGGCGCTTTTATATTCTTTGGAACAAACCCTGTACTAAGGCACACATAATCAATTATCATACCCTATAACCTATATATCAAGTGATTTTTAGTCTCACATGTAGAGGGTCTAACGTTATAACAAAACGCAAATTTCCTCTCTATACGCACGGACATCATTTTATATATTTTTATTTTATATCTCACTTTTCCCTATTTAAAAAAGGGTATTGTCAAGCATGACTTAGAAATACTTTTTCCTCATAATTATTGTAGATATTGCAATGAAACTTGGCACACACATTGCGTATGAACCACACTAATTTCAAGGTACAGTATATTGTATTTTGGGACCTGTAGCTGGGACCGCACAGGGGTCACTACATTTGAAGAAAAGTATTTTTGGGGCGGAAAATTCTGTTTTACCCCAATTTTCCATTTTCTCGTACAGCCCACACACATGCATTCTCATGGTACCATTTGAAAGCATGTTTTATTCTGAAGAGAAAGACGTACAAATTGTAATACTCAAATAAATAGTACCGTTTGGAATCTTTTTATTTTATACCTCACTTTTCCCTATATGAAATTTGGTATTGTCAAGCAAAACTCAGAAATAATTTTTCCCTCACAACTATTATAGATATTATAATGAAACTTGGCACATGTATTACGAATAAACTACAGTAGTTTTAAAGGTATATTATATTTGGATACCTTTAGCCGGGGACGTACCAGGAGTGCTATATTTGAAAAAAGGGATTTTTGGACCGGAATTTCCCAATTTTACCTTAAATTTCCCTCCTCTCATACATCATGTACACATGCGCATAGTATCATTTGCAGGCTTGGTTTATTCTGAAGCGAATGGCATATAAACCACAGTACTCGGATGAACAAAATTGAAGCAATAGCTACTTAAGTGAAAGACCAAACGGAAAATTTAACAATCTAAAAGTGTCAACACTACATAACACATATTTCTATCGATTACACTTAAACTCGAACCAATTCAGCATTTTTATTTTCGTTTCCGTATTCAGCATCCTCATTTCCATAAGAAAATGTACTTTTTTCCGAAGCATGAAAAAAGTTAAAATTTGTTGTCCAGTGTAACCGGTGACGCTTGCTTGTAGAAGAATCCTTGTAACTGTTAGTGAAGGCAATACTGCACCCTCTTCTGTCTTTCTTATTCTGACCTAAGGTGAGACAACCTCAAACTTTTCTTAATTTTTCCAAACACACATACATATACAAATTACATGGAGATAGATCAGGGCTTATGGTTGGATGGATCAGGAATTCCCAGTTGCTTATAGTTTGCTGCATGAGACCTAGTCATATCATGTAGGAGAATAAAGTCTCCTTGCCCCTAGATCTTTATCCTCTTAACAACAGCGCAATAGTGTCGATGCATCCTTCTCTATTGGTAAATGCATAACGCGACGTAAGAATTCATAATGCACATATCCACGATGATGAAGTAGAACGTAATTTTAATTGGCTTCCGCAGACTTTCATTTGACTCTTCATTTTCGAATATGGAATATATACAGAGTGCGGCAGAGTTCATAGCGTAATTTGACTTGCGTAGTACAATGACGTACTGCATGAATGCGCGCCAGCTCGTACCGCATTCGTGTACTGATGAGCTGCCATTTCGAGTGTGACAGTGATATGGAGCGATGGAGTGCACAGCATCGTGCCTTTGCTATCGAAAGTTATTTCAAGAATAACGACTCTGCTGTTGCTACCCAGCGTCTATTTTGGCAACATTTCAACTTGGGACGTCATGAGAAAGTTCCAGATGGACGGACCATTGTGAGGTGGGTACGTGCATTTCGAACAACAGATTCTGTTTGTAATGGCAAACCGGGAAGAAGTAAAAGAACTGTGCGGACACCAGAAGCCGTGGAAAATGTTCGTGCTGCAATATTGCGTAGCCCAAAAAATCTGCTTGTCGTCATTCGCAAACTGTGCATATGTCCGATCGCTCATTCAGAAGAATATTGCACGAAGATCTCCATTCTTACCCATATAAGCTGCAGATTGTTCAGGAAATTAGGCCTCGCGATTGGGTTTCACGAGAAACATTCTGCTTAACCATGCGTGATCTCCTTCGCCAAAATCCACAAACGTTGCACACCACCCTGATGTGAGATGAAGCTCATTTCGAGTTATGTGGTTCACTGAATAAACAGAATATGCGTTATTGGAGTGATGTAAACCCGCATGAACTGCACATCAAGCCCTTGCACAGTTCTCGTGTCATAGTGTGGTGTGGAGTTGCTTCCTTTGGGATTATTGGCCATTACTTCTTTGAGGTTGACAGCGGTGTGGCTGTAACTGTCACCAGTGAACGCTACCTAAAGATGCTGAAAGACTTCGTTTTTCCCCAATTAGGTATGGTCGATGTGGATGTGGAACAATTATGGTTTCAACAAAACGGAGCGACCTCGCATACAGCCAGAATTTTCATGGACTTCTTGCGACAGGCATTTCCAGGTAGAGTAATTTCCCGTTTTGGTGACATTTCCTGGCCGCCTCGCTCACCTGATCTTTCATCTGCAGACTTTTTCCTTTGGGGCTACCTGAAGCAAGAAGTGTTCCGAACACGTTGTGCCACCATTCCTGAGTTGAAGAATCATCAGAACTGCCGTCGGCAATGTCTCAGGGAATACGTTACGCCGAGTTATGGAAAGCTTCCAACGCCGCCTAGATGAATGTGTTGTGCAGAGGGGGCATCATTTGACAGGAGTCATATTCAAAAAGTAATCCACGCAATGGACAATGACTTACACATTAGTAAATGGCATACCTTTAACTATTAATTGACATAAGAGGTAATAAATAAATTACAGTTACTGCCTGATTGTGTGTTTTTAATATCCTACTATGAACGCTGCCGCACCCTATATAATATCGCTTTCAGTTATAATTTTACCTGCACAGGAGTTGAAAGAACAAAAAGGATAACATTTGCTTCAGAAAGCCCAGGAGAAATCATTTTGTTATGATCCTTGTTCGACATGTAATACCACATTACTACTAAGCAAGGCACTCCAAACACCAAAGATATCAGAAAGGCCCTTCTCCATTTTCGTATTTCTGTTTTATGATCAAGATAACTAGCATCCCAACTTTTGGTATTTACAAGTGATGCTACGTATCCTAAATCTTCTATCCTCTCTATTATGGTTCTTGGACCAGTGACTTCAGCATCGTATGTAAATGTGCCCCTTTGAAGAGAAAGGGAAATAACAGCTGTTTTAACACCTGGTAATTTCTTGATGTTTGTCTCTACAGTGTAAACGCATGACGAACACGTCATTCCATTAATCTGAAAGTAAAAATCAATTACTATAATACTGAGTTCATATTCAAAACTTAACATGCATGTCTTATGAATAGTTCTAAAGTTGTAGTACGAGGAGTGCTCAACAATTATTGTCTCTGATATAGAAAAAAATCTATTTGTGCACAATCCCTATTACTAAAATGCATTTCGTACACCTATGATCTAGAATTGTTACACCTTGTAAAAGAAAAAAAAAAACATGGTAGTTGAACAAAAAGGCATTGTTTCATAGCATGTATAACAGCCGTCGCATTATTTTCAAACTTGTTACCCGCAATTATTCTGTTTTACTTTGGAAACAAATGGAAGTCGTATTTACACACTGATATAACTTTTAATATGAATTTATTTAGCTTTCTTTTCTTATTAACTTGACACCGATTTCTCCCTGCTATCATGGAGATGTTCATTCACTAGACATCGATTCTGCGCACTGCTGAAGGATCGGTTTAGAAATATTTATTCTCCGAAATTCACGTTTGAAATGTATTTCACTTACTTACTAATCTGATTGCAACGTTGTTTCCTTTCTTCTTTCTGTATTTCATGACAATTCCAGATAGTTTTGTTTCGTGCTTGGAGTATATTTTATATTCACCTGTTAAAATTACGGGTTCATTTTGTAATCAGTTTTAAATTTACAGAAAATATTAATATAAGTTCACAATCAAATCGCGTTAATTGTTTAATGCATTTCGAAGGCTTTTGTTTTTATGGAGCTCATTATCGTAACATTTATGTACTAAGAAACTATGAACGTAGAGGGAACTAGACCCGGGGCCGCTGTGACTCAGTGGTACAGCTTTCACCATTGGTGTGTGAGGAAACTGATTCGAATCCCAGCTGGTGCCATGTGAGCTTTGTGGCACAGAAATATCGTGTGTGTGGACTTTCTCGTGGTTCTGTAGTTTCCTCCCACTTACTTCATTCCATCATTTCATTCATTCTAAACGTCACCGTTTTCTTTAGTTTACAAGGTATAATCGTGGGACGTGACGTAATACTGAAAGATTTCATTTCGAGTTAGCCGTCCAAAATTATCTTGCTCTCCCTTGTTTTAACGTTATGGTTCGGGACCTGAGTTGGAGATGTGAAATCCAGCATGCAAACACTTCGCTCATGAAGTAAGAAACCGTAATTCCTATACTGCTCTAACTTCAGATCTTATAAGCACATAATGTTGAATTTGAGGATTCACTTAAGTCAAACACGTGAATTATTGATTATAATCTTCTCAATAAGAATGAGCAAACACGTATTCCAGCTTTCCCATTTTTAAAGGAGGAAAGAAGTTATTTCCTATAACACTGAAATTTCTGGGATTTTATTCATTAAACTTTATTCTTCCTCACGTAACTCGGACACTTCTGCTAGTATATGTACTTTGGTATATACTGTTGTGCAACTCTTAGGACAAAAGTAAATTCCGCGTGCTATGTCACTTGTGAAAGTAAGTTTCGTATGCCCGAAGTGGCATAGATTGGTGGAAATTGAACCATACATAGAAAGTATGATACAGGAAACAATACAAAGAAACACATGATTAGAAAAAATGACACTTTTATTCAACGTCAACTCTGAAACCACTGCGATTCATGGTCTCCTCACACATTACAGAAGTTATTAGTGGTCCTTACAAGGTTCTGAGATCATCACAGACAGTGATGCATGCTCTGCACTGTGCACCCATGCTACTTACAAAGTTAGGAATGAGTTGTTAAGATATGGAGCTCCATTCCTCCACCAGCGCTGTTGACAACTGCTCGATGGTCCTTGGTGCATCTGGACGTGTTGCAAAATCTCTCCATAGCATCCCCAATGCGCACGATGGGATTTAAGTCAAGGGAAGGGGTAATTTAGTCAATTCGCCGAATATCCTCTTTCCAAGAGTTTTGTTACCTGCACTGTTCGATGCGAACGCGCATTGTCATCTATGAAGGAAAAGTTGGGACCAATTGCACCTTTTAAAATACACACTTGGGGAAGGAGTACAGTGTCACAATAACATTGACCAGTGAGTGTACTGCTTTCCAATATTAGAAGGTCGGTATGCCCATGCAACATTTTCCCCCTCCACATGCAATTGCACGGATTGTGGCCTTTGCTGTTTCTATTATTTTTTTTTAATCTGTATATATGATATACAAGTTATATGTGGGTTATTTCGTATTATTAGCAAGTAGGGTATACAAGATCTGAATTTTAGTTTTTATTTTAAATCTATTTTGTAGTGTATTGGTATAATTCATATATAATCATTGAGTATGCAAATGTGTTCTTTGCGTTTGTTGCTTGTTATTTATTATAAATGTGAATAATGTATATACTAATTAGAGGATATTTTTTTATCGATTTTATCTTGAAGACAAGACTAACCAATTCCACAGTATGCTTTAGTTGCAACTCTGTTCGGTTGGTTACGGAAAGCTTGGATAGCCGTTTTGAAAAAAAAAAAAAAGTTCTAGAGAGGGGACTTTTTATTTTTTTCATCTTTACAACAGTCTCTCTTTCTTCTGGAGAAGTCCTTCCGTGTATTATATAACAGGCCACTCCAAGTATTCCTGGCGGGTTTGTTTAGGAACTGACACATCTAGCAGTAAGCCACATCTTGCATCTTAGTACTGAATCGAGCATTATTCACACGCCTTTAGAATCTAGCATCTTGGTCAAATTAGGCATAATTTCATTCTTTCCTCAGGAGAACATGCAAAGAACGAATATTTAATGGTTGGAGCGATAGTGATGGTTGGAGTAATAAACCAGTGCGTATTTATACTGCGTTCTGTTGTTGAATTCAAAGAAATGTTCTAAAATAAGTTCAAGAAGTAAAACACGTTCATGCAAAAGACTGTTTACTTGCCCACTGGTTTTATTATTGTGAACTGAAACTCAAGTGCGCAGTTATCTTGAATATCCGTTTTGTCCCTTTTCACTTTACAATTTGAAGTGGAATGAGGGTCACGATAGATCTAGCGATATTCCGCTAAAAGAAATGCTTCAGTAATGTCGGAAGCGGTTAGTATTGTTTATATTACTTACAATGTTACCTCCCCACAAAATATAAATTCACTCTTCCTCCCCTTTTCTTTTTCGAATACAGTGAACCGACTCTTTTGTTGAAGAAAAACGCTAAGAGAAAATCGAAACATCTGTGTCTTAAACTTTCTTTGAAGCGCTGTATTTTGTGTTTTTAGGGTTTTGCGAGTATGTTTTCACATCAATATGAAGAGATAGCGACCCAAATCTTTTACCATGGACTCCTGCTGCCAACTGGCCCTGAGTAAACACCTGATCTCGATCTGCTCATTTTCTCTCGCACGCGTGAAATGGGTTTGTTATTTCCAAAACAAATGAGAATATAGTTATCTGAAGCTTTTGCGTTTTTGCACGCACACAGGTCATTGCTATGTTTTAATGATCATAAGAAATATCAAAACCATCCGATGCACATGATACGAAACAGCGAACAGAGAAAGGCAAAGATTATGGTAGACCAAGTTTTCCGCGTGGTATCGTTATCGAGAATAAATATTTGATAATGTCACGTAGATACGCTTAAACTTATTCCATCTGTCCTTTAAAGTTTGTCGTCTCATGCATTTATCAGGATAATACGCACGGCATATGTCTAGACTTGCACTCTCTCTAAACTAATGAGTAAACTCATTTAGAACACCAACTGATATCAATAAACAGCAAAGAAAACAATACTTCATACTTCTATCATTTGATGCACATCTCTATGAAGTTGTTTTCCTCAAAAGCATAGCTTACTTCTTTTCAAAATAGCTCCTTCGTGTCACAGCTGTGTTTAATTTTGTTTCGTGCTAGGATGAAAGGGACAAATACAACATTTGCTTCGCGGTGAAGTTATATATATTACTAAGATGACCGATGATAAGCGAGGTTTAAAAAAGAGTGCCTTTCGGATCCACAATTTAACGGTTAGTTGCAGTCCGTGTTGAAAATCGAACCAAAGTTATGTAAGACCTCTTACCATTGAGCTCTTTTGTAGTAAAAGTGAACTTCAGAAACACGCAAAAGACTTGAAACATCAAGCTAATGTAAAGCAATTGCAAAATACCCTGCCTACCACTGCATTTTTTCTGTGGCAAGGAACATGCGGTGCCCAGCAACACAAAAATCGTGTTGAAGCCAATATATATATATATATATATATACAGATGGTGATCAGAAAAATGGAAACACCTGTAGTTGGCAACACGTCAGATGTATGGGTTGGAAGTGGTGTCATGGCGCCCACAGCGCCGGAGCGCTGGTGGTGGTGTGTTAGGTCTGTCTCCATACTACGTCAGGCGCAGTGGAACAGCGGTGTCCAGTGGCTGCAGCAGACGGAGGTAGTGTAAAATGGGAGACCTCTCAGATTTTCAGAGGGCAAATTATTGGTGCGCGGTTATGTGGAGTGAGTGTGACGGCAGTGGCTACTGTGTTACGTGTGTCGCGTGGGACAGTGTCGAAGGTGATGGCGGCCTACACAACACACGGGAAAACCACATCGGGGAAGCGGAACAGTGGGCGGAAGAAAATCATGAGTGACAGGTCACGCCAGATATTAAAGCGCATTGTCACGCAGAACCGTCGTGCCACTGCGGAGCAAGTGACGGAGGAACTCAATCAGCACCTCCCCCACCTTGTTTCGATAATCACAGTCCGCCGCGAATTACATGACATGAACTTACGGGGTCGTGTTGCACGGACCAAACCGATCATCAGGGTCCATAACGCTTTCGCACACCGCAAATGGTGCCGCGACCATGCAAATTGGACCGTTGAGGACTGGAAACGTGTGATATGGTCGGATGAGTCATCCTTCACTCTATTCCCAACAACGGGCCGTGTTTATGTGTGGGGATCGCCTAAAGAAGCTTATGATCTGCAGTGTCTCCGCCCAACTGTGCAACATGGCGGCGGCTCGGTGATGCTGTGGGCCGCAATATCATGGTTTTCATTGGGTCCTGTGGTCACACTTAGCGGACGAATCACTGCCAACAATTATGTCGCAATTTTAGAAGATCACTTGCATCCTATGGTCCGGATGTTGTTCCCGGACAATGACGCCATCTTCCAGGATGATAATGCACCCATTCACACAGCTGGCGTTGTTGCAGCGTGGTTTGAGGAACACCGGGATGTAGTTCAACACCTCCCCTGGCCCGCCCAATCCCCAGATCTCAACATAGTTGAACATCTGTGATCCGTCTTGGAAACACGACTCCGGCGACGATTTCCACCTCCATCCTCTCTCACAGAACTGGCCGATGCTCTGCACGAGGAATGGTGTAAAATTCCACTTGCTACCATTCACGACCTCTATGCCTCCATCCCACGTCGCATCAAGGCTGTTCTGAAGGCGAAAGGTGGCCCGAGACCATATTAATCTGGTAAGTTGCAATTTCGTTCAGTGTTTCCATTTTTCTGATCACCATCTGTATATATATATTGCCGAACATAACATCCCTCATCCCTTTCCACACCATATAATGCTTGTTAAAAGAAAGTGCACCTAATATTTTTAAATTTTGTTTATAATCTTATCATGCATAATTATAAATAATGCCTTTCATACTATGAAAATGAAGGACTTGTCGGGTGTTCGAAGAGTGCTGTGGTGAGCGTCTTCAACAAGTGGTGAAACCAAGGGGAAACGTCGTCCAAACTCGAGGGGTTGAGCGCCTTCCATTTCATTACAGATGTCGGACGTCGTAGGCTGGGCAGACTGGTAAAACAGGACAGGTAGCGAACTGTGGTGGAACTAACATCAGACTTTAATGCTGGGCAAAGTGCAACAGTGTCTGAACCTACAGTGCGCCCAACACTCCTAACAATGGGCCTCCGCAGTCGACGACCCATCCATATGCGAATGTAAACACCATGACATCGGCAACTACGACTGAAATGAACACGTGACCATCGCCACTGGACCTTGGCGCAGTGGCAGAGCGTTGCATTGTGTGATGGATCCCGATACCTTCTTCATCATGACGATGGGAGGGTGCGAATCCATCTTGTTCCAACGGAACAGCTCCTTGACACCTGTACTGCAGGACGCAGACAAGCTGGAGGCGGCTCAATTATGCTCTGAAGAACATTCATGTGAGCATCCATGTGTCTAGTGGAGCTCGAGCAAGGTACTATGACGGCCGAGTCTTATCGCACACTGCTTGCAGACTACAACCATGTTTCCCAATGGTACTGGCATTTATAGACCAGATAATGTACCATGTCACAAGGCCATGAGTGTGATGGAGTGGTTCGAGGATCACAAGGGCGAGGTCCAAGTGATATGCTGACCCCCAACTCACCGGATCTGAACCCAATCGAAAACATCTGGGATGTAATTGAACGTGACGTTAGAACGCATAGGAATTTACGGAAATTAGGTGAACTTTGTGTGCACATGTGGTGCCAACTCTCTCCAGCGAATTACCAAGGATCATTGCGTCCATGCGAAAATGCGTCGCCGTTGTTATCCGTGCCAAAGGTGGACATACTGACAATTAGGTAGGTAGTCATAATGTTCTGGCCGATGTGTGCGTATATTTTAACTCGTATATTTGTCTCGACTCGATTTTCAGGAACAGACTTAAATCTGGACTCGACTCGACTCGTGCGCATCCCTACTGAGGATGCAGTTTCGACTTTTGGGGTCCATTTAGCAGATAATTTTTTCAACCCTAAGTTTTCATACAAAATTCTTTGTATTGAACCGGTAGATATACCCGTAGTCTTGCTTATTTTGCGCACTGTTATTTTTTGTCACTCCTTTCCAGATCATGCACAAGATCACAATATTAATGTTTTCTTGTTTGTGTGTGTGTGTGCGTGTGCGTGTGTGTGTGTGCACGCTGTTAGAAGAGCAGCACCACTTGCACGTTCACAGCATTGCCTGCCACCAGGAATTCACGTGACCACTTTTTTATCACTTGCTACGAGAAGGCACTACCACCCAACACACTAACTCTTTGGGGATCTCATGGTACAATTTGTACCATACTGGGTGTTTCATGGCACATTGCGTTATAACTCTCCTATTTGAGCTTTTTCGTCCGGGTTTTTTTTTTTTTGTTTTTAAAGTCCAGAGGCATTGCAGAAGACATTACGGATGGTTTCACACCTTTCTGTATCGAGACATAGGAGGTGATGACGTCATAAGTCTAAAATTTATATTTCCGTGTAATACTTTTTGGAGGGGTTTATGTAAAGTATTTTTGGCGGGCTTATTTTTGCACGTAGAAGATTGAAATTTTGCACAAACATGCAGTCCACCGAGTAGTATTTACCAGATTTTTTCCTCAGATTTCTGCGTTAAAACAGGGGGGATCCAGAGGGTCAAAAAGTTGAAAAAGGGATATTTTTACCAAAAAATCCCGTTTTTCCTCATTTTCTCGCCTTAGATACATAATGGGGACAAGTGAATGGTACCGCCTGAAAGGCAGTTCTATTCTGAAGAGAATGATGGGCAAAACATGACCCTAGGATAATTAGGAATGTCTCAGGGAATGTTTAAAAATTTCCCTCTGTATACGGGAATATGGGACATTGTCGGTATATTTTTTTTTTTTTTGGCGGGCTTACTTTTGCATCTGGAAAATTGGAATTCTGCATAAACATTCAGCCCACCGAGTAGTATTTACCAGATTTTTTTCAGATCTCTGCGTTAAAACAGGGGGGTCCAGGGGATCTAAAAGTTGAAAAAAGGATATTTAGTTCCAAAATATCCCGTTTTTCCTTATTTTCTCGCCTTAGATACATGATGGAGACACGTAAGTCATACCGACTGAAAGGCAGTTTTATTCTGAAGAGAATGATGGGCGAAACGTGACCCTAGGATAATTAGGGATGTCTCAGGAAATTTTTTACCTGAGATCATGGTGTTTTACGGTAATTTGGGGCATGGTGGGAATTCCTGATAAAATTTTTCCCGCCCTTGGTATTTAAGATAGAAACTTGAAATTTGCCACACACATTCAGTATACCAAGTACTATTTATCAGATTTTTTTAGATGGCTATGTTCACACAGGGTCGCTCCAGGGGGGCCCAAATTGCGAGAAAAAATTTTCCCTCCAAAATTTTTCCTTTTACACCATTTTTTCCGTTCCTGGTATATGGTATGAGCATGCGGGTGGTATCATTTGAAAGCCAGCTCCATTCTGAAGAGAATGAGGTATGAATCATGATCCTAGGATAAATAGTGACGATGCAGTAGCTGCTTGACTGAAACCCCGGATCTCTTAAGGGCTAACCATATCAGTGTGCATCTTCGCTGGTGTTAGTACTTTCATCTGCAAGCATTTAATCATGTGCTACTTCAGTTTTCTCCATTTTCACTTTCTATCTACAAAACGGAGAACACGAACAGTATCAATGACATTGCCCTTTACTTTGGTACATATACTTCTAAAGCTTTAGAATACAACATAGAAAAAGCATGACAGTTTTGTTCAACTCCTTCTATATCAGGGATAATAAATTATAAACGTTCCTCGTATTAATACGTCACCTAATATTATGTAACTAGTGATTCTAATACTACAAGTATACAATACATTTCGTTTGACATAGCATCTCACTTTAGCTCTACTCACATAGAATACTTTCTTTATTGATTTTTTATTATTGTTTATTACAATTTTCAAAGTAACTGATAAACAAAATTTGGGCATGATTACATTTCAGCACATAATGGAACAAAGTAACCAGTACCTTCGTTTCTGTATGATGTCGTATTCATTTGGCAGTCCAATAATAAATGGGTGGAATATGACATGCTTCCTGTACTATTTGTTTCCGGTAGGTTCCAAAGAAATATGCTACCCGTATAGAGCTTACAATGATTATTTTCCGGTTATCTCATAGTGAAAGAGAGAATTGTAATTTTTGTTTACACTTCCAAAAGAATAAACTTCAAAGAATAAAGGTAAAAGATAAGGAAACATTCCTATATTAGAACAGATGTGAAATGAGTGACAGCCGTGCTATTTTTAATTCAGTAGTCATATTTTTTAAAACAAAAGATACAGGGTGGTCCAAATGAAACTGACCTGAATATGAAACCTATATGACATAGGTAACACAAACAAAAGAAAACAAGGAGTTACAATGAAATTAATTATCATTAATTCTTTTTATGTCTGGCAGTGGGCGGTTTGAACACAAATGCTTAAAATGGTCACCTAAACATACAAAGCACTTTCCTGCTCTGGTATTGAGATTTGTATAGGTTACTCGGGCGCGTAGCAACAGAAGTTGTGATGACGTCTTAGAGCTGTTTTAGGGATTAAGCATTGTTTTCATACATTTTTCCTTTCAAGAAACCTTATAAGAAGAAGTCATATATTCTAATATCGAGTGATATCAGAGGTCACAAATCATCACTCACAATTCAATCCTCAACGAAGAATTCCGCAAGTATTTTCACTGAGTTTCGAGCAGTGTGAGTAATTGACACGTCTTGTTGGAAGTAGACACACTGCTTCTCGTCGTCACTTAATTCATTGACAAATGGGATGAAGAGTTGTTCACATACTGCTGTGAATTGACGATCCAAGGGAAGCAAGATGTGATAATCTTCCTGGTTGAAAAAGCACATCATGATACATCCATCTACTGGTCGTAAAACTGCATCTCATGAAATTCATGAAGATTACCTGCAGGCCAGTATCTTCAATTGAATTTATTTACTCACAAAAATGGACATATCCCTCACAAGTCAAAAGAACAGATCCAGATCCAGGTATTAGCTTCCAATTACAGATTGCATCTACTGACAATACTACACACGGCACTGATTGCATAGTATCTTCATTTGCTGCACGATAGAGATCTTATAAAATTGCATATAAAGATCTTGCTTCAGAATACGTAGACACGATGATCTTGATACCTCTTGATGCTACTAACTTCGTAGCCTGCATCACACGCCACGCCACATCAGCAATTTTATCATGCATTCGCACTCGTTTTGGGTACACTTTGCACTGGTTATCAACAAGTCGGGCGGAGAGCCACTTGCTTATTAGCTTCTGTATAGCAGAATTCACAGATGCAGCTTTATTAAATTTCTCTGTGAAAAGCATCCTACTGGTTTTATAAGAGTTGAGTATGTCTGCATCACAAACACCTTCTTAGCTATTGTAAGAACCATCATATCTGCAACAAAAGAAATAAACCTTAGGTATGCACATTAATAAGCCATGTCTTGATGACATTGGAATGACCATGTTTTTCCAGACCACTTCTTGTGCATTATATTGTTTTGAAGTCCAAATAGTCACAATTTTCTTTATTTATACGTTACTTTGAAAATTTCAAGAAGAAAAGAATCCGTGTTTCTAGAAACTTCTTCCTAGGAAAAACCAATTGGATCTTCAGGACAACCTAATTATTGAATCATGCGTAAAACATGTCTGTATAGGCAGGATTTCTTTTTTAAGTTTTAGAACTTATATTGATAAAACCTTTCAGAATTCCCTATCTCGTTTTCTATGATTGTATTTAATTTAAATCGGTCCGGAAAGATACGTAATACAAATTAAATGAGGGATTAATGATTAGTTAATAACGTTCGCAGATCACACCAACTTCAATTAAAGAATTAATTCTCATCTCAGCAATGAACTACTGCTACTATCTACCAAGAACAACTAAGCAAGCTCCTACTCTATTTACAAACAAAAGTTAATAATCTTGAAGTTGTGATCAGATTATTTTTCTATTTTGCGATATTGAAGAAGTAAATCCAAGAGAAAGGGTCTCGTAGAACTAAATATATGTTCGTACAAAAGATTTTTTTCTGAAGTTTACATGAATTAATTCTTTGTATATTAATATAAAAAGTATCCACTGACCTTTCCTTACCGTAGACCGAATGAGTGTGCTATCTACGCCCCGAAATATTAGTGAATTTTACTATAATCAGAACTCACTTGTACTGTTACTTCGCCTGTTCCTAGAGATTGTTTATCTTCTATGATGGTTGCACTAAATCCAAAATTGCAGATAGCAGTTACTATTTCCTCGGGTTTAATCTTCGAATTATTATATTTTACTTCAGCAGTTCCAGGTAATAATGAAATTAAAATGTATTCAATACCTATATATTTTCAGGAAAGAAAGTTATACAATTTAAACAACAAACAAATAATGTAATGTAAGTTCAAGATAAGATTATTAAGAATAAAACTATTTTAAATAAGTAAAAGAAATGTCCAATTCAGTAAATAACTCAACACTATATAATATCGTGAAGAACAGCATCAAAAGTGTATTAAGGGGGAAGACTACTAAAAATGATATGAAAGCTAACCATTTTTCTTTTGTTCATTTTTCGTAAGTGAAAAGAGATAATGAAATGTAACTGACCACAATAACAGATAATGCTATCTACACCCGAAAATACGAATCCGAAGAATTTAGGTTAAGGCAGCGACTAGAAAAATGAATTCAACAGTAATTGATGACTTATGATGTTGTCTTGGCTCCTTGTTAACTATTTTTTAAATAATATTTGCATTTATTTTGTAATAAACCGAAAGTGTAATTTTAATAATTTTCTATGGATGGCAACACTGAAAATTCTTCCGATTCGTATTTTCGGGTGTACAATAACATTATGTATTGTTGTGATAAGCAGTGATGCCAATTTAGCCTATTTTTGGCCAAATCTAGCCTATTTGGAGAGGCATTTAGACATACAAATCTACGAAATGTGTATAGCCTTAGATATAGCTTTTGTGACACTCTTTTGCCATTTTTGGCTTTTTATGAGCCGTTAAATTAATTCTAAAAATATTTTTTTCTTTGAAAATAAAGTATATTTTTTTTAAAAAAAATTAGCTTATTTGTCATTATATATTATCGTATTAATTGATTTCTTTAAACAGAGGGTGTTTTATTACGCACGTCGCTGCGCCTCGAAGAACCGTTATGTGTTGAAACCACAACTTTTCAGAAGCAAAGAACATTCCAAACTTAAACTTTTGCCAAATATGCACGGAAACACTTGAATATATATATATATATATATATATATATATATATATATATATATATATATATATATATATATATAATTGGTTCTGCTTATATTATGCACTGGACATTGTTGCAGCTTTCTTCAACAATATTACATTACTATTTATGTGTTTACGTAGCACATGTCGGTTTATCTTTTGCGAGTTTATAAGTAAATTAATGATCAATACATACGTGATGACAACATGAAGCCTTTTATTTCAATCTATTATTTTTCCATTGTTGTGGCGAAACAATTGAATATTCACTTATCACATTATATCGGACGCTGCCTGACAGCTTTCAGGTTTATTTGCACGGCATAACTCATTTTCGACAAAAGCGTCACATAGCGGTTCAACGACTTGTTTTTCATTCTTCTTTTCTCTCCCCACCAACAGATTTACAACTACTTAGCAATATTTATCGACTCAGAAAGAATTTTAATATCGCTCTCGTACCGGCCCCGCTTGCTGCCTTTGAATTGTTTTAATTTTCGCATTTCATTGCAAGAATAAGAGTTTTCGGATACAAATTTAGTAAACTGTTTGGTTCTTCAAGCGACAGAGATTGTTAATATTTATTAACCCTTCGAGTACCAAGAGTGGGTAAATTTGACCCAGACGATCTTTTATAAAGAAATGCTATAATTTCAAAGATCCATAGTGGGCTAATATTTTAGGTATTCCTCCATTAACAACCATTTTCTTTTGGAAACCATTTAAGTAGAATTCATATATAAAATAAGTACAAAATGCCAAAAAAAAAAAAAAAAAAAATGGCAGAACTTGTAGTTGGGTCAATTTGAGCCAGCCTTGGTACTCCGCGGCACGACACACACAAATAACATATTATTATTATTATTATTATTATTATTATTATTATTATTTTGCTGATTGAAACGGCAGTTTTTCTTTTACCTGCAACAATCACTTCCCCGTTCTACCAAGGTGAGAATAATAGAAAGTTTTATTTTAGCAAACTCTTTTTTCCCCACCCTTTCCCCCCTCCACACTTACCGCTGTACATTTCTTTCTCAGCAATTGCTACATTGCTGTTCAGTTTCCTACAATATCTGGCTTTATTTTCAGCAAGCCATGTGATTTTTCACCCCTCAAAAGTATGCAACCTGCCACAAGTTTGTATGCAAAGGATACTGCACCAGCGAGCCGCTCTGTAAGGACTATCAGGTGCAATCAAAATACCATGTGTGACAGGAATTACTCCTAAAAAAAGACCGTATTTTTATGTATATTTTTTTTTATGTTACAGTACTATAATTCAGGTATTGTTTGAGAGTGTCATGAGCCGCTGTAGCGCCCCAGAGGGCCCTAATCCCTGGCAGGCTACGGCTAAGTTGAACGCTCAGTGCCGGAGCACCGAGTTAATAACTGTAAGAACGGGGTCGCCACCTGTGAACTGCTTAGAACACAGGAAAGAAGTAAACAAACACCAAAAAACAGGATAAACCTGTATTTAAATGATCTAAAAGAAAAAGACATAACACAACTATACAACGGTAAACGAATCCAACATGTGCGAGACTGCACCCTGTACACTCTACGAGTGCACAGAGAACAGCCCTTTTCTCGTGTAGTGATTTCCTTACCTATAAGTAATCCAAGAAAACTCAGCCGCTAAAGATAAACCTGTAAAGTTTGGTTTCATGGAATATAACACTTGGGATTATGGGTTGTAATATTTATTTGGCTAAGTATATTTTCACAAATAAGATTGTTCATTATTCATTATACACAAGTAAATGGAATGATGTGGTTTACTGAAATTGAGACTAGAATCAGTTAATGAACTTTCTGTGACATTTTTAACTTGCACAGTCACATGACTAAATAGACTTATACTGGATACAACAAAACACTAATGATAAATTAAACATACTATATAGTTAAACAAACACGCAAATAATATACACTACAAGAAAATCGTTATGTTAATGAGTTCACCATGGTTTTGACATGTATTAGGACAAAATAGCTCGAGCAAGTTAATTTTACTAACCACGACTAGTCGGGTGGACATAGAGTTAAGTAATGCATAAGTATAACCATCATATACCAATGAATTATTACTAGAATACTAATGAACCCCAAAAGAAACATCATGCTAGATTGGTTTTAATTATAGTAAACGTCGCCAAAAACGAACGAACGATCCTGACTGAATAAGATTTTCTAAGGTGGACAGGAGGTGGACAAGTTGGACAAACATGGCTATAAGAACATTGCGACGAGCCAAGATAGTTAATATTGACAACTAATACTGTGCTTGGGTCTAAATATAGGGATGTAAAATATGAATAACACAGTATCCGTTGCTTCTACCTACTATCTGAAGCAGGCAGGAATATCTTAAACTCCTTCTATCTCCACCAACCTACAACGTAGGATTTTTATCGAACAACATGCGAAAGGTGATACAATGATAACTAAGACTGTTGATCTTTACGGTACTCATTTATTCAATTAGCGTTTAAGTAAAGTTTATAGGATGTTGTGATGTTTGATCTTTAAGTAAAACTGTTAACTCACATTTCATAGAACTGTTTGTGAATTGGTCAACGTTAGAATATCAGAGATGTATTAAACATACCTCGATGATCGGGACTCGAACCTCTGGCTACGAAGTTCGTCTTCTGACTTCCTCACAGTGGATGGATGTCCACTGGAACGTAGTTCACAGCTGATTCCAAATAGTGACTCTTATCGAGAATAATACTTGGAGACTATTCCAAGACTGCTCATGGAGACTCCTACACGCTGCTACCAAGGCTCCCTGAGACTGATCCTAGAGACTCCCTCAGACTGATCACAGAGACCGCCTGAAACTGCCCCTAATTCAGTCCAACAATAGCTTTTTATCATCGTCCTCACGATGACGAATTTTGTTGTTCTTGATTACAAATTCTGACGTTTTACATCTCTGAGCCGAAATTGTGCTTATTCACAATTTCTGCATTTTCTTTCATTGACCAGATTCTCCAGACAGCTTATGTCTGCGAAATTCACACTTTTACCTAATTTTGATTATGTGTTTGTGTTGACATAATTTCTACAACGTTTTACATTTATTTTATTTCGTATTTGTTTTTGTTATTCTTATGACACTGCAGACTCGTGTCTATTCCATGAAGAAACAACAAGCATCAGCAATGCGTAATACGATGATATAACATGTCTGCAACCTAATTACAACAATTTAATAATAAACAAACATTTTAATATTTTCTTCTGAAACCAATTAATAAGATGAATAAATTTAGAACTTAGAATTTTCCATAATTTTGCGTACCGTGACAATATTGTGACTTACCATAATAATACAGACATTAGGACATGAATAACAAAAACCCATGTAATCAATTTGCAGTGGAACACTGCTGCGGCTTAGACACCCTCAGGCAGAGATTAAAAAGAAAGAACTGGAGAGAGACCAATATGAATTTGCAAAAGTTAAATCAGTTGTAACACAACCATAATAAACTAAGAGGACAACACTCTTGACCAACCTGTGCTAAGTGGTCAAGCAAACTTTAAACGGTGGAGACATGCTCGTGGCTTGACAATAATGCTCTTGAAGGATAGTTATAAGCTATACTCTCCATCTTACTTATAAGCTGCTTCTGACGTGACGTGACCAAGACTTCTAACAAGTACAAATAATTACCTGCAAATCAACATTTTAATGGTGTACTGGCAAATCCACAAGAGGGTGCAATATGTACACATTATGTCGATAGATCACTAAGAAAATGAAGACAAATTCTGTGCGAAGCAGAATTGTTAGCCGGCTGCGAAGGCGGGCTCTAATCACATGGGGTACTTACCCTTATGGCAGGCATTGGATAAATATGACATACTGTCATGTACTCAAATACACTCTCTACACAAACGAGAAATATTTCCAAAAGAACACTGATTACACGAGACACAAGAATCACTACATCACTCACACACGTAACATTGATGCTTGGATAAATTGACCAATCACTATCGCTGGGTTGATCCTTTGGATTATTCAGCACAGGAGCTCGATAGTAGGAAGACATACGCATCTCCGGTGACCTTTCCTGGGCAGGGAGAAGCTGGTGGTGCATCCACTTCCTGGATGACAACGGGCAGTCCCGATGATACGGTGATGGTACACCCATTTAAGATCATAAGCCTGAATGAACTATATGGATAGCATGAGCGTTGGGTTATCACAACCTAATTAAGACTGGCTGCTTTACAAGATACTGAGTAAACTTCTGAACAGAATACACACGAGTAAACTTTATGGCTTGGATCTCTGCACCTCCGAAGTAGAAGATTCTACTCCATTCATGGGACTTATTGTTACATGTTCAACTTCACACATAGCAAACGAAAACAATGGCTTAGATTGACTACAAGGTTGCACGAACTCTGACTGCTGGGCAATAAATTCAAAATTATCATAGAGATGCGATGATCACTTAACCATACGGACTGAACACTTGGCTTGCTATGTAGGCAGCTTACTGGAATGCTCTTGCAGAAGACTAGTTTGTCCTTGATGGGTTGACAATATACTCTTAGAACTTCCATGGTGGGTAACTGAATCGATGCAAAGTGATAATGCAGATGGGAAGATAATTTAACATTGCGTTGCTTCGTTGCCGACGTGGATGGGTTGGGGGCCCCGCTACCAAGAGCTTAGCTGTGCATGAAGATGTTTAGTTTAAGCCACAAACTAAATATGTATGATGATACTGGCATAGTGACAGAGTCACTCCCTAAAACTGCACACTATATATGTAAATTAGCTTCTACGAAACCACTGAAGATGACCGACTCACGTGGTAGACTAAGGCAGGAACCTGTTTTCCAACTCCATCCAAATATTGCTGCTATTCAAACTAATTGCACAAACTGATGGTGAGGAATCATCCCCTATATTGCAGAGTTAACTAAAACCAGTTTGGATACTCTGATGACAACTAATAAACGAGATTTAACAAAAATATATAGGCAGGCGAGAATTACTATCACCCATCACGTTTTCATGTTTCTGGCTGAGTACCCAGAATCCTTTGCGCGAACCCGCGAACATGATGTTTCAACAGGGTTGCCAAATGCAAAAGGCTACAAGATGTATATTGTAAATTGTACTAGTAATACAATTGTAAATAAGTTATATAAAGGGGCGTTACACCGCCATTGTCAGTTTATACAACGTATAAAATTTACTGTAATATAAAGAAAGATCAGGTACATTACCCTTTTTATTGAACGTTGGAAATTTTAACTCCTTGAAACAAACTTGATATATTTTTAACAAAAAAACTCGCCTGGGTCGACATGACCCAGGCTTAGTACTTTACGTAATATTTTAGGCTTGGTACTCTAAGGGTTAAAAGAAACAAATAGGATATCTAATTAGCTTGAAAACTCTCAAAGCAATCATGATGATACATGTGGGTGTACGGAGAAATAAGAAGTGTTTGTAAGGACTATAACCTGCCGAAAGAAGTATTACTGAAAATTGGGACAATGTCAATCTGCACAAACATAACCAATCCACAATCCAACGATGGTGCCTCCAGTTCTAGCGCCTTGGCTAGCTGTGACGTCATCAATGATGACTTATTTCAATTCAACTGATAATATGGCTTTTGACTTTCGCAAATCACATGAGTTGTTGATGGATTTTATTGTAATTTAAAGTCATGTATGTTGCTTGTTAGTCTTCACCGAATAAAATTCAACATTTCAAATTTAACTATAACTCACTTATAATTTTACACACAAAAGAGAGGTTTAAAATCTACAATGTGGGTTATAGGTTAGCAGTTCAAAATCTAGCCATTTTTTGCGTAAAAAAAGCTTATTTCTGAAGGCCAACTAGCCTATTTTCTTCAGAGCTTGTTGGTAAAACTGGTGATAAGTTACATTTAATCTCTTTTCACTTATGAAACCGGGCAAAAGAAAAAAGCTTTTGTATCATTTTTAGTAGTCTGCCCCTTAAATACCATACTCAATTTTAAAATGCGTTATTTAAAATAGTGATCAATTTAGTTTTTCATTATTATGAACCTCAAGCAAATAAACAAGAATTTTCAATATTGTACCGTATAAAAATGTCTTTTTCGAAAAATTAAAACTTTTCAATATTGTTTATATATAACCAGTAAAGCCCCCGATTCTGTAAACAATTAAATCCTTCAACAAATGCAAAACTACAAATCAAGCAGTTCAAATATGCACTCAATTAGAACTCGAATACAATCAGTATTATTCAACGACCAACGAAACATTTATTCAACTTATTCGATTACGATTAATTAAACAAACATTAAGTAATGCACAAAATATACTGTATACTGGTAATAAGAACTGCAAAATAGCGCTATTACATTACCAATTTAATGTTAATCTTTTTGCTTTAAGTCATCCAGCTATTTATATACAAGTAAAAACTGGTGGTAGCACAAAAATCAGTTTGGGTTTCCGGTTTTTAGAAACACTGAAACTGGTTTCCGAAAACTTTTAAAAAGGAATTTTATTCAAACGGGCTCGATTGTCTATCAAACTCAGTCTCGGTTTTCTGTCAAGAACCGGTTTCGATTTTCTACCAAAACGGGCTTCGGTTTTCTATTAAAAATCTGATTAAGTTCTAAACCCTGTTTGGTTTTCTACTTAAAACAGTTCGTTCTAAGACCGGTTCGATTTTTCTATCAAAACCGGGTTCGATTTTCTATCAAACTGGTTTCGGTGGAAAACCGAACTGGTTTTGGAGAAATCCGAAATATCGGTTTTTCTTTTTTTAAAAAAAAAAAGTTTTCTGTTTTGGAGCTCCTTCATGGCTAAGTTGTTAAAGTACGCGCATTTGGCGTGGGAGACCAGGGTTCGATTCCCGGCGGGACGTTAAACTCAAAATCAACTCTTCCTGCTTCCAGAAAAATTGCTTTTGCTCATCCTTAATAATATTTGATTTTAATTGCAACAATGGTAACAAACAAAATGTACACATGATCAATATATTTTTTTAAATGATTGTGATATAAATAATACAATGTTAAGTAATAAATTTTGCAATATTGAGCAGGCGTGTGTATACGTCGTGATTGACCGTTAGTACAAGGTAAATTTGGTCCAAGAGCTAGTGCGCCAACTGCCAAGCAAACTAACATGGAAGCCAACATTCCGTCAGTATCTTCAGTTAACTTTTAGTGGCAATAACAATGAGTGCTCAACAATGTCGGATACGTGAACTGTTACTGCAAGAGTTCGAACTCGGGCATAACGCTGTGGCAACAACGCAAAACATCTGTCATGCAAAAGGGGAAGGTGCAGTAAACCACAGCACAGCAACTCATTGGTTCCAGAAATTTCGTGCAGGTAGTAAAAATGTCAAGCATCAGCCAAGATCGAGCTGTGCCAGGGTCACAGATTCTGAGATTATACGACATGACATTGACGAAAATTCATCCCCCAACACACAACTATTGTCAACCCAACTCGGCATGTCCCAGTCTACTCTAGTGTGTCACTTTCACAAACTCAGCAAAACCATCAGGAGCTACCGCATTGTGCCACATGAGTCGATTCCAGCTCAGGACCAGAGGAGAGTTGATGTGTACCAACAACTACTCCAAAATCCGCTGACGTGCGTTTCTTAAAACGGATTAACACACGTGACGAAAAGTAGGTGTTTTCCGAAATCCGAATGTATAAAAACAGTAGTTTAACAAGGATAAATTTCCAGAATCAGTCTTTAAACAGCCGTTTTGAGCATAAAGTTGTACTGTACGTAGAGAAACTATGATAAGGTAATTCACTTTAAATTCAATTCGCAAAGGTCGTACCATCGATGCCGATCTTTCTTTCGAACAGTTGGAACAGATGTATGCTGCATTACTCCAAAAAATGCTGCATTGGCGAACTGAGAGTTCGTCCTGCTGCAACACGATAGCACAACACCACACTCGACTGGAAAATCCCAACAACAAAAAATGCCACTTGGACTTGGCAAAATGGAACTTCATAGTATCGAGCTGCTGCCACCCCCGGCATATAGGCCTGACCTTGCTCCTTTGGATTATTCCTGTTTTGGACAATGGTGCATTTATTGAAATTATGATGCTTCACCAACCCGCTAGAAAAGGAAACAACAGTGACTGCCTTCTTTGGCTCGAGGACACAACGTAGTATCGAGGAACTGACCGGAAGGTGGCTGTAGACAGTCCAACACGAGGGACTATCTTTTGAATATTAACCTCCTTTCATTGTACTATAATAAATATAAATATATTGAGTACCAGAATATTGCAAGACTTATGAGTTATCCTTGTGTTTTGCTTGCTGTTGTTTTTATCTCAATTGCTCTCTCTTCGATAACAACGACATCACACGGCCAGTGGCGTAACTACGTTTTATGCCCCCCCCCCACAAGAGAATAATCAGGGGGCCCCGCCTTAACAACGTTTTAATGTGGAATGATAGATAACAATAAATAACCATGCTTCCCTGTATCTGTGAATAATGAGTTCAATGCATGCAACTACTAGGCAAAAATATTCATAAATGGAAACCACTTTGTTATACATAATTTATTTAATAAGCTTCAGATGCACTTTTTTGCAGTCAGTGACGTCAGACTTCATGAAAAGTAGCAGGAAATAATTGAATGGTTTCCTTCTTGCTTTCCTGTCAGTAAAATCCTTTACTAACTCCCGTACATCCATTTTTTCAGCTGCAACCGCAGTTATTGAGAGCAGTGTAGATTACTTAATCTACTTTTACCCATTATGCATCTCACATAATTTTTTATTAATTTCAGTTTTGAGAACGACCTCTGCTCAGAACTGACAGAGACTGGTAGTGTCAAAAACAACTATGCGGTAATTCACAAAGAGCCTTGTTAGGTCAAATACAAAATCCTAAACACTTATTTCAGATTTCAACTATTTCATAAAGCAAATTACTTCCGTCAGAACCCAAAAACCAATATCAGAACTGTAAGTTGTTTGAAGTATCTGTGCCGTTCTTACGTTAGAGTTTGATCATCAGTGAGATGAATTATATTGGGACGAAACAAAAAGGGAAATTTAAATACTGTATCACGCATAAATGTAAAACTATGAATTTAGTATGTCAAATACTTTAATATAGATGCTAATTCTAAGGTTTGATTCACTGACAAGGGAACATCTTACATTGATAGTAGCATTGCCCAATCAAACAATGTACAATCGATAAAGAAGTGAAGAAAAGTGAGAAATCCAAAGTTTTACGGGCTGACACCCAAAAACACAGGAGAAACAGAGGAAAGAAATATCTAGAATCATTTGAAGATATAAATGCAAAAGATACACTGACACAAAAAGAATTTCAAAATGATTAAAGTAATCAAAATTGTATTTACACAACAGTATAGTAAACAATCATTGTACCCACAGACATGCTCAATAACATCATATGTAATGCAGTGTTGCCAACTGAGCACAAAATGAAATTTTGTTAAATGGCACGGAACACAAATTATAGCATGTAGAAAATCTAATTATGATTAGAACCATACCTGAAAAGTCATGATGTACCGTGTTGCCAACATTTGAAGATAGCCCATATGAATTCCTACATGAATTTCGGATGTAGAAGAGTACATACATTACCAACACACTGCGGAGCATTTTATCAACAGCAGCACTGAAAAATTGACTACCAATAATGTGTGAGGTGATACAATATTACGTGCATCTGAAACGTGAGCCTGCTAATCAATTGCCAATCCAAGAGCATGCATCATTTCAGTTTTGTGTGTTGTGTTTGATACTATTCTGATTTTCCCCTTGGGCAAACCTGCTTCGATACTGTGCTTCGTCCCTTATTTTCCTGCTTCAGTGATTATATTATTGTTTGTGGTCTCATATTTTGGTTTTAACTAGTTAGAATCGTGAACTGTATGTTCTCTTCTACATCCGATATTCATATAGAAATTCATATAGGCTTATCTTCAAACGTGGGCAACACTGTACATCACGACTTCACATGTATGGTTCTAATCATAATTAGATTTTCTACATGCTATAATTTGTGTTCCGTGCCATTTAACAAAACTTCATTTTGTGCTCAGTTGGCAACACTGCATTAGATATGATGTTATTGAGCATATCTGTGGGTACAATGTTTGTTTACTATACTCTTTTGTAAATATCATTTTGATTACTTTAATCGTTTTGAAGTTCTTTCTGTGTCAATATATCTTTTGCATTTCTATCTTCATATGTTTCTAGATATTTCTTTCCTCTGTATCTCCTGTTTCTGGGTGTCAGCCCGTAGAATTTTGGATTTCTCACTTTCTTCACTCCTCTATCGATTGCACATTGTTTGATTTGGTAACGCTACTATCAATATAAGATGTTCACTTGTGAGACGATATCTTCACACAACTCATCAAAATATCGTTTAACCTTTTAGAATCGTTTGCATCTAAATGATGTGTGAACATTCCACTTTTCATACAGTCCACTTTTTAAGACATCTAAATGATGTCTTAATTGCTTCTTCCTTCAGATATAGCCGAGAAAAGGGGACGGTGGCAGAACATTGCCGACTAATACAAAACTAAAAAGCATGTTGGTTCGACCTATTAGGAGGCTAGGGTCCCCTTGGAAGTCTCCCCCCCCCCCGCATTGCAGGGTTTTGCGCCAGAGTAGTTACGCCCCTGCACACGGAGCACCTTTAATCCATTTACATTTACTACCGACATTTTTATACTATTTATTAGAAAATTATTTATTTTGTACTGTTTACTACAAAATAAATACAAATATTATTTAAAAAGCAGTTAACAAAAAACCAAGACAACATGATAAGTCATCAATTACCGTTGAGTTCATTTTTCTAGTCGCTGCCTTAACCTAGATTTTTGCGTAAATCATATTGTGGCTGCACTGTAATTTCTATGGACGGCATGGTAAGTTACATTTCATTATCTCTTTTTACTTACGAGAAACTGGCAAAAGAAAAATGATTAGCTTTCGTATCATTTTCAGTATTCTGCTCCCTTAATTAAGCATAATTTTAACGTATAGTTCATTGGGCAGAATAACTACTTGTTAATAATATTAAAATTTATACCTACATGACAAAATTTTTACCTACTTCTGTTAGGTATTACTGTTACTTGGTATACCTAAAATAAAAACTTACCTTCTATCTTCTTGCAATGATCTTCCAATGCTGTGACACAATTAGCACATGTTAAACCTTCAAGGCGCAGGAAACATTTCTTCAGTTTCTCACTAGATTGCGATCTTTGTACGGCCCTCGTATCGCGTCCTACAATAATAAACATTCATGCAATATGGTATTACACAAATTTGAGAAAAGTACAGCAGAATTTTTACTACTAGGACGTGGTGGAAGAGTAGGCCGGAACAATAATTACTCACCTCCTGTCTCTTCCATTAAAAACAAAACAACACACACACAAAAAAAAAAAAAAGAAAAGAAAAACTCTTAAACTTCCAAACTATGCTACACATAATTTTCGGAAGTCTTATAGAAATGCTTTCACTGTCCGTCTGTCGACAAATATTAAAGAAAAAATGGTAAGAGATGTCGAGTTACTGTTTTCTGTAAGCGATTTATCATCCCAAAAATAGCTTTCATCTCTACCGTTAACTCTCTATTCAAACCGAAAGTGGTTCAAATTAGTTATTTTCGACTTCAACGTTTATCGCCATAGAACGAAAATTGTAATAGGGCTGCAAGCGGATTTTTGCAATCGATTCGGTTTCAAAAGAGCATATCATCACAAGCAACAATACTAGAGATGCAAAAAAGCCGACTTTTTTGAATCGATGGTTTTTTTCACATAAAAAGCCGGCTTTTTTGGAAAAAAACCGAGAATTTTGGAAATTTTGGCTTTTTTCATTTTCATGATTTTTCTATCCAAATAGCTTTCTTATAGTATATTCTATAGTTAGATAAGATTTCCACGACCTGAATGCCATATTTAGCTCTGTAATTCACCATCAAGATGGATGGAGCACATATTTTACGAATTAAAGCTAACATGAAGAATGTAGTATTTGAGGGCAATTTTACAGGTTATTTAACTTTATTTTAACTTTTGAGTTATCGACATTTTTTTTCCTTCTCTAGATCATTTTAGTTTGTCATCCGTGTTTCATTTCTAAGAGCTTAGTACTCCAGCTTCTAGCACGAAAGTTAAACTTACGTTTTTCTATATATCCGTCAAAGCATACGTTTTTCAATATGTCCGTCAAACCGTATTTGCACATTTCTGTTATACTGTAGTTGTGCAATGATTTAGCAATAATTTTCCAGATACAACCTTGAATACCAATTTATACAAATAATCAATAGCGGATTTAGAAAAGTACTTTGGGAGGGGTTTCTCTGATTGTTTCGTTTTCTAAAAAGTCCTAATTTTATTTGGGAGGTGCTTGAAGTTTATGAGTATAGGCATAACTAATATTTCGTTTCGTTTATATGCAGTAAGTACGCCAGAAATTTTTACTTGGGGGTGTGTTCAAAATAAAAAGGGGGGTGTGCTCTCAGAATAGTGATATAATTTTTAAACAAACTCAAAGAAGAAAACAGTATATTTTTTTACGCAACTATTGCAATATTATTATTATTATTATTATTATTATTATTATTATTATTACTAATAATAATACAGTTAGGTTCAATAAAGTAAGTTCGCACATTTGAGCATTTATTATTATTATTATGAAAGTAAGTAATACAGTGAAACCTCTCTAAACGGACATTGGTGGAACACAATTATTTGTCCGTAAATGAAAGGTGTCCCTAAATGGAAGGGTTCTCTCTCAGAACTCCACACCACACACATTTATGGCATGCAAGAATAATAAGTTTGTCCTCTTATGATGTCTACTATTGAGAGATGCCCGTTAAGAGAGGTTTCACTGTATTAGGAATTAACCTCCACTATTTTACCCAGTAATTACACTTCAATTGATTACATACGAATTATTGTAATTATTTTGCAAAATTCTGCTATTATTTCAATTTGTTCACCTCCAGCAAGTTTTAGTGAATGATATTTTTGCAAAATATAAATGGGAAAAAATTCCCTCGTCCTATGCTAAAGTCACATTCGTTTAGTAATTTATACTGTACATAGTTCCAATTTCATTATTTTAATATTCTAACCCTGTTGTTAACGTTAATTGTTGTAATATTATTTGATCTCTTAATCTCCGTTTCTGCCCCTTCCTGGCTACGTTATTGGCTCTGAAATATCTTTCATAAGAAAATTATTCATTGATTTAGTTGTTTTCCAGAAATCCAGTTTTTCAATTTACAAATATTTCGTATCTTTCTGTTTTGTCTTCTTTAATATACCTAATTTTAATAATATCTGGGCTCATAGTGGTCTGGTCCCTTGTAAATAGTTGAAAAATGACCAAAAATGGCCAAAAGCACACGAAAAAGTCAACAAAATCTGGCCCTTTTTTCCTTTGTCAATTTCTCCATCACCTTTCTCTTTGTTCGTTGTTTTGTTTCTTCTTTACTTCTTCTTTTTGAGCTTCCTCCTTTCTTAGGTTTTCAAAATAATCTTTGTAGTTACGGTAAGCAGACTTAGCAGATGTAAAAAGCTTCTGAGTAAGTGGAACCAGTTCTGGCCTATTTCCGAATTTCTTCTTTTGTTATGTTTAACTTCGCATTAAGAGTTCTCAAAAAAAAAAAAAAAAAGAGAGAAAACTAAAAGATTATTATGATAGAAGAAAGAATAGACACAGAAAGGTTCTCAACCCCACCTTGAGAGCTTAAGCATCCACCAACCGTCCACTGTGCTTTAGAAAGAATAAAAGCTGAAGTGAGAATAAAGCTGACTGTTTCACATGTGGCAGCAAGCAGGGACGTACGCAGGCTGTGACCTGGGGGTCCGGACCCCCGCCGAAATTTCGACTTTTTTAAAATTTAGCCTAATTTTAGGGGCAATTTTAGGAATTTTAATATAAAATACCTTCATATTTAGTTTGGACCCCCCCCCGAAATAAATTCCTGGGTACGCTACTGGCAGCAAGTACTGAAGCTTTCAGAAGAGTAATGAGGAACAAGTTTCTTCCTTTTTCCTTTGTTTTTATATTTTTCTTAGAAAACTGCCAATGCAAAACATAAATCACGCGAAAAAGTCACTTTACCTCTCAAAAAACGAGAACGAGGTCGCTTCGTATTTTGAAGTGAAATAAATAAATAAGAATATTGCCTTCTTTCCTAAATGCTAAACCTTTAACTTGATGTAACAAATAATCTATATGATACTGATTGATACAATTGGATTTGGGGGAGTATTCTTTTTCCATCCAGGGGTGTGTGTAAAGAAATTTGGAGGGGTGTTAGGGGGGTGTTGAGGGGGTGTAGATTACTCCCTGTTTATATGTTTAGCAATAATCTTCCGGATACAACCTTGAAGATCATTTTATACTGAGAATCAGTGGCGAATTTAAAAAAGTGTTTTGGGAGGGGTTTTCTTACTACTGATGTTTAGTTTTTCTAAACATTCGTAATTTTTATTTGACGGGAGCTTAAAGTTTATGAGTAAAGGCATAACTAATATATATTTCGTTCGTTTTAGACATTCCACAACTTTGGAGAACAGGCTTCAGTCCGAAAGACCGATCCTCTAATCTTCGCAAAACCGTCACTGCTGGTAATTAGTAATAATAACGATTTAAAAACAATAAGAAAGGAAGACGGCCAACTCCTACACTCCTAGTCGGCCAGTACACTCACTATTTCTACATTCTCAGATGGAATGAAGGAAGGCTTTGTCAGAATGGTCGAATGCTGGGTTGAATCCCGGACTTCCCGATAGAAGCGCAAAAGCCAACCACTCAGTCACGTTTGTTGTGCAGTTGTATTTAGCTTAACTTAAATATATTCCGTAGTCTTTTTTTTCTTTTTTGTTCCGTAATGATATGTTGAATCCCTCTTGTTAAAAATTCAGAAAACTTGAGGACTGGGTAAACCGTGATGGTGGTCAAGGGCGCCCATGTTGTGGTTTCCAAGGAGGGGAAGTATAAGCGACGTTTCAAAAATAGTTTCAAATTTTGCTGTAACTAATGTAAAAATCCTATTGGATTTTCAATATTCTAAAGTACATTTTCCTCTAGGGTGGGCAAGCGCCCCCTTAACCCCCCTAATGGTGGTTATAAAAAACTTGACTGTAGAATTTCAAGAATATACAGAACCATGTGCAGCCTTTAATTGTATCATACAAATCTAAATATTTCTCTTATGTTTTATTTTAATTTTATTTTGTTTCAAAAAAAGGGTATGGAATATTTTGAAGTAAAAATACTACATACAATTTTGCTAGTTATTTGTGTATTTTTTGAAAGAAGTTTTTACTCTTAGGGTTGGCTCGTTTACACCAGCTGTTTTTTTTAAAAAAATAACTGGTTTAAACTAAAAAAATTAAAAGAACAAAAATGCGAATCGTGTGAACTTCATAGTGACGTTTCACATGTCAAACCATCTGCATTAGTCTTATTTCCTTTTCACCTTTTAATCAAGGTGTCCCATGTTCAATTGTCGGTCGAACCACAACCCTTCTTTCATGTGTAAACCAAGTACTCTTTCGGATGTCACTTTAAGCGAAAGTCTTCTCCTTGATAACCTCGGTATTACGTAAGGATGTTAAGCCTAAACATACAAAACGAAACCAAATTATATATTTCTGCATGCCTGTTGTTTTATAAAGAAGCGAAGGTTGCTTAAATATATTGATTAAAATTGGTAAAATGTATCGATTGCCTACTTAGCTTCCAACATTAGCTTGGATTGGACTTTCAATGATACCTACATACTAAATTTGTAATTTAATACCTCAGTTTTAGAAAAATAAACACACTGCTGAACAAGACTGCACTTATTTAATATAAAAACACATTTACACGTGACGTTTCGATCTTCTATCCAAGATCCTCATCAGACGTACACTCACGTCTGATGAGGATCTTGGATAGAAGATCGAAACGTCACGTGTAAATGTGTTTTTATATTAAATAAGTGCAGTAGTAGTAGTGGTCCCGTTATGCCCGAATGACTCATCCTCACTCTTGTGACGTCATAGGTCAAAGGTCAATGACCTTGGCCCGGGGTCAATGACCGAGGGGTACCTAGGACCACCCCCTCTAAATTTTGGCAGGGGTACCTTGGCCCACCCCCTAAATTTTGGCAGGGGTACATAGGACCACCCCCCTTAAATTTTGGAAATTGCCAAATCTAAAAATTTGGTATGGTAGCCTAGGACCATAGTATGTACCTCTATCAGTATTGGGTGTCTATGTCGTTCCCTTTCATGGGTAAAAAATTGCCAAAAATTCAAATTTCGGGGGTTTTTGACCTAATTTATCCCCTTTGATGAGGTGTTATTACCCTATATAGTTATATGAGCGTATACAGGAGTCTATTATCTTTCATAAGATATGGGTACATTGGTGCACCACTTTAAATTTTTGGGAGGGGTACCTTGGCCCACCCCTTAAATTTTGGAAATTGCCCAATTTAAACATTGGGTATTATAGTATAGGACCCTAATATGTATCGTGATAAATTTGGGCGGTCCACCTTGTTTCCTTCTAGGGGTACAAAATTGCCAAAATATAAACGTAAGCAATACGTTATACCACGTGTTTGGTTTTCGACCTAATTTATCTCCTTGGATGAGGTCCTATTACCTTATATAGTTATATGGTCATGTATAGGGGTCCATTATCTATCATAAGACATGGGTACATTGGTGCACCCCTTGAAAAATTTGGGAAGAGTACCTTGGCCCACCCCTTAAATTTTGGAAATTGCCAAATCTAAAAATTTGGTGTGGTAGCCTAGGACCATAGTATGTACCTCTATCAGTATTGGGTGTCTATGTCGTTCCCTTTCATGGGTAAAAAATTGCCAAAAATTCAAATTTCGGGGGTTTTTGACGTAATTTATCCCCTTTGATGAGGTGTTATTACCCTATATAGTTATATGAGCGTATACAGGAGTCTATTATCTTTCATAAGATATGGGTACATTGGTGCACCCCTTTAAAAATTTGGGAGGGGTACCTTGGCCCACCCCTTAAATTTTGGAAATTGCCCAATTTAAACATTTGGTATTATAGTACAGGACCCTAATATGTATTATGATAAATTTGGATGGTCCACCTCGTTCCCTTTTAGGGGGTACAAAATTGCCAAAATATAAACGTAAGCAATACGTAGTACCACGTGTTTGGATTTTGGTCGATTTTATCCCCGTTGATGAGGTCCTATTACCTTATATGGTTATATGGGCGTATACAGGTGTCCATTACCTTTCATAAGACATGGGTACATTAATGCACCCCTTGAAAAATTTGGGAGGGGTACCTTGGCCCACCCCTTAAATGTTGGAAATTGACCAATTTAAACATTGGGTATTATAGTATAGGACCCTAGTATGTATTATGATAAATTTGGATGGTCCACCTCGTTCCCTTTTAGGGGTATAAAATTGTCAAAAATATAAACGTAAGCAATACGTTGTACCACGTGTTTGTTCTTTTGGCCCATTTATCCCCTTGGATGAGGTCCTACTACATTATATAGTTATATGGTTATGTATAGGAGTCTATTTCCTATCATAAGACATGGGTATATTGGTGCACCCCTTGAAAAAATTTGGGAGGGGTACCTTGGCCCACCCCTTCATTTTTAGAAATTGCCCATTTTACACATTTGATATAATAGTATAGGACCCTAATATATATTACTATAAATTTGGGTGGTCCACCTCGTTCCCTTTTAGGGGTACAAAATTGCCAAAATTTTAGTACAACCACGTGTTTGGACTTTTGACCTAATTTATCGCCTTTGATGAGGTGTTATTATCCTATATGGTTATATGGGCGTATACAGGGTTCATTACCTTTCATAAAACATGGGTATATTAATGCACCCCGGGAGAGGTACCTTGGCCCACCCCTTAAATTTTGGAAATTGCCCAATTTAAACATTTGGTATAATAGTATAGGACCCTAATATATATTACTATAAACTCGTTCCCGTTTAGGGGTACAAAATTGCCAAAATATAAACGTAAGCAATACGTTGTACCACGTGTTTCGTTTTTTTTACCTAATTTATTCCATTGGATGAAGTCCTATTACCTTATATCGTTATATGGTCACGTATGGGGATTCATTTCCTATCATAAGACATAGGTACATTTGTGCACCCCGGGAGGGGTACTTTGGCCCACCCCTTTAATTTTGGAAATTGCCCCTTTTACATGTTTGGTATTATAGTATAGGACCCTAATATAGATTAGTATAAATTTGGATGATTCACCTCGTTTCCTTTCATGGGTACGAAATTGCCAAATTTTAGTACAACCACGTGTTTGGTTTTGGCTCAATTTATCCCCTTGGATGAGGTCCTATTACCTTATATGGTTATATGGCCATGTATGTATTGGTCCATTTCCTATTATAAGACATGTGTACATTGATGCACCCGAGGGAGGGGATTCGGTATCATAGTACATGCCTCAACATGTATCATGATAAATTTGGATGGTCCATCTTGTTCCCTTTCATGGGTAAAAAATTGCTAAAATATAAACATAAGCAATATGTTGTACCATGTGTTTGGTTTCTGGCCCAATTCTTCCCCTTTGATGATGTTCTATTACGTTATATGGTTATATGGACATGTATATGGGTTCATTTCCTATCATAAGACATGGGTACATTGACGCTTACTTTAAAAATTTGGGAGGGGTATCTTGGCTCATCCACTCGGTTTTAGAAATTGTTTAATATAAGCATTTGGTATCATAGTACAGGACCTCAATATGTACCACTATAAATTTGGATGGTCCACATCGTTCCCTTTCATGGGTAAAGAACTACCAAAAATCAAATTTTGGAGGTTATTGACCCCTATTTAGCACGTTATATGGTTTATTACCTTCATATGTTTATGTTCCCATTTAAATTTGGGAATTATCAAATAACAAAATTCGGTAAACGTTTTCTAGGACCCATTGGTTTCCCTCTTATGGCCAAATATTCAAAATTTAAAGGTTATTGACCGGCTTTATTATTGAATAAGTACAGGATTTATTACTTTTTTCATAAGACACAGGTGTGTTTGTGTACCAATCTTAAATTTTGGGAGGGGGTACATTTCTTATTGTCATATCAATAATTGGTAATTGTTCTTAGAATTGGGTGGTATCTCTTTCTTTGGGTAAATTATTGTCAAATATGAGTATGATCACGTGATCAGTTATTGACCTATGATGGGATTAGGAGCCCAGGACATTGGTACATTTAAACTTTATAGGATAATTTGAGAATGCGTCATTGGTATTGATTATTACAGCCAAATATAAACGTAAGCAATACGATGTACCACGTGATTGACCTTGATGTGGTAGTGTACATGGATACATAGCTAACCTTATTGAATCTTATGACTCATAGTCTTAAGGAAACACTGGCAAAGTTATTGTTGATGCAATTTGATTGGTGGATCACTATCTTTCGTGCAATCTAATTGGCTGATCACTATCTTTCGTGCAATCTGATTGGTTGCTGATGTTCAAATCTTTGCTGCATTCAGTTTTAAGTTTTGTTTAACATTTAAAAATCTTGGTTTCGTTCAACATTTTGCACTCACTGATAAATATGATCAAAACCGTTTATTTGTTAATCGAATAGTTAAAAACCGGATAAAGTTTGACGGTTAACCGTGAAACGTAAAATTTTTTTGTTTGAAAGTTTTTGTTAAAAACTCTTGTTTCAAATTTGTTTGAATTTTTTTGAAAACCGTTTATTTGTTAATCGAATAGTTAAAAAACCGGATAAAGTTTGACGGTTAACCGTGAAACGTAAAATTTTTAGTTTGAATTTTTTGTTTGAAACTTTGCTTGAAAATTCTTGCTTTCAAATTTTTGTTTGAATTTTTTGTTTCAGAATTTTGTTTGAAATTTCTTTGACAACTTTTGTTTCAAAATTTTTTGTTTAAAAATTTTTCGTTTGAAATTTAAAAAAATTTTTGTATCAAAATTTTGTTTAAAATTTTTGTTTGAAATTTTTCGTTTCCAAATTTTTTGTTTGAAATTTTTTGTTTCAAAATTTTGTTTGAATTTTTTGTTTAAAATTTTTTGTTGAAATTTTTTGTTTGAATTTTTTCGTTTCCAAGTTTTTCCGTTTCAAAATTTTTTTTTTCAAAATTTTGTTTCAAAGATTTTTGTTCGAAATATTTGTTTGTAAACTTTTTTGTTTGAAATTATTGTTTGGAAAATTTTGGTTTGACATCTTTTAAGTTTGTGCACTCATTAGTAAAGAACCGGAACTGTTTAGAACTAAAACCTCTGGCAACATTGTGGTGCACGTCAGAACATGATAATGCAACGACATCGGTTTTGCATCATCGTTCGAGTTAGTATTCGTGGTAACGTCATCATGGCTACTTGTCTGCAGTTTCTAAATACGCGTGATGTGATGAAATCATTTACCAAGATTACTGATTTACAACAGAATGTACCTTATAGAATCTTAGCTAGCCAAAAAATCCCTACAAAGTTTGGATTAAGAATCGTAGTGAAGCTTGAAAATGATAAGAATATAATTTTACCAGCAAGATATTTACCCATGGAGGCATCAAAACAACAAGAACTGCTGCGTTTCTTAAATACTGGATCTGTATCTTTATGTTACAAAGGATTCTTGGGTCGAAGTCATCAGTACACAGCCGGATTCGTCAGCAATTGTGATTCAAACGTCAGCACATTAGACATAGTTGTATGAATTTGGTTGGTCGGCATGACGTCTGTAACTGTGATGAAATCATGAATCAGCACATTCGACATCAGCAATAACTATAAACCAGCAAATACAGTGTCATCCCACGAAATCATTTGAGCAAGTGCTTTTCAGGAGGAAAGATGTGTACTTCTAACGATAAAGAGTTCATCTTCGCAAGCTATTATCCAATAAACAAAACATGTGATGATTGGTATCAGTGCTAGAACATTTGAACCAGTGATTCGATTGGGCAAAGCAGAACAATTTGGTGTACAACTGACCTGTGAAGAATGGCACGAATCGACCAAATGAACGATGAGCTAAATGTGACCATAGTCAAATCATTAGGCTCAAATCATGAAGTGGTGCTCGAAGAGAAGATGGTGCTGTTACGTAAAAAGAGTACATTCCATGTCCCTCGCAACATGGTGTATCTAACACAAACTGAACGGAACAAATTTATCAACGTATTTCAGTGTGTGAAACATGCAGTGGAAGTGTGCAACAAAACAAGTATATTCCTGAAAAAGTACTATTTATGCATATTGTACAACATGTATCTAGATATTGTGATGGTTGTCAACATCGTTCGTGGGTGCATACCTGTATTGATAAACAGTTTATTTGTGATCAAATGGACATTGAGTTTCCACCAATTGATATCGCAATAGACCTTAAAAGACTTCAATTGGAATTAAAATTATATGCTAAAGACAAACTAGTGCACGAAGTTCAAAATACATTGTATCGACAATATCCAGAACCACTATCTGGTATGGATGTATTTGGAGTGTAATAAAATGATCCATTTCAATGAAGTGTTTTTTTTCATTTCAAGTACAACCCCATGTACTGACGTGCATCACAATGTTGCCAGAGGTTTTAGTTCTAACAGTTCCGGTTCTTTAAAAATTCGAAACAAAAAAAATTTTAAACAAAAAATTTGGAAACGAAAAATTTCAAACGAAAAAATTTTAAACAAAAAATTTTCAAACAAAATTTTGCAACAAAAAAATTTCAAACAAAAAAATTTTCAAACAAAAACTTTCAAACAAAAAATTTGAAACAAAATTTGGAAACGAAAAATTTTTTCAAACAAAAATCTTGAAACAGAAAAAAAAATTGGAAACGAAAAATTTTAAACAAAAAAAATTGAAACAAAAATTTACAGACAAAAAAATTTTAAACAAAATATTTTCAAACAAAATTTTGAAACAAAAAAATTCAAACAAAATTTTGAAACAAAAAATTTCGAAACAAAAATTTTTAAACGAAAAATTTCAAACGAAAAAATGTCAAACCAAAGTTTCAAACTTTTTAAATGTTAAAATAAAACTGAATGCAGCAAAGATTTGAACATCAGCAACCAATCAGATTGCACGAAAGATAGTGATCCACCAATCAAATTGCATCAACAATAACTTTGCCAGTGTTTCCTTAAGACTATGAGTCATAAGATTCAATAAGGTTAGCTATGTACCCCTGTACACTACCTCATCAAGGTCAATCACGTGGTACATCGTATTGCTTACGTTTATATTTGGCTGTAATAATCAATACCAATGACGCATTCTCAAATTATCCTATAAAGTTTAAATGTACCAATGTCCTGGGCTCCTAATCCCATCATAGGTCAATAACTGATCACGTGATCATACTCATATTTGACAATAATTTACCCAAAGAAAGAGATACCACCCAATTCTAAGAACAATTACCAATTATTGATATGACAATAAGAAATGTACCCCCTCCCAAAATTTAAGATTGGTACACAAACACACCTGTGTCTTATGAAAAAAGTAATAAATCCTGTACTTATTCAATAATAAAGCCGGTCAATAACCTTTAAATTTTGAATATTTGGCCATAAGAGGGAAACCAATGGGTCCTAGAAAACGTTTACCGAATTTTGTTATTTGATAATTCCCAAATTTAAAAGGGAACATAAACATATGAAGGTAATAAACCATATAACGTGCTAAATAGGGGTCAATAACCTCCAAAATTTGATTTTTGGTAGTTCTTTACCCATGAAAGGGAACGATGTGGACCATCCAAATTTATAGTGGTACATATTGAGGTCCTGTACTATGATACCAAATGCTTATATTAAACAATTTCTAAAACCGAGTGGATGAGCCAAGATACCCCTCCCAAATTTTTAAAGTATGCGTCAATGTACCCATGTCTTATGATAGGAAATGAACCCATATACATGTCCATATAACCATATAACGTAATAGAACATCATCAAAGGGGAAGAATTGGACCAGAAACCAAACACATGGTACAACATATTGCTTATGTTTATATTTTAGCAATTTTTTACCCATGAAAGGGAACAAGATGGACCATCCAAATTTATCATGATACATGTTGAGGCATGTACTATGATACCGAATCCCCTCCCTCGGGTGCATCAATGTACACATGTCTTATAATAGGAAATGGACCAATACATACATGGCCATATAACCATATAAGGTAATAGGACCTCATCCAAGGGGATAAATTGAGCCAAAACCAAACACGTGGTTGTACTAAAATTTGGCAATTTCGTACCCATGAAAGGAAACGAGGTGAATCATCCAAATTTATACTAATCTATATTAGGGTCCTATACTATAATACCAAACATGTAAAAGGGGCAATTTCCAAAATTAAAGGGGTGGGCCAAAGTACCCCTCCCGGGGTGCACAAATGTACCTATGTCTTATGATAGGAAATGAATCCCCATACGTGACCATATAACGATATAAGGTAATAGGACTTCATCCAATGGAATAAATTAGGTAAAAAAAACGAAACACGTGGTACAACGTATTGCTTACGTTTATATTTTGGCAATTTTGTACCCCTAAACGGGAACGAGTTTATAGTAATATATATTAGGGTCCTATACTATTATACCAAATGTTTAAATTGGGCAATTTCCAAAATTTAAGGGGTGGGCCAAGGTACCTCTCCCGGGGTGCATTAATATACCCATGTTTTATGAAAGGTAATGAACCCTGTATACGCCCATATAACCATATAGGATAATAACACCTCATCAAAGGCGATAAATTAGGTCAAAAGTCCAAACACGTGGTTGTACTAAAATTTTGGCAATTTTGTACCCCTAAAAGGGAACGAGGTGGACCACCCAAATTTATAGTAATATATATTAGGGTCCTATACTATTATATCAAATGTGTAAAATGGGCAATTTCTAAAAATGAAGGGGTGGGCCAAGGTACCCCTCCCAAATTTTTTCAAGGGGTGCACCAATATACCCATGTCTTATGATAGGAAATAGACTCCTATACATAACCATATAACTATATAATGTAGTAGGACCTCATCCAAGGGGATAAATGGGCCAAAAGAACAAACACGTGGTACAACGTATTGCTTACGTTTATATTTTTGACAATTTTATACCCCTAAAAGGGAACGAGGTGGACCATCCAAATTTATCATAATACATACTAGGGTCCTGTACTATAATACCAAATGTTTAAATTGGGCAATTTCCAAAATTTAAGGGGTGGGCCAAGGTACCCCTCCCAAATTTTTAAAGGGGTGCACCAATGTACCCATATCTTATGAAAGATAATAGACTCCTGTATACGCTCATATAACTATATAGGGTAATAACACCTCATCAAACGGGATAAATTACGTCAAAAACCCCCGAAATTTGAATTTTTGGCAATTTTTTACCCATGAAAGGGAACGACATAGACACCCAATACTGATAGAGGTACATACTATGGTCCTAGGCTACCACACCAAATTTTTAGATTTGGCAATTTCCAAAATTTAAGGGGTGGGCCAAGGTACTCTTCCCAAATTTTTCAAGGGGTGCACCAATGTACCCATGTCTTATGATAGATAATGGACCCCTATACATGACCATATAACTATATAAGGTAATAGGACCTCATCCAAGGAGATAAATTAGGTCGAAAACCAAACACGTGGTATAACGTATTGCTTACGTTTATATTTTGGCAATTTTGTACCCCTAGAAGGAAACAAGGTGGACCGCCCAAATTTATCACGATACATATTAGGGTCCTATACTATAATACCCAATGTTTAAATTGGGTAATTTCCAAAATTTAAGGGGTGGGCCAAGGTACCCCTCCCAAAAATTTAAAGGGGTGCATTAATATACCCATATGTTATGAAAGGTAATGGACCCTTGTATACGCCCATATAACTATATAGGGTAATAACACCTCATCAAAGGGGATAAATTAGGTCAAAAAACCCCGAAATTTGAATTTTTGGCAATTTTTTACCCATGAAAGGGAACGACATAGACACCCAATACTAATAGGGGTACATACTATGGTCCTAGGCTACCATACCAAATTTTTAGATTTGGCAATTTCCGAAATTTAAGGGGGGTGGTCCTATGTACCCCTGCCAAAATTTAGGGGGTGGGCCAAGGTACCCCTTGCCAAAATTTAGAGGGGGTGGTCCTAAGTACCCCTAGGTCATTGACCCCGGGCCAGGTCATTGACCTTTCACCCTGGTCGTAAAAGAGAGTGAGGATGAGTCATTCGGGCATACGCGGGCCACTACTACTGCAGTCTTGTTCAGCAGTGTGTTTATTTTTCTGATTTTATTCGCAAGACGTTGACTATGATTGTGTGTCACTCAGTTGTAGCGTACTGATTATAATACGTTGACCTTTAAATTTTACATGCAAATTAAATTTTACAGGATTTTCCCGTTATCGTTTTACATTTAAAAGAATGACGGATTTTCCCGATGGCTAGGGCGGGAGGGCGGGAGTTTCTCAATTTAAGAAATTTACTGACCGGTCTTCTTTAAGCTTATGGGACCTCTTCCAGCATAACCCCGTTGTTGAATAATAACACCAAGGCGAACAAACTTATTTCTGTGAATATGTAATACAAATACATAAAGAAAAATATCTAAATCAAAAAACCTGGTTTAAACCCCAAAAAAGCCTGGTTTAAACTGCCCCCCCAAAACGGGTTTTTGGCATTTTCAGAAACAACCATGGTTCTTGCCAACTCTGCTTACTTTTGTATATAGGAGGTTAAAATGTGTTTATTATATACATTGGTTAATCCTTTGGAATTCATAATGTAAAAATGTTGAAGTAAAATTGTTTAAAATATCTTTTCGAAATTCATGGTTTACTTTCGAGGTTTTATATTATTATCGGCATCAACCACTAATTAAATGGCTTTCTGTGTTATAGAGAAGCGAAACAAAGTCTGCTTTATCGATTTAAAGCAGAATTTTGAAAAAAGCCCAAAATTTCCCAAGCAAAAAAGCAAAGCAGAAAAAACCGAGTTTTTTTCCAAAAAAGCCGGTTTTTTTCCGAGCCCTTGCATCTCTAAACAATACTCTACCAAAACGGGAAGTGACTGGAATTTACTACCATTTCTGGTTGCAGTTTACCACTATTCCAGATATATATAAAAGAACGTTCAGGCAAAACCGCTTAAGCTAGAAACTTGGAATCTTAACAGTGCATAGGATTTGTGGCCTATGATACCACTAAGGAAGAATTTTTTTGGAAGTTCGAAGAGGAAGAGAGAGAAATAGGGGTAGCCAGGTCGGTAGCCAGCCCAAAAATGTAAGGGGGGCGGTTGAAGTTAGGTGGGCCCGATTATAGGGGGCAGCAAACATTTAGGGGAGCCCGATCCCCTAGACCCCCTGGATACGGGCCTGGAGGTAGCTATTATTATGGCAATATCTCCGAATTTCTGAAGAGTAGGGACATGAAATTTGATATATGAACTGCTCATTTAAAATAATTAGATTTGTGTTTGACTGTCTTTTTATATTTCCCTTGCAAGGGGGGAAAAAGGTGGAATTACAATTTCTATAACAAGCTGACCATATTTTCGAAATCCTTTAGGGATAGAGACAAAATTTAGTGCGAAGCCAAGTAAATGCTGGCCCAGCTAGCCAAAGGCTAGTTTAAATATGTATAAAAATAATTTAAAGAGCTCGCATTGTACATTTTTTTTTTAAAAGATAACCAGTTAGGCTGAGCTCTTGAACTCAGAATAGCAGAGGCAATGAAACGACGGCGAAACCGATCATCTAATAAGTTTATGTGTAATATGTCTTTATTGAAATCGAAAGATGTAATAGGATAATTTATTTTGTTTTAATGGTGTTATCATTTATGGCTCCCAAAAGAATAGGAATAGCCATTGCTGCAGCAAGAGGCCCAAAGGAAATAAGGCTCCGCAGAACTAAAACGGAGTATCATATACAGTACCGGTATATAAATCAAATCGGTGGAGCGTTGTTATATGAATGATAAACAGTGACGACGCCAGAGGAGGGGCAAAGGGGGCGAGCGCCCCCATGGTGGCTACTCCTGCCCCCCTGATTGCCATCCAGACTGCCCCCCCAGACTCCTACAATCATAAAACATTCTACATATAGTATTTTATATCGGTATCATAACCAATCTCATTGTCAAATTGTAGTCTACTTTCCATGCATTTACTATGTGGCAGATTAGTCCTCAAGCTTTCTTCTTTGAGCGTCTGGGTATGCACGCATATTTCTGTTTTCTAATGTAGCGTTTTTTCCGGTAAATTTTAGTTATACTTCTTTCTTATGATTTTTAATTATTGTAAATAGCGAACAATAGTAGATTTGGTGGACTTGTTTTCTTCTCATTGAATCAACTTCGATTAGAAACAAAAGAAAGGTAAAAGCAATTACATAACTTGTTGATGTCGTCCCACTTGCGACATTCCTATTAGCGACAGGAACTGTTAACTGTCCTATGAGCGACCGATTCGATCTGTTAACTGCTCTATGAGTCACCGATGCGTTCATACTAAAATAATGGAAGAAGGAAAGGTTCTCTCTTCTTTAACTTGTTTCATGCTAATGCGATTTAGAACCTAACAAAATGTACTATGAAAAATTTCGCTCTACCTTAATTTAATACGTGAGATTACTCTCATTACACTAACAATATTTTCTACGTTTTTCCTAAATATTTTTGAATTACTTTCTATGAATACAATGACTATATCAAGAGGAAAACTAACTAAATATTTAGAGTAGCTCCGCCTTTGTCTATGATTCTAATATAATTAAAAATTTCATGTTAAAATGATGGGGAGCATAAGTTTAGATTTAATATGTTTATGGCATAAGAAAAAAATCAGAAAGAGGTAGGGGCGCCCCAAGAAAATTTTCTAGGGAAGGGCATCTTCATAGTTGCTGTACCATGTCTGGTATATCTGGTATTTAATATACGTGGTTTGTTATATTACGTATACATTTTAGTGAGCCAGGGGGGTGATCCCTGCCTTCCCATCGGGCGCCCATGGAAAGAGGGTGTTCACCACTTGAGGATATCAAAGAAATCTTTAAAAAAAAATGTATTCGAAGAAATTATTACACAAGTTACAAATCTCTCACAGGACTTAACAGTTCGTCTAGTTATAGAATAAGGGATTACTCGTATTTCAGATTGCTATACGACAAGCTTTTATGTATAAGTCAAAACAAGGAAGGAAGGCAAATTAAGCAATTAGTTTACGTTTTTGTAGCTTACAATAGGGAGGAAGGTAGTTTAAAGAGTTTGTTTACCTTTTGGATTGTTTAGAGTGAACTGCATTGTAATTGGTGAGATTGGTTGAGAATAGCCAATCAGATGTAAAGGATCTCAAAAGCTGTCTTTTATCATTGACTTTTTTTCATTTTATTCAGTGTCTTTGGAAGTCTAAAAAGTAGATAGTTAGCGAAACTGTTACACGTTTAAGTTTTTCAAAATAAAATGTATTACTGTGCTTAGTGAGTAATTAGATTTGAATCAAATTAAGTACAGAAAACAGAGCTTTTGAAGAAAGGGGATATTACAACTGGATTTTCAATAATTACATAAGAATATACTTTTCATGGAAATGTCCCTGTTGTCTCGCTAAGTTATTTGATATGTTTTATGTCAAATCTAACTCAAAATTAAAATAAGTTTTATTTGCACTCACTGTAGAGGAAAAATATATTTGATGAACTGTATTACTGGCACGTACATTTTTCGTAGCAAGGTTGTTCGGGCGCTAATAACGCCAGAGGCAAACATATTTCACGAGAGGGAATCATATCATCTTCCATCATCTCAATGTAAATGAATCGGTCGCTCATAGGACAGTTAACAGTTCCTGTCGCTAATAGGACTGTCGCTTCTGGGACTAATTCTAACTTGTTTGTATTTATCCAGTTTTGAAGTTTTCAGTTTGATATTTTGTTTTGTTTAAAGGTTCTATATTTTTATTTCCTGAAACATTATTCTCGGCTTTCAATATTCGGAGGATGGGCTTATAACAGCTTAACTTGCGACTACCATGGCTTAATTTTTTGAAGGAAAAAAAGTTGTTTTCCCATCCTGCAAATGATAATAATAATAAATGTATGGAATTAGATCGATATTTTTTTAGCTCCCAATAAAACGTATTGTCAGAGTGCTGATCTTTAGTTAGTAATTGGTATATACTAGTGTTCCCTTACTTATTTTGTTTCAAAGTACTGACATGACGTCTACCATATTGACTAGAAATGTACGTGGAGCTGCTGAAGAAGTTTTACTTCTTCTATACTTTCCCCGAGAGTCAATATACTACCTTGTACAGTGCTCCAGTTTTGCAGAAGTTAAAAAAAAAATCTGGAGACTTCCTCGCACCACTGTTCGTAACACTACCCTTATCAGATCTGAAGTTCAATCAGATCTAAGTTTGGGAAATAAATACAGGCAATAGTTAGACGGAGCTAAATCTGGGGAATAAGGATGATTATCTAGACATTGAAATCCTAGATTATGCAATCTAATTGTGTTCGCAGGGGTTCGATGGACAGGTGTATTCTCTTAAAGGAACACAATTTCTTTCTTTTCATTTTCCGCGGTGTTGAACTTCGAACTTTTCTTTAGTTATGTGAGTAATGTAGAGATTCTCAATTAAATATCTGACCGTTGCGGAGGTAGTCTATGAGTACGACTCCATACTTGTCCCAGAAGAATGTTGCAAACAGTTTTTCAACCTACTTCTGTGTCTTGAACTTCTTGGGCGAGGGAGAAATGAGTGCTACTACTCCATTGACTGTTGTTTCGTTTCAGGATCATAGTGGTACAACCATATTTCGTCCATGTTTACTATTCGTGAGCGAAATAATCAGCATTACATTCAAACTGGAAGAAGACTTCTCTTAATGCCGTCAGTCTTTTATTCTTCTGACAGATTTTTTGGGAACACAGTGTCGAGAACTTGCTCATACCCAAGCCATTCTGAATTATACTACCGACGCGTTCCAAAGAAATGCCCACAATCTCTGACGCAAGTTTTACTGACAGTGAGACGGTAAAAACTGGGGAAGGGGGTTGCAGCCAGACCTCAGACTATAATAAGTATATCGTTTGTCACTCAAAAACTGGGGAGGCCTAGGATCCCCGGCCCCAGGTTATATCCACCACTGGCTAATATGCTGCAATTTTCAAGAATAATGTCACAAATTGCATTCATGACTTCGGGAACAGTCACTGGATGTAAAGCATAATTTATTGAGAAACCGCAACGTTTGAACTTCTTCACCACTGTATATAATGGAGGAGAGTCCAGTAGTGTTTCACTAATTTTCTCATTAATTTACTTTAGTGACTATCCTTGGTGGAACAAAAATGTTATAATAATTGTGATCTGGATGTTCGTGAAATTCGCTGTTTGGGCACATAATCACTTCAGAGGCCTGAGAAAGCAATAAGAACTTCATTATTAATATGAAAATTTGTTTTCATTATTAATATGAAAATTTGTTTTCATTATTAATATGAAAATTTGTTGAAAACATGTTTTTCAAAACTAGTTCCATCTTTCTACCTAGTACCTACACTCCTTCTGGGTTGGATTACGAGATTTTTAGCAGCCCCTCGTAAATTTATATATATATATATATATATATATATATATATATATATATATATATATATATATATATATATATATATATATAACTTAGGTATTTCATGTGCAGACGTTAATTATTTGTTAGTTACAAATTTTACTTGAAATAAGTTTATTATATAGGCCTAATATAAAAACAACAACGAAATACACAATGTAAGGTAAGTCAAACATAATAAATGTGATCTTTGGTGTGGGAAATAGCCCCCCCCCCGAAAATGTATCTGCCCCTCCTTTGCCCCCCTAGGAACTTATAGCTGGCGTCGTCACTGATGATAAAGGGGGTGCCCATCGTGCTCCAAGTTTCTACTGTTACATCTTTAAAATAACTCAATGATGGGGATGAGGACAAATATTATAGTGCAATGCAGCACTAAAGGGATTTGTTATAGCAGAGCGTTGTTAGTATACAGACAGAAAGTTAAAATAACAAAAATTGCACATACAAATGTAATACAGAAAGTAAGCGACTGTAAGTATTAGCAGAATCTGAATTTGTTAGAGGAAAAGAGACAGACGTAATGATCTTTGTCCAAATAGGTCTTTACAAGATCTGGCTAAAAAATAACAGAACTGGCAAATCTGTCACTAATATACATGGAGCAGTGGGAAGCTCATGCTAGCAGGTCAACCTTGAATCTACGAGAAGAGAATAAGATATATGACAATTTGTGTTGCCGCTCTCAGTCGCGTTTAGCTTGTGAGCAGCGATTGAAGAGAGAGGTGTACAATCGTGTTACCTCAAGAACGGCAAATGTGAAAATTGAACAGCGTATTAACTTGAAATTCCTTGTGAAATTAAAGAAATCACCGAGTGATTGTGTAAAACTGTTGCGGGATATGTGTGGTGATAATTCGATATCACATACGCAAGTGTCTGAGAGAGTGACACAGACGCTTCTCACAAGGACGCTAGAATGCTATTGATAATGAAAGACCGGGTCGTTCTGTCACAGCAACAAGAGAGAAAAATGTGGCAAAAGTGACTGGCATTGCTCGGAAAGATCGTAAACTCAGCATTTGAATAATAGGAAGTACTGGGCATCTATAGTCTGTTCGCGCAATTCTGCACGACCATTTGAACATACACAAAGTTTGCGCTAAAATAGTACCAAAAAAAATCACACAGGAGCTGAAAAACTTCCAGAAGTACGTGTGCCTGCAAGAAGCTCCAAGAACGCGTAAAAAAGAAAAGGCCCCTGTTGTGGAAGAACAATGAATGGATTGTGTATCATGATAATGCTCCTTCGCATACTGCTTTCTCTGCCAGCTAAGAAGAATCTAGGGCTAGAACACCCACCTTACTCGCTGTACTTTGCACCGTGCGATATTTTTTTCTTTCTCCGGAAGTAAAATCCGCACTCAAGGGAACTTATTTTCAGACTGTTGAAGAGGTGAAGCAGAAAACGGTAGAAGTGGACAAGACGGTGACACCTGAGGATTTCCTCAACTGCTTCCAACAATAAAAAGTGCATATGCAAAATTGTATATAGAGAGGAGAAAAGTAGGTATGTTGAAGGTGATCACCTTTAATTTGTGTTTGTGACGATACACCGTACTTTGGGTACAAGGCCCGTTATTGTTTAACCAAAGCTCGTATATTGTTTCTAGTAGATTTTCTGTAACCTGTTTATCAAATCATAGCCACGCTGGAGTATCGTGAACACTGTTTTAAAATGACTTAAAATCACTTTTAAGCCATTGTAGTTATTCATGGAATAACTTACTAAACCTATTCTCGTAATACCTACATAAAGTATCATGTAATGAATCAATTTATTTTGAAAGAAATATTATTCTTTGTAACAACATCTTATAATGTAACAACATATTATTATTCACTGTCGTGATTATTGTTTTGAATGTAGGCGTATGAATAGATGCTCTACCATAGTTCTCGAACGCCTGGAGCAATTTCAACCAAACCTGGTATAGACATGACTTACAATCTGGACATGAGCGTCCGAAGGAGAGGGCAGGGAGGGGCCCGGCCCCCTCCTGGCTCACGAAAATGTATACGTAATTTAGCAAACCACGTATATTAAATACCAAAAATACCAGACGTAATATACGTAGCAACCATGGTCATGGACTCCTCCAGGCCCGAAACCAGCCACAGAGGTTGGGGGGGGGGGAAAGTCATTAAAAATTCTCTTACAAATATATATATTGTGCTTTTGTATTGAGGTCTGGAGGGGCCACGAAAAGTTTAGGGGGGTCCAGGCCCCCCTAGACCCCCTCTGGTTGCGGGCTTGGGCCCCTCCCTAGAAAATTTTCTTCGGGAGCCCTTGAAGCTGGAGAAATACAGTAGGATTAAGACATCCCAAACGATGACATGTAAAAATAATCCAAAATGACTAACAGCTTAGTAATCCTAAAAACTATGGATTCGACACTAATTTTGGTTATTTCAGATCTTTTAGTTTTCACCCCTTCTCACTCCCATGCTGATGGAGGCTGCACATGGACTTTAATGTTATCTGGAGAGTCACTACTCGTCTCAGGACCCCGAAAACTATGGATTCGATATTAATATAGGTCATTTTTAAAATTATTTTTATGTTCCTTACTTCCCATGATCTCCTAGGAGTTGTTACGGGTCATACTACCCCTGGGGTGAACCTGAACTTCGAACTGAACTGAAGAGCATCGAAATTGTCATCAATCAACTTAAGAATCCCAAAAACTATGGATTCGACATGTAATGTGATTTACTTTTTTGTCCAAAAAAAAAAAAAAAAAGCAGTCAGTTAGAAGAAATATAAGATAAGAGAAGCTAAGTCTATATTTTCCTTAATACAGTTAGATTGTAGCAACAATATTACGTTGCCAAAGGGACCCATTCTTATATTAGTGCTGAGTATTACAAATATAATTAGTGAATTTAACCATTGAAATATTTAGAAAGAGAGTGAAATAGAAACGGAATTATTTGTAGTGAATTCTATTATAATTTGTATCCAGCAATTTTAGGCAAGTATTTATTTCTTACTTAGATGTGCTCCATATTATTAAATGAGCACAACACATGTTTATTTGCGGACAGACAACTCAAGAATAATTAAGGAAAATAAAGCTTCTGCCAATACTTCTTTATTTTTCTCCTTTCTTATATTAAATCTTCTACAACAAAATTGTTACTTTTGGTTTGAAATTATAACCATTTGATTCATGAGACGACAATATCCATTTTCACCATTAAATGCACTAACCGATATGTCTAAATACTTTCCATACTTAAAAGACGTAACATACACTAATATCGGTCGTTTTTTATTATTTATTTTTTCGTTTCACCATACCTCCCAAGGGGTGTAAATTAGGGATGGCCGGATCCGGATCTGGCCGGATCCGAAGATCCGGATCTGATTGGGTCTGGATCCTTTGGATCCGGATCTCGGTTCGAAATTCGGATCTGGATCCGAAATCCGGATCTCAGATCTTGATTCTTATCCAAACCCACATCCCACCCACGTTGTGATAAACTTGAATATCAAAAATTCGCCGAAAGTAATTTCACGAAGTCCTGGCAGTGAAGAAGAAAACAGAAAATTAAGACGAATATTGACAAGTCTATTTGTCTCCTTCATTCTACACTAAAGATCAAATACTTGCCTTACTAAAAAATAATCTGATTTGATCCGGATGAGAGTTCGAATGTCGAATCTAGGTCCACCCGGTTACAGGACCGAGATGAAATACACACATATTTATATTTGAAACCGGAATACAAAACTCGAATATTTAAAATTCCTCAATACACCTATGTCATTGACAGTTAAGAAAACATAAACAGTTAAGACAAGTATTGACTAGTTTTTACGTATATTTATCTTGCTCAGTCTGCTCAAAATATCAAATGTATACCTTACAATTAGATTTAATAATTGTTAAGTAAATCGCAATATGAGCACCGAGAATAAACTATGAATTTTGGTTCCCCTTATCTAGATTTGAAATTTCGGATTCAAATATAGAATCAGGCTGAAAGATAAATATTTGAGATCTGGAAACCGAAACAAGTGCTAGTACCAAGATTGTAGCCGTTTGTACCTAGGTAATGCGAGTGGAAGGCACTTGCACTAATTCCGCATGTACTTTGGGGAACACCAGAAACTAAAAACAGATAAATATTCTTTTTCAGGGGCAAGTCGCGTTTTAACATGACTTTTCATGAGTGTTGTATTCAAATACGAAAACTGTAATGGCGACTTGTTTGAAATAAATGCCTTTTCTTTTTTAGCAATAAAGTTAGGTACTTTCACATTGAATAAAAATTAGCAAAACACATTTCACTGATTAGAGTGCTGGTTCTTATGGAAGCTTTCACACTGAACCGAAGATTTCCTCATGTGGATATCGGCTTGCTGAAACGTGGTTTATCAGGAGGTCGGCCAAGATTCTTTTGGACTTAGCCTGTAGACTGCATCTGGTCTCAATTATTCCCATATAACAAGACTAACTATATATACGGTAAAGTTGGTTCGAAATTATTTAAAATATCACTAATTGACCTTAAGGGGATAATCGCGATTTAAACATTCGTAAATCAGAAGAGATGTAAAAGTTAAGCGCTAAAATAAACCCGATAATTCCTAATGCAACCTAATGATAACAATAAAACTCCTTATGTAACATTTTCAAAGCTAAGATTAACAGTTATGTTCTTGAAGAGGGTTTATTGCAACATAGAATATTATAAATCCAATTATCATAAGTCGTACCTTTGACAGCCCCGCATTTTACATCACCATCCTGACAAGTGGGCAATTCACTTACCCACAATGAGTTTTCAGGCGTTCCAGTGACATCAATATCTCAGTTTGGGTTTGGGATCATGCTTCGGTGAACCTTGACTATCACCATCAGCAGCTATTAGAGAATCAGAACATATTTCTGTATTAGATAATGTGAGTAACTATAGCTTTTCGTCTATAGAAGACGCAGAGCGTGCCTTCGGTGCCCGTGGTCATGGGCTTAATTTCCGGAGAGGCACTCAACAATTTCGATGTTGACCCAGCATCGTGAGGACAATTGGGGAGTTATCTTAAGTAAGAGGTAACGGACTCCAGTCTAGAAAACCGGCATTAGGGACTGCGGGTGTCAATGCGTTGACTACACATCCCCACTTTGAACGTAAGCCCGCTGGCAGGAACCGAAGGACTGTCGTGCCAAGAATTTAGTTTCTTTTAATTATCATAAATGCCTTCTTTATTATTAAATTTTATTCAATATTTTCTTTTCAACTGTTTTGCGAAACTCAGAGCTAGCTACTTGTTTTCTTTTTAAATCATGTTCATAGTTAGCACAACTAATCCCTAAGGAAAAACAATCTTTAGAATAAAATTCGCCTCGCGTCTTTCGTAGCTCTAAGTTTAGTTATTTTTAGTTTTTTTTAAAAAAAGTTGAAGACGGTTTATCATTTTCCCCTCGCTTTCCCTATTTTTTTCTAGTTTTACATGTTTCTTTGCAAGGACATTGCGCCTATACGCACGTGCTTAGTGTGTTCGTTTACAAAAGCGGGACATTTTCCTGCCACTATAGAAAGTAAGAGTGCACTGTATCAGAGAAATATTAATTGACGTATGTAAGCGAATTTATCTGTGACGGACATAATTACTGTTTTTGCATCGTACATAGTTTCCTCATCCTCATTAATCTCTTCACCCCCGCTTCCTGAATTCCAGTTCTAGTATTCTTTCTTGGTGGGAGGCTGATGTCTCATGCAGGTTTATTAACTATAACATCAGCAATAAAGAAAGCAAGGTTTAATTTGCACTAATTTTAAAACATTACGTTAATTAAATAATAATAATAATACGGAGCGAGCTCAGGCTACTTGTTAGGATTCTTGCTTCGCAATTGGATACCACCGGGTTCGAATTCGGAACCAGCCATCCTGACTGAGGATCTTCCAGGGTTGTTCCTCAGTTATACTGGGCAAATGCTAGGTTAGTACCTTGATCTAAGGCTCTGGAGACCTTCCTTCCATTCCTTTTCCAATGTTTTCATCTGTTGATACTACAGTGTAAAGTAGCCTCTGAGGATGTATCTGGTAGCTTATAGTAAATAAACAATAACGACGTAATATATCTTCACGAAACATGTGGGTTAATTTAACTACAGCCTACAGTCCCAATAGATAGCTAAAATTTTAATATCAATTTCCTGACTTTTAAATACTATTTTCATATTATTTCAGCTTTCAATTTTCTCATATATGTTTCCACCGAGAATTGATCCTGAGATCACATGAACAAATGCGAATATGTTAAATATTTTTGAACACTTTAATATACAAAACACAAAACGCTTCAATGATACGATGCATGGATATGTTTTGCTTATGCAATGTATGATTAAAGAAATCTGGAGGGTGAAGGAAAAATAACAGAAATCTCTTTCATATTTACTCCTTCAACAAACTCCCGACCTCAGAAGGGCAAGCCATAAGTTAGGTAATAAAGTCATGCAACGAACACAACCATATCGCTCTCCTGAAATTCTCGTGTGTATGTTTAAAAATCTACTGTTGTTCTACGTCAACCAGTCTATATTTTTTGTTATATATACTGTACCTTCGAAGTGAAAGATATTCATTATTTCATTTGTTGATGGTTGGACTCTAGTGAGTCAGAAACTACTATTAATAAAGAGTTTGTTTTGTCTAGTATTCCTGCGATTAGAAGGGCCTTATATAAAAGATATTTCATTTGTATATGAGAAAAAAAGTTTATTTTCTAAGAATAAAATAAATATTTTCAATGTGAAGCTAACATTCAGTTTCGAAGAGGAGCTAAACAGAAGAATTTGTTACCATTTACATCAGTTTTCAGATAGTTCACTATACTCTGAAATGAAAGAAATCAAACTTGCACAAACGTGATATGTAAAAATTTAAAAGCAATGCAACCTACTATATCAGTGAATCCGAAAAAAGTTCTAACAAATTTTAGATATTCAATTTTATCATCACAATTTCAAATGTAGGTTTGCATACGAATCAAGATCTGAGATTCGAATTTCGGATCCAGATCCGACATCCGGAAGATCCGGATCTGAGGTTCGCATACGAGATCCTGATCTGAGATTCGGATCCGAAATCCGAATCTAGGTCCGGATCCCGCAAGATCCGGATCCAAAACTTTTTGGCCTTCCCTAGTGTAAATGAGCACTGACCTGGGTCCATTTAGTTGTAGTGCGACATCTTCAAATTCGAATTTTAACTAGCTCAGAATTTTGTCCAATTTTTGTCCATTTTTGTCCACCCAAGAAAAATTTTGTACCATCAAAATAAACGAGGGGGACCATTTCAAAATTTGGGGCACTTCGATTAACTGTACTGCGAAATCTTCAAATTCCAATTTTAAGTAGCTCAGAATTTTGTCCAATTTTTGTCCATTTTGTCCACCCAACAAAAAATTTTGTACCATTAAAATAAACGAGGGAGGGCCATTTCAAAATTTGGCCGAACCATTTAGCTGTAGTGCGACATCTTCAATTTCGAATTTTAACTAGCTCAGAATTTTGTCCAATTTTTGTCCATTTTTGTCACCCCAAGAAAAAAATTTTGTCCCATTAAAATAAACGAGGGAGGGCCATTTCAAAATTTGCCCGAACCATTTAGCTGTAGTGCGACATCTTCAATTTCGAATTTTAACTAGCTCAGAATTTTGTCCAATTTTTGTCCATTTTTGTCCACCCAAGAAAAAATTTTGTACCTTTAAAATAAACGAGGAAGGGTCATTTCAAAATTTGGCCGAACCATTTAGCTGTAGTGCGACATCTTCAATTTCGAATTTTAACTAGCTCAGAATTTTGTCCAATTTTTGTCCATTTTTGTCCACCCAAGAAAAAATGTTGTACAATTAAAATAAACAAGGGAGGGCCATTCAAAATTTGGCCGAACCATTTAGCTGTAGTGCGACATCTTCAATTTCGAATTTTAACTAGCTCAGAATCTTGCCCAATGTTTGTCCATTGTTGTCCACCCAAGAAAAAATTTTGTACCAGTAGAATAAACGAGGGAGTGCCATTTCGAAATTTGGGGCACTTCGGTCACCTGTAGTGCAACATCTTCAAATTCGAATTTTAACTACCTCAGAATTTTGTCCCATTTTTGTCCACCCAAGAAAAAATTCTCTACCATTAAAATAAACGAGTGAGGGCCATTTCAATATTTGGGGCACTTCGATCCCCTGTAGTGCGACATCCTCAAATAAGAATTTTAAGTAGCTCAGAATCTTGTCCAATTTTTGTCCATTTTGTCCACCCAAGAAAAAATGTTGTACCATTAAAATAAACGACTGAGGGCCATTTCGAAACTTGGGGCACTTCGACTATCTGTAGTGCGACAACTTCAAATTCGAATTTTAACTAGCTCAGAATTTTGTCCAATTTTGTCCATTTTTGCCCACCCAAGAAAAAAATTTGTACCATTAGGATAAACGAGGGAGGGCCATTTCAAAACTTGGGAAACTTCGATCACCTGTAGTGCGACATCTTCAAATTCGAATTTTAACTAGCTCAGAATTTTGTCCATTTTTGTCCACCCAAGAAAAAATTTGTACCATTAGAATAAACGAGGGAGGGCCATTTCGAAATTTGGGGTACTTCGGTCACCTGTAGTGCGACAACTTCAAATTCGAATTTTGACTACCTCAGAATTTTGTCCCATTTTTGTCCACCCAAGAAAAAATTCTCTACCATTAAAATAAACGAGGGAGGGCCATTTCAATATTTGGGGCACTTCGATCCCCTGTAGTGCGACATCCTCAAATAAGAATTTTAAGTAGCTCAGAATCTTGTCCAATTTTTGTCCATTTTTTCCACCCAAGAAAAAATTTGTACCATTAAAATAAACGACGGAGGGCAATTTCGAAATTTGGGTCACTTCGACTATCTGTAGTGCGACATCTTCAAATTCGAATTTTAACTACCTCAGAATTTTGTCCCATTTTTGTTCACCCAAGAAAAAATTCTCTACCATTAAAATAAACGAGGGAGGGCCATTTCAATATTTGGGGCACTTCGATCACCTGTAGTGCGACATGTACGTCAGAATTACCAAGGAAAACGTAACGGTAATCAAAACAACAAAAGTCAGAATAATAATGCCAATACTAATAAAAAAAGTCTAGCAGTGATTTTAGGTCCTCCACTAATAGTAATTCTTCGCCAGGTCAGGGTTCGACTCCGGATAAAGGCCAAATTATTTGTTACAAATGTAAATTACCTAATCATATTTTGAGGTATTGTCGTATGCCATCTTAAAACACGCAGACAGAGTCTATGGTCGGGTCTACTCAAGGTTGCATCATAGTCTTATATTATACTCTAACGAATCGCCTCATGTGTTAGCTTTTATGAACAGGAAAGACGTAGAATTGATGATTGACAGCGGCAGCCAAATTAGTTGTCTGGGGAAAATTTGGTCCCGGAAAACGCTAAGCGTTTTCGTATTAATACTAGATTTCGGGGAGTAACAGGGAAGTCTATACAAGTTTCTGAGATAGCGTTACTAAAATTTAGGGTTGGTTAAAGAAATGGTTTACTCATGTATTCAGAGTTATTCCAAATTTTGATTATGGGCCTTTGATGGCGCCGATTTTTTTTTTAAAAAAAACACAGGGTTGTTTTTGATTACAATAAGCAAAAGTTAATCCTATTTCGATTCGAAAACATTCCCTCCGAGGAATTTAGAAGTAAATTTGTTAAAAGTCTTGCGCAGGAATCTCGAGCTATTTTTAGAGTATTGAAAAACACGATTTTGCCACTCGCTCGCATACTCTGGTGAAGTTACGCAGTTGTTGGGATATTTCAGAGAAGAAGTTATTATTGTCGCCCTCTCGCCGGATAGAAGAAATGCTGGACATTTTTATTCCATGTGCGATAGTGAATGGAGGATGCCCCGTGGTGTACGTTACGAATCCCACCATTAAGGAGATCAAACTGCGACAAGATACACAGCTTGGGGATGCTGAAGATTTTTAGGATGTTCCGGAGGAGTCTGAGGAGAGGAGTTTTTCGTCGGTAGAAGAAAGCCTACGGTCCCCAGAAAAGATGGAGCTGTCCAGGCGACTTTGTGATCCTAGTCGTGTCGACGGCAATCCCGAGTTATTTCCAGAAAACAGGGAAAGATTTTACAGTCGCATACGAGAATTTTCTGATGTTTGGAGTTGGTCTGAGAAGGACATATTACTTGCACGAGGCTACCTTCATGAAATTCGTCTTTCTGATCCTACTCCCGTCAATAAGACGCCCTACTCAGTGCCTTATCATCTCCGTGGGGTATTCAAGCAGCAGTTAGACTAGATGGTTCGTCAAGGGATTCTGAGGGAAAATCTCGCCCTGGAACCACCCCGTCTTGCTGATTAGGAAGCGTAATAATCAATTTCGATTTGTAAGTGATTTACGTGGACTAAATTTTCAATCATATCCTTCGAATTTTGCGACACCGTCTGTGGACGACATAATTAATCGTATGGCAGGGCATCTACTTTATACCTCGAGCGATTTGACCAAAGGTTTTCTTTTTAAATTCCGATTACAGAGAAGTCGAAAGAGTGTACAGGCTTCCGCAGCAGCGCTTAATAGACTGGTCAAATTGACGTTAGCAGGCGTTCCAAGCACAAATATTATGCATTATGTGGATGACTTCTACGTTGTCGCGTTATCTGTAGACGAGATGGTGTATTGGTGCAAGGTCCTTTTTGAAAAAAAGAGAATGGGGGCTAAAATTGTCTCCCGAGAAGACAAAGATCGCTCATTATTCTTTGATAGAGTCGGGACGTCGATTGTCAAAATTTGGAGTGCAAGTATCGGATCGAATGTTAGCCACGATTCAGAATTTCCAACGTCCACGCACGAAGAAGAATTTGAAAACTTTTTAGGAGTGTGCTCCTTTTGCGACGGTATGTTAAGGATTTCTCGGAAATCGCTTATCCTCCTTAAACTCTCTTTTGGGAAAGACCAGTATTTTAAATGGGGAACCCAGCAACAAGAATTTCTTGAAGCTCTGAAGAAAGCAATTTTAGAAGCCCAACCTTGATGGCATATAAACCAGGGAGGGATCTACATATCTACACAGATGCATGGAAGAAGAGCCTCGCAGCTGTAGCAAAGCAACCTATTTCAGACGATCCTGAGGCTGAATTAGTGCTGATCACATATGCCAGTAGAGCAGTTGGACATTCAGAGAAGAATTTGTCTGTGTACCACTTGGAACACTTGGCTCTACTGTATGCTCTGAGATCTTTAAGATATTTCGTTGTGGGTCGACATTTCTATCTCCATACAGACTCTAAAGCTATTACGTTCCTTCGCCACAGTAAGAACCTGACAGGGAAGTTAGCGCGCTGGATGCCTGAGATTGATACGTACGATTTTACCATCGCCCACGTTAAAGATACCTACACACAATGTGACACGATCTCGTGTAATAAATTGTGCTCACGCAGCTTTCGTTGCAAGTAGTCAGGAAAATATTACAGAACTGTGACCATACGTGCTATGATTCGAAAGAGGCACAGATTATAGACATTGGATCGCATGAGTTTGTTTTAACACATCTACCGGAATTTTTAACTTTGAAGACTAGAGGAAATGTGTCTAGTATTCGAGTTCCAAAGGAAGCCAGGTTATACGGAGCTTTTAAAATTCGAATACCATGCAATACTAAATTAAATTGTGGAGAGAAAATGATCAGATCGGACTTCCCGTGTCTCGATAATGATCTTACAGAACCTGTATCTTTACATCTTTTTCCGAGCAAGCTTGTCTCTAATGATCTGATGCTATTACGATCTACGTATAAAGGGAATTAATTTTTTATTGTTTCATCTTTACTTAATGATCTTTGGAGTTCTTCGATCCCACATATGAATATATCAGCATTTGAGATAATTAACCAGACGCCCATTAAGATGCCTATCTGTAAGCATGAATATTTTATACCAGAAATTATCATTTGGAATATCGTCATCACTCTTCTAGTTATTTATTTGCTAAGAACAGTGTAATTTTCAATTTTATATGGTTTTGTAGAAAATATAGTGCGTCTACCGAATTTTCCTTGCAAGAATTGAGCTACATTTTAGACATTGTGCAAATCGTTATTGCAATTGTAAGTCTAATTTTGCTCTATAAAGTTTAATGAAAAAATGGTGATGATATGCCACTGCAGATGAAGAGTATTGAGAATAAGAGTAAGGAGAGGATTGATGAAAGAGATCAAGAATCTGAAATGATCCCGGAAAGTTCACCACTTCGAACAGAAACGAGGATGCACATTCAGTGTCAGAATTGAGTTTACCTCCACCTTCGGCAGAACTGATAGTTAGTGACGGAAGTTTTGGTACAAAGATTATAGTGCCGCCCTCTACGCCTTGGAATTAAGGAATTCTAATGTGAAATCTTCGTACATTTCAAATTATATAGTGTATTCTTAGAAGTGGATACGGAAACTGAGATGTCGAGCAATTCACGCATTTTGTGAAACAACATCTAGAAAAAGATATTAGAACGTATATACGCATCACCATACAAAATTGAGAATCATTACCGAAAATACCTATTTTTATGAACTTTTTCCTCTTCCCTATTTTATTTCCAACATACTTTTACTAACACAATCGAGTATTGGGTGATAAAACCCAATCCAACCTCTAGTTACTTGGTATTCCCAACCTAATCAGGAAATGGGTTAGGTTTATGTTGGAAATAATGAGCCCATGCCCCTTAGAATATGATATTGAGGAATTTGTATTTAAGATTATAATAGGAAATCCATTAAACATTTTGAGCATTTGGTGAGATCATGAATATGAAGTACTTATACTAATACTAATTCTTTTTCTTCTTTTTCATGGTTTTCTATTGTCTTAATTCTACAGCCTCCTACCCACCTCTACTGAAATAATTTGAACAACCTCATAATCTCATAGAAATCACCCTCCCTGTCCTCCAATAAAGACAGTTCCTTTATTTATCTTCCCTGAGCAATTTTTGTACAATACCTTGATATTTTACCAGAGTTGCCAACCATGCTTTTTCCCGGAAGTAAGTCTTCGGATAATAATGTTATCTAACATTCTACTCATTTTACCACATTTCACCCTAATTTTCCTTATTTTCCATTCTTTTCCTCATTCCCACTATTTTGCCCAACCCACCCCCCAACACGCCACTGGATCCACCCAGTATACTTCCACATTTATGTACCTTGACTTTCAAAACGCCTTTACAAAAACCTAATATCAGTTATTTTTATTAAATGTTACTTTCCCAATATCCTTATCCTTTTTTGAACTCTCGTGCCCCTTCCCGAACCAGCTATTATAAATTCGTTTTGCTCTCATCTTTCCCATTTACCGTCTCCTTTAGTCTAACCGGCATAAACGTGGGACGTAGAACTCAAAGATTTCATTTCATTTTCTTTCCCATTTATAAACATTTGCCATTACTATACCGACAGTCTGCGAAAACTCCCATCCCTCCCTCATAGCGTCATGGCAGTCCTCTTGGAAATTTTCATGTTTACATTTTCCTATGGTTTAGAAACTGTGTTCCTTTGCCAAATTTTCGCTACAATTCCTATTTCTTTATATTTTAACACCCCTATTTTTTCACTTTTTGCCCCTTCTGATACACAACCTTTCATAATCTTCATCCTAGATACACATATACAGAGTCACATGTTTCTGATAACTTCAACCATTATTCCTTTTTCCCCTTTGTTTTTTATTTTTTAAAAAAATATCTCCCCACAACCCCTTCCTGTACCTCAATGCAGCACAACACCACTAAGAAGAAGAGGACCTATGGACATCAAGAGATATCAGCACTGCAATTTGAACCTCACAATCTGGCCACCAACCGACGCAAGGAAGGATACTTTGCCGAACGTTTTTCCTTCATTATTCACACTCATATTTTTATGCACGTAATACTCACCTTATCACGCGTCAAATAAGTTTTTGCTTCAAAAAATAAGAATAATATAACAAATACATAATTGTCATTCATCTTCAAGCGCTTGATTTATTCCGTCACACCCAGCCACATGGATGCAGCTTAGCCGATAACACCTGCCATCTGGTGACAGCTATTTCAACTTCACTACGTCCTTTGCATATGGTCAACAACCCAGTTGGCCTAGATTATCTCGCAGCTGAAGCTGAGCTGATTCAGCACTGTACAGTTTCAAGTTCAGTGTTATAAAACAAGACCATGTGCTTCAGTTTATTTCTGGTACGTATCTTAAATGTTACGTCAACAATGAATACGGAAGAAAAGACATTAACTATCCAAGACATTGAAACATGGTGCGTATACCTATACTTACATATTGACAAATTAACTCTTTCTTGTGTGTTTATTCTTCGCCTATGTTTACTATTGGTAAAATATTGATTGATTGATTGGTATAGTGCTACATTTCATTTTCTGTTAACGTGAGTGATTTAAGTGTTTTTTTCAGTGATATGTGATTATTTTTTAAATATACATATAACATACATCAAATTGATATAGTACATACTGTACAGTGCGTTCAATAAGCAATTGGACCTGAAACGACAGCGTTCCTTTTCTCGTCGTTCAGTCAGATTTAGAGGCGGGAATGTAGATATTGGATCTCCCTCATATTACTAGTATTCAGTATATAAACAAATCAAGATTTAATAACGATTTTATTTTTTATTTTTATTTTTTCTCTTTATTTTCTGTGGATGCTGAGAAACAGCCATAACTTGGAATAATAAGACAGTCAGCAAACATTTCAAAATTCTCTTCAGCAGACGATTCCTCATTCTTCATTCTTGGTAAATTTATGTAACTTATGTAACCTGATGTAACCGAAATGTGTAGTCCCCGCCCTCGTTACTACAGCCATTTTATACATGAGTTCCGATCTGATTACAAACACGCTAGGAGTCAAGCTTTTCGGTGCTGCATTTCCCAAAAAATTTCCTCCTCGCATAAAATTTCCTGTCTCCAAAGATTAGGCAGAACGGGAATAAGACGGAACGGGATCCCTTTCTACCTAAAGATAAGATTATTTGAAATATTTTCTACAAAGTCCTGTAGGGCCTTTAGGCAGAATGAGAATGATTCTTTTTAATATTGCACCCCCCTAGCTGGGGGTGTAAGGAATTTATTTTCGAGGGAGTCCAAAAATTTTAGAGGGTGCTGGGAGGTGTTAGAGAGTGTAGATAAATCACTGCATTCCTTGAACAGATTTTCAGTTTTATCAACCACATGTTTTGTTTTTTTTTATCTTGTAGGAATATTAGGCTTTTCCCAAAACTGAATCAGATCACTAGCAGCACAGTAAGCTGAGTCCCTTATATTTAAGTTTAATTCCTTTTTATAATGAAAGAAAACACTAAGAACTTCTTTTTTAGGTGGTAACTTTGTATCATTCAGTGATGTGGAGATTTGACCAACAAGCCAAATATTTGTAGATGTTCTCGTTGCAATGGTCTGCTTACTACTACTCACCATTCTTAACTATATCGAAGTCCAAACACCAAACAGCATGAAATAATTCCAAACTCACTTACTTAACAAAACAGTCAATGCACTTTTGTCCTAAAGCATACAACTCTCTTGGGCTGATAACCTATCTTTTGATAAACTTCAGTGCACTAAACAAGGCTAAAGTAACGAGATAAACTAGACTTGAACAAGTTACTGTAAACACACTCATACACAACTGCACAAATACTCTTCAAAGTACAGTAGCTAATAGGGAACTGAGCTCTCAAGTCTTGCCTGTATAGCACGGCGAAATCTGGACATGAAACACTTATGTCTCAACATGAACGTTTGTGTGACTATCCAATCATTCCCGACATTAATAATTACTTTTTTGTAGGGCGGTGTGTTTATTGTTATTAACATTTGTTGACAATATTGAAAATTTGCCATTGTTTAAAACAAGAATGAAAACGTTCAACTTTTGAAGGAAACTTTTCCTTGTGTCACACAATACTGCAGCATTAGGAGCACAATACTGCATATACATCTTCACTGGTCTATGCTTCACTGCCTCAGTATTCTTGTATGGCTTTAATTTAAGCAGAATTACAGAGCAAAAGTATACTGAAACACAGAATTAAAGGTTACGTTCGAATTATTGCAGGCTGTAAAGTACTACAAAACTGAACGGACCCACATGTATTTTACACCCATTACGTTTCGTTTTTGCGCCCTGGACTTATTTAAATAACAAAATATTCGTTATAGATGTTGTTTTGATGTTTACGCCATTCCTTTGTACCCCACCCCCGTAGGTATGCGACCTGTGCGCAGGGTTGCCAACTTTACTTAAGAAAAATCGGGACGGGACAATCGGTGTTGGAGCCTTCCTTCCCCCTTCCCCGGAGATGACTACACGTAGGTTACGGCGAGTCATTGAAAACAATGTAAATAATCAGTTGAATAAACGAAACTGAATGAGTGTGGCACCTTATTTTTTTATTTTCCCACCTACTGCTCATCAGTAGGGATAAGCAATATTTTGCAACAAATTCAAACCAAAACAAATGCAATTTATTTAACGTAAAAGTTAGAGAGAAAACTATATAGAATGTTTTTTTTAAAAATCAGAAACATATTAGTTACTTTAAACAATGACTGAAACAGAATATCAAACAAACAACTCTTCTTTGGCTATTCCCTTTGGTAAACTCAAATTTAAAAATGCAAAAGAAAGACTTCTTGTTCTTCCTGCAGAATTTAGCTTTTTCTTTTAAATGTAGTCCGCACTCCTAATAGCCTTGATCTATTTCTTGTTGCTCTTACAAGTTGATATCAAGCCAACACAAGACATGTCCAAGTTTAAGGTAATGAGTAGCTCAGCTGTTATTAAGTCGACAGAACAGTGGTTTCGAACATTTGTCCGGAACATGAGTCAACTTAAAACACAAATTTGTTGAATTGATTCTATACATAAAACTATTCGTGTAAAAGAATAAGTTATTCCTTCGTAAAAATGGCCCAGTAAAATATTAATTAACTTTGAAAATAGATAAATCGGGACAATATGAGTCCCGATGACTGTCCGGTCGGGACGCGGGACAAATAAGTCAGAAATCGGTATAGTCCCTACAGAATCGGGACGGTTGGCAACGCTGCCTGTGCAGTTCATGAGTGATTGCTGATTGGATGAGATGAAAGTAGAGGGCAATGTACTGTCCTATTTTAGTAATTTCAATGATAATCAATGTTATTTTTGTGTTTACCAGTGTGATTAATTTTAATAGAAACTTCATTTAAAAAACTAAATAATGTTGAAATTTCAAAACATGGTAGCGATCCCTAAAACATTTTTTTAAATCTGAAAATTTTATGGAAGTCTTTTTCTAAATAGTAGATCAAAATAAGAGGATGCCCAAGGTAAATTTTAAAAGTTAGTTTTTAAGGACCACCCTAATATATATATGGTGTCTTGCATTTCAATTCAGGCAGAGCATGTACCATCACCATCTCAGATATTGTTGAAACTTTTTTTATAGCAACTATAGACATGTTTTTAAGAGACCCATACTTTTTTGTTTTGTCGAAAAAATTTTCCCGCCAAGTAATGGGCCATCAAAGACGGGGAGTACAATTTATGAATTGTAGAAGACATGGAAAATCTTCAATTTCGGAGCCTCACCATTCGGCTATGGAGACAGGTAGAGTTATAATTCTTGTTGTGGTATGTACATAGGGATATAAATAAACTATATTTTATTATAGTTTGGTTTGCGCATGCGTATCTTTTTGTACATAAATTAACAAATGAACGTCAATTTATCTGAAAAGTCGAAGTTTGCGAATTTTTTTCGAGCACTTCCGGTTCGAATTTTAAAATTCTGTTTTCACGGTTGGTAAGACCTAGTTACCCGCTTTCCGAAACAAATTTTGTATCGCTTCTGTGGTCAACCGTTTTGTCGCAAAAAAACGAGAAATTGTAAAATTTTCATAAATCGCCATTTTTGGGCGCCATTTTCTCGAAAACACCATTTTTTAAAATTCTGAAATTTTGTCAGATGGTTCAACTTTACCTGAATAATAAGCACACCAAATACCATTCTCAACCAATGCTTCATGGATTAACTGCCGCCTTTTAAAGTTAGCGAAGTTTCGCTAATTTTGATGTCACAGTTAGCAACACTGGGAACAATAAAAGTGCAATGATTTGATGACGTTTGTGGTTCATATTCATTAAATGAAGAATAAAAGGTTTTCTTGGCTGTTTTTTTTATAATTTTGAACAAAGAGGCTCTCTGAAATAGTAAAATGAGCCTCCCCCTACTCCTCCGTTTTCTTAAACTAAAGTAATCTGAGGTGGAAATTACGATTACGAAACACACAAATTTTAAGTTTACTTGAAATGGCCATCCAATGAATTCTGATGATCTATAAAAGGCCTAAACTATTACCTCAGTATGATTTGCAATGCTCCAGACAAAGTCTCAATTAAGTGCGATGTCATTATAGTTATCGAAAAATGACAAAATGTTTAAAAAAAAAATCGAAACGTTTTCTTACGCGTTCCAAAGAAATTTACTGAATTTTTAAACAGAACAATCCCAGCATAAAAATGGGTCACTCGGAATTTTATAGTATTCGACTAAAGTGTGTCAGTCCGCAACCTGAGAGGGAAGTGTGTGTGTGTGTGTGTATTGTGCAAATTTTAAGTTAGCTGCTACTGAGTTGCTACAAATCAAAGGTGCAACCTGTATTGAAGCTGTCATGAGTGACCTATTTCCTTTAGTAGTATGATCCGTAGAAAATGACAGCTGTCTTCTTCAAGAATGTGGTGAATGTCCTGGAGTGGAATAAATAAGTGTGGTGTCTTTAATTATTCATCCTGATGAAAATGAAAGTGGTTACGTATGCCATATGGGAGAATAATGATCTCGTTAAAAAAAAAAAAAAAAAAAAAACTGTGCCACTTTCTGTTTTCGTATCGTACATTGCCGGTTTAACTGTAAGAATTGTAATTCATGACTACATCAAGAAAATCCAAAGAGAATCAGTTGCTACCGAAAACCACCGTATAAAATTTCAAGATACAAATTCTGTTTTATTTCATGTGGACTTCGTTGAAAACTGGACTGTTATTCTGCAAAGTGCAATTCAGAGTTATCACCGAAATATGAAACAATTGACAGTTTGTTGTAATAAACGACGATAAAACACACGATTCGGCTCATATACTCATAGTCATAGACAAGATTCTAAACATACTCGAAGAAAAGCGAAAATATATTTTATAGAAAAAGGTTTGAATACGTGAAAATAGGTGTCTACAATTTCCCAAACCGTGTCAGTGATTTCTGATGATGCTGCATCCCACTTTAAAAATCGCTTTCAGATGTTCGAGATGCAGACAGGTCCGATAAAGCAGTGTTTTTGCAGTGAAACCGGCCATGCAAGGGTCTCTGCGACGGTAGTGGGGAAGGGGGGAAGCAAAGAATGTGGCAACGCGCCATAGCCTTAGGCTAAAACAGATACACAGTATTAAAACCACAGAAGAAAAAATGAAATGAAATCTTTAAGTTTTACGTTCCACGGTTATGCCGGTTAGGCTAAAGGAGACGGTGATTATAAGAAATGAATGAAATGGTGGAATGCAGAACGGCACGAGCTGGGATTGAACCAGGGACCCCAAGCACCGGAAGTGAACGCTCTACCACTGAGCCACCGCGTCCCCACTAAAACCGCAGGAGAATTCGTGAGTATAGTGCAAACACAAACTCCGGGTATTACTCTCGTTTTGTTACCTGGAACGGAATTCGACGACTTCCGGAAGAAAAAAGGGAAAGTATGCGACCAGTAACTGGTATTCAACGAAGTTATCTTTGGCTTTCGGAAAATTGCGAAGTTTTTATGGCAGTAACGGGTCACCATGGACTAACTTCATACTTCCCCCAAAATCGAACTTTTGCAATTCAAAGTGTAGATTTAAGAAATCTGCAAAAAGGAACTTTTGTTATATATATATATATGTATGATAACCAGTAGTGCGTAGCAGAAATATTATGAATAAATCATGAATTACGTGAAGTTTAAGTGCTGTTTATGCTTCCACATGAACCTTCAGCAGGGTACAGGTTTCCAGAAGAGCATAAGAGAAGTGAAAATAAGTGTTTTGTGACTATCGACAATGTGCTACGCAGGGACGGACTTCTGGGGGGGATTGTAATACTGCTACTTAGAGCTACTTTTAAGAGCTCCAAACTCTGGGATGGGTTTTATATATATATATATATATATATATATATATATATATATATATATATATATATATATATATATATATATAAGAAAGTTTCTTCTTCTGGGGGGGGGGGTGGCAATCGTCCCCCTAGATCCACTCCTGGATGAGTTATGAGTGAACCAACATCTATTGGAGCATCTGCACGGTTACATGCTATTAGCAAAGAAGACAACCACCAAGCAAATGATTGGTCCATGTTAAAAAAAAAAAAATTGAAATTTTGTTTTCGAAGACCATTTTAAGTAAGTGAACTTGAAATTTGTGTGTTTCGTAATCGTAATTTCCACCTCAGATTACTTCAGTTTAAGAAAACGAAGGAGTAGAGGGAGGCTCATTTTACTATTTCAGAGAGGCTTCTTGATCAAAATAATAATAAAAAAAAAAAAACAGTCAAGAAAACCTTTTATTCTTCATTTAATGAATGTGAACCACAAACATCATCAAATCATTGCACTTTCATTGTTCCCAGTGTTGTTAACTGTGACATCAAAATTAGCGAAACTTCGCTAACTTTAAAAGGCGGCAGTTAATCCATGAAGCATTGGTCGCGAATGATAATTGGTGTGCTTATTATTCAGGTAAAGTTGAACCATCTGACAAAATTTCAGAATTTTAAAAAATGGTGTTTTCGAGAAAATGGCGCCCAAAAATGGCAATTTTTGAAAATTTTACAATTTCTCGTTTTTTTGCGACAAAACGGTTGACCACAGAAGCGATACAAAATTTGTTTCGGAAAGCGGGTAACTAGGTCTTACCAACCGTGAAAACAGAATTTTAAAATTCGAACCGGAAGTGCTCGAAAAAAATTCGCAAACTTCGACTTTTCAGATAAATTGACGTTCATTTGTTAATTTATGTACAAAAAGATACGCATGCGCAAACCAAACTATAATAAAATATAGTTTATTTATATCCCTATGTACATACCACAACTAGAATTATAACTCTACCTGTCTCCATAGCCGAATGGTGAGGCTCCGAAATTGACCATTTTCCATGTCTTCTACAATTCATAAATTGTACTCCCCGTCTTTGATGACCCATTACTTGGCGGGAAAATTTTTTCGACAAAACAAAAAAATATGGGTCTCTTAAAAACATGTCTAGTTGCTATAAAAAAAAAAGTTTCAACAATATCTGAGATGGTGATGGTACAATTTTTATATTTTTTTGCCTGAGTTGAAATGGAAGGCACCATATATATATATATATATATATATATATATATATATGATGTACAAAATCTGTAACAGCTTCGTCTGTACAGAAATGTTGTTTACCTTGCAAATCTGTTTTCATGGCAAGGAACAGATGAAATTTGAAGGTGCTAAATCATGTGAATACAGGGGATATTGGAAAATTCAAAGCTGCAGATCTGAAGTTACAAGAGTAATATAATAATTAAAATAAAACTCATGTATTCTTTTGTATGAAGAGCCATTATGTTAATGTCATGTCTTATGGTTAAAATCATATGTGATTATAGATATAATACGACATGTCTATAAGATCAGGCATCTATAAATAACATGATACCAACAAGTTCGTATGGCGTACCCCCATCATCAATGTCATCGAATTTTTTACTGGAACTAGTCCAGCCCTGGGTTTCACCTCTGAATCACAAGCCTAAAACTCAAACCGATTGACTAACCCACTGGTTTTAACTAGAGCAGCGGGTACAATGTTTTTAATTGAAATATTTCTACTATGGTTTCCAGAATATGGTTTTTAGAAATTATTCGATGGTTAGATTTTTTTAACAAAACTGTAAGTACGCAAAATTAATGTGCAAACACAGCTATATCGGTATAAATTATACACATATATAAATTAAAAATAACAAGCACTTAGTAATGACAATAAACAATCTAGTTTACACTTACTTGAAGGTGAAATCTCCACAGTTTTTGCTCTTTTCACTGAAGTACTGAACCCCATGTCAGCAATTAATCCTGCAATTTTTTCTTGTGTTAATATCCTAGGATTGTATGAAATTTTAGCACTCCTGGTTTCCAATGATACTTCGATTTCATATATCCCTTGCACTGATCTCATTTTTTCATTTATAGTATCGACGCACCTCTTACATTTCATCCCTTGAATTAATATTTCTACTTCGGTATTCATTGTTCCTTATTTTCTTATACTTCTGAAAATGTTGCAAATTAAACCTATGAATAAAATCATTGTTACTAAGGATAAGTTATAACTAAACTCAAACTGATTTTTTTTACATGTAAAGAAAGAAATTTCAGAAGTTTTTAAATAATTATTTGCTTATAAATTTTAAAGGAGGACTGAGTTTATATTGTATTATAATTAACATTAAGCACCACGTGTTTCATGGAACAATTTTTGGAATTTTTTTCATCTCTTCCTCTCACCGCCTTCCTTTCCTCTTCGTCTTCGATATTGAACACAAGTGAATAACACAAACACAATTTCATGAATCTGGGCTCAAAAGTTTGGGAGATCTGGTGGGAAAAGAACTTTGATATCTCTGTTACGGTTCGCATTTGCGAAATTCTGTTTCATCTGGAGCCTAAGATGCAAGAATATTTATACAAGTTTTCAAAGTTTCTACATCTGACAATTTCGTAGATCTGACGAACAGTAAAAGGATAGGTACCCCGATATCCTATAAAAGAGTAAATAAACTAGCTCACTCAGTGATTTGCTCATCAACAGATGTCCGAAGGTAATAGTAATAGAACCTTCAAATTTTGTATTAATATTCTCCTTGCACCTTTGGCTGTAAATAAGATGGTGTTTTGCGAAATATTTTCTTATATATACTTTATGTAAAGCAAATAAGTAAATTCTCTTTTTTCCTTGGGTTACAGAGTCTCAATCGAATCACCGTGTCAGTGCGATGACCCGTTTCAGCTCTAGCGTGTTCATTCTGTCATTGTGAATTACGTTATATTCGCAAGAGGTGGTATCGAGATAAGATGTTCGGAACAGACGAATGTTCAGAAATGATTAGAAAATGGCCCCTTTTAGGTTATTTCAAGAGAGATTTTATTTATATTAATTTGACACAAAATTCGTTTCCATCCTATAATTCTTAAATTTGTTTAATCCAAGTAAGAAATTTGAAATATGCAAGATTTGCTACGTCTATAAAGAACCAACATCCAATTTTCGTTTTAAACATTTGTAACTTTTCATCATGATATAATTTGCACTTTTAATGTAGGGTGTTTCTGATAGAACTTTAGCATTAAAATAGCACTCCTTCGATTTTTCTTTCTACCTTTTTTCCATCTTTTCTTTTTCTTTTTTGTTCACTTTGCAGTACTAGTCTGGAAGGGAATATATGGCCTAGGGTACCTATTAGGTTTATTATAATGTATTTCAGATCAGTACGTTTAATGAACACTATCGAATTTGCAACCGAACGACGCGGAAAGACATAGTATGTGTTAAATTTTTGGCATGATCCTAGATGTGTCTCGAAACTTTTCAGTTTCACTAGAAATTGAGTATTTAATTTGATCACCAATTTTCGAATTCATTTTGAGTGTCCTAATGAATATTTCAAGCATCCTCTTTATATATTCGAATAGTTCTGACAAAAATTTTAAAAAAACAAAGGTTACTTCTATATTTCTCGTGGATTTTTGGAAACGGAACTTATAATGTTAGGTTCTTTTCTCACTACGTTTAAATCCATTATTTTTTATCTGTGCTTCCTTTTGGTTTTATTTTTCTATCTTCTTTCCTCTCTTTGTCTCACTTCCATACCTCTAACAGATATCTATTCTTTTCAATTTTTCATTGAGATATGTTTAAGTTTCTCTCTACATCAACTTATGAATCTCGTTGCGCCTAATTTTTATCCTTTCACTTTATTGACACTAATGCATGTATATTTCGAAACTAGAATTGTGCTCAGATTGTTGCTGATTTTATATGGGAGAGAGAGATTTACCAGACATGATTATGGGATAAGAAGGTGTATATTGGATGGTCTAGCTGTAAGGTGTTAGCTGTTGCTTTTTTATGCGGAGTGTATAAGTTCAGTAAGTTGCCATGAATATGGTCAATAAGAAATGTTTTTTAAAGAAGAAATAACAACATGAAATGTGAAATCTCTTTTAACAAACTGTCAAGATTTGAGAGTCGCAAACTTTATATTTTCCGGTACCAATTATCTCGAAATCCTGGTAGCCAGAATTAACCCGGGATAGGGGACTTATATTTTAAAAAAAAGTGACAATCTCAGCAGAATGCAGAATTATTTATTCTAAGAGAAAAAAGGAATTAAATCTCTCATTTCTAGTGCTATTAGTCCTGTAGTTCTGAGACTGTCAAAATTACTGACAGAAATAAGGACAATGAATTATGATTATTTGTAGAACATCTCACTTTAATATAATAGGAATTTCATCTTCCGATTTGCTTAGTTGTGAAAAATTATAGAGTATATTGCTATACCATATAAAGTATGTGTATTGTCGCTGATTTCTGATAACAATCAGAAACAGAATTAAAAGATAAATAGTAATAGTTTTCTATTAAGAAGGAAGTATAAATACTTTTTCCACATTTTTTGGACTTAAAATGTTTGTTCCTGTTCACCCCCTTCCCACTCATACTTGAGTACGGAATGCAAGAACATATTAGATTTTGATTATTGACAGTATATTTCAAACATCATTTCTAGGATCTAGGCCTGTCGTCGATATCGATATTGACACAGATCAACATTCAATACCGCAAATATATCAACATCGATATATCAGTATTCTAAATTTTCGATATTGATCTTGGGGGTCCGAGGCATAACGGGCCCCTAAGACTTGCGATGCATGAAGAAACAAAATTTATTTTCTACAGTAATGTTTTCCAATAATTTATTTATTACCACAAGTAGCAATGTAAATAAATCCACTTGTAAATTTGCACTATTTACATTATATATTGTAATTTCTTAGTCGTCAAAGCTTTTCTGTTCCTAAAAAAGAAAAAGAAAAAGTATCTGCCAAGAACGAGTGCTTCGAACTTTGACCTATAATTTATCATAAGAAAGTTCTTTTGTTCCTCTCTCTCGGAGATTAACATCCCATTTGGCCTTTGAGACTTCTCATTGACAAAAACTGAACTCGAAAGTTTAAAAGTGTTTTCCACTAACTTCACTTATGTGTATATCCACCGTCGCTGATGAGCCTGCTCCCTACAGACGCACCCTCACTATCGCTCACTCGCCCTCGTGAACTCCTGCTCTGACTTGGTTAGATAGCATTCGTGCTTTCTAGTGGCCACCTAGAAGAAGTTGATTTGTATTTTTTAGTTCATTCGTGCTTTGCGCACTGCAGTTTTTTATGTCATATATGCACACGCTATAGTTATACTGAATTCTTTTAAACTCAATCTGCAGTCTATTTGTCTCGCAATACAATCTAGATGAATATGTATCAACTAAATAGCAAAGAAAGCATGAAAATAAATATTTATGAGCGACAGTTAAGAGTGAACAACGGGAATAAAAAGTAATTCGAGGAAAGGTATATTAAAATAACCAATAAATAGTAATACAACGTTGAAAACAGGTTTGCGTTTGTCTAATCCGAATCCACCATTTGCAGGAGATTAGCCCTAATATCGGTTGTATTTGCTTATTTGTCAGCCCTTTCCCACACCCGCTCTTCATCCCCATGTCAATTGTGTATAGTTTTTTGGTAGTTTTACTATACGGAAACATAGATTGTAAAATGAACAGAAAATTTTGGGCAAGTCTTTAATTTGTCCATTTCAGGTCGAGATCAGAACCAACTAACCTCTGCGTAGCTCCTCCTCCTACTACTACTACTACTAAGCCTACTTATACTATGGATCCGTATAGTAAAACTACACGAATTTTTGTACTTAAGTGGCATTTGGAATGTTACTATTTATTTCAGCGACTCCGAAAAATATGGATTTTACGCTGATATGGGTAGTTTTGATTATTTTTACGTCACTACTCAAAAATGTTTGGAGGCCAACATTATAACCCGAGATCCCCTTAAAACAGTAATTGTTAAGAATATCAGGATGCAGGTCCGAATGACAATTTTATATACCAAGATTAATTTACTGACCTTGATAGGCTCATGAGGTATTCAGTTTTTGCGTTAATTACGACCTCCCGCTAATGCCCGTAGTATTGCATTTTAATAAATTTAATATCATATAATCTTTGGGAAGCCGATTTATAACCATGCATCACTTTCATTAGCTCAAACGGGTATTGCGTGATGCGATCAGACAGAACCTCACATTCACATTCTTGTATTTATTAATTTATTTAGGAATTATAAAGTTTAATTGTTTATTTCATACCGGTACGGTAAGTTCAACAAATAAGCTTAACTATTATTAATTTTCATATACTACTTGTAAATGCAACCTAGCATCATTAATAATAACTTATTACTCTTACATTAGTTTTCAGGCAACTAAAGTAACAGTCCAGTTATCACACCAACCCTTAATTGAATGTATTTAGAGTATAATATAAACTATTAAAAATATTTGAGAATAATCATAACAAATAATCATAACAAAAAGTTATTAGCTATAGATAAGCATAACATATTTTGTAACAAAGTTCTCTCTTTCTTCTTCACTATTATCAGTGTTTTTAAAATAGTTGCCTCCGACTTAGCAGTCTTAGTAGGCCACAAATGTTAAGTTTGTTAGGTGATCCCTATTAATTGTTTCTATTTGGATTTCTGTCTGGAATATTTCGAGTAATACTTTTAATCATCTTCAAATTTGTTCTATACCCATTTTATCTTTTTCAAGATTATTTAATTTAACAAGATGTTTTTCTAATATTCCTTCTTATATTTAACGAATTCAGTAGCGTAGCGTGGTATTCCGAAATGGGGATGCCAAAGTTAGTCACTTGGGCGATACAGCACTACTGCAATCAGCAATACATAGCTATTCCGAGGGGAAATATAGGATTACGTTAGAAGCCAATAAGCAACTGTCTCAGCTCCTTCTTGTCGCTACCGTTGTGACGAGAAAACTCGGCCCCACGGTTGTACGAACATTGTTTCCAGTATAGTTCCCTTTATTTCTTTCTCGTAGGCAGCTTCTTTCTCCGCATACAATACTTCAATCTCGTTCTTGAAAAAGTCGCCCCTAGAAATTTGTCATCTTGGGTCCGGAACTCAGACGCCCATTCGTGAATATGGGCCTGAGTGTATACGCATATCATTTGAAGATGCAAATAGAAAGTACTTAAACCAACTCTGGGGGTCTGTTTCTGTGTATGTATTTCGTTGTAAGATATCCATATACTGAAGGCAAGGGCGCAAATCTGTCTTCAATATTCGGGGGATGGGTAAGACCGTTTCCATATATATTTTTAAAGCGACGTTCAAAATATTTATGAAGTTGAAAAACAATGCTGTGGAGGATCAGGGGAGCAGAGTTGTCTTCAACATTAGGAGGAGGGCATATTTGAGGCTTATTACGGGGAGAGGAGAGATGAGACTCATATTACGGTAGATGAAACTGATTTCTGAGATGAACCTGTTGTATATTATATACCAGGCGATGTAGATGAAATTGTGGTACATGTCAGTATTACAAATCAGTGTCGTGAACACATTCTGAAATCTGAATACATGCATATTTATAATTGATACGTTTCTACTTACGCATCCACAATAATCCACATTAAAATTTTAGGATACTTGTTTTGTAATAATATAAATAATGACTTCCCCAAAACTATGAAAGAAAGTCAACTATGTATGGCGCAACAATACTCTTATTTGAGCAAAATTATGATGATCACAATTGCATTATAGGGATCGTTACAGGAATTAAACAAATAGTTGGAAATAGACTAACAATTATTAATGGCAATGAAATATTAGAGAATACGACTCTTTTTTTTAAAATGAAATAAGTCAAGGGACATCAATTTCATCTCACTTTCCTTTGTGGCAGTCGGATACAAATCATCACAATTTCAAATCGGATTATTGGAGAGGACAGTTCCCCTATCCCAAGATTGGAGGGGACATGTCGCCCTCATCTCCCCGGGATATGTGCCAGTGACTGAAGGGCCCAAGCAATCTTTGCGAAGCGGGGGGGAGGGGAGTGCTGGCTCTCTTGGCCTGCCAAGTCGGTGATCGTGATTCTACAGAATGTTTTGTATTTATGCTTGTGTGTGTGAGTTCCCTCAAAGAGTTTCTGGCCACGCTACTGGACATACTATGTATTTCTGATGAAGATTAATAGTTTGCCTTTAATTACGAATACAATTACGATGCATTTAATTACGATTAAAGCATAACTATTTTTATACTATTATTTACATAACCTACATGCTTCAAAAAGGCATTCAACGAACCATTTCTGTTTTGTTCTATCTCCTTGATGTTGGCGCCCGTACGTTCTGCACATAAACTATAGCTTAGTTCAAAATATATAGAGTTGGAAATACTTGAATACGCCAGCGTATAACTAAAGCAAACTGTAGGGTTGCAAGGGTTGAGGAGAAGCAAGTAGTTGGGCATGCGCATTCAACAGAAAGCAGACAAAAACCCCGATGCTTGACGACCCGCTCGGGAGAGTAATACTCCCGGAAGTGCATTTTTCGCGCGCTACTCTAGCCAGCTGTTTTACGCGCTATCCTAGTCAGTTGTTTTAAGTTGGTCTCAAAATCTATATCATTTAGTACAAGGGGAACAAAACGAGCCTTATATCATGGAGTATAAGGGCAACAAAACGAGCTCTGCGGGACTTCTAACCCGTACCTACTACTACTACTACTTATCTGCACAAAAGTAAGTAAATCACATTTTTTAGTATTATTTTCGTATTATTTTAATTTAAAAAGTGTTATAAAAACGTAAAAAAAACTTTCCTCGGGCCGGGTTTGAACTCACGCCAAAAGAGGTTTCCGTTACTAGCAGATAGCGCTAGCCCACTCGGCTACGAGGATCGACAACAACAATCGTCTGAATTCTGCTATTTGAATGCAACGTGGCAAGACAGATAACGCCAACCAATCAGAACTGTGTTTTTCGTTCCTACTTCCAGGAGCATTACTCTCCTGAGCTAGTCCTGATGCTTGCAGTAAGCTTGGAAGTCCAAGGAACATAGCATACGACGCGACAGGAGAAAAGACAGGAAATGTGCATTTGAGTGACACGCATGCGTAGGTCCCGCTTGTCACAGTAAGGCGTGACGGCGAGAGAGCGCATCCAGAAGATTGCAGTGGGAATAATTGTGATAATTACAAGCAAACAATTTATATAAGTTTTTCCTATTAACAGGGGATGCCGGGCATACCGGTGTTCTCTTACGCTACGCCGCTGAACGAATTTATTTTTTTAATTATAAATTTATACCATTAAGGAGAATGAATTGTATCATACTTCGAATTGTTTTCCAATTATAAGTTGCTATGATACATTTATATGGACCTAAACCTATATAATAATTTAATTTTTGAAGAAATGTAGATTTTTGATTTTGTAAATAACTACATTCGGATAATAAATGATTAAGAGTACCTATACACTTATCATACCAACAGTGATAAGTATCCTTTTTTCTAATTTGAAATAATTTAACTGGGGTTAGTGCTGTACCTAAAAGAATTCTATAGTAGGTAATGATTTCTTTTCTTGACTATTATTTTATAAATTCTCTGGGTTTATGGAAATGATTTTCGAGTGCTTCCCAGTAACTATGTGCAGGAAATAATTAGTTATTTTGTTGTCATCGTTGTTACTGCTATTGAAAAATGCCTGTCTATAATATAATAACTTCTATAAGAAATGTTTATATAATATGGTTTTCCATTTTTACTTGCCAACTTTGCAGCATTATCAATAAGGTCCCCATGTCTTAAACCAATGTGAGAAGGCATAAAATAAAACTGTACAATGTAATTCTTATTTTGAAGTACTTGAAAAAGGTATTTTATGTTTAAAACCGTCCAAGTAACCTTTGCATCCCAATGAGTATTTTGTAATGTTTGAACAACACAGAGCGAATCGGTACAAATGCATGAAGCAAAAATGTTATGCTTTTTATATATAATAATGCCTAACGGATGGCAAATGCTTCTGCCTCAAAGATTGATAATGATGATGGTAATTTATATTTCAGAATTAGTTTTTGGATGAAATAAATATTGCAGCACCCACTGAAGAATCTGGGTATTTGGATGCATCTGTATAAATTAAAACAACATCTGAACGTAATTTTTGGATTTCTTCTTCCCAAATATTTCATATAGTTTAGTACGTAATTCTAAATTTTCTAGCTTGGTAAAATTTGGGATAGTAAATTAATATTTACTAAATTAATTGTATATTGCCAGGTGAAGCAAAGAAGTGGGACCAGGGAGGAATTATGGGGGCATTGCCACCCAACTTCTTGACAAAAAATAAAAATGCCACTTATAAGACCCTTCAATTCTCATTTGTGTTTACCTTGCCCCCAACAGCCAAAAGGTCGGCCCTCCAGTAGACAATTGCTAACTTGGCCCATGAGTGGAACCTTATGAATGAAAGGCTTTATATATTTAAGACCGTTACACTCTGTAAAGAAAAAATAGCGACACCTCAATTCTTAAACTAACTTACACAGAAAACCATAGTTGCAGCCCGTTAGAAGAGGAATAGAAGGAAATGAAGAGTGGGATAGTTCATTTGCATTATCTGTGACACCTGTGGTGTAGGACATCGCTTGTCAATTGTTTGTGTATCACTAGTATTTTCGATAGATGGCACTGAGTGCGTCTCGTAAATTATTGTAGTAAGAATTCTGCATTGCATTTGTAATGTGTAGGCTGAGGTAAATAGCATTTTATGATTGTTCTTTGCTTTCTCATTGTTTGGACAGTGTGTCAAGTGGCAAAATTTTTGTTGTGCAGTGTTGTTTGTGTGTGATATTGTTGCTACATGTGGACTGTAAACAAATAAGATGGGTAAGAAATGTGAGTTGTGGCAAATCTCTAAAAGAATAGATGGAATTCTGAAAATCCATCATTCTACGGCAGGAAGAGTAATTCACAAGTGCAAACAGCATAACAAATCGTCCCTTCGTCAACAGTGTGAAAGAAAAAAGAAAGCATCACCCAGAGCAGATTGCTAAATGAAATCAATAGCACCGCAGATTTAATGAGTGATTTCCCAAAACATCGCTTTTGTAGTTTGACATGATCTTGGAACTGCAGTTACTTGTACAACTGTATTGTCTTGACTGTATGAAGAGGATATTACAAAGAAAAAACCGCGTAGAAAGTCGAAACTGACAAAACACAGAGGACTTCAACATGTAGTTTTGTGAGTCGATATACAACTTGGACTTATGACAACTGAAAGCATGTCGTTTTCTTCATTGAAAAGAAGTTTAGAATAGTGGGAAACGATAGTGGTGTGAAGTTGTGGATACGAACAAGCAAGGAACTTGACAAGGATTTTGTTTAAGAGATTCAAATATTCAGTTACTGAGTGATGATATGGGCATGGTTCACCGTTAAAGACGTCAGAACGACGGATATATGTGAAGGATCGTTTGATGCACGAAAATATAATCAAATTCTGGCACGTAAAGTTCTTACAACAGCTAAAGATGACTTTTCTGAAGAAGATATGGACTACTTCCTTTCCCAGGACGATAATGATTCATGTCACCGAGCCAAAATTGTTAATACGTGGTTCAAGAATATGACTATTTAGAGACTCGTGTGGCCTACAAACTCACCCGACATGAATCCAGTTGAAAATTTGTGGATCAATATGAGTAGAAATTTCAATAGACAACTATCTCAAATAGAATGGAATTCAAGGAACAGATAATCCGAGTGTTATTCCGTGATATCGAGGTTGCATTTTGCAATAGCTTTGTTACCAATGCGGGAAGCCCATGGTGCACATACAAAATACTAGTTTGGTGTATCGTACTTCTCGATGTTTGCACACAATATGTCTGACCCTAAAGAAATTCCATTTCTTGTTTTCTGCTATTGTTGTTGATCTTTTTCAGTTTTATGAATTACTCTTCCTACAAACGATTTTGCTCAAAACACACATAGCTACTTATATATGCATATAAATTCACCAAATTCATGTCAAAAGCCTGAAACTCTGGCGCAAGTATTAAGAATGAACTGCTCATTAGGAATATGCCTTGTAATATTATCAGGAATTCATGTAAAAATTCATATTGATTAAAGTATGTTGAGAAAACCATATTAGAGCAAGTGTCGCTATTTTTTCTTTACAGAGTGTATATGCTAGATAGAACAATGGTCTATTATTAAAGTAAGGTATCTTTTTTTGTCTTATTAAATACATTTTCTGTGTGTTGTACCTTATTGATTATTAATGAGGAAGTGCGACTAAATCTTGATAGAATGAATCTTTCTGCCGCTCGTTGCAGTAATATAGTTAATGGTAGTGAGTTGGTTTATTCTAAAAGTGGTTATTTTGAAAAAAAAAATCTGGTTGTGATAAAATGATTTTAAGTAAATAATAAATGATGCTTTCTAATCGTTTATAAAATTGTTTGATATTGTTAGAATAAAATACCCTCCCCCATACCTAAACTTAGCCATTACCTTTCTTTTAGAATCTATTATATAAAAGAGAACGCACAAATCCTTTGTTAGCTCATCACGCTAATACGGCTGAACCAATTTCTTTCATTTTTGGGGGGTTATTAGGATTTGGACCCTAGATGGTTTTTATCATATCACTTTAATTTTTAATTACCAGTGTCTTGAGATAATTGACCATTCAAGTGTCCATAACGTACAAATCCTTTGTTAGTTCATCATAGGTATAAAAATAAACGTATTTATATGCAACCCGCATGACCGTGTCACTCGGCGGGTTAACATAAATGACAGGCGCTATAATGTTAACATTTACTGCAATTTGAAAGCGAAAAAGTAAAAATTATCTAAGTAACAAAGTTTATTGCGTTCCGGGGTGACCGCAGCGAAGCGGGGCGGGTTAACATAAATGACAGGCGATATAATGTTAACATTTACTGCAATCTTCTATGGTTTTTATCATATCACTTGAAAGCGAAAAAGTAAAAATTATCTAAGTAACAAAGTTTATTGCGTTCCGGGGTGACCGCAGCGAAGCGGGGTGAACGCTGCTAGTATTTGATAACTGAAAGGATTAATACCGTATTTCTTTGTTGCTATGCATTAAATTAATCTTTAAAATGTATTTGCTTCCTGTGAAAGATACCGTAAATGCTGATTCCAGTTTTATTTTTTATCTAATAATAATCCTAAATATTTAATATGAAGTTCGTTCGATAATTTGTTATTTTGTTTTTGTATTTTAATTGTTATTATAGGTACAGATATCCCGTGTAATGAAGTTCAGAATATATAACTATGAAATAATCTCTTTGCTGTTTATTTCGAATATTGATAAATTTTGTTCTTTCTGTAGTACCCTTCACGGTGATAATAAGATAAATGTTCCAGACTTGATGTCTCTATGAGCTATGACTTTCGATCCTTTTGCCTATTCATATTTCCAAGTTCTATTCACATATTGATAGAAGAATATTTCGGTCTTATTTATATTGTCTTCTTCATCAATATGGTCTTCCTTTTAAATGTCACACTTTTGCCTAAGTGGCTTACATCTAAGGTTTTGTTCTCATGTGGATAATTCTCCTTGATTCTGTTACTGTTATTTCCGGTATTATGACCTTAATTTTAGTTTCATCATTTTATCCACATTGTGTAGGTGCAAGGTATATAATGTGTAGGCGTAAATGTTAGGATTACTCTTGATATATACTTTATGCAATATTAATTTCTTTGGAACCCTTTCTTCCTTCTTCACTTCTTAACTTGGGAACACATAGCGGGATGCTACCATACCCCAGTAAGTATTCGAAGAAGAAGTAAAGCAATGATATGGAAGCGGTAGTGCTGCCCTTTATAGTACTCTTAAGTATACTTCCTGCTTGTTTTGTAGAAATATGTTTAGTATAATGAAGTGCGCGCATATGTTAACGAACAGTTAAAGTATTGTTGTATTGCGCGTTTGGGGTGGTATCACACTTATATATGTTATTATACCAGTTTTTTAGACTTTGTGTTTGTTATTTTTAGATATTTTTATGTTGAAATATGGCTGATTGCAGCCCTCTATTTCGAAGGCTGTAGACAATGAGCATATACAATTCCGGCATGAACAGGAGGGTGTAAGTTGTAATAATAATGATGAAAATGTGAGTGACTGCGAAGATGAATTAGTTGTTGATCCTGATTTAAAAGATGAAATTGGTGTAATTGAAATTAGTGATTTAGAAGAAAACTTTCTTCTACGGAATATTTGGATCAGGCAGGTGCCAACAGTATGATACTCTACAAAAATTCATCACCAAACAGAGGAATTTCCGTCACACGATAACACTATTTGAGAGAACGGGGAATGCAGCTTGCTACGCCTTACATGAAAGACCGACTTTTGACGCCCCTTTCTTTGGACCTATCTAAGATGATCAAAGACATTCTTGGTATCAGGGGCGTGTAGTGCATATTACCGTTGTTACCGGCGGCAACGGTAAAATAATTACAGTTTTCTGTTATTTTCATATATCTCTAAATTTCATTATCAACATGAGAAAATGTTTGCATTTTCTCTTTTTCTTTTCTTCTTTTTAAAGTTTGGACAGCCTATGGCACATTTACAATATAAACGAACGCAATATGCCAATGCCAAAAAGAAACATATTGTTGTTGATACCGTAGATTTCACAGGTAACGCGCACCCCGATAGCGGTCATTCACTCCAGAAGCACCCTTCAGCGTGCCAGCCAGAAACATCCTGCGCTCTCGTATTTGGACTTTCGGAATGGCCCTTATGTTACCGCTCAGCTGAATGGATCAGGAAAAAGTAGGAACGATCCCTAACAAAAAAAGAGAATCTAGAATTTCATCAGCGTGTTTATTCTGTTATACTGTTTCGTTTGCTTCCCCATTCCAAGGATGGAAATTCAGCGGTAATTCCTGTATTCATGCGGTCACCGCCCGCTGGAGTGAGCGAGAGAAGAGTGACTCCAGCGGGCGGTGCATGCGGTTATTTCATTGTGCTTACAGTATACAATTTTGGAAAATACAAACAGCAAGTATTTCATAGTAATAGCATTAACCACCTGTTACTGCGAGAATGTTATACAATTTAAGACAAATATAAGTAGCAGGTTTTTCATAGTAATAGCGTTGAACACCTTCTACTGCGAGACTATATGTTCCAAAATGCGTTATTTGTGGTGTATGTTAATATATATATTTTCACCCGACTTTATGCTATGTTAATACGTTATCTTTGAATATGAATAATACAGCAACAGAAAAAAATAATTTATTCCATAGGATATTTTAACAATCAAACTTAATATAGGTATACTAAGATTCTCATTGACTGTTAATTCGAGCGTATGGGATTTTTTTTCAAATTGAGACTTTATTGCTGCTTAAATTGTATTAATAGAAAAATTTAGATGATAGTTGTCTGTGCGATTAAATGTGCAGAAATGCCTATCGATGTAATACAATGTGTGATATGGAAACTGTTTCAAGAGCAAGGGGGAATAGTACCGATAATAATGAGAAGTAGAGACGTTTTCCTCGCTCTTTCCAATTCGAGTACCTATTATTATTTTAGGATTTACGCTAATTAAGTTGAATATATTTTGTTTTTAATTTAGTATAGAATACTTTCGATTCAAAAATGTCCAAGTGTAGCTGCTAGCATATTTGTTGAATTTGCACTTTGATGCAGCTTGATGTGTTGAAAAAGGACTCTCCAATCGTCCTCCGTGCTGTTTGGGTATGGCAATAATTCTGAAAAAAATCCGAACTATCCTCGGTGACATTGACTGTCCTATAGAAAGCATGATGAAACAATATTTTGATGTGCGTTCGTTTGCGGGAAAAAGTAAAATAATATGCGGAGAAAGACCAACACCACATTTAAACAATTTAAAATTTTAAAAAAAGACTGGAGGTTATGAATGTCAATTTAACGCACAAGGGCATGCCCAATACCCATGGCTGTGTGCGTGTGTAAAGATAATAAAAATTTACTCTATATCATGCTTTTTTTCTAGGGACAAAAATATATGGCATCGATCATAGAAAATTTTAGTCATATGAAGTCTTTATGAAAATTCCAAACTAAACATTGTATCTGTGTTCCTTAGTTATATTCGGGAAAACAAGAATAGACTCTTCAACTCTTTAAATCCATAATGGAAAACAAAGACGAACGGGATTTTGAAACCAGAGTTTGTGTAGCAGGATATAATTAAAACCTTCAAAGTTTTAATTTCAATTTCCTATTTCATCTTTTGTATTATCAAGTTTAGAAATATTGTTTAATATGTTACAAAAGAAAATTCATAATATAGGGTATTGCTAAAAGAAAATGGATGATTTTGAAGAATATGTAAGATCATTGAGAGACAGTTTCGACTGTTTTGGGCAGAAAATAGAAAGCATTTGAGAAGCCTCACTGTTTAAAATATCAAGTCCAAATGAAGTAGGATCTAAGGAAAATAAAACCTTTCCCAATGTCTATATTTTGACATTTTTTGTACGATGAACGAAAAAGTTAAATTTTCTGATATTGAGTTGAGTTGAGTTGATTTTAGTTTAGCTTCCCTTTCAGCAGCGAGGCTATATGAGACGTGGACCTACTGATTAACGTGGAATCCGAACCACATGAGCTCCCGCCGGGAATCGAACCCGGGTCTCCCACGCCAAAGGCGCGTACGCTAACCGCTTAGCCACGGAGGAGCTCGTTTTCTGATATTGAGAAACTAGAGTTATTCGTACTATCAACAACCGGTAACAATCGTCAAAGTGCCACGCCACGTCACTGCTTGGTATAAAGGAAGACATAAAAGGAGAACACGTGCTTACACCGAAGCAAAGATGCTAGTATGATCCAGAGCTAAAGACATAAAGACCAAATCATTCTGCGCGAAATAAAAAATCATTCTGTGCAGCACATAAAGTAATTTTATTCTATAAATATTTTCTCTCGCAAGCCATTATATCCATTTACTACAGTTATATATTACATTTATTTCAAAAAACTATAATGCAATGAAAACACATGTCTGAAGGGCTTCAGCACCTCACTATGATTTAATGCGCCTGATTTTGCATATGTGTTCCCGGGTTAAGGGTTATTCTTCTGACACAAGTAGTTTCTCTGGTTGTTTAAGATCTGATTTCGTTTTTCGTGTTTTATGGGTGAAGTTATTAATAGTTCTCCTTTTGCCACCTGAGAAAACTTCACATCTTGGTTCTTGTCATCTTCTTCAGTTGTCTATAGCGATGATTTGTAGTTCTAATATAGCTACTTATGAATTCTTATTTTCTTGTTTGTTATTCCTACAGATAAGTAGTTTTTGATCCTTCCTTTGGTCTTTTTTTAAATAGGTTTACTCCTATTAATTGTAAGAAAATAAGTATTTGTTTAATTGTATACAATTTTCAATAGCCAATATTTGCTTGTCGCAAAAAGGACCATATTTTAATTGACTGTATGGTATTATCATAATTGTTGACTCTCAAGTAATGCATATGAGAACGAGCTAATATTCCGGAATTTTTCATATCAGCAAAAATATATGATTTTCTTTCCTTTTTTTAAAAAAAATGGCGCAGTTTTGTTTGAGTTAAAGCAGTATTAAATAATATTCTATAAAAATGCTTGATTTCATTTATATTTTGATTAGTTCCCAGTGTTTATTTTGATTCCATCTACCAGATTCCAATGATACTTTGCTACCTGACCACAGTTTGAATGTTTTCAAGAGTCAATTGAGAACTTGTTTCTTTACTTTCTGTTATTAAATATTTGTAATTATAATATGGAATTCTGATTGGATAATAACTTTCTTCTTCACATACTGACTTAGCCTGATTTGTGAAAGTATTTTATTTCCAACATAAGCATTACTAAAAATAAATTGTATGTTTGAGTCTGACTTGTTGATAAATTTTTGTATAATGATTGAATGTTAAGGATACGCCATGAAATTTGGTGCCTCAATGAATATTCGCTTGCACTTTACAATTATCTAATATGATTATTTTTAATAAAAAGCAGAGCTTGTCTAATAGCGAATGATTCTTCCTCGAAAATTGAAATGGAAATTGTTAATTTGTATTTCTTTAACAAATCTCGTGAAGGCGTGCAGGTATGAAAACTCATGTCCTATTTTTTTTAATCTTACGTTGTGCATGCACCAGTGGAAATGAGAACACAATCCATAGAGAACTTTTCAATGTATGTTTTCCAAACTGCATAATTTCGAGTTTTTCATGAATTATTTTGATATAGGGCCTAGTAAAGTATCATTGACCTAATGGTCACTAGATTGGAAGTGTTGTCCCATGTAAAGCACGAAAGAAAAATAATCTTTTATATGTATGCATCTATTATATGACTTCTTTATAATTTATAATTTCAGTTCTTATTTCTAAAATTAACTATTTTTTTAACATTCAGTACTCGATCATATTCGCTTTTTTGTTTTTATTATTTATTTTTTGATATTGTGGATATTTCTTAAAACACTAAAATGAATAAACATTAATCAATAACTGGATTTTTACCATGTTACAATATTAAATTATAATATGGTATTGCATGTAAATTTATTTATGTTCCTATAAGGTGTGAGAACGAACTGAGAGCGAGCTAATTCGTTTACGAATATGCTCACCTTCACTCAGTATTTCATGACTAAATTGTGTGCGAAACTTTAAAAAAAATATGAGTTTTCATAATTAAAATAGATTTTTGGGTAGTTATTTAGTAGCAACAGAACATTTGAAATATATATAATTTACAACAAATTTCTGACGTAGTAAATTTAAAGTACATAAAACTCATGTTTTGGAAAATAAATGAGGAAAGTAGAAATAAAAGAATTAATGAAGAAGATCAATCTAAAAAGAATTCCAAACCGCGAAAGATAACAGAAGTAAAGGTGAGAGAGAAAACTCAAGAATTAAAGAGTTGATAACAAATGCGGGGGAAGGGGGCTCAGAAAGTAACATAAAAAAGATAATAATCATAATAAGGTCTTCTAAAAGGTTCTTGCAATATTTAGAAGTAAGGGGACATGCCCCTTCCAAGGAAATGTCCCAGTTATGCCAATACCATTGGCAGACTTTGTTATGAGTAATGATACGAAAAACTGGAAAGAAAGAAAAATTCTAAGAAATAATTGGTTAATAAAAAATTATGGATTTTTCCAAGTGTATTAATACTTCACATAAGAATGAAAGACACGTAGGCACTTCAGCATACTGTTCCCTTAGGCATTCACCATACCAACAATATGCATTTTCGAGAAACGGGTTCGAGATGTTCTAGATTCCCTCTCATAACAATATAATCGTTTCCCGTGTCATTTTTTGGGTGCCTTCGCGTTCTGTTCGAACAGTCTACTGAACTGGATATTAGTTGTGTGGAAATTAAAATTAAAAATATGAAAGATAGACAGTGACCAAGTTAATGTAATCAAGAATAGAGCAAAAATATAGTATTTACAATAAACATCTTTACAGTTAATTCCCAGTATTATATATTCAAAGCATTCAACAGTCAATTTTTATGTAACTGTTAATAATTTAATTAGACCAATATTTATTGAATAGTGCGGAAAAAAACTAAGACGAACGTTATTAATACCAGTGGTTAATTAGTAAACAGCATGCAGATTGAGAATAGAACGACAAATTATTGAAAAAGTTTTTTTACTTTTATGACTTTAAAGGATTTTCTAAGACTATCTGCACTTAGACCCTATTTCTTTGGTGCATGATGAAATAACTAGTTGGATAATATGTGAACTGATGACTGATTAAAATGATTGTTTGAAAACGTGTGGTAGGCCTGCGGTACCGCAGAGAAGAGTAGAGTAGAGTAAAATAAGGTAGCTTAATAGAATAGGTTATGTTAGGCTGGGTTAGGGAAAATTAGTTTTGTATAAAAATAAGTTAAGCTTTAGTTTTGGTAAGTTTGGGTTAGAAGGGTAGATACGAAATTAAGTTAAATTACTAGAGTAGATTAGGAAAGTAAGTTATGTTAGGATAGTGGCAAGGATGTTATAAAATAGAGGACCTGCCCATACAACAAAATCCTGATGCCATACGTCACAGCTTCACCACTCTGCCCGCCCCGCGCCACTAAGATCGCAATGTTTCGAGCTATCATGGCGAAAACGAGAGTAGCCAATAAGACGTGCCACCTTAGACGATGCTCGGTTGCTTTTGGCCTCATTGAGTTCATATGATGAGATACAGATGGACAAATTCTCTATTTTATAACATCCTTGGTTAGTGGGGTAGATTATGTTAAGTTATGCTAGCAGAGTAAATTAGGACAATAGGTTAGATTAGGTTAGATCAATAGCATAGGTTGTTAGTAGGGCAGGCTAGAGTACTAAAGTAAAATAAGTTATGTTATATTAGTGCTTATATATTCTATTTACGAGCGCCTTAACGTGGTTTTCGCAATGATACGAGATTCTGGAGCACTTATAATTGTCCCACGCTAATAATGTTACTTTTATAAACATAAAATACAGCTTTGCACACTGCAGAAATGACCCACTGGGGCAAAATAATATTTAATATAATCCTCTTTCAAATGCATTCATTCATTTTAACCATGCTGTAGCATTTGTCCTGTTTGGGACTAGTAGAGCCACCCAAAAGCTTTCCTAAGCTTGTGAAAAAAATAAAGCTTTCCTAACCGTGCAGAAACGATCCATGCGTGGAAATTAATATCTAATACAACCATGTTTCATATGGAGCCTCAAGTGCAAAATAAAATCTAATACATCTAATATCTATTGTATTCCTTTATAACACTCACTCATTTTGATCATCCTATAGACTTCTGACTTGTCATGGTTTGAGTTTAGTAACCCTACACTTGTGAATATAAAGTAGAGCATTTCTACACCATGCAGAAATATTCCACCAGCGTAAATTAATATCTAATACAGTCCTTTCTAAATTGCAATCACTCATTTTAACTATGAAAATTACCATTTTTATGATGATATATTCTAATCTGCATCTTAAAAAGGATTACGTTGCATTAATATGAATTGGCAACACACTAAGAAATAAAAACAAATTTTGAGTGAGAAAACTATACATGCAGCCATAGTATGTATCCTAGATATTATCTATCTCTGTGATTTTCTTTCTTTAACTATTTAAGCTTTCGAGTCCAATTCTGTAATACAAATTCTGGACTATAGTTTGCAATATTAGACATGCATTTATTTTGGCATGTTTTGCGTTGGGTACAATTTCTGATGGGTATGGAATGACAAAGAAATTTGAGAATATCTAACATTCACATTGAAGTTAGTTTGAAACTGCACGTCATATCTTAATTCTTTTTGTAAATTGTCCGAAAGAATATCGTCAGTGAAAACTTTCAAGTGCATATTGTCTTTCTATGGTGGTGTGTGGCGGAAGAGGGCCAAGTGGGACTTTCTTTATATATATACTATACCCACATCTCTCTTTTTCTGTACATTTTCTTTCATTTATCCCCTTCTTCTTTTACATTTTTGCTTTTTTTCATTACACATTTTTCACTTTTCCTCACCTTGTCCGTATGGGCATATAGCTTCGTCCATTTTGGCACGTATGCCTCTTTCACTGTCAGAACTTATCACATAATTTTGATATTCATGATTTTGACGTTTTAATTTCCTTATTGCCACCTTTAATATTGAACAAATTAGTTTTCTTTCAAAAATCTTTCTTGTTAGGCATACACTTACGACAATCGTAGCATACATGAATTATGTCTGAGGAAAACAATTAACCATTATTGGTTTTTAAAAGGAAGACGAAACTATCCGAAAGCTGTCCCGAAGCCATATATGTACTTTGTTCCGTTCTATGTTCTGAATGTGGGAAGGTTGACGTGTATGGTGTTATGGTGGAAACATGGAATAAAATTGCATAACCAAACGCAGTTCCGTTATATATAGTAAAGCCTCTGCATTTTCATCACGTATATTGAAACACAATAAAAGGGAAATGATTATGTATGTATTTTACGGTACTATTACATATGTAACATTTTTTTTTCATGTAAGTGCAAGGACAATTTTCATTTATCGACTGAACTGTAGAAAGTTATCTATAGGATTGTTATAACAGTGTGCTTTTTTTAAATTTTTTAAGCCAAATTAAGTGCAGTTGAAAACTTTTCGGGCCGTAATATAACGATTGCATTCTTCTTTATTAATGTACAGAAATAATGTTATTGCCGTAAAATCTTTTTCTATTAGCACCTTACATTTTTTGCCGCCTGGTAACTCTTTACTTTGGGCAAGGCAATGATATACTGTCAGTACATATTGCCGAGCGAGCGTGAGCGAGTGAAGGCGAGTTAGAGTCATCATGACACGATAGAGAAGGCCCGGATTGCCATATATGCACTGAATTGCATACAATTAACTGTGCACATTGTAAATACCCTGTCAAATTAAGATTTTTTTTTTTTTTTAATTTTTGTGCTCCATGTAATACCCCACGACAACCTTACTTCCTTGGTGCATGGCAAATAATTGCATAGAAATCCATAATATGCTTGCAAATGTATGTGATCCAATGGGGTATAAATGCTCGTACGGACAAATGCCATAAGAACTGTCATACTATAAACGCTGATTAAGAATAGTCCGTCGCAAAAATAGTATCGTTATTTTATGGTTAAAATACTTGAGTACACGTGAAAATAAAATGAAGTCTTTAAGTTTTACGTTCCATGTTTATGCCGGTTAGGCTAAAGGAGACGGTGATGATGAGAAATGAATGAAATGGTGGAATGAAGAAAGTGGGAGGGAACGGGAGAACCCTGAGAAAACGCACGAGCACGGTGTTTGTCCACCACAAAGTCCACACAGCGCGAGTTGGGATCGAACCAGGAACCCCAAGCACTGGAGGTGAACGCTCTACCACTGAGCCACTGCGCCCCCCCTACACGTGAAAGAGGTCTGTGTAGGATAATAAAGGCTTATGTTTAGTTAAACGGGAGAAGCTTCATTGTCGAACATGAAAATTTCAGTTATATATGTTAATATTAGGTTTGCTTTAGGACTAACTACTTTCATGTTTGTATTCATGTTCCCTTCTTGGCAATTCCGCTAAGTACGTAGTCTCTACAGCACTTTGCATTTCTCATTTCTACAACACGTGTGTATAAATGACACAGAAATCAATTACAATTCTGTTACTTCAACTAGAGATACCCCTAATAAATTCCACTAGCGGAGAAATTTTTCACAATCTAGGAAACTAGTATTTCGTGTTTACAGTTGTGAAACCATTAAAAGGGCTATACTATGGTCAAAATGAATGAGTACATGTAGAAGACGACTGTGTGGCATACTAATTTCCACCGACAGAGAATTTCTGCAGGATGTAGAAAATGTATGTTTATATTTACAAGTATACAGTAACACGTGTGGAATCATTATAAGTGCTCTAATTTGTAATTTTACGCGCTATCAAGGGTCGTTTTACAATATCCTTGTTTTTACACATACCCTACGTTTCTGACGCGTCTGCTCCCTGCGGACGCACTCGTAGGGTACTTCCGGGCCCACCTGCTTCGCTTCTGCGCTTATTGAATTCGATAGCAATCTCGCTTTGGCTACCTAGCACAAGTTGGTTCGTGTTTTTGAACAGTCGATTTTATAGCATACGTGCGAAAGCGTATTTATACCCGTAAGAAGAAGTTCTCATAAAGTGAGCCTGCATGAATTCAATTCTTATCCTAAGAAACAAAATCTAAGACACTCCGAGGGAGCTTTGTACTGGAATAATTTATTATGATAGCATGGCAACAACTAGCATAACACATAGCAATTTCGGGAAGGTTCTAGAACAAAGGTCCCCCCGTATAAGTTAGTAGCTACGTTGGTTCCTTTCGGTACCAAAGTTTAATATTTAGTTCACATAGTATTGCCGAGCGAGTGAAGGCGGGTTAGAGCCCCGCAGGGGACGTTGTTTACTGTCTTTATTATAGTTAAATGGGAAGGGGACCTGTGTTCTAGAACTTTGCCAATCATTTCCAGTGCATATCGTTTTGCACGCTTATTATGAACGTGTACGCAATCATTTGGTCATGCCTAAGGCATCAGGAAAATCAAACTCGTGTCTAATAAGTCAAGAACGCCTTAGAGAATCATTTAAAGATAGAAAAATGTGTATATGTGTGTGTGTGTGTGTATGTATTTTTTAATCTGATGGATAATTCTTAATCTGCACCCACTCGTTCCATTCTATTTTATGGAGACATACTTGTATTTATAAAATATAAATTTCTCTTAGCAGGAAATGCACTTATAATGTCCTAGATAGTGTTTCTTAAGAAAAGAGTTGCATTATTGAGCGCAGATTCACTTTAGCAGGGCTCAGGATAAAAAGCGAAACAACTGTGCTGTGTCCACTGTGGAAAAGTTTTAATATCCGTATGGGAAATTGAAGATTCGGAATTACTTGAAATCCTAACGTTGTATCCTTTTCCACGTCAAGTAATCCGAATTACTGTCTTAATTTTCTTTGGTACTATTGGAACATATCAGTCATTTCTGTCATACCTTGCCACTTTTCTCGGACAGTATCAGCGATGTTAGTACGTTACTTCATAGTGCTCACTGGAACGAGTCGGAGATGTTTTGGAAACCTTAACGATCACAACTTACACCACCACCTATTCTCGCTTCTATGTTTATTATTACGTTCGTATGTGCTTACAAGTGCAGATTTTGTGTTAGATATTCTCGCGTTTTACGCATGCTGCATTTATCACCCTCTACTTATCCACATATATTCCGATTACTTATATGTTCTTTTTTCGAAATCAGAGTTCATATTTGTTTCGTAAGTTTTACACAACTTTGTCCCTGTAAAACAGGATAGCACCAGAAGCCTAACCCACCAGCTATACATTAAGAATGGTCCGTCTAATTAAAAGATCATTTTTCTTTCTTTAAATTACTCCTTAAGATGTTCCAGACTGCTATTACCCTAGCGCATGCCCATATAATTGCGTACAAGTTGGTAATCTGTGTGCAAACTGATGTGCCCTAAAAATGGTTACGGGCTACCATATTCCGTGAGAAGCTCTTGGAATAGGAATTACATTCATGGGTGCAGATTTACTTTGCGAGGAGTTCCCCTTACGCGTATAAATATGCGTCCGGATTCATGCCTCAAAACACAAGCCAACTAGTGCTAGGTGACTACTAAAAGGAGGAGGAGCTATCTAACCGAGTCAGGCCAGGGGAGCCGCGCAAGGGTGCGTCCACAGTAGGGTATGCGCATAAATAATTATAGTTTAAGAAGCATTTGATATCACATAAAATTACATGGGTTAGAGCTCTTGTGATTGTTCCACACTTGTAACTTTATACTTATGAACATATAACACATGTTTCCTACATCGTGCTACAGAAGTACTTCGTCGGTGGAAATTAGTACGAACGTTTAAAAAATTTAACTTATTAAAATTAAAAATTAAAGCCCTGGAAAAAACAATTGATTAAAATTAAAATTGCCGTTTTTACCACTATGCAATAACAATTGTTTTGAATTGTGAAAGTTACGGTAATGTAAAGTTTAGTGAATAATGGATTTGCAAAGATTAATCGATTATTATGTATTATTAGGGTTTTCACACAAAACTGATAATTAATACAAATAAAATGTCGCAAAATTACGATAGAATTTTATCTATGCTATAGATAGAAATAGCTCTCCCAAGTGGTTTGCTGGCTAGCTCCTGCACCTTTGGTGCTAGCACGGGATCCCGGCTTCACTGGCTGATGAGTGAGGCACTCGTTCGTAAAAGGGTAAAAGCTTTTTCAGGCCATCCTGAGTGAGGTTTTCCTCATTCACACCAGGCAAATGCTGGGATTGTACCTAATATACAGGTCCCAGGCCACTTCCTTTCTTCTTTCCTTTCCTCAGATAGTGTGATCGCCGACTGACGGGCTGACATTGCCATAGATGCTAAATCTAATTCCTAATCCCAATCCTGATGGGAGAGAATGAGATTTGAACCCATTATAGTGGTTCGAATTTCTTCTCCAACTGTACGTCCACGTTTCGGTGGTGAAATACATCGATATTAAACGTAAAGGACAACAGAAATTGATATAATGTATTAAAAGATGGTATTAAAAATGTATTAAAACTAATATTCACACACACAGTGATTTGTGTGAATATTAGTTTATTACCGTATCAAAGGGATACTTATAACTTTCAATAACGATGATTTAAATGTTATAAAGTTCGCGAGAGAAGCTTTCGTGACGATCCAGTCTAGGGCAATCATACATAACATAGCTAATTAATATTAATAAAAAATAAATAAACAGGAATAAAAATATTAAACACAAAAAAATAATTCACGTTACTTTTAATTATAATTATTCAACTTTCATGGAACACACATTTGGGCTAAAATGATTTTATGCGTTAAAAAGTACTGTTTTTAAGGCAGCTCAATATATGAAAACAAATATAATTCGCCTTTTACCTACATAACTTCTTCACAATAGAAAGTAATTTATGTTTTTTGTCAAAAGTAATTTACTACATTCTTTTTTTTCGGAAAGATCCTGTTCTTAATCCCGCTTCTATTTAATTCATCCAATTGCAAAGAGCAACTTTTAATTCAATATTTAATTAAAATGGTGTGTGGTGTACGAATTTTCAGTAAAATATTTGAACACCTAATAAAGAGCACACTGGATTTTCTCAGACGCCAAAATATTATAACGAATGAGCAACACGACTTTGTGCCGAACAAAGGAAACCTAAACTGCTACCTCTAGCTTAATAGATCATATACTAAAAGTAATAAATGAGCAATTTCTAGTACAGGCTACTTGTATGTTTTATGATCAGAGTAAGGCGTTTGATGTAATAAACCGTGAAATGCTTCTTTAAAAAAATAAAAAAAAAAAAAAAAAAAAAAAAAAAACATTACGCCAAACGTGGGAACTGTCTCAAATTATTAAAAGGTTAGTCAGAAAATGAAAAGCAATCAGTTGAAATTATAAAAAAAAAAACAGGTGATATTGAAATAAAATAGATAGAAATCGACTTGCCGAGAAATAAAGTATAGAGTGCCACAAGGCTCTGTTCTAGGTCCACTGCTGTTCCTATTATATATAAATGATCCACCTAGCAATATAGATACCAAAATTATACTGAATGTTGACAATACTTCAGTTATTTTCCAAAGAAAAATGTAACGTTACTATTTATTATATAACATATGCTTTGGTCAGAAATTGTCTTTTATTGTATACAAGAAGTTCCAAAACTAGAATGAGTGGATTCAAGGAAAAGGTATAAAATTTCCTATTAACAATGTACAAGACATAACAAAGAAAACTTCACGTTTGGTTTGATATCAATCAGTTAGTCTTAAACAACACGAAAACACAATATATATTTGTCCACTCGTCATATATGCTAAAAATATTAATAAAGCCAGAATAAATCTAAAGGACTCATCCATATAACTAGTCAGCGAAACAAACTTACTAACATTATAATAGATGAGCACTTCAGATGGAATAGATATATCGAAGGAACTACGTACACTCGTGTCCAAAATTATTATCGCATGTCTGTAAATATGTTGTAGGAATATAATTTGATAAACAAATTCGCCCGGTATTTCTTATAATGTTAGTCATGTCAAAAGAGCAATAAATACGAACAATAAAAGGAAAATAAAATTTTATTGTTCATTTAGCAACATTTTGTTTTACTCATTCTAATTTTCGTATTTATTATTATTTCCTATAAAATTTACCATAAATATGCATTTCCCGATTATACACATACTATCAGTATTAAAAGTGCCCTGGAAAGTCGTTATCAAATTATATTCTTACAAGAAGGCAGTTATAGATATGCGACAGTCATTTTGGACATAAGTGTACATAAACTGAACTCGAGGCTGTATGCTCTAAGAGTGCTAAAAGACACATTATCTTTAAAATGCTTAACACAAATCTACTTTGGAACCCACATACCCTATCATAGAGTATGGCATTCTATTGTGGGATAACGCTGGTAAAAGCAAATCTATTAAACAAATATATGCAATCCATACCATTGCAAACCTATATTACACAACAAGCTGCAAATCGTAGTTTAAGAAGTTAATGATATTAACTCCATCTATTTACGTACATGAAGCATTTGTTTTCAGTCTAACCCAAAATGAAGATGAGGCGAAAAATCATTATTGTAACACTAGAGATCAGGATGGAAAAAAATTGATTTTTTCAAAAAAAAAAAATCATTTTTGTTGATTTTTTAAAATTTAAGTCACATCTTTCTCCTCGTACAAGTCGCGAACTGAAGAAAAAATATTAGGAATTAGTATTAAATGTTAAACATGCCATTTAAGTGAAAGTGTTAGGGTTGAATTTTGTATTAATTCCCAGTCATTAACCTATTTTAATCCCAAACAATGTTTCTTAAGCAGTAAGGAAAAAGTACAGCAACGTTTATCAACATGGCTCTTTTTTCCACAAAAAGTTATTGGTGTTTGGCAGGGACATATTTTTAGAAAGTTGGGCGGTCCAGAACTAGCTTGTGGCACGAAATACATACAAAATATGTAAATTTCGCCTAAAGTTATGTAATGTGTACAAAATTTTTAAGTTTCTGAGAGGGTATTGGACCCTCCTAAATACGACCCTATTATCTTAGAACAAACAAACGTGCACACAAAAGAATTTTCGTCCTAAATGTCGATAATGATTTCACCAATGGAATAGTTAACGATTTACAAACCCAATGTTATGAAAAGAAAAAAGGAGGATTGCCCCTGTACCCGTTCGAAACGGGATTTTCCCTAATCATCCTCAGCAAGAACACACTTTAGTATAAATTATAAAGGTAAATACTTTAGATTTTGTGTATTTTGCGAAACATTAATTAGTTTGCAAATCGTCATATACATAAATTAGATCTATTTTAAACACTATTTGCACTGACGTGATTAATTGAAGTTAGTTCAGTACGAGTGAATTTAGCATTATACTCTCACAAAATTAAATTTTGTTTCTTTGCAGGTTTCTGTTTAAACTTCTGTTACTTGGTAGTTCCGCAGCAGTGCTAGTGGGAGCACTTGTTATTACCATAATTCTTTTCACTCTTAAGAAGGTATGCTTACTAAGGTTCACTCTTAAGATGTATACCTGCCTAAAAATTGGAACAAGTTACGAAGACGACCACTCATATGGCGGAATATCATATTTCGCTCAAAGATTCCTTCAATACTGTGCATATAATTTTTGTACTACTTAATAATAAGTTGTATTTTTAAATATGAGGATGTCATGTTAGATAAGGCAAGATTGGGTACTCGTGTTTTTAGTTTGATTTGTCATATGATTTATTGGATGGTGGGTCGTCTTCGAAATTTAATTCCTGAGAATTTATTTATAGTATACCCTTTCCTATCAATACTAGATTTTTATTTGTAGTCAAATGTAAACAGTTGAATATGCAAAGTTAAATTGGCTGTGACTTGCCTGTAAAACATATATGGTTTATGAAAAAGCTATCATTTTGGAATTTTTCTTCTTTCAGTATGGTTTGGTTGCAGTGATCAAAGTCGGCTATATACTTATGTGAAGTTTGAGATTGGTTTATACTTACGCTCTTTTTCAGCATCAAGGCTACATAGAACCAGACGTATAGTTTGAAGTAAATTTGAACCGCTGTACTTCTTTCGATGTTTGCTCTATCTGAAATCGAATCCGAAACCTTGTGCGCTAAAGGCACGCTCACTAGGCATTAAACCAGCCTCAAAGGTACATGCGGTTGGTAAAGTACTGAGCAGAATAACTACTGACATACCAGCACAATAGGACTGAGACTCGGATTCGATCCTTAGCCTAAACATACATTTTCGTTCTTCAAATTATATGTTAAAATTGATATTTATAGATAGTAATCCTAACTTGTTCAGTGGATATTCGTGTTTCTACTTTAATCTTATTTAAGTTTCATACCTTCATTTTGTGTGTATTGAAACACGAATTTAATTTATTAGTTTTAGGTTGATGCTAATGAAATGTTCGCTTTGGGTGGAGGGAGACTTACTTCAGCCATACACCTCAGGATTAAAATAAGGTTTCATGTCTGATATCACAAACTGTGTACATGTCCATCATGTAGGTGGGGTATCCAGACAATCAGGGGCAATGCGTTCTGGAACAGGGGTTGTATAAAAGTACATTGTGGTGAATACGTAATTGCAAGTGATTTTTTTTTTTTTTTTCGAATTTAAACTGGGACATTCTTCACAGCAAATCGCAAAAATACATTAACAGAGCATTTTGGGTCAGCAATGGCAAATTAATGCACCATTCGTCATTGATTTGTCTTTTTTTTGTGTGTGTGTGTGGGGGGGGGGGGGGGGGGTTCAGCAAAGTAAAATGAACCGTGTGGGCACCGACCAACATCATGTTCGGATGAGCTCGTCAAGAAAACCGTGGAACCAGACACACGGAAAATTGCAGGCGAGTTGACATACGACTAGTGTCGTTCGGTGTCTGGTAATGTAGAAAAGTTGGATTCATAGGTGCCACATGACTTGACATCGTCCGACAAGCATTGCCATCTGGAATTGTACAGACCTCTAAATGTGAAGAGTGACTCGAAAAGTCTCTTGCATCAGATTGTCACTCCAGATGAAAAATGAACTACCATGAAAACATCGTAAACGGTCAAGACAATGGTTGGATCATGATAGTTACTTCCTAAATCCCCTCACCACCTACAAATGATGATGTCATTGATATGGTAGGAATGACTCATCATGTCTTTCTCAGGCAAGGTGAAACCATCAATTGAAACCATTACACTGCTCAGCTCCATGAAATGCATAATTACTGATATGTGCTGTAGGGTGCATTTTTCTACATAAACTCTGAACCTGCACCACAAACGTTGCTGCACACTGGATCATGGTCATGGAAATGACCGAAATATCGTGAAAATGGAATCATAAATAGCAGCGTTCGTGCTGCAGGGTAAGAGTATATCTCTGAAATGCACTTGTCTGCAGGCATCCAGCAAAGGTTAACAGAACTGTGTAAAGGACGATGCTGGGTCTGTATGAGTTGCAGTATGAAGCTTTTCTTTATACCTCGTATTCCCCTGATATCTCTCGTACTGACTCTCGCTCTTGCGGCATCTCGATCATTTCTTGGAAGGGAAGACTATCAGTGATGATCATGCGGTTGAGGACTTTCGTACCACAGAACCCAGACCATTTTCACCACAGAATCCAATCTTTAGCTGAATGTTGGCAAAAGTGTGTGGTTGCAGACGGCAAATGTTCTGATTAACCAGGTCTTTTGGCCTTTGGAAATGACACACTTGGGGGAGACATTTCATCCACATCAAACTAATATTATTTAATAACGTGTACACACAATTAGATGTGTGCATTGTATTAACGTGTTTTTTTTTTTTTTTTTTTTTTTTATTTCGCATATTTTGTGTTTCAGCAAGTGAAAAAGAAAAAGGCTTCCAGAGAAAACAAAGATTCGCTGACTGTTGCCCTTTTCCATCCATATTGCAATGCTGGTGGAGGAGGGGAAAGAGTATTGTGGTGTGCGGTTAAAGCCATGCAAACCAGGTATATATCAAAATATTTAATTTTATATGATTTTATTATTATTATTATTATTATTATTATTATTATTATTATTATTATTATTATTATTATTATTATTATTATTATTATTATTACATGTACAGTCACCCACATAAGCACCTGGACTCCTGACTGTTATAATTCCATTACTTGGGGCCCAGGTACTTATGTGAGTGACTGTACTCATGGCGAAACAAAGCTTGTGTCGCCAGTGTGTTATTTTGATGCGTCGAACATACATGGTCAGTCCAGAATCAATATACATATATTAGGGATTGGTAAAACCGGTTGTTATAAAAACTGGAAACTGGTTTCTAGAAAAACCCAACTCCGAAAAACCGACATTTCGGTTTTCTCCAAAACAGGTTCGGTTTCTTACTAGAGTAGTTTAGTTGTTCCCCGAAAACCGAATCCGTTTACAACAAAAGCAGTTTTGTTTTTAAAGTATTGGTTTCGGTTTGCGCTTCCTTTTATGAACTGAAACGGTTTTGGAGAAAACCGAAACCGGTTTCGTCGAAAAACCTGTTCTTTGAAAATTTTCAAAACCCGGTTTCGGTTTTCCTAAAAACCGGTTTTTGTGCCCACCAGTAATACATAATATCTATATAATCAGCTCTTCAATTTCTAAACATCAAGACGTACTTAGCTCACTTTCTTGCACCACTATAATTGCGTCTTTATTTCGTGGAAATCGTATTCCAATATGACGCCTACTACTATGGAAGATGCACTACTACATTTGTTGTCCGTTTATATTGTTCATGATAGCTTTGGAAATATTCAACATGTATTAATAAGATAAAACTGGCAAAAGGAACAAATATATTAATAACACTTGTGTAACAGTTTCGGCAATGTAACATAGCCTTCATTAAACACGTTAAGGTTAATATATTTGTTGTTTTGGTCAGATTTGTTTTTAAAATACTTGCTGTTCTTTATTTTTTCTCACTTATCTTCTTCCTTCCCCAAATGTATGAATCGTTCAACGAAAGTTTTATATATATATGTATATATTAATGTGTGTAACTCCATCCATCGTAACTCTGAAACTATTACTTAAATAATTAATATTTTCCTGACCAGAGTATACACTTTATTAATTTAAAATAAGTCGTAATAGTTTCAATAACGTACCGTTATCTTCATCATACATTAATTGGCCTATCTATGTTCATATTAATGTAGGTAATATTAAATTATTGATATACAACAATATTAAATTATTGATATACAACAATATTAAATTATTGATATACAATTTTAATTGTTGCTTTTTATATAATTTTAATTTTTTCTTGTCACGTCTGGCCCTAGTCTCCGCACAGTCAGCTTTTTATCTCCTTCGTGCGTCGTTCTCCATACCAAGAATAATACCAATTTTTTACGCTGTTCTACTTCTTGGCGTGAAGTCGATTTACTAGAGAAGTTTGACACCGTTCTGAAATGTGGACTGGAATCGTTACTCAACTGTAACCTAAATAGCAACGCATGGATACAGGCCTCCCTGCCAGTTGATTCTGGAGGTTTTAGTATTCGTCGGGTTGTAGATTTGGCGTATCCCATTTTTAGCGTCGTTCTATGGCTCCCGGCCTACCATTGAGATACTCCTCAACCAACTGAATGAGCCTCACATAGAATCCGATGTCCAAGACTGTATATCTGACTGGTCTAACCTAGTTGGTTTAAGCCCTCCTGAAATAACGGGCAGAAGTTCGCAATCAATTTGGGACAAGCCAATCATCAAATTATATCAATCAGTGTTATTACAAGAAGCAAACAGTCAAGAGAATAAGGCTAGACTTCTCGCCTCCTCATCATCAATTTCAGGTGCTTGGCTACAGGCATTACCTTCACACACCCTAGGACTGCACCTTCCAAACGAAAGTTTTCGTATTGCAGTTGCACTTCGCCTAGGAGTAGACATCTGTGAATCACACAGCTGCTCTAAATGTGGTGCATCAGTCAATCAGAATGGTCTACACGGTCTGTCTTGTATAGGTAGCTCCGGAAAACATGTGAGGCATTCGAACGTGAATGACATTATCTGGAGAGCACTCACATCGACGGAAGTTCCATCTGTTCGTGAACCTGTGGGGTGTAACAGATCTGATGGCAAAAGACCAGATGGCATGACGCTGGTACCATGGAAGAGGGGAAGGATTCTTCTCTGGGATTTTACCTGCTCTGACACTTTCGCGTCATCTAATCTCACTCTTTCTTCATCTCGAGAAGGAACTATTGCAGCCCGCAGAGAATGCGAGAGAAGAAGAAAATATAAAGATTGCTCGATAGATACATGTTCGTGCCCGTAGCCATTGAATCGAGCAGCATTTGGGGCCTCGAAGGGCTCAATTTCATCAAAGAAGTAGGCCAACATATTATACACCTTACTGGTGACAAGCGGGCTACTACTTTTCTGATACAACGTATCAGCATAGCAGTTCAGCGAGGAAATGTGGCTTCCATTTTAGGTACATTACCTCCTGGAAAATTATTAGAAGAAGTTTTCCTTTTATAACTGACTGTTCAGAATTTACTGTTTATCTTTCTGTAAAAAAAAATGTCAAATATATTTCAAAATCGTGAAAAAAAAAGTTATAATACAGTTATAAACAGTTATAATAGTTAAAGTTATAATAAATCATTATTACAGTTAAAAAAATTATTTTTTTTAAATATGTAACAGTAAGGTATTGTTATAATTTACTGTTTTATTTTAAAATTTTCTATTCTGTTTTTGTTATATATGTATATAGGGTGTTTCAAAAGTCCCTGACATAGGGTTACTCTGTTATCAGAGTTACAACAAAAAGTAAGAGGGAAAACCGTCTCCAAATATGATGTTCTCAATCTAAAGTGAAGGATTTTTTTTTTTTTTTTTTTAATCAGACGAGCTGTTTGGGCTATACACTCTTTATGCGCCCAACGTTAAATGAAAATGCAGCATTGGCATTAATAAAGGGCTGGGGAAGGGGAGGGCGGTGCGGGAGGTGGATAAATTTTGTAAGAGTATGGTGAATGGGGGGTATGTTTAAAATGAGGGTTGGCCATGGACACGTTAGAATAAAAGACAGTAACTTCATTCACGTATGTTGTAGGTCCAGGTAAATGGCAACTTAAATACATACGTATCATATATGATATGTATAATAATATGTATCATGTATATTATACATAATCACTATTATTATCATTTTTCTCTTCTTCTTCTTCCCAAATAGCAGTTAAATTTGACGTTTCCGTTCCATTCTATGTTCTGTAATGTGATTTTTCTTATCCGTGAATTTTTATTCATCAGTTTTTTCTTACAACCTTCATTCATTAATTTAAAGTCCATTTCATTAATCTCTTTTTTTCTCTCTTAATCCTTCGTGCTTCTTTCCATTTTCTTATTAATGTTCTGTTCTCTTTTTCTAAACCTTGTAACCTTTCCCAATCTATTAGACATATGCACATTAGGAAAATAATTTATAATTTTATTCTTTGTTTACTAATTGATGAAACAAACAAAAAAAAAAAAAAGAAAAGAAAAAGAAAAATAATCCATATTCATAATACCTAGGTTCATCAAAAGGAAGACTTCTACGTCAAATTCACCGTACAGATCTATCATATTGGTCTCTGAAGCCTCAAATGCCTTCAAAGATATTCCTCAGCTTACCGCGTAAATTTACAATCGAGTATTTTCACAATTCCCATGTGCCATATAATATATTTTATATTATATCTTTACAACTAACAACACAAAATTGCATTCGTACAGTATTGCATGCTTACTGTATCTGCCTCATAATATGAACAAAAACAATGTATTGAGAAAGTTTTTATCGGTTGTTGACCCTCACTACTTTTATTATTCTATACTGGGACGTAGAGTTCACTTTGTAATAAATTGTCAAAAATACCCTATTGCTATAAATGTTACATAAACAAAACTACTTCGGAACATTACATAATGTGTTGCTAAAAATGTTTTATCAACTAACTGCTTCGTTGACGTATTTTGATGTGATCAAGTTAAGCGCATGCATAGTTGGATACCGATAAAATAAAAATTACTGCCAACAACTCGGTATGGCTACGTGCGTAAAATGTATAAATACGATAAGAGAAGACGCTCAAACTGCTGAAGAAAAGATGATTGTTTCACTAACATTAACTGTTTACAGTTATGATAGTTTAATTTATGGCATTTTTGGTAAAAGCATTATGTCTACACTGTGAAAAAGTGAAAATAAAATGCGAGGTTTGTTCAAAAAGTATCCGACATTTGTTCATATAAAAAAATATTAATAATAAATAAAATGCGTATTCAGATACCACAGTCTTACATTAATCTCCTTCGGTGTAGTCTCCTTGGGGTACCACTTACTTCTCCGAACGGTTCTTTCACTGTTGGACGCAGCGCTGGAACAAGTTTTTTGAGATTGCGCACAGCTAGCCGTCACATTCTGTATAATGTCCGTTCTGGCCTGAAATCTGATTCCTTTTAGAGGATTTTCAACTTGGGAAAGGCCAGAGATCACATTGAGCCATGTCAGGAGAGAGCCTGATGATGCACACTTGTACTGTTTTGGCCAGGAAAGTTTGTATAAAGTTAAGAATAGGTGTCCATTCCTCCGTCCTCAAATACCTATCATCTGCGGATCGTTTTCACTTTGGATTCTCCAAACTCGACACAAATTTTAATTCAGGAATGTTGTACAAGTCTTTCAGTAATTTTATCAAAAACGAAATTCTGATGCCACTAATGAGCGGTCTGCTGGCAACTGACTGCTTCTGAAGGCTAAATAAAAAAATTGCACATTAAAATCACCTATCAAATCACACCTTCCTAACTGCATTGTTTACTTAAAAAATAATAATAATAATAAAGAATACTTTCTGAATAAACGTTTATTACCTTCTGGAGGTTGTTACTGCCCACCTAGAGGGAAATGAAGGTCACTGACAGATATCTGATGTTGATCAGGAAGTTACTTCTTATGGTTTAATTTGGCAGATATTCCTTTTTAATACTTTGTTACATTCTGATCCCTAAGTATCACTTAATATATATATACTCGTAAGTGTAGCGCTTGCTTGGTTTGATTGCTTCTTATAAGAGTTTTCTGCAGCTTTTTTAATCATTTATTCTGTAGTCTTGCCCAACAAATGACTTATTCACATAAAGATCTAACCACCTAGAGGAAATATCGTGCACTTTTGGTACAAAAGTTCTAAAAATTTAAAAACTGATCCCTTGGTAGTTTAATTTATTTTGAAGAAAAATTCCAGCAGAGATTTCTTCATGGCAGTACTGTAGATTTAACAGATCTTTTGTAAGTCCATGTAGAAAGGAAATTCCATAATAGTTTATGGATATGGATAATCTGAGCCACATAATTGTTAAAATAGTGTCCAGTCACAAAAGGCATTTTGTTTATGTTCCCAATTGTTCTAACAAATGAATATAGTGAGGAATACATCGGTATTTTTTATTTATCTGCTATAAATAATCGTAGACAGATGTTCCAGGTTTTAAAGTTAACATTATTTTAATTAGTTGATGTTGTACGGCACCTGATGTACTTGAAACTAACCCAATAGACACTTTCTTCTTCTGCATTGTATAGGTAAATATCGTATATTTTTCATTCAATTTATGAATATCAAAAATTACTTTTAAACTGTAAAGAGTTTCTTACTACTTGCTTACGTATCTTTCAGATATCCGGGGAACAATTTTGTAGTATACACGGGAGATATTGACGCTTCTCCAGACGAAATTCTGAGACGAGCAGAACAAAGATTTAATATTACCTTAAATGAGCCTGTTGAGTTTGTATATCTGCATAAAAGAAAATGGGTAGAGGCAAACATGTATCCGTATTTTACGTTACTAGGACAGAGTCTTGGATCCATGTACTTAGGGATGGACGCATTACAACAGTTAGTTCCTGGTAAGTGACAAAGAATGTAGAATTAGAAAACTTGGGTGGACTATTTTTGTGTGTATACAGTATAGACTATTTTGGATTTTCGCTTAGATCTTTTTAACGCTTTCTTACGTGAGAGTAAAACTTAGTATCTACGTTTTTCACTGAAAGACTTTGAAATATGAATGAATTTTTGTAAGTTCTTTAAAAAATTATCTAATTCCTTACTGTAAAAATTGATTAATTAATATTAATTGAACTCAACAATCGTTATACTGCCTTTGAAATTGTATGTTTCTGGTTTTAGTTGTCACGAAGAGATTGCAGTTTGAAAATAGGTTTAAAAATCGGAAAAAGAACTGAGAAGAGGTTTCTTTTTCTTTTAACTTATGAATCTTTCCTATCCTATACTCATCACCTCACGTGAAACCATAGCCATCTCTAGTAGTAGGCCGCGGCGTTCGAGTTGGCAGCGCTGTAATTGCTTCAGTACTAAGTGCTGCTGCACAGAAGTACAAACTGCAGCTGCAGTATTTATATATTAGGGTGGCATGGCAAACATGATATATAGCTTTTTGACCATTTTCTGACTTTGCGCTCCAGTAGTTGATCTCTGATATTTATATGCTGGAAAAAGTTGACAGTGAGTTACTTAAAAATTCCCTAAGAAGCAGTTTATATTTCGTTTTCACCAGTGAACAGTAAGTACTTTAACTGTAATTTATAAGGTTGCAATTTGCTTGCCTGTGTAAATGTGTATGCCATGTTTTGCCATCCTCATATAGATTTATTTTATGCATTGGGTAAAAAAAAATTGCAGTTTTTTTAAGTGACCTATAGATCTTCTATCTCTTATATAATCAGTGAACTAAATACTTGTATCAAATGAATTAAAAAACGAAAGTGGCAGTTCATCAACCTCTAGCCCAAACAGCTGTACCCAAAAGCTTGAATTTTGGATATTATACTTCTTTTATGGTGTAGAGATAGGATAAAAAATGATCTCGAGAAATGCGGATCCGAAAACGTTAAGAGGCTTAATTTCTTTATCAATCTCAACAGTCGTAGAACTTGTAAGTGTAAAATTCAATTCCCAAGAAGAAAAAGGGAAACAATTAATTTCTCAAAGAATGGGTTAAGAAGCAGTAGAATTGGAGTTATTCAAGTTGAAGACGTAAGATTATTCCGCATATAAAATCCTCATTTGTAATAACACATGTTTGTACGTTTTGCAAAATTCCTTTTCTAAGGAGAAAGAGAATAAATCGGTTTTTCAGAGAATGGCAGGTTTTACTGTGATGTTGTTTTACTTGACTTCTGAAGTGTTGGACATTATGACACAATACTTGAAATATATCCAACTAGGAATTTAGATCAAAATTGTATTAGCATTTGGTCTTTACAGTACAACCAGATTTCTTCCAAACGGGATTAAACACATTAAACATTGTTTTGGAGAGTATTCCATACGGAAAGTGCTGGGAGGGGGGAAGTCACAAACAATTGAAAAACAGAAGTGTTGTAAAGAAGTTTAGAATTGCACATAAAAATTGGTTTGCACTATTTGTCCTCACACAGCACGCCTCTCCTTATTACATTTTCTTGCATGGCCTCTGTATTCTTAAAGATACTTAATAGAAAGTTAGCAAGAACTTGAATTATAATATGTCTTTATAGGAGAATCATTTAAATTTCGTTAAATCCGTTATGTAGATATCTTTAAATTACAAACAATCTTCAATTACAAATCTGAACAAGTCTTGCTTAACAGCACTCAGACATGTAAAAGTGGTATCAATTGAAGCGGAAACTCTAAAAGTTTTGTTTTGGTAAACATCACTCATATGTGCCCAATTGAGTTCCTTTTGTTATGTGATACATATCTAGTCTATAGTTCATTTCTTGCCATACACGTTATAACATTAGACGATCCACTTATGCAATGGCTTCTGTGATGCTAATACAAGATTATGGGTGGTAGTTGGTAAAGGTAGCCGATACACGTGTTGTTTGACAAAACTCCAGAAATAAAAAGTTACAGGGTGTAAGGTCGGGAAATGTGCAGGCCAACGTAAACTCTTACTATTATCTCTACCAGCACGCCCAACCATTTTGGTAGTTGCCTATTCAGTTCACGTCTGAGTAGAAGTGAGGTGGAGCTTTATCGTGTTGATAAATGAAGCCGAGATGTCCTATTGTAGTTGAGAAAGAAGCCATGTTCATAACATTTGGAGGTGCGAAGTCCCCATGATTATCCTCGTTGAAGAAGAAATGTTCATACACCTTTTTATGGCTGGTAGCACAAGAAATATTCACCTTGGTGACTTGAAACTCCAACACACAAAACGCCATACTGTCTGAATTTGCAGTCATTTTCACTCGTATCACCCTAATTTCCTTTTCTATTGATACTACTTTCAGTGTCTGAGTGTTGTTAAGCGAGATTTGTTCAGGTTTATAATCGGGAAGATCATTTGTAATAATACTATATATACAGGGTTATTACAAATGATTGACCTGATTTCATAAATTCACTGTAGCTTAATTATTGGGCATATTGTCATAACACTGTGCAGACGTATTGGAAAATTCTAGAAGTTCGCGGTGCAGCATGTTCCTATCAATCCGATGGAAAGCACTGTTGGTGCGAACTCTCAGTTCTGTTAGGTTTGTTGGTAAAGGAGACCTAAACACATTGTAACTTTCATATACCCCCCCCCTTCCTCCCACACACACAAAACGCATGAGGTTAGGTCCGGAGAGCGCCATGACACGAATTGTTGATATCATCATCCCCATCACGACCGATCCATCAGTTTTTCAATCTCCTATTTAGTTACTGTAGGCCGACCAGTTGATTCTCCCTTACAGAGGCATCGTCAAGCTGTAAACTGTGCATACTATCGCCGAATAGACTTGGCAGTTCGTGGATCTTTGTTGAATTTCGTTCGTGTCATTTCACTGTTATGACAGACTGGTCTGAATGACATCCGATCACAATGTAAGTTTTCTCTGCGCCTGTTGCCATTTGAATAAATGCTCACTGCTGCGATCTCATGACAGAAACCAGAAGCGAACCTGCAACACACACTTAAAAAAAATTTTAAAAAACTTTTTTTTTTCAATACGATGCAAAGTTTTGTGACAGTATGTCCAATAATAAGCTAGAGTGATTTTATGAAACCGGGTCAAACATTTGTAATAACCCAATATATATATATATATATATATATATATATATATATATATATATATATATATATATATAGATAGATAGATAGATAGATAGATAGATAGATAGATATAGGAATACATTTATATTTAACAACAATGAGTTCCGAAAGTGTACGAAATTGTTCTGCATTGTATAGTCTTGTCTGTACTGCGTTATGGATTTCTAGAATCTTCATGAATCTTCGAAATTCCTTCCCACATATTTGATTTCGTATATAACTTTTATAGCAAAGTATTCCGGAAAGATGCAACAGGCACTAAATTCTTTCACCAGATTGAGTATATATATATATATATATATATATATATATATATATATATATATATATAAACGAATGCTAAAACTTGAAAGAATTTCTTTCGTAAAGCCTCGAAACTATGTTCAAATGACGGTGATGAATAACTGAAATAAACCTTTTATTAAATATCGGAAAGAAAAATTTATATGTAGTTGAAACACAAATCAAAACTGATAATGCCAATACAAAGCATACTAAAACATTGGTGGGCATGCTCTGTTTGATTTTTATTTATTTATTTATTTATTTATTTATTTATTGAGTGACTTACTTACTTACTTACTTTCTTTCTTTCTTTCTTTCTTTCTTTCTTTCTTTCTTTTTCTTTCTTTCTTTCTTTCTTTCTTTCTTTCTTTCTTTCTTTCTTTCTTTCTTTCTTTCTTTCTTTCTTTCTTTCTTTCTTTCTTTCTTTCTTTCTTCCTTTCTTTCTTTCTTTCTTTCTTTCTTTCTTGCTTTCTTTCTTTCTTGCTTTCTTTCTTTCTTTCTGTCTCTTTCTTTCTTTCTGTCTTGCTTTCTTTCTTTCTTGCTTTCTTTCACCACAGCATTAGCGTCTTTGAAGAACATAGGGAAAAACATAACTGAATACACAAGCTTTCTTCACCAATCTGCTAATTTTGTGTGTATTTATCTATCAGAGTCTTATATGAATACCAAAGCAAACATGCATGATGAAAAAGAACATACACATTAGACCAAATATATATATATATCCTTAGCTCCAAGTATACCGTACTCCAATAATAGGTCTTTCAAGACGCTTATTAGATACAAAATACAATACTGATAAAGTAGAAGTCATCAAATAGTTTTCATCAACCATTGAAAATCAGTCGTATAAAAACTTTTTTTTTTTTTTTTTTTTTTTTTTATTTGAGTGGAGGAGTTAACTTCCGATATGATTGCTATGGACAGAAGTTGGAATAATTCACATCAACTTCATCGTTACAACCTCGAACGATACGCAGTGGTTTAAGATATTTACAACATGAAGAAACTCGCACTCGAATCCTCAAGTTGCTTGTGGTTATAGTATGTTAGTGCAGTGGTTTCCAACTTTTTTGGGCTGACGATACTTTTCTGAACGCCTATGACGTCACGACATACTTGTTTGAATTTTTATTAATAATAGTAATAAAAAATTATAATGGTGTAAAATTATAAGTTTCTACAAAGTAGTGACTATATAGTACTGAACATTGTTGCCGCCACTGGAGGCATTGACTGGTACAATCTGTCTCAAAATTGTTTTAATTAATTATTTAATGTTCCTTTATTTTTAAATGCTAAAATTTCGCGAAACACCCTCCTAATGAGACCGCGACACACTGGTTAGGAACCATTATTAATGTACTTCCCATTCATCCTATTTTTCATTATCCACATGTTTTCTTGTGTTTTGACAATGGTTCTAAAATTCAACGGTTGATGATTATTTCATAAACTGTAACACAGAAGAAAGAAAGAAAGAAAAAAAAAAGATCTCTAAGTTTACTTATACGACAGCTTTTGAAGCGGTTTATATTAAGAATAGAAAATCATGAACAAGACTGTCCATGTGGTCATTTCAAAGGATGCTGTGGGTAATCTATATGCTTTCTGAAAAGTGTATTCACATGGGATCAAATAGTATTTTGTTCTGTATTTTGTGAGTACGTTGTCAATGTACATGAAATGTATTTTTATTTATTACAGATATCTACATAGATACAATGGGTTATGCATTTACTCTACCCTTGTTCAAATATCTTGGAGAATGCAAAGTTGGCTGCTACACTCATTATCCGACAATCAGCACTGATATGCTACGACGTGTATCCAGTCGTACAATAGGATATAATAATCGTTCATTTGTAGCACGGAATCCTGTTTTAAGTGGTTTGAAATTGCTTTATTACAAAATGTTCGCTAGTTTATATAGTACCGTAGGACGTTGTGCGGATATTGTGATGGTGAATTCTAGCTGGACTGAAGATCATATTAATAACTTGTGGAAGTGTCCATTGAAAACTCATCGTATCTATCCCCCATGTGACGTAGAGGACTTAAAGAGTTTGCCTTTGAAAGACGACGACGAGAAGAAGATAAAGAAAATAGTGTCAGTGGCACAATTTCGTCCTGAGAAGGACCACCCACTCATGTTACGATCCATGTACCAGCTGAGACAAATTTTATCAGAAGAAGACTGGGACAATGTGAAACTTATATTTATTGGTTCGTGTCGCAATGAAGAAGATAAAGTGAGAGTGAAAGATATGCAGGATTTGTGTAAACACTTATCACTAGAAAATAATGTGGAGTTTAAGTTGAATATTCCATACGCAGAGATGAGAACTGAGTTACAAGAAGCAACAATAGGTCTTCATGCTATGTGGAATGAACATTTTGGAATAGGTATTTATCTTTTAATTCATTTTTGTTTTATCCCTTATCTTCAGCGTAGGAACTAGGAATTTATATTAATATTTCCAAGGATAGTCATCATCATTATCCTAAGTATTCTCTCAATATAGGGGTAAAAGTAGAACTGGATTTAGTGAAATATTGGTTTAAAAAAAAAAAAAAAAAAAAAGCTATATCTCTTTTGAAAACCATATATTCGCAGTCGTACGTGGGAGATCGTTATTAAGCTTTGTCTTAAAGGAGACTCTCAAGTGGGCAAAGAAGGTTCTCACTCATTGAATTCCATCTATGGATAAGAATACAGGACTTCTAAAAAAGGAAATGGATGACCGAGTTCCTGAACTGACTATTAAAGCACAATGAAATCTTCAATACCTTCAATCGGTTGTTTGGTTGATTTGGAGTGTAACGTCCCTTTCAGCACCGAGGTTATATGGGACATGAACCTACAGCTTAACGTGAAATCCGAACATTAGCTTCCACCGGGAATCGAACCAGGGTTTCCCCCAACAAAGGCGCGTAAGTTAACCATATAGTTACGAGAGAGTTCTAATGTTTTCAATTGTAGTCATATCAATTGTATGAAACCACATTTTATTTCTATTGACATCCGCTTGATTCAGTTTAAACGATACTGAAAACTTCTGGAACCGATTACGTGGAAGACATCTCTTCTTCGAAGGCAATTGGCACTGAACACAGATTTGTCTGTTATGTAATTATTTCTAAGTAATTACCTTTACAATCGTGAAGAAGACTTACATTCTGTTATCAAGGTAGAAGAATATGAATCAGTTTTATAGTATAAACAATATATAAATGTAAAATGAAAAACACAGTTGAACTGTATTTTAACAATGCCGTGTGAGTATGTGAAAATCAAAATACAAGTATGATAGGTTTGTATCAGCAACCATCATTGCTCCTACAGTGTCCAGATTTCCTGTTTATCAATGCTGAACACAACTTCCATTAAAAGTCCATCTTTGAGCGAACTTTCCGGATCAATACATTGAAAATCCATCATTCAGACTCATATTTTCGTTTGGAAAGAGGTGGGAACAGTCTTATTTCTTTATTTTGCCCTCCAACCATAAATCCTGATTAAATCGCCTATATCATTCTACCCGCTTCCTTCGTTTTTTATTTATTTATTTATTTATTTAATAATAACAGTGTTAGTGAGTGGACGAGCACGTGTGTGAGAAATTGTGAAAGCTACACGTAATAATAGATGTGATGACCCCAATTGCTTTGTAGACTCCACAGCGGCGGTCCATTTAAAGTAGTTATTGATGAGATCTGTGGGCAGAAAACTCCATTATTCCCGAAGAGCTATTTTTTGCTGCTGTAGGTCAATGGAAGGTGGATAACAATTACTGTTCATTTGCTTAAGGTGTATCCGACACATATTCGACCGGATTTAAATTGGCTGTGGCCATTCCATGCGAGTAATATTCTCTGTCAAGGAAGTCGAAACTCTATGTACACGGGTATTATCGTCCATGAAACTGTATTCCAGACGAACAGTACTTCTAAACTTAATCCAGAATCTCATCTATATATCTGCGAACGATCAGAGAACCAGCCTAAATGAGTGCGGGTTCCAATCATAATCATGTCCGACACCAGCACTTCCTCCTCTTCTCGTTCACCATAATGAATTCTGTCTCTGATATTCAGCGAATGGTTTCTTGTATTTGGCTTTTCTCGCGTAAGTTCACGTCGTGAATCGGTTTGAAGGTTGAGCTCTGGCTCATCTGTGAATAAAATTGTAACCGAGACTTGATCATCCGAATGATGTTCACACTATTCCAGTTTCTTTTTTTTCTTTTTTTTTTTTTGTGTGTGTGTGGGGGGGAGAATGGCAGATGTTGCAAAACGAGATCTTTCTTTCATAAAGCTCCTGAGATACAGTAGATCTTGACGCAATCGGGCCTGTGGTCGCAGCGATCTCTGAAGTCAATTGAGACGTGGGGATAAGGTGAGGTGGCACCTGGCGATTATGTTGTGGATTTATGGACCTTGCACGACTTGACGAGGTCTTCGCGATACATTACGTGTCCGGTGAATTGATAATACACTTTTCGGGATATTCAGGGCTCTTGATACTTCTACCTTTGTCTCCTGCCTCCATTCAACCAAGCGCTTTTCACTTCAGAAAAGTGTAGTCTTTGAGCTATGACGGTGTTAAGGGAGCATAACTAGTGTATAAAAATATGACTAATCAAAAATTAATTTGTTTTCTCCGCTCTATCCATTATTTCATGTACATTGAAAAATCGCATAAAAGTTCAACTTTAAGATTAAAACCACCTATAAATACAGAATATTCTTTCGTAGTTTAAATAAAATAAATACAACTAAGTACCTTACATATTGTCTTCCTTCATTTAAAAAATACATAAATAAAAATAAGGTACTTCCGTTTTATGTTATCCGACCTAAAAATAACAGTGGATGAGTTTGATATAAAAATAAAAATAAAATATTAACTTGTGGTGAAGATTTTTATTTTTAAACAAGTTTGTACAGCTTTAGCATGTAAGAGTATAAGGAAAAACGTGAATTTAACGTTTACAAGGTTTTAATTATCCATTCCATATCATTTTACTGTTTTGTATGAAAATGTATACAAATTCTTGATGTTATAGTAGTTAATGCACTAACTCTAAAAGCCACCTGTTATATACAGGGGTTGGACAAAAAAATCCAAAACGTTTGCAAAAGTGTGAAAATTATACTTAGTATGGTGTGGGCCTCCTTTTGCGTCCAAAACAGCTTGGATCCGACGTGGAAAGGACGTATACAGCTCCTGAATCCTGGTGTGTGGAATTTTGTACCATTTGTTCCTCCAAAACATGCTACAGTTTCTTAAGGGATGCTGGTGGAAGGCAATGAGACCGAACACGCCTTTCTAACTCAGATCACAATGGCTCAATGATGTTCAGATCTGGTGATTGTCGGACCCAGGGGAGGTGTGATAGCTCCTGGTCATGCTCCTCAAACCATGATTTCGCCGTTTTTGCAGCGTGCAGGGTGCCAAATCATCGTGGTAGATGCCATCACTATCAGGGAACAATATTTGGGCCATGGGTAGAACCTAGTCCCCCAAAATGGCCTCATACGCCTTAGCATTCATCATTCCATGCAGGTCTATGATGGGACTTGCAGAAAACCACGATATCACTGCCCATACTGTAACAGAACCACCCCCATGCGTTACAGTTGGGACCAGGCAGTCTGTATCATAGGCCTGCGACGGTTCTCCATACGTAAATACGACCGGTTGTTGGAAACAAGGTGAAGGTCGATTCATCGGACCACATTACGTGTTTCCACTGCTCATGAGTCCACGCCTTGTGGTCCTTGCACCACTAGATACATCTCTTCGCATTTATTGCTGTGACCAGGGGTTTGGCGATAGCGGCCCTGTCATGAATTTTCATTTTATGAAAAAGTTCCCGTAGCACTGTTTTCGATGAAACCGGGCTCTGTAGGCCGGAATTGAGTTCAGATGTAATTTTCATTGCAGTGGTCTTCTTTTTAGCTGCTACAATCTGTTTTAATGCCCTTCGGTCCCTATCTGACAGGATTGTCTTTCGACCACTGTTGTGCTTTGCAGACGTCGTTTGCCCATGAATTGTGTATGCCCTCGTGACATTGGACACAGAGCCTTTCGATACCCGCAAAATGTTTGCCACTGTTGCCACTGAAGCTCCAACCAGACGGGCACCAACGATCATGCCTCTTGGGAAGTCTGTCAGATCGCCCATTTTACAACACCATTTTCACACCACGACACTTACAGATGAACTGGTTATTGCTGATGGAAGAGGAAGGTCCACATAACCCACTGAAAACAAAAATCGACCGGCAACCGCAACACGTGTTGTACAGTGGAGGGCCAAACTTACGTGTCCTATATGAAGTGTTTTTAGATTTTTTTTGTCAACCCCTATATATATATATACATAATCTTCTGCTTTGTTGCTAATATATATAAACTTTAACTTCCAAAGATAGGCCCGAAACAGCTTCTTTGTTCTCGTGGCATTCTCTGATGCGCTCCTTTATTCTAGTGCTAATATTTCTTTTCGTCATATGAATTGAAAGGCGTCACAAGCGCAATAAACTTGATATATACCACTTAGGCTAGCTTTGTTCAGAAAATAATTTTTGTGTTGACTTAAAGATTTTCTTCTTTTTTTTGGGGGGGGGGGGGGATTAAAACTAACTTTAAGATTGTCTTTTTTAGCTATTTTCTTCAGTTTGTGCGCTGTCGCCGGGTACAAAGAATGTAAGATCAGGGGAGATGTCTTGTTTACAGATTTCTCCTGCTCGATTTTCCCTCATCTTAAAAATGGATTGGTCTTTTTGTTTTCATGTTTCGATCATAACAGAATTGTACCTATTAATAGACCTTTGATTTATTATTCTATTCAGTTCTTCTTTCAAGTCTTCCTGAAGTGTTGTTAGTCTAAAGACCCTCATAAACATGTTTATTTATATGTTGGCTTTTGTCTGCCACGGGTGCTGTGAATTTCTCTTTAGGAATATATTGCTTGCTAAAGATTTCCAGTATACTTTACATTGGGAATTTATTGAATTTTCTGAAAAAAAAAAAAAAAAGTAATGTTCGAAAGAATTGTTACTTTTCTTCTCAATCGTAATAGAATTGGTACTTTTTTCGTGTCAGTGCTACAAGATGATTGAGCTGATCATTTTTTTTACACGACCATTGTGAACACCGAAAAAGAAAGCCATGAGGAGGACTGGTATACGATTATTACGAATTATATTAATAAAAACAAAAAATTAAGATTACAAATGCTTTATTAATACTTTAAAAAATAATAATAATAAAAACACACAGGAAGAAAAACTGGAAGTTAAAATTTGTATATATCGGCAACAATGTTAAGTATGGCAACATTACTCATACAGGATTTAAACTTACGGTGGTCGGAAGATATATAGATAGCAGAAGATCGCAGGACTATATATTATTTAATAAAATACAGAACAGGTGGCTTTTAAGGTTAGTTCACTAACTACTATAACATTAAGAGTTTGTATGTTGTAAAGTTCTCCCTGTATAGGTGTAGGTAGAGCTTGGTAAAATAAATTTTAGTTCGGAATCATCAACTACCGGCCTTCATTATACTGTATAAAAAAAATCCTCTATAAACAATATTTTACAGAAAGACTACAATGATATAACTTCTCTAATATAAGATAGAGAAAAGTGACCCAAGATCCGAGCAGCCTAGGGTAGGACTTCCACGGAGCTCCGAAGCAAACTAGGTGGAGTGGAGTAGGTATCTCCAGTGCTCCGAAACAAGCAGAGAAGGGCTTAAAAGCCACAGAGCTCTGAGCACGCTAAGTAAGGTTGGGAATCCCGACAGAACTCCAAACTAAGCGGGAGGAAAGGAAGCCTAGAGTTCCAAAGCAAACTAGAGACTTTGGATTAGGTATTTCCTAGAGCTCCGAGCAAGCTAAAGGAGGGATTGACCAGCGGAGACTGATAGTTGTCCAGTCTATGGAATCCTCTTGTTATATAGGCGCTCCAGGTGAAGTGATGGCGCTGCTGTCTCCGTCTTCTGCAAATGTAGTACTCCATAGTAAGGTGCACATGGTTGTTTATAAATAGGAGCACGTGTAGAATGTTTGTAAACAGAAGCACGTGGTACATTACAATATATTTTCACACTACTGTTTGTTAAAATATTAACATGTGAATATGAGCGTAGAGGATGTTCTTAAGCCTTAGTCCCGAAAAAGAGTAACCGTGAGACGAACTGAAAATATGGTCAAGAATTCTTTTAAAAAGGAACATTATCCAGGTTAGTTTTTAATATATATTGCAATGTGTTGCATACGCTCAATTATTAATTATAAACGTAATTTTTGACTTCTGGGAAATGAATTAGGAATAAGCTTTACTATATATATAATGTAAGAACATGATTTCTCTTTACTATTATTTGTTTCTTGTAGGTGTAGTTGAGTGTATGGCTGCTGGTTTGATTATGGTTGCTCATCGTTCTGGTGGGCCACAAATGGATATCATTGTAGAGTCTGACGGAAGTCGCAATGGATTTTTGGCTTCCAATGAAGCGGAGTATGGTGAGATTATTGCTCACATTTTGAAAATGCCTTCCGAATGGAAACAAGTGATAAGAGAAGCAGCAAGGTTAGTTGTAAACCTCTTTAGTCATGAAAGCACTTGTTACGCCAGTTTTCCTATGTGAGATTTATGTTTTGCTATTTCCTTCGTTTTCGTGTTTTTTTTTTTTTTTTTTCTTTCTTTCTTTCTTCCCTCATGAACCTGACAGTTGCCAATGATGATAATAGTGTGAGTGAAAAATACTGTGCATTTACACACAAATATATATTCCTTACTCACTTAGTTTAAGTCTGAGGCACTGTTGGAGTTTTTGCTAGTTGCCGTTATTATTTATAGAATAATTTCAGCTAGTTCTTGATATTGTAAATACACCCTACGTTAATTACTAATTCAATGTATAGAAACTTTTTAGCTTAATGTGTTGTGTATATTAACAGGGAAAAGATTGATGAATTGAGTGTATGGTTAAGTATCCAGCAGCGTTATATTGCATCGTATTGTACTGCAAGAAGTATACTACAAAATATTAACGAACCTAAATAACCTGTAGCTTACTAAAGTTTCTAATATAGTAGTCAAATTCAAAGTTTGTTTTAACCAAGCTTTCGAATAAATCTCTGAGTCGTGCGTACAGATTATAATGCGAGAAGTAAGTGAAACCTTAATTAATAAGACAGTAAACTGTTCGGTTTATATCAGAGCGAATTAGAAATACCACTGTTTTTGAAAACGACACTAGAAGACGCGTCTGGTGTCGTAAGCAGTAATTTGTCTGAAGTAGGCAAGTGTCGTCTAATGGCGCCTATATAAAACCTCTACTGGGAAGAATATGTCATAGCTCTTTTCCATGTTCATTTTTCCTACATATGCATAGCGAAGCTAGTGTCGAGAGAATGGGTTCTCACCTGTAGTGGCTACTGCGAAAGCTTTTTTTTGGCCTCTTACTTAAACAAGAATTTCGTGGCGAAACGGCCGCCCGCAAAAAAAAAAAAAGAAAAAAAAAAGAAAAAAAGAAAAGGGCTTCAAAAAATGTGACACCCCCGTGCTGCAGGGGATCTGCCAATTGGCGTGCCAGGAAAATCTTTCGACCCAATGTGCGATGGGCCAGCTATTCAATTTGGCCCTCTAACTGTGAACGCAGCCATTCGTAAGCTGCTTCTACAGAGATGCGTTTGTAAGACACGCTTTCACCATCTGCTCCACGTCATTGTGGAACGAAAAACGAACTGCAGAAAACTGTATGAAAAGTACCTGGTGGGGTGTAAATGGCAGAAAGTCGTCACGATGGGTGAAGCATACATTTATCTAACTGCTGGTGGTCACATTCAGACGTTAACATACCATTACAGCAATGTTAAGGGCGGCTTAGCTTGGTTTGTGACTGGTGGAAAATTTCTCGTGCGGGTTTACGAGATTCAGTTGTGCGGGTAAGTTACTGATAAGCAGGATTGATCAAAACGTGAAAATGAATGCAAGATACATCCAGGAATCCATTATGACACTATTTTTTGGATTGATATCCCACAGTTGTATGGAACGGACGCCAACCTGGTAAGAATCCATATGGGCCAAGCTTCAAGTCGTACCATCAGAACATCATCTAATTTTTATCGAGAAATTGAACGGAAATTAGGGATTTGCATCATTACGCTTCAAGACATTCTTGTGAACAGCCCTAATGCAATTCCTATGGATCTCTGTGGCATTATCCTGTTGGAACAAAGTCTCCAACATCAATATCCACGCAACCTCGCTGGTCTCTGGAAAGCGTACAGGGAGTAGTGGGACCGAATTCCCTTGCTTGTGCTTCGCCGCTCAAATGAAAACTTTAGAGTCGGGCGATAGTCTACAGTACTGAAAAAAAAAAAAAGTGAATATTCTTCAAAATCGGTTTGTTATAAGCCGAACAACCTCCTATAAAAAGAGCAAAATGTACCGAGATAAGCGATGACAAGTGAATAACTAATTTTTTTTTTATCGGTTTTAACAGAAATAACTGTAAACTGGAAATAGCCGTGCGTTCGTCCTGTCTAGAACAACAAGCAACATTATACAACTTTGGGGAGACAGGTTATTTCAGAGCACGTCACTTTACAATGCAGAGAACATGTCGTTTTTATCAAGATCGGAAGAGATGGTGTTACCCTGTTGATACCTCTGACACTCTTTTTATATATAACAAATAATTTTCCCTTTGTTTCTTGTTTTATTATTTAGATAATAAATTGTAATCCCGACTTTGTTAATAATTAATTATATATATTAAGGATGTTCTAAGAAGTAGGATCGAAATTTTAAAGATCTGTTGAAAAATCGGGTTCTATGAATAGAATTTCAGAATTCATATTTTAAGTTTTAAGCTTTGTGCGAATATATATTCAGCTGTAATGATTTGTATGGAGTTCTATTTAATTGCAAAAGAATGAAATATATATATATATAAAAAAAAAAATCATCACACAGAAACTGTATTACAGAAAGAAGTCAGATATTAACTATATTTATAATGGGGCTTATGGATACTCACGTGTCACTTGTGATTTAATATATATATATATATATTACTGTTTTTAAGATAGCTTAGCCTCATTGCAGCAAATTGATTTTGGAGTATTTGTAAAACACTGACCCCAAAAATAATATTTCCGTAGCTGAAATCCACGATAATAATTTCCCCTATTTGCGTGTGGTCTTATTTCGAAAAGAGCAATATTAAGCACTTTGTTTATAATAAAGCCTATAGGAGATTATGTCACTTCCAAATATTTTTATTTACAGTAGATGGTCAAAGAACTTGGTTTTTGGTATTATGCACAATTTATCATTGTGAATGACAATAAATGTGGATATAGTAATAATTTATTTAGTTTGAAACTAGTTACTAGGAAATTGTCAGAATAGGTGTCTACTTCCTTCTTTTGTATTGCTCTTAAAAGAAATAGCAGGGCCGGGCTAATTGTAACACTTATATGCAGGATTGTCTTGTTTAAACCAGCTGCCCCCCCCCCCCCCCCAAAAAAAAAGTTTTTTTTTTAAAAAAAGAACGAAAACTGCTTTAAATCATGTGAACTTCATGGTGACGTTTCCACATATCAAAGCATCTGCATTCGTTTTATCTCTGAATACCACTCCTTCTAGCTTTAGAACTTCTTATGTACAATAAAAGACAAATTCTGACCAAAGCATATATAATCTAATAAATAATAACGTTACAGTTTCAGTAAAATATTTGCGCCTTCATCAGATACATTATCTCATACATTATACATCAGATAATGTGTCTGATGAAGGCAAATATATTTTGCCGAAACTGTAACACTATATTATTTATTAGATTATATATGCTTTTGTCAGAATTTGTCTTTTATTGCATAGTTTTATGTCATTTTCACCTTTTAATCAAGGCGTCCCATGTTCAGTTCTCGGTCAAATCCCAACCCTTCTTTCAAGTGTAAACTAAGTAGCGGTTCGGATGTTACTTTAAGCGAAAGTCTTCTCCTTGGTAACCTCAGTATTACATAAGGAAGAAGCGAAGCCAAATTATATATTTCTGCTTGCCTAAATGCCTGTTGTTTTATAAAGAAGTCAAGATTGCTTAAATATATTGATAGAAATTGGCAAAATTTATCGGCTGCTTACGTGACTTCCAACATTAGCTTTGATTGGACTTTAATTTTATTGCATGATATCTACATACTAAATTTGTAATTTAATTTAATACCTCAAATTTAGCGTACTGATTATGATACGATGAGCGTAAAATTTTACATGCAAAACAATAACGGGTTTTTCCGGTTATTGCTTTGCATTTAAAGTAATAACAGGATTTTCCCGGCGGCTAAGGCAGAAGTTGCCCGATTTAAGAAATTTACTGACCGGACCACCCAACTTTATAATGATACGAGAAAGTCCCGATTTCCGAATAAGAGAATCTATTAATGTTGGAGTGAAGTGGGTGGAACTTCCAAGCCCAACTGAATAACAATTTCTCTCGGATGTAAGCCCAGAAGCGGTTTGGATTCCGCTTTAAGATTACGTGACCCCTTTCGTCATAACCCCGTTGTTGCATAACACCAAGTCGAAACAAACTTATTTCTGTCTATATGTAATATAAATACATAGAGCAAATTATTAAAAAAAAAAAAAAAAAAAAAAAAAAGGTTTAAGCCAAAAAACACTTTTTTTTTTTAATGTTTTTGCCAACCCTGCTTATATGCCTTTCGAATGGAAACAGTAATAAGAGAAGTACCTAAGGTAGTTGTAAACCTGTTTGGCCATAAGGTCAATTACTACATCATTGAGGTTTATAATTCGTCATTTCTTTCCTTTCCGTACATTTTTTCCTCAAGAACTCAACAGTTGCCAATGATGATAATTATGTGAGTGAAAATACATGTGCACTTATACACCATTATATATATTCCTTACTCACTTAGTTTAAGTCTGAGGCACTGTTGGATTTTTTGTTAATCATCATCATTATTTGTAAAATTATTTTCAATCAGCTAGTTCTCGATATTTAAAAACAAAAATGAATTTAAACAGAGAATTAAAAAAGAATGGAAACAAAAACTACAACAATGTAGGGATAACAGTAATGAAATTGAGCAAGATGATGGCGAGAAACATCGTTTACACATAATGGAGAAAAGATGTCAGACCAATATGTAATTTGATTTTGTGCCCTATTTTTCAAATCGTCGGTTTTATAAATTCACTACATATACAGAGTACATTAAAGCAGTGATTCTGAATATGGGCGTTAATGTCCTCCAGGGAGCATTTTCGTTTCCAAAGAAGGCAGTGAAACAAGGGGCGATAGACTATTTAGGGTGCGTTTGAGATTTAATGATCTGTTAGACATTATTCGATAATTTGTATGCATTTTACAAATTATCAAAAGTTTAGACTTTGTATTATTATTATTATTATTATTATTATTATTATTATTATTATTATTATTATTATTATTATTATTATTATTATTATATAATGATGTGAAGATATCCAGCCGCCATAAAAATTCTGATATTATAGCTTAAAAGTATCGGTCAAAGAAACGATCATTGGCCCCTTTCTTTTGGAAAGTGGGTAGGGCATATATGTTTAAAATATGTAAGTGAAATAAAAAGCATTTTTACGAGGACAGATTATGAATTCTTAAAATTAGCCTTGAAGAATACAGGGCTGATTTTAAAAATTGAGCCTTTTTCTGATTCTTAGACTGTTCCTTCAAGTCTTACGTTCAGCGTTGTGTGTGGATGAATTGTGTTAAAATTATGGGGTGCAGGCGCTCAGAACAATCGCATTTACTCAAGGGGACGTAGGCCCGAAATGGTTGAGAACCACTGCACTAAAGAATTAAATAGATCATCCAATGATATGTGTACCCTTTATTCTACAGTGGTGCCCAATAACCAACGAAGCATGATCGTAGGTTTACATAATAATTCTCACTGCAAAAGACTCGCAAAAACTTACGAACGGTAATCTCAAAATATTTCGGCTGGCAAGGTCAGCAGTCCAATGGTATATTGTAAGTAGAAACGCCGCCATGAATTTATTTATTTATTTTCTTGAATTCGTCCATGGTTATGCATAAGATACAGGAGTCAGCACCCTGAAAGTAGTCTAGGTAGTAGATCTCTAAAAAGCAAAATTGACACGTAGTTTCAAAGGGTCATTTATAAAATACTAAATTGTTCCTATTCCAAAAAACTGTGTACGCGCAAACGAGACAGATCACCATCATGGTTTTTAGCTGTTGCTACTAATTTTATGTGGGCTATATTACGCCCAATCCATCTCTCTGGAATGAGTCCAGAATTTAAAATAAATAAATAAATAGATAAGAAACATAGTCTTCCTTTAGTCTTCGTTATTAATGTAGTTGATATTTTACTCTTTTTGTCGAAATAACTACATTTTTTCTCGCGGAAAAATATTTATTCATGTTCATTAACCTCAGATGAAACTAGTGTTTTGGAAAATGCATATTTCATTCTTTGACTCAATCCTTCTATATATGAATAAAGTAGCAGGACGTAATTAAAACAGTCCTTACGGTGCACATATACGTTATTATTTAACTTTTTTCTCTCGTTCTGTAGGTCTTCCGTAGAAAGGTTTTCAGTTCATGAATTTGAGAAGAGTTTTCTGAGAGCAGTAGATCCTTTCTTCAGCAGAAGCTGACAATATAAGAAGCTGGAACAAGTACCACCGATGTTTGAAATACAACAGTCTTGATATTTTTATACATACAGCGTAATGCTTTTTCTGGAAAATAGGACTTCTAAGACAGAGTTAATAAAATCAGCACCAAAGCAATATGTTAGACAGTTGTTTCTCTCTCATTCCTTTAAATGTTTATTAATATGTCGGTATTTGCGCCTGGGAAAATATTTTTTATTGAAATATTGTGTGTTGAAAGTGCCCTTGCAGTGTCTGATGTAATATTATAGACTGTTATCAGCTTTCATCGGAAGAAAGAATGCTAACCAGTTGCTTACCAGAAAAAGTTTAAAACATTATCACAACACTATAAGAGCTTTTGCTAAACATTTCATCAGAAAAAGAAGGGAAGAAAAACGGAAAACAAAGAACAACCTGTGATGTCCAGTTGGGCACCATATTCGAATGCAGCTACCATTTCAACTGATTGCATTGCAACTTGGCACCCAACTGGTCATTTCATAATTCTTTCTTCCTTCCCCTCTCTTTGTGATAAGCGTTAAGCAAAATACTTTAGTGTTGTATAATAATGATTTTACAACTTTCTAGTAAGTTTATGTATAGAAAGGGTCCTGAGAGAGAGTGGCAATAGTATTGGTGATTCTAAGCAAAAAAAAGTTGGTATGAACATGGGTTCGATTTTTGAACGATAACAAGTAAGAATAGAAATAAAAATTCGGCCACTAAGATCAATCCATTTCATGTTTTGGAAGTAATAAATAAGGAAGTAAATGATTTAGCTAGTAGATAAATAATCACGTTCCTTGACAATTACTGAATAATACGTTTCGAGGCCCGTACTTGCTAAAATGATTGTCGATTAGGAATGTTTCATACTGAGTTCACAAGTTTGCTAATAAGTGAAAACACACGAGATACACTTATCAAAGCTTCACACATTTAGTGTTATGGGAGTGTATTTTTGGAACACGTGCAAATTTGTAAGCTGCTGTTATTTGGCTTGTTTCCGAAGCATTTCACACACAATTACCGTAAAATGGCACAGATGTACGAGTGAGATATATGCGGCCACGGTGTTTGTGTCTGTGGAAGTGCTCATGCAACTGTTGAAAAATACAGTTGTTGTTTTCCATTATGTAGGACACCGAGGAAGGCAATGTTTACTAACACGTTTCACTAAGAAGCATGAAGAGCGTGGAACTGTTCCCAGTGCTAAAATGACTTCCGAACATGAAACCAGACAATCTGGAAGAACAGGAAGAAATATTTGTTTGGTGCAACGAAGTTCTACCACAAGTACCAAGTGAATGTCGACGTGTTTGAATATTCCACGTACCCGTGTGTGGCGGATAATTTGTATCCATTTCACCATCAACTGGTACAGCACTTACATGCTGCTGATTACGCTTTCCCCCTTGATTTTTGTCATTGGGTACTACACAATGCTGTACAAGTGCCATACATTTTATTCACTGATGAGGCTGCCTTCACCCAAACTGGTGGTGGTAGTGGTATATTCTTACGTGTTTTAATAGTTTCTGCTGTCACTTGATTTCACTAAATATCAAGCACTTTTACCATCAAATTAGATCATAATGCTTGCTAATAGAAGTATTGTCTTTTAACAAATAGCAAAATAGATGGTGCCATCATTAGAGTAACACTGTACTACATTCTTCAATAGTGAAGTTGATGTATTTGTAACAACGATACTACTTCAACTCTCATTTTCGTTTAATCTTCGAAAGAGCCTGAAATATTGATTTTGCTATCTGTTTGCAGCTCTGCAATAACAATTAGTATCATCACGTCCCTTTCTAGTATTTACTTACACAAATACCCATACATTTCCATGTTTTACATGTAATTTTTGTTAACGTTTTTGTACTTTTATTTCCCTTCAAATCTCAGTTATCGTTCGAAATTGGATCCATGTTCATATGTTTTTTTTTTTTTTTTTTCCGTAGAGAATCACCCGTACTACAATTTCCCAAAAGTATTACCGCTTTCTTCAGGGACACTCCGAAGATAAGATTTTAAATGTTGTCTTTCTTGGCTTTTTTACAGTATTACTTTAGTATATAAATCTCGGTGTTGCATCTTTACTGTTGTTTTGTGAATATGTAAATGTGATTAGTTAGTATCACAACTGTTCGTCTGTGTATATACATGTTAATTTTATTATTGTTATTTATTGTTTTTGTTCAGACTGTGGATAAACATAGTCAATAAATAAAACGTAGATTTCAAGTTTATCGATTTCAGAAACAATGCTTCGAGTTTCCCAAAATACACTAGTAAACTGATGGTTCAAAAAGTTTTGGGTTTAAACTTTGGTTTTCTGGGACTTATTTGGATATATTTCGTTTTATATTGTATTTTCAAGAGAAAATATAACAGTTTTCGTCTTAAGTTCTTCAGAAAGCTTAATATTCAATATAGATTTTCTGCACTGCACATGGAATTTTAGACAGAAGCTACGTACAAGAGCAGAATCAAGCTTTTGAGATTTCAACCAATAAATTAGTATTTGTTAAATTCATAGAATGCTACTTCCGTGTAGTTGACAGTTTGTGCCCTATACCTCGCTGGACTAGTAATTACACTCTCGCATTTGGTGCCCGTGGTCCCGGGTTCGAGTCCAGGCGCGAGAGCATTGAACAGATTCACCTTAAACTGTAGGTACACGTCACATAGCCTTGGAATTGAAAAAAAAAATCTAAACAAAACAAACAAACGACAGTTAATGCACAGTTTCTTGGTTTAATTTTCGCTTGGAGCGCATCGTTAAGTTAAGAAGGCGAGGAATAATAGAGTCAACGTTTTGACCACGTATTGAGTTGTACAGATGCCAGTTGGTTTATGAGTTGGAGACTCAACAGTTACTGTTTTAGTGCTTTTACCTTAGTTGGATGGATCAGTTTATTATAGTTTGCTTTAAACTATAAACAGTCTCCAGTTTTCAAGCTATCCAGTTAACTACAATGGGAAAACCTAAGCATTGGTTATACTAGTGGCGTAGGGAAGAGGTGGTCCCAGCCTCCCCCTCCCAAAGAGTTCCGACAATGTACTTTGGTACTTCGTATTTTTTTCGGAACAAACAACAATTGTCTTTCAAAGTACTTAAAACAAAATATTCACTAAACAGTTCCTAGACAAGCTGTATTCGCCAACGTGGTCTTCATTCTTTAAGAAGTTGCATTTTAGGGCGTATGGAAATTGAGTTTTCTAGGAATCCCTGCTGTTCAAAGGGAATAAAGGAAAGAGGTGAGGAGGGACTATATGCATGATGACCTTGAAGTTATTGTTCTCCTGTTTGGAATAGGAATGACCACAGCTTTCACATGTCTTCTTTGACCCAAAAACAAAGTTCGGAGACTGAGCCAAGCAATACTGAAGAGAATCAGTTCCTTTCCAATAATAAAAGGTTCCGAAATAAACTATTTTTTACCTTAGTTCAAGGGTCGCAATTAGCATCAAAGAAAGCGGCGATCAACTGATTTCGATAAATGTTCAGCAGCTAGTTTCCCTAACCAGCAAGGCAAAAAGAAAAAAAGAAAGAGTAAAAATAAAAATTTTCCTTTGTTGTTTTGGTTTCATTTTCCTTTGTTTTGAGGAAAACATTTTTAACAGGAGAGGGTGGAAACAATAGTAAAGACATGTAGCGTGTGACTATATGACAGGAATCTCTGTCTGATCAGTTCAGAAGATTTGTTTGAGTTATACGTGTTCAGTGTCGAAATAAGTACTTACTTTGCAATTGTAAAATGTTGAAAAATGTTTCACAAAAGTGTTTAAAGCGGATAAAGGACAATTGTGTTAATTTCGGTGAGGATTGTGCAAACAAATAAACAAACAAACAAAAAAAAAAAAAAAAAAAAAGAGAAAGATCTAAACAAGATATTAATTCAGAGAAAGACTCGAAAAACGTTTGAGAAAAATGGCTAGCACGAAAAAAAAGGTGGTAGTGGTGTTCATTTTGACGAAGAAAATACCCAAAACAGCAATCAAGAATCAACCAAGAAATATCTTAAGAAGCCAGCACTTCAGAGAAAGATGTAAGTATTATTATTGTTAATAATTGTATTATTATTATTATAAATTTATTATTAATTATATATATAAACACTAGGCCCCCCAAACAAAATTCCTGGCTACGCTACTTGGTTGTATCCATGGACTAGGAATTCTTTTAGAATTCTATTGAAGAAGGTACGTACTGGGTGAAATTTCAGTCCTTACAGTGAAATGCAAGATAAAATTATTACCAAACAAAAAATAAATGTCTTGATTAAAATAGTTTCACAAAATAACGGCGACAAATCAAATAGCAGGAGGATGTAGTAACAAATTTGAGCAAGGAGTTTGTTGCTAATTCTAGATAAGAGGGTAACCAAGAAAATAAAGAGTAACTATTGAGAATTTCAAGCCTCCCTCTCACCTGTGATCAAGTGGTTAGCATGCGCCTTTGGCGCGCACAGTCCTGGGGTCGATTCTCGATGGAAGAGGGTTGAACTCATTACGGTGGTGTGGTGGACAAATCGGGGTTCTCCCGTTTCCTCCCACTTTCTTCATTCCACCATTTTCATCCATTTCTCATCTTCACCGTCTCCCTTAGCCTAACCGGCATAATCGTGGGACGTAAAACTTAAAGATTTCAATTTTCATTACGATGGTTCGGATTCCCCTTAAACTATAAGTCTGTATTTCTTAAAGCTACGCTGCTGACAAAGGGACGCTAAACTTCAGCAAACAACAAAACTGAGAAATTCCATTCGTAATACGGTGACACTCGAAGATATTGCAATCGCTTATTTAGAACAAACTTACGGTATTGAATTCCTGTCGAATATTTCTTATCTCATACTCACGACCAGTTTCAATATACTAAGTAACTATGGCGTATGGTCGAAGGTTCAGTGCCACATTCACAAAAGCCTTCCATTGACTTCTTTCCTTAGCCAACTGAATCCAGTTTCTCCTTTCGTATTTCTGCAAGATTATCTTAATATTGTCCTTCCACCTGCGCTTAGGTCTTCCTAATGATCTGTTTCCAATTAAAATTTTGAAAGCGTCCCTACTTTCTTCCATTCTGACTGCAATGACCAGGTTTAATGACCCTAAAAATATTAGGTAAACGGTATAAATTATTCAGGTACCTCATTAAGAAGTCTGCACCATTCCTGTCCCTCTTGGGTCCGAATATTCACCTTAGAATTTTATTTTCAGCCTACGTTCTTCCTTCAATAGAAGCAACTTTGTTTCGCAGTCATACTGTAGAACAACGATAATTACCGTTTTATGTATGTTAAGCTTCATGTCCTTCGACAGAATTTGCGGAGACAAAAGAGTTTAAACTGAGTAACAATGCAAATTCCCTCCTTTCAATCAACATATAATTTCTTCGAAGATTTTGTCTATTAATGTTGATCAGATACACTGACCAGCCAGCATATTACGACCACCTACCTAATATCTAGTATGTTCACCTTTGGTTCGCAGGGCAGCAACAGTGCGGTTTGACATGGAAGCAATGAGACCTTTGTTAGGTGGCTGGAGGCATGACGCGCCATGTCTGCACAAAATACCACTCCAGCTGGAAATGTGGGCAAAATAACTGGATGTACGTGATCAGCAATGACCTGTCGATAGCTAAGAGGCAGCATGGTTCCTTATGCACTACTGGACCCATGGATGACCATGTGAAGGTTCCCTAAATCATATTAGAACCACCACCGGCAGCTTTTCCCCTGGAAGACGACAGATTCTTACCCGACCATCGATGTAATGAAAGCAATATCGCAATTTATCAACGTTACTGCTGTAGAAGGTTGTACCATTGCTTTGCGGTATAATGACGATGGGCATCTGCCCATTTCAGTCGTCATCGATGATGCCGTGTGGTTAACATTGGTACGCGTGTGAAACGTCGGTTGCAGATGTCTATATCTAACAGTGTACAATTAATTGCATGCTCAAATACTGTCGTACTTTGTCCACTGTAAAAGTATGCTGTTAATTGTGTTACAATTTGCACCGTATCCTATTGTACAACTTTGACAGCCTATGACGACCGACATTTTTAATGAAGTGTGGTAGTCCCATGTCTTGTAGTTTGGTGCTGGTTTCACCGTTGTTTTTCCATCTTTGGAACACACTAACTACAGCAGCTCGCGAACACCCGACAGCTTCCAAGATGCTCGTTCCCAACTGTTTTGCCATCACAATCTGACCCGTACCAAACTATGATATATTGTCAGCCAGCCCCATTCTATGCACAAACAACACACTGATTGATCGAGTGAGATCCCTGTCACCGTCTGGTGAGCAGTTTTGCTGTGCCTCTTACATCAGTCCAACGACTAAATTCAAAAAATAGCGGATGATCATGTTTTGGTTGGTCAGGTATTTGAAAGAGTCTACTTTGTCGAAAATTGCTTGATACTGAAATGGGCGTCCTATTGAATGTCTGAAGCGCTCTTTGGAGACGGATCCATTGCCCTAAACCAACAAGCGCTTTCAATCTCCTTTACAGACGAGAAAACCTTATTTATCGTTTCATCTCTGTGCAACAGTATTTACGGTGGTCCCGGCTTCGATCCGTGTCAAAGAGCATTGGATGCATTACAGTCGTTGGGATTCCACCTTAAAGTGTAAGTTTACGTCTATATAGCCCCGGTGCTGAAAATAAATGTGAACTTCTAACGAATAAACAAACACAAGAACTTAGCACCCCACCACCCTATCAAACATGCCTGGGTGCGCTCTGCAGTATCCACTACCATGGGTTCCAAACCGCTATCTTACGGGAATAGGGATCTGAACAGCCTTGTAGAAAGAATACCATTCCATCGTACATACTTTGGGCGCGCTCTCTAATGTCCAATTAATCTTCTGAACATACTACGGCCTCCAGACTGATTTATAAGAAGTATACGGCAACATTCTTGTAGAGAGTATGCTAGAGATCTGAAATTTCATTCACTGCCTGATTTTTACCACACGTGTACTTCTTATGGCAATTCAATTTCTCACCTATGGAACAGCCTATTACTATCAAACTCGAAGGCAATTTTCTCACAATAAGCCACTCTTCACTTCAGTAATGACCTCATAATTCCGTAAATGGTTCTTCAGATATGAGGGCAAATCCGCCAAAAGTACCTTTACAACTGTTAATGTTCAGAGATTTCTTATCCGTAAACCCGCCATCTCTGTGAATAATCTTACTTTGTACACTGAGAAATGAACGTTTTTATTGAAATATAGGTTATAGTCTATATTAATACTAATAACCCATCCGTAGCGTTCTCTTCGGAACGCCTTATTTGAAGAAATGTGAAAAACTGGAAGGCACCAGGTTGAAAGAAAAAGAGGAATAGGCAAAAGTTCATTGCCAAAATAAAGATTTAAACTATTATTATTATTTGTTGTTGCAGATACTCCATCTCTTAATCTCATGGCTGAAACTTCAGTCCAGCAGGACTTGCAATAATATAAATTAACACGTTTGAAAATCCCCAAGGTCGGTCCATATTTATGAAAATGAGCCTTGTACCAGGACATGAAGTAATGTTTCAACCAGCGCTTGTGTTCTAATGTGGACAATAGCCCGACACCAAAGTTCTATTGTAGAAGACCCAGTTTATACTATTCCTCGTGGCACACTTTCTACAAACCAGTACTATGCGTGACTGCTATCTTGAAATATTCATTAGTTCAGCATTCGGAAGATTTCACACGTATGTCTGAATACGGTATAGCCCGAATGTCAGTTTCACTTGCCATACGGTCACGTATGCAACTATTATTCCAGTCATATTGTTGGACGCTTTGTCTTGGTGAATATTCACTTTGTTACTTCATCATGTATGAAGGTGGTCTCGCCAGTACACGGCTCGAAGACATACTGTTGATATGCTACATTTGCCTTTTTTATTTGGCCCAACTCTTGTTGCTTAAGTTCTCTTTACAGCAGAAACCTATATGAATCTACCAAAATTTTCGCGGTCAGTGCGAACCCAGTTTCCTCAGTCGTTGCCTTGGTGGTGGTAAATGGTAAGAATTTGTAATAATGAAATACTAAACTTGAACTCTACTTTAGCGCCTGTTTGATTATTTTAATCGTATAAGTTTCGATGACAATCGACGTATTTTACTCGTACCATTTCATCTCCTACATTTTTATATTTGCTCTTGGACTCGATGATAAATTGGAAATGATGTACTGCATTCACATCAACAAACTGAGAAAGGAGGTGGGCGGATAAGGGCCATTTTTCGCCCATCAGACAACGGAAAAATGAAGTGTCCGATTCCGACAAGTTTGCAATGTATTTGTATACTAGAAGATCTGTTGCATATGTAAAAATAGTAGATACGTGATAAAGAAAATAGTAAGTCATAGAAATGAGAGCCCAAAAAGGGTTCGTTTCTGCGTTTTGCGACATTTTGGTAATGTTTGCTGTCTTTGATGGAGGCTTATAGGAAGAAGGAGTCGATGAACCAAAATAAATCTGACTCGTCATAATATAACGCTGTGTAACCTTTGATATGAGTACTAACTGATTTTGGTTCAGTGTGTCCTTCTACCTATTAGAGAACAAAATGTATTGCGCGAGAGTATAGAGTGATGAATACCGTTTATACGCTGTAATGTACGAGTTCAACTGGAGACTCCAGCTCTGATGTTAGTTACCGATTGTGACTGAAAATACATGCTCAGCATGTCAATAAAATATATAAAAAATGTATTGTTTGCGCGAATATGTGTGTAGGGCAGCAAAAATAGAGACAGCACGTTATGGAGTATTGAGAAGGCGTGTCATTTCTGAAAGAGGTATGAGTAAAAGTGCAAGCAGGAAAACCAGTCGCAGAATGGCATGAAATTCTGTAATAGATATATATATCGAAGAATCATACATACAACGCGTCAATGAAGTACCGATGGGAAGTCATTGATATGTTATATTGCAATACTGAGGGAAAGATTAAAAACAACGACCAACAATAGCTACCTGATGTATCCGATCCTTACATTGACGAGCACTTAAGTGACAAAGGTATGTACTCTCTGTACATACATCATGACGATGCTTCTGTTCTCCGAGTTCAGTGGTACTGTCAATGTAAATTAGGCGCACGGGTCGTCGGAGTTGTGGGCATGTTGCTTCCGTACTATGGTTTCTGGCTTACTGGCGCCACAATTCCACCGCAGTTAAGAAACCAAGTCTAGAATATACTCATACACTACAAGATGCCGCAGCTGCACGATGGTCCAGTGGCGATTCGGATGACGACAGCAAGCACGATGTCTAATCTGCAAACTAGCTACAAGTGTCTCCAGCTATTTGATTATTATCTATGCTTGATTATTTCCGATGTAATATATTGATCTCATAGTCGTAGTAGACTTCATTCTTCTTATTCTTGCCGTTAGCGTTCTATTTACTATTGCTTTCTCGGATTCCAACTCATGACATTAGTGTTTACGTTCCTTCATTAACACACGACTTACGTCTTTATTTATTTTTTTTTTTTTTACCTCTCACTTATAGCGCTTTCCGTCAAAATATATTTGTTTTCTTATTTTTATGAGGTATACTATTGGAAACCATGCATTTCACATCTCGGGCCTGATGGGCGAAAAATGGCCCTTATCAGCCCACCTCCTTTGTTGCTCCAATAAACCACTTGAAGGGATGATGAACTTCAGCGTCACACAATCCGTGCTCTCCTGTTTACGTTTTTGGTAAAATTAATTGATGAACCCCCAACCTACTTTAGTCCTATGCCTGTGACCTGAATTTGTCGGGCTTGAAATGCCGAAATAACACCAAAGTAATTACTCCTAGTTTTAAATTCAATGTTCAATATCCGTTATCCAATGAAAATTACAACTTTTTCATATTCAAGTTTGCATTCACTTCAATATCAACTGTTAAATCTGAACTGTGAAGAATTTTTCTCTGTAAGAACGCTTCGATGTCCTATACTTTGCGCAAAACTCAAGTTGCCAGAAATGAAAAACTCAAATTAAAACTACGCCCTACATTCGCTCTGGAATATTCAGCCCTGCCTTCAAGTGATTGATTTCGTACTATGTTCATTGGGGGTGCTGGAAGCCCCAAAGTTGGAATGGGAAAAAGAGTACTACGATTTTGCTGTTCTGTGCCTCATTTCTTGATTTAGTCACAAAATCCCACCAACAATAAAATAGCAAGAATGATAAGCTCCAGGAAAAAATAAAGAACAATCACAAACGTTACCGACAAGTATATTTTTTTAATCGTATGTTACATAATGTGTACATTTCATTGCGTTTTATAATTTAGTGGCATCACGAAACTGCTACCGTATTGGTCGTTTCTTCTTCTTTTTCTTCTCTATCCTTAAAGGTTGTAACGACCTCTTGAATGAAGTTGCACTTTGTCCAGCATCCATTAACTGGAAGTTACTTGTACTAGGCTCCATTTCCATAGCAGTGTCCTCAGGCTCACGCACTGACTGTGCTTCCGCTGGCGATGCTGGTACTCGCTCAAGAAATTTTCTTACTGCAAGTTTAAAGTAATTTAGGTCACATATGACAGAAATAAATAAATAAGCATCATGTGAAAACTGGGTAAACACATACACACATATATATATAATTAACGCTAAATTCTTTATGGATATAGATTCGAGAAATTCATGTGGAACAATGTGACTTGATCAGGAATCGAACACAAGTCTGCACCTAAACATAACGGAACCCCACCCTTTACCAAACCAGCCACACCTCTCTCACTCTTCAGGTTGGTGTTTTATTTAAACATGGATTATGCCAAAACTTACACCTGTTGTATTTCAATAATCCACGATCCGTTACTATAAACGAACTAGGAAACCGACACGGTAAGCCGGAGACCTGAGTTTGTATCTCGGTCCAGGTGCACACTTTCACTCTGAGCTTCATTATTTGAGACACAATGTGTGTGATGGCATTATTTAGGTTAAGATATAAATTCTTCCATTCTAATATGGTGACCTACTGAGGATTATATCAACACATGATCTTAACCTCCTCTTAGACGTTCAGTTAATACTAATATACCTTCGACAAACTTCTTTCAATTATCAAGGATACCTTTAAATAAGACAAGTAAAATAAAACACGTTTTTTTTTTAAAAAATAACATGTAGCACATCACAACAAAAGAAGAAAATGCAGCAAGAATAACTAAGTCTGTTCCAATAATTCCTTAAGTCAGTTATCCAAGAAAATTTTCCTTCTGCACCACCCAATGAAATATCGTATTTGAGTTAACAAGTCAACAAATGAAAAAGTTGGTATTTGAGTTGATACCCAATTTACAGGAATTCTGAAAAAAGGTAAGACATTTCTACACTCCCTTTGAATATACGCGTACTATTATGGATCAGTTAAAAATAAAAAAAATAACATTCTTTCGCCGCAAACTCGCAGTCAGCAGCCATATTAGTTCACATAAATTTGATGAATCTATTTCCGATTTTAAAGATGCTTGTCAATTCGATTTGCAATTCATTACTTTTATCAAGGTATTTCAGAAATCGAAGAATAAAATATAGTTTCTCGACGTAATTTTCTTGAAGTATAAAACTCTACTTAGCAAACTCATGGTTTTCAGATAGTCATTCATACTTGCGTAGTTCGTCGTTTAAGCCTATGACAGAATTGATTTGAAATGTTCTTTCATAATGGGATCTATATTGACGATTAACAAGTGAGTTTCGCTTCATATTGTGGAATAAAGATGAAATGAAATCGTTTCGTTTATTATCCCGCGATTATAGCCTTTAGGCTAAAGGAGACAGATAATTAATGAAAGTAAATGATTGTAAAATACAAATTTTGTGCTTTCCCACCGGGAATCGAACACAGGAACACGTACACAAGACAAACGTGCTAGCCACTAGACTAGCGGGAGGGCCACATTGTGAAACTACAGTAGTTCCAAACTACGCGAATTCAATATTGAAACTGGCAGTAATAGTAACCACTTCTGGTTTTCGTAGAGAGATGCGGGGTTAAGACGTTAGCTTTCATTTAAGAGTTTGAATCGATTTTAGAAAACGGATTGTCGCTATCTGTTACTGCTTTCGTTCTATGGCGATCAACATTGAATCCTGATTATTCAATTGTTAATTTCTACACTTTAGGCTTGAGTTTGAATAAAGGGTGAACGGAAAAGAGAGGACTTATTCTTGAGACGCTAAATCAATTCTAAAAGACCTGTTTTCCTCTTTATAACGATCAATGTTGAAACCGGAAATTGAAACGCTTCTCGATCTCTTGCAGTTTTTGATCTGATACTAGATGACAGACTGATAGGCAGACGGACATATACGTTCTGTAAGACTTTCGAATCTTATGCTAAGCATAGTTTGGAAGTCTAAAACCACTCCACTATGTAGTACTTTCTAAACAAATGTGTTTCTTTTCACACGTGAAACTACTTCCAAGCTTCACGAATTCAATACTGAAATCAAAAGTAGTACGGACCACTTGCAACAAAGGGTTAAGGTCAGATATAACCTGTTCATGGGATGCTGAATACATATCAAAAAGAGTTTCTTGCTATCTCTTACGATTATTACTATTAAAAAAAAAAAAAAAAAAAAGTTTTACTACTTCCGGTTGCAGTAGAAGGATAGCGAGGGAGATTAAATGTATTCTTGAGGATTTAGGAATTAAATTTCTGGGTATCTATGGCTATCTTAGCCCGTCACGTATGAGGGTAAAACTTACCCTTGGAACGCTGAATTTCTTTTAAAAAAAATCTTATTGTCGCTTAACCCATCAGTTCTGTGAAGATCAATACTGAAACCCAAAAGTACTAGATTAGTACCACTTCCAGTTTTAGTAGAAAAATACCAGTGGATACAATCTATCTTCTGTGGACGTTAAATCGATTTCAAAAACAGCTTCTCGATATCTTTTCTGTTTTCCTTGTGACATCCATCGAAAACTGACATAGCCATTCTATAAAGACTTCCCATACTTATCCATAGCATTGTTTGGAAGTACCAGTATTTGACTTTCGCAATATTTTGAAAAATTTGAAAAAATGGGGCAAAACTGATGAGCACCATTAATTTTTATTACAACGCTAATTATGCTTTTACGAAGAGGCAAATTATTTTCCCACTAATATTTTCAATTAATCTTCCAACAGTTCTTAAATGATTTAAAAAATAAATAAAATGTGTCTATATTAGCAAGTTGTCAGTCAATAAACACTACTAAATCAATTTACTCTTAAAACCTTGACACCAGCACTTACCTGACGAATATTCTCTCATGTCCCAAACCATTAAATTATTGCTATTCTTATCGCCTCCTAAACAAGCAATGAATGGAGAATCAGGAGAAGTCTCCAGGCATAAAACAGAACCTACATTGGATGGTCTTTCATCCACGAATTCAGGCTGACTACCAGATATGTCCCAAATCTTCACTGGATCATCCATGGACGATGAAATCAGTAAACCTGGGCATTTTGAACTGAGCGCAAGACCTTAAAATATTAATAGCAAGTAAAAATTAGTAATTATATTACTTTTAAAATTGTATGCTAGGTCATTGGATTTATATGTTATGAATGATAAATTAAAATATTACGTTATTTTTTTTTTCCACAGTTATATATTACGTTTTCAGGTACGCAAACACAACTTACACACTTAAAGAAAGTCCTAAAATATCTAACATTAAAGTAATAACATTAAAGATTCCTAGGTACATTCTCTATGAAATCAGCTGAAGAAAGTCATATGTCAGAGGCGAACAATGATCGGGTTGCAGTATTGCACAACGATCACATTCGTTTTAAGAACCAAAATTGTTTTAATTAAGAAATAAAGTTGTTATATAGTGACATTTTGTGCTATTCGGCCCCAACTGAAACATGGCTCTTAAGTACACTTCTGGCTGGGGTACGAAGGCTGATAGGCTTCTATACAGACAACTTTAAACTGTTGACTGATCTATGAAAATCCGCCCTTCCACCACCGGTTATATTGCATGTGACGACCGGTACTCTTGATAATTACCCAACAGCGCACATTTCACTGAGACGACTTTTTTATAGGTGTGCAAGTGGTATTTTATTATTCTACTTTTAGGACGCTTTCCAGAATCAGGACACTGTGCATACTCTACGACAAGAAAAATGTGTTATAATAGTCCGTTCAAGTGTCTAGGGGGTAAGATAACAGACGTGTTATCTGATTATACGCGTGTTGAGCAACGGTCCTGGAATTTCTGCCCCCGAGTTACATAGTCACTGCAGCCACGTATTGCTGAACCCTGACGAAGAAACGGTCAGTTATTTGCAGGAAACGTCCAGGCGCATTGAGAGGTGAGGTTCTATTGGATGATAGCGCTCGTCCACACTGCCATTACCACAGTGGCTCACATACGGTCCTTGGGTTGGGAACGACTTCAAACTGCCATACAGCTCGGATTTCGTGCCATCTGACTTCCACCTCTTCGGAAGAATCACCTGACTGATTACCGGTTCCAGCAAATAACAGCTCGATAGGGAGTACTACACCAACAACGAACATTCTTCGCTGTTGGTTTTCAGGGACTCGTGAAAGAGTAGGATAAATATCTAAACACACATGGTGATTACGTGAAGAAATACACCTACTTTTCTTTCTATAGCTTTTCGTGTATATATTAACTTCTTCTTTTTATATATAGTGTTTCAAAACACCGACAACGTTTGGGAGGTGATTCCTGACACCAAGATAAGACATAGAACAACCTGGGTGCGCAAATGTTTCCTTTCGTAGTTATAGGCTTCCGAGAACATGGAAAAATGAACTTTAAAGGTTTATAGCTCCAAAACTATGGAACCTACCGTAATCAGGTCAAGACTTCATTTAGGAACAAGTATGTGCCCTATCCAAATATTCAAGTTTCAGAATCCTGCGGTACTTCCGCAACAATTTTTATAAAGGTAGTTGGTGAGTACTTTAAAGTATATGTTAGTAGCCAAAGCCCCTCTATAAAAATTGATGCGTAAGTACCTTAGGATTCTGAAACATATATTTTTGGATAGCGCACATATTAGTTCCTACGTGAAGTGTTGACCCGACTACGGTAGGTCCCACAGTTTTCGACCTATGGACCTTTAAAATTCATTTTTTCATGTTTTCGGCAGCCTGTAACTCTGAAAGGGAGCATTTGCGCACCCAAGTTGGTCTATACTTTTTGTCTTATCTTGGTGTCAGGATTCACCTCCCAAACGTTGTCGGTGTTTTGAAACATCCTGTGCATGTAAAGATTCATTACACCTAATTTATTACACTACACTCAATCCAATACATTGTGGTCTGAACTGTATTAACCGATTATTTTATATCAAGTTTTGCTTAGCAAGTATCTGTCTTTTGATGCAGCAAGTTTATGCTCCATCATCTTAGAGCTTAAGGAAAAAAAATTAAAATTACCAAAAATTCTAAACTTTGAGACAGTAGTTCGCGACATTTTCAACGATCAATTTAAGTGGATTTTGGTGTTCCGTCATTGTTTAAATTTACATCCATTTCACTGATGTTCCGGAAACGGTTATTGTTTTTGAAAGCGTCAGCGGAATAGATGTGAAAACCAAATAAAACATTAAAACCAATTTCAATTTATTCACATTTTAGAACAATTTTTCCTTCATGTTCTTATTCTTCTGAGAAGCACGGTAACCGTTTTCTCTTTTCCCGTTCAAGAACGCTACTAATACGTTAAAAAAAAAAAAAAAAAAGATTTTCAATGATCGTTGTGCAATTCGTGTATCGTGCAGATTTCTACAAAAAGATTAATGCGACATCTATTTCAAAGTTAAAAGAAATTGGTTATCGCACTTGCAACAAGTTTTAGAAATGCTTACAAACCGTATATTTATGCTTAGAATATTTATGCCCAAACCATCGAAATTATACTAAAACCAATCGATCTTCTTGTAGTTTTACATAAATTGTCCCGCTTTTCCGCATAATGGTGGTAATTTCTCTGTATTTGCAATTTTAATACCCTTTCAGTGACTGGACTAAAGTGGTTCAATTCAAATGAAAACATGACAAATGATCAATATTAAATTGTTTTAAAAGTTTTTCACTGTTGATGAAACTTTGATTAGCATATGACAGTTAAAGCATTTGTGCTAATAATTACATATACACTTTCTTTTATTATTTTGGGTATCAAAATAGACTTGTTCTGACCAAGGTTTATTAATACACTTAACACACTACAAGTACGTAAGTCATAAGTTGGTTGCCTCTAATTTTTCTGGTTTCGACCTACCGTTTCTACCGTCCATCAATTTATGCAAACCCAGAAATCGGGCAAATCAGAACTAGCTGCTACTAAAGTGAATTCAGGATAAGAAAACCAAGTAGCACTTGAAAAGTAGGGTATCTTCCTTGTAAGAAAAGAACTACAAGGTTTCTACGGATATCTTGGTTTTAATTTCCCTAATTTCAATATAAATTTCCCTGACTTTTCCTTTCAATTTTCTCCCTTCCTTATACGCGACCATATATTGCCTTTAAGTTCTATCTTTTCAGGTTATTTTCAATATTGCAATTTACTGTTTAGTGTCACAGTAAGAAATACATAAACTTTCTACAAATGTGTACATCATATTTTAATATTCTTTTTTCAATTTCTATCGTTTTATTCTACCTGCTTCGTGGAATGTAACAGTATGCGTAGTCCATGTATACAATTTACATGGAATTACAATTGAATGTTCAGTTACATATTAGAAACTCGACTGATACAAAATACTTACACCTAAAATTTTACATGCTACTTTTAGATATCTTATTCCCTCTCCCTTTCTTTTGTTTCAGTTCCTGCACTACCTTAATGTCAGTTATAATTCCACGAAATATGCTCATTTCTTTATAAAACTGACATACAGACATACACACAAAGAACTTTCATTTACGCTTGATTGTCGATCGTCTGTACTTTGTCTTCAATGTCTAATTCCAAGGAATTTGCTTCTCGTTTTACTGGTTTCTTTTCCTCTTCAAGCCCGTTCTATAAGTTTATACTTGCCTAATTCCATCTGTCTCATGGAAGCATCATGCAGATGTTATTGATACACTAGTGTTTGATCATGCATGTTCTCTACTAAATTGATTTGCTAGCAGAAAAAACACTTTTTACGGCAGCATAATAATTTCATAAAATACAACACATTTTCATCACTTCCCACAGTATTTTGTATTTATCATTTGGTGCAGAATAGAAACTTACATAAGATGCATTCTTGCCATAACCATCTGGAATTTCTCTTGGAATTCACTTTATTTGCACAGAGTAGAATACTATTTTTTCACTTCTCTGCACGGGCTTGGTGCTCCCTAGTGGATATGTATCGCCTTAAGTTTGTTTGTTCCCAGTTCTCGCTTTCCGAGGCTGAGTCAGTGTCTGAGGGTTCCAACCTAGGTGAAAAACTATTATACCTACTAAGGACTGAACAAGTATTACTGGATTGGCAGTCAGACACTTTACTCACTAAGCTACAGGACAGACCATTTCAATTTCTCTAATAACTTAAAAATAATATATTTTTTAAATGTGCATTTTCTACCTACTAACACTCTACTGTAGTCTATTTTCAATTTATTTATTCGTATAAAATATACATATGTTAAATTTCCCTGACTATTTATATCCTTTCCTAACTTTCGCTGACCAAATATCGTTTCCATAGCTTTCCAGATATGGAGAAACTCTGGATTAAAAAGAAAAGGAACAAAATACAATTCGGTTCCTTCACTTTCATTTTTCCTAGAAGTATGAAAGAATGATAGAAGTGTAAAGTATAAATTTAATAAATTTGTTCATGCTTGCCTGTTATTTGCTTAGTGTGATTATTCAGGTGCCACAATGGTTTGTCCATTCGGCAGTCAAAGTAATATATCATTCCGTTATCAGTACCTCCCTAAAAGAGAAATATATAACATTTAGTAATTATAGATACAAAGCATAATAATCCTGATATTTATTGCCCTTAAAACTATCTACTATTTCTAATATTCCCTGTCAAAGCTAGAGGGCGAAAAATTATAGCAACATGGTTTATTTTCTCTATCATCATCAACTGACATTCCTGTTATATCTTTAGTTCGGGTCTCATTCTTGGACAATACTTAAGTTGTCTCTGGTTTCGTATTTGATTGTTCTGATGGAGTTATTTCACACCAAATGAATCAAGGATTTTCACCTAAACTTTAATTTCCTTCAAATTTACTCATTATTGATTTAAAGTAATTAAAAGTAAAATCTTCTTATCTTCACCAATTTTTCATACAAAATTCTATCATTATACCATCTTACTATTTTTCGTTTCTTGCTTTTGTTATCTATATTTCTATTTGAATATAAATACTTCAACCTTTATCATCAACTCAAAAGCGTATAAATAAGTAGAGTAGAAATTTGATAAACAATCTAATGATCCTCAATATATCAACACTTATATTATGTATTAATCTTAAAATTACTAAAGCTATATGGTTAGCGTACGTGTCTTTGATGCAGGAGATCCTGGTTCGATTCCCAGAGGGAGCTCATGTAGTTTGGATCCCACCCTAAGTTATAGGTATATATCTCATATAGCCTCGGTATTAACGAGACGCTGAAATCTTAATCACTCAATCATTATGAAACAAAAAATACTGCATATTGAAGAAGAAAAAAGAAAAAAATCAAGTAATTAAGATACCATGGAAAATAAAAAGGAAAAATTGTAGACGCAGTGAGTTTTAACAAACGGTTTGTAGAACTTCCAAAGTAATAACTCAGCAACAGTAATGACTCAGCAGCAGTAACAACAATGGAACGGAATATTTAAAGCTCATAGAAAAGTATACCTAGATGTCAGACTGTGATGAAAGTTAACTTTTATAACAAAAATATGGTTTTTGTCTTCTTATTATATTTTTAAGGTAATATGAGCTGAACCTGCCCTCTCTACAAAGCGCATCATTCACATTTGAGCATGAATCTCCTTGTCATTCCTTACAACATCTGTACATGTCCCTTTACAGACACAAGTGAAAAAAGTATTGATAGAAATCGGCAAGGGGCATCATAAAGGAGAGCTTAGCCTACTTGCGATTGGAGTTTCTAATTCATGTATGATCAGTGGTTTCTTTCTTCTTGCATGTAGTATGTAATAAACAAATACATTACACACACGACTGATTATAATGTCAGTGATATATGGTGTTCATTGGGCAAAACACTCCAAACAATAAAGATTAACCTTAGACCGGAGAAATGGTTATCCTTCGTTTTTCATTATCATCTGAGAGATATACAACCCCTTATACAACTATGTGGTGTTGGAATGTATCACTCGTAGGATATGCTTTTTTTTTTTTTTAATTCAACACTTCTAGTGTACCCATAAAAAATGTAATACAGAAATAAGGGCCATGATTTTCAAAATATTCAATTAGAACTGGACAATCTACACAAAATTTGTAATCGACCAGTGAAGATGGCACGTTTCTACCACTTGTGGTTTTCGAGATTTCATTGTCGAAAGGATTGGAGACAAACATATAAACTTTTATTTGGTGACAAACATATAAACCTAGCATTTTAATATGTAGATTGTTTTCTTGCGTCAGTTTCAATTAAGGCAACCCATATAACACCAATAATAAGCTGAGTTGCATAACTTGACCTTGCAGGGATAAAAGTTCGCAAACCTATTAAACCCAACCCTAGTTCGAGGCTAAGTTTTAAAAATACGTAATGTTCTGAAGATACATTTTAAACAAGAATCTACTACATGAAATCAAAACTGATAGCTAAATAAAGAAACCACAAACATTCAGATATGTACATTTCCATTGCTTTCTGAAAATAAGTTTTATTGGGAAAAAAAAACCTCCACTAAAAAGTGCCGGCATTTTTCATCCTTGCGTACTACTAACGTTTTCAGTGGCACATTATTTTAAAAAAAGAGAATCTTAACAATTTAATTAACATTTTTTAAATCAACAAAACACATAATTCAAATTAAATTTTAAAAATATTTAGTATTTACAAAACGTTTGATTGACTTTTTCCTAATCTCTTCGTTTTTCATTTATTTACAAGTATTTTTCACTTGTTCTTCAGAAAAGTTCTCTTAAATTTTTTTTTTTCATGTGTGAATGATTTCTGTCCAATTCTTATTTTAATCACTTAATTCTGACTTCTTGTTTTCATAAAAATTATTTAAAGAATTTGCCTTTCAGTCTTATTTTTTTCCCCTTCATCCGTTACTTTAGTAGACAATACAAGGTGCCTGCTCAATCTCAAGTGTTTAAATAATGTAGAAACTGAAGATCATTACATTTAGCATATCTTTTATGTTCTTTGATTCTAACTGTGTGTATGTATCTTTTTGACTTGCCAATATAAGTCTAAGAACAACTTTATGTGGCCGATTAATGAAGATACTTTATACTTTATAATCTGAGAAATTATTCCCAATGTTTCTCGAAACGTTGATGCTACTTTGATGTCAAGTCTCCAAACTTATCTAATATTCCAAGATTACAATATACAAACCTCGGGATCAAATGTCAGTAAAAAACGATTAAGTTTCTCCTAATCATTTCATTGTTAAGCAAACAAATGAGATGATACACGCCGATTTTAATAAGACATATACAGTGGACACTAAAGACAAAATAAAGAGACTCGTATTTTGTTATGTCGGCAACCGTGGGGAGACAAAGGAGTGGAAGGAAACCAAGACACTACTTATAATAATTACGCCTGATATGAATACTGCAAGACGTATACTTTTGACATGGCTGAAAGATTGATGTACAAATACGTTATCAAGAACGTGTGGCATACGAGGTTTGCCATGATATAAGTGTTTGGTTAGCAAGTAATTAAGTGTCAATAATTGTTATATCGTAAGAGTCACTTTTCACCTTTATATAAATAAGTCTGTCAATGGTAGTGTTTATAACATGAAAATCCATTCCTCTTGATTAGAAATGAACACTTGTAAATTAAAAAATAACGTACTTACTTAAAACACTAAGTGATAAGTGGTGCTTCAATGACGTTTGTTATCTTCACACTCATATGAATAACGACAATGTTTCAAATAATATCTTTGATCAATGACTCCAAACTAAGGGCGAACATATACTTCCATATCCTTACATTGAACATAGTAAATTCGGACCCGGCCTACAATACACAAAGTTAGTTGTGCTGGGCCAATTGTACATAGTGATAACGTGCGTGTTATAATGCTACTGTCGAAGTATTTTGCCAGTATGATAGATCTGCGGAAAACTCGTATCACAAGCGATGAAACTGAACTCGTCAATCACATCTCGGTCATGACAGCCACAAAGTGTCTCTGTCAACGAACAAGAAGTTACCACAGTTCATTTTGATGGGGTTGATGGCATCCAAGAACAATACGCTATTCAAGACTCTGGAGAACTTTACGAATAACAGTATAAACATGACAATAGAATGGAAGATAACAGGACCTGTGGTGAAGAGAGAGAAACAGTGAATTTGGTACGCGTATTGGTTAACGCATCGGCACGGTATGCCGGAGATCCGAGGTTCGAGTCCCAGTCCAGTCAAGCCACTTTTTCACTCTTTGTAAGTTGTGGTGTGTAAAATAAATTGGTTGTTTCCTTCTTTCATTAATATGTACCACAACATTGTTTCACGAAGTGCAGGAAAACACTGCTAATCTTGAAGCAGAACATGTCTACAATTCGGATCAGAATGGATTTCAACTGGAGATGCATAGCAGTCGAACTTTAATACTTGATGGATCAAGACATGTGGAGAATGGCGCAATCAGTAAATTAGTTTCGCTCTTATTCACTGTTCTTCAGGAATCTAGCGAGGACTTTGGCCCACAAGTGAATAAAACATCGTTCTAAACTGCAAACGTATATTTAGCTGCATCACGTTCAGAGAAGTTTACCAAGGAACACTTCAGCATAAGGCTACGGAATGTGTATTTCCTTAACATGCACAATAGTGTGCTCCTGTTAGATTCTTGGACAGGCGATTCTGAGAGGGATGTGTGAGAACTCACTCCAAAGGGAATAACCATGACACTCCTGACCGTACTAAAAGGACCAACTTTTGGATATATATGGTTTCTGATTGCGGAAACAGTTTGTATGTAGATTTTCAGATACTGTGATATTGGAAGGATCCGATGTGAAAGTGAAATTGTGTGTACGTAATAACATTATCAAATGATAGTGCGTAATAATTATCAAATTACAGTCACATGTGCATAATCAATTTTCTTCCCCACGATTTCAAAGTGTATTTCAATATACATGGTACAAATTAGGGCACGCTGTACACCAGCTACCACCATTTGCAATTTTTGTTTCAACGAAAACGAAAAAGTAATATATGACATTACGTGGTGAAGTTGCAGTCATACGATACGGTTGGTACTGTATGTATACATTTTTCCCCCCACGAGTATCATTATTGTGACATCAATAAATCATGGATAATGTTCATGAAGTGTGGAATTTTTTTTAATCTTGAAATTGGAGGGAGTTTTGTCCCCTTAAACCTCACGGCTGCCAATATAATTAAACATGGGTCTCTATTTTGTCTCTAGTGCCCACTGTATAAGTTTCATTAAAATCGGAGATGTATTTGTGTGGTTTTCTCTGCCATAAAAAGAGTGCAATATTGAAGTTGGAGGGCTTTTCCCCTGAAACCCAACAGATGAAAATACGGGTCTCTATTTTGTCTTTAATGTCCACTGTGAGTTTCGTTAAAATCAACGTTTATCATCTGGATACTTTCCTTTCTGTGTGCTGTTAAGAGATTCGTTCAAGTTTGTAATCGGAAAGTCATTTGTACGTAATAACACTGTATACGAAGATTTTTACAATTTTCAGTTTGAAGTTCTAATTGAAGTTCTACTTAGGTAGTTTGAAGTTTTATTTGATATACTTAGGTAGTCTTCTACCATCTTTAATTTCCTGGTTAAAATTTACGTAAGTGTAATTGAGTTGAGTTGATTTTGAGTTTAACGTCCCATTCAGCAGCGAGACTATATGAGATGTGGACCTACTGATTAGCGTGGAAACCGAACAACAAAACCTTTCACCGGGAATCGAACCCAGATTCTTCCACGCCAAAGGCGCGTACGCTAACCGTTTAGCCACAAAGGAGCTCTATAAGTGTAACTGAGAAACCAGGAATAGATTATAATTATACGATCATGTGTGTTCTTTCATCCTAATGAACGTTCTAAAATTGTACACACAATTTCAAAACCTAGTTCGCGTAATTTAGAAAAAACATCGCAACAAATTCGAAAGTTGCTATAAGAATAACAATATAACCACTGAAGACAGTATGTGAGCACACGAAAAGCGTAAAAATAAATGTGAAATATAAAAAGTAGGATAAAAGAACATCAGAAATCCGAGATAGCTGTTTTCAAAACAACAACAGCAAAATAATAATAATAATAATCACAAGAAAAAGAAGTTCTAGGGGAAATAATGCTAAAGATTAGATTATACTACCATTTTTTTTTTTTTTTTCGGTTGCTGAAGGTTTTAAACGCTTCAGCGTACTAATCCTTAAAACGTACTATTCAAGGAAACTAAAACAAATTGGCATTTAATGTATACTTACTAAGAAACAAAATGGGTTGAAACTATCCCACATGACCTTTTCGACCTCTCCAGAGAGCTTCCACCATCGAAACGAGTTTTCAGTTCTACAGTCGAACACTCGAGCACATCTGAAACATTACAAATGTTAAAGATTCAATAATAATAATAATAATAATAATAATAATAATAATAATAATAATAATAATAATAATAATAATAATAATAATAATAATAATAAAATTCTTAAAAACAGCCATTGAAATACCCTTAACCAAATCTACAAAATAGACGTTACACTTCACTATGTGTGCAAGTTTCACTATTGTTTGTACACTAAACTGAACTTATGAGGTTTCATACTTTAGTGATATAACTGGACAAGAAAGCCTTTTACTTTTTCTAGTGCAGAAAGTTAATCTTTAACATATTAGTTTCGCAATTAGGTTTCTTTAATATGTCAGAAATAATCACACAGGAGTTAGGAACTGGAAAATAGATACTAAAGCAAAACTCCTTTGTGTTAACTCTCAATGGGTTATGGCCGGCCAAAATACTTTTAACTCTGTGATGTATAGTAAGCACAATGTCTTTCATCTATGTGTTTAGCTTTCTAAACCTGACTTCCGTACTTCTTAATTTAAAAAGTCATCGAACTGCCTCAAGATGCTGGATCAACACTGAAAGTTCTACTCCTTCACAGAGAATCGAACCCTGGAGTACGCATATATTTTAGAACTTGAAATTGATAGTGATTAAAAACTTGAAACAACTTGAAGTTTTTCCCTTTTACTTACCCATCAGACGACCCGACAAGCAGTGTTTGAGCTTCAAACGGATGCCATTCCAGAGTCTGTACTCGACTTTTGAAAACATTATACGTAGTTGCAGCAGTTCCAGCTCCCATGTCCCATAGAAGAACAGTTTCATCAACAGAACCGCTAGCTAGAACATGACTGTGACAAAATTATCACTAGTTGAGAACATAAATAAATTACATAGAATTTTAACATAACCACTTTAAATATATACAGAGTTGTACAATAAATCCGCTCTAATATAAAACAAGACTTAAAAAATTTGCTTCTATCCTAGGCGTCAGTTCTGAAAACCAGGTACCTCAATGTTTGGCCTTTAGTGGTATAGAACATATAACTGGAACAGTAGTGTTGTCCTATTTAGAAATTTGATCCCTAGCTTTAAATAATTTCGACTCAACACCTGACCACGACTCGCGATTAAAATCTAAAATAATTCGTCAGTTGCGATTACTTCAAAGCCTGTATTGAATATTTGATGCGTCACGTTCTATAGTTAACCTGTAACACTATCCGTGGTTTTAGATTTGACATTGTAACAAAAAAAATACTGACCAAAGCTTAAAAACACATTATATTTTAAAACTATGTGGTGTTACAGTTTCGGATATCTACCATACCTTCATCAGACATTATATACACACACAGTTTTAAAACACAGTGTGTTTTAAGCTTTGGTCACTATTTCTTTTGTTACTATGGTTAGCCTGGAAGCAACAAAATTTTGTTCTCTCTGAAGGAAAAACAGACATCATAACATAGAATAAATTGATATAGTAGGAAATATCCGTAATTCAACCGAATTAAATATATTTAAAGTAAATTGGAAGCTTTGAACTTTATAACGTACTTATTAAAATTTTTAAATTCAAGAACATAAAAATCGGAATTACTGGTATGTAAAAAGTGGGAATAGTAAACATCAACAATTCAAGGTGCCAGAATTAATTACCAATCGGCTTGGTGACCAGGCGCCCGAATTTTAAGACCTGGTTATAAATATGGTCTTTTGGAAAATTAATGAACAGTCCCAACTAGTACACTCGGAAAGCATTTGTATATATAAATCAGACATATCTACAGTTTACAAAGATAAAGGAATTAATGAAAGAAGTATAATCATTTTTTCCTTCATTCATGTTGTTGTCTCGAAGCTGTGAATATCAACCACGAGTATATTCTAATTAATTCTAATTATTCTTATCAATTGTATCATGCATTATAACATGATATAATTTATATAAAATATACACACGGGTAGTTTACAACTTCATAAACCAATAACAAGATTTTTTTATTTATTTAAAAAAAACGGAAAAATTGATGAAAGTGTACCGGATAATTAGGTTGGGAAGCATTAAACTACTTTTATGTGCACTTACATGGGAAGGACAAAAATATGGAAACACTTGATAAAAGAGGTAGCCATTTCAAACACGATTTGCGTCTGAATGGTAGGTGTCGCTGTGGTCACCGGCACATCCTGTGAGGTATACAACCTGGCCAATCGGACAGATGGACAGTTACAGTTCAGCGACTGGCTTGTGCAAGTTATCGTGAATCGTCTGAGTTGACAGATTTTCAAAGAGGGCAAATTGTGGGTGCGTGTATGGTGGGAGCTTCCGTGACGAAAGTAGCGGAGATGTTTGGTGTATGAAGAGGTACAGTCTTGAAGATTATGACTGCTTACGAGTGTTCCGAAAAAACTGCATCAGCGAAATACCAACGTGGACGCAAGTGTGTGTTGCGTGACAGAGTTGGGTAGGATTGTGACCAAACAGATCATCACGGCGCCAAAAGTCACAGCTGAGCTGAATACAGTGCTTACAAATCCTTTAACGCCAAAACGACAAGCAGAGTACTCATGGCAGATCTGTGATTTCCACACCACTCGTGACTGCTGAGCATGCTGCTATACAGAGACAGTGGTGCAACCCCATAGAAACTGGACAATGAAGCAGTGGAAGATAGCCATCTGGTTGGATGAGTCTTCCTTTACATTGTTTCCAACTGCTGGCAGAGTTTACGTGCGAAGAACGCCAACACAAGCGTACGATACAGACTGTTACCAAGAGTGAAGCATGGTGGTGGTCCAGTGATGATTTGGGCAGCCATATCCTGGTATTCTGCCGGACCCATCATCACTCTGCACGGACATGTCACTGCCAAAGATAAACGTAACCATTTTAAGTGACCAGCTGCATCCCATGGTGCAAACTATGTTCCTAGATGGTAATGCGGTGTTTTAAGATGACAGAGACCCTGTTCATACAGCTCATATCGCCCAGGATTAGTTTGATGGGCACGAAGATGAAGTGTCACATCTGCCATAGCCTCCACAATCTCCAGACCTCAATATCATTGAGCCCCTGTGGTCAAGGTGTGAACCCGCTACCCACCACCATCGTCTCTACAACAAGTTTTTGCTTTGGCGGAAGAATGGTACAACATCCCTTTCACAACCATACGCGACCTGTATTTCTCCATTCTCCGTCGACTGCAGGCCGTTCTGCGTTTCAAATGTGATCCTACTCGCTATTTAAAAGGTAATGTGCATTTTTTAGGTTTCCATATTTTTGTTTATCCCCTGTATATATTAATGTTTTTTTCACTCCTATGCTGAATACAAAAATGTCAGTCACTTACCTAGCGTGTTTATTCCATGATAATCCTAACACAGCATCCTTATGACCAATTCCTGATATTTTCTTCTTCTTCTTAGCTTTTCTTCCTAATTTGAAATCTGGTTCCAACGCATCCACAACATCAAGATCCCATACTTCAATCACTGGTGACATATACCCAATGGCAACCATATTACCTTTCAAGAAAGTAGTAACATATTTTCACATGGTCAATACTGCTTGGTGGAAACAATGTTTTTTAAAAAAGAAAGAATCAGCAGTATTTACTCAGAAGTATTGAAACGAAGTTTATAAGCAGAAAAACTAACTTGCATTATTAATACAAATATTATAATTGTACAACCAAAAAGCATATATCTTACATTTATTAAAAAGATACAAATAATATATATATATATATATATATTTATATTTACTGGGAATTAATCAAGTAAAATTAACTGCAATTAATCAATCAATTGAAAGTAGTTGCTCTAGAAATGAACTCCAAATAATTTCAATTTGCCCTTTGCAATTAATATTAATTACGGTTTAATTCAATTCTAAAATCTGCAATTGAAAATCAAGTTAATTATTAATTGTTAAATGGAATTTAAAACTTGTAATTGTTAAATGCAATGGAGCAACTGAAACTTGTTAATGTTATTGCAACTGAAATCAGCAATTAAAAGTGCAGATAAGATTATGTGTGTATATTGCGTTGTCTACTTTACCGTCTCTCAATCCACAGATTTGAAATAAGGCATTTATATGCAGTGATGGATAACCGACATCCCTCCGCCCTCGCTAGGAAAAAGGCGGAAAGAGCGACCACCACATACTATTGCATTATATTTATAGCATGTAAACGACATCATATCGCGGAAAATTTGAATATGAGTCAAATATACAAGTATTATGTAATTCGTAAACGTACTCTTTTATTTACTGCATCTAATGTTTAATGTACTATTAACCGTAGTGTTTCGGTGTTCCCTGACACCTTCCTCAGCATATTCGGGCAACTCACGCACAATCCATCTCACTTAGAATTTTCTCCTGCCTATTTTGTTAACATGTGTTTCTTGCACTAGAATTATCATCTTTTCAAAGTTATTGCTGTGAAAAATGTAACAAACTTATACAGAATAGTTTTACTAAAGTGTGACAGAAAGAGAAGTAAGATTATTCGAATCAACTGAGGAAGGTGTCCGGGAACACCGAAACAGTACTGTTTATTAAATACTAGACTCAGTAAATAACAGAATACGTTTGCAAATTACTATAAACATGTGTCACTTTATATCTAAGATCTATACAAGTATTAAAGTAAATTTGAGTACAAACCTGGCTTTGTATCACCTGGATCAAAATTCATCCATTCAAGACACAGCGGAGATGAAGAAAGCAAAATTTCATGGTGAACATACAATGACTCCTCCTCTTCGTTATATACTACAAAGGCAAATATAAAAACCAATATCAAAGAGGTTATCTTATTAATATCGTTATAACGTCAATGTTTGTAAAAATTCGAGACAGGCTAAAATATAGAGAACAAATGTTATCATAGCTTTGCAGAGTGACAGTCTTCCTTGTAGTTACATCAGGTAAGTACCAGGATCATACTTTTAATTAATACTATAGGTATAGTTTTCAGATACAGAAACCTAGGTTCTATGTCAAAAATTCCTTTACACGTATGTTTTTAATACTCATTTCCATGTTGCCTGAGGACAGATATGTAACTATGTTAATAGGAAATACGCAATACGCATAGTCATGTAAAATACGCAATACGTGCTGTCCGATAAAGAGGAAAGAGATTCCCTTGAAATACAGCAAATGATTATTTATAAATGTAAGTTCTCAGGGAACATAGAGGTGAATATTGGCGTTCATTAAATGATGACGTATGAACGTAATAAATTGCAAATATACTTCCTTATTTACTGCATCCAATATTTAATGTACTATTAACTTATTGTTTCGATATTCCCTGACACCTTCTCCACCACACCGAAACAACAGTTAATAGTGAATTAAATATTAGATGCAGTAAATAAAGCGAATACGTTTACTAATTATTATAAACATGGATCAATTCATGTTATTTACCGCAACATGGGGTGCCTTGAGCCCTGGGAGGAAGGGGGGCTGGGCTGACAAGAACCCAAAACGGAAAAAAAAGTTTTGAAGTGTAGTGTTTGCGAAAACTATTTGCAATGCTGTCTTGATATTAGTCTTAAAATGTTTTGTAGCTTCTTGGCTATCATTTCCACTATTTGCACTTAAAAGAAATAACCTGATGGGTAATTATTTTCGGTTTTTGTATTGTATTTCTCTTGTCCATTTTTATAAGTCTGAAAATTACATCTGCACTGGCTATATTTTGAGTGTGAAAAATCTTACAGAATTTCTAACGCTTAATCAATCTTTTGGCAACACAAACACATCTGCCAAGTTCTTATTTTATTGTGTTATGTAAGTTTGGCCTGGACCCCACTTCACTCTAGCTACTGAGAAACTGTATGGGATATCCAGAAATACACTGAAAAGAAAACTTTAAGGTGAACATCTGAAAGCTCCAGGAAGACAGACAGCTGTTAGTACTGAAACCGAAAAAAATGTTTAGTGATTACATTATGACGTGCTCAATGTTTGGTTTCCCATTGGATAATTTTGATGTCAGAGCAAATGAAATCAAACAGAAGAGAAAGAAAGCTCATGGTGACATGAAAGAATGCAAAAAGGAAAATTAAACCTATTCAAGACCAAACGAAAGGCTAAGATGGGAAATTTTGTGATTGGGGATTGCGAAAGAGAATTCTTCCCTGGCGTAATAGAGGATGTTTCTGACAGAGATTACATGGTTAGCACCATGACTACGAGAGGTGTCTCTCACTGGAAGTGGCCCACAAACCCAGATCAGGTTGATAAAATGCCACTGATAAAATACCCCCTTGTATTAACTACACCTCCAAGTGTAGTTAATACAAGGGGGTAAGTTCTGTTCCAGAGCTTAATAATTGTTGTTTCAAGGAGAGGCAAATTTTGTAGTTATGTGATATAAAGTGTAGATATGATCATTTTAATGATAGAATTTGTGAATCAGAATATCTTGTTTTCTCTTCATATGTCTTCAGTTTACTAGTATTAGTGCCGTGTCCCAAAAACAGGAAATTTCCAATGGTGGAAAAAAAATATCAAAAAATTTGATTTAAGAAATAACTATTTTTTCCCGAAGAGGTTCATTTCTTGTATTATATGAGGTAGGTGTGAGCATCTTTCACTACTCTCTTCATTTTACATTTTTAGAAAGAGTCACGAACACCCTTACATTTTGCAATACACATTCACCCTCAACTCCATCAAAAGTCAGTTTTTCAAAGCAACTTCTATCAAAATAATACCCAGATCTTGGTGTTTCAAGTTACCCCATAGACTGGACTTCAATGGATAGTACATTGAACTAGCATTAAATTATATGCCCTGGGCTCAATACGATTTTCTTTAAATGGCCCCTACTCATGGGATGACTTGCACTGGTAACTTTTTTTTTCAACAGCAGATCTGCATAAAAGAGTAAATGACAATATCAACTACAAAGTATGGGTTACAACTCGAAAAAATTGCATTAAAACATTTTATAAAAGAATCTTATTTCTTGAGAATTATGTTTACATCAAAAGTGGAGTCAAGTCAACCCCACTTTACTGTACCTATAAATAATTTGAACGAGCTCTTCAAATTGATAGCACTGCTTTATATTTTATACGGCCTGTGATAAATTATAGAAAGTTGTGTTGACGTAGCTGGTAACGTGAAATTGTTCTTACCGAATACAAGATGAATACCTATTAACTCCAACACGTTATTGTCAGAGTATTATTTTGAGAAAACTTATGGAACATGTTCTTTTTTATTGTTGTTATTTTTTAAAATTCCGTTTCTGATTATTTATAAGAGCAACTAACTACGAGAAAGGGAAATTTGAAGAGTCTAGTTCATACATCAATCCCTTCTTATAATTTGTAATTAATTTATGAACCAATTGACTAATTAGAAAATAACATGTACTTTCTAAAATAACTTTACTTCTTGCTTAAAGTCCGAGAAAATTGTATTGAATACTGCTCATTCCTTTGAAATTTTCTCGAAAAATATCTATTTCTGGGGGTGTCTATACAGTGGACGAGAAAGCGTTGATTTGAAATGGCTCCTCAGAACAGTTTCAGGGTTTCTTACAGTTTTTAGATTAATACAGCCAGTACCTAAAACAAAAACAACAATAGCAGAAATGTTCAATATTACATTTCTTATTCAAATTTTTAAGTATCTATTTATTTTATGTTTATTTTTTATTTATTTATTTAATGAACGAGCAGAAACTTTGTACGCAATTAACAGAAAATTTATGATTTCAGTTTGCAAAGTTACATTTGATCGAAGTTACAAATTTTCTGACCAAATCAAAAATAATTAAAGTATATGAGTTACATTGGACTTTCCAAAAATTAATTCGTCCTTCAGCAATTAAAACAAAATATCCATTATCCCTACGCTTCGTTTCAAGGAGTTTTATACCGGCACATACCTTTATTTGACAAGCCATTGAGTAATATTAACTGGAAATATCCCAATTATACAACGAAACCAAAAGGAGGCAAATGTCCACCTTCAATTTCATACACATGAGATATTTGCCAGCAATAAATTCTAGTATTGTGGCATTAGAGAAATGATGTTCATATGCCTTTAGGACTTCATTTATCTGAAATAGTTGTTCTTTAATAAGGCATGATTCAGCATAAGTGTCGTGTGGTGTAACGTCATGCCAACACGGAACAAATTGCACGAGAAGCGCCGTCTATAGGTCCTTGTAAAGTGTGTTTATCACAGTTTCTAGCTAGCTAGTTGTAGTGTAAGAGTGCGTACAGAATGAAGCGTGAAGAGTCAAAATACCTGAGCAAGGTGATAAGCAAGTTTTTCCAGAGCCAAAACGGCAATCACAAAGCAACTTTAGAGCATTTCTGGAAGCAAGGTGTATCTGACAGGACAACCCAGAGAGCCATAAAACGTTTCGTAGATACTAGAAGCACTGATCTAAAGCCGCCATACCGACCGAAACCAAACACCAAGATAGATGCAAGGCTCAAGAGACTATTGGTCCAAAATCCATCATGCTCAGAACGTGAGTTGGCAAAGCGCGTGGGAACGTCGCAATCTACAGTGAATCGTGCAAAAAAGAGGCTTGGGATTGTCACTAGGAAGAAGCAGCATAAACCGAAGTACGTGAAAAATCAAGTGGAGTGAGTCCAAAGGGGCACAAGAAAGTGTTCCTAGTGGCGGAGAACATTTTTTCTTGTAATGGATGACGAAACATACGTGTTCACGGATCCCAAAGAAACGGCTGGAACTGAGTACTATAGCTTAGTTCCAGGACATGCTATCCGATACGAAGCTCGAGTCCAACAAAAAACGAAATTTCCAGCTAAATACTTGCTTTCGCAAACCATTTCTGAAGACGGCGATGTGTCCGAACCATTCATTACCACCGGTACCATGAATCATGATATATAGAGAGAAGAGTGCATCAAGAAACGGGTTGTCATTTTTGGGGAAGAAGAGGACCATGGGTAATGTATTATTTTGGCCAGACCTGGCAACTTCACATTATGCGGGTACAGTGACCAAGCTTTTAGGGGACAACAGCATCAACTTCGTTCCCAAAAACATTAATCTCTCAAATGTGCCCCAAAATCGACCTATCGAAAGATATTGGGCACTATACAAGGCTGAATACAAGAAAAGGAAGACGCCTTCAAAGAATTTGAAAGGTCTCAAGCGCATGTGGGCAACCATTTCCAAGCGAGTGGCAGAAAAGTCCGGAAAAAGGCTGTTCATGAGGTTCCGCAGCAAGCTGGTGGAGACCCACAGGCATGGACCCATGTCAACCAAGTTGTAACATTTTCTTGCAGCGTTTTGTACCTTCTGTTCGTGCAAGAAAGAATAAATAGTTTATCGTGAGTATGGCGTTTTCTATCTTAATTACAATTTCGCGATACTTATGCTGAATCACACCTTACTGTGACACTGATAGGAAAAATTACTGAAATCTCCTTTATTGAGTTTTCAACTGAACTCATTTTGTACACTACCATTTCAAAACAAACATGTCACTCGAAAAATATAGAATGCGATGGTAGATTGCGAATAGTTTTTTCTTCCTTTCTATTTCTTCTGAACGTTCTAGGATTTAGGATTTAGATTTCTGGGCTTTCGGCTTGTATGGCCATGTTAGCCCGTCATGTATGAGGAATGACGTCCCTCGGTGATCACACTATCCGTGAAAAGTGAAGGTAGGAAACACCCTGGGACCTATATATTAGGTACATCCCTGCATTTGTCTGGTGTGAATGAGGAAAATTCAGAAAAATCTCACTTAGGATAGATGGCCTGAAAAAGCTTTTACAGTTTTTCGATCGAGTGTTCCCACCGGGGAATCGAACGCGGGACTGCTCGTTCTGAACGTTCTAACCGGGGGCAGATTCTAGACATTTACCTAATGATTAGATCAATTCAACCAGTAGAGTAGGGACAGTTCCGTGATTCAAAAATGCATGAAAAACTACAAACCAAGTAGCTGAAGCAAAGGAATAAATTGATAATTAGGCTCAAATATTCCATATAAGCACGAAAGAGTGCAACTATGGTTTCATTACACTTGCACATGTCAATTAATACTCCTTCGACATTAGGCATTCAGTCCGCAGTCAGAAAAAAGAGAAACTAACTTCAATGTTTTGTATAGAAACCATGATTGCTGAAAAAACAGGAAGCACGCAGTGACTCACTGTTAGACTGCGCACATCTGGCGCGAGGAGTCCTTGGTTCGTTCCCAGGCCATGTTAGTTTTTGGTAAGTACCATCGGTTCTCCCAATTCCTCCAACATTCTCATTCCATCAATTATTTCATAATAATTCCTTTTCATTAATCATCCGTCTCCTTTAGCTTACAGGGCATAACTGTGGAACAAAAACTCAAAGATTCCTTATTTCATTCATTCATGTTAAAAGATAAAAATAAGATTCCTACATTTGTGCATGAACAGTCATAGTCCAGTCCCTACAATGAAATTAAGGATAGTATAAATAAATATTTTTCTCTTACTCGTTACTGTAAGTAATTAGTTTCATTTTAACACATACTGTATGCACAAGAAGTTCTCAAACTAAACTTCCAATTAGCATCTTTCAGTAAAATTGACTTCGAGCTTCATTCCCTGAATTTATCGGATCTGAGCACTGTATTATTATTATTATTATTTATATTTTCCGGCGGTACGTAATTCCGGTAATTTTTTTTTTCAACTCTCAGAAAATGGGATTTTTCTAGCTATTTTTTATTTAGGAAATGAAACAGTGTATTATGAGAAGAGGCTAGAAAGTTTTTACCTTCATCTTGATAAAGCTGTGCTACTTTATATATATATATATATATATATATAGTGATAGGCTGCCACCATACTAATATACATGCTAACTGGTGCCTTTACAGGCCCTGTTGAATTCATCTTACAGCGAGATTTGATTTAATCTGATTTTCAGTTTAACGTCCCTTTCAGCAGCGAGGTTATATGGGACGTGGACCTATAGCTTAACGTGGGATCCGAACCACATAAGCTTCTCACCAGAAATCGAACCCCGATCTCCCCGGACGTCGAAGGCGCGTACGCTAATCGCTTAGCCACGAGGGAGCTCTTGTTACAGAATACGCGGTGGCAGCATGCTGGGCAATACTAAATAAGCTGTGATTAGATTCCTCTACCCTGAAGGAGTGATTATTTATGTATGGTGAAGAATACCGATCTCATGACAATTAAAGCATTGGAAAAGAAAATTTAAATGTGGTCGCATAAGTCTACAGGATAATCCAAGAGAAGTTCGTCCCTCAACAGCTATAATTCAAACATGGCGGCAAAAGTTGAGTAGCTAGTACTTGACTCAATAAATATATGACTATTAATTGTTTACCTAGGGAGGTGGACACTAATAGGGGGTCCATTCACGCCATATTACATGGCAATTTTTATATAAGCAAAGTCGCAGCAAGGAAAGTTCCTCGATTCTTGACATCTTTTCAAAAACAACAACGCGTGTTATGTCCACAAAGCATTCTGAACCTTTACCACAAGGACAAGGATACTTTTGTAAACATATTAACGACTACGGACAAATGCTAAATGTATCTATTTCACCCTGAAACCAAAGAAGTAAGAAAAACATGGAATCATATCTCGTCCCTCACCCCCCCCCCCCCCAAAAAAAGGGTAAGTGGAGTATTCATTCACAAAGGTCATGATGTAAGTATTTTGGGCAGATAAAGGTGTGGCCTTGACTGATTACTTACAAAAAGGCGCTACAATTACAGGAACTTGCTGCAAAAGTTACAGGATGCTATTACAGCAGCGTTTGCTCACGAAAGGTATTGCTGATGGACAACGTATCAAATCACCGAACAGCAGAAACATTCATTTTGTGCACCAATGTGGCTGCGAACCTTTGCCCGATGCACCATATTCACTCGATCTAGTTCCGTCCGATTATATCCTCTTCCCAAATATGAAGAAACATTTAGAGAGTAGGCGTTTCGCGGATGATAAGCACGTTATTAGTGCGGTGGAAATCTGGTTTACCTATAACTTTGCAGAATTTTATGCAGATGGTGTTAATTAACTGAACTATACGTATGAGAAATATAAGGCAATACGAAATAAATACGCACAGAAGGACGCGTTGGTGGACCAATTACAGTTTCCTTGATAATCTCTGTCATGGTAAGGGTAAGAACTTCCTGGCCTTTTCCCGTATATACATTTAAAATGTAATATGATCAATGGTTTACAGCACCTGATAGTTTCCTTTACTTATTTATATTTTGATGCTTGGATTCGCAGCCGCTAAAATTCCGCTTCCAGGAAAGAGAAACAGGTCGTGGTTTCTGTGAATATTTTCAGGAAAATAAGTTCCCAGACATATCATTTACTCTAAAGCACACTTTGGGCACAATTGCATTGTCGTGGTTTCTGTGAATATTTTCAGGAAAATAAGTTCCCAGACATATCATTTACTCTAAAGCACACTTTGGGCACAATTGCATTGTCGTGGTTTCTGTGAATATTTTCAGGAAAATAAGTTCCCAGACATATCATTTACTCTAAAGCACACTTTGGGCACAATTGCACTATCTTCAAGCAAACAGGTTCTCTCAAATGAACCTTACAGCAACTTTATCTAGGTCATCTCTGTCTGTACTGGCAACTTCTGCATATATGCTTATTAGGATATTAGAACTGCCTTTCATACAGATTAACACTAGTAAATATTAGTAAATATGTGGGTGCTCCAAACTTGCAATTTTGCAGTTGATACAAACAAAGAATCTAGAGACTGATTTCAGAAAAAAATAAAAATAATTATTATTATTTCAAAAATCAAAACTTACTATAAATTTCTAACACATTCAGTAGATCTTGAATGTGAGCAACTAGAAGTAAATTATCACTTGGTTTGATCTCGAAGTCTTCCTTCTCTTCAACATCATTTGCGTCGTCCTCTTCATCTTTTACAGTCACATATGGATCATCTGTATTGGAAGCATACAACGCCAAGCCTGAAAGTCCCATCACTGCACTTGGTACATCTATGAAAGGAATTATACAAAAATTAATGCAGTCACGAGGACCGTGATATAAGTATCGTTCTACCATCAATTATTAACATTAATTTAAACATAAAAGCTTTTGTTTTCTTCGTTTATATAAGAACAGAAAATGTGATAGAGCTATCATTTATATCCTTGAAATAGCAATCAATGATATAGATCAAGTTTATTACCAAATAATACATTAATATACTCATTTTACCGCATCAATTTATATAAAAGTATTTTGTGTACAATTTATCAATTCTCAGAACAGGTTAACAGTCATAATGTATTTAATTTTGACTGTAAGTGCTAAAGTTATATTCTTTCCCCGTACTAAGACGAATAACATGAATATGTACAAGACATCCTTTTCCCGTATACCAGAAAAATACCTAATATGTAGCAGTTTAAGAAATAATCCAGAGAAAAAGCATTGGAAAAAAAAAAACTTTATGACGCACTACAAAGGTAGCAATATTTGTTCTTTTGTTTGTCGAGAGAGCTGAAGCACTAAGTATGAAGGGATCTTTTAGTTATACGGTTTTATATTCCAGGCATTCTTTCCCTCTACAGACGATAAACTATAGAAGTTACGAAAGAACAACTGGTCAAATAGTCACGAGAAATATTATTAACGGAATCTACGCACATAGTGCAACCTGGCATAAAATTCGTGATACTGCGTTCCGAAGATAGCTCTCTACCCACGCTATTTCAACTTATTTGAGAACGAGAGATGCTCAAATCATGGAATATGTGAAGCAGTACTTTTATTAGTCATCGAAAGTCTGGATTTCCTGTTACTCTGTATGGGATGGACGCAAAGTCGCATTCTGCAAAATTAGTATTTCTTCACATATTGGGGAATGTGACTTTGTGTCCACTCTGCATAAGGTTTATCACGAAGCTTTGCACTATAGAGTCCAAATTGTTTTCATCCAAGAAGCAGATTTATTTCTTTTTGAAACAACTTCTTTGCAATTAATACTTTTGTATATGTTTCTTAACACATTTGTATTACTCTTCTCGAGAGTTGAACAAAGTTATAGCATAATTAACATAGTAAGACTATTCATGGCTTTGGATTAATTGTTTTAACAAAAGAGACACTGACCAAAGCTTAAAACTTTACTTTATTTTAAATTATAATTTGTAACTGTTTCGCAGAAAGAAAGAGTTAGAGAAGGAAGAAGAACGCAGGAAGAGGAAGAGAGGGAGAAAGAAGAATGAAGAGGATGAGAATGGAAAATGGCATGGCATAGAAAGTATGGGAGAAGAAACGGAGAAACTGAAGAATTTATTGAAGAAAGGAGGGGTCAGAACTTATAGAAAGAGTGGAGAAACTTTATTAAGATCAATAAAGAAGAAGAACAGAAAAGGAACTAAAAAGATTAATGAAGAGGAAGAAGGGGTCATTTACAGGGTATGGTGTGAGGACTGCGATATGTCATATATAGGAGAGACAGGAAAGAGAATGAAAGAAAGGATAAAACAACATGAAGATGATGTTAGGAAGAAAAAAGATACCAATGCCATATACGCAATTAATTGGGATAAGACGGAAGTATTGGAGATGGAGAAAAGAATGATAATAAGGAAGTGGAAAGAAGCGGATTGGATAAAGAAGGTAGGAAGAGATAAACTGATGAACTGGACAGGGGGCTTACCAATTAATGAATCATGGCAAGGAAGTTTGAATAACATAGAGAAAAAAAAATAATAATAAATAAATAAATAAATAAAAATAAAAGGCCCTTATAATAACCAAAAATAAAGGAAGTGATTAATTGGAAAGTGAACACGAAGACTTATAGGATGGGCTGAAGGCCTCGGTAAATAAGAAAAATAAATAAATAAAAATAAAAAAATACAACAATGACTCTATATATGACTGTTAAAAGAATTTAAAAATTTTTTATAACAATGAATATATATATGACGGTTAAAGAATTTAAACTCTGTTATAACAACATTTATATATATGTCTGTATTTTCATTAATTTCGATCGTGTCTGAAGAAGGATATGATAGATATCCGAAACAGTTACAAATTATAATTTAAAATAAAGTAAAGTTTTAAGCTTTGGTCAGTGTCTCTTTTGTTAAAATAATTAACATATAAACAAGAAACATCGAAACTTATAATACAAAGTGATTAGTATTTTAAATTATTTAAGCAATATTTCATCGTTAGTGATATTTGAACTTATATAGGCTGCCCTTAATCATACTCAACATAATCTGTTGTGACCATTATTTTATCCAGTTTGTAATATGAGATGAATATTTTCTCGCTTATCCGAAAATTCAAATTAATAGATCCGAGCACGGGAATCATTATTATTAAGCACAAGAAGAAATAAGTAGTACAACTAGAGGTAATAATCACGAGACACTATAAGCTCTTTTTCTTCGTCTAGTGACTAACGCAGATGAAGACTGACTACCTCTCCTACACTTTCCCTCTTCTTCACAAAGAGGTATCTATGACCTTGGGAACGGCTATCTATTCTGTAGGAAGCAGTTTCGCACCTATGCTCTATTGCTAACTAAATTGTAACTAATTATGATTTCCAACTGCGGGGATGTTTCCTTTCATTGCTAGGTTTTCTTTACTAAAATTTTAATTTAGTGTACAGGTATAAAACTTACAGAAAGTAACGGAAATAATAAATTATCCAATAAAAACAAAAACAAACCATCTTCTTCGTCATATTTGTCGAGATCGTACTCAGCCAGAAATTTCTTCTCTGCGTCAACATTATTCTCTTCCATCTGTTCCAACTTGACTTCAGTTTTATTGTCTTCAGTGTCTGAATTTTCTGTATCTTCATCCTGGTTCAAATCCCTGAAAAGATTATGCGTAACAATTAATTACATGAGAGAAACGTACTTAAACTGAACGAATGTTCCTAAAAATAACAAGGAAAAAGCTTTACAAGCCAGTCTTTAATAACAGTGTGTTTGATATCAGCTTAAAGATTCACCTAGAACCATCAAATTTTGTACACAGATAGATCTTTACCAGATCTAACTGCGTACGAAGCACTTTCTTAGGTTTTCGGATGAAGGGGGGAGGACTGGTGGGAGGTCAATTTGTATGCATAAAAGAAGAGAATAAATACATAGGGAGATAGATATTAGTGCCAAATCCACGTTTTTCGGGGTCGCTATTACAAACAGCAACACTTTCGATACCGTTCAAGTCCAAGTTTAGCCTCCATGGGGTGAGAGGGAGTAAAAAAAATAATAAATAAATAAATAAAAAATGACACCTAAAATGACCGATATTAGTGTCGAATCCACAGTTTTTGGGATCGCTAAGCTGATTGGTGACAATCCTGTTGTCATTTAAGTCTACATTTAGGCAAGAAACGACATTTCTGCTGGCCCGATAATTTACAGAGGCAAAACCGAAGGCGTTGCTTTTTGTTACTTATAATTTTATTTATATTGACAGGAGTGACGCTCTTCTTTATTTATTATTTCATTAATTTCTTTACTTAATTTTCATCTAGGGGATGTCGGCAGGGTGGGTCAAAATGTATGCATAAAAGAAAAGGATTATGGAATGACGGATATTAGTATCAAATCTATAGTTTTCGGGGTCGATGAGATGAGTAGTGATACTCTCGACACCGTTCAAGTCTAGCTCCATCATCATGAGGGGGGTGGGGGTGAATAATAATAGGTCCAAAATTAATTATATTAATGACAAATCCAGTTTTCAGTATTGCTAAACTCATTAGTGACAGTCACAATGACAGTTAAGTCCAAGTTTAGGCAAGAAGAGACATGTCTACTTCTCTGGGAATTGTCTTTACTTTCCAATACCATACACTTCATAAACCTTATCATCTCCGTGCGAAGAACGGTTATTTCACCCAGTCTAAATTAAACTGAAAGCAGAAAAATATAATTGTTCCCAGAAACACCGAAGGAATCTCAATGGTTTCTTAACGTTACATTAAAGTGACATCTCGTTAAACTCTGGTAGATTATACTTCGGTAATAAGATAGAGAAAATACTTCTATCAAATTGGAAGAAAGTAAACACATTAACACATCACACAATCACATTTCAATATATGTACAGGTCGCACCGTGTGGACTTTGTGGTGGACAAACACCGTGCTCGTGTTTTTTTCTCGGGGTTCTCCCGTTTCTTCCCGCTTTGTTCATTCCACCATTTCACTCATCTCTCATCATCACAGTCTCTTTTAGCTTAACCGGCATAAACGTGGGAAGTAAAACTTGAAGTCAAATCCAGTCAAATCAACATATGTAATCACCAATTTACCAGCCTAACTCACTGGTATAAAAATGTACTCTGAAGTTTACACTAAACATCTTTTAGACAGTAATAAGTATCATCGTTACATTTTTAGGCCTACGAAAAACTTGCGTAAAATAATCCATTAATGGCGGCAATACTTCGATTACGATAATGAACAAAAATAAGACATTTAAACATTAGAAGAAAAACTGTTATGGCCTACGTTAATATGTTTAAAAAGAAAAAAAAAACGGAAATCAGTGCAGAGAGGAAATTCCCAAATATTGATTTTAAATTAGAATTAACAATGGACTTAAATTAAAATGTGTGACAATTCTATATTTATAAAATTTCTCAACATTAGCTATATACAATTTTTAATTGACTATGCAAGAGAAAATAGGTAATTTTGAAATTTAAAAGCTTTAAAATAGACACGTATAGTTTTGGATCTAGAATGTTTGAAAGTGAACTGAAAACATTAACAGACTAACAGCTGAGGATAACACATTTTACGAGTAAAATTAAAATAACTTGGAAGTTTTTTAGACTTCCAAAATATCTTAAACATAAGTGTCGGAAGTCTTATAGAACGGCTTTGTCCGTTCGTCTGTCGACAGGCACGAAGCAAAACCCGTACGAGATATCAAGATCAATTCAGCGTCCCAAAGACATGTTCCATCTCCTCTGTTAGCTATCTATTCAAACCGGAAGTGCTTCAAATTAGGAATTTCCGATTTCAACGTTTATCGCCATAGAACGAAAATGTAACAGATAATGATGACAATACATCATAACTATCAACAACAGTCTATCGAGACCAGAAGGGTTCAAGTTTACTATTACTTCCGGTTTCATACTTATTTTCGTAGAACAAAAACAGTAAATGCTATCAAGATGTGGATTTTACAATCGATTCGGCGTCCCCAAAGTAGGTTTCATGTACTCTGTTCAAGGGCGCCGATCCTGGGGGGACCAAGGGGCTCTCCCCCCAAGCTCATGTGGATCCCTCATTGTATTTGTGAATATAAAATACAATATTTGGCATAATTTTCAACGTTGTTCGGTTTAGTACACTGCCATGGAACTAAAACAGTAACAGATAACGAGAAGTGGTAATTTGCAAACAATTCAGTGTCTCACGGCAATGTACCACGATTACTCCAAACACTCTATCAAAACCGAAAATGGTTTAAATTTAATATTACTTCCGGTTTCAATACTGACTGACAGAGGAAGAACGGTACGTGGTGTATAGATTTCTGCAATCGATTCATTGTCCCAAAAATAAGTTGACCATCATCTTCATTAACCGTCTACTCAAACCAGAAGTGGTTCAAATTACCCATTTCCGGTTTCAATAATGATTTCCGTAGAGCAAAAACGGCTTTATATTCGCAATCGAATCAGCATCCCAAGAATAGGTTTCATCTCCTACGTTAACTCCCTATTTAAAGAGGAAGTAGTTCAAATTACTCATCTCCTCTTTCAATATTTATCGCCGTGAAACGAAGACGGTAATAGCGAGAAGCGTTTCTGCGAACGATTCAGAGTCTAAAGACAACGTAATGCGACTACCCCGAACAGATTAAGACTGGAAGTGGTTCAAATTAGCTATTTCCAGTTTCAACAGCGATTTTCATAGGGCAAAAACAGTAAATGATATTGAAATGCTCCTTTTTTTTTTTTTTTTTTTTTTTTTTTTTTTTTTTTTTTTTTTTTTTTTTAAGCAATTGATACAATTTCCCAAAAAGTAGGTTCTATCTCTTCCCTTCCTTATTGTTGACGTCCCCATTAAACTATAATGAATGAATCAATCAATTTATCTTTACTTAACCTTCTACTGAATCCCTAAGTGGTTAAAATTAATTATTTCCAGTTTCAACATCTATCATCATAGAACAAAAATAATAAAGCATAATTTTAGAAGGATTATACTACGAGATTTTAACAATTCGAACTGTTGAAGTTATACAAAATATTGACTTCTATCATGGTTAAAACGGTCAGCAACTACACTATAACTAAACATGCTATCATAAATAAATAAATAAATAAAAAGAAAAAGCCTCGACCTAAGAAGGTGACCTACGTTTGGAAAATACATGGTATACCAGCTAAATCAGCAATAATACATTTATACCAATGGGACCTTTTTTTCTGCAATTTCATTAAACCGAAAGTTGGACACTTTAAGTAAACCTCAGTTTACTGATTAGTTTTAAAAATGCTACGGAATTACAGTTATGCAGCCGCATGCGAGAAAGTTAAAATAATAATAATAGGCAACGTAAAATAAACAATTTTACAGAATATTAGAAATGAGTGAATTACACAAAAACGAATATTTTATTTTGAATGAACACTTACTGTAATTCTTCACGATTTTCTTTTATAATACTCGCTAACTCTTCTGGTCCCAACTTCACCTGAAAAAAATTTTAAAATGAATCAATGTTTACTCAACTCCACTAAATCAACACTTAAATCAAGTGTAAATACATAAACAAACATGTTTTCTTTTAAGAAAGCAGAACTACAGAATTTTGACTATTATCTTAACTGGAACTAAATTACCGTATTTACGCGATTCTAAGACGCACTCTTTTGTCGATTTTCTTTTTGCCTCCAAAATCAAGGTGCGTCTTTGATTTCGGTTATGCAAATTTAGGGCAGATTAGATGGAGTTTTCCCAAAAATTGCTAACACTGTTGGTCACGATTCTGTAAAGAATGTGTATTTTGTGTGTATTTGGCCATCAGAAGTGAAAAAATTGAAAAAGATAGTGATGCCGATGAGAAAACAGATGATGAGCAGTAACTGTTAGTGTTGTTTTTTCGAGCGCAAAACAGAAGAAAAGAAACAAGTTTAAATGACTGCTGAAGAATTATTTGTTTATGTGTGTGTGTACATTCTGGTATAATATGATATCGATAATGGATTGCTATAAAACTGACGCAAGCAAGTGTTGTACCGTAATTACATTAGGAGAAAAAAAAAATGCCAGCAGATGCACATGAATAAACTGTAAATTCTAGCAGTAATTCAATGTTTCTTTATTTTCCAAATAACATTATTCATTTTCCCATGTTTATTAATCTTTTTATTATTATTCTTTAAAATCAATGCAGGGTAGGTTTCTTTCATTTTCGCCAAGAGTGCGTCTTAGATTCGCGTAAATACGGCATATTTAAAGGCTATCTTTGCAAATATAGTCTGTATCTCTATACTTATGTTGTGGAGAATGAATGAAAGATCCCATAGTTCATTATATATCTTATAATAATCTATTTGTTACAATTTTCTACATTTATTTACCAGAGAGAACCCAACTACTTAATAGGTGACGTATTTTGGTAATATGATCAATATCTATATCGTTAAATTCATAGATTTGTTTCCGACTACACAATTATTCTAAACGAACATCTTCAAATTTACAATTACTTCTTGTAAACACGCTGCTCTATTAAACACATAATATGGTTGGAACAAAGTAATCCAGAAACGAAATGGAAACCTAATTACTTACCAGAAAAATTATGAAAATAAAAATAACAATAATAAATATAAATAACATTATTATAGAGTAAACGACAACGTAAGTATACATTCAATTGGTATAAAAATTAGAACTAGAAGATAGAAATGAATCATTTACCACTTCAGGCAAAGCTTTAGAAACTCCTCTTCTAACCCATTTTACACACGGGATAAAGTTCACATCTGAACTTGCGCTGAGCTCGTCCATCTGAACTCAATATCTGCAAATTATATGTAAATTATTTCCAGAAATTTAAAAAAAAAAAAAAATGTAATCACTGAACAGTAAAAATGTACTAAAGCACTAGAAGTGCTTAAGCTAATTACTTTTTTAGGCAGAGGGTGTAAGGAAGATGGAAGGCAAACATAAAGAGAAAAAAAGTCTAACTGAATCGACAAACAGGCCAAAATTAAATGACCCTTAAATTATAGTTAATATTCTACCAATTGCGTTAGCGACGAATACTTGCAATGAAAAAGTTTTAACAGACACGGGACATAAAAATGCCTCCTTTCTTAAGCTATGAAAATCACCGAATGTTTTAAAATATAAAAACCTTTTTTAAGTGCTCTAGATTTAAAGTAAGGAATCTACCTAAAACTAAGGTTCGGGAAATTACTTAGGGACTGCTACAAGTTTTATCCAAATAATGATGTTGCGAACTGTGTCATGCCCACACATCGAATTTCCGAAGAGTAAGCTGAGTAAACGCTAGAAATTCTGAGACCCCAATATATATCGTTTAAAATGTATTATTCCTCAAGATGCTTCAGTAACTCTCACTAAGACACTCAGCAAATTGTTTTGATGTGAAGAACTGTGCACAAAGATTGTTGGTTTCCTTCCTTAACAAACCATATATACAGAGTGGACAATTTATTTACTAATAATAATTACTTGACTTTTCAATGCTCCCAATTTATTCTGTAGCATTTATTTTATTTTACACTTTTTAGGTATTATTACCCTCCCCTTAACATTCATCCGCATATTCCACTTCTGTTACCATCACTTCATAATCAAATTGTCATATTACAGATTTCTCAAGCAGGAGTTACTGAGTGCCGTGCCCTCCTGAACATACTTTCTGAATAATGATTTCTTTTCTGTAGACACCTGCACAGACCTGGAAACATGTTTTCCTCTTACACTCAGTTATTTCTTCAAATATGGCTTACCACGATTCGTGACGAGAGATTGTTTCTTTATATTGCTCACGATACTTTTTCTTTGTTACCATTACAAGGGTTAAAATGAGTGATTGCATATCAAAGACGACTGTATAATTGCTTAATTTACATCGGCGGAGTTTTTCTCCACAACGTAGGAAACCTGTATTTTATGTTTACAAGTGCTCTAACCTATGTCATTTTATGCATTTTTTTTTTATTATACTATCCTTTGTTAGGCTTATTCTAAATAATTAATGTCTAAAGATACTGCCCCAACTAATTTCAAATTACTAAGTTCCTCAAAGACCCTATTTACTTCTTTTCACTCCAAAATTTTATTTGAAATTTACAGCTACTACAAATTAATCATATGCCAATATACTGATAAACACTAACAGGAACCTTCCTATATTTAAATCACTATTTTTATAACATCAACCACCTTGGCATTACTATATCAACAACTCGTTTTCACACATATCAACAACAACTTGGTAACGTTACTCATTTGTTTATATAATTGCTCCACTAACTTTTAACACCTTGTCCGATTATTTCACTCGTAACATCTTCCTGGGTATCATCTAAAATTGAACTGCGCCCATTGATTCCCAACATCCTCGTATATGCGCATACTCTCCTTTGCTGACGCTCCTGCTCCTTAAGGACACACCTCCGCGTGCGCCTCCTGATGCGTTCCTGGGCTAAGTTACATAGCATCGTCGCTTTTAGTGGACACCTAGTCCAAGTTAGTTTGTGTATTTTACAGTTCATTTATTGGTACACGTCATGACGCTTATTTATATCCGTAAGGAGAAGCAGACCAGTTTGTACGTATTTATCAACCTGTACGCAATTGACTGGGCATGTGTCAGGGTAATGGCGATCCAAAACGTCTTCAGGAATCATCTGAAGCAAGAAAAGAGAAGTATTTTCTTTTTTCCTAATTTGATGGACTTTTTTTTTTTTTTTATTATTTTACAAACGTAGCATTACAAGTGTGAAACCATTACAAATCTTATGGAAACCCTTATTACCCGAAAACCCACGGGTTTTCACTACCCTCGCTTATGTGCACAATCACCTTCGTCGACGTGCTGATCCCTTCACGCGCATCCACTAGGTTCTCCTACCCTAATTCGGTCCAATAGTATTCGTTGCTTTTAGTAACCACCTAGCAGAGATCGGTTTGTTCCTTGCACTACAGTTTTTATATATTTCCGATTCTCGTGTAGATTTACCATACCGTCAATTTGAAACTATATCTTACTTCACTTTTTTTGCTCTGATCCCCTAGAACACAGTTATTTTTGTACTCTTACTTCTTTGGCGCTTGTCCAAATAATTGCGTAAACATTGATATTATGCGTGCAAACTTATGTAATCCATTACGGATATAATTACGAATCCGGACGAATGCCGCAAAAACTATTATGCAGAAAATACTAACTACTGCGGAAAACGGAAACCAACTTGTGCTAGATGGCCACAAGAAAATACGGATTAACTGCTGTAGATGGTGGCCCCGAAGTACAAAATTTACGAAACAATAAACAAAATCAAAAGAAATGCCAGCATGAGATCAGCAATAAAAGGCAATACATGTCTTCGCTGTAGGGTGAGCAATTAGGGATAAAATGAAATCAAATTTTGAACTATATAAATTCACGTATGACGCGATCAGTTAACAGGCAATAGAGCACAACATGCCAGTATTTCCAACTCACTGTCTTATTAACTAACCTACGACATGTGTGTATTGCAATTATACAAGGAAATACATATGCAGAGTGTATGCATATGAAAGCGAAGTTGCATCTTAACTGAATAAGCTTAAAATTTACTTTATGAATGCAGTATGATTTTCTTCAAATAGGACAATATTTTAATGTCCAAAAGCCATCGTTTGATTATCCAGAAGGAACCAAGGAATTCCCCTCCCTGCCTGGAAACCTAGCTTCGCACCAAAACTTACAATTCCTGTCACCTGGCCCTGCCCGATGCCTTCGGCGCATGGCACCCCTACCCGTGCGAGCTCTTCCCCATGAGGTCGAGATACGTACTTTTCAGGCAACCTAGTACAGTACAGGCCTCCCAGGAGGACATTGAAAAAATATAGGATAGTTTGATTTATAAAATAGGACAGTTTGGTTTATACAACAGAATATTATGCTCTGAAGCACAGATTTATATATTTTACACACACACATTATATATATATAATTATAAGAAAAGGCCACCTTTCACCCAATGGGCAACCGGTAACAAGATTTAGATTAATACAGAACAAGACTTTATATAACCTTTTACGTTTTAGAGTTAATAGACCTGCTGTATTAGTTTCAAAAAAAGAAATGATTGAAATAAATGACTTGATTTACTGATTAAAAGAAAAATTCTTGAGGTCCGAATTGCCCATGTCTTTCTCTCGACATACTTCCACATTTTTACTTTTACATTCTAAAGGTGCAATAATGAACTCTAAAACAATAGTACACGTGTTAATCTTGCGACACCTTCGTCATGGCATTTTTAAGTCTTTTGTTTTCGGCCTCAATCAGGGCTTGTGCAGTTGACACGTTATCCATGAACCGATGCTTTATTACTTTCTGAGGTCGAATGTCTCCCTTTGAAACTAATTTTTCAGCTTTACGAACTTTAACACACATGTTTTCCTCTATTCCTTCTTTGGCACTTACTTTTGTCTTTTCTGCTGTGATCTTATGCTCACTTTCTTGCTATTCAAAGTTTTTTTTTTTTTTTTTCTGTCCATATCTTCACAATACTTATTATGTGCTCCTTTGTAGTACATTGATATTTCCGTAGTACCTTTACACTGACTGCGTCTTTAATCATTCGTAGCCCATTGATGGTTTCTTCATTCAATCTTTGTCTCTCGGATGGCATCATGTTCTTATTTGTCGAGAAACCAAGTTCAACAGACGATTGCTCGTGTGAAAGTGCTAACACTGCTTTAACAAGTTTAGTAATTGCTGGATACTTTCGTTTCCTTGTACTATTTTTCAACAGCATTACTTTGTTCCACTACACGTCAATATTACAATCAACAGAAAAGTCATCGTGTATACTCTGATCACTCATATAAATTCGCCACTCGTCTACAGCCTTGTCAATATCAAGGCTGGTCACCATCTAAGGAACACAAGACGCTAATCGTTTCAAAGATGATAATATCTTAACCTGCTCTTGCTTTGAATGTCTAACAATAGGATAAAAAATCTAGGTATGTTTCAAAACCCAATTGTTAGTGGCAAACTTTGTTGAAGGTAATTTATTGCTGTTATGAATAAACTTTTTGCACTTATTGTGAATAACCGTTGTTGCACTTTATCGACTTCTTTCAATGCTAAAAGTGCGCCTTCACCGACATCAAGTTTGTTATCTGGCAGTAGATTTTTTTTTCTTATTTCACTTTTGTATTCAGAAGATCAGATCCAGTTTTTTCATTGTACAGATCAAATACTAGAAATCTTGCCATTATTCTTTGAAGTAGCTCACCTAATTCATCATGCAAAATGTGGATAAGTGGTTCCTGCTTTTGCATAATCATAAGGAATTTATCAAAGTGCCTACACTAATAAGAAAGTGTACGAATGCAAATATAACAGGAGAATCTCAAATTCTGACAGATTCTCTAGTAGTGTTCTGACTGTAATGAAATTTGATTTTGCTTGGGGAAAAAATTAAAGAAATATTATGTCAGTGTTGGCCACAGAGAGAGAATTCAAGAGCAACCGGGATTTTCACCATTTTCTGTTTTCCATGGCGTTTTCATTGCACACTTTTATTTCCAGGTTTTACAGGACGCGTGTGGGAACCCTGCATTTTATGTACAGCAATACTGGAAGGCGTTGGAATATGTTGGTGAATACAAACACACCTCCATGCCTCGCCAATACTGCTGAAAGAAAATGCTAACACAGTTGCTTTATAAGAAGCTGGAGCATGGCAAGGTTCCTCAGCTAAGATTCGTTGGGGAAGAATAAGCACACAGGAAACAAAGAAAGGAAAAAAAAAAAAAGAGCGGACATGGGATATAAAAAAGCAAATAAAAAATAATAGTGAGGATTAGTGACTACGACACGTTTATCAGCAATTTAAATCATCACTGGAACTAACCTTGGTTTGTATTTTTAATAATGCAATAACTGAAAAATATAGGAAACATAGGACAAGATTAAAATATAGGACATACATAGGACAAATATACACATATTTCCAAAATATAGGAAAAAATAGAAAAATAGGGCAGCTGGGAGTCCTGAAAGTAAGAAGTATTTTCTTATGCGTTTTGCAATTTTTCAGGATTCATTCCTTTTGTTATTTCTGAATAATGTGTAATACTTACCAGTTTAAAGGTATTAAATTTGCGCAATAATACACTATAAAGCCACATGTATTTAGTGAAAAGCAAAGAAAGCATGACAATAAGAAATATTTGTGATTAACAGTTAGGAGTGAAATGAAACAGGATTAATTGTGGCTCTCATTTGGGGTTGCTATTAGTGGAAGACGGTTCACTCCAGCACGATAGAAAATTTATAGGTGAAATATGATGTGAAACATTTTTCGTGAAGGAATAAAAATGTGAATATAAATAATTACTGCCAGTGCACAGCATACTGAAATGAATTGAGAGATAGTGAAAGTATTGTATGTGCTAGTGTGCTCTTCCAGTCTCCTCGTTTATGCGCAAGACCGCCTTGCTTCTGCTCGGGCTCCCTTGCTGCGCTCTTGCCATAGCAGACTCGATTACATAGCATTCCTGCTATTAGTGGCCCCCTAGCACAAGTTGGTTAACGTGTAGTTTTTATGCTATACGTAAATACTGTAATATTTAAACTGAGCCCTCCTGAATTCAATCTGCACGTAGAATGGAGCTCCTCATTTAGAGGATGCTCTGCTAAAAGAAATACTAAGTTGTAGACTACCCTAAAAATGTAAGACATGTGCCAAAATTTGGTGGAACCGTCTGCTCGAGTAATGCCGCTGAAGATTAATTAAAAGCACAAATGCTGCCTAACGGAGTGAGACCAGGTTCGCAGATGGAGCGCCTGTGCGGTCTCGCGTCCGTAGGGACAAGTGTGTCAGCGACGGAGAGTACGCATTACAGATACAGATAGTGGAGAAAAGACATTTTGTATCTTATAAAAACAGCATAACTGCATAGGTTGTGGACATGTCATGGTTTCACACTCTAACTCCATACTTGTAAACATGAAATACACGTTACTTATACTGAGCACGCACTCCGACGTGAAAATATATCTGTACCGAAGAGCATGAAGTGCGTGTCACAAATCCTTGTTTTCCAGAAAACAGCAAAAACACTTACTTAAGCTCTAAATACATATTGGACATACTGCATTATATACTTGGTTAGTCACGTCATCTAACCGTATAGAACAAAATACAACTACTCACTCGTTGCAGACTTCCAAAAGATAGCTATACAAAACTGGTTTTAACTCATTTGCGCCAACATTGGACTTACGCACTGCATGCTCTCAGGTACAAATATATTATATAGCAATCTTCGAAACGAAATTCTCATTTTACCCGGAGTATAGCACTTGTAAATTTACATTTGTAAACATAAAATACTGGATTCCTGTATTATGCAGAAATCCTCCACCTGAAAAATTTAACTTCTCAGGACCGTCCTCTTTCATACGTACTCATTCATTGCAATCATAAACAACTAGTTTTATAATGAAGTATTGTAAATTTTCTCCCTGGACAGTTTTTACACATAACCGTGAAAGAATTATAATCTTTCAACACTTACTTCTGGTTCATCCCTTAAACTTTATCTTTGCTAACTAGGGTCACTCACCGCAAACCTTTTGGTGAACGAATTACATTTTGTCAATAATTATTTGTAGTGTAATGCCTAAACTTGACCTACATGAATTAAAGAATAAACATTCTACACTCATTATTATGATTTTTTGAATCTCTGATTCAGAAATTATGAAGAATTAGGAATAAAAATATTTACCCACGTGCACTTTAAACACAACAAAAATTTGCAGCAGTAGGATCTAGGATCGGGTTTCCTAATCCAAAACCATTAACGGTTACGAAAAGCGATGCCTCGGACATAAGTCATAAAGACTAAAATTATAAAATTGTCTATTGTATACTTTACAAGGAGGATTCTTGAAATAAAATCAGGGCAAGGTTCTAGATCAGGTATGTCAAACTCAAGTTATGCATGGGGCCAATTCAGCCCGAGCCAAATCAACGACGGGCCGCACCTCAGAGGAAATACACTATATTTTGATCTTATGAAATTTAATATCGATAAAAAAAGATTGTAAATAGTAAAACATCTTACCGGTATTTTTATTGTAGTGACACTTATGCTGTCTGCCAACAGTTAAATCGTACATGTCATGTATTTTTTTATTAATGAGATCATTTTTTAAAAAAATATTCGAATAGAGATGAAAAATTACACAGTCATGAAACAAGAACATATTGCTAAATAGTCAAATGAACAATTACAGATTTTTTTTTTTTTTTTTTTTTTTTGAGATATTAATAAGTACTATTTAATCAACGTACTGGACATCTGTCAATAAATTTGTTTGGAAATTTATGGTTGCTACATATACTTTACAAAATAAATAATAAGGGAAATGACAGTAACAATGATGAAAATGCATCTAGTAATTTGTGTGTTTGTGTGTGTATATACATAGAACAAATTAACTTCATAACTAAAAATAGCGAATAAGTCAATCCTCCACATGTTTGGAAGTAACAGGAGAAAATATCACGGAGTTGACAAAATTTAGTTTACAAACTTTTCAGTCGAAAGTGTTCATAAATTCAGGTTTATCTCAAATAAAAAACTTCTTCCATTTTTGAAGAAGGGAAGGAACTTAAAATGCTGACCGCATTACCTCTTTGTATTGCTAAACTAATACGCTGAAGTAAAAAATGTGCACTTCTCGTATCTCCCGTCTTGAGGTTTAAGTTCGACCCAATTTCCTTTAGGAACTCCCTAGCTTCCCGGCTAAAAACTCCCATAGTTTCTGTAGCAAAGGCGATGAACATATGATCTTCTTTTAATTTTGAATATTTGGTGTGTTTTCGTTTACAGGCTGTCTCAGCAGCATTTCCTGCCTCTTTACATGTTGAAGGTAAATGAGAAGGTGCAAAGGTGTCAACACATGTGACGTCCCATACCAGTCGTTGCCCCATTTTCCAAGGGGTTAATGTTACTCCATCTGGTCGTTTCCCATCATCTCGGGACATTCCAGATGGTTCTAAAATACTTGGGACATCAATGCTGGCAAGAGCTCGTCTTATTATATTATTCAGTTCTCCATGACGAGAAATTCGACCTCCACTCCTAGAACAGCTTAACGCATGTAAGCCTTTTTCATCAACCTGTTCCAGACGTGCATTTGAAACTATGGCAAATATTTAAACCGAGGCGTAGAGCGACACAAATTTGAAACGTGTTGTTGTCCAAGAAAGTTCCAATATTTTTTGATGGTGTTGCCTGTAGCCATGCACCAGATTCTTATCTTTGTAAGGATTTAAAACGGGCTATATCAGATGTATTTTCAGGAACCAATTCTTTATCGATTATTGCTATTAATATAATTTTATCCCAATTCTGTTGTGAGTCCAACACGGCAGGAGTCTCATTATTGTATATACCATTCCATATCTCCAATCCCTCCGTCAGGTGATGAATTTCCACTTTGTCAACTGGTATGTTTAGTATGTTGGAGACAAGTGGCTTCACTCCAAAAGATGAGGACAGGAAAGCTGGAAGGCTTAAATCAGAGACTTTTCTTACGCTTAAACCTCCTAAGCGAATTGGCAAGCTTGCTTGAGTCCATTGATTTTCATTCAAAGAATAATTGATGATAGACTGAAGTGCATATTTCAGGCAATTATCAAGCTGAAGTACTTTGGAAGGCATGGACCATGTGGGAGTGGTGCGTAAAAAGTAGATAAGTTTCGGCATTCCCTGGCAATTCTTAAGTAGAAAAAAGGCAATATGCGCTGGTAAAGTCTTCAGACGCTGAGTTATTGTTTTTAATCTATTTAAATGCTCATCAAAATTTTCCTCATATCCATCATCAAGGAGAGGTGATCCCAAGAGAGTTAATTCACTTTTGAGTACCGTCCGTATCCCAGGTAGCAATTCTTGAAACTGAGATTCGACTTCTTTGTCTGAATTCCCAGATGTGAAAAAAAGTTCGCATTTAGATGGGTTAACTTCAAGACCAAGTTTCTTTGATTCTTCTATTACAGTCTTCATGTATTGATAAACTGACTGTGGAGAACCACCTAAGCTACCATCATCCAAGTAGAAGATATTTAGTTCAGACGATAAAGTGCGAACTATTGGGTAGATGGCCAGACTAAAAAGCATTGGACCAGCTGGATCACCTTGTTGACAGCCAACTTGTGATAAAATTGTTCGTTCACCAAAAAATAGGATTGAAGGTTGAGCATAACTCTGCCAAAAGAATTAATATAATTGAGGCAGTACTTCTTTAACTTGTTGTAGCATAAGATCTCTTTCTACAGAATTGAAAGCATTTTTGAAATCGATCTTGAGAAAGACGTAATTAGAATTCTTATGTGCTTGTATGTATCTGCAGGTAGCATGTATAATAGCTTCGTTTCCTTTTTTAGTCGCAAATCCAAGTTGGTGAGGTTGCAAATAAGAGGAGCATTTGGCATACACAGAGGAAACTGCTGCCTTAGATGCTAAACGTCTAAATGTACATCCAACAGCTATGGGTCTAAGTCCTCCATCCTTCTTTCGAAGTGCACATAAATTTGCACCAAAGAAATATTTGCATATTTCAAGATTGACATTTCCGCTCAGTATGAGGTTTATTAACTTTGTGATCTGCTCCAGCAGATATGATGCCGCATCACCTGCTGATTTGGAAATAAGATTTTTTAAATGTTGAGGTGACAAACCATCAATTCATGATGCAGAACCACTAGGGAAACTACAAATAGCTTTTGACACCATTCCACGATCCACTATGATTTTAGGGTCAAGGTCGTTTGGAGGATCGGGTAAATTAAAATCCCTGGAAGGAGCTGGGTGTTTGGCTTTGAGATGGAGATATGTTTCCTCGTTTATTGGAGCCAAAATGTCATCGAAGCTTAACAACCTTAGGGCCCCTCTGGTATCAAAGTCAGCAATTTTTGCTTCTATTATATTCGCTAAGTTTAGAGTGCGCTTTTTCCCTAGACGAGATGAATAATCTGTTGACACAGTTTCATCTAAATTGAGTTTAATAATCTGGGTAATGGATTTCGCGCTGCGATCCTTAGGGATTTTCAGATGAACAAACGAAAAGGTTAACAAATTTTTCCACGAGATGAAATTATTTCTATTTACGCATGTCTCTATTATAGATGCTAATCTCTTTGCGACTGCATTTCGAGCTCCTCTTGGAATTCTCGAATTTATTAACCATACGGTTGACTTTAATTTTGCAAGTTCTTTAGCAAAATCTTGCGTGGTAACTTCAGATTCTGTTATCACATGTTTTCTCGCCTTGTGTATATTCAAACCTTTACAGGTTGGAAACCTTTTTAGACACTGAGGGCATGAAATTTCATCATTTTCCATTGAAATGGAGATATCTGTTAATGAATTTACTTGACTAATATTGTTTTCTATTTATAAGGATTTTTGAAATATTTCCGTTGCACTGGATTTCATTGTTAAGAGATTTCGCGATTTTAACGTTCAATAGGCCTATTTATTTCATGTTGCTATATTAAGATAACCACTAACCCAATTTTAAAACGGATTTCACCACTTTTACCTGGGAAACATCATGCACACCCACATACAACTTTATATTCATTTAGGAAGTGCTCCTTTCTCATATAAATACATTTTAGCAACAAATCAACAAATGCCAATCAAGGCATTAATACAATTCCTTAAAAAAAAATACATTACAGAATTATACTTACATTACTGATTTTTCCTTGAGAATTGACATCTGTTCCGGGAAACAAGAGTTTCAATGTCAGCTACATGATTCTGTGAAGATGCTATTTTCAGGATGGAAGACAAATGTTCTGCTCTAAGTCTTGATCTATGAGGAGTTTTGTTTGTGTTCATAAGGGAAAATAATTCTTCACAGAGATAGTTGGAACCAAACATGGCTAGTATTCTCGCAACGAACAGACGCATTGCAGGGTATTGATTTGGCAAGTAAGCAAAGAACTTAGGGATTCCTATTTCATTATATTTGTCTTTCAACACAGAACTGCACTGAATTTCAATCAGTTCCATTTGAATGCTACTATCTGCCTTGTGAACGTCGAAGGAGAATGGAGCACTAAAAGAGAAATTACTCTCACACGATTCGAAATCTTCAAACCTATTCTCAAAGTCATTGATTAATGCCTTTATGTGGGAACCATAACGGGTGAAATCATAATCACTGTGAGACTTCTTGAAATCCTGGCAGGTAGGAAAATGAATTAAATCGCCATTGCTCATCTGTCCTTCCCAAAGCCTGAGTTTTAATTTAAAGGCCTTAATATTGTCATACATGGAAACTACAACCTGATTTTTCCCTTGTAACTTCAAATTTAAATCATTTAAATGCCCTGTTATGTCCACCATAAAGGCAAAATCCTGTACCCAAGTATCATCACAAAGTTTGTCAGGTGATTCGCCTTTCATTTCCAAGAACATTTTTATTTTTTCCCCCAAGAAGACAAAACCGCTTTAAAACACTGTAACATGAAAGCCAACGAACCTCTGCATAGTATGGTAGACTCTCAAATTCACTTCCGATGTCACGAAGTAAAAATAAAAACTGACGTTGATTAAACCCCCGAGAACGAATAAAATTTACAACTTTTTTCACAAATTTCAAAACGTGATCCATTTTTGTAACTTTTGAACACAAAACTTCTTGATGAATAATGCAGTGGACATGGTGAAACTTACTACTTGGAGATTATTCTTTCTATTTGGCCAGTAACATAGCAACAAATCCGTTCCGTTTTCCTGTCATGGAAGGAGCCCGTCTGTTGCTACACACACAAGTTTTGATAACGGAAGATTGTATTTTTCCAAGAGAGAAATTACTTCATGAAAGATGTCCTCGCCGGTTGTTGTATTTTTAACAGAAACTATGTCCAGTAACTCCTCAGTTATATTTAACTCATTATCGCATGCCCAAATGAACACAGCTAATTGCGCCACACCACAAACATCTGTACTTTCATCGACTACAAGGGAATATGACGTGAAACTATCAACTTTTGCCAACAACTGCTCACTTAAATTAGTAGCAATATCATCAACCCTCTCTGCAACAGTATTTCGCGACAAGGAAATGTTTTTGAAAGTTTGAACTTTATCAGGACACAATTTCAGCGGTTTTTACAAGACACTCTTTTACAAATTCACTTTCACTAAAACACTTAGAATTCTTTGCTATAAATTCTGCAATGACGTAGCTTGCTTTGACAAAGGCTTTATTGTCTCATTTCACATTCGTGAACACAGATTGTTGCTTACCGAGAGCAGCCTTAAAATCTCGCAATTTATCTTCCCTTGACTTCTCTTTATACTGGTCATATTTTGCACGGTGTGTTTCGTGATGACACCTTATATTGTATTCTTTAGGCACGCTTATAGTTTGTCCACAAATCAAACAAGTAATTTTACCTTTAATTTCGTAACAGAAATAGGCGTTATCTATGCTAACGACTTCAGGACCAACTTCCGAACTGATGATTCAGTAGGACCAACATTGCGTCCAAGTGTCACGAACGGTTGCCGTAGGACTTTTCTTGTTTTTGTTTGATAACTTTTAATCACTTGGATGCGTTCCTTTGTTGTCAAACGCTCCATGCCGAAATAAACACCAACCAACAATGCTCACCATACAGGCTACTAATCGGAAGGACAGAGGATAATAACGGAAGTTCGCAACATTTTTTTTTTTGAACTGCGTACAAGTTTGTTGCAAAAAACATATCTTCAAGGAGATTTGAAGTGAGCTATCTTTCAAAAATTTGAGTTGGATTTCGTAACTCCACGATATCATCCGGTGTATTCGCAAAACAGCTCATAGGCGGTCTCAAAGCTGGATCCTTAAATCCAAGTAATATACTTTTCTCGGTCAGTTCTTTGGTACAAAAATACTGCTTCTGAAATTCTTTTTCAGTTAGGCACGTATGGATGGTAACATTCTCGCTAACAGATTGGTTACTATTGGCGTTCACACAAGCAAGATAATTATTTGATTGCAAATCGAAATTCGGATCATTGTCTCGAACAGGATTTTATTCCAATTCTTCGAATAAAGGCGGCAACTCACTGTCGTCCAGTAGCAATTCATGTTCTTCACCTGAAGAATAATCTCGAAAATCCTGTAGCTTGTCACCTTCTTCGTTACACAAATCTTCTAAATCTGATGCATCGTCACTTTGGATCAAAGACAGAATTTCATCACAAGTGAGTTTCTTTCTGTTTGCTCTAATTCCCGGTTCACCTTTTCCATAACACCTGATGTATTCTTCGTCCATCTTTAAACGAGGAAAGATAAAAACCCGTCAAACATGTAGCATGAAGCTCAGCAAACTGCGTACACAATGCTTTGTTCACGTGAATCATTTTCGATTCCGAATCAGTGTTGCCAGATCTACTGATTTTGCAGGAGATCTCCTGATTTTACTATGTTCTACTGATCTACTGCGAAAGAAAATGAAAAGTAAACAATCTCCTGCTTTTTCCTTACTTCGAGAAGTTAAAGAAATATATTATTATTAATATTGAATTTTCAATGTTTCCTCACATAAAAGGATGAAATTTCTCTGTTATAATACACAAAGCTCTGTAGACCATATACTTATAGAGCTTTACTGTATATAATATGAATCCAAAGGATACAACTGAATGTCATCTTCTATATGCATTATGGTTAGCGTTTTTATGACTTTCTGTAAGATTTACAAGTAAGTGTTATTTAGATTGGGATTTGGGTTGGAAGAGTGGCTTAGATCATTTCTCCACGATCGTCAGCAAGAAATCGTCTTACTCCACGATCACGTGTGACTGTACCATATAGCTACGTTATCGCTACGTGCATCAAATAATATTATTATAAATCGGGACTTCTCCCTTTCATTTGCTCAACGTAGTTAATCGGAAATGAATTCCGAACGGCTTGTTTTGACTACTTCGCCCGTAATAATGGCAAATTTTATTGCCCCTCCCCCGGATTTACACTGAAACGCCACCACTGTATGTGTCTACTATTTTCTCCTGTTTTTTTTTATCTTCGAATCTCCTGCTTTTCCAACTGACTGATCTGGCAACACTGTTCCGAATCGATCAGGGTAGTAATAGTCACATTGTCCTATATCTACCACGATTTTCTAAAAGTATGTTGAATGAAACCTTTAGAGTATAAAGTTCTCGAAACTAATTGATTGACATATTTTGTATCTAATTTATCAGGAAAAACTGAAATCTTCGAATTTTCCTTTGTTTTAAAGCTGTCGACCTATTTTTGGCGGAGCATCTCTTCCATTTCATTGTTTAATGAAACTCGCCTTCAAAATATCCATCACAACAATGACAATTTTGTATAATTGTTGTCATAACTTTCGAATACTAAAGCAAAGACCTTTAAATATACAACGGGATAAACAATAGCATGTGAAACGGAAATTTAAGAGAATAAAGATGTCCTATTTATAGGAAAGGTGACTGAAAGAGTTAAATGGCAGAACTATCATTAGTAATAGCACAATCAAGTTATAGAAGCCAACAAGAATTTAGGAAAAAGAGCAATCAATATCAAATAATAAAGGGAAGAAAACACAGGGACCTTCCAAGAACAATCAACAGGCCCACCTACAAAGGACCAGATATTAGTCTGTTCCGTGTGTGGAAAGCGCGGACATGGAGCTTCTACATGTTTATAGGCGTCAAAAAACGCGAAGGGTCGCTCTTACAAGGGGACCGATAGTCATAATTCTTCAAATTCCAGGGAAGAAAATGAAGAAATTAGTAATTACAATTCAAACGAAATAAATTATGACATTCTTACTATAGAACACCAATCGGAAAATTTGGCAGATAGACGTGAAAGCATCACTTTAGAAGATGAAACTAATAGATCAAATCTAGTAATCAATAACAAATTAGGACCACAAAATGCGATAGTAGATACCGGGAGTACTATTTCAATATCACCCTTAGATAATATACTACCTGGAATGGATTTAATTTCATTTCAAACTATAGTGAAAATAATATCAGAAAAAAACACTCATTTGAAACATATAACACTAATCACATTCAAGATAGGACAAACAACATTCAGTCACTATTTTCGGATAGTTGACAGGACAATCCCAATCATTTTTAAAAGTGATTTCCTCCAACGTACTTACACCACCATCGATTTAAACAAAAAACATAATTTCTTTCTTTAAATATCCACGTAAGCCAAAACTACCAACTGAGAAAGCAGAAGATGCATTATCAACTTTTACAGCACGAGCTATAGAACAAGGTCAGCAAGACTGTTTTTTCCTGACTAAGAAAATAACACTTTCTATACGTTCGCATACATTCATTCCTGTTGTAACAAAGAAAAAAATAGATGATGCGGTATCTTTGTATGCGTCATTGCTTCCTGGGATACTTGAAAGATACAGATTATGTGCTCTCAATCAGAAAATTGACGTTAACAAAATGACAATTTTAATCTCTAATCCCAAGAGCCATAGCATTACTATAAAGAACAACACACCAGCGGCGGATCTCGAGGGAGGTCACGAAATTTCTTTTTATGCTCTAAAACACAAATTGCTTCAGAAAATTCGCAGCAACACGCAACAAACGAAGAAACTGAGAAACGTAAAAATATGCGGAGAATTTTTTAAAGAAAGAATTCTTTAACAAAAGTTACGACTTCCAGTAACAATTAAAGGATTTAGAACTTCTATTCAAGGAACACATAAAACACGACTTTCGTGCTTCTACTGTGAAAAAAAAAACGCTTGTACCAGGGGCGGATCCAGGGGGTGATCGGGGCGATCTTCCCCCCAAGAAGAGGAAACTTTCTTATTTTATATACAAATAAAACTTATATCAGAATGTGGAGTTCTTAAAAGTAACTCTAAGTAGCAGTATTACAACCCATCGCCCCCCAGAAGTTCGTCATGGATCCGCTCCTGCCTTGTGCTATCAGAAGTTGAATGTTTTAGGCTACCATCAGCGGGGAATCCATCAAAATATCACCTAAAATAGCTAAGAAGATAAGAAACTTTAAAAGGCCAACTACAAAACAAATTCTCAAGTTTTATTGAGTTATGCTCGTATCTTAGGGCACGTATTAAAGATTTTACAACAGAAACAGATGCATTTAAACAATTGGCTACCCCTAACTCAAAATTCAAGTGGACAAAAGAACATGCAACTCTCTTTGAACAATTGAAAAAGGACACACTTCAACGCCCCCCCCCCTCTCTCTCTCTCTCATTTTAACGATTCCTTAGAAATTAGAGTTTATACAGACAGTAGCAAGATACAAGCAGAAGCTATATAACCCAAAAACAGATACTGAGAAAGTAGTAGCGTACTGCAGCAGAAGATTGACCAAATCTGATCAAAAGGCTACTATTTGGCAGAAAGAACTATATGCTCTTATATATACCTTACAAAAATTTCGTTACTTTCTATCAACAAAAAATTTAATCTTTATGTGGACCCTAAATGCCTAGTTACACTGAACACACAGATATATAAGGTGGGAAATATACTAGGTATAAATTATTTTTAGCTGACTATGACTTTAACATACAATATTTACCAGGCTCTAAACACCCAGCCGACATTATTAGTAGGCTTGAGAAAACAGGACATTTTAAATGAAGATCAGAATAAAGACGACAGTGAAGGAAAAAGCGAAGATTATTATGCATTTAAATCTAACAACCTTCTGGTTAATGTTGTTCAAACGGATGATAGCGATCTTCTACCCAATATAGCGAAGGAACAGCGTAAAGATGATAATATACGGCAAAATGGTCGGCAAAATAATATATAACTGGTCAGCCAAATGAAACTTTTTTTCGCTCCCACGAACGAAAATAGGTGATTCCTATAGGTTTCGAGCTCAGCTCCTGAGTTTGAATCCGTAACCCGTTTTTCTCCAGGAAGTAACAGTTTTCAGGGAGGAGGAGATGTTTCAATATCCGCCCAAAGATGCTATTCTCCACCCATAATAATTTGCACGTTATAATTTAAATATCAATATAAATTATGCAGATAAAATTGCATAAAAAGTTAAAGTTTAACACTTACGTGTCACTTGGTTTTCCTACTCCTCTTGTAATTACTACAGGGTGTTCGCGTGTCACATTCCAACAGAAGTCTGTCAACATATTCACACTCCATTTACCACTGTAGCGCTTCCCCATGGTAGCTATTTGCTGGTGAAACCTTTTCCCGTGTTCGTCAGAGACCTCCCCCAAGCGGTACATTGCAGGAAGAAGTCCAGGTGGCAATGCAGGAAATGTAACTTTAGGGACATATTACATCCCATGTTACGAAATGAAGTAATTAACCTGCCCACAATGTCTTTGTAATTAGGTGACTTATGATTCCCTGAAAGTTACTGCACACGTCTCGTAAGGCATCCCAAGCCTCACTTTCCACATCATTAAGCTTAGAAGAAAATGTAGTATCCTTAAAAACGTCTCTGATTTGAGGTCCCGTAAAAACACCTCCTTTCACCTTGGCCTCGCTGAGTCTGGGGAATAGTTTTCTGAGATGATTAAATGCTTCATCATCCCGGTTCAGGGCCTTGACCAAGACCTTCATAAGCCCTAATTTGATATGAAGGTGTAGTAAGAATATTTTCTCCGGATCCACAAGACGTTCATTAGCCACGCTCATCTCCCCTGAGACCAGTTGCTTCCTTGGCGGCCATTTTATGATGATGTACTGATCAACTTCAGTTGTCCCATAAGCGATGGAATGTCACTGCAATACACCAAATCACCATCCTTTGTAAAATTAGGAACTAGGCTCACCTCTCTTTTCCTATACATCGATATATTCACATCTTGGTTTAGTAGATTCCATTGTTGAAGTCGTGATGCAAGCAACAGGACCTTAGACTTGGGAAGTTTTAAGTCTCTGATCAGATCATTCAGCTCTTCCTGACTTATCACATGTGGTTTCATTAGTGTCAGGCACTGGAGCGTAATTGGGATCTGACTGTGTACTCGAAGATTGTGCAACATCCTCACAAGCAGCAGGTTCTTCATCCGATGAAACACTGCACAGGGTGTATGAGTCTGGTGGTACGGGTACAGGCAGACAAACATCATGTTTTACAGGTCTCCTCGCGGAATCCAAGTTAGGATACTGTATTTTATTCTTCATGTGTTTTGAAAAACCTTTTATATTAGTCAGGCAGAAGTAACAGTCTGAAACATGATCACGGGGCTCGCGCCAAACCATAGGTACGGCGAACGGCATCGATTTATGTGTACCTTTCAACCATCCTGTGGGAGTAAGCGCACACGAGTTACAACTTTGTTTCGGAGCCCAAACGCGATCCTGGTCGCCGATTTTAAAACCGAAGTACAGATGGTAGGCTGTCTTCAGGAACGGTGACAATGGTCTACTTTGTCCCTTGAAAATCATTTCCCCACATATATAGCAGAATGAATCTGTCGAATTGTTGGAAGTTCTCGGCATGTTCGTTTAACACAAACGTCAATATTTCTCGCAGAAATATTTTTCACCTACGGTATACACAGACACAGCGTAACACCACCTTCTAACACGAAGATCAACTCGAAACTCGCAGAAATATTTGTTTCACTCGACAACGTGGTGTATGTCTTGGCGCCTTTTTTCAACAATCTGTCTGTCGTCTAGACAAAAGGGAGCTGACGAATGATCGCAAGTTGATTACAAAACCTTTCTCCGTCAATAACGCGTAGGTTTTAGTGTACGCAGTGTGGAACGACAATAAATCTTTGCAACCCAATGTCGTGAGCTAGAGAAAAGAATGTTCCTGGGATATAGCCTAGTAACAGTTCTTGGATTAAGATAAAAATTCAGAATTATGCACTCCAAACACGGAAAACACATATTAAATACGAAAAATACGATTTTTTTGTCAATTATGGAAACAGCGCCCCGCCAAAAAAAAAAAAAAACCTTACGTGCTGCAACTTTCTCGATGAGATATTCGTAATCAGCTTCTTGAAATCTATCCGGTACACCCTTTCACCCTCGTGGGAGGATTTTCATGCCTACCTGAAGGATATTATCTACGTGTTGGAAGGAAAAGAGCCGGACAAACTCTACAGTTCGAATTGCAAGATTCTTTGTCTTAAGGATGGTATACTTTACAGAAAAGAGAACCATCCCGAGTACGAACCTTTACATCTTTTATGTATACCGAAGTCTTTAGCCAACTTGTGGTTTACAACCTTTCACAAGCGACCTATCGGTCCGCATTTCGGATTCATAAAATCATAAAACCGCTATACGGGAACTCTATATCCCGCAACTTAAGAATTATCTTGCCCATAAGATACATACGTGTCCGGAATGTCAGAAATTAAAAAGGCTACTAGAGAAGAAACAGGCAGAGCGGCTGCATCATCTTTTAGGAGATATTGGGGCAGCTTGGGTCTATGATGAACTCGGACCTTTCCCAAGTGAAGAAGGACGAAATAAGTATATATTAGTAGCAATAGAATTACCTACGCGCTATGTAGTTGCAAGGATAGTGGACTCAATAAATACCGAAAACAGAAAAATTTTTGGAACATGAAATCATTTTGAAATTTGGAGCATTCACTTGTACCAACATTCAGTGCACGGAACCGCCCGTCTTCAGCATTTTGCACAGAAGTATGACTTCACCTACAAAAGCATCACACTGATTAGGAAAAATGGCTACTGGATGTAATTTTTGGAATAAACACTTATATACAAGGCGGGACCAAATACTCATCTAGCTTTTTACTTTAATATTTTCCATAAGTAGAAGCTTTGCTTTGTATATACTTAAACACAAACAAACTATTTGCTGAGCAAAACAATATATTCACATTAAAAAGCTACATACGTCTTACGGTTTCGCCAACTAACATTTTGGCTTCATCAGACACTAGATAGTTGGCGAAACTCTAACACGTATGCAGTTTTTTATGTGAATATATTGTTTTGCTCAGCAAATAGTTTCTTTGTGTTTATCTTTTTACTATTTGAATACGAGGCTAGAGTTCCAACACTATGCACATCTGGTTCTAAACAAACTATACAAGTGGACAAAGACAAATTAATGTCTATTAGAAAAAGGTTCAAACCTATCTATAACAGGCATACATTAAACATAAGAAATTTTATGATAAATATCATAAACAAACATCCTATAAACCAGGAGGCCTCGTTCTAGTCTACTTCCCTACAAGAAAACACGGTCACCCCGAGTGTTTCACATATCATTATGAAAGGCCGGGGGAAGCAAAACAAAAATTTAATCCAAATTTGTATCTTGTCGAATTACCTTCAAAATTTAGGAACGGGCTATAGGATATTTTGATAGATCACCTGAAACCATTCCACGTCAAGTGAACAACACCATTTTTGTCAGTACGGAATTCTACATGGGCACAAACAAAAGGGGAACACAACAAAATTACAAGTACTTACCTGCAGCAGATGTGGAGCAGTAACAGAAGAAAAAAACACAAACCAACAACAGAAGAGCTGCACTATCACGGATAAAATCGCATTTCTTTACTTCACTTATACAATTCATCTTACCCTGTTATTTAACTTCGCTGCATCAGTATTTCCGTTTAGCTAGCAATCTGCAAACTCAAACACTTTCTTCTCTTTCTTTTTTTCGTTCCAAAAGTCATGAAAGGACAAAATACAATACTTTCTTGTTTCTAACATCGCTTCTTCAATGGGAATTATATGATCACCTAATACGTCATTTTTCTTTTTGTTATACAGAGTTCATGAAATCAGACTTCTGGCAACTTTATACGGAGGGACCAAAAATTCACGTTCTCTATATTCTACATTTTGAGAAGATTTTCCATATTCTGGTTCCAATTATTCTTCTTTCCTTAATTCTTAATAATAATAATAATAATAATAATAATAATAATAATAATAATAATAATAATAATAATAATAATAATAATAATAATAATAATAATAATAATAATAATAATAATCTATTTGTGCCTCATCTTTAATAAGTCCCGTTACAAAGATAAAGATTTAACAAATCGTCCACACATCTCATTACCATTGTGAAGACTCAGTTCATCGGCATCTGCTGTTCAAATTGATGATTATACAGTTCTTACTGGTAATACCGAATGTGGCTTTAAAATTGACACCGATCTTAGTGAACAAAAAACTCGACGAATACCCACAATTAGTGAACTGTTGTACATTTATTAAATACAGTTGTAATGTTTTTTGCCCGCTTTGAGGGAAGTAATAATGACAATTTGATCCTGCTCAGCCGGAACAGAAATATACTGCTATTACAATTTTTATTGTATATATGTCACAACACGTGTTTTCAGTGATTATATAGTATTTTAAAGTATCTTTAACAATGTTTACAGTATAATGTGTTTTTCAAGCGGATCAGTGTTTTTGTGAAACTTCACTCCAGTTCATTACTAATGTGTTCTTTCAAAAATAATCTTGTAGATTATTTGTTCCAGTGTGGGGGCTGTAAGGATCCCCACATCACAACATGAGCACAGTTTTTGGATGATACGTGCTAACGTTTACAAACAAGCAGAAGATACGCTGAATAGAAAGACACGAAGATCAACACGATGGGAACCGAAAGAGGATGAGCCACCAGAAGAGGTCCCATGAAAGAGGAACCAATGAAGACGGAGGTATTAGTGGACCACTGATCGCCTAAATATAACAGCTCTGAAGGTCGCAGTGGACGAAGGGGTTTTACCTATCCTAAACTCCCTGGAGGCTGCTTTGAAGCTAAGGGGATTCTTCAACACAAACCATACCTCACGAGACTGCCATGAACCGAGGAAGTCACCTAGAACCATAACCTGAAGTCGCTACAAGACACCCTGATGGCTGCCATGAGTGAAGGGGTTCCCATATGAAACAATATTTCCTTCATCCTTGGTCGTAAGGGAGATACATCGAACTTTGTAAACACAAAAACTATTTTGCATTTTATAAAATAAATAGATGGAGGGCTAGATTCCTGGATTATTATTGTCTCTACCTACACAAAATATTGCTATATATATATATATATATATATATATATATATATATATATATATATATATATATATACCTGTATATATATATAATATTTAACTCTATTGTGGTTAATAAGTTTAGCGTACGCGTTTTAAGTGTGGGAGATCCTGAATCGATTCCCTGTGAAAGTTCATATGGTTTAGATCCCATGTTAAGCCATAGGTCCATGTATCATATACCATTGCCGCTGAAATAGACTCTAATATAATTTAATATTATAGTTACTAAATATTTAAAAAAAAATGATTTACCAAGATGACATTGTAAATTCGGCCATCAAATCCATTTTATGTTTTCACTTATTTTCCAGCAATGTTTCTTCCAGTTATACTTTCGGGGCTATCCCTCCCCCAGGTGTTCCCAATCGACAACCCTTGAGCTTTTGAAGACCTATCATTAGTTTTATGTGTTTCATTTTCACTGCGTTACTCGAGCACACTTCATTTAGAATACATTTCATGTTTGCAACCAAAACAGAATCCTTTTTAGGATGCTATCTAATATGTCGCAACTACGCCATGAATGTTGGTACATTTCCTACATAATTTTATACTTCTGCATATATATATATATATATATATATATATATATATATATATATATATATATATATATATATACCTGGCATCTTTTTATCAAGAGTTTCAGTTTGCGATCTTCATAGTATTGATATGATATGAAAACAACACTCTCGCGAATCACTACAAATACTAAATACTCTACTTTAAATGAAGTTTAAGACACAAATGTCTTAATTTCCTGTGAACACCTTCCTTCAGCAAAAGAGTCAGTTCTCTGGGTTGGAAAGAGAAAAAGGGGGAGGAATGGTGGATTTATTTTGTGAACTGATAATATTGCAAGCAATATATATATTACATGGAGCTTCCGACACAGAGCTGAAGCGTTTCTTTTAGCTTCATTTATTCCTATATGTTAAAGCCCTCCAAACATGCAGTAGAACACCGAATCAATACAAATAAAAAGGTTCTTTTCTACAACTTTAAACATCTAATAAAGATCATGTGAACTTTTTAACTTAGCAATGGAAAGCAAGCAGCGGAGAAGGTCCTGGGAAATTCAATTGGGAAATCTCAAATACTAAAGAACGAAGAATTTGCAAATACGTAAATAATTGGTCTCCATCTAACATACTCTATAGAATGTTACTTCACACACCCTTAACTCGTGCAAAACTAAATCTCATCAAAACAGGAGACTCAAATTTGGTTATTAGTACAAAAAAGAAATTGGAACTTCGGATCATATTGTGTTTCACAGTCAATTATGTGATAACAATATTGAAATCTTTTCAAACACTTATTAAATACATGTACACTGTGCCATTAAGTATCAAAACAACTTTTGCTTCAAAAAGAGTGTGAACTTATTATATATCTGGTAAAATGTATACAGGATAATACCTTAGAATTATGAAAATATTCCAAATATAAATATCCTCTGTAAAGGTATTTTGAAAGATACCGTTGAAAAAATAATATGTTCATTCATGTGGAAAACATAGCAATAAGTAATATAGGCAAATATTTAAAGTACTATTAATAGTATTACATATTTTCCGTTGTTTAATGTCAAGCATATTGTCAAAATATACCACCAGTAACACAATTGAAGGTTATGGCATGGCTTTAAAGATCGCATCGAAGAAGACACCAAAAGAGGTTGAGACAAAAGAAGTTCCAAGCAGAATGAAAATGGCGGATTTTGAGAAGTGTGTGCATTAGAATTATGGAAAATGACTTTGGTGCCTTCTGGTTTCTAATATATTTTTGTGATCAAATGGTATAATTGCAGACCTTAACTATGTGTAATTGTTCCTTGGAAATCATAATGGACAAAGTTACACACTATAAGGTGTCAGTATAGAATTAATTTAGTGTTCAGTGATTTGTTCTAGATCTTCCCTCACTTCACCAACAGTTAGTAGGTGAAATCTGTTCCTTTTATTTTTTATTGCGTTTTCAACTATTTCTTCTTTATTTATGTTTATTGTTGTTTGTATTTTATTTATCAATGATTTTCGTGTGATTAATACGTTATGGTGATATGGTTAATGACTGAAGACATTAATATTAATGTCTCTAAAGATACTTCCGGAAGTACAGAATCTTCCTCTAGGAAATAGACTTCAGTATTGTAAGTTAGAATACGAATCATCTTTTGGTAATGAAAGTGTTAATGCTATTTTGGCAGAAATTTATTAAAAACAAAATAATTTTATCTTTTATAAATTCCCACTCTGAAGGAGAAGCTAACCAATTTCTAGAACACAATATTTTGGCACAAAATCAATGGAAAGCATACATCCTATATCATGCAATTTATTCCACAGGAGTCATTAAAGGTGTTAAAACTGATATTGCTATGAGTGATTTTTTAAATGATATTCAATGGCTTTCAAGTGACAAGTAATAATAAGTTGAAACCCACTACAACAGTCATCCTAACCTTTGATTTAGTCTCTACCTTTCGAAGTGAAATTATATTATACTAAATGAAACGTCATGACCTATATTCCTTCAATTCGTCAATGCTTATTTGAATGTTTTTAATAGGTCACCTTAAAAAGAATTGTACATATAACAAAGTTTTGTGTGTCAAATGTGATGGAGTTGAACATTAAGACGCTTGTAATAACCCGATTAAATGCATTAATTGTGGGGATAATCATACAGCAGACTTCAATATCTGCCCAGAAAGACTGAGACAACGATAAATAATGGACCTCATGGCTCGGGAAAAAATATTATTTAATGAAGCCAGCATTCTTGTCAAAAAAGTCAAGGAACAGTCAAATACTATTTACCAATTTCAGGGAAAATATTCACCTGAGGTACTAAAGTCAAGGAGATCATCTCCGGATTTACAATATTTCAAATCATATGCTCCAGTCACCTCATATGAGGATATGTCTCCTTTAGTAATCCCCAAAACGGATTCTCCAGTCCCTCTACCAGCTAAGAAAAGGACTCAGTATGATGAGAAAGTTTCTAGTGCTTACGTGGGTGAACCCTCTACCAGCTAAGAAAAGGACTCAGTATGATGAGAAAGTTTCTAGTGCTTACGTGGGTGAACCCTCTACCAGCTAAGAAAAGGACTCAGTATGACGAGAAAGTTTCTAGTGCTTACGTGGGTGAAACTATCAATGATGATAGGCAACCTAGAATCAAGTTTTATAGTATTTCACAATTGTCTCCATCTATTCAAGATAAAATGCTTAAATATCCTCCAACTACATGAAAGAACCATTAATATTACCTATGAACAAAACAAATTTTTCTAATTTTAAAAGGGAGATGACTAAAGGTAATACCCCTATTTTTACAGAACAGGATATGATTCCTTCTAGAATAGTCAGACAAAATCAAGGATATTGAACAAGTTCAATCCCTCTATTGCATCTTTTTGGTGTACTAGAAATTTCTCAAAACTGTTAAATTTAGTGATAAAATAGAGTATTCTTCCAAATCAGAGTTTTAAGTCAAAATTCAACAAAAATTAAAGGCTGTTAAAAAAGTCTTATGTCATTTTTAAGACACTTTGGAGAACAAATATCAGCATCACTTCGATAATATCCTCACTAATATGAATTCTTCACTAGATTGGTAATAATTAATTTAAATTGTGGCTTTTCAAACTATTAGGTGGTTCACCATGTTGCAGTGGAATTGCTAAAGTGTGAATGGTAAAATGCACTATTAGAAATTCCTTAGACATATTTTAACCTGACGTAATTCTTTTGAAGGAAACTTGGTGCAATTCCAAAATTCCTTTTAAAATAAAAAATATCATTGTATTAATAAGTTAAGAAATTATTCCCATGGTGGTTTGTCATTTGCGTCAAAAATTATTTATCATTCACTACGTTTAATGTAAACATGAATAATTATCTTCATCATATACAGATGGTTGGTATTACTATTCAAAATATAAAATTGCTAAATTTATGTATCCCGTCTCACATACATCCGGATCTAACTTAATGGAAACAATTACTACTATATAATAAAGATATATACTACATAAGTAACGAATTCAATATTTATGCAAAAATTTGAGGATCCAATCTAAAGGATGCCTCTGGTAAACTCTTCTTTAAAATTTTAGCAAATTCGTCTTATACTTATGTTAACGATAGATCATCTTCTACAGTAAATTATAATTTTAGTGTTCCAGCTGTAACTTTAACAAAGCATAAATTCTTTATTGAGAGTAAACATATTTCCACACTCGTTCCTGTGATCACTTCCTATTATTATTAAATCACAATTCTTTCATAGCTTGCATTATGTTCCTCAACCATATAATTTCGAATTTACATCTAAGTCACTACATGTAAACACAAAAATTAACTAGATTAATTATCATAATGTCATGCTATACAGAATCCAAAATTTAAATAACAGTTTTGAACTTTTTCAAGAGTTTAAAGCCACATCATTTCTACTAACCAAAGTAAATCATTCTTCTGAATATGCCAAGACTATGTTCAACTACACTGTGAACTGGAAAATCAGAGTTTTTAAAAAATTCTTGTGTAGTTTAAATAGCTATGGAGTAATAATAATTAGCAAGTCCATCCCTATATTACATTCAAGATGCAGAATTGTTTTGTTCTCAGTTGTGAATTGGTATATCGTAATTTATTTGAAGCAAAGGTTTATTGGTTGGATTGAAGGTTAGTGACCCTTTCAACAGCGATACCATATGAGACGTGGATCTACAGCTTAACGAACAGCTTAAGACCCGAACCACCTGAGCTCCCATTTTGAATCGAGCCTGCGTTCCACACGCCAATAGATTGATTGTTTTAATTTGTGGTGATAGTAGGCATAAGAAAAGGTTTGGGAAGAATTTGGTATATGGGGGAAATAGGACAACGTCAAAACTCTGTCATAAATCATGAATCAAGTAAATGATATTCACCACAAAATTAAGTCCGTAAAATATCGTTTTCAAACAATAATTTATGACAGAAAGAGTGCAGAATTTTCTACTATTAGAGACTGTATGAAACTAAAAACTATACATATGGGATGAAGATTGCACCATCATTAATTCAGGTGCACCTAGAACCCAAAATAATTTAAAGAATTGGTGTCAAACAAACAGTGCAACTACTTGCCTATTCAGTTGCCACTTGTTTAGGGCTCTCAGACGTCCCGGTTTAGCCTACATAGTCCCGGATTTGCATTCTCTTTTTCCTTAAAAAATGAAAATGAATTGTTTTACTTTACCGTTTTCCGGTTATCCTATGGAAAGGAGACGGATGATTCATGAAAGTTATAATCGTAAAATTATTTTTTAATGTTCCCCCTCCGTAAATCGACTCGAGATCGCGTTCACCAAGAGCATAGGCGCTAGCCATTATACCAACAGGGACCTCCCGCACAGAGAAAGTTTTCAAAACTCCAAAGGTTCCATTTTTCTCCATAAGTAAAAATCATTCGTGTGATATGTAAAAAAAAATCCCTCATTTATTAGTAATTGATATTCAAATAATAGGATTGATCTACTCTCTGTTACTCATTTTTGGTGAATGTTGATCTATTATTTACGAGTAAATAGTTCTGATATTTCAGCAAAAAGCATGTTCATAACTATCACTACACTGTAAATTCATAAGTGTCCCGGTATTTTAATCGGAATATCTGGGACCCCTACATTGATTTAAAGCTCTATCTCTAGCTTTGTATAAGTGGATTCGAAAAGAAGGAGAGAACTAAAGTGTGTTCAATTAAATGAATTCGAAGTTGCCACATGAGGGCCTTCAAAGAGGAAGTAGATAATATATTATTTTAAGGAGCTTTCGTCGCATTCCTCAACGTCAAGAGAATGTGCTTGTATCAGAAAAACTTTAAAATCTACATGTGTTTTTACGATGTAATCAAATATGATTTCGTAATAAACAAAAAGTTAAGTACCAATTGTGTATTTTGGGGACACTGCACCGAGATAACACATTAAGTTTCAGTGCTTCGAAATTTGAGTGCTTTGAGAAACACTTGTTAAGATATTTACTGATATTAATATTTTATCATATAAAGTGTCGCTTTATTTTTACGCAGCAAATCACTAGGGAAATATAGGAAAGGTTATCTACAAAGTCGGGAAAAAAAATAATGTTCTATGTTCATAATATGTTGAAACATAGCGAGAAATAGCCGTAATTCCTTCCGTTTCGTTCAGACCTAACTACGCCAACATCATCCTGTGGTGTAACTTGACAAGTTCCAGGACTTAGTATTTAAAGTTTTATGGTATTTTTGATATATGAGAAAGGGAGACCACTTTCGTGTTCCAGAGTTCATCTTTTAATGGACCAGCAAGTTCGGTTTTCTTTACTTACCCAAATAACTGCAATCCTTGAGTTAAGCAAAGTATTTGTCCTCTGGATAACCAGAAGATTTCTGTATGAAGGAGAAGATGTTGTGTTATTTTTTTTTTTTTTTTTTTTTTTTTTTTTTTTTGCTCGTTACATACTTTAACAAGCAGCCGTTACTTGAGAGACTTGTTTCTAACGTAATTTATTAACCAAACAGTTTGTCCAAAATTGACTTCAAATCCTCTCCAATCTTAAAACAAACTAACGCTTCTTAATGTAGAAAGTGGTGCATAATAATAATCATACTTTGTCTCGTCGTTCCGCCTTTACCATAAATCCTTTTATAAGAACTGTCATTAAACGGACACCATTTATGCACATGCGGATGCAATTCTTCCTCGATAAGTTAATTGTCTCCATGTATCTATTGTAACGTCCTGAATTGGTGCCCTGTTGGATGATTAGCCGATTTAACTTCTCCGCCACCGATTAACATCGGAAAATTATTGTGGCCAAAATAACCAATATTGTGTAAAAAGTAGAATCGAACTTGGTACTGAGGTAGTTTAGGGTACATAGCTCAAGTTTGAGAAATAAACTCAATTTGTTTTATACAAAGTGCGAGGCTAGAAAGAAAGGGTAAAGAAGGGATGATTAAAGTTGAAGAAAAGGCATTCTCCAGTGGCGAACGTTGTGGCATAATACCTTAAAGACGAGACTGGTAGAAGACATATCTATGATGGCTTATTTCCTTATTGTTTCTGTCGTTGTCCTCAGTTCTACATGGAAATATCTGTAGATATCAGTATGTTCCAATGGCAATGTACTTCAAAAATATCTTTTTAAATTTGATATATTTTCTTGCAACAGAGAGATACTGTTCAACGACGTTTTCTCCATCAATGAAATGAATAGAAGAAGCGAGTTGATATAGTCCACTTACATCTAGGGCTACCACCTGTACCGAATTAGAAGAAACATCCTGAATTTTAAGAATACATTCAGTGTCCCACGCATTATAAACTATCCTGAGTTGCTTTTTTGTCAACAAATTTGTCAATTTTTGGTTTTCTTTAAAATATATCAGTTCGAAGTAGTAAAATAATACAAATATCATAGAACAAAGATACTGAAGCAACATAGTTGATAATCTTTCACATTCGCTGCTCGCTGGGGTGTCAAGAGTTAAAGAGAAGTAACTTCACAATTTTTCATTCCTTTCCGTAGGTGAAGAGAGAAGTTAGATTCTACACTAAGTTTAAACTAGAATGCGTATTGAAACTAATACATTGTAAATAAAATTACACAGTCTTTAATATTGTCTGGCTGCCCAATACTTTAGTGTAATCAGCTACTAGTATGTATTGTGTGAAATTACTGATTTTTATTAACCTAAATCTTTTCAAATCATATAATTGAACACGTCTACAATGAGAAACCTGGATTTAAAGTAACCTAGTGATATTTTATATGAGATCAACGATTGTAAGTATGGGTTCCTGGCATAAGTTTTCTACTACTTTTTATCTTGATTATCTAGAACTTTCATATTATGCATTTTAATTATCAAATACACATGGCATAAATTCTGTTAATCCCTTCAGTTAATAGAACATATGTGAGGATAGGTTTAGGTTAGGTTAGTTTCAGTTACAGTTACAAGCTAGTTATAGCTTCAGTTTGGTTTACCATGCTATAAATAATTGTTGTGGGGTTTAACGGAATTTAACCCATAAATACTAGTTTTCTTGAACAAGTGTACGCTTTTAAATAGTTATATAAAATGTACTCAACTCTACATTTTTCTTGCAAAAGAAAATGAAAGAAATATGATATTATAAACCCTAATTTAGAAAACTTCAAGAGTAGAATAAAATGCTTGCACAAGATTATAATTTATTTACCAATACACATACAAAGTGTTTTTTATTGGAATACATAAATTACGTATAACGAATCAAGAAATACCTATTACATCGGTCAATTACAGAAAAAGTATGATTGCTCTGTAATAAACAATGCTGGAATAAATATTTATAAAGTGTTAATTGGAAAAAAGACTTCATAAAAATATAGGAACAATATGCTTACGTAAATAATATGACCATATTCAAGAAAATATTTAAATACATAAATGTCCTGAATAGTTACAATTATGCACTACTTTCAGTACACTCAAACCACTTACAGATATATATACAGTTAAGCATAATCCATTATTTCTCATTAGCATATTTTAATTAGTTTTGATTAATTGCTCATAGTCACCAATTTTCACAATGAAGTTATACTATCCGCGACTTTGGTACCCGTTAAATGGATGTATTCATAAAAATTCCATTTTCGTTAAATACGAGTAACATGTATCTCAGACAATGAACTTTTTCAGTTCCAAAAAGTGTAACGAAAAATGCACAGAACAAATTAAGAATCCACCAAAAGAGGAAGCTATGCCAATCACACTAAATTTGAGAATACCTGGCTTTTTGCTCTTTTGTATGAAGACTTCACAGCAAACGGATATTTAATTATAGCTCTGCTCTTGCCCTAAGTTTCATATACATAACAACATATTTCTATAAAAAAAATAATAATTTAACTGTATACTAAGAATATCAACTCCCTATTTTACACTTACTATATGACACATTAAATTTGAAACTTTAATAAGATCAATTATCAGTGGTGACTTTTGAGAAAAATCACATCGCTAAAAAAACTTATTGTTTAAAGTTACGAGAAGATACCCATCTAATATTCTGATTCTTGTACACAAAAGTTTAATTTTTATCGATGTGACTTCCTTCCCAAACCGTCATTGCAAAATATCCTACGAATATATATAATGCCTAAGAAAAAGTGTACATGTGTCAAAAAATTTGTTCGTCAATTGCGGAGAATCTACTCGAATGAAAATAACACTGAAATAAGCTGTATGTAGATATAACAATAAGAATAATATTTGTACATTTTTAGAAAGAGAGGAAATTCATGAATATGTACTTTTTACTGAGTTCACAGTCTAAAATATATGTAACTCCACAATTGATATATCAAATGAAAGAACTTCAATTTAATTATTTGACAATGAAAATATTAGTTCCATTAGTCTTAATACAACAGTTTGCTTTTCTAAATAAAAATACATAACGCATATGAATCATTTATACAAGTATTTAATAAATTAATTAACAATTAATTCTAAGAGAAGACATATAACATAAATACCCTGCATTAAGAAGTAAACAAAATGTCTTTTATTATTTCAAAAACATTAAACATAACTATGTAAAAATATTTAAAAATATATATTTCTCAGCATCTTACAGAAAATAGTAAGGTACTAAGATATCTTATTGATGAACTGCTATATAACATTCTTATTTGCTAATACGCCTATTTAAAAGCCACTTTACTTAATAGGATAACAATATTTACAAATATATTAGTTATGTAAGATTTATTCGAGTTCTTTTGGTTTTAATTCCAAAATACTCTACAAATATATGTTTTCCCTCAACTTTAAGAAGAAATAGTGCCAGACATATTAGCGTATAAAACATATCACAACCTATATTTCAACTTTCACCTTTTCAATAACTCATAATAAAACTATAAATAATATTTAAACATTTATTTCTAGTTCGAAAAAACAACTGAATAGCTTAAATCCAAATTTCTCTTTAACTTCAATAGTGTTGCTTTTGAAATATTATACAACCAATAATACCAGTATAACAAAGACTAGATTACAATTTATTTTAATAATTCTTATATTCATGCAAATGAATATTTTGTGTTCAAATATATACACATATACTATTGTTTACAACATATTATAACTGGATGACTCTTACGAAAATCAAATGAACAAGACTGTTCCTAAAATACATGCACAGGCAACTGTAATTTCAGATCTTTCACAACGGGCTGCAAGAATTCAACTTTATCACTTTTGACTGTGTGTTGTTAACACTTTAGAATTCAAACGTCACTAACAGAATACATAGTCACCCTTAAACTATTTTCTTAAAATTTTTAATCAAATCATTCAAAGCCAACACAATTCGATTTAAACAGATATAGTACAATTAAACAATAATGTAAGAAACTACTTTAAAGAAACAAGAAGGTAGAAGTCAAAACATTGTAAGATTTTGAATACTACAAACATGCAAAAAATAGAGTAGTCTGTTTGAACAAAGTTAGCTGAACTAACAATTAAACAAATAGACTGACATGAATAAGAAGCATGTGATAATATTAGAATTTGATAATATATGAAGTCAGTGACGAATCTACTTTATGTAATAGATTTTCTTCATAAAACTGCGTATAGACAAAATGGAGGTAATAGTTTACAAAACAGCGTATGAATTATCAATGTATGCTCTTAAAAGTTAATAGTAACGATTTTGTTGTTCTCGTAGTATCAATATTGCCAATACATGTATTTTTAGAACAGTTTTATTTTGCATGAAAAATACAATATATTTACATGATTATTTACATTTTTATTTCATGGTATACAAAAATATTGCTAATGTACCTGTAAAACAAAATCATATATAGGTTTGGAATAAAATAGAAACTATCAGTCCTGTAACTTAGTTATTGGAAGGCCTCATCATTAACAATTCCAGAACTTTTGAGAAAGTCTATTGATAAAAATTTTAACGTAAGTGAAAGTATTTTCTACAAAATGTTAAACCACAGCAATATACTTCTCTCTAAAATATACACAATACATTAATTCATTCAAATTTAGAAATGAATTTTCATTCAAAGTTAATGAAAATCCTTGTTGTATTTACGTAGAACAATGTGCATCAATTCGGGATTTTATTAATTAGCATAGAGACAGACTGATTAACTACTGCTTGTTTAACTTTTAGGGAAAAATGTTATTTCTTATTTTGTTATCATAGAAAATCATAGTTCAAGTTTAATATGTTATCCCTTAAGCTAGTTAATAAATAATATTTGGGAAGAAAGTACATAAGTAACAATAAACTTATCTCTTAACTAGTTTGTAATACTTAAGTTACTCTTCTAGTAACTAAAGCTAAACTTTAATATTCTTTTAGTATAAGTTCTTATTTCTTTCATGAGAAAAAATCTTCTTAATAATGTAATGTCTTATAATTTTGTACTTATTTATTTCAAGTATTAATACAGTTTCTATATCAATGAAAGTTAATATTTCATCCACATTGTCCTTGGAAGCGTTATTTTGAACTTTAAAAATAGAAATTTAAAAAGTTCATATGGAAGAAGAAATCAGATTTTGAAAGCACTAGAAAGTGTGTTTTATTGAGATTACTTGGGACGATACTCACTACTCAAAGTGGTATCCATACTACTACTTATTTTCTACCCAAATCTTTGTCTCTCTAGAAATCTAACCCAGGCCTACGTGTACAGACAGCACGTAGATCAACTACATAGCCACAAAGAGGCATGTATGGTAGCTAGATTTAGCTCTTTAGGGTTAAGAAGATCTAAAGATGTTCATTTTCTAAATATAGCACCAGTACTTTCCTCGATGTCCAGAAAGTATTCAGAAAATATTTTAAATAAATATTTTAGAGCTTCTTAAATCTGAAGAAATATTCATATCCACGTCTTTTCTTATTTAAAAGAAAAGATGATAGAGTGTGCCTTTGTAAGTAATCAACATAGTTCTTAATTATTATAAATTTCTTCATTTACACTCTGTAAAAATTTCCAACCTTAAAAGCTCTCAGAAATTTTAGTCAAATGTGCATTCCATTACAGGTCGCCTATAGTAACGAAAAATATCGAATTGCAAGCACATCTTAGATTTACTCTACAAATTTTTGCAATTTAACGAAATACTTATATAGAGTTTCTCTATATACATTTGCGAAATTTTCACTCGTAACCAGCAAAAACAGGAATAACGACATCAAAACAATCATACAAAAGCATCTACAGAGCAAAATTATTGCTTACATGTTGAGAAATTCTATTGTTATTTGTTACAATCATACTCATAAATCTTAATTTTTATCCTTATAGCACGTATGAACATTAAAATATTCTTACAGTATTAGCAGTATATGAAACTATAATGATGACGTAAGTTTCGGCTCAGCATGTTGTTGTCCATAGATGAGAAATAGCTAGTACCGACATCTCAAAAATTAACTGACGAATCACATTCTGCTCTCTCAGATCTGGGATAATGATTTCACTGTAAAGAGCACCATTTCCTAAACTAACACTTTTCAAAAATTATAACAGCACTTTTTACTCAATAAAATGTTTCCACTAAGATATTAAATTATTTTAAATTGTAAACACAATTCAAAGATTGAATGAAAGGTCACTTTAGTGAATGCCATTGAGAAATAACTTTACGTGGACTTTGCATCATGTTAACCCAATGATCATGTTCCTTTTCCCCACGAACGTGTTTCCCTAGAGCTAATTTACCTAAACATTTATCTCTGTGTTTCTTTGTCGAATCTCCACTTGGTGAAGGGGTACTCAAATTTCTGTTTTCATGCAACGCCACTTCTGTCTTAGGAGATTGCGGTTCATCAATTGTGTTACTGCACAGTAGAACACGATATTTTGTAGTCTCTAATTGGTTATTCGGAAGATCAAATGTAAGGGTTTCATTGAAAACAGGAGCATCTGTGCCACGTTTGAAAGTAGTTTTCTTCTTCTTTATTACACGGCCTGCTTGATTCATCATTACTACTCTAACATATGGATCTGTAACAATAAAGAAATGTGTATTTTCAATTTTCTTACAGAAGTTATGATATATTTACAGCTCCACTAACCATATATTAATAAAGAAACTAATTTACACATGAATTTCATAATTAGATGTAATGCATTTGAATATGAGTAAAACTTAAATGTTTGTTTTAGTTATGTCCCTTTTTTTTAGTTAAGTTCTTTTTCATTCTTCAATTACTTTTGAAAAGTATTTTTACGCATTTACTAGTTCAACAACTTCTGTACACTTACTCTTTTCAATTTCCTTCAATTTTTAGATCAAAATTCATTAATGAAAATTACATTCAAGTTGTACAAGTAAACAAACCACGTCGCACTTACATGTCTAATTAAATACTATTGCTTTCACAGTATTTAAACCAACCCAAGATTTTGTGTGTTATGTTGCTGTGTGAACACACACACATACATAGATGTCTCGGAGAAGTATTTTGCTACATTTTAAGAACCATTGCTCAAATAACTCCGTGATACAAGCTCTGTGCCAAATTCAAGAATTTGTTTACCATAAGCTCTTTGTTCTCTCTTCTTGACAACGTTTTTGCTTGTGTAAGAAATCGTACATGTACAGCAAAAGCTTTCCACATTATTCCGAGTGGGAAAAGACATCGTCTTACATTTAATAATTCTTTCTCCATACAGAAGCAAATTCATTTCATCCCAAGCTAAATATTCTTACTTTTCAAGAAGAGAAGAAAAATACTCGGGGATAATTAGTATCAATCACTCCTTAGTCAGTTACAAAATGGGAATCTGATGGTTACTTAAGGTCACGTTGCAAGAGTAAGTTTCAATCTAGGTAACTACAATTCTTTAGGTCATATTGCCTTTAAATCTTAAAAACTTCTCAAATAATCTCCAGTTAACTGTCTTCACTTTTTAATTTGTAATACCATACATTAGGTTAAGATTATACCACATCTTAATTGTAAATATGAGCCATTAACTTTTGTTCAACATTGTCATGTCGGTGTTCATGTGGCGAGAAACAAACATTAAATCCCACAATGAGTCAGTTACAAGAATGCTCTTTCAAAGAAATGAATTTGACTCATAACCCTTTTTCATTTTTTCTTGAAAAACAAATTATTTTTACTTCTACTTGTCTTCTGCAAGAACACTCTAAACATGTTAAAACAATGTTGGTTAAAGTATAGAGTAAAGGGGCTTAAAGTATGCGAACAGCTAACAGTACAATTGCCTATTTCCAGCACTTATCAACCTGGGCGTGGTTATCACATCACCACCACAATAGAAATCTAGGACTTCTTGGAAAGCCACAACATAGAACATTCTGATCCTGGATTTCGTATATTTGCTGAAGGTAAATAAATGTTTTCTTTTTCATTTCTGGTACAATATTTCATGTGAATAATTTAAACATTAACCCAAAACAGGTGATTGCAACTGAGTAATATTGAATACCATAGACAGCGATTCCAATTAGCCAATGTATACGTACGGCTGTGCTAGAAGTACTTATCAGATACTTCCCTATATCGACTAAAAGTTTAATAGTGTAGGGAAGGCAAGAGTTCGCATACCTGTATCGCTCAGGAGTAAGTATATATTTTTGCTCGCTAGCCAATTATTGGCTACCGATGCAAAAGTATTGTTCAACATTGCTAAATTTTCAGTAAATACAATAAACTTGGGGGTTTCTGCTATTATACATAGGTATAGACCTACACTCAAATCTACTAAAAACTCTAGGAATGCAGGAGCATCAGAAATTTTTACTGGATCATCATATAAATTTTCTCTATTGCGGCAAGTGACCTTTCAATAATGGAAGAATACCTACGATGATGATGATGATAATATACTTGTATAAAATAGTTGATTCAGGCGTAGGAGAGAAAAATAAAAATGAAATGATAAGAATCACAACAATGGACACCAATACACATCAAAGGAAAATGATCAACATACATAAGGAACCTCCTTTAGATTTTATATCTCTTTCCATTTCAAAAGAACAGCAAACAGTAAAGCTTTCTACACTGTTGTGGAGAATACTTCAACTATTACTGGGTACAGAATAAGGTATATCAAGAATGGCGGCATAAGCAGTGATCAGATCAGATTATAATGAATATGGGCCTTAAGTATGTGACAATTGTTAATATGTACTTTGACCAGTCTTTTGTAGTATTCTTAGCCGTCTAGGTGTCAAAGAATGCGTATTTGAATTATTTGCTGGAAATATTGTTACTTTTTCTAATTATGTGTTTCACCGGTTGTAATTCATATTCAAGCACAAGGATCAAGTAATATTTTGTCATGGTTTCCAGTACACAAATAATAAATTTGTCTTTTATAGAAAACGAAGAATGTTAAGTGTATACTCTTTGCCCCCTTACTCTATATATAATTGTAAAAATACAAAGATAAAACGGGTAATCATTTGATAATGATATAAATATTATAAAACATTCTTATTTTGTTTGAATAATACTTCTGTTTTATCCGTTTCCGAAAGTCCTTGCTGCAGTCTCTTTCGGGGTTTTCTATAGTATATATAACAGTATTATTATTATTATTATTATTATTATTATTATTATTATTATTATTATTATTATTATTATTATTGAATGTGTTCATTTCTTAATGATATTTTACATAAAATTAGACTAGTATACAATCAATTTTGTATGAAAATATGATCTGAAATTTTAAAAAATCAAATAACAGCAACAAAAGAAAATCTATGAGTGAATCATTAGCTAATGATCATACTTACTGAATGCATCGAGAGAATCGACAATTTCCGTGTACTTAAGGTTCGTAGCTTTTATAACACTAAACGATAACCTTTGCGCAGTTGGAAGATAACTAATCCCAAAAAGAATCTCACCAACATCCTGCCGATAGAAAATAGTATACTTAAAAATATAAAAATAAAAATGCTCGGTTGAATTCACACACAAATTAAAAAGATAAGCTCACACTCAAATTCATAATACACTATTTGTTCATGAAAAAAATACAAGTAAACAAATTGAAACTCGATTTGAGAAAGAATGTTTCCTCGCAGAGACTTCAATTATTATTGCTGAATTTGTAATTTAAAAATAAAAGTTTAAAACTCTAAAGGAAGAATAAGGTGGATTCAAAATGAACGTCCATTTCTGTATAAGATGAATTTTGTTTATTTTTACTCTGTACTTAAATGACATTCATTTTGCATCTTGAACTTTCAGAAAGACAATTTAATTCTTTATAGAAACTAATACTTTGTCTTTCGTTCTATTCCTACAAAATTATTCAAATCTTCCAAATTAGTATTATGTTTCAAGAGTAATTATTTCTATAAATGAGTGATATGCTATTTTCATTCGACGTTGATATAAATAATACATTAGATACAGAAGTATGACATTTTAAACAAAACAGTCTTAAATGTTTAAAACCATAAACTCTTTTGATGATTACGATGTCAACTCATCGCTCAATTATTATCGTATAATTATTTTATTTTATGTAATATGATGTTACAAATTCTGATACTATCATAAAATGAAGTAAAAGATCATAATTTAATAATTCACTAATATAATTTTGATAATACTAAAATACAAGTACAAAATTAATAAATATAACTTACTTTCTGCACGTACGAAAGACTACGTGTGAGAACAACAGGTTCATTTGTTACGGTCAGCTGTTTAATGTCTTTTAAAGGCACATTAAGTTGACCTATTTCAACTGGGTTAGCAAATCTATCTTGATCGAAAACTGTTAGTCTGAGAGTCCATTCCTATCAAAAATAGAAAACAAATGTATTCAAATATTTAACGAGAAAACTTATAAAGTAAAGGAACAATCAAGTTAACTGCTTAAATATCTAAAACGATAAGTTGTCCATCTGAAAGAGAAACTAAAGGTGATTTATTTCTTCTGTATTTTCGAAGCTTTAATTTTCTTTTCAATTACTTCATATTTTCAATAGATTCTTCTTCTGTGGAAAGAGAATTATTTAATGCAAAAGTAAATGAATAAAAATAAAAAGTATGTAAGAAAAATTATGTAAGAATATATATATATATATTAGGGATGGCCAATTCCGGAATTTTTACTTTCCGGAATCCGGAAAGTAAAATCGGAAAATTCCGGAATTCGGAAAAATTCCGGATTTCGGAAAAATCCGGAATTCAGAAAAATTCCGGAATTCGGAAAAAATCCGGAATTCAGAAAAATTCCGGAATTCGGAAAAATTCCGGATTTCGGAAAAATTCCGGAATTCGGAAAAATCCGGAATACAGAAAAATTCCGGATTTCGGAAAAATTCCGGATTTCGGAAAAAATCCGGAATTCAGAAAAATTCCGGAATTTGGAAAAAATCCGGAATTCGTAAAAATTATTTTTTCTTTTTGTAATCCTAAGAATTTTGTTCAAATGCAAACGAACAAATTTCCTTTTTTTAATCCTAAGAATGTATGATGCAAGTTAAGCTGAAAATTACATCCTGAAGTATACACTACTCAATCTTCCCATGGTTAATGAGATGTAGTCCAAAAGTACGATGTACTCCTAATATTTAATTTTTGTTTTACTGTGATATTGTCCAGAGGTAAGACATTTATATCACACTGAGATAAACAACTTGACATAATGAAGATGTTATCATACGTAGTTTTCCAGAAAATCGTGAGAAACGATTTTTTATGAAGTTAAAATATGCGTCGCTTGTTGCGTGTGATGCAATTGATAACTTTTATGCTGGAATAGTCTTATTATTATTATTATTATTATTATTATTATTATTATTATTATTATTATTATTATTATTATTATTATTATTATTAATCGTTTATGTACTGTAAAAGAAAAATATGAACCGTTAAGTAGTAGATTTTATCCGTTGTTTGTTGATATCTTCTAACAGTAATAACAAACTGCTTGTAAATACGCAATGATTATCAAGAACAATGGCATATTAATGTAAGGACTACTCTGCAGGCTAGCAATAAACAATAAACAATAACAGATAAACAATAGTCCCCCCCCAAAAAAAAGTAACTAACTTGGGCACGTCAGAATGTTCGCGAGAATATAGGGACGCATTGAGACTAGCAAAAAACGTGGTGTTATTATTACTCAAAGGGCCGTACGATGGAGGCATTAACGTTAATGTTAATGGCACCAATGAGCACTTACTTGCTCTAACGGTTAACCTCATTTTTGAGATGATTCTTAGAAGTGAGCGTGTTGGCATGCAGTTGGAGTACTAACGATTTGCGTCACTATCAAACACTAACGTAGCACTAGCGACGTTTAAAGTCGAAATTGGAGTCTGACATAAGTGGCTTGTCAACTTCACGGACATTATATTTTCCTTGAATGCGAGAATTTTGCGCCCGGGAAATTTTCGCCCTACCACAAAAATAGGAAAAAATGCGCTCGCAATATATTTGCACTGGGATGTTTGCGCCCTACCCCAAAAAGAGGGGAAAATGCGCCGGCTATATATTTGCACTGGGATGTTAGCGCCCTACAATTCAACTTATTATTGTATTGTGTAAAGTAACTTCCACTCGCACTTGAACTAGGCTTGCCTCTCATCGTCTCAGTGAGTTACTCCATCCGTTATAATATTCCGAACAAATGAAAAAAAATACAATTTTAGTTCACTAAAGGGCAATCCATACAAATACAATTTTTCATTATACTACAAAATTTACAATAAACGTATAAATGACTGATATATAATTATTTATTAATAGCTATAATCAAAGAGTATAATTTAATCTACAAAAGGCTGTTTGGCTCTACCCAGATATCTCTGTTCACAATCCTTGCGAGTTGTTTGGCTTTTCAGGACACAAAATATAGAAAAGAAAATGTAAAGTGAATGTAAAATCAGTTCAGTAATATTATCAAGAAAACTATGTACAGTGTGTTTACTTGCTGAAATTACACTTCAAACACACAATTGCGTTCAGTCGTTCTTTCAGGAAAAATGTTCCGGGGGGCATATTTAGTATTCCGGAGGGGGGTCACTGCTGGTACTATTCTATTTATTATTATATTATAGACGTATTATTTTGGTCTCCTCCGAGGGGGCACTCTGAGAGCTCTGGGAGGCCAGTGTTCCCCCAAAATCATCTCTGGAAGAAGCAGTGGTTGCGTTGATCCGTTGTGTTCTTTTGGCTTATATTGAAGTTTATTCTCCCCTTATATAGCCACAATGAAAATAAATCACAAATGGCATGGTTGTAGGGGGAGGATTGTTTATGCTGTAATGTCAGCCCCTCCGAGGAAATGCGTAAGCTCCAATAGGTTCTTTTATTTCGCAGGGCTCAAACTTCCCGGTGGAGGTACATCGCAGGCGCAATTTTCCCTGTTCTTGAGGTAGCGCGCAAATTTCCCAGACGCAAAATTCTCGACACCATTCGAATGACCTCGGAAGACTATATCTTTTTCAATACTTTTTTGTATTATTTTACTCGAGATTTCTTCATAGCTTCTTATTAAAATACTTACTAATATATCCTCATTTTATTGTCCTAACCAATCAATATGGGTATGTTGTCAGTAAAATATTTAGATTGATCGAGCCTCTGGTGTGTAACCACAGTATTTCATATCATGCCCCCATTAGAAATCTTGGCTAAACGAACCAATATATGTTGCCAATAAAATAGTTTAGAATGATTGAGCCCCTGGTAAATAACCACAGTATTTCGTGACAGACCCCCCCCCCCCCTTCCTATTACCATATTCTAGCTACGTGCCTGACTCAGCTAATTCTCAACATTCTTTACCAAGCACACATTTTCTAAAGCGGAAAATGCTCTCTAAATACCTAAGCTCATTATTTTCAGCAGATGCACAAACTGGGTAACATTCTATCTACATGAATGTTATATATGTCGATTACTGCAAACCGCTTCTCGCTATCTATTACCATATTTACTATATAATGATTAACGTTAAAACCGGAAATGGTTGATTTGTACCGCTTCCGGTTTGAATATTACATTCATCAGGGAACTCGATTCTTAACTATTGACTCTGTACATCATGGCCAAAATTGATTGGTAATCCATCAGATAGTTCTTGAGACTGTTTGTTTCACTGACGGACAGAATGAATATATGGCTATAGAGTTTTGATAAACTAAATTCGTTAATGAGTGATGATGGAACAAATATAAGAAAGGGAACCAAGAGTACCACCGGGAAAATTTTCGAACACAAAATTAGCCATCGAAAACCCACATGTCCTGGGTTAGAATACCATAGATGAAAACTCTATCACTGAGTCATCAATCACCCGCTTATTAGTTTTGTTAATTATTATATTAATATAAATTAATGAAAGCCTGCTTATGTTAATTATTGAACAATTACATTGTATACTTCGTAAAGTCAAAAATTATAAATTTGTATTTACTGTACATACAGTGAGTGCAGAAAGTGTTCGTACACCTTTGCTATTGAAACGAGAATGCCTGCGAAAAAGAAACAGAAAATTTAAGAAGTGTAATAACACACACAATATGAATAATGAAAACTAAGCTTTATGAATATATCAATAAAGAACCACAAAGACAAGTTTAATGGTCAGAAAGTAAATAAATTCCGTAGAAAATGTATAGAGTAGACGCAAAAAGTGATCGTACACCTGACGTACGAATACGAAACAAAGATACCACAACTGGGGTTCACTAGTATTCACCTGAGTATACACCTCTGTATAGCATGACGAGTAACAGAATGAGTTTAATTGTGAATAGGAGTGAAAAAACTGCACGGTGGGCTGTCGAAATGGGAACCAACCGAACAGAAACAAATGAGGAGACAAGAAAAGTAATTATTAAAGTGCATAAGAAGGATAAGTCTTTGAGAAAGATAGCAAACCTCAGGGGCAGATCCAGAGGGGGGCGATCGGGGCCATGCCCCCCCCCCCCCCACAAGAGGAAACTTTCTTATTTTATATATAAATAAACCCATCCATAAAAGTTTGGAGCTCTTAAAAGTAGCAGTATTACTGCCGACCGCCCCTTCCCCAGAAGTCCGTCCTGGATCCGCCCCTGTATAGAGTAGCTACAATCGAGTATTTTCCGCTGTATGTTTGGAGTCGTTGTCTTGCTGAACAATAAATTGTTTTCAAGAACCATCTTCTGCGCACTAGTATGGAGATATTCCTTTAATATGTTAATATACACTTTGTGGATCATCACTCCATCGATAAGGTGGAGACGACCCACTCCTGAGGCACTCATACAACCCCAGACGAGCACGGACCCTCCTCCGTGTCTTACTTTAGGGACGAGATTTTGAGGATTCATCTCTGTATTCACCTTGCGCCATACCATACGCCTCCCATTGGACTCGATAAAATTAAATTTACTTTCGTCCGAAAATATGACCCTATTCCAGAAAGAAGCCTGATCCCTTATCTTTATACTCTTTTTCAAACTTTAGTCTCTTTATACGATTTGTCTTGTTCACCCAGAACATTTTCCTGGCTATCCGACCATGATACCCTGCAAATATTCCGCACTGTACTGGCTGATACTTTAACACCGCGTGTTTCCAGATCCGTTGCCAATTGCACAGCACTACTTTTTGGAACCTTTTTTCTTTCCCTAATAATGTAACGTTTAACTTGTTCACTCAACACTCTTGGTCTTCCAGTTCTTTTTTATTATTATTATTTTTTTATTGTTTTTTTATGGTTTCGCACAGTGATAGAAACATTATACATCGCAATTGTGTGTACTGTTGAACGAGGCCTGTCTGCAAGGTTTGCCAGGGGCGGATCCAGGACGGACTTCTGGGGGCGCGGTCGGCGGTAATACTGCTACTTTTAAGAGCTCCAAACTTGTTATGGATGGGTTTATTTATATATAAAATAAGAGTTTCCTCTTGTGGGGGGGGGCAATCGCCCCCCTCTGGATCCGCCCCTGACTCTATAATACCTTGAAACAGATTCGCACACCTCCCCAATCCCCAGACATGAACCCCATAGAACATCTATGATCTGTTCTGGAGACAAGAATCAGAAGGCACAGCTTGTCTACTAAAGAAGGCCTAAGAAAAGCTATTCAAGAAGAATGGGACATAATCAGTCCCGAAGCTACAGAACTACGAACTACTACAGGTGAAATCAATGCCACGAAGACTACAGACAATCATTAACGCACAGGGTAATCCCACAAAATATTAAATAACGTAATATACTTTATAAGCATTAATTCAAGCATAAGTGTACGGTGACTTTTTGCGTTTACAAAAAAGGAATTCTCTCTTTTCTTCTGAACAAAACAGTGATTGTGTTTGTTTGGCCTTTCTCTTGTATATAGAAATAAAATGTATGAATGTGTAGTCTTAATTCTGGTTATATATATATTTTCCACCTCCCGTTCTCATGCTAGCTGTTTTCAATATAAAGTATGCACGGTGTACGAACACTTTCTGCGCTCACTGTAGGTATGTTGACAATAAGCGAATGTTATTAGAATATTTGTTGAGATTTATTTTCCTTCACTGCCTTTCGCCTGGTTAAAAAGTAGTTTGCAATGCTTTGGAGCAGCTGCAGGTGGGAACGCGATAATGTTTGAGACATACCGGCGACTTTTTTGTGTGTGAAAATAAGACCTTTCTCATAAAGTAGTAAATAACTGCAGTAGCAATTGTCTACGTAAATGATAAAGACATATCCAACTACAAGAAATTAATACAGTATATATAGCCTATTCATTATTGTGTTTCTCTTTTAACAGCTACTAGCTAAGGATGGCCAATTCCAGAATTTTTACTTTCCGGAATCCGGAAAGTAAAATCGTAAAAATTCCGATTTTTCTAAATTCCGGATTTTTTCCGAATGTCGGATTTTTCACCGAATTCCGGATTTTTTTCTGAATTCCGGAATTTTTCCGAAATCCGGAATTTTTCTGAATTCCGGAATTTTTCCGAATTCCGGATTTTTTCCGAATTCCGGAATTTTTCTGAATTCCGGATTTTTTCCGAAATCCGGAATTTTTCTGAGTTCCGGAATTTTTCCGAAATCCGGAATTTTTCTGAATTCCGGAAAGTAAATTTTCCGATTCCGGAAAACAAAATTTCCGGAATCCGGATTCCGGAAAATTTTGGCCATCCCTAATATATATATATATATAAAGCGTTTCCTAAAGTAGTATCACATCGCAGTTTGTAGAATTGTAATTCAAGCGAAAAATTTACATAGGGAAATATGATGCATCCTTCATACTTTATAACCGATGTGAGCTATTTTTAAAGAAGATAGGACAATATATTTTTTTCTATCATGGTGATAGAGTGCAATACTTTCAATTTCCTCCCAGATTGGTTATTTGCATACAACAAATGAATATTTTAAGTTGTTTCAAAGTATCTTATTTAAAATCTACTCTAGGTTTATAAGTTCGAAATTATATATACCAGAAAAACATTAAGATAATTCTAAAAGTGTCATTTTACAACATGAAAATAAATATTTTTTTTTAATTTTCGTAGTAATAAATTAGAGTTTAGACTTTCGTAACAGAGAAAAAACGTATGTGGCTTACGTAAAAATGTAGGTTACATGTGTAAATTCTGTAGTTTTTGGACTTAACGTACGACTATATATAATATCTAGCATCAAACGTATAACTAAAAACGTATGTTTTATAATACTTTCCATATAAGTGTTTCATCTATACGTACTTTCCGTACGAAAGAAATGTATATAGACGGTTAGGATCTCACATACAAACGGAAGTATATAACATATAGCTGATGTATGTAACATACGTATACGTATGTAATATACGGAAGACTGTTAGATGTCAGATATTCTGAAGCGGCACGATGTAACATCTAAAAGGGGAAAAAGTAGTACAAATGTTGCATATGGATAACATATGTTCCGTTCAGAGTTCCGGAGTAAGCCTATGGATTTGTGCAATATACCGCTGTCCGGATAATGGATTTTTCTCAGTGTACCCTATTCCTTATGCAACCCCTAGATTATGAAGTACATGAGACGTAGTTTTAACGTGATCTCCGAACCATGAGCAGGGTTTCGTTGGCGAATGCACAGACCATAATGCAAAATCAATCCCCACAGTATATAACATAGACAAATAAATATATTTTATAGTAAATTCTAGTAAGTATTTTTCAAAGTTTAGTTGAGTACTATTTTTCACAATTCTGATAAGACTAATTTGGAATATTATTTCTTTAATAGTCTATTTAATCGATATATTTGCATAAAAATAGTTCATTATCGTGATTTTAGTATTATTAAGTGGGGCTTAGAAACAGAATAAGTATACACTTAATTTCTATAGTGTAACGCTAAAAGTAATCGAGAAAAGCACATTGGTCTACAACCAAAATAATTTACTCAGTAATTTTTTCGTGACCCAAGTCATGTTAATTACCTTCATTTCTGATCCTTTGGAGTCTACAGAAAAAGTGATGCTTTGGTTGAAGTCTGGATTGACAGTGTGTCTAACAGTTCTTGTGCGCCACTCGAACATTGGTATAGTTGATTTTTTTCCGTTAAGAGACCACCGGGTTCGAATGATCTGTACCAAAACAAAAGGATCTACTGAACCCATATAATCTCGAAACTGAAGCTGCCTCGCCTCCTGTAAAAATAAATATATATTTGTATTTTTGTAAAATGAACTTAATATTAAGGTATTCATGATTAAACTTACATTCTGAATTAGTATATAAATTTAGTGGGTTGATTTAAAATGTGATGTTTATTTCTGAGTGTCTCCCACACTTCCTAGTGGGTCAAGAAAGCTACAACAGACACATCTTTGAATTGTTCAGGCATATCTTTTACCCGATAAGAAGTTTCTAAATCCTAGTTTTATCTATAACATACGGTACGGACAGAATATCTCACCCTGCACAAAATTCTCCCTTGAAATGAAAGCATGATCGTAAGAATTAAATCCCTTATATCAACATTTAATTCTTGCGCATAGCTTATTTTTTAAATAAAAAGCATATCAATATATTTATTACGTATAACGTTTCATTATTTTGAAAATCAGAGATATCTCAATATACTTATAATGACGGTATCAGGGGTAGCCTGTTGAAGATTGTAACACGTACAAGGATAGTGACGTTCATGTTGATGATTTTCTTAAAGTTGTAACCACATTGAGCATAACTTTTGAGATGGTTGATCATATTGTGTTAAGATCTTTTGTTATAAGAAATGTTTTAATGTATTGAATTTTATTGTAAATAATTTTCGAGAATTTAAAATATGTAGTATGATGATTTATTGTGAAGTTTAATATAGATTTTGTTAAATATTATGTGCAAATTCTTATGACAAATTACACATTACTGGTATGTAATTCAATAAATCATATAATATATATTTTATCGTATATATCACATTATTCAATATGTTGTTACATGTAGATTGACAGTTAATGATATAAGCATAATGTCTGGATATTCTTGTAACAAGTTGTGTGCCAGATTCGATTAACAGCGATAGTTTGATAATGATTTTGCTCTTTTACTATGAAATCATCCTAATTACAAGCATCTGTGAAATTATAACTTGATAGACACTACTTCAAAATGTAATTTTTATGCAGACTTTAAAACATTAGAGCTTTTCTTCTGTAACTGAAACCTATATCAGAAAACATTTGTTTACAGTGAATGTTTACAGGTTAAATCTTTTAGAATAAACACAGAAAATTTCTAGAACCACACAGTCTGTTACAGAATATATTTATATGTATTATGTCGAACAGTGTCTTTGTTCTACAGCCTCAAAATAAGCGATCAGTTATCCGGGTAATGATTACACAAAAATGGAAAGTCATTCACAGAATAACAGTTTTTAAGAACATTAGGAGATGAGTTGCTTCGAAAGTGCTAAATTTATAGTTATATTACGTAATTATGATAATCTGTTCTCAGTCTAAAGGGAAATATGAGCCACGTCAATACAATGAGGTTACAGCCAATGATGAATCCAGGAGGTACCCCTAGAGGGGAGATTTCCTGTAAGGTAGTTCCTATTTCTTCCTTATATTCAATAGCTCCTTTCATATTTATGTACAGGGTGAGCCATAAGTCCCTTACCACCCCTTGTAAAATCCGTGTTCGTTGAAAATAGTGAACAACAACCATGTAGTAAGATAGTAGACCGAGGGGGAAGTTGGATTGTGATGGTGACCAAGATGGCGGCCATCCTGAATTCACGTCAAGATTTTTAAATGGGAACATGGTCATGAGGCATATTATTTTAGGCTAGAATTTAAAGACAAACACAATGGTGAAATCGGCTTGTTGATATCTTAATGTGTTAACTGCCAATTCTACCGTTCTGTTTTTATTGTTACAGGTGAATAATTATGCCGCTAACGACAGCAGAGATGAAGGAGTTGATCAGGGCATGGGGAGGAAGGAGTGCAAGGTCTGCAGCAGCTGAATTCAATGCCAGGCACCCAGATCGACATCCTGTGTCCCATGTTAATGTCGCCCAACTCTTCCAGAAGTTCATGGATACTGGTTCCATAGCAGATAAACCAGGTGTGGAAGACCCACGACCGAAACAGATGAAGCCACATCAGTAGCAGTGCTGGCATTATTTGCTACATCACCACACCGAAGTACCCGTCGTCTGTCCATGGAATGTGGTGTCAGCCGTATATCCATCGGACGTATCTTACAGAAAAGCAAGTGGCATCCGTACAAATTGCAACTTCAACGTCATCTATCTGAAGATGACCATGATCGTCGTGTGGAATTTTGGGACTGGGCCCTTGCACAGTTGCAAACAGATCCCACATTCCACACACAAATTTTATTTTCCGATGAGGCCAATTTTTGTCACTGGGGAAGTGAATAAGAAAAACTGTCGCTATTGGTCCCCGACAAATCCTCAGTGGGTTGACCCTTGCAAAATGGTAGGTACAGGTAAATTAATGGTGTGGTGTGGTCTATGAGGCACCAAATTAATTGGTCCATTCATCATTCCTGATACCCTCATTGCTGAACGGTATTTGGATATGTTGCGGGATCTCATCCTCCCTTTCATATTGTCAGAGGACGGCACATTTCCACTCTTTTTCCAGCAGGATGGTGCCCCTCCGCATTACGGATTACAGGTCCGTACCTATCTGGATGAACAATTTCCGGGACGTTGGATTGGGCGCCGTGGTACCATTGAATGGCCAGCACGATCATCAGACGTAACTGAATATAATGTATATAACTATGTTGTGCAACACAAAATGTTCTTAGAACTGCTCAGAAGTACATTGATGTTCGTGGTGGCGTTTTTGAGAATATATTGTGACCCGCTAGGAAGCCTTTTCACCTCCTTACAGTCGTTCCTGTTAGTACTGGCTAGCACATGTTAATATTGTATTTTTCACCATAGTTTACTTGTTTAATTACTTAATTATCATGTACTAATTACTGCTATCATAAATTAATGTATCAGAATGTCGCTTCTGGTATTTGTGTACACAAGTACTCTTACATTTCAATATTTTACATGTTACTGTTGTTTTTTCTACTTCATTTTTATTTCTGTTCATATCTCAATTATCGTTCAAAATCCCACCCATGTTCATATTGACTTTCTTACTTAAATCACCCACACTACCATCTACCAAAGTATTGACACTTCCTCTCAAGACGCCCTGTATATAAGACTTATTGAGGCCACTAAAATGCAGGCGAGATAACATTTAAGAATTTTGACACGATATAATAGTAAAGAATAAAGGCATTCTGTGAATAATGACGTTAAACTAACATCATATCCAAAATAGCTGTTTATAGTTTTAATTTTGTAAACTGAACCCTCTGAAGCTCAGGATAAAATGTTTCCCGAACCTGGAAACGAGATGTCAGCAATATTTTATTCCGAAACAAAAATGGTTTAGTATCTGTTTCTTCATTTATGGTACTTCCTTTTTGCTTCACGCCAGATTGAATTTAGGAACCAGTAAAATATATACGATCAAGATGTGTAACTTCCATGTACTTGATAAGATTGTTAGGCAACCAAAACAACAATTAGAATGTGGGAAATGCATAACTTACACTTACTGGCAACAACTTCAATGCCAACCCGAAAACAAATAAAGAGAGTCAGCCTCGGACTGAACACAGGGCAGGAAATACTCACTTTCTTAGTGAACAATAAACTAAAGTGGTACTTGAACAGAAAGTCATAAAATGTAAAAGAAAAACTGAATATTTTCCCTTTTTCTCGAAAGAACTGTTTTTTTTTAATGGGAAATAACCTCCATCCAAAAAATCCGGCTTTTTCGCATTTCCAATCAAGAGTAAATGGTATGAAGTGCGAACGTGAAATATAAGCAAAGATAAGAATGGCGAAAGAAGCCTTTAGGAGGAAGAAAAGACTATTTTGTGGGACCTTGAATAAAGAGTTGGGAAAAAGACTCATAAAATACTTTGAGTGGAATATTGTACTGTATGGGTCAGAAACATGGACATTAAGCACGAATGATGAAAAACGACTGGAAGCTTTCGAAATGTGGGTGTGGAGAAGAATGAAGCAAATTAGCTGGGTAGAACGGAAAACGAATGAGAAGCTGTTGGAAATGGTGGGAGAGAAAGCAACAATTTGAGATATTAAGAAGAGAAAGAGAAACTGGTCGGGACATTGACTAAGAATGAACTGTATTATGAAGAATGTGCAATTGGTATGGTAGCAGGAAAGACAGGGAGGGGGCAAAGGAGACTACAATTAAGAGACGATATAAGAACAGAAAAATCGTACGTGGAAACCAAGAGGTTAGCGGAAAACCGTGGAGCATGGAAGCTTCTCAGCTGTGGTAAGTGATCTGCCAATAATGGCAGAATATCTCTGATGATGATGATGATGACTCAAGAGTAAACCTGGTTGCATAGGGAAAGGTTCATATCGTACTTGAAACCAAATAAGAGATATTTGTGCATTGTGAATTGTTACTCGACTCATATCGTTGTGCAAAATGTCATCATTGCATTACACGGAAAATAAGTTAAATTAAGGTTCCAAGGTTTGTGGGCAAGGTTGAAACCATTGTAAATTAAAGAAAAGCACGTAAAGCATGCAGTAGTGCTTTACTTCAATAGCAGAGACTATTCTCACAAAACAGCAAGAACAATTGATCAATAGTATTGAGTATAAACCTGCTTAAGCAACAATCCTTTCTGAATTGAAGTCATTCAGTATAATGTTCCGCTTTATCATACCATAAGTATATTGTGTGTGTCGCAATTTCTTGAACTTTTTTAAAAATATTTTTCTTAAACAATGGAAACATAAGCAGCAATGTGTAGCTGCTTTAAATTTCGTGTGTTTATCACCAGAACTACAGCCACAGTTATAGTCAATAGTTCCACTTATTCTTCAGTAAAATATCTTTTAAGACGACTTCCCAAAATTTAAAACTAAAATCCGTCTTCTAAATGGGTGGTCTTCTTAAACACATTTTAATTATTTAGTAAACCTCAAATGAGAGATGCATGGAATTGAACTACATTCCTACAGAACATGACATAAATTTGGCCTTTGCCCCAATAGTGAGACGAATTTGTAATTTCGGACCAATTGATGCTCAGAATACTACACAGACTTGTCACAACTAGAACAATCTATAGAATGAATTAAGTAAAATCATTCTTTGAGAAAAGTATTACCTCTTAATTTGGTTCTACTGAATTTATATAAGGCTCTGTAACTCAGTTTACGAGAATTTCTAGGATTTCATTTTTTTTTTTTTTTCGCTGAAGTACTTCATTTTCCCCACAAGGAAACATTCCTGTCCTAAGCAAGGTTGGTACTTGGTAGTTATGTAGTTATCTTGAAATATCACGTAGAAGCATAACGGGTCAAGCCATCTTAATTACACGGGAGAATATATCTTGTCACCATCCGACAGCAAGCATATATTTTTATTACGGTTTACCAGAATTCACTCATCTGTTCCATCAGCTCAAACCATTAACGTAATTTTGATAGTGTTTGTTAACATTACAGGTATTTTACCTAACGAAATACATGTTTGTAAGTAAATAGTCATATTGAGAGGAGAGTTGGTCGGCTCAAAGACGGTTTCATCCATAGTTCTTGGGAACTTTAATTTCGTTCTAGCAGAAATCGAGATCACAGTTAATTCTTCAGAAGGCTTTCACTATACATTACTTATTTTGAGCTTTAACATTATCGTTTGTTATATACACATAGAGGCTTGCATTAACATGCACGTCTTAACATTATATATCAAAATATTGGTTCCTAGCGGAAGGTATGAATTAACTAGTTCGTATCTAAAATCACTATAAAATAGCTGAAACTTCATTTTGGTTAAATTCAATAAAGAAAACACTTGAATTTCAGCCCAAGAGGCTAACCACATACAAATATCTCGTGAGTGTCGTATTCTTTCTGGTAGCTTTGTTTTACGTTAATATCTGGGAAGAATAATAGTTTACATTCAAACGTGGTGTAGTAACCATGGTATACTCGTACCTCGATACAAACTTTTAGGTTTGAATTAGTTTTTTATGTCCAACGTTTATGTCCTGTAGGCTAAAGGAGACAAATAATTAATGAAAATGAATTATCATGAAAGCATTGGTGGAATGAGAATGTAGGAGAAAAGCCATAGACACGATGTTCTCTACTACAAACACACTTAGCCTATGATCGAATCAGGAACCCCTCGTAACAGATACGAGAGCTCTACCACTGACCCTTCGTGACTCCAACATTGACTTGGTGTTATCTAATATGTAGTTTTTATGGTTTACATAAGTCAGTTATACTTGAGATTGTTTCTTGGTACTTTCCTAAAATAGCTGTGGCATCTTTTCCTTCACTGACATATTACGTGAAAAACGTACAAGGAAAAGAAATGTCGTGACTGAATCTTGAAAACTTAAAAAGAAAAAAAAGGAGGATCCCACAATACTTATGATTTTTGGATATTTACCTTATTTTTTAAAATAAGTTATTAGTAATTATCCCATGTTTGTTATCCAAAATTTCTTTATTTATAATATACTTCTAAGACTATATAAAACTAAAATATACATATAGTTTTTAAATAAAATGCATTAATTATTTGTACACTAGCACATACTATATTTTAAAAAAGCATTTCTGTAAATAGGGACTACATTCTTACGACAATTTTCTGTGCTAACACATTGTAAAAAAAAAACGTATTCTTGACGAAGTATATATTGTATTTTCATAAATGATTAGTGTATAGGTTCAGTGATGGCTCAGTGATAGAGCGTTCACTTCTGGTGCATATGGTCTCTGGTTTGATCCCAGGCCACCTTGCGCCAAGTGAACCTTGTGGTGGACAAATACCATGTGTGTGGGTTTTCTCGGGGTTCTCCTGTTTCTCCCTACTTTATTCATTCCACCATTCAATTCTTTTCTCATCATCACCGTCACGTTTAACCTAGCGTCATATTCGGGGGACGTAAAACTAGAAGATTTCATTTACTGATTAGTATATAATTTTACATTCCACAATTTTGATTGGATGCGAACGAAGATAAGACATTACTATGGTTTGGATCCCACTTTAAACTATAGGTCTACATCTTACATAACCTCAACGAACAAACAAACATACATATAGTATGTGTATGCTTTATTAAATACTATTTTAAACTTCAAACTGGCTGGAAAATAATGAACTGAGAAAATAATATTTGATATACTAATCAGGAAATTAACATTTTATATTTTGTTTCAATATAAATTTTATTTCTGTTTATATGTGCATCTACACATGTGAAGGTTAATATTATAACAATGTAAGTTTGTTGAGAAATATCAATATATTGATAAAGTTTATGAAATGTTAAAAAGTAATAGCTGGTATGCACTAATTTGTTAAAGAAGAAATACTGTACATGGATATTAAAACTCGTATGAAGCTAATGGTATGCGAATTATCCAAGCTGAACATGATTATACTTTCCACATGCTTCATTAAAAAAAAAACTGTCAGTGAAATTTAAATGTCCTGGGAATTGACCTAATGTTTCCCCTTTCTTTAGTTTCCTTATGTATGAATGTTGCCATTGATAGGAAGAGTTAAACGAACAAATGTAACGAATTTTGAACTTCCTCTTTCAAATCCGAACGGCCATTTACAGTACCTTTTCCCGCTTTCATAGCTTTAAAAATTATGGTAGTAATCTTTGCTAAATGTATTTTTTCTTTCATTTAAACATTTCGTAGCAGTAGTAGTGCTGTTAGAATTATTGAAATAACTTAATTCTATATGCAACACACAATTAAATATTGCGGTACCAGTTTGATTAAACTTACTTTAATAACCACCAAAACTTATACAACAATTATTTCCATAAATTAAAATATTTTTGTTCCTTTTAAACTTTGTACTTTCTTAATACTTATCATTCATTTCGCAGAAATTAAAAATACACTTCCATCAACTGTGGCTTCCTCACTTATTATAACTTTAACAGCATATAGAAAGCAAGTTTAAACAAGTCTGGCCTCAACATTTGTTATCATAAAGTTCCGGACTACTATCCTTGTTGCCCTAAAACTAAATATACATAAATGTTATCGTTGCAAAGCTTATTATTCCGAAAACAATTATCTTATCATTATTCAAATAATCATTTGAAAAATAACTATTCATTCCATTCATTATTAGAAAAAATCCGTTTTTCAAATTTATTGTTTGAATTACAACTCGCTCACAGAATGTGTCCCAATAGGTCCGAATTGACACAAACTTGCAAACTTCTAAAGTACTATTACTTAGTTTTTTTTTTTTTTTTAAACACTACACTTGTAAATATGTATGTTTGGTAATTCTAAAAATACTATCTTTGTTCCACAACTGTGCTCTTTCTTTCTTTCTTTCTTTCAACCATTAGTGTTATATTATTATCTAAGAAATACAACAGATTACCGACCCTTCGAATTGTTTGGAAATAATTTCAAAACGATCGAAAATTCTGTGATTAATGAGTAGAGATGTAATAGAAAAAGAAAGTAAGAGATAAAAATTAAAATTATATTATTGATAATATCTTTAATTATTCATTTGTTTAGTTCGCTATTGTCTAGGGTTTAAGTTGTCATTGAACTTCCTTCTATTACACAGTGATTACTATCACGATCAAACATATTTATCTCTCAAATGTTTTTTTTTTTTTTTTTTTTACCATGGAGAAGTTTAATTAAAAGGCAGACATCAGGTAAAAAAATTTATTTACAAAAACAACGAACTACTGGACTAGTGTTCATAGCTCAGAGTATAAGAAGAACGACGAAACGAAGCATTTATTTGAGGAACATAAAAATGGCAATCATATGAATGGAAATTTTTCTGTATAGTTTATCTTATAAAAATGAGTCAAATTAAGGTCTTTTTCATAGTTAGAAGTGTAAAGAAAATGATTTCTCTCCTCACTGAGAGAGTAACTAAATAGACTTTGGAAAGAAAATTTTAGTCCTTATATGAGCTGCAACCCTCATTATCGGTTGCCACTAAACATTCCCCTATTTGAGCATCAATCTTTATTTGAGCATCAACTAACAAAAAATTCTAGATTCTCACTTGAATCTCGCCTATCATTCAAGGCGTCACTAACCACTTATTTGTGTCTAAGCCAGTGGCGTATTTTATGGACAACCGAGGCTACCAGCTGTAACCCTGCAACATTAATAAAGAAAGTTAATATAACACGTATAAATGAATTTAAAATAATACATTTACAGTACTTCTTTTCATAGTACGTGTTTCTCTATATTTTTCGCAAACATGAATAAGTTCTAAGACAACCGTTAACGCTTAGAACACAATCTCTCTCGCTTTCTCAGAGACTGATGATGTGGCAAACCCCTTGTAAACCACTGTATAGCCAGCAGAAAGAAACGTACAACTGCTTGCTCGCCCACGCAGGGTCCTCCGTAACAGTGTGGTAGCGAGCTACGGTTTCCGTAGGCGGAGTGAGTAAATCGAAGTTAAGAACAATGACATAACAGCCATTTTGAGGCTATCTGAGAATTTTGGGGCATCATTTCGTAGCGCTTTGCGTCAACTCAATGCAAAATTTGTATTTTACTTTGCGATTGTTGTTATTGTAGTTATAATTATTTATTGCGTTATTTGCATTGAGTTGAATCCGTTGATTTTGCACGAACCGTTACGAAATGACACCCCCAGGCGGTAATAGATTGGAATATGTGTTACTTTCTATTACTCTGGTGAGTATTGTGAATAATATCTAGCGGAAAAATGAAATGCTACGAAGAAAATTATCAACTTTTATTTTTGTTAGAAAGTAAATTGACTATAGAACTCTTTTTGTAAGGTAAAAATCAATACACTAATGAATTTAAAATCAAATATCAAAATTACTATACTTATTTCGTGATGCAAATTGATGAGGAAAAATATTGTATAGGATAACCGGGCATATCTCGTAACCGTTCGCGTTAACACAACGCAAAATTGCGATTTAGGTAACGATAATGGACATAACAATTATAATGACTGTCTGCATTTTTGCGTTACATTGTTATATTCAGAATTTTAAATAATTTAAAAGTTTTTTTCATTGTTTTCAGGAATGGCATACTCTCTAGACGGATCCTTAACATACCTTTTGGTGCACTGAAACATCAGCAATGTTGCCAATTCAGAGTGTTAATTTATGAAAACTTCGATTTCTTTAGTTCCCCCTTACGGAGGCCTCATGCGATTAGTTATGGGTGGAAATAAAAATTCTTTTTTCTGCTCCATAGTCTCCAAGCTAATCTAACTAAACAAACTTAAAATTAACGACAGAACACCTATAGGCTACGTATGAGTTATGAGTCAATTTACATTTTTTGCCAAAAAAAGAAAAAAACTTACACCTTCAGTTACATCTGGCAACACTGTGTGGTTCCTAGTGTACTTCAATCGTTGCTTCCTAGTTTAAAAATATATGCATGAACAAAGCTTCATTTTGGTATAACCATTATTTGTGTATCGTTTCAGATTCAAAAGTTCTACTATCCCAAACTCCGGGTTGCATTGTATATTGGACACCCTGTAGAAGGCGATAAATGACTGTGTTATCACTCATTAATGGTATCCCCAGTTTGAAAAAGCTCAGTGATATAGCCCTTACCTCGGGTGCCTGGTTTGATCCATTACGAAGCACTACGAAGTAATGTGGAAGAGAAGTATCAAGATAAATGATTGTGGAGAAGAGAAGGCTCATCCAGCAATGGATTGATAGGATTGACTACTTATATATGAAGTCTTCCGAAACGAAAACGGATAGCTCAGGAACAGAAAACTAGCACACATTGCATATCCAATGGTACATTAATGGACCATCTAGGGTTAAAACAATCACTGTGTTCTTTCACCAGACATTATGTTCACAAGTTAGACATTTTTCATATCGTTTCGTCCAATTTGCGGCGGGCTATAACTCCTAAATGATCCATTTGTTCATCCACGTTGATATGTAACTAGAGTGACCAGATTCTGACGAAAAGTAGAAAACAGATATAATAGTATATGATAGTTTACTGCGTCGGTAATATGCATGTCCTTATTTCATTTAACGTTAACCTCAGGTTAATCATTCATTTTTGTTTAAAAAAAATACTCAACGAAAGTATTGAAGCAATTCAACACAACTCCGAATACTTTCATGAATAACAAATACAAGATTGATGAAACAATTTAAAACAATACTATGGAGCAGTGGCGCAAATCTATCTTCAACGTTGGGGGAGACGGGTAAGGCCGTTTCCCTTTTTTTTCTTTCTTTTTTTTTTGTGATATTTCCTTTTTTTCTGAGCGATATTCAAAATATTTATGAAGCTGAAAAACAATACTGTGGAGGATCAATGGAGCAGAGTTGTCTTCAATATTGGGAGATGTGCAGATTTGAGGGGACAGATTATTCTGGGGGAGGGTCAATTTCGTCTCACTTTCCTTTGTGGCAATTGGACACAAATCATTACATATCTCCCCCCCAAAAAAGCGCATTTCAAATCGGATTATTGGGGGGACAGTGCCCCTCAGTTCCAAGATTGAGGGGACATGTTCCCCTCATTCCCCCGGAGTTTGCGCCAGTCCTGTGGAGTAATATAAAGAAGTCACTTTAATGAAAAACAAAACTTAAATATGTTGAAGCATAAAATCTTAATGAAACTTGAAAATAATCTTTTGAAGTGTTGAAAAACATTATGATCTATCTTTCAGAAGAAGAATCTCTAATTCAAAATGCTGTAGATAAAGAATGACATATTGAAATATTGCAAATAAATTAACGAAGGACATTTTAAAAAGAGAAGGACATTTCTCGATTTTCTATGCATCATCGCAACACATAGGATAGCTCTTTACTGCAAAAATCAGTAGGGCCTACGTCTGGTCACCCTATCTGTAACGCTTCTCGTGTTTTCATGAGTGCATTCATTACTCAAAAGCTTTTGTTGATTTGGAATACCCTCTATAATTCAAATACGAAATTATTTGAATTTTTAACGGCACTAGGTTGTAGTGTAAAATCAGCTCATATCATTCATTATATGGATCTGTACTACTGTACGTAAAGAAGGATCTGTACATGCATAAATAAGGAGTCTATGAAAAGCTTCTAAACATAGAAGACTAATTTACTTTTTCTTTTTTTTTTTTGGAAACTCCTAAAATAAATTCTCCTGATTTTTTTAATGGTAAAGTTTACTATCATAAAATTAATCTATATCATAAACATCATTAGGAATGTTTATGTAATAGTGTTGAAGATGCATGTTTCCAAGCGCTTATAATAATCTCACATCCACGTGAACCATACAAGCTGTTCAATGAATAAGATTTTGTTCTTTTTCTTTTTTCTTTCAGTCACATTGAAGGTTTTATCGTGTTCGCTTTTGTTTGGTTTGCATGATTGCCAATGGAACAATAGACAGTAAAACGAACGAAGGCGATAAATAGTGTTAAGCAAATTAAAATCCTACCTTTATTCCAACGACTAGCTTGCTCGGGGAACTATCCTCATGAGTCAGATACTGTACTGTGAAGGTCACCTCGCCGGCGTTTTCTTTCTTACGCATAGGCTCTCCGTTTGGTGTCAATATGCTCTGGAAAGAAGGAAAAATGTCAAAAACTCATATATTTAGGAACTCATTTGTTGTTGTATTCCCAAATTAATCGATTTGCTATCTAAATAGTGCTTTATTATTTGCAGAAATCTAATTTTAAAACCTGTAAAATTCAGTGGCGGCTATACAATTCTACAGAGGAAAGTCACATCAATAATTGTGGTGAAGCCAGATTTGAATCACTCTTCCACACAAAATCATTCCTCGGCTTTGGGACTTCTGTTGAAGGCATTCTTTAAATTTTAAATATTAAGTACAAATACAAGGACTGGATAAAAATAATGGTATTGTAACTCGTCCTTGCTGTACATACAGAAGGAAACCTTTACATTCCTTCAATATAATCAGCTCCTACTCTATCACCTTCCTCGCGTTTGTAAGTCATCATACACCGTCAGCGCATCGCAGGGACCATCATTTGGCAAGGACAAACGCTTCTCTTTTGTTATAGTGCTTTCCGCGAAGCGGTTCCTTCAAAAGGTCGTCACGAAGCCCCTGAAAACATTGTTGGGCACTTCGATCTCGATCCACGCACACTGTTCAACTTTCCGAAACATGTTATGGTGGTTCCAGCTTCGCTGGTAGTGCTGAAACACAGCCCTCTGACGTGAGAACAGTGTTGCCACTACTTTTATCCAACCTATGTATTACGGGGAAAATTTGCCATTGTATAATCATATGTCTAGTATACATCTTTTACACAAAATTATCCAACTTTACATACTTTACTTAACACAAAGAATTCGGGGTATTCAGGAAGTGGAAACGGCCAATGTTTTCAACATTACGATTACTCAACTTATTTCTTTAATTTGAATTTCTTAATTGATTCTGTAAAAATCATTCGGTTTCCTACCCAACAGCACACATACTTACTAACAGTATAATTGGAAACGGATACAAAAGTAGTGGTAAAAAATTATCTATCTTCATTGCTCGTATTATTATAGCCGTAGTATTATTTATTAATTTGTAAAACAGAACTTGTATGTTATAATACTTTCATGCTGCATTAAAATTCAAGTATGCATTTGATCTGAATCGTTTCTAAAGTAATTGAGTAATTCATTCGACCATTCATTTTCAACATCAACTATTTAACGTAGAATCTAAATCACACGTACTCCTATCGTGAATCGATTCCTGGTATCCCATGCCAAAGACGAATTTGCAAACCATATTTCTACAAGGAAGCTTCAAAATATACATGACGTTACAGATGTGCTTAGACGACCCGAACCTTTCCTTCCGAACATTTCCAACCCTTGTACAACAAGTCCACATTTAATAGGCAAATCGAAGGGATCCATGTACAAAATTTCGGCATCTCATTTCTGGGGCCTCGGCTCGGGATCAGGGCCCGATTTCTGACAACACTGCTGTGTTCAGAAGACCTTTCCAACGCTACCACCCACATCTAACAACTACATGCTTAAAAAAGAAATAGAATTGACCCGAACCCAAAATTTTGGGACCTTATTTCTGGGGCTTTGAGGAAAGGGCCCGAAACATGTTATGTACATTTCTGACGCTGCGCTCAAACGACCCCGACCTTTTCAACGCCACCACCCTTATACAACAATTCCATATTTAATAGGCAAATAGAAGGAACCCATACCCAAAACTTTGGAACTTCATTTTTGGAGCCTCGGGGCCAGAGCCCGATTTATGACATCACTGCTGTGGTCAGGAGACCCATACCTTTCCAACACCAACACCCGCGTTTACCAACTCCATGTCTAACATGGTTTCCCTATTGCAGGAGGATTTTAATGGAATTATTCCCATGCTCTTTATTGAGATGCTGGTTGGCAATAAACAGATAATTAATGAACAGACAACTTTGTTTGATGATGCATCCTTTCAACGACACCTAATGGTGTCGTGTGTGTATGAATCCTGGTCAGCAGTTGTCTCTTTATTTCAACAAATAGTTGTGTATGTACTATTCAATCATGTCGTAATATGGACAAAATTAGATGCAAATCTGTGACATGCGATCTTATCGTTTTCATTCGCGTGAATCAGTCGAATAGTAAAGAACATACAAATACTACAAAATGCGGAAGAGAAACTATTAATTAAGAGTCGAAGGACGTTTGAAGTGGTTATTTTGAGAGAATAGAGTCGTTCTCTGGGGAAAATCGTTCAGTGATCGGGCAGAGCAGTGCATCAGATTATCGAAAGACAGCCACAAAGTGGTGTAAATGTTACACGGAAACGCACTTATCGTTCAAAAACAACAGCTATAAGAGCCTCGACACTGGAAAGAAATGTTGAACTTCTACAAACATCAATTAATTTTGCTGCACGTAACATCTAATAAATATAACATTTAAGAGCTACATTTAATGATTTTTCTTCTTACTGTTATAAACATTATTATTTATTCTACCTCCCCGGCGAAAGCTAATTTGGTTTGGATCTTACACTAAGCTGTAGCACCAGGTCTCATAAATCCTCACTGCTGAACGGGATGCTAAACTTAAAAAAAAAAAAAAAAAAAAAAGAATCAAATCTGTTTATTACAAATTCCGTCTGATTGTTGAGGTCGGATTTAGCCAAGACTGTTTCTTCTGTACTGTATGTTCTGGCTGTTAAGCAGCTTTCGTACTACCCTTATTGTTGATACTAATACGAAGTTCTACAATATAAGTATGAGCGTTATAATAGATTATTATTATTATTATTATTATTATTATTATTATTATTATTATTATTATTATTATTATTACTACTACTACTACTACTACTACTACTACTAGTAGTAGTAGTAGTATCGTCTTGCCATTGCCATTACAATTCCCTTCTCCAACTTAAGCAAATTATTACATCCGGTATTTTCTGAATAAATAAAAGGAAATTTCAATATTACAGAAATTACCCCACCACGTTTCTCAAGAAAATGTAATTTTAGAAAAGGACGAAACATGTTACATTTGTATTTACTATTTTATATAATGAATTTCACATCTTGAGCCAAAGGATAAATTCACTGAAAAACAAGCAAACGAAATAAACGTTTACCGCTCCGAAAGAACAGTAGAACTACGGCAGAACCATTTCCACTCGGTATCAAATAGGCAACGATAATCATGTCTGTTGTTCTTTATGGTTGCGAAACATGGGTGTTTACTCTGAGGGAAGAAAGTAAACTGAAAGTGTTTGAGAACAAGATCCTGAGACGAATATTCGGACCCAAGAGGAACAGGAATGGGGAATGGCGGAAACTTCGTAACGAGGAACTACATAATTTATACGGTTTACCAAACATTGTTAGGGTCATCAAATCTATGAGGCTCAAGTGAGCAGGTCATGCAGCCAGAATGGAAGAAAGTAGGAATGCTTTCAAAGTCTTAACTGGAAGACCAGTCAGAAAACGACCATTAGGAAGATCTAGGAGCAGTGGGAGAAGAATATTAAGATGAATCTCGCAGGAATAGGAATACAAAGTAGAAATTGGATCCTGTTAGCTAAGGACAGAAGTCAGTGGAGAGCTTTTGTGAATGCGGCATTAACCTCCGGGTTCCATAGGCCATAGACTTAGTTAGTTATCAAAGAGGACGGTGACCCAACGCCTTCAGATCTATGGCCTTTAGGGTGGGATTACGGCAAAGAAACCATTCCTTCGAGCCAGTGTCGGACTGGAGCTGTCAGAGCTAGGCGGAGATGGAAACTTAGAGGGGACCCTCATGCACAAATTTATGTAAACATTTTGACTTTTAAAATGACTTTTTAATTTGTCCCCAGCATTAAGCATACACAGTTACACACAAAATGGCTAAGACGAAATACCGTAAATATTGCACAGCACAAATTAATATTATAATTACAGTTAACAAAAATGTAAATGTAGGATAGACAAATTAGCAGTAGTCTACCTATTCCATTACAAACAAGAAAAAATACCATTAAGTACAATTGTATGACTATATTAAATTTCACAGCATGAGTAATCGTTTAAGACCCCTCGAGCTTTCTGCTATTTCGCTTCCAATAACATCGTAATCTACAGGAAAATTCTGGACGTATTCAATATTACGGAGCATTAAATTTTCCAGTCGACTTTGCCCTAAAAGTGATCTCAGTTTTGATTTAATGATCTTTAACTTAGAAAAACAGCATTCCAAGTTACCGGGTTACATAGTTGGAAGAGCCACATCATATTTGTACACACAATACAAATTGCTATAAGTGCTTTCATTTAAAGTCAGCTCATACAAGAATGTTAACACAGTGTATACAACCTGGCTTTGTTTTCACACCACTCGTCTTCATTTCCAGAATCTGCTGGGCACTGAACCACATCGAAGTCACTTGCAAAAGTATTCTCCAGATTCTTCAAGTAATCTTTGTAATGAATTGCAAATTGTTTGAGTTCGCGTGACAGGGTTTCTTTACGGCGTATGGCGGGGTAGGGCGTAGCAAGGCGTGTATTTTCTGCTAATGTTTTCAGGGCTCCACTGTTAATCCAATGTTCTTTATTTTTTCAAATCTCTTTGGGTCCAAACAGGCAGAATCTTTCATTAAATGTTCACTTGGGATAAACCTCTTCTCGACACTTGTAAGAGCGGTATCACAAAATCTACTTGGAACTTCTTCCACTGGCCTTCTTGCAGAGACGAGTCTTCATCAGAGCAGTTTTCATCAAAAAGCGGTTTTTACGTCTAATCCTTTTCGTTGCAAAATCAGCATCCAACCTGAGATGAAGTTCATTTTTATCCCATCCTCTATTATAATTTTCCGAAAACATTTTAACGTTTCTATAGAGGTGAGAAAATTTCTCTCTGAGTAACTTCAAACTTGTTGCTAGTGTTTGGACCATTTCCCACGCCGTTAAGTAATCCATCTTTGGTGACAGTGGATAATTCGAAGTTAGTGTTTTAAGCCCTAAATAGCTCTGTGTAAAGCGCTTCTGTCATTAGAGTTTCAAAAATTAACCATTTGTCTCGTAAACTTCTAGTTCTGCCTGCTCTGTTCTGTTTGCACCACATGTGCACTGAATATAATATTTTAAATTAGAATATAAATAAATATTGGGCTATTGAGCCTTCAATATAAAATCTAAATATCCTGTCGCTCTAGGAAAACTTTAAACGTTAAATGTATATAACGTTTTTGTTCTTACAATTCAGACGATCTAAAGAGCGACTGTTAACTTTTAACCAAAATAAACTTATAATTTCATAACTATTGAAAATTCAGCCAGACGGAATGTGAAGATGTCTTTTAGATACGTTAAACGTAATTTACGTATAATTTGGATATTAAAATTGAAGAAAATTTTATCAAAAAGTATTTCCAATTTTACCTAAATATCTATCTATGACTACTAAAGTCAAATTACATTAATAAATAACACTATAAACAATAGCACACAATATTCTTGCCTTAATTAACATCTACTTTTCTACCTGAGAACATGCAGACGCAGCTTACGTTGAGTCTCGACACTATAACATTACAAGAGTCAAATAACGCAACGAGAGAATGAGCCACACAGCAGCCACAAGGCTACTTGTGATACAAAGAGTGTTCAAAAAGTTTGGCACAGTGGTCTCTATTTTTTTATTTGTTGCAGAGGAGAATTATTATTATTATTTTATTTTTTATTTATTTATTTATTTTATTTTATTTATTTATTTTTTTTGAACATATTTGGAACATTTAGCTATACACTCAAATGTAACCTCCATCAGCTGTGACGCATCTGGTCCAACGTTCTTTCCATGATGGAAATGCACTTTGGTAAAATTCTGGGGATTGACTTTTACACCATCGCTTGACACAGGAAATAAGGTCTTTCTTACTATCAAATGTTTTACCGCGTAGGTGGGCCTTCAGACGTGTTTTGCTCTCAGGTTCGGACAAAAACAACCATGTTTCATCCTGGGTAATGACGCCGTCAAAACACTGTTTCCACTCTTCAGTAAAGGTCGTCATGAGACCCTCGCACTCATACTTCCTCATCTTTTTCATTTCTCTTGTCAATAATCTAGGCACCAACACGCACAGATTTTTCTGTACCCTAGTGACTGTACCACTGATACCACACTACCCAACGACAAATCAGTCATTTCAGCAAGCTGTCGTGTCGTCACACATCTGTCATTTTGGATGATTTGATTAATGGTCTCCTTATTCACATCATTCACTACCGTCGATGGTCTACCACATCGTGGATTGTCCAGTAGAGAGAGATCACCTTCTTTAAACCTTTGCAACTACCGCTGGATACTGCTGCGATACAATGTGTCCTCCCCATAAACAGGGAGCAACTTTCTGTGAATCGATGTGGCAGAGTCATTGCCGGTGTTGAAGAGGAACTCCATCACCGACCGTTGTCGCAACCTGACATCTACTTCACGGTCCATTATGGCTCACCTGTAAATAAAAGAAAATACTTTTATATAAGAGCTTATAGCTAAATGTTCCAAGTATGTTCACAAAAAAAATCATTCTCCTCCTGCAACAAATAAAAAAATTAGAGACCACTGTGCAAAACTTTTCGAACTAGCTCTGTTATATGACATTTATTATAAAGACAATAATGGAAATTTTAACTAAAATTGTCTTGAGTTCAATACAATTAAGCCTGTTTTATTGTGACAAAGGGGCGCCATAAGAGGGTGGGCGCAGGCGGAGATCTCCGCCTCACCACCCTGTCCAGTCCAACACTGCTTCAAGCAGGAAACATTACAAAAATATACTCATTGGCCAAATAAAATGAACTAAAAACTGAAACGATGAGCAAGGGAAGAGTGTACAATGAACCGACGAATCTAAATTCCAATGCTAGAAGTTTGTACGCCTCGTCCTGAAGAGTGAGTTCATCCCGACCGTGTAATACCTACAGCAAGGCACGGAGAGGGTAGCGTCACTTTACAGACTACCATGTTAATGATTTAGTTCGAATTAATTGAATAATAAACAAAGCATATTTCACAACGTTTAATTGAGGCATGGACTTCTATCAAGCATGCGGATTAGGGACAGTAACTTTGTACTACAACAGGATTACCGTCTCAAACATACTTCCAAGCTATGCAATGATTTTCTGCAATGCAAAGAAGACGCTTACATAGGCAACAAATGGAATATTCGCCACAGTCACCGGATTTGATACTCATCGAGTTCTTGTTAGACGAACTTGACAGAACAGTCCGTAAATAGGTGCCAATGAATACTAAAGGTCTTTGGAAGGGTCTTCAGAGGTACTGGAGTCATGTAGTTTCATAAAAGTTGGATAAATTAATTAAACAAATGTCTGGAATTTGTAAACCTCTTATCAAGTCTAAGGATTGGTATTTCATTGAACGCAAACATACTTAATAAATTCACCTTAATGGAAGCAGGACTATATATTTTAATTTCTTTATATGAGGTGCCTAGTATCAAAAGCCGCCAAATTCATTTTTGACGAAATTAAGTTATATACCGTTTGATTGAGACTGTATACTGTTTGATCTAAAGGAATTCCATGGAAACAGTATTTTGTTTAAAAGCTTATCAAGATTAACAAATTTTGTACAAATTAGTGAAAGCACCTTTCTAGCGTTGTTGGCGAGACGGATTTCAACATCTGCGCCAGTATAAAACACCTTCTTGGAGGTGGTCAAAATCAAGATCAAGAAGATCATACTAAAAAACTAGTTCAAATATGAGACTTTATATTCAGACGCGTATATATGGACATTCCCTGCACATTTTGTAAGAACTCGGAACTAAGCTAAATGGAGGTGGCGGATTTTGATACTAGACGCCTCATATGAGCAATGACCTTTATTTTTGAGGACATGTCCGACAAACTGGGTTTCGTATGAATACACTTCTTCTTTCTTTCTTTCTTTTTTTTTTTTTTTTTTTTTTGAAAATTTTGAAAAATCAGTAGTAGGCCTATGCTCAGATACTTTTGATAATGACTATAGTAGTAGAAAACAATTAACAACTTCACTAATTGTACCAAAACAATTAAATACATTTTTTAAAAAATATTGTATTGTCATCGGGTTGACCGATCTGTCCATTTCAGAGCTCTAGCTAATAAGTGGATGTGGAAGTAAAGTTGTAAGATTTGAACTTGACAATAAATAAATAAATAAATAAATAAAAATAAATTATTGGCAAGTCGATAAATAATAATTTTTTGTATTCAGTATGGGTGGAACCTAGATAATTCAACTACACGAATGCTTTATTACCAGTATAACTATTTTTGTTATTACTTTAAAAAAAAACATACGTTTATGTGGCATGTTACCCTAGCAGCACACTTAGCAGACAGTACATAGATTAATGGTCTGCATGATTGGGCATTGGTAGGAGTAATTGTAAAGTCGAAAATATGAAAATTTAATACATTGGCTCAACGTAGTTTGAGGAGTATGTTGGCCAATCAACAATTTCCTGTCATTTACCCAACAGTTTCTAATTCATACTCCTAATTGCAATCTTACTTCTTTTATAGGAGTTCGTTTGCAATTGAGTTGGTTATCAAATGCTCAGAGTAGAACAAATGTTGGCCAGCCTACAGTTTCTCACTGTTTGACCTATTGGCTTGTGCTGTTACGGTATGCGTCAAGGTTCCATATAACACCTGTATATAAGTAAAATTTGACTTATGTGTAGGTGTTATATGGAACAGTCTACCTATACACGTAAGTCGGAAGCATTAATGTTTGAATAAAACTAAAAACAGAACATACCTTAAGTGAAGCACCGGAAATTGAACCTGAGGTATCAGTATTTTCTGACATGGAACTGTAGGTGGAATCTCGATGACTTAACCTGCCCAGCAGGTTACTGCGTCCTGAAAAATATCATCGTTTAAATATAAACTAAATTGAGTATCTTGATGCAGAATGAAACGTTAAATCAAATGATTTAATTGCACCACCAAAGCCAAAATCACACTTTTTTACTGTTTTGATTTTTTTTTTTTAATTTATGTCATAGCTAAGTCACACTCATTTGTTTCTTCCTTCAACTATTACTAAAGCATGTTTACTGGCAATGAAGCATACGTAGTATTTTTTTTTTCTATCCCTGGACGAATATTTAAAGATTTTGTTTATTTTTATTTATTTATTTTAGCTATGACCGGAACTGATTATGCTAGACATAAATGTTTAGAACTTCAGAAACTTGTGAATATATTACTATGTGCAGCTTTCTCTTTCAATACTTTGAAGTAATAAACAAAGAAAACACAATAACAGGTTGTATCACAACTTGTATTACACAACCAAATTATAATATCTTTTTGCCGCGTTGTTTCCATTTCTACTTTTATTTATTTATTTATTTATACGCTGATTAATAATAATAATATAATAGCTACGATATTATTTACGCTTAAACACGTATATTTTACACGGTGTAGAAACACATATATTTTAATTATTTTATTGATCAGTTTAATTTTGCTCCTTTTTTTCTAATATAATTTCATTTTACCAGTAGTATAGTTTCTACAATCGTGGACGAGTATTATATTAAGTAAAACCAAGCCAATGTTTTAGATGTTTTTTACTCATTATAAACGTGATATGTTAGCACAGCACACACACTTGTAACAAATATCTGAAAAAATAACGCAAGATGCATTATTATTTACGTATCAACAGGTAAAATCTCAGAAATTTGTAATGGTAAGATTACATATCCATATCATGTTATATATCCATATCATAGCGCAATCACATTCTCTGTCTACATAATATTATTTAAATCTACAAGTCAATAAAATTAATAATATTGTACATTTGATTCACACTTCCTAGACATTATTAGAAGTTTGGGTCATATGTACTAAAGAAGGTCTATAGGAGTGCTTTGTATTGGAAAAACTCACCAGAGCTTGATCCACTCCCAATGGTACTGGTGTATAAGGAACTGTCTCGTTTGTAAGAATGGTACGAAGGTATATTGGCCAACTTCATCTCATCTACAACATTTCCATTCTGTAACGGATCTTTAGCACGCTTTCGTCGCCGCTTCTCATCTGTAACAACAAAGGAAATTTTATTATTCATTTTTGAGATTGAAACCAGTATATCTATTTATCTCTCTATCTATCTATCTATCTATCTATATATCTATCTATATATATATATATATATATATATATATATATATATATATATATATATATATATATATATATATATATATATATATATATATATATATATATTTGGTCTAGGAATTAATTCGTGCGGTTGGTACGCACACATTGAAGCTGTAGTACAAACACAAAATACATAAATACCTTAAGAAAAATATTGTCCATCGCTAGCCACCACTTTCGCCCATCTGTCAGGGAATGTACGGATTCCGTGGCGAAAGAAGTCCTCATCCTTGGAAGCGATCCAGTCAGAGACCCATGTTTCGATATCTTCTGAAGAAGTAAACCGCTGTCCAATCAAATCGTTGTTCATGCAATCGAACAAGTAGTAGTCCGAAGGAGCAACGTCTGGTGAATACGGCGGGTGGGGTAAAACTTCCCATCCGACATTTTCTAAATAGGTTTTGACCGGTTTTGCGACATGTGGGCGAGCGTTATCATGTTGAACAATAAGTTTATCATGTCTGTTCTCCCATTCTGGTCGTGTTCTGGCCAGAGCTTGCTTCAAACGCATTAATTGTCGTCGATAACGTTCTCCATTCATAGTTTCACCCGGTTGCAGCAGCTCATAGTACACCACACCTTTCATATCCCACCATATGCACAGCATAACCTTTGCACAGTGAATATCTCGTTTTGGTTGTGATGGACCTGGTTCACCTGGTTTCACCCAGGCCTTTTTTCGTTTAGGGTTCTCGTAATGGATCCACTTCTCATCACCCGTAATAATTCGATGCAGAAACCCCTTTCTGCTCTGTCGTTGAAGCAGCAATTCGCAAATGTTTTTCGTCTTTCAACGTCTCTGTCTTTCAATTCATGTGGAACCCAATGTGACATCTTTTGAATCATTCCCATGGCTTTCAAGCGTTTGGAGACTGTTGTTTGATCAACGCCTAATGCTGCTGCAAGTTGTTCCTGCGTTTGACACGAATCCTGCTCGAGCAATGCTGTCAATTCTTCGTCTTGAAATTTTTTTGGCTGTCCAGCTCGCTCTTGGTCTGCCAAGCCGAAATCACCACTTCTAAACCGTGCAAACCACTTCTAACACGTTCGCTCAGCTAGAGCATGGTCACCATACACTTTTACCAAAATACGATGACTTTCAGTCGCACTTTTCTGCATGTTAAAGTAATGCAGCAGGACACCCCGCAAAAACACTTTATCAGGCACAAATTGCGCCATGTTCACTTAACTACAAACTGGTGTTGTTGACGCTTTAATCCACTGCCCTATACTAAGAACGATACGCGATGACAGGGGTTTGCAACACATGTGTGGATACACGGAATTGTGGGACGCTTCGTTCGTTGCGCCATCTCTTGTCCACCCGCACGAATTAATTCCTAGACCAATATATATATATATATATATATATATATATATATATATATATATATATATATATATATATATATATATAAAAGTTTTAAATTTTGTCATTTATCTCCATTCAAAAATTTTGAGTTGAGTTGATTTTAACGTCCCGTTCAGCAGCAAGGCTATATGAGACGTGGACCTACTGATTAACGTGGAATCCGAACCACATGAGCTCCCGCCGGGAATCGAACCCGGGCCTCCCACGCCAAAGGCGCGTACGCTAACCGCTTAACCACGGAGGAGCTCCCATTCAAAAATTTTGTTACGTGGAATAAGTGTGATAATAGTCAAACTTCAAGTGTTCTTCGAGCAGTTATCGTTGCAGGCTAGGCTCCAACTATTATTATTTTCAAATCAAAAATTAAAAATACATATTGGCGTTTTAAAACAGAAATGGTATGGCTAAAACTCTCACAATTTTCTTATACGTGTATAGTAAGCAATGCGTTAAATATGCAAATGAACAATATATTGTTACATTTTGAACTTAATCATGCAATGAAGCTCTGGGAGAGAATGATAGAAGCAAGATTGAGGAAAGAGACCGAAATAACACAGAATCAATTTGGTTTCATAGCAGGACGATCGACAACATAAGCAATATTTGCACTTAAGATGCAAATGAAACTACAGAGAATACTAGAAGAGACTCCATATACTTTTCATCGACCTTGAGAAAGCGTATGACAGCGTACCAAGGGATCTTTTTTGGTGGACACTAAAGAAGAAGTGTGTTCCGAACACAAACATCTGTATAATTCGATGTATGTATGATGGATGTAGGACAAGAGTGAGGAGCTCGTGTGGAATAACAGAAGAGTTCACAGTTAAAGTGGAATTCATCAGGGATCTAGTCTTAGTTAATTACTTTTTGCAGTTGTGATGGACGAGCTTACAAATGATATCCAAGGATTAGCACCTTGGAAAATGCTATTTGAGGCAACATCGCGCTGATGAGTGAGACCAAGATGAATTAGATGCAAGAGAAGTTAGATGTCTGGAGAGGAGCATTGGACAGCAAAGGGCTTAGAATTAATAGAACTAAGACAGAATATTTACATCATCCTTTCAGGAAAAATGTAATTGAGAATACAAGAACACGATTGGACGAAAAGAAGGTGGTAATGACGAGGAGATCCAAGTACTTGGAATCAATAATACACGAAAATGCAAGAACAGAAGATGTAAACAACAAAATTAGCAAGTTTCATGTTGTGGAGATGAAGATGTTGCGATGGATGTGTGAAGTGATGCGGAAGAACAGAATTAAAAAGAAAGTGATCAGGGGAACAGTAAAGGTGAGACCAATACTAGAAAAACTGCAAGAAAATAGACTGAGATGGTTTGGACATGTAAGAAGAAGATTTCCGGAATACGTAGCTAACCAAACGGATATTGTAAAACAATGGGAAACGAGCGCGAGGTTGGCCAAAGAAGTGTAGAGATTATGTGAAGAACGATTTGGTGTAATGTGGACTCACAATGGATATGACACAAGATAGAAACAGGTGAAGGACAATGATCTGAAAAGCAGACCACAGTTAACTTAGAAAGAGTCTTAGAAGAAGAAGTTATTATTTTTGCAATTCTAGAGTTTATTTGTTATTCCTTTCTTTTCTATTTTGTATCTATTTTATTTTTCATTCTTTAAACCTTTTCGCGACCTTTGCTATAATTACTTCATTTATAGAACTTATATGAATTACCTTCACCTATAAGTTTTCGTTTGAATTTTTTTTTAAGTTTGACGTCCCACGGTTATGCCGGTGAGGCTAAAGGAGACGGTGATAATGAGAGATGAATGAAAATGGTGGAATGAAGAAAGTGGGAGGAAACGGGAGTTCCCCGAGAAAACCCACGAGCACGGTGTTTGTCCACCACAAAGTTCACTTGGCGGGGGCTGTTTAAAATTTTAATGTACAGCATTGACCTTACCGTGATATGATAATTAGCCCAGCTGCTGACGTTCCCATTAAGACCACAACCACCCAAAAACAACTACACGTCGTTTGAAGATTTATCGCAAGATATTCTCACTTCCTAGAATCTTCTGTTTCAATAAACACCCCTTTACAACTGAAAGCCATTTTTTTTTTTAATTTTCTAACGATTTTTCAAAGAACGTCAAAGAATTTTCTAATGATGAAAAGTATTTAACTTTTTCAAGATCAAAGTATTAGACAGTTGTAATTATTTGTACTGTTTTCTCTCGAATCTCGGCTGTAGCTCTCTGATTATGTTCTTCATAACCTCATAAAAGAACTTTCGTTTAAAAAACAACTTTATGAGCTATCAGAAAAATGGTCTGAAATTATATCAATCATAACAAAATCTCAGTTGTTCAATCATGTTTGATTTCTGAGTTTCTTTCTTGGTCCATTAATAAAATATAGTTTCTTTAAGCAAAGAATCAAAATAGTCTATAGAGTGAAGCCAATATAGGTGTTTGTTTATTGACGGACTGGATGCTTATTGAGATATCTTTCATGCTAGACTCCGCAAAACTTTTGTCTGCAAGAACCATTATGCTTTCAAAGAGTGAACTAGCCCTTGTGAATTTTTCACGAAAAGCGACTTATGCTATACTTAGAGACGAAACTTTTTCGCAACAATTTTGATATTTTGTAGCATTAATTATCACAATTTTCGCATTTATTTTTTTAAATGTAGCACAAGTTTATATATATATGGTGCTTGTAAACAGTATATTTTTGGCAGTATCTAATACAAAAATCAGGATATACCTTAACTAGATGCAAATTCTAGCTAATGTATTCACTGAAATATAGAAATTAATACAAAATTTTACGCACTTCCTCTAACCTCCTCCTTAGTTAAAGGATAATATGCAGCAAGACATTACAAATTCTTTAAAGTTTGTTCTCCTGTCAGTAACAATCATATTATACTTATATAAAAGAACTTCTCGGCATCAACACTTCAGACTTGCAACCATATTGAACGTAACGAATTGACAGCCAGAGTTGCCAACAAGTTGATACAAAAAGTAGTTAAATGGGAGATGAAATGACTCCAATTTTGGATGTAGAGTCGCTAAAAGAAATTATTCCTGAAATTCCGTCTTTCTTTCTCTCGTTCTCTCTCATCAAGTGTGCGATCATATATATCAGATATGTGATTAATTTAAGGCACAATATATCTGCGCTAGGAAAGCGTATATGTAAAAACGTAAAGCAATCATATATATAACAAATAATAATATCACTTTTAGTACAATATATATATATATATATATATATATATATATATATATATATATATATATATATATATATATATATATATATATATATTACTTTACGGTCAATTTCACTTCAATGAAATCAAAAATTAGTTTAGAAAAATGAACAAAAGTAAAAGTCTACACAGAAAAAGAACCTTATTTTCTATCTCCTTTTACTGAAATTTCTACAGAAATCAGCTTGTTATCGGTAATGCATTATTTGTGCCTCTAAACGGAAGCTCTGCAAACTAAAAGACATTGAAGATTGGAGTTGGTTCCCGTTAGAGGGCAAGGGATACCAGCAATCAAAGCGGGAATAAGGAGATAAATGCTACGTACTTTGCCAGCTTCTCAACACTTGCGCTGATTCAAATAGGCAAAAGGGAAATAAATATATATCTGAACTATTCGAGCTAATAGTACTTGTCTACAGAACTAGTTTCGCAGCACGAAAGTCGCTAGATTTGTATCTAAGTCGCCAAATTGTCATTCAAAAATCACCAAAAAAGTCGCTAATCGGAAAAATTATTTTTTTGTCGCTATACTGGAAGTCGAATCACCTAGATTTATCGACTTTTCCCCCAAATTGACAACACTGCTGACAGCAAAAGACCTGTGGTTAACTTTTAAACTGTTTAACAATGATACAATGTCAACTTCCTCATCCTCACTGTTGAGAACTTCAATAACCTTACTTTTAAATTCACCGTAAGCAACCAAAGATCACGAACATTTCACCACTAAACACAGTCAACGATTTAAACAACAGATCAGTTTTATTGATGTCTACATCTTTATGAAGTAAAACAGTTTCTGGATCAAATAACTCGCAGAGTTTTCCGTACTCTCCACACAGAATTATCGTCACTTGCTTGTGTGTATTTTTGCAGCTTCATCAGTACTTTTGACACACAGCTTTTTAACTTCACTTCCACTTCAGCCTGGTGAGAAGCACTACCCTTTTTAATTAACTCTGCAGTAGGAGACTCAGATTTTCCTGCTTGAGTTAACTCTTAATTTATTTTGCAAGTTTTCGTTTTCCCGACAATAAGGTGAGCATAAGGGTCTCGACTGGCCTTAGCGACACACAAAGAGGCGCTGAAAATCCCAGAAAGTGACATCACGCCATGCAAGCTTACGGATTTTATGGAAAGCTTAATTTAGCGTCGTGCACGTTTTCGGTAAAATGCAACCATTTGTAACCTAAATAATACTGGAAATGCGCTTTTCAGTTATTATTAGCAATAATTAGCAAAAATTCCACTTTTTCACTTTTATTCGCATTTATCGCACGTAATGCCGAATTTCGCAAAAAATTGCGATAATATAGACGTGTTTTTTGGATCTGAAACGAAAAGTTTGAGGTTTCTTATTCGTCTCTAGCTATACTGTATAATTGTTAATAGAATATACATTTATGAAATACGAAATTACCAATATTAAATCTCTTTTTGAGATAAAGGTTCGAAAATAACACTCTCAAGAGTGGTCTACTCCATCTGGATTTTTTAATGATAAATAACTTCTGGAAACAGAAATGACTTTAGCAAACACATCTTTCGTTTTTGATTGGAATACGAGATATAGGGGGACCTTAGTCAATTCTGGAATTTTTCAAAAATAAATAAATAAGAATAGGCATCTTTTTTATAGATTTCCTTTTGTGTGCTGGTAAAAAAACTGAAAAGTAATAAGGGTATGGCAGAGGAGGCTATTTTAATTCGGTTTATGACAGAGTATGACACAAAGAACTTTATGACTGATAGGACTGCTTACGCAACATTATACAGCAAAAAATGAGATGTTGAAACAACAAAAAATGACTACCATTTTAGCGTGTTACTTGTGTGTCAATTCAACACCAAGTTTTTTTAACGTTTACCCGTTTAAAGGGTTGCGCCCTTTCTTCGGGAAGAGGTCGAATGGTATAGAAGCATCAATTATATCATGAGAGGGTCTAGGTGTTGTTTAGTCATCTTTATTTAACATTTTATTCAAATTACTCAAAGGGATGGGCATCAATTAATTGAGGGCAATCTTCTTGTGCCATGGATGCTAAGGAAGATCGTCTGGCTGACATATAAGTCGTAGTCGTTCTTTAACTGCGGTGCCTGAAATGAAGAGAGAATGCCAAAACACACATTGCGGTGATTTAGGTTCATCAAGAGCTATAAAACATACGGTTCAATGACAGAAATAGACGGCAATCAAGACAGGAGGAGTGGTAGATGTCATGAGGGTGAAGTGTTACTACGCCACAACACATGGGTGTTATTAGTAAAACGAATGCTGTTAGCTTCTGTTCCTGGGGCGACTCAGGAACTAATGAAGACAAAGGCAGCCCTGTTAGTGGGTGATTTACTGTGCATGAGATGGATAGGTGAGCGGTGAAACTGTGCCAGGATGATAAATGTCGAAAACTTCCGGATCGACGTTCTCGCGGCCAATGTTCAAATGATACAGGGAGATCAGATGTTGTAAAGATGTAGGATAATAAACAGCAGGGGTACCAAAGTCTCTATCATAGCTGAGAATATTCAGGAATACTGGGTGAGCAGTTTCAATGCGTTTCTTAATGTAGTTTAAGCGGAGAGCCTCAAGATGGGATAAGAGCGGTGGAAAATGAATACGGTCGTCGAGTAGACGGGTTGAGTGGGGGAGCTGGATACGAAAGGCTAAACGAAATGCATGGCGTTCGAGTATTGCTAACTTTTGATAGTACTTAGGAGGAGCTGGCAACCAAGCTGTGTGACCATAAGTTAAGACCGGGCGCATAAAAACTTTGTAAGTGTTTAGGAGGAGATGCGAATGTAGACCCCACTTGGTGCCAACTAGTTATTTGAGTAAGTAAAGTCTTCAACACCAAGTTTTGTTTTGTAAGTGACTAGTCGTTTCGGCTAGATCCCTGTTAGAGGGTTATGCCCTCTCTTAGGGAACTGAAGTATGGAAATAGTAGCTGTGCGTGACTTTGTGAGCGTCTCAGAGTTCTTTATTAAAGCTTATTATAACTATCAAAGACTTAAGGACCTTTGCGGGCTTTAACATCAGGTAGGGAAAGGGTGGCAGAGCAATTACATGATGTACATGAATGCTAAGTCTCGAGGACGAGTAAATAAGATGCAACTTAGTTGTCATTATATAGGTTGTATGATGTGGAGATGAAGATGGTAGATGAGGCGAGGGCATGATCACATCATAACACGGGGAAAAGTTAGTTGACGGGTGAAATAATCTTCTCGCCTAGGAGCTACTCTAGGCATTGATGAAGACAGTCGGAGCCCATGTTAGTTGTGGATGGATTTATTGTGCAACATAGGATGGAAAGATGAGCGGAAGATGGTCATGAATTTGATAGCAAGTAACTCCAGGTCTAGTGCATCAGGAGGTAGTGTGTAGCAGTACAGAGTATCCAGAAGTGAGAGCGGTGGATGGAAATATCGAAATGCTGATGGGTGGAGTGCCATATGATGCATAATAGTCAGAAGTAGAGGATGGTGTGCTTCATAACGATTGTGTATGTAGGTGAGACGTAACTTTTCGAGATGAAACTGTCGAGATGGAAACTCAATGCGGTTGTATAACTCTGCTGTTGGACTAGGTAACTTAATTCGAAATGCAATACGTAGTGCATGTCTTTCTAAGATTAAGAGCTTTTCGTAGAAAGAGCGTGCAGCAGCTATCCAAGCAGTGTGACCGTATGTTAGAGTCGGTCGTACGAAAGCTTTGTAGGTATTTAATACTGTAGTAGGTTTCAAGCCCCATGTTGTTCCGGTTAACCTCTTTAGAAGATTTAGTCTATTGTAAGCCTTGGCTGTGATTGTTTGAAGATGAGGTTTCCATGTTAGATGTCTATCGAATGTAATGCCCAGATAGGTCACTGTTGAGCGTGCCTGTATAGGTGTATAACCGCTACCAGGTTACAGAAATATTTTTGTGGACACTCTGTATATTTCGTAAAGTCAGTGATCATTATTTTCGATTTATACTTTATTCTGCAACGCACATAAGTTCTTTCTTTGGTGGGAATTGCTTCTTTCCCACACAATTGGACAAAGAAGTCTTTCATCGTTTTTTCATATATATATTTAAAACGTTGCTTTTGGTGAGAACATTTCAGCGAATGACTAACCATTTCAGTGTTTCTCCCTGACTTATTATATGCACAGTATATATTCTGCAGTTATTTGGAGCTGAATTAAGTGCTTTCTTTAATCGCTTATGGAAACATTACTATAGATTAGAGATATACGGGCTGACCAGATGTTTCAGCAACCAAAGTGGCACCAACTGCGTTGTTTCGTACTCGTTATCTGTACTTTCTCACGCCAAAGTTATCGCCGTGTCTAGTGCATTATGGGCAGTTGACTAAAATTAACATAAATGGTTTTCTATATTCTGTTCGTATGTGCATACAGGTGAGTTAACTGAGTGATTTTTGAAATGAACTGCCAACACTTTCAGTTGACCATTGCAACCCGTACCTTGAGCTTCGGTGCTCGGGGAGTTTGACTCCAGGTCTGGAAGCCGTAACCACGCATCTCGCGTCTAGCTTCAAATATAAGTTGTGTTAAGGGGCACAAGTTACTAGCCGGCGAAGGACGTTTTCTTACGGCTAGCCCCAACTAGTGAAGTCCCAGGTCTGCAGAAATTGTGCGTTTAAAATGTTATACACGCGCCCTCCAACATCAGCATTCTACTTTGGAGAATTTCTTGTTTAATTTGCTGAAGATTCATCTTTACGCTGCAGGATTGTCGGCACAGCAATTGGATTCATCGTGGGACGATCCAGACAACTTTTCCCCAGTGCTAATCCCCCAAGTGTGTCAATGGTGTGAGAGAAGCATTTACTGAGAAATCCGAATTATAATCTTATATATTTAAAGGGATATCGCGCACTGAAAAGGCAAAGTGTGATTTCAGTGACGAAAATTATTTTACATCTTCAGTGTTCAGTGTTGTGTTCATTCCTCTTCGCTATTTTATATATATATATATATATATATATATATATATATATATATATATATATATATATATATATATATATATATATATATATATATATATATATAATAGTGTTCTAATAAATAAGTATAGTGTCATTTAATCCAGTGTGTTTTCGTTGTTTGTATGAGTGATGTTTGTGTGCGTTACGGTCTGGATGACCGTCTGATCGTCCGTGAGGTTTTCGAGACGAGACACCCGAACCTCTCGGCGCCTAATGCTTATCTTATTATTGAGACCGACGAGCGATCTGGAAACAGTTTGTAACTCTTTTTGGAGAGGTCCTTCATCGTCCTGTCCAGGTAAGTTCAAGTATCAGGAGAATACTTATTGGTAGGACCACGAACCACGAACAGTGACTTGAACTCCAGGACGGTTACAAATAAATACCGCCCGAACAGCGACACGAACCGGGCGATTACAGGCAGTGCCGGTCTGGCTAGGTCGGCTGCTCGGCAATCGCCGAGGGCCCGAGAGCCTTTGGGAGGGCCGGGACGCATAGGAAAATAAATATTTAAAACTTAAAAAAAGAAACTTAATTATCAGATGTTTAGAATACAAAAACAGAATTAACTACTGATAATTTTAAAACACAACAACATAGTTTAATATAATGCTTGAAAAATAGTTAAAAAAAACGATCAGTAGCAGATTTACACATAACAAGCTATAGCTTAAGGCGCCACTCTTGTAGAGGCCCCCAAAATATTAAAAAAGTAGTTTGGATATAATGACATTTTTCCTATCTAACTTTAATTTTCAGTTTACAGTTCATACGGTATCTTCTCTAATAGCGTTACCTAGATACAGTACCGAAAACTATTTATCTGTTATACTATTTCCCTTCGGACTTTATAGTTACCGCACTTTCCTTTGCGACAGTTTTCATAGATTTATTGTTCCTTTCTTTTCGTATTTTTCACAGGTTTTCATAAAATTCTCTAACATTAACATTGCATTAATTCTCAACAAAAACGAGTGAAATAGTTTACTAAATATTTTTTTTTAATTCCAAGATATTTTCCTATTTGTGTTCTCTGCATGTATAACTTCCTTAAAACAGTTATTTAATCACTTGAAAAAAAAATTGAAGTGGCAGCTTCATCTATTATTGGATGTTTATAGTGGGGTGAGGTCAGCGTTAGCTTGTCAACCTCGTTTCAGTGTTAAGCCTCACCCTTTTTTGCTTCTTATTTAGGCAACAGTGGACAATGAATCATCTCAAGTCAGGTGCATGTGGGTGCAAACTTTGTCACATGACCAGAAATACAAAGCACTATACTTTAACACTCGCGATTATACGAGAAAAAGTATGGAAAAACGGTTTGTACCCAACAAGACTCTACTGCTTGATTGTTCCTGGTTAGACCCAAAAAGGTACGAGGATATATGATTGCTTGCAAACTGTTTATCAATTAGCAAACGCGAATAGAAATGAGTTGTTGTTAGAACTGAAACAGTTTGCAAGCCAGTATCGTAATTTGAGTCTGATTTTAGTCACAAGTTTGAAGAGCCAGAAGAGAAAGAAGTGTGTAAATTTGTGAGAATTACAAGTAATGATGGTGATGGTGATTCAGATGAAAGTGTGACATCTGAAGAAGATTCTGAAGATAAAAGGAAAAATCTGAAACTCAATGTGGTACTAAAAGGAAATGTTTCAGATGTCTCTCATGTGTGTTTCCCATTCTCTATGAACTATCGGCACAGTCTTGATTATTTAGTAATTTATATACTGTGTTTAAATATATAATGACCATTCTATCCACTCAGGTAACTTGTGAACGAGTTTTTTCGAAATTGAAAATTGTAAAAAAAAAAAAAAAAAAAAAAAAAGACTCATATATTCTTTAAGGGAGAACTTACTATCTCCTTTAATGTTGATGAATGTTGAGAGAAACTTGTTTATAAATTTAGACAAAAATAAAGTCATTGATGAAATTGCGGTGACAAGCGAAGTTCTGAAAAGAAAATAAATGTATTGATATGTTCCTGATACTCTGTAATTCCTGTGTGTGTCTGAGTCATTTTCAATTTTACAATTATGTGCTTTATGATATTGTAATCATTTATTAGTAGTAATCAATAATTTGTTGTTTGTATTAATAAATCTAGAATAAGCTTCACTTTGTTAGTGCATACCAATATTTTCGTCTTTTTACAGTTATGTGGTCATATAAATTTTGTAATACACGTTAAATATTTGTTTAGTTTTCATAGAATAAGAAAATGTTTATAACTATACGGGTTTTGCATAATTTTGCCATATCAACACATTTCTCTTTATTTAACTCATAGCCTCATTACATCATACTGTATAGTACAATGCTGAACTGACGCCGAAACCTATATCATGATTTATATCTACGTTATATTGCTTAAGTATGTTTTACCTTGTCATTTATCGTAACACAGATAGATTTAAAACACTTCAGAAACTTTTTTCTTTCTTCATAAACAAACCTTTTATCATTGTTGTAAGTACCGAAGATACGCTGTGAAAAGTTTCTTGATCAGGGGGTCCAGAACCAACTTTAGCCGAGAGCCCGTAATTGTTCCAGACCGGCACTGATTACAGGTGTATGGTTGACATGAAGTGTGAGGCGGTTGGGATTTCGACGAACTCGTGAGGTTTTCTTAGAGGGAATGAATACAATCGCCTGGGTTTTCGTGGCATTAATTGTAAGTTGCCATTTATCACACCAGCGGAGGAAATCGTTAATAGCTGTTTGCAAAGATTTGTTTATTGATTGGATAGTCGATCCCAAAGCAAGGAATGCAGTGTCATCGGCGTACTGAAAAAGATGGACTTTATCTGGTAGTGGAGGCATATCAGCAACGTAGAGAATGTACAAAAGTGGCGATAAAGCCGATCCTTGAGGAACTCCGGATAGCAGAAAAATAGGGTGTGATAGGCAGTTGTTAATAGAAACATAGGAAAGGCGACCCACTAAAAAGTTGTAAATCAGACGGATATATGTGAGTGGAAAACGGTGCCGTATTAATTTATAGATAAGTGCTAAGTGCCAAACTTTGTCAAACGCTTTCTCTAGATCAAACAGTACAAGACATGATGGCTTGACGGAATTATAATGATGTGTGACCATAGTGGATAAGCGAAGCAGTTGGTCGTTGATAGGATAGCCTGGTCTAAATCCTGCTTGATGGATGGGAAGATCAACACCAAGCACATCGCCTTAGAGCATATCAGAAGTATCTCGTTACTGGTTGTGAGTATTTGCATTGTTTTTTATTGTCTGGTACGAGCAAAACTTTGCAAAATATATTTCGCATTTGTGGCAAGTAACTAAAATCATTCTGTTTTCTGTAATCGGTCACAATAACATTGTTGTAAATCTGTGAATCATCTGACAATAGTAACAGAGAGAGCAGTGCTTCCATCTGTTTTCTTTATCTGTTATTCTTGTGTCTTAGCACATATGAAAAAAAAAGATGGCTGAACTGTTGCCTGTATAACCCTTGTCAGACGATTCACAGGTTTACAACAATATTATTGTGACTGATTACAGAAAGCATAGAACATTATTTGTTACTTGGCATAAGTGCCAAATATATTTCGCAAAACTTTGCTTATATTAAACGATAATACTAATGAAAATTCTCTCAGGTAGTAAGGAGTTATTTTTGATATGCCCGGAAGGCGATGTGCTTGCTGCTGAATTAACACAAAAGTAACACGCTTAAGTGGTAGCCATTTTGTGTTGTTTCAATACTTTATTTTTTACAGTATTGATATATTTCTTTTAAATGAAATAAGTTGAGGAAGCTAAAAAAATCTTGTGGACCAGATGGCATATCATTGTACGTTCTTAAACATGCCGTTACATACTATTATAAACATGTTATTAAAAAGAATCGTGTTTCCGGACAAGTGCAAAGAAGCTATAATTTGTCCTATTCTAAATCTAGTGATGCGAGGAACATAAAGAATTTTAGACCTATCTCTATTTTCTCCGCATCTGTCAAAGTGTTTGAGCAAGTAATATTCAAGAGGATAATGTGTCATGTAAAACCCACTCTATCAGTATACCAGAACGGCATCTTAAAAAATAGATCAATGTCCATTAACTTAGCCATCATTACAGATTTCATTGCAAAGGAGTTGAATAGAGGGGGTCAAGTAGATGTGATCTATACTGATTTTTCAAAAGCCTTTGTTTCTGTAGATTACGATGGACTGCTACAAAAACTAACGACTTTTAATTTATCTATGCATGCAAAGAAAATTTTGTTGCGTTCTATTTGCAATCGTTAAGCAAGCTGTCGTGCACAAAGGATATGTTTCTTAAAAATTCACAGCCTTGTCTAAAGTCCCTCAAGGATTAAATCTTGGCTCCCTCTTATTTCTTTTAGTTATAATTGATCTACTGCTTTACATAATCTATATAAAGGTCTATATTTTATTATGAGACTAGGCAAAGAATTTCAAAATGATGTGATATTAATGAAACTCTATTTCGGTTTTGTGAGATCGCAATTAGAATACACAACTTTGTCTTGGACACCAAAAACACTAAAAAACATTGATATGAGTAGAAAAATACAATCAAAATTCTTAAAATCACTTACTTACAGAAAAACTAGTCTGTACCCAAAATGTGAATCACATTCAGAAATAGTATAAAACTTCAACATGTACACTTTGAGACAGCGGACAGAACATTAGGATCTTTTATTTTTACACAAATTGCTACATATTAAATGTTTCTATTTACTTCGAAGGTCGAATTGCATGTTCGTCAGGTAAAACACAGATAGGAAATAACAGTACATTTTACTGGAAGAAAGGCAAGAACAAATATCCTCGCTAAGTCTCCTATATAGAAGACTAGCAGCGTTCACCCCGTTTCGCTGCGGTCACCCTGGAACGCAATAAACTTTGTTACTTAGATAATTTTTACTTTTTCGCTTTCAAGTGATATGATAAAAACCATAGAAGAATGTTAACATTATATCGCCTGTCATTTATGTTAACCCGCCGAGTGACACGGTCATGTGGGTTGCATATAAATACGGTTAGATTTAGCTATGATGAGCTAACAAAGGATTTGTACGTTATGGACACTTGAATGGTCAATTATCTCAAGACACTGGTAATTAAAAATTAAAGTGATATGATAAAAACCATCTAGGGTCCAAATCCTAATAACCCCCCAAAAATAAAAGAAATTGGTTCAGCCGTATTAGCGTGATGAGGTAACAAAGGATTTGTGCGTTCTCTTTTATATATATAGATAGATGAGTGCTTCCTACAATGCAATTGATAGGATATATGATATAGATGTTTTTAGTTAACTGTGAGTAAATGTATTTATAAAAGAACAACACTGTAACTGGGCCTAGGGCCTGTTGTGTTGAATGAAGAAACAAATACCACGTAGTAGATTTATTTATTTACGAAGCATGAACAACATTGTTAGAGCAATGTTCAAGGAATCAGAGACTTTTATTTTTATTCTCCAATAAGCCATCCTTCTGTTGGAGGTTGGTAAAAAAAAAAAAAAAAAAAAAAAAAAAAAAAAAAAAAAAAACGTGGAAAACCTCCTTGGAAGATATCATAAAAGTCTTAACTTCAATATTTGCCTGGATACATTGAATGGTATGACCTGTAGGCGAGTGTGCATACATCGGGACAAACGAATATTCAAAAGTACTTTTAACTTTTTGGTATGCACGAGTAATGAAACGTGTAGATCCCTTGAAATTTTGAACTCGATTATTTTTTTCACGATCACCATGCTTTCTTCTTTCCTTTCGTCGCTCGAAAGTAAAAATGTAATATTTTTTTTTTATCATTTTTGTTCTTCAATAAAAGCGGAAATGATGGAAAATAAATGAATTTTATTGTTGCTAGGTAATAATGTATGACTACCAAATGCGTCATGTTATATCGTTTGCTTTTTGAAAATGTCGGTTATTTCATTCTATATTTTACAATTAGTATGTGCATCACTGTTAAAAGTATGTGTGTCACTGTTAGGTGTATATGTGTGTCACTGTTAGGTGTATATGTGTGTCACTGTTAGGTGTATGTGTGTGTCACTGTTAGGAGTATGTGTGTGTGTCACTGTTAGGAATATGTGTGTGTCACTGTTAGGAGTATGTGTGTCACTGTTAGGAGTATGTGTGTCACTGTTAGGAGTATGTGTGTGTCACTGTTAGGAATATGTGTGTATCACTGTTAGGAGTATGTGTGTCACTGTTAGGAGTATGTGTGTCACTGATAGGAGTACGTATGTGTCACTGATAGAAGTATGTGTGTCACTGTTAGGAGTATGTGTGTCACTGTTAGGAGTATGTGTGTCACTGTTAGGAATATATGTGTGTCATTTGTTAGGAGTATGTATCACTGTTAGGAGTATGTGTGTCACTGTTAGGAGTATGTGTGTGTCACTGTTAGGAGTATGTGTGTGTCACAGGTAAAAGAAGACAATTAACGAACATAAAATTACTTAACAGTATGTAGTTTTTTACACACGCAGTAAATTTATAAACGATCTATTCCAATAGAATAAAAATTATCAATCATTTTTGGAATTCACGACATATTTTTTAGTGCCTGAAAATCGTATTTCTCGAAAAGAACGTATGTGGATTTACCCGCAAGTATGTCATTTTGTTCAACCTGATGTCGTCTATAAATTTGGACAATATTATATATTTTAAAAATATAAAGTTTAATAGTTAATCATAATTTCGGGTTATAGATTGTTAACCATGCTGTCACTGTCATAATGAGAAGCATGATGATACTATACTTTAGTATCAGTTTATTTTAATAGGCGGTGATTCCTCTTGGTGTGGTTATCGCATAGCATCAACTTTTAGGCTCACAAAAAAGTTTCATTTTCGTTAATTTTTTTTCGAAAACTACGCATGAGGATTTACACTTATCTATATCATTTTGGTCAGCTTAATGAGATCTACCGATAGGTATTTGTTTCATCTTTGGACCTCCCTCTGTTAGTCCTTGTCCGATTATTCGATTTGAAAGATCGTGGTACGTGTATTTAAAAAATCAACTCTTTTATTTTTATTTTTTGAAATTTGTAGTTTTAATTTTTGTTTGCCCTCGATGCCAGCAAATTTCAAATATCTTCTTTGATCATAACCTTCATAAAACAGTTTGTCATCCTCACATATAATAAGTCAATGGATTGATATGTGAACTTACATATCCATGTTTGTAGTTATTTCTTTCTCAATAAAGTAGTTGCTGTAATTCATTGATTTTTTTAATGTTAGAGTTTCAAAAAGAAGCGTTAGATTAAATTGTTCATGGAAATGGATTTTTCAAATAAGTTTCAGACTTATAAAAACATGTTGTGTGAGTTTACTGGGAGTTGAAGGACACATGCTTATTTCCTTTTTATAAACTTTTGATGAGTTATATATTCTTCATATCAGTTGCTATTGTATAAGATGTATTTGAATATGATACAAAAAATATATATAAATACGCAATGAATCAGTCGGGTAAGGGAGAAGAAGGTAATACAGAATATCAACGAATGTAGAATCGGCAAAAAATAAAAAAAAGATACAAAGGAAAAGAAACCACATAAAAATTTCTGATTATGTAAGTGCACATAAAAAAGCCATTAAGAGCTACAGTGTTGCCATCACTTTGATCCTTGGTGTCACGCTTTTTGTTCGACCTATTGTCAGAAATTCACATAAAATATTCATTCATCCGTCCACGTGTGTATGAAAACAAGGAGAAATCTTTCCTTACAGTAGTGTATGAAATAGCAGCCATGACCCAAATTATTAAGTAACAAAAAGTTGGGGTTTACTGAGAGATCAATTGGTATTGTTCACTACTTACAATAATTTTCTTGAATGCCAAACAAACAAATACTGTATCTCATTCTCTATATATGTAGTTTGTTTCATCTACATTCTTAAAGGCTAGCTACTTTTTGAAGAGAGGGATCTAGAATCTAACTCGTCGTGGAAACATACATATGCAAAGAGAACTAAACAGTGAACAATGACTGTAGTCAGCTACATTAAGACTTATCATGCTATAAAGAGTACTAAGTGAAATAACCATTTAACAGAAAAGTACTTTTATCCAAGCTTTTCGGAAAAGAAGCCTATTTTGCGGGTGGGCGAATAAAAAAGAAAAAGAAAAAGGACAAAGGCTTATCAAATGTTTCGTGTGGAGTATTGTTTTACATAGAGAAAACACATAAACATCATGGAAGTTAATGAAAATGCGCTAAATGCTCTCGAAATGTAGATGTGGAGAAGAATCAAAAATAACAGTGTCCAATAGAAAACCAATTAGGAAGTATTAGAGATAGTAAGGGAAGAAAGAGACTACTAGAAATAGTAGGGGAGAAAGAGAGGGGAATATCTTCGATAACACCGTTTGGAACAAAATGATTTTTATTATTACACATATTTACAAATTGCTAATAGGTTTAGCAATTCAGTTTTTTTTTTTTTTTTTTTTTTTTTTAAATAACCAATTCATATGCAAGTATAGCTGGGAACAACGTTCAAGTGAAATCGAATATTGTCTTGTGATTTGATGACAATAACTACAATTGAAGAATGGGTGTATGGTAGCTCAGTAGTGGGAAGCTCATCTCTGGTGCGAGAGTTTTCTGGTTCGATTCCAGGTCAAGTGGGTTTGCGTGGATAATATAGTGTTGATGTTTTATTCTCGAAGTTTTTTCCCTTTCGTTCCTCATTCGCTCATTCACATCATTGCTCATCATCAATTTCATTTACAATCATTCACATCATTACTCATCATCAATTTCATTTACAATCATTTACTTCAATTAATCATTGTCTTCTTAAGCCTACAGGGTATAACTGAGGGACGTAAAACTGAAAGATTTCTGTTTTAATTTACAATTTGAAGAAACACATCTTTTACAACTTTTATGTTTAACAGAATTTTTGTATTATTTAGTTTATAAAACAAATACTTTTTTTTTTCTAATTTAAACTACTCACTGAGCAAAACAATAGATTTATTGTAAAAAAAAAATATTAACGTGTAATAGTTTCACTAACTATCTACTTTGGCTTCATCAGAAACTATATCTGTCTGATGAAGCTAAAGTGTTAGTTGGCGAAACTATTACACGTTAGTATTTTTTTTTTTTTTTTTTTTTACAATAAATCTATTGTTTTACTCAGTGAGTAGTTTAAATCTGATTTAAGTCTGTTAAAAGCAAAGCTTGTATAATGCAAAATACTTTTTTGTTGTTATTATTTTTAAACTTGTATTTTCCTAAACTTTTATGATGAACAAATTCAATTTAAACCATTTGTAAAAACATCTCGACACAACTCGGTTTTGCATAATGCAGACGTCTCTTGGAACCAATTAACCTGCCTTGCAAAGTATCCCAATATTATACGTAGTACTAATTAAAAGAAAACAAGCAACTACTTAGTACGTTGTTTAAGAAAAAACTATATTATTAGAGAAATGATGGAAGATATGGTAACAGGAGAATCTCGAAAACGGCAATTTATTTGACGTTATTCGGGACGATAAAACTCCTACGTCATGACGAAAAGGTTAGCCGAGTACTACACTACATAGAAGTATTTAAATTTCGGCAAATATCCTTCCATAAATGACATAATCCTTATGATATTGATAATTAGATTTTGTGAGAAACTATTGTAATGACTCAATGCCTCGAGAATCTTCGCATTGAGCTTATGAATGTCTCACTTCAGAGTGGAATGTTTTAATAAATAGGACACATTTAAAGATGAGGGCTAAAAAGTATATTGCTTCCATATCATTTGTTTGTCTTTCAGATGTTTACAGTGTTCATTTATTATATGCATGTATGTTTATTACTTCATGTTTAATGGGAAGACTTATTATCAATAAGTCGTACTATTGTACTCAGTCTAAATATTACATAATTTATCTTCTTTACTTCCTTTAGTTGACTGGTTTATGATAAGAGCAAAGATCAGAATGCATAATATTAGTGGGGGGTATTGTGTAATCCCGTGTGCATTTCTTTTTAAAATTGAACTAACGCTTGATTTTTATTCTTTCGGTGATGCTTTGAAATTCTGACACGGTTGCCATTTTTTTCCTTCATCCGAATCCAATATGGCGGCTATCAACAATGGCCGCCTTCGCGAATGCACAGTGCTGTCTTCAAAAGCCTGTATCTCCGAAACTAATTGACCAATATTCATGCAATAAACACCAAACGACGTAGAAAATAATATTTTTAAAAAAATTGATAAGAATTATTACTTATCAGTGCAATTAATAACGTGAGAAATAATTTTATTTCGAATTTTGCACATTTTATGATATATTTCCTTTATATATATACAGTGAAACCTCTCTAAAGCGGACAGCCGTGGGGAATCAAAAAATGTACGCTATACAGAGGTGTCCGCCTTAGAGAGGTTTCAATATTTTCTTACGTAAATTAATAAACAAGGTAATATGCAATTAGAAACAAATTTTTTTTTGCGTGAATCACGTATTTATGAATATTACCAAAATGTTACTGTACCTGCATTATCTTGCGCCATCCAATTCGAGGCACAACATGGGAATAAGATGTTATAGTTCTCTGCACTTTACACTTATCGCTACTTACTACGTTTTCGGTGTCGCTTTAATTTATGAGTTAATTGCAGTCCAGCAATGACTTTAAAAAAAGACAATATGCGTACCCGTGTTCAAAAATACCAAACTTGTCTTCTGTTTGGTTAGAGATTCCAGCGAGACAGTAGAATGATGTGTCATTCATAACAGTGGGCAACTGTCAATCACTTTTGTTTCTGAAGCAGATTGGGTGGGAGTGGAATGCAAGCAAAGGATATAAGGGTGTTGTGAAGCAGAGACCTCTCCTCTGGGTTGCTGAATAGACAATTGAGGAGGCAAAATTTTCACACCCACATGTTCTTCCTTGGTGACATACGTATGAATTACTAAAAGTGTATTTTTACTGCACTTTCCAACTTGTTTCTAGAGAAAGTGTCCGTAATACGGAGGTAAATAATACCTATAAAAGACAAGAAAGACTGTCCGTGTCCGTACTAGAGAGTGTCCGCTTTAGAGAGGTTTGCCAATATGTTTTTTCCTATTACAGTGTTTGGGGATAACAAAATATGTCCGTTATGGGAGGTGTCCGCTTTATAGAGGTGTCCGTTAGTAGAGGTTTCACTGTATATATATATTGTCATGTATATCATTCAGTTTGGTTAAGAAACAACGAAATTATAACAAATTAATATTTCATTTTTTGTTTGATTTTCCCACATGAATAGAGGGGGCTAAGAGTAATAAAGTAACCAAAGAGTCACTTTACTGAAATTTTTCCAGTTGGATGTGTTATTATGATACGAAGAAAGAGGAATTCAAGTAGTCCCAGTCTGACAGGTTGGCCAAATCCAATATGGCGGCCATCAAAATGGCTACTATAGCGAAGTGTCTTGTTGAAGCAAAAGTTTCCTTCTTTTAGGTTTTCAAATACTTCAGGCTTGCTTTTCTGCAGATCTCGCATTTTTGCACAATACAGAGTGGTCATTCTGGTGTAGCTTAGTTGATCATTTGCAAAGAAATATTTTATAAGGTCTTCTTGAACAGAAAGATGAAGGAACCAGTTGATCTCCCTTGTGGCCCAAATGTAGCGCTGCGCAGCATAACTTCAAATTGCTTCATATAGTTCCTTACAAACTTAACCATATCACTCAATTGTCCATCTTCCTCTTCCAGAATGCTTCCAAATTTTTCCTCCTGAATAGTGCAGATAACATTGTTATGTTCTTCTCTAATTTCTTTCCTATGCGCATGTTGGATCAGAAGATACCGCAGTAAGAAGCATGTCCAAGGTTGGATATATTTCTGTCTTTTTCTCTGGATATTTCTGCCAAATACAATCCAGATATAGGGAATAGAGAGCGAGCACCATAGACGTATGTGCTTCTATTCCTCTGTATAAATGTTTTCCCTGAATAACACTAGTCAACAAAGGTTTTGTTACATAAAAGGAAATACCTGTTCTTAAAGGAACTTTTTGCGCTGAATTCGAATATGCACTCGGTTTTTCTCCATCACGTACGGTTTTCCCGTAACAGAGGGATTTTCGAGAAAATCCCTCAAAAATTTCCCTTTTCGTTTATTTTACACCCCAAGATCTTGTCCCCTTGCATATACTAACATAGAAATTATACCTAAGTATACTTTGATTCATATTTAACAAACCCTCCAAGTTTCGTGATAATCGCTTTATTCTTTCTAGAGAAATAAATATGTTTGTATGTATACTGTGTGTACTGTTTATTGCACCTTATAGTAATGCTTTCAGATCTCTTAAGTTGAGGTAAAACGTTTTGCTTTATTACCACAAACACATATATAAAATATAATACAATATAATTTACAAGTGTGACAATTTACAATAAACAATAATACAAATGTACCAAAAGGTCATGAAAAGACAATCAAAACTATCACAATATATGAAACTTCCATTAGGTTACAAAAACGTACACTACTTCCTTCTTTTGTAAGAAATGTTGCATTCTCTAACAAGACCCCAACAATAGTCCCCCATCATTGAAGGATCCCATCGTCCCTGGTACCTTTTCTCCATTGCCATTATATCTTGGTGGAATCTTTCCCCCTGTTCGTCGCTGAGAGCACCTAGGTTAGCAGGAAAGAAGCTGAGGTGGGAGTGCAAAAAGTGGATTTTTAAAGACATCCTACAACCCAACTCCTTGTATTTCTGTATCATGTCCTGTACGATTTCTGTGTAACTCTCAGCTTTGTTATTGCCCAGAAAGTTGCGCACAACACACTTAAATGCTGTCCAGGCAGCTAGCTCAGCACTGTTTAACTTGCTGTCAAAGCTATCATCAAGCATTAATTTCCTAATTTTGGGACCAATAAACAATCCCGCTGAAACCTTAGCATCACTCAGGTTAGGGAACTTATCTCGCAAATACTTGAAACCTTCACCAGATGTGTCCATGGCTTTGACAAAGTTTTTCATAAGTCCTAACTTGATATGAAGTGGCGGTAGTAATATCTTATTAGGATCTACCAAAGGAGCGTATTTGACGTTGCATTCTCCAGGTACGTAATTCACTGTAGGTTCCCATTCCTTCACTTCATAATGTTTGTCATCAGCTCGGCTATCCCATAAACATAAAAAACATTGGTACTTCGTGTAACCGCACTGCAGTCCTAATAAAATACCAACTACCTTGAGATCACAACATATTTGCCAACAATGGTCCTTGTAATTTATAAGATTTAGCAAAGTTGACATGGTGTCATAGGATTCCTTAATCTTCACTGAGTGCGCAAGTGGTATAGAAGGTTTTTTTTTTTCATTATGTAAAAGGACAGCTTTAAGGCTGACCTTTGACGCGTCGATAAATAACCTCCATTCTTCTGGAACGTAAGGAATTCCTAGCTCCGCCATCAACCCATTTATATCCGTACATACGCACACATTATCTTGCATTGAGAAATAGCTTGAAAATTGAACATGCCTTTTCCTGTACACTGATATGTTCGTTTCTGCATCCAATAAGTTCCACTGCTGGAGCCTTGATCCCAGAAGTTCCGCCTCTTGTTTTGTCAGGTGCAAATCACGGACTAGGTCATTAAGTTCACATTGCCGGATGAAATGTGGCTCGCGAACACAGTCAGGGATGAACGTTGGATCCTTGGATGTACATGTTGATGTCGATGGTTCATCAAGGTCATGATCATCATCAGAGTCTTTTGGCCATATCTCTTCCCAGTTGGTAGGGGGCTCGGGAAGTGGAAGTTCATCCCCGTGCGGAATAGGTATGTATATGTATTAAGATATACATATACTGTACGTTTAAAAAAATATACGTTGGAAGTACATTCTATTTTTATACACGTTTCTAATTTACAGAGAGCAATACAAGTGTGTTGTTGACTATTGTAAATATTCATTTTTATGTCTGTGTTTGTAGTAATAAAGCAAATCGTTTTTACCCCAACTCAGGAGATCTGAAAGCATTACTATCAGGTGCAATAAACAGTGCACACAGTATACATACAAATATATTTATTTCTCTAGAAAGAACAAAGCGATTTTTACGAAACTTTTAGGGTTTATTAAATATAAATCAAGGTATACTTAGGTATAATCTCTATGTTACTATATGTAAGGGGACAGGAGCTAGGGGAATAAAATATCTGAAAAAGGAAAATTTTTGAGGGAATTTCCCGAAAATCCCTCTGTTACGGGAAAATCGTACGTGATGGAGAGAAACCGAGTGCATATTCGAATTCAGCGCAAAAAGTTCCTTTAAGATCAGGTGATTTTTCTCATCTAACAAACAAAAAGTTTAAATTTGTTAACTAGTGTAATTTGACGGACGGACGGTGGGGCTGTAAATTCCAGCAGCAACCCAACAATCACCACTACCTGTTAGAGACCTGCACGGGACGGGTTTGGGCGGGCCAACTCTGTTATTTCTTTGGGCCGGGCCGGGCTTGGGCGGGCCGACACTGATTTCTCTTCAGGTCGAGCCGGGCTGGGGCCGATTAATTGCAATTCTTTAATAATTATTGACTTTCGTTAAACGATAATTAGAATAAAGGCAAACGTTGAAGAAATGTGCCCGTGAAAAATGTTACAAAATGAAGCTTTTAAAATTTATCGGGCCCGGGTCGGGCTTGGGCCAAGAATATTGAAAAACTTATCGGGCCGGGCCGAAAATATCCAAAACTTTTCGGGCCCGGGCTGGGCCGGGCCTAGGTACATTCGGGCTGGATTGGGCTCGGGCCGAAAAATTCGGCCCGTTCAGGTGCCTACTACCTGTAGGATCCTAGAGAACACAAGCATGCCAAGAAAGTGTGGAGTTTACCCAAACACAGTACGAAGTTTCCTCTCATATCTTCGCGGGCCATGAGTTTCTGTGTTTTCTCGTACAAAGGCATATCAAGGGTTACAACACATGGCGAATTGAAGCACATAACTAAATCACAGATGCGTCGTGCATTCATCAGGGCGCTAAATAGTCCTGAATATTCTGTGAGTGGAATTCTTAAAATGGGTGCAAGAACGGAAACGTTGATCTTGTTAACTGGTTCGGACAGAAAAGCGTTGTACAATGTTCAAGGAATCATGAACTTCGCAACAGGTTTTGGCCCACAACGTTCATTTTCTTCTTGTGAATCACATGTGCTTGAATTTGCTATGCATGCACATTTTGATATAATCCACACAATGTCCTTGTCATTGCACATCTGTACTTCGTCACTTGGTTTAGAAATACAATAACCTTTGTGAGTCTGTGGCTGAGGAACTGGAGCTGAAAACTGACGAATGCACACACTGTAGCAAGTTTTTCGTGACTGATCTTACCTTCAGAATTGAAGCGCAACTTCTGCACCATCGTTACTTCATTGGAATACTGCTTTTGATACATTATGGTGAAAGTTCCGTGTAAAGTGTCTTTTCCTGTGGCTGTATCTTCATTAAAGTCGATGTTATCAATAGCAAAAACTACACTTGCTTCTCTTTAACTGTGAATGGAGGTATATGAACATTATCATACTGTCTCACTTCTGTCTGCATTCCATGGCCAAATCTAGGTTTAATGTCCTCTATTTTCTTATAATTAACTCCAATTCCGTAGTTCTCCAATGCATTTAGGAGCTGTTTGCTTCTTGTTTTATGATGAATGAATAGCGGAAGCCCAATGGTCAATGTTGTATCAGCTTGTTGTCGGAAATTACTATCGTCATGTTTTGAACGATAGTTAATTTGACGATCAGATTTACAGCTAGCGACAACCAATTGGCATAAGTTGTTCACGGCTTTATTAACTTCAGCTCGTCGTGTTGTCTGAATCTCTGACTTACAGCCTTGTATCAGCCAACGCAGGAAGATTGAGGGAGAGCTATACCCGTCAATAGATCCATCAAATTTCCAGTGTTCACTGGCAAGGATTTCGTCACGAATTAGAAAGTTCTAGAACGTTTTAATAAAATGCCATGGAAGCCTCTAGAGCCTCCTAGAACATTCCATTAGAATTTTATGGCTATTTCTGGAACTTTCTAGAAGTTTTGCATAAATGGTGATATACTTAAGGTGCGCTAATATGGGTGTCTGTCAGGGTATAGCATACGACATATCAAACTACCTGTCTTGGAGAGTAGGTTACGGATTCATTGTTGGTTTTCCTTTAGGTCTCGGTCTCCCTCTACTCATGTGGGAAAATCAAGCAGAAAAAAAATATTAATTTGTTATAATTTCGTTGTTTCTTAACCAAACGGAATGATATATATGACAATTTAAAGACAATTTATTACTTTTTTAAAAGGTACACAACGTTGTTCTCAATTATTTGCCGTTTACTTGTTACTTAAAAAAATATAAAGGAAATATATCATAAAATGTGCAAAATTTGAAATAAAATTATTTCTCACGTTATTAATTGCATTAATAAGTGACAATTCTTGTCAATTTTTTAAAAAAAATATTATTTTCTACGTCGTTTGGTGTTTGTTGCATGAAGATTGGTCAATTAGTTTGGGAGATATAGGCTTTTAAAGACAGCGCTATGCATTTCGGAAGTCGGCCATCTTTGATAGCCACCATATTGGATTTGAATGAACGAAAAAATGGCAACCGTGTCACAATTTCAAAGCATCACCGAAAGGACAAAAATCGAGTGTTAGTTCAATTTTAACAAGAAATGCACACGGATGTGTAATTTCAGACATAGCGCACCCCACTATATATACTATTATTGAAAATGGGTTCATTTACACTATGGCATTGTCAAACAATGGACAATATATATGAAACGGAGTGGATAAGTTGCACACCGGTAAAGTGAACTCGAGGTCCGGGTTAGTAGTACGCTTCTCGCTCTTTGATTACATAATTTTTAATTATGGCTATGGAAGTACTTTATCAGTTGCAAGGAACTCATGATAAATGTTTCTTAAATTGTGCGCCATGACACCCTGGACACAATGGTTGGCTTACTAAAGCAGTGCAAAATGGAACTCCAAATCAGTATTTTAATAGAATTTGGCCTCAAAACTACAACGCTGCCTCATCAGAAACTACAGAACAAAATACACTAAAAGTTAAAACACTTGGATCACAAAAATGACCATACAAGATTTTCTTCATAAATATTCAAGGATTGAAGACTTTCTTTTCAAGTAATTGCTTTAAATTAACAAAAAATAACAAACTCCACTACCAAAGACACAAAATAAGTATTTATAGATGATGGGAAAATGCCTAATCGTGGTACAGCTTTTATCATAAGAAAAACGGCATTAACTTGTCTCTCGACAATGCACAATGCAATGTCAACATTCAGAAATCCTTTAAGCTACTAACATAAGAGGCGTTTATTAATACTTTAATACTAACAGAGCAGATTTAAATTCAAAACATACATTATTTGGAGATTCTGTTGCAATCAACAACTGAAGGACATTATTGCCACACATAATATATAGTCCGTTTATTCAGCTAAAAACTAAAGGTTATACAAGACCAGCACAACACTCATGAGAATCTAATACGAAACCCAATAACATTTATCCTACCACAGGAATCCTCAAGCTTCTACCAAATACACACTACAACGATAGAAAAATTACTCTTGGAATATAGAACTGTCAAAAACTATAAAGAAACAGACTATAAACATTACGAGAACTACATACACAACTAACTTGTTCCTAATGCACACAGAAACAACAGATGGTAGGACTTCTTTTCATTACAGGTTCTAAGAAAATGCATATGCTCATATGACCTTTTTTTTTTTTTTTTTTTTTTGGAATTGGTTTAATACTACAAGACACTAACTCTACGTAGTACTCAATAGGTGTTACTCTGCACCCGAAAAGACAATGAATAATTGTTAAATACTGACACCTATATTATCGTTAAAAATGAAAGAATTTGATCTTTTTATAAGAAAAGAAAGAGCAGAGATGTAATATAAAATTAAATCCTTAGACTAAGTATCATTTCTCTTAAGTTTGTTTAGGGATGGGGCTCCGAACCCGGTGGTGTTCCCGAATGAATGTGCCTCTAATTACAGGAAATATAAGAAATTGTTTGCTACTTGGCATTGATGTTAAATATATCGCGTAAACCATTGAGCATGTAACAACTAATACAAATTCTCACTGTCAATTACTAGATATTTATGATATCCTCGGAAGTTGTGGCCTTAGTGTTGAATTAACATGCTAACAGTGGTAGACAAATTGAATTGTTTTAACACCAGGCCCGTATTTAGTTAAGTGCTATTCTGTGCTCGAGCACAGGGTGGCAGCATTTTGGGGGCGTCAAAATTTTGGATTTTTTAAAAGATTCATTATAATATTTAAAACTAGCAACCCGCAGAGTTCCGCGCAGCTAGCTTATCTGATTATCTTTAAAAAGTCATCCTCTCCCACCCCCACCCTAAGGGGTGAGGATGAACTTGAACATCATGTAAACTGATACTCGGCGAACTCGAAAACTATGAATTCAACACTAATATCTCTCGTTTTCGATTACTTTTAAAATCTCACCCCTTTCCTTGGGAGTGGAGTATGACTTTGAAGTTTAATTGGATTAAAACTATTTCTATTCATCCGACCCCAAGAATAGAATTCAACTCTAATATTGGTCGTTTTCAGGGGGAGGGGATTTCGTGCAGGGACGGCAAATTATTTAGAGCACATCAGAGGCGAACAATATATAAATACGGGCGTGTTTAACACCATAATTTTTTTCAGCGTACATCCCTAATTATATAATTATCCTCAAAATAGAGAGAATATCCAGACAAATCATTGATCTTATTAAACAAAAATTGATCACTCAGAATGTATAACACAAATGGTTCTTCGACAATCAAGAAATAACTAAACAAAATCAATGTAAAAATACATCAAGGAATAAATTATACCATTCACTCTGACAAATTCCATTCTCAACCAATTATATAAAGACAAAAAAAGTAAATTTTGGAAAAAAAAATCCGGATGCGAAATACAGCTATAAAACTACCCAATACCGTATACAGAAGAAATCTTACCACCAAACAACAAAAAAAGAATTACTTATTGAAGTGAACGTTAGCGAAGCTTCTGTGATTCGATTCGAATATCATGTGTGTCTCTGTCCGTCTGTCCACCTGTTCGCCCGTCTGATCCACGAGAACTCCACTAAAACTTATACGATTTTTAAAGAACATTTGGTATGTGCCTTTTTCTTCCACTTACAAGAACAATCATATTGTTTGGGATTGAAATCCATCAGGTAGAAGGAGAGTAAATGAGGTAAAATCCATCCAATGTTGCAAATTTCCCAATGTACACCCAAGACAATCTTCCAACATAAATCTGTAATAATTATTCGATTATGACAAAACTCAGTGTATATCTTATTTTCTTTATGGCGTTAAAAATATCCCCATAGTTTGAGGTTAAAATCTGACAGAATGATTGACTGAATTTACCCCCTCCCCTCAATTTCAAAAATACCTTCCACGATAATTTTCGTTAAAAAAAATATTCGGTTTTAGCTTCTACATTTTCTTTGAAGCCTCCTAATCATCCTCTTCACAAATATTTAAAATCCAGTAAAGAATAAAATAGTAGGTTTACTTGCCTAGTAGAATATTTCCCCGATTTCTATTACAGATCCACGACAAATTTTCTAAAATTCATTCGGTTTTGATACGATATAATCAATTCTTTTTCACTCATTTTCTTAATCTTTAGTGCTTGGGATTAAAATCAAACAAGAATGAGCAGTGAATTCAATCCCCAAATGGGTTATTCCTACTTCTTCGAATTAAAAAAAAATCCACGATAATTTCCGTTAGAACTCTTCGATTTTGTTTCAATATGTCGTATATTTTGTTAAGGCTTCCTAATCATTCACTCTGTGTGGAGCTGAAATCAGTAAGAATAAAGAAGTGTTAACCCTCAGCCCCGCACGATTTTTTAGAGTTTCAGGATAACGCGGGAGCTCATGTGGTTCGTATTCCACGTTAATCAGTAGGTCCCGTCTCATATAGCCTCGCTGCTGAAAGAGGCGTTAAACTCAAAATCAACTCAACTCAGTTTCAGGATAAATAATATAAAACTCTTTCAGTTTTGGTGGAATATTATATATATTCTTGGACTTTTCCGTAAATATCAGTGCTTGGGATTAAACTGAGTCAAGAATGAGCGAAGAATTTAGTCGCCTTATGCGGTATTGATAACCCAAACCCTGACGATTAAAACGTATAATACAAGATATATTTCGTAAAAATATTAGATTTTCATGAAATATGGTGCATATATTTTGAGACTTCACAATTATTCCCACTACTAGGATTTAAAATCAATCGAGAACGAGAGAACAAGATTCTCTTCCTCATACAGGTTTTAAAATCTGTGGTAGCTTTCTAGGATACATTCGAAAAAAAAAATTGTGGAATATAGACTGATCATCTTCTGAGAATTTAAAATCGTCTAGCTTTCTTCCAATTGAAAGGGCGAGTAATGGAAAAGTTCGTTATCCCCAATTTTATATAATATACTTTATTGTATACTTATTGAAAACATTCAGAATTTTCTAGAACACTGTGTGTGTTTTGTCAGAGATTAGTAACTTACTCCTATAATTTTGAGTTCTAATTGTGAGAGAAAGGCTCGCTTGCTTCAACAATAAACCGCATCACTACATATAGGCCTATATAACAGATACTGTTTTTCTGTCATCTGACTTCAAAATACTATTATGACAACGCTACAACTTCATTAACTTGCAATCATTCACCACTTCTAGTTTACAGCATCAAGGCTGCAAGCTATGATTAGATATGCTTTCTACAAAACTGGGTATTTGCAAACAGCATCCGGCGCATTCATGACGCTTGTCGACTACACGAAAAATTTCATCACTTTTTTCAGATAGTTTTTGATGCTTTATCGAATGGAGGGGTCAAAATTGAAAAATTAGCAAATAACACACACACACACACACACACACACACACACACATATATATATATATATATATATATATATATATATATATATATATATATATATATATATATATATATATATATATATATATATATATATATATATATATATATATATATATATATATATACAGAATTCAGTAACGAACTTTTTAAGTTCGTTGAAAATATTTCTTTAATGATTCTATTTTGTGAAAATAAACTTTTTGTTACTCCACTTGTTTTATAACAATCTTTCAATCAATAGAAATACAGAAGTCTTACATCATGGATCTTAAATAGTACTTCAGTATCCAGGATTATTGGCTATGCATTCTTTTGCTATAATGCCGTCAAACAATTCAAGAGCAAATAAAAGAAGTTATGTCCAATGAAATTTATTTTTCTTTATGGTCGCAAACAACTTAAATGAATGGAATTTGAAGCACGTAGATCTGTCAATCACCTCAGATAAGCAAAATAACATACAAAATACTAGAATCATAAAGGTAAAAAAAAAAAAAAAAAAAAAAGTAACCTGACAAACTTAATGTGACTACAAAAGTCACAGCATATGCATTTCTTTCAACTTTTCAAAATAACGGAAGAATTAAAAAATATATGAAATTTGTAAGAAGATAATGGACTAGATCTTTCAAAATAAAAGGAAAAATATCAGCTCAAATATTTGCTGTGACTATGAACGCGATTACTTTCCAACAGCAAGGAATGGACAAAATTATTTTGTTCAGGATGGATAATCTGAGCAAAAATCACTTGTTTGCTAGTGTTATAAACACGAGCACTGCTCGTTCCATTGAAAACCAGTCGTTAAGAGAGGTGGTTGCTTAATAGCGGTTGATATTTTCTTTTAAATACCTTATACTTTTTAATGATACAAAACATGTACTGTGCACTACGATGAATGTGGATACTTTATTTTTTCTCGGGCATTTCGCTAACTTTCTACCTTAACATAGATCGAACTTAAATTTCAACGATCTCGTTGGAAGGTCATTGGAAAATAAAGACGCTTGTAAACATATTTTGATGAATAGTCTTCAAAATTGACTGAATCCTACTTTGACACGTAGCTTCATTTACATATTCTGGATCCTCACTGATTGTTCGAACATAATACTGTATAATTGACCGAATGTGTTCCGTCCAGGAGCTGCTAGTTTGAAATTTGCCTTCCCCAAAACATTTCATAGCAGGTCGATTTTTGTCTCTTGGTATTTAGTCAAGGATTTTCAATCCACACTTCTTCTTGAAATATGCCTGGTCCACTTTCAATTCAATGTCTTTATTTTCACGACAATCTCTGTCACTCCTGTCATCTCTGATATATACAAGGTGGCGCACGAAATGTCGCACTATTTGTTTGATTCACTACACATTCATTTATTATTGAAATATTACAAAATTAATACATAGTTTATTGTCTGAGCATGGAAAGTGAGTTTAATACAGAATGTGCTCAACATGTCCACCATCTTGTTTCACAACCTCTTGCAAACAAATCTTTCAAATCCTTCGGCACACTTTTTCCGAAATTAAACGGCGTAACTGCATGATAAGAGCCCTGAGTTGTGCTATGTTTTCTCGGTTCCGTGCTAATATCTTATCTTTCAGAAACCCCCATAAAAGGAAATCACATTAATTAACCCATTCAGGTTGTGTGTTTCCCACCTTCGTGATATTCAGAAAACCCACGTGATATCACACACACACATACACACACTAAGTATCTCATATAGTAAACCCAGGGCAACATTTGCAGTGTATGGGCGAGCTTCGTCTTGCATGATCCACTGGGCGTTGTGAAGCAAGATCTTAAAAAAAAAAAAAAAAGCTTAGAAATAAAACTGCTCTTGAACATACTCTTGTATCGCTCTTTGTTTACTGTATCATCAAAGAAAAGGGTCCGATGATTTCGTGGGTTGAAATCCTTCCCCACATCTTTCTGACCAACTGATTTTTTCTCCATAATTCTCAAATTATGCAGTATGCGAGGCAGAGCCGTAACTTGTGGGGGGCAGGAGGGACGCCTCCCCAGGGAAGTTCCACGCCATTCGAGGGGGAGCCATTTTAAGATAAAATTTAATTACTCAATATACGATACGAACATGAAATTATAAATGAAGCATCAAACAGATTCACTACATTACATAAACAATAGAAATAATTGAGGATACAGCTCTAGAAATAATATTTATTCGTATGGCTTTAAGATTTGTCAATATTGTCCCTTTAATTAATTTTTCATTATGGAATGGGCTAAGTGGCGTAACTAACGGCCCCGCAGACCTTGACGTGCGGGAGGGAGGCCCATAAAGAATAAGAGAAATATGCAAAGAGGGGACTCAAGAATCATAAAAACAACTTTTTCTGCGGGCCAAAATACCAGTATTAATGCTTGCTTTCCCAGAAAAAATGTAAGTTACGGCGCTGATGCGAGAAGTTCACCTTCCCAGAATCGATTATTTTTCTTATTCACCACACCATTTATATAAATATGCTTCGTTAGCAAGCCATGTGTTGTGGTTTGCTAACTGTCGTTTTTTCTCCAACACAAAGCCAGTGACTTCAAATTGCTGACAGAATCTGTAGAGGACTTGTTTGCAAAAAGCTCATCTTCTACCAAAATATTCACAATTACATCTTTGTATCTCCACCAACCTTTTTTTCTTTAAAAAAAAATAAATAAAATAAAACTTTCAAGTGTTCGACATTGAACCGGCCCAGGGGTAAAAGTGGATCTGAAAAGGTAGGGGATCGGTAGGTAGCGGTATGACGTCACGCCGTCCCCCTGCCTATCTTTGCCCATTGTAATTACTTAGGAATTGGGGGGACGCCGTACATAGTTTTTCGAGGTGGGGAGACGGCGTCCTCGCCGTTCCCCGCACTTTTATCCCTGAACCGGCCGTTATCCGCCATCTTGCAAATTGGAGTTTCACGGCAAATTAGAATCTGATACTGACTTCTCCTGACATCTACGGATTTTCTATGAACAAAAGCACCTAAATGCGCGTTTCCAACATTCAATCTATATTATTATGCTGTGATTGAATGGTACGACATTTCGTGCACTAGCGTGTAGATAATTTTTTCCTATCCTTGCGGATGATTCTAGCATACATCTTACTGCTTCGTTATATAGTCTGCAGATGGTGAAGGTCTGATTTTGTTAGTGCCCACGCATGAGTAGAGATCCTCTAAGGGCTAATGGGACAGCGGATTTTGGGAAGTTCGTTCATATTTTCAGTGGGGTAGAAAAAGGTAGAAAACTGCCAGTGCGTTTTACCGATTTGGTACGTAACTATCAGTTGTGCATTGTGATCCTAGTATGTTTGATATAGAAACATTTGTGAGATTGAAAATGGGTTTCTTTGAATAATATTAATGCAATCCAAAATTCTCCGTCTTGACTGCAAAACCTGAGGCCTGAGGAAAAGGAAAGACATTGTTTCATGTTTTACAAGAAGAACGGTATTGAAAGAATGAAACATTTTAAATAGTACATATCACTCTATTTCCTATTTAAAATAGAATATTTCAATTTTTTAATGATTAATAGAGTTGATTTGAATACATACCTCTGTTGAGGCACTCGTAGCCCCAACATCCTGGTCCAACAAAGCAAACAACAATCAAGAGAGCCAGAACTACAATGCCAGCCCCTAGGCCCAACACCAAAAGTCTTCCCCACGGGCCTAGGTGCAATGTCATCTGCAATGAAACAAGTAATACCATTAATAATTCTAAATAGTATAATCATCCTCAAACACACAAATCATCAACTTCTAGAATTTCAAACTTCTTCATTGTTTTCCTCTCAAATACTTTGTATTGTATATTATTAAGATAATAAGCGTAGATGTTCACCATTTTATTTATACTCCCTATTCAGACTACATCATACTGCATACCGTAGGAATATAAGTACTTGCCAAACATATAAAACTTTTTTATCAGCAACAAACGAAAGAGTTCTCTTTTATTTTACCCACTTTTGGGGTAAAATAATGAATAAAATTAGATCAGTGGGAAATGATAGATTAGATCAGATAGATGAATAAAATTACTGCCGTATTCAACCTGAATTACGCATAACCCAGAAATACGCGACGACTTCTTAGAAGAATACGTAAAATTCAAAATAACATAAAAAGTTGTACTTTGTATCAATTCTACAATAATAATTCATAGCATGATTCTCCTGTTTATAGAAAAACTGGGTTATTTAACTAATAAGTCATAAATTATATCATTTATTTTTATATAGTTACCGATAATTTGAACACAAGAGCTTAAATCTGGATATATATGAGTTTGAATGGAAAAATGTTATTACGAGTACGCAGGAAAAAGTTTAATACTAAGTTAAATCAAGTTGATACAGATTTTTGATATTTTACATGTACAAGTGTGAATATATTCTACACATAACATCAATATACCTTATAATTAAAATGCTGTAGTTTGCCAGATTCTCTTAAAATTAAATCGCAAGATTCAACTATTGGATATTTTTACCTCTTCTGCTAGTATATTCTATCTACTAGTTACAAAATAAACTACATAATATAGCAAATAACGCTGTAATGCTATTTTTATAATAATAATAATAATAATAATAATAATAATAATAATAATAATAATAATAATAATAATAATAATAATAATAATAATAATAATAATAATAATACAGATTCGTGTTTTAATGCTCATGCATCATGAGCTTTTCAAAATTCTGGAGAAGCAAAAGTATTAGAGAACTTGTGGACTTTCAAACTTGAAATTAAGTGTGTATATGAGTCTCTACATGTCTATCAACAACCTATAAACTTCATAAGTGGTCATAAATTGTACTTACTAAACATATAACTTTATCTCAGACACTGTTGAAATGGAAAATCTATTAAAATGAAAAATCTATTAAAATTAGTAATTATTAAAATGTGTTAATATCTGTACTCTATTCTTTCGCGGAAATAGGGAAGTCGTACGCTCTATCAGAAATTATGGGGAAATAAATTAAAAAATGATTAGGTATAATAATGTGTATTTTATGTTTGAACCATATTATTCTAGTTTGTAGCTCAACCGACAGTAAAAACTTATTTCACATTTTAGATGAACTACTGTAACTTATTCGAAGACATTGCAGTGGAGTTGTTGTATTTGCGATTTCATACTTACTTGTCATGAAATAAATAAATGTGTTAACGAGGATCTTCGAAAGTACATAAATTTTCAAAAATACATTTAAAACTTGCCGATTCTCACACTCAGTCATAATATTTCATATTCTTAGCACATAAAGTGAAAGTACATGTATCAACCTTCATAAATATTTTTTATTTACTTATTTAAAATTATATTCATGAACATCGAAGCAAGGATGGCCTTCATTCAATTAATGGAAAGGTGGAAGCCTTCAAGTATTTTTTTTAACTTTCAAATTTAAAATTGATATGAAATACCTGTACTTTTGTATAAAAGAAAATCAGCATTATTTTCTCACTTGTTCCTTTATAGGACTATTGTTTGATACAAGTTTGTCTAGTGATGTATTTAAAACTAGGAGAATACGTTTCATTTTGGACATAAAGAGCTGGATTTTGATTTAAACGGCATTGGAACTGTCATTGTTCATCTCAACGATCCCGAAAACTAGGAATTCGACATTAATCATTTTTAAATATCTTCTCCTTCTCCCTTCCCTAAGTTGCACCATCGAAGTGACATGATAAAAACATCCCACGCCCGCACCTCATCTATGTTGAAAATTTGATCGAGATCGGTCGGGTGGTTCAAGAGATATGAAGTCATAAACAGTAATTTTCATTTTTATCATTCTAGTTTACTTCCAGAATAGTTTACCATGAGAGAATCCATATTCCACCGGCATTAGTTCTTTCAATCGAAAGTCGTACCTTGTGGTAGAGGTCTGCACGAGCTCGGGCCTAGTCTACAAAGTATATATCACTTCAGGCCCGGGCCGGGCTCGGGCCGTAAACTTTTAAATATACAATCATAGTTATCGGGGATTTTCGGGCCTAACTTTGTAAATATACTGCCAAACGATATTTATTGCATCATTCTTTCTGGAGAACTTTTAAAGCACAACTGCAAAATTAAACCTCCAATTGCTGTAAATAAAAATACAATTTTGCGTTAATTACACTAATCAGCATGAAAATCCTCCCACGAGTGTGAAAGGGTGTACTGGATAGATTTCGAAACGCTGATTACAAATATCCCATCGAGAAAGTTCCAGCACGTAAGGTTTCTTTTTGGCGGGGTGCTGTTTCCATAATTGACAGAAAAATCGTAGTTTTCGTATTTAATATGTGTTTTCCGTGTTTGGAGTGCATAATTCTGAATTTTTATCTTAATCCAAGAACTGTTACTAAGCTATATTCCAGGAATATTCCTTTCTCTAGCTCACGACCCCCTGGAAACGTACCCCTCCTCTTGGGTTGCAAAGATTTATTGTCGTTCCACACTATATACACTAAAACCTACGCGTTATTGACAGACAAAGGTTTCGTAATCAACTTGCGATCATTCGTCGGCTCCCTTTTGTCTAGACGACAGACAGATTATTGAAAAAAGGCGCCAAGACATACACCACGTTGTCGCTTAAAACAAATATTTCAGTTTCGAGTTGATCTTCGTGTTAAAAAGTGGTGTTACGCTGTGTCTATGTATACCGTAGGTGAAAAATATTTCTGCGTGAAATACTGACGTTTGTGTTAAACGAACATGCCGAGAACTTGCAACAATTCCAGAGATTCATTCTGCTACATATGTGGGGAAGTGATTTAAAAGGAACAAAGTAGGCCATTGTCACCGTTCCTGAAGACAGCCTACCATCTATACTTCGGGTGTAAAATCGGCGACCAGGATCGCGTTTGGGCTCCGAAACAAAGTTGTAACTCGTGTGCGCTTACTCCCACAGGGTGGTTGAAAGTACACATAAATCGATGCCGTTCGCCGTACCTATGGTTTGGCGCGAGCCCCGTGATCATGTTTCAGACTGTTACTTCTGCCTGACTAATATAAAAGGTTTTTCAAAACACATGAAGCATAAAATACAGTATCCTAACTTGGATTCCGCGAGGAGACCTGTGAAACATAATGTTTGTCTGCCTGTACCCGTACCACCAGACTTATACACCCTGTGCAATGTTTCATCCGATGAAGAACCTGCTGCTTGTGAGGATGCACAATCTTCGAGTACACAGTCAGATCTCAATTACGCTCCAGTGCCTGACACTAATGAACCACATGTGATAAGTCAGGAAGAGCTGAATGATCTGATCAGAAAGTTAAACCTTCCCAAGTCTAAGGGCCTGTTGCTTGCATCACGACTTCAACAATGGAATCTACTAAACCAAGATGTGAATATATCGATGTATAGGAAAAGAGAGGTGAGCCTAATTAATAATTTTACAAAGGATGGTGATTTGGCGTATTGCAGTGACATTCCGTCGCTGATGGGACAACTGAAGTTGAACTACAACACTGAAGATTGGAGGTTATTCGTAGATTCCTCTAGGATAAGTCTCAAGGCAGTGTTACTACACAATGGGAATGAAAAGCCAACCATCCCTATTGCTCATGCTGTACATATGAAAGAAACATACGAGAACATGCGACGAACAGTTCCAGTGGTCTGTATGCCCTGACCTTAAGGTTATTGCCATCCTCACCAGTTTACAAGGGGGTTACACAAAGCACTGCTGCTTCTTGTCATTGGGATAGTCGAACCAAAGATCAATACACCATTACAAAATGGCCGCCAAGGAAGCAACTGGTCCAGGGGAGATGAACGTGGCTAATGAACGTCTTGTGGATCCGGAGAAAATATTCTTACCATCCCTTCATATCAAATTAAGGCTCATGAAGGTCTTCGTCAAGGCCCTGAATCGGGATGGTGAAGCATTTAATCATCTCAGAAAACTATTCCCAAGACTCAGCGAGGCCAAGGTGAAAGAAGGTGTTTTTACGGGACCTCAAATCAGAGACGCTTTTAAGGATACTACATTTTCTTCTAAGCTTAATGAAATGGAAAGTGAGGCTTGGGAGGTCTTTCGAGAAGTGTGCAGTAACTTTCTAGGGAATCATAAGTCACCTAATTACAAAGACATTGTGGGCAGATTAATTACTTCATTTCTTAACATGGGATGTAATATGTCCCTAAAGTTACACTTTCTGCATTGCTACCTGGACTTCTTCCCTGAAATGTACAGCTTGGGGAAGGTCTCTGACGAACACGGGAAAAGGTTTCACCAGCAAATAGCTACCAGGGAGAGGCGCTACAGTGGTAAATGGAGTGTGAATATGTTGGCAGACTTCGGTTGGAATGTGACACGCGAGACGCCCTGTAGTAATTACAAGAGGAGTAGGAAAACCAAGTGACACGTAAGTGTTAAACTTTAACTTTTTATGCAATTTTATCTGCATAATTTATATTGATATTTAAATTATTACGTGAAAATTATTATGGGTGGAGAATAGCATCTTTGGGCGGATATTGAAACACCTCCCCCTCCTCCCTGAAAACTGGTACGTCCTGGAGAAAAGCGGGTTACGGATTCGAACTCAGGAGCTCGAAACCTATAGGAATCACCTATTTTCGTTCGTGGGAGCGAAAAAAGTTTCATTTTGCCGACCAGTGTTATTAAGTTTTTGTAATTCGGGCTTATTTCGGGCCCATTTGATTATCACACGAGCTCTTGCCGGGATTGGACCTAAATGCTAAAACATATTTCGAACTCGGGTCGGGCCTCATATTATAAATTCACGGGCCGTGCCCGGGATAAAAAAAATTCCGGCCGGTGCATCTCTGCCTTGTGGAGCACACTTTTTCTTTCCTTGACAATTTTCTTTTTAAAGAAAGCTTATGAAATCCTACTTTGATCTGACCTCCTTGTTTGCCTTCGAATTAGTATAGTAAAATCCATAAGGTTTAGGATAGAAAGAAAGGTTTCCTGCATTTCACAGGACCGGACCTATCGATTACACATAATTATATTGATACTTTAAACTAACTTCAAAGAAGTTTACGTGCTTTTATATATATCTTCAAATGAGTTGGTATAACAGTTTTAATCAAAACTACCTGATATAAGACCAAAATATCAAAATTATAACGCACTCAAATTAGTCCTCAAGGACTCGCAACTCTGAAATGGTATAGGTTAAGAAACTTTTCTCCTCAAATAAGTTTCACGTGGGTCCCTTCGTAGCTCAGTGACACATACATGTGCATTCTGTGACCGTGGTCCCTGTCTCAGTTCAGGCGGGAGTGCTTGCCTTGCATACAAATCCGATTACTTCAAATCCCACTTTCAACAGTAGATTCCATTGCATATAATATCGCCACTGAAAGGGTACATCAAGTTTGCTATCAACCAACGAAACATGAAATGATCTTAATAGACGAATTGGACACATTCTTGTATTTAAAAAAAAAAAAAAAAAAAAACTTCGAGACACACACATACGCAAACATTTATACTGTATATTATAAAAATGAAATCGACATAGTCCATCACTACAGAAAAAAGCCTGAGCCATTTGAAATGCATTTATTGAACGAGGTCAGTACCTACCTTAAACTGAGTTTTTATCATGTCACTTTCATTTAAAGGCGTATCCTACGGAAGGGTTAAAAATGTATGCCAAAAATAGAGTATCCCATAAGCCCCCCCTGTTAGGAAGATGAAACTCAGTACACTAACTCCTTACTAAAAATAATTTAAAACACTTCCAAGCGTTTTCGAAAATTCCGCTGCTAAAGAAGGAAGGGGACAATTTGTATATTTTAATAAAACTTTTTTTTAAAGAAAAAATGGTCTTCACTGGAGTCGAGCTGGATTTTTGTCATTTCGATATATATACAAATGAACATACTCGATAGTAAATTTTCATAAACATATTCTTAATGGTTAACATCTTTATTTCCTACCCACAGGCATTGACAGCAAAATATTCCCCATTGGAAACAAAGAAATTCATCTGCAGAAACATTAATTTCAAGGTCTGTGATGTAGCCTCCGCGCAAATACATCGTAAAATGCACTATATCTTTATTGCTACTACACTGCTACTGTAGCGCAAGTCGTGTTGATAGGAAATCATTTATCTTTCATTTTTCAAACGATATTCATTCTTTCATACTATTCACGTTATTAAATGTTCCATAAATCACTCTATATCCCCGGTTGTTTTCATATACAAAATTCAAAATATTTCAACATTTCAACATCAGAATTGCTGATAGGCTATCCTCAGTTTCATGTGTAAATATGTTATGAAAGATGTTAAATTTGCGCTCTTAAAACTTTCGGTTTAATTCAATATTTTTAGTCTACAGCGAATCCAAACTCTAGTCTGCAACCAGAAGCATGGAGGGCAGAATCTATAATTTTTTCCTGCCTGTGTGAAATATGTTAAACAAGGGTCCCAAACGCATAGTTCGAGTATTCAAAATTTTACGTTACTTCCCTACAATTTTATTCTAATTGCGAGCTTGTTCTAAGTATCCACCATAGATTTCTGCACAATTACTGAATATTTACCTAATAAAGTTATTTGAACCTTAGAATTTATGACAAACACCTCACAACAAATTCTGAAGATATCAAAGCAATAAATTGAATTCGTTAAAAAAAAAAAAAAAAAAAAAAAAAAAAAGCAGTATGGGAGTTAAAATGGTTTTCTGTAATTCAGGACTAACTTCTTTTTTCAATGTTTTGTGCTATTCGTTATATAAATATATGTGTCTCTCGAATAAAATTTGAACTCAATCTTAGATTTAGATGGATATTTTAATTATTTTAATTGCATATTGTTTTTAGATATGAATACATAGAAAGATAATTTTGATTCATGTACTCATGTTAATTTTTTTCCACTTAAAAATCACATACAACTAAAAACGATTTCGGCCAGTTGTATCTTTTATACTTACAAACCTACTTCGCATTTATTTCAGGGTGATAAATCAATGAAAGAACATTAACTTATAATTTATGTTCAGACGATTTTAAAGTTATTATAAATAAAACTAAGTTTTAAAAAATATTCTTAAGTATTACGCATTTGGTACTTGTTACTTTGTTACCTTTCAAATCAATTAAGAAAAATGTCCGTACATAATACATAATACATTCCCTGTCGCTGCTAATAGTCTATTTTAAATTACGATAAAAACACAACCATATTTGAAGTACACTAATTTGTATCCATTCTATTGGAAGCAGAATTTCTATTACAGTACACATATGTTTTCCAATTTCAAACTACTAAGTGATCTGAAGATGTTTGAAGTTGATGATTTGTAATAAAACTTCTCTTTTTGCGAATTTTTTCTTACAAATATGAAATAAATGTTATTAATGTTTTCTTGCTTCGTATAACGCTCACTAACGTAAAATACATTGAACTGATATTACTCATTAATATTTCTGTTTCCCAAACTATCACTTATTGAAGTAATCGTAAGCAAAATTCTACCATTCGACTCAATATATAGGGATGCGAACGAGACAAGATTTGAGGCTGTCTCGTTTCGAGAATGTGCTGTAAAAGTAGTGTCTCGACTCGAAAAATGTATTCTTCTCTATTGGAAGAGCTGTGTCTCGACTCGAATTTTGTCAGAAAAATTCTGCCTCGACTTGTCTCGTGCGTATCCCTATCAATATACATTTGCGTTCTGTCTCTTGTTCCGCGATCACATTCTTACAATCCCAATAATAATAATAATAATAATAATAATAATAAGAGTTTATTTTCGTTGAAGTTTAGAGACTAGGTCTATTATTTTAAGTCAAAATCCATCCAACAAGAAAGTTAGCCTGAAATCAATGAAGTTGGTTGATTTTCTCACATATTTCGAAAATTATCCTGAATGATTTTTGTAAAATAGTGTACGAATTCGTCTTTTATCCACTAGTTCATACTCAAGAAGCCTCAAAGAAAACATATCCCATGTCTCATGAAAATCGGGCAATTTTTGGAAATATATCCCTAAACATTTTTTTTCAGCTACAGTTGAAGCAGTTCATTTGTCCCTGAATGATTTCAACCCTATTTGGAAACCTCAAAGCAAGCACAAAATACTACTACTACTACTTATTATTATTATTATCATTATTATTATTATTATTATTATTATTTGTAATGTTTAGGAAAGGGTCAATCTATATGACGTGATCAAAAAAAAAAAAATTCTGGTTCTTTGACCATTTCTAAGCTCATATATGTTTTTTTATATACTATTATCATGTGCAAAGGTGGCACAAAACTAGTATCTAAAAATTTCAATCCCAATACGCTTGTGAGTGGCGATTATTTTTGTTAAGCAGTGCGCGTCAGTTGCTGACTTTGTAGACGTTAACGTAAATTTGTATATTTAAGACTGGATTATTCAAAAGTATAATTTTGTTCAGCACTTTCTCTTCTTTAATTGAAGACGTTGGCGGGCCGCGGTGGCTCAGTGGTAGAGCGTTCACCTCTGGTGATTAAGGTCCCGGGTTCGATCCCAGCCCCGTCAAGTGAACTTTGTGGTGGACAAACACCGTGTGCGTGGGTTTCCTCGGGGTTCTCCCGTTTCCTCCCACTTTCTTCATTCCACCATTTCATTTTTACTCATCATCACCGTCTCCTTTAGTCTAACCGGTATAACCATGGGACGTAAAACTCAAAGATTTCATTTCATTTGAAGACTTTGGGGCAAAAACCCGTTAAGTCCAAAAACTGAAAGTGTAAAGGAAATAGCTTCACAAGGGTTTCTCGTTGTCCGATTTTCTTCAAACTTCGCACATATATACTAGACCAAAATTAAATCGACACATATTTTTGTGTTTGTTTGTTTCTTTCTTTCGGAAAATAGGTTAAAAGGGGTAAAAGTCCCCTTTTCAAAAAAGATCCCCTTGACTAAAAGGGCCACACTAAAGAAACGAAACTCAAAGATGACCTCAAAGTAGGAAATACGGATTTTTCGTTTTTGCGAGAAAAGAGTTTCAGGGGACAATGGCTCCCTTCGAAATGATAAAGGATCTAGCATAATACTCCTTACGGAAATCAGATTTCGGTGGAGTTGCTTGAAATTGTTATATGTAGTAGATATTGTGTACCTGAGAAAAAGTCTCAATAGGCACAACCACCAATCAGTGACAGTTTGGCCGCTACAGGGCCACATTTTTGAAAACAGCTTAATGTAACGGTATTCTGGATTTCGGTAAAAATGAATGAAACCGTGATATGTTGTATATATTGTGATCCTGAGAAAAAGTATGAATTTGTACAACCATCCATCACTGACCGTGTGGCCACTGCAGTGACACTATTTTAAAAATAGCAGAAGATAACGGCACACTTTCACTTTTTGGACTTAATGGGTTTTTGCTTTAAAGTCTTCAATTTTATTTCCTAGCACGAAAAGCCACAATTGAACCCAAATAGGTGAAAAGTACTTCCTAAGATTAGTGTCGAAATGTAACAAATTCCACTTTTTAGAGCTGAATTCTATAATGAAATGCTTTCTACTTTTTTTTTCATTCGAAATTTTGTACTTCTTGCAAAGTTTGAGGTATATCTCTGGTGGAACATGGATTTTTTTAATACAGAATGTGCATCTATAATTCTATATGCATCTATACGGAGAAAACATAGTGAAAATATACAATTTTATATTTGACTGTGAAGGAAGTTATGAAATTTTAAAAATTGAACAATTACCATTAATTTGCATCTTAACCATACACTAGTACTTCCATTCATAGGACTTTTCTAGTATGTCGCTATCTTTCTATGGCGTATTTTAAAATGTGAATAAATAATGAATTAGAATTAGCACGTGCTCTTCAACTCGTATAGGAAAATACTTTATCCGTGAAGTTTTGGCTTATTACTACTTCTACACAGCTTATTAGCACTATCGTACAATGTGAATTCATAGATCTTCCGGACCAGATTTACTGCGGCTTTCATGGGCTAAATGGGCTATTTTTATTATATTTATTTGGATCATCTAGTGATAATGACCTGTTGATTCTAGGACAATAAACAACAAAGAAAACGGATGTCCTACACCGGATGTTTAGATAAACAACATGTCTCAAATTCTTTCTTTTTTTATTTTTTATTTATCTTGTCACACTAAGAATATATATATATATATATATATATATATATATATATATATATATATATATATATATATATATATATATATATATATATATATATATAATGCTCATGTCCAATAATGTAAGTTTGCGGAAGAACCTAAATGTCAATCCTAAATTAAAAACCACTCGGACGTTGAAATTGTCTGTTTTGTCAACTTATTATACCTAGGATACTTTAAATAATACATTTAACTTTACCGTTAGTGACTTTTTAAAAGAATAAGTCCTAATTGTCTACCACAAAGGTTGTATGAATGGACAAATTACAAAGCATTTCAAGTTCTTCAATTGATAGCATAAATAAGCGATTACAACCACTGTTTTATTCGTATTTCCTTCGTTTTTTATATATTTTGTCGAAGATAGAATCGGTTGTTTCATAATAACAATTAAACTAATTTTACCTAGGTACTATCCTTTAAAGGATATCACAGAGGATTTTTTTAAACTTGAAAACGAAACATTTAAAGAAAAAAAGCACAGGATCAAAATTGGGGACATACAGTGATTTATTTCCTAACGGTAAGTGTGATCTTTAGTGTTTGACCTATTATTGCCTATTGCCGAGTAAGTATAATGAAATAGAACGAAGTTTATAATTTCCACGAATAATAATAATAATAATAATCAATTATTCGCATAGTTTCATAAGTATTATATCACTATGCATACCAAATTTTATTATTTTTCCCATTATTTTGAAAATCTTGTAATATCGTGATTTCCTCATCATATTATAAATACCTGCTCAAGACTGGATGAAGTCTATAAATTCAACCTTATTATTATTATTATTATTATTATTATTATTATTATTATTATTATTATTATTATTATTATTATTATTATTATTATTATTATTATTATTATTATTATTCAATATTATTCTGACTACGAGCAATTATTAGAAGTCTTTAACCTAAAGGTTTTTTCACGAAGAAGAGAACAAACGAAAAAAAATCATGGGCTTTGTGTGTTACAGGAATTAGATTATTAAACCAGTACCTAGTGAAATAACTTATCATTCGCAAAGAAAATCTATTGTGTATAAATAACACTAGTCACACTCTACTACACAAGAAACCTTAATCAATATTATTAGTGTTACCCATGAGGCAAGCAGCTTCTCGTCTCGAATCTAGTCTCTCAAAAACGAGACGAGATGTACATTTTCAAATTCAAGACTAGACTAGAAACATGACAATCGTCATCTCATTTTCCTTTCGAGACGAGATTAGAATTTTCTCGAGTTTCGAGCACAATACTAGTTCGCTTATAGACATAGCCTATAACACTAGATCATATAGTGTTATATGATCGATAGTATAAAAATATGAATCGATAAATTGGTTGTACGAACAAAATTATCAAGAACATTTATAAACAATTAAAGATATGCAAGATAAATATGGTTTAAATATTGCTCTTCGTGGGCCTCTCGTGGTAAGTGAGGAAGGGTTATGACTACTTCAGAGGAAATCAAGGGGGAAAATAATGCATATATTTTGTACATAAATTTAACAATTGAGACGAGAAAACCTTTCCGACAATCCAGATGGGGTAAGACGGGAGCTCTACAAAATTTTACTAGAAGATAAGAGAAAAACTTATAGATATTTAACATATGGAATCACTTTAAATAAAGGCAGGCAGCAAAGGTAGCGGAGCGGCGATTATTGAATATTAGGAATTAGTGTTACTTACAAACTGAGAAGCTTTTGTATTGTAAATGTATTGACATCAATATTATTATTACTATTGCTAATATTATTGATTTAACATACGTAGAATCATGTATAATTTCGCAGCTCTAGCACATAGTTGTTAGTTTACATAAATTCTCAGTCGGTGGCTGTGAGTCAGATTCGTTATTCGAAGATAACTCCCCCCCCCCCTCATACCAGGGATGTAGTTTTAGGAGGGCAGGGAGGCAATTACGTATCCCCCCTGAGTTTGTGAAACACATGCTTTTTAATAAATTGTATGCTAATATACTAATAAAATAAAGGATGAAACTTTTATGTCGGTGGACAGTCTCTCCTCTACTACTGACAAGATATGAAATGATGCCATACACACAAAATCATCTATAAATGTTCACACTCCATGAGTGTAAAATATCAATAGTTTCTCATCTGCTTTCGGCCAGATTTCTTTGTATTTGTCGTATGTCGTTAAAACAGAAATATAAAAGCTGATATGTAGAAAATGAACATTAGTAATTTTAATATTGCATTACTTTTTATAAATGTCGAGGGAAACATTGAAAAGTAAACGGACTTCGCTTAATTTTAATTTAAAAAAAGTTTTTTTTTTTTAAAAAAAAAATCAAAAGATCCAATATATTTCAGGCAAAAATTTTCTTGTAGGCCTTATATCTGGAGAACTGCGTATAGTGTAGCCAAACTATCACTTAACGCAGTATAATGTGCTTATTCCCTAGGGGAAAAAAAAATACGAAAACTCGATTCAGAGGCCGTTCAAAAATTTTGTGGTCCCTAATCCCACTGGGTCAAAATATCCAATACATTTCAACAAAAAATTTCTTGTAGGCCTTATATCTGGAGAACCACATATAGTGTAGTCAATCGATTGATGTGTTTATTCCGTTAAAAATACGAAAACTCGATTTAGGGACTGTCCAAAATTTTGTGGCTCCTGATCCAAAAACTAATTATTTGCCAAGATCGCAATCTTTTGATTCATTTTTTTTCATCATTTCTAAAATTCTTGTTTAATGATTACTGTGCAACCTTATCTTCATAGAAAGACAATTACTTCCTCCTCTCTTCCTCTCCAAGCAGGGGTGTAGCCAGCAGGTTTGTGTAGGGGGGGCCCGTCGTTTTTAAGGGGGGGGGCAGCTACAATGAACAAAGCCAAAAGAAAAATGTATTGCTGCTAGTCTGCAAAACTAAAAACACTATTTTAGCTTCTTCTTCTTCTTCTTCTTCTTCTTATTATTATTATTATTATTATTATTATTATTATTATTATTATTATTATTATTATTATTATTATTATTATTATTATTATTATTATTATTATTATTCATAAATTATATTCAAGATAGTTTTTATTATGCTTAATCCAGAACTACTGCCCGGGACCAAACGCTATACTTTTGTGCATAACTATAAAGGTAACCAAGAAAGTTCTGTCCCTTTTCGTGGAGGTCTGTGTTCAATTGGACCTCACATCGTGAGTTGAATGCGAGTGGAGATAAGGCGAAAGTCAGTTGTTGTTGTAGGTATATCCAACATACTACCTGGTTGTGGCAATTCAGACACACCGTGAACTTGCATAAAGACAGAGGGAACATGGGACTTCCACAGAGCGTCATAGGAGCATGTATGCTGAACGAGTTCAAATGGAGGTCAAACGCCGCTGTAGCGGGACAGAAGATATGCCAGGCCTTTGGTGAGGGTGTCGTGATGACGCAGACATTGCAGCGATGGTTTAACAAGTTTAAGAACGATGACGAAACACCCGAAAACACCACGTGCCACAAGACCAACACATGTACAAAGAGGAACTGGGGCTACAATTCAGTGTGTGGAGAAACCATTAAGCAGCACATCCATCAACTTGTGAAGCACTACAAGTTGGGTCGATGGGTCTCTCATATTTTGACTCCGGGTCAGAAGGCAACGCGGCAGTCGCCTGTGTTTATTTACTGTTTCGGAGCCATTTCTGGACAGGGCGTTAACATGTGATAAAAAGTGTGTCCTATACGAAGCTCCACGGCGTCGTCATCATTGGTTAGTGTCCCATGAACCGATTTCAAAACAACCGAAACCAGCACTGTACCAGAAGAAGGTCCTTCTGTGTGTTTGGTACATCGTGCATCCGGAACTGCTACCAGCTGGTCAGAGTATCAATGCAACTGTGTAATGTCAGCAGTTGAGCTGTGCTCAACAAAAACTCAAAACTCTGGAGCCATCACTTCTGAATTGCAAATGTGTCCTCGTTTACGGGACAACCCTAAGTCCCTCGTGGCTAGGATGACTCAGGACACCATTTTTCGCCTTGGATGGGAAACAATATTGCAACCACTATGTTTCCCGGGTATTGCACCGTCCGATTATCATCTGGTCCATTCTTTGGACAATCACCTTAGAGGACGACAGTTCAAATCCCTAGTAAAAGTCCAAAATGCACCTGATACTTTCTTCGTTTCACGGCCCACCACGTTCTACCGCGATGAATTCCATGGCCTTCCAGAACGTTTTCAGAAGGTCTTCGATGCTGATGGGGACTATTTTTCATCTTCCAGGTTAGGTGACATATCGATGTTCGAAGGCGGTGTGTGAAAAAGCAACAACACGTTTCTTGGTTACCTTTATATTTAAATTTAAGACATTGTATACAGAACCTATCTACACAAGATTGATTTTCTTTGAAATTTCACTTAATTTCTTTACGGTTTCCTGACAAATATACTTATTTATTATTCGCGACTAAAAAAACATAATTATTTTATTACACTGATGAGGAAACGGTCTTAAGTGTAAACAACCGATTTGGCTGGGGTCCGGATATGTGTTACGGAAGACCAAAGTAGGAGACACGTATTTTGGCGTTTGGGCCCATACGCAGAAATTTCCGAAATTCGGGACCCCAAAATGGCCCTACATGCTATAACTAGGAAGCGAATGACGTTACTTGTACACAACCGATTTGGCTGGGGTCCGGATATGTATTACAGGAGACCAAGGTAGGAGGCACGTATTTTGGCGTTTGGGCCCATACGCAGAAATTTCTGAAATACGGGGCCCCAAAGTGGCCCTACATGCTATAACTAGGAAGCGAATGACGTTACTTGTACACAACCGATTTGGCTGTGGTCCAGATATGTGTTACGGAAGACCAAAGTAGGAGACACGCATTTTGGCGTTTGGGCCCATACATGGAATTTCCAAAATACGGGGCCCCAAAATGGCCCTACATGCTATAACTAGGAAGCGAATGACGTTACTTGTACACAACCGATTTGGCTGGGGTCCGGATATGTGTTACGGAAGACACAAGTAGGAGACACGTATTTTGGCTTTTCGGCCCATACGCAGAAATTTCCGAAATACGTGACCCCAAAATAGCCCTACATGCTATAACTAGGAAGCGAATGACGTTACTTGTACACAACCGATTTGGCTGGGGTCTGGATGTGCGTTACGGGAGACCAAGGTAGGAGACACGTAATTTGGCGTTTGGGCCCATATGCAGAAATTTCCGAAATACGGGGCCCCAAAGTGGCCCTACATGCCATAACTAGGAAGCGAATGACGTTACTGGTACAGAATGTTGGCTTGGGTTGGAATGTTATAATATATCCAAAAGTATGGGACTTGTGTTTGTTGTTAGGTCCCACAAAAAGAAATGTCGAATGTAAAGGGTCCGATATTGCTAGATTTTCAATAACGCCATGAAGTTGGCGTATGTGGTACCCATGCAATTCTGAACAGATGTTCAGCTGGCACGAGCCGTCGAGGGGGATCTGCTGACCACGAGGGTGTCAACGGAGCGAAAGAATGTTTGCGTTTTTCGCTTGTATTTCTAACTTCATGGCCTTATTGAAAACCTAGCAATATCGGACCCTGTACATTCGACATTCCTTTTTGTGGGACCTAACAACAAACACAAGTCCCATACTTTTGGATATATTATAACATATTCCAACCCAAGCCAACATTCTGTACCAGTAACGTCATTCGCTTCCTAGTTATGGAATGTAGGGCCACTTTGAGGCCCCGTATTTTGGAAATTTCTGCGTATGCGCCCAAACGCCAAATTACGTGTCTCCTACCTTGGTCTCCCGTAACACACATCCGGACCCCAGCCAAATCGGTTGTGTACAAGTAACGTCATTCGCTTCCTAGTTATAGCATGTAGGGACACTTTGGGGCCCCGTATTTCGGAAATTTCTGCGTATGGGCCCAAACGCCAAAATACGTGTCTCCTACTTTGGTCTTCCGTAACACATATCCGGCCCCCAGCCAAATCGGTTGTGTACAAATTACGTCATTCGCTTCCTAGTTATAGCATGTAGGGCCACTTTGGGGCCCCGTATTTCGGAAATTTCTGCGTATGGGCCCAAACGCCAAAATGCGTGTCTCCTACTTTGGTCTCCCGTAACACATATCCCGACCCCAGCCAAATCGGTTGTTTACATTTAAGACCGTTTCCTCGTGAGTAGAAATAAAAGAGAGAGCGAATGAAACCCAAATTGAATAAAAGCATTGTTTCTCACCAAATTTTCCATCCTCTATGTCTTTTAAAATACTTGTTAAAGCATATAAAAATACACTGTACTTACAAATCAGTTTAGTACTTTGTTTTATGGCTGTATTTGTAGTACCTTATTAAAACGTTTGTCGTCAAACTGTCAAATATAAATCGCAGTAAATTGTGTAATCTGCTGTCACAAAAAGTATCCTATTTTTCGATCGGTATAAGGAAGAGATACTATACTATTTTTCGATCGGTATGGAAAAACAATATTTCTCCATAGGTACTATTTTACCATAAATTATTAATTGTCAATAAACTTTGTTACTTTTAAATGAATGAAGCGAGATAATTTTACTATGATGTTTTAAAAGTTGGTCATTTGGGGGGGCCAGGAAACCATTTGGGGGGGCCCGGCCCCGATGGGCCCCCCCTTGGCTACACCCCTGTCTCCAAGTGAACTTTGTGGTGGACAAACACCATGTGCGTGGGTTTTCTCGCTGTCTCCCGTTTCCTACCACTTTCTTCATTCCACCATTTCATCCATTACTCATCATCACCGTCTCCTTTAGCCTAACCGGCATAACCGTGGGACGTAAAACTCAACAATTTCATTTCATTTCATTTCATTTTTTCCTCCTCTCTGCTAAACCTAAATCAAACCTTTTTTCTCAACACTTATTATCCTGAAAAATAAACACACTGCTGAACAAGACTGCACTTATTTAATATAAAAAACACATTTACACGTGACGTTTCGATCTTCTGGCCAAGATCCTCATCAGACGTACACGTTTGCAGAGTGTACGTCTGATGAGGATCTTGGCTAGAAGATCGAAACGTCACGTGTAAATGTGTTTTTTATATTAAATAAGTGCAGTCTTGTTCAGCAGTGTGTTTATTTTTCTGACTTTATTTGCAAGACGTTGACTATTACTGTGTGTCAGTTATTATCCTGATAATGTTGAAAGTTGCAGCTCTGGAAGTTCTCAAAACGACCAAACGTTGATAACTTTATTTTAATTTTGCTATAACTTATTACAAAGTTTTGGAGTCAAGCTGTGTGATTTTCTCTAATCAGCTCTGAACTACTACGTATATTCAGCTACTAAATATAATCGTACATAGGGAAAATACATATATATCTAAATCTCCTTTTGTACTGGTTTAAATGAATACAGTTCAGCTGCTATGCAGTAATGCCAACCCAGAAAGGAAATTTCCACCAGATTATATTTTCAAATTCCCCTAAACTTCTTAATATTTTAAAATGATATTTTACCGATCCGCAGTGTTTTCAAAAACAAGATCTAAAATATAATAAATCTGAAAATACATGACAAAGTAAATTTGACGATAGATAAGAAGAAAGCTAGATAAAGTACCTAGGTAGTTGATTCTTATGTAAAACGAGCAAGTAGAATCAAGAATGCGTGAGAGTTAAAAGAAATTTGATACAGGTAAAGAAATTAGAAGTTTCGCCATAAAAATTGGTTCCCCGAATGCCTCACTGAAGCATTTTCACTCAAATCTAGGCAGGAAATACCTATGTTGGCAACATTATTGTCACAAAGCTTGTTTTTCCGAGAACCGTAATAATGTAATCTAAACCAGTTCGCCTTATCTGGGTGTTTGTCTAAACGGAAGAGGTGTTCGGGTACAGCAAATACTATTTTCACACAATGATAACTAGTAGGCTTAAATTGTGTTACGTAACAAAAAAAAAATGTATAAAATATAAGCATAACGAACGAGTCATAATTGATTACACTTGCCAGCTTGTTCAAGTGTCTAAGTGACCAACTTCGGAGTAATAGCAGAATGTGGTTCTATATACTTGTTTCCACATATAGTTGACCAAATTAAGAAATTGACGAAGTTAAAGAGGTGGCCAACTTATTTGTTGATTTTTTTTTTTAACATGTCAATGCAACACTTGATTTCGTTACTGTATGTGAAGTTGCTGCAGTTGTCCCTTTCCTATTCCAAAGAAATAACTGAAATGGGCGATTAACTAACCAATCCTTTCAGATCCAGCAACTGTCTACATTTCTTCTGTGGCTATTTTTACGTTACATTATTTCGAACTCCTCGAAGAGTCATACCTTGTTTGAAATCTTCCTATAAATTATTCTAAAAGCAACCCCTAAATCGTACAGCTATGATTGCTTATCAGTTCACACTATAAATTCACATCTGATGAGAGAACCCTTACATCTGTTTAGATAACTCACTCCTAACTCTTCAAAATTTCACCAAAATAATCTCAATCGTCTGTGCATCGTTTGTGCACGAAGTAATTTTAAGGTATTCAAAAGTTAATTTGGGGTCTGTGTAAACGCCAATTGGCGCCAAAATGGTCTCAAGCGTTAGTGCATACAAAATTTTTCGTTTGTGCACAACAGGAAGTATGAGATATTGGGAGATATTGGCGTATTTATTTAGGTGCCAGCCCCGTACCAACGCCTATTGTTGCTGAAATGGTCTCAATCGTTACGCAAAATGTTCGTGTATGCACAACAGAAGTGTGATTTTTGGCTTATCTAGTTTAAGTGCCGTCTTTCATCAACGCCGATTGGAAAAAAAAAAAAAACGGTCTTAATCGTTTAGTGCATCGTTTGTGCATGTTTATGTAACAAAAACATCGTTTGTCAAAAGAAAGTGTAAAAATTTCGCATCTCTCTTTTGGACACCACCACCTTATATCATATACAAAGTGGAACAGGGGATATACTCCATAAAATTTGTCATAATGAAACAAAACTTGAAAAATTCGCTCTACATGAAGTTCTGAAAAATAACACGATTTTTTCAATTTTTCTTTTCCCGTTTGGCGAGAACAAACGGAACACATCCCTTCATGTCATGCCATGAATCTGTTCTTTGTTCTAGCATAGAAGGCCTGAGACGTATGGAATCAGACTTATAGGATGAATAGCTCTTTTGCCTACAACTTAAAACACATAATTATAATACACTTATCTATTGACAGTGGGACAGGGGGCATACCCCATAAAAGTTGTCCAAATAGAACAAAGTTTGCAGAATTTACTCCCCTTGACATCTGAAATATAAAATTGTTTTAAAAATTATTCTTACAATAATTTTAATCTTCAACAGTTACTTAAAGATACATGATTATATCGGGGGTATACTGGGGTGGAGTGTTTTCTGAAGTTCTGAAGAGCTTTATCCTTGGAAAAGATGGATGACATACTTATATATAATATATTATTTTCCTTACTCACATGTATTTTTATTTTTTGTGGTGTAAACCTTTAATAATATTTAAAAAAATATATTTACATTCGAGATCCAATGTGGATAATTTGTAAACTAGTGTACTTTTTCCCTTCTAAATAAGTATACGTATATTTTTCCTTCCTTATTTGGTGGAAGCATGGGAATGTAATGTCATAATTGTTCCAATAGGACAAATTTAATGGTTTATGCCTCCCTATAAGTTTATTTGTTATTATTTAATTGTAGAATGAAAAACTCTGGGTTCTGCAAGTTGATTTCAATCACCCCACTCAGTCTATGTAGACTCAAGAGCTCTCCCCAAATAGGAAGAAAACTTGAAATATTATGTTAATTTTCAAAGCTTCTTGAAGAGCAAATTCTGCAAGTTTTGTTTCATTATGGCAAATTTTATGGGATATGTCCCTGTATGCCTTTGTATATGTAAATAGATACGTTTATTTCTTTGGTTTTTAATCGTGGGCTAAGGAGCTATGGACACTGTAAGTTTGGCTCTAATCATTTCCGTCCTTCTAGCCTAGACCAAAGAGCCGAAAACCTAACCGAAACCATTTTGGGACGAATCGGTGAGTTTGGGAAAGCTAGTTCCCAAATGAAGATACGCCAAAATCTCACACTTCTTTCGTACACAAGCGAGAATGTTTGTGTTCAAACGTGCACAAACGATATACTACCCATTGGGAGCATTTTGGTGCCAATTGGCGTTGTTGGGAGACTTGCGCCTAAATTAGATACGCCAATATCTCACACTCCCTGTTGTGCACAAACGAAAATTTTGCGTGCACAAACGTGAACAAACGATGCATAACGATTGAGATCATTTTGGAGACAATCGGTGGAGATAGAGGAGACCTGCCATTTAGACAAGCACCGCCAAATTATTTTTTGAATACCTTAACATTGCTTTGTGTACAACTTGTGCAGCACAAGCTCGAGTTTTGGATGCACAAAAGTGCACAAACGATTGAAAGTATTTTCGGAAAGTGGAAGATAGAATTTGGAAGAGGGGGGTAGAATGGAGGGTAAACGGACGTGAAATCTTTCAAGCAAGTACTTTTTGTATAGTTTATATTCAAGACTTCACCAAGCCTCAAGGAGTTCAATCTAAAGGAAGGAACTGCCTAGGTTTTTCCAAATCTTATTACAATTATTCTTTATCAATGATTTCAGAAACATATCCGTGTGGAATGGAAATTATTTCCTGTCTACGTTTCCCAAACAAAAGAAATTTGGTGTTGGTTACTTTCTGTTCGATGCTGGTAAGCATTGACGATTTCAGGAGACCCGGAGCTACGAAATTCCCCTCGCAACTCACCAACGTCGGCTACCAGCACTATTTTCGCAGTAAAATCTATCCCCGTGTACTAAATCTCCCCGGAGGAAAACTTCTGAAATCACCACTGCTGGTAAATGGTTGCTGATCTTCCCGCATACATTTACAATTTTGACAAATGGGGGCCATGGTGGCTGACTAGTCAGTAGTGGAACGCTCACCTCTGCCACACTGGGTCCTTGGTTCGATCCCATCTCCTGTCTAGTAGGTTTTGTATTGTACAAACACCATGGATTTTCTCGGGATTCCCCGTTTCCTCCCGCTTTCGTCTTTCCACTATTATCATTCATCTTAACATCACCGTCTCTCCTATCTTAGGTGCCTAAATGTGGAACGTTAAACTAAAAGAAATAAAAGGAAGGGTCACCGCGTTAAAGTTTCTCGCTTAAATTCCTTAAACTAAATCTTATTAAACTACAGTCATTAATTAAACATTCTCCTTTGAAATACGAACAAAATTACAAAATGATTTCAGGAAACTTTACCCAAAGAATAATCCCCAAAAGTAAACTCTTTCTTGAAGATTCTTCCATAATGAAGGGCAATTGACATTTGTATGTTAGGATTAAAATAAAATATCTGTTTCTAAAATATCAAGAAAATCGTATGAGTTGTATTTCAGGAAATTTTCAAAAGAAAAAAGAAAGAAAGAGGAAAGAAATCAAAGAAATAAACTACCCATTGTGGGTATTCTCATGAAAGTAATTTAAGTAACGTATAGGAAAACTAATTAAATATTTGTTAATAAAATATGAAGAAAATCACTTGAGTCTTTTTGAGAAAATTGTCCATAAAAACTCGCCTCTAAGAATAAACTAGTGCTTCTCAATTCTTCCCTAGAGAAATGACGTACACTACACAATGGGGTTGTTGAAGAAATAACTATTTATGAAATATAAACAAAATCGTCAAAACTGTTTTAGAGAAAATAGCATTTTTTTATTTTTACCCTTCAGTAAATTATTATTATTTTTAGGGGTAAAAAGAAAATTCGAAAAATTAACCTGGAGAATCACATTACAAAACTTAAGTTTAGAATTTGGTTCAGATACGTTGAACACTATGGCCTCTAGGCAAATGTACATCAGGACCGAATCGACGGACAGATGTCGATAAATCTCTTTTTCGGTACCTATGAGCTACGAAACGTGTAATTCCTTTGAAATTTCTAAATCAAATTATTTACAATCATCATAGTTTCTTCTCTCCTTTTGTCTCTTGAAAGTTTAAAAGAAAACTGACAAAATATTAGCGAAATCAAAGAATGAACTCTCTATTAATATTTCTTGATGGGCTAAGGGACAGCAATCTTCTGACATTCATCGAGAATTGGTAGAGATCTATGGGCAGAATGTTATGTAACAGAAACAAGTGTATGTGTGGTGCATACGCATTCGTAAGTGATAAGAGGACTCTGACAGACGATAACAGAAATGGTAGACCAGCAACGTCTATCATCAACAGTAATATGTGTGATGTTGATGCGATGATCCATGAAGAAGGGAGACTGAGGTTGCATGACATTATAGGTGCATTGCAAATGTTATATGATTATATGAGAAGTATCGTCCATGACCAACTTGGCTTTACGAAAATGTGTGTAGGCTGGGTGCCAAAACATCTGAGTGAATACCAAAAACACCTTCGAATGGGCATTTCCCTGACCCACCTGACACGATGTGCCAATGGAGGAAATTCAGTTCTTCATCGCATCACAACGGGTGTTGAAAGCACAATAGCCCTATGTAAGCCTGAATCAAAAGGCTAGAGTATGACAAAAATATCTGTCATCACTGCCGGCTGAGAAATTCAAGACCACAACATCTACCAAGAAAAGAATAGTTACCGTGTTTTGGGACCATCAGGGTGTTATTCATGTTGAATTTCTGGCAAAGGGTAGAGCATTACTATGGACATATACTGTCAAACCATGGACAGGCTGAAAGCAGCCATATGTCAGAAACGAAAAGGGACACCACAGGAGGGGAGTGTTGTTGCTGTACGATAATGCACGACCACATTCACCCCAACGGATCGGTACACACGTCATGAATTTCAACTGGGAAATTCTTGATGATCCTCCTTATAACCCTGATTTAGCCCCTACAGATTACCATTTGATTAGACCCCTAAAGAATTATCTCCGTGAGTGACGTTTTGATACACTATAAGAGGCACGACAGGCTTCGATTACCTGGTTTGGGGAACCTAAAGCAACATTTCTTTGAAAAGTCAAGTCAAGTTGAAATTCATATTTGGATTGCAATGGTTCTTATGTCGAATGTTAGTGTGAAACCGTGTGTCAAACAAGATACGTCGACAATTCACCTTACCTTTTCGATACATCTTTGTAAATATATATTTCAGTGTTCTAAATTACTTACCTATGCCATGGCTGAATAGTGTTTGGGCTATTGAAGATTTTTTAAATGTCAATTTTGATTCTCTCCCCTGTACTTTGCTCACAGAAAAAAAAAAAACCTAGATCACTACAATTCTGGAAAACATTATTTTCATTTTGACTATATGGTCATTCATACAGAAAAAGATCCTTCAGCGTTGTAACTCATACGTCGTTTTGAGTTTTGGTTGAACGCAAACATTAGGGATGCGCACCAGACAAGTCGAGACAGAGTTTTCCTGACAAAATTCGAGTCGAGACACGGCTCTTCCAATACAGAAATATACATTTTTCGAGTCGAGACCATTTTTACAACACATTTTCGAGACGAGACAGCCACAAATCTTGTCTCGAGCGCATCCCTAGCAAACATTGCTGTACACCGTCTTTGCATATCATAAGCAGTAGACACAAAGAAAAGGTGAAAAAAAATCATAAACTGTAACTTGCACTCTCCTCCTGATATTTTGATTTGTTTTTTCTGGTACTAATAGAATCATCATTGACACTTGTAGTAGGCCTATTATGGGCTGATATTAAACTTGTAGTTGCATTTTAAGAACAATAAAGTGTAGTTGATACCTTCAACAAGAAGTCGGAAAACGTTAGTCTTAGATTTTAGTAATAGCTGTACAAAGGAAAGGACTCCTGAAATTATACTTGAAATGTTATGTGTAGATAGCCATTTATTCCATAACAATGGGTGAAAACTGAGTCCTTTGAAAACTATCTGGGAAATTGGATGTGATACTTATCTAAGTACTTTTTAGAAAAAAAAATGTCGTATTTTCAATTCCTTGTAAGCTTTCTTCTATTTGTTCGAAATACGTTATATTATGAACATAATATTCAACACTAACAAGGGACATCACCCAATTGTCCGGCTCCGATTTCAATGAAATTTTTCTAGCTGATAGAGGACATATATGTATTATTTGTGATGATAGAAATTTTTGCCATGGTGCATGTTTTCTATTTTTTATAATTTTTAAGAGTTGTGATGTGGTTATTAGAGATTACTACAGAAGTCCCTTACTAACCTTTGTAAACGTGGCGTTAATGAAAGAACAACCATGTAGATAAATATAAGACCTATGGGGAGTTGTATGGTAGGTATGACCTTGACGGTAGCCATCTTGAAATCCGCCATTTTGAATTAATGTCAAGTTTTTTTTAAATAGGAATTGGGTAATATGATACATAATTTCGGGCTAGAATTTAACCAGGAAGACAATGGTGAAGCTAGTTTTGAGATACACCTATTTGGGGAAAAGTTACAGGCATTTAATTGTTCACTTACTACGTGCGAAAGTCCCTTACCTCCGCTTCTAACCCCCGTATTAATGATAATAAGTGGATAAAAGTTTCGGTAATACATATTATACCTAGAGGGAAATGATACAGTAAGGGTATCCTTGATGGCAGCCAACTTGAAATCCGCCATTTTGAATTAAAGTGATGTTTGAAAAATGAAAACCATAGAATGTGGCACCTCAAATTTTCCCAAATTTTCCCCAAAAGCCAATGGTATGCTTATTTTTGTTCTATAATTAACCAGTGTGAATTTAGGACTGCTTCTAATGAGCACCAAACGTCCATTATTCGATCTTTCAATTTGGCAACACTCCTAATTTTCACCGCATGTTTTAAGATTCCAACTGGCACTTTGCAGTTGTTGCCATGGCTCGTGTTTTCTAAATTTATTACATTTTTTTAAGAGTTGCGATTTGTCAGTTCATGAATAATGTTGGGATAAGCATCCAGCAATCTTTCTGAATTTTGAAGACTTGCCATGTAATTATTTATTTCCTATACCTGCCCTTCAAAAACTCGTTTACTGACATGAATCATCGCACAACGAATCAACTCCAACTTTGCATTTAGGTAATACTGAAGACCTAGCTTGTGTAGTAGATGAGACCGAAAAATAAAATGAAAATTCACTTCAAAAAAGGAAAACGAAATATGATTGTTGTGTAAATCAAGGGTCTTTTGTTTTGTTTTGTATTTATTTCTTTATTGTATATTTATTTATTTATTTATTTTCTATGGCAATGTTTTAGCTAGTCAGACAAAAAAGTCATTCGTTTTCTAGAGATTGTTGTCGATGATTCATGATTGTAAAATTTATAATCAGAATTGATCGGGCACTCAATTAAGTTACACCTCTTTACAAGCAAGTTACCTGTTTTCATATTATGTTAATGGTACCGGTACAAACAATGTTGTGGGAATAGTCATATAATGCCTCTTTGATATTTTCTAGCATTGCTGCTGTTTCTTAAATGTTGTATTTATTAAAAATATTTTATTGTTTGTCGTTTGCGCAACATGTAGGCTACATTTCCTAATAATTTTGTGTTCGTATAACACCCATTTGTTATAATTTCATTTGTATTTCTTTACGTCACATAGGTCCATAGGTTCTTCATGTATTCTCGTTTAAAATAGATAATTGCATTGCAAGTCTTCAAAATTCAGAAAGGTTGCTGGATGCTTATCTCAACACTATTCACGAACTGACAAATCGCAACTCTTAAAAAATGTAATAAATTTAGAAAATATGAACCATGGCAACAATTGCAGAGTGCCAGTTGGAATCTTAAAACATGCGGTGAAAATTAGGACTATTGCCAATTTGAAAGATCGAATAATGGACGTTTGGTATACATTAGAAGCAGTCCTAAATTCACACCGGTTAATTGTAGAACAAAAATAAGCATACCATTGGCTTTTGGGGAAAATTTTCTATTAAAATGAAGTGTCACATCCTATGGTTTTCATTTTGCAAACATCGCTTTAATTCAAAATGGCGGATTTCAAGTTGGCTGCCGTCAAGGATATCCTTACCGTATCACTTCCCTCTAGGTATAATATGTATTACCGAAGCTTTTATCCACTTATCATTAATACGGGGGTTAGAAGCGGAGGTAAGGGGCTTTCGCACGTAGTAAGTGAACAATTAAATGCCTGTAACTTTTCCCCAAATAGGTGTATCTCAAAACTAGCTTCACCATTGTCTTCCTGGTTAAATTCTAGCCCGAAATTATGTATCATGTTACCCTATTTCTATTTAAAAAACTTGACCTTAATTCAAAATGACGGATTTCAATTTGAATACCGTCAAGGTCATACCTACCACACAACTCCCCATAGGCCTTATATGTATCTACATGGTTGTTCTTTCATTAACGCTCCGTTTACAAAGGGACTTCTGCAGTAATCTCTAATAACCACATCACAACTCTTAAAAATAAAAAAAAAAAAAAAATAGAAAACATGCACCATGGCTAAATTTCTATCATCACAAATAATACATATATGTCCTCTATCAGCTAGAAAAATTTCATTGAAATCGGAGCCGGACAATTGGGTGATGTCCCTTGTAAGAAACTTTGGATGTAGATTGCCTCGTCCGTCTCACTTGCGTTATTAGATGCCTCCAAAAGTTTGATGTTTGAAATATTCTTGCATGCTTAGTTTGATAAACTGAATGATAAGTGTGGTATTATAAGTTTTCGTTTAATATGCACATTTGAAAGATGTAATAATCTGAAGTAGTGCATTTTTTCTTTAAAAAAACTACAGGTTTATATTAAGCTGGGTATACTACCAATATGGTGGTAATGCAAAGTAAGTCAAACAACGTACCCTGATCGATAGCGTACAAAATTGCGCATTTCAGCATAGAATTGTTTATTGTCCGAATAATTATTCGAATAAAGTGTACGAAGAATTATTCAAAACAAATATATTTTTCGAATATATGATTATTCAAATTTTATTAGTGTGCTCGTAAATACACCATATACAGGGTGTCTCAAAAATCCCTTGACATACCATAACTGTTATTATCAGAGTTACAATAAAATGTATGAGGGGAAACCGTCACTAAATATAATGTTTTCAATTAAAATGAAGGATTTTTTTTTTAATTGGACGAGTCGTTTGGGTTGTACACTCTTTATGCGCACAACTTTAAATGAAAAATGTAACGTTGCCATTTACCTGAGGCTGAGGGATAGAAGGACGAAACGGAAGGTGAACAAATTTTTTAAGAACATGGTAAATGGGGGCATGTTTTAAACAGGGACTGGCTATCGGCATGTCAGCATAACAGACAGTAACTTCATTCATTTATGTTCTGTACCCAGGAAAATGGTAACGTTGCATTTTCATTTAACATTGGGCGCATAAAGAGTGTACAGCCCGAACTGCTAGTCCGATTTTTTTAATCCTTCATTTTAGATTGAAAAGATCATATTGGAGATGGTTACCGCTCTTACGTTTTGTTGTAACTCTAATAATAAGAGTTACCATTTGTAGGGGACTTTTGGGACACCCTGTATATACGTATATAGCACGGGTTGTGTATATCCGTATCGTATATAAAATAAGGTTACTTGTTTATTTCCATTGAATTCTGGCTCTACTTGTATTGCAAAGAAATACTTTTTCATAATAACTTCTTTCTCCTTTTCTTTTCTTTTCTTTTTCTTTTTACTCATCATTTAAACTTAATCTATTTGGATTACTTTCGAAAGCAAATGTTTATATTCCATGATCTAATTTAATGTATTCATTTCTTCACCATATTCGCAAAAAGTTAACTGTACGAGACAGAAACAGGAATATTACGCAAAAGCGATATAAAATTATTTCGAAATGAGGATATTAAGGGGAAAACAGAAAAGCAACACTTCTTAAGCAGAAAGCCGATAAGAAAGTGGTAAGGAACTAGTTAAAGGAATACTTGTTCTTGTCCCAGGGAAGAAACTGACATGATAGAGAGTATGGTGAAAGATGTAGAGAGAGGGCAAAAGACTATATTTGATGAACAGTAATGTTGCCCATGAAATGAGAGATAATATTTTCTCATCTCATCTCGTCTCGTCTCGTCTCGGTAATTTTGTAAAGTCTCGCCTCCTCTCGATTCTAGAATATTTTCGTCATCTTGTTTTGTATTTATATATATAATTTCTTTCTTTTTCTCTTAATTTCATCTAGAAGTTATCCAAATCCTTCCTAGTCACGAGAGGTCTACGAAGGGTGAGATATAACAACATGTAAACCTTGTTTATAACTGGAGTATATTTGTATAATGACTTGCACATGAGAAATGAATGAAATGGTGGAATGAAGAAAGTGGGAGGAAACGGGAGAACCTCGAGAAAACCCACGCACACGGTGTTTGTCTACCACAAAGCTCAATTAGCGCAAGCTGGGATCGAACCAAGGTCCCCACGCACCAGAGGTGAACGCTCTACCACTGAGCCACTGCGGCCCCTTGTACTATGAATCATGTAATAGTAAAACAATGCTTGAGATCTAAGACTTGGGTGAACTAGTGTTGTCCACGAGACTAGAGAAATTTTCTAGTCTCGTCTCGAATTTAAAAAGATATTTCTTATCTCGTTTTTGAAAAAAAAATTGAGACGACACGAGAAATTTCTAATTTCGTCGGCAACACTAATTATAAACAGACGCCAACAAGTTCAGATGAACAGTATTGCCGAAGGAATGAAGTGAACGTTAAGGGAACTGTTCCCGGTATGGTCACTCTGCCTGACGAGCAAGGGTAGTGATTGCTCCAAGCCCCAAGCATAGGTATAATAAACGAGTTTTGCCTTTCAGGAAAAGATAGAAGTGTACAATTTCTAATTCATTCTTGGGACTCAAAATATATATAGAGAGAAATGACGAATCAACATTTTGTAAGACTTATTTTTTTTCTTACGGTTGTATACTATCATGTCGTGAAGTGTGTGCTCTCGTATTGGAATACTATCATTGATGCAAAAAAAAAGAAAAAAGAAAAAAGAAAAAAGAAAAAAAAGAAAAAAGAAAGAAAAAGAAAAAAATCAAAGTTTGCACAAAATAATTTATTAGTGCTGGATATGGAATACTCATTTACATTGTTGGCCTCGCAACTAACTTTTGCCCCAGACCCTGCAACTCTGCAAATTGAAAGGAAGATCCTAGTTCATGGTATGACCATTTTATTGTAGGTGAAGTTTCGGGCTGTTCCGTAACAGTTCACTTAACATTGCATTGTTTCAATGGAAGAAAGAAGTTAAAACAGAAAAAATTGAAGACAAACGCTCAAAGTTTGTACTGATGTGCATATTAAGATTGTATAAATTTTAGGTAAGTATGGATTCTTGATCATCTAATTTTTACCGTAAGCCGAAAACCATTAACGATAGGCGAAGCAAATAATTATTATTATGGGAAATAGTCAATCTCAAAAAATTTCCCATTGGTGATTTAGTGCATCAAACAAGTTCTATAAAATTAGCCGATGTATTAGTTTTAACAAATCGAAACTTGTACTTAAACTTTTTGTATCGCAAACAGTAGATTTACCCTATTTCATAAAATTGCTACATCTCGCAAGTGAGATTTCACAAAGTTTGGATTTTCCGAAATTGAATTCTTACTATACGTCTTTCTTAAATGTTAGGACCTGAATGATTTTTCACGAAGTCCACGACTTTAAGTCTTCCTCATCCAAAAAGGGTTTTCTTTAATTGTATTAAAATAGTACCTTGTCCAAAATAAAACTGAAGCCTTTTCGAAATGAGTTCTTCCACACTAGTGATGAGCAAATGCAAGACCAAGACCCAGACCCGGGTGGTCTTGGTCTTGGTCTTGGTCTTGCACATGCGGTCTTGGTCTTGGTCTTGCACTGGAACCCTCGGTCTTGGTCTTGGTCTTGGTCTTGGTCTTGCACACCCAGTCTTGGTCTTGCTTGCAAGAGTCTTGCAAGTTTTGCTTTTAAGAAATCTGTGATTTTCATAAGTAAATTTTACTCTCGACATAAGGGATAATAAATCCTACATTGCGTCAATAGTGAGGGAAATACAATGTATGTTTTTAAATGTAATATATTTTACCTTCGTGTAAGTGTGATGATACTGTACAACATAGGCGATGACTTTTTTTTTTTTTTTTCAATGGGTGATCACGCTTCACTACTTACAAGATAAATCACAATATTTCGTAATATTTTTATATGTTTTATATAACAGCTCCAATACTCCATTGGTTCCCAAACTGGGGAGGCTACCCCTGACAGTGAGACGCATGAAAGAAGACCAAGACGGCACAGATTACTGAAATACCATAAATTGCAAAATTATTTTTACACTCTAAAGGCGTCAGATTTGTTTCTTTCCAACCACGATTAGCTCATCTTTGTATTGAACAAACTCCCAATTAAATATTGAAATTTTGTTTTACTGATTCTAATATGTACTGTATGGGGCAGAAACAAGGACATTACGCAAAAACGATGAAACAATTAGACTTTCGAAATGTGGACATGGAGAAAAAAGGAGAGAATCAGCTGGGTTGAACGGAAAACGAATGCGAAGATTTTAGAAATAGTAGCAGTAGGGGAGAAAAGAAGAATTTTAGATGTAATGAAGAGGAGCACATTGGCTGAGAAGGAACTGTATTACGAGGGACGTGCTAGAGGGAGGAGGCGAAGGAGATTGTAGTTGAAGAAAGATATTAAGACAGAAAACTGCTACGTTAAGACGAAGAGACTAGCTGAGGACCACAGTCATCGAAGCTTCTCAGCTGCAGCAAGTGACCTACCAACAATGGGAGAATAGCTATTATTATGACGATGATGATATGTTTTGCAATATTGACCAAAAAAGAGAGAAAAAATTAAAATAATAATAATTAAACCTCTTAATATTTTAGAATATGAAATGAAATTAAATTTGTGAGTTTTACGTCCCACGATTATGCCGGCTACGCTAAAGGAGACGGTGATGAAGAAAAATGAATGAAAATGGTGGAAAGAAGAAAGCGGGAGGAAACGGGAGAACCCCGAGAAACCCACGCATACGGTGTTTGCCCACCACAAAATTCACTTGGCGGGGGCTGGATCGAACGCGGGACCCCAAACACCAGAGCTGAACGCTCTACCACTGAGACACCACGGCCCAATATTTTAGAATAATTTGGGTGAAAACTGAAAACGACTCAACTGTCTATGTCTTGTGTAAACTCAATTTATATAAATACTTTTGACCTACATTAGAAATACATAATAACGGCATCAAACTTCAAGTTATTTGAAATAAGTACGAAATCACTCTCAGTTGTGAATAGAGATTATTTATTGTTGTATAATGTTATATCGTTTAATCCTAGATATGCCGTATACCTAAGGGAGCTATAAGTTATATTGATAAACAATTATCCTACGTATAAGCATCCACCTATGAAATCAAACTTGCGGTCACATGCGCTAAGTTTTTGTCAATGTCATGAAAATGTTATTTCAATATCAATTTTATAAGTACACATTAAAAATTTCCAACGGATGCTTGAACCTCAGAGCCAAGGCCATGCCCATGTAGTCGGTCCCTATGGTGTACGGAATTGCCGATGTTCAATACTACATTTCTTTAGTTTTGGAAGAAGAACACCACTAATATGTTTTGAAGTGAAATGAAATATCTACTTTAACGTACCACGATTATTACACTGTGGCTAAGGGAAACAGTGATGATGAGAAATGGTGGAATGAAGAAAGTACGAGGAAACGGGAAAACCCACGCACAGGGTGTTTGTTCACCAAAGAAGCTCACATAGCGCAAGCTGCGATCGAACCAGAGCCCTATGTACCAGAGGCGCACGCTCTGCCACTGAGCTACCGTGTCCATAACATGCTCTAGTTTATTTTTGCTTATCCACTTCTTATGGACACAACTATTCTTCGTATGATTTCCCAAAATCATGGACCGTCGTGAATGATCAAATGATGACCAAAGTAAATCAGACACTGAAGTTATTATAGCTTGTAACAATTCATAGAATTATGCTGTCGGTCGTCTCGTGAACAACCGATTCAAAAAACGACATACTGTAGCTATATGTTACAGGAGCAGATCGACTCACATGGATTGCATAAACTACTGGGAACACATTCACTCCGGCGGTATTTTTACTGGAGCCAAGAAGTTCACGTGAAAGATGTAATGATTTTTCGCCTTCCTTTTTACATTCTATAAAAAATCAAGTAGTACCATACTTGTGCAAGACTCTTGCGCAAGAGTCTTGGTCTTGGTCTTGGTCTTGCAGGTATGGTCTTGGTCTTGGTCTTGGTCTTGCACCTCTTGGTCTTGGTCTTGGTCTTGCATCGGGATTCCTGGTCTTGGTCTTGGTCTTGGTCTTGGTCTTGCATGCAAGACTCTTGCAAAAACTGCAAGACCAAGACTCTTGCGCTCATCACTATTCCACACATGCCCCTAAAATGACATCAATGTCACAACCTAGTTAAAAACACTTTCTCTCACTCGAAAATAGGATCTCATCAAAGTTCAAAAGTGTAATTTGAAATTTGAGCAGTTTCCAAGATAAATTTAGACAGTTTATTTTCCTTCTACCGACGCCTCTGAATGTCTTTCCAAACTTGTCTAAATCGATTTCTCGTACCCAAAAGCAGTTTTTCATCAAATGTCATGAAAATCGTTGGAACGGATTTCAAGATAAAATATAAAACCATTCAATCAAGAATTGCTCATTTAGGAGATATGCAATAATAATAGGGCCTTCTCTTTCCTCCAAATGGAATAACATAATTGTAAGTAGAAATGATAATAAATTTTAAAATTAGAATTATTCCTAATAATGCTTACCTCTTAAGATTTAGGGTCACAAATAGAATAGATCACAAGTCGATTCATCGAAAAAAAGGAACACCAAAATCAATTTTTTCTTCTCATTTTTCATTTAGGTCTACATATAACAGCACCAATTTCCACTGCTGCCAACATCGTGTAACACGAATGGATTAAGTATATTACAGATGTTCCGATAATAACAAAAGGACGACGTCATTGCAGGTGGCTGGTGGCTCTACAAACATATGTATTCAATATAGTATGTATCTCTATAAACACACGCACACAATTCCCTCCAAATCCAGGTTCTACCATACACGTTTTGTCTTTTCTACGTATTCAATCATTACTAAGCTAACACTACATATGTGATAAACCAGAGAGTTGTTATGAGATAATAAGGTGACACGCTTTTGTTTCACGAAGAAAAGAAAAAAACAGGTATTGCGAGCAAGTTACTGAAAATTTCTCGACGTTTTAAAAACTATGTTTTATCATGAAAACAGTACAGCGAGCGCCTCCCGTAGCAACAAAGGGAAACTGATCTGGATTGAGTTTTCCACGTATTTATCGCGCAGCGGAAATAGTTTGAACATGACAGGATGCAGAGAAAACCTATTGAAAGACAGGATATGTTGTCATTCAATCATATGTGGTTGAAAAAATACTTCATGTCTTCTAAAAGGTTTATATACTACGTGTGTTTAAGGTCGCGTAGAAAATATTTAATCTATTTCCAGTCAATATGTTCGTTTAAATAAGTTTCAGGTATTTTTCAGAGATATCACGGGAACCTGCAGTAGTGTCAATAGGGGCCAATCCCGTCTCTCACGTGTTTGCTGTATTTTAAACAATAGTTGTAACTTTTCATAGAACATATACAGCAGCGGATCCAAAAGGCCCGCCTCCCACCAAAGAAAAATTATTATTATTATTATTATTATTATTATTATTATTATTATTATTATTATTATTATTATTATTCAATACATTAAACAAAGAATCTACTCTCAGTTTATTGTTACTACAAACTAGCAAGTATTATAACAGATATTTTGCGCCCCCTCCAACCATTTCACCCTTTAACCCAAGAGTGAATGAATATATATATATATATATTCATTCACTCTTGCGTTATATATATATATATATTCCAAGGTCGAAGATATAATTAGTGCAAAAAATTATTAAAAGTGTTGTCATGATGCGTTCTGTTATATTCGGCACAAACGCGGATGAGCATAAACCCTTTCACACTAGCCAAGCAAATATTTAAAAAAAAAAAAAAAGAAGAAGAAGAAAAGAAAAGAGAAAAACACGCACAAGGGCATGCGACTTCGAATTGAACTATACAGAGGTTTTATGTAAGATACAAAATGGAATTTACAATACAGTAAACTATGAATTAACATGCAATTTTCTCCAGTAGCTCCTTTCAAAATTTCTGGCTCCGCTACTGTCTCAGGAAGGACACACAACATAAGACACTCTCTGTATTCAGATGAAAAATTTCATGCTTGTCCTGCTCTTTTTACATATAGAACAGAAGTTATACTTTATTCCCTGAAGTTATATAAAAATACAACTTATTTTCACTCCATTTCTTGCATAGTGTTCTCCAACTGTGTTTCCTTTCACAGTACAACGAAACTAGGCACATCTATTAACATAAACACACTGCTGAACAAGACTGCACTTATTTAATATAAAAACATATTTACACGTGACGTTTCGATCTTCTAGCCAAGATCCTCATCAGATGTACACTGAGTGATACAACTAACTAACTAACTAATTAATAACTTGACTCTGCGGTAGGCAGAGATGGGCTTCTAGCAAAGTGCTATTTTGCCCAGAGCAATGTAGGATTTGAGTGGCAAGGGGTTCCCAACAAGTCGCTGTGATTGTGACTATGTATATAGTGTGTAATGCCGAAGTTGTGCGTTGCCGAAATGATAGTAATTTTGCTAGGTCTGTGGCTCTGTTTATATGGCTCATGGTTGGAATGTGTTATTGTCGTTGTTTGTGTGTGATTTTATTTGTTGTAATTAAGTTCGTATGGGTTTGGGTGTTTTTGGCGCATGATATTTATAAGTAGGGTTGGTTTTAGTTGGATTGGTTGATGGTGGAGTGGGAACGTGCTTAGGTAGGGATTTTAAATGGATTATTTGGCTTTTTTTATTACATTGCTAGGAGAAAGTGCAAGGTGGTTAAAGGAGGATCTGTGGGAGTTTTATCTTCATTCGTGAAGTTATCGTTGAAGAACCTTCACATGAACGGGCCAATGAGAGAGCAGATAGGGAGATGAATTGTGTATATATACTTGAGTAGTTTTTTGTATCACTCGTTTTTTTACGAGTGATACAAAAAACTACTCAAGTATATATACACAATTCATCTCCCTATCTGCTCTCCCATTGGCCCGTTCAAACAGCCAATCAGAAGCGTGGAAATCTATCTGAACTGACCAATGAGAAAACATAACATTCTACCAGAAAGAAACAACAAGGAGCAAACAACCATTGAATACATTAATTCACATACATTTTTCTGTATTTATCAATATTATTCTTCTATTCTTTATTAATACTGATACCTTTGGTCCAATTCATTAAGTTTACATTCCCTTCCTTTTCTATCCACCAAGCCTCTTTCCATTTTCTCGGCCACAACCTTTTTTCCCTTTCCAGCATAATAACTTCTTCCCAGTTCACATCATGTCCTTTTTCTTTTACGTGTTTAAAGATTGCGTTAGTTTCTCTGCCCTATTTCACATCACTTTTATGTTGTTTAATTCTTTCTTTCAATAATTTTCCTGTCTCCCCAATATATTTCATATCACAATCCTTACAATTTATACAATATATGACACCTTTCTGATCTCTTTTTTCTTTTTCCTCCCTTTGCTTTTGTCCATGTCCAACAACGTTCTGCTACCTTTTCTATACACATTGACCCCTTTCTTTCTTAACATCTTTTTTAAAATCTCGGTATCTTCTCCTAGCCCTACAATGCCTTTCCATACCCCCTCATATTCCTCCTCCCTTTTACCTTTTCCAGACACCACAGATGCTTTAACGATATCCCTTTTACTATAACCATTCTCATACAGCTGTTCTTTAAAGATTTCCACATTCTTTTCTACATTCTTCTTCCAAATTTTGGTAATTCTTTCTAACATATTTCTTATGAAATTAACTTTTGTGCTTCTATCTACATTACTTTTCTTATTAAATAAATGACAGCATTACATTCTTTTTGATACCATTGAGTCTTAATGCTCTTCCCTTCCTTACTCATTAAAATGTCAAGATAACATAATGCACCCCCTGCTCTGTCTCTAGTTCTAATTCTATTCCTTTCTTCTTATCTTCAATTCTACGAACGAACTCTATCAACTCTTCTTTTGATTCTTCCCATATCCCAAAACAACCAAATTTGCGAAGCTAAACGACTTCAATTGCTCTGAAGATTTTCAGTTTTCGTTGGCATCCATTTACGGACTGTCCTCTCAAGTTTATCTTACAAGAGCTCGATGGGCAATAAATCTGGTGACGGTGGCGACTATGTTTGTTGGTAAGTTAAGCATCTTATTTGCATTGCAGATAATTACTACATTGCTTAGAAGAATGTTTTAGATGGTAATCCAGTTGTAGTATAAAATCCGCGTTCCTCGTGAAATTCCATGCCTCACTTAAACGTTGTGAATCACGTTTTAGTCCATTATTCCATTAATTTCAACTTAAAAAAATATCAACTTAATAGTCTGTAAAGCACCGCCAAACAGTGATGCTACCTTCTCCGTGACTTGCTGCAGGTATTACACGGTCGAGATGAAAGCGTTCTTCGGAGCGACCACGCAGAAACTTCTAGTATTGGAAGGCGAGAAGTTGGAGTTTAGATTCGTCGTTCTAGAGTGCCCATTTCGGTTGTTCATCATTCCAGTCTTTATTTTATTTTAAATATTTTTGCCCAGGAATATATGCCCTTTTAGTAATGTTTCCTGCTTGAAGGAATGGTTTCTTTACCGTAATCCTACCCCCAAGACAATAGATTTGAAGATGCTGGGTCATCGTCTTATTTGATACCAAATGGAAATGTCTCTTTCATAATTCTATTGGTTTTTCCGAAGCGGTTAACGTTTATTCTGTGTGCTTGTTTTTCCATTGAATTTGTCTTTAAGAGAAGTTATTTTTAAATGATTTGTGCGTTTTCATTTAATATTCACATCATTTTGTGACAATCTTTCAAGAGTCCGACGCACTACTCCGCCAGATCACTGAGCGATTTTTCCCAGAGAATGACTATCTTTTGTCAAGATAACCACTTGAACAGGTGCTTCGACTGTTAGTAGTTAACAATTTCTCTTTCACATTTTATAATATTTACACGTTTTTCACATTATTCAACTGGTACACGCGATTGAAAATGGTAAGATCCATGTCACAGATTTGCATCCAATTTTACCCATATTACGACACGATTGAATAGCGCATACGCAGCTGTTCGTTGAAGTAAAGACACAACTACCAACAAAGGTTCATACGCATACCACTAGGTATCGTTAAAACGATGCATTATTAAACAAAACGTGACGTTAGTTATCTGTTTAACAATCAACTTTTCTCAATACATTTGTCTCGATGTTAACAAGATCTTGATTTTCGTACCCTTATATGAACAACGTTATCTGTTTTCAGAAACAAGTCCAATAAACATGGTTTTGTGTGGTCACAGTGTCTTTTATTTGGAAAATTCTGAAAAATCAATAGTATGCTCACCAAGGAAGGGTCCGAATGGGGCACTCGAGTTGCCAAACGACATGTATCAGATATGAAAGAGAGTGTGAAACTATGTACATGTGCAAATTTATAGCGACTGAGGGAAACATAGAAAAGCAGGAGAACCGGAAGAAATATGGCCTACCGTAGGGCCTAGCAACACAAAAAGCTAAGGAATCACTCGTTCTACGCGTGAATGGCAACAGAAATGAAGATCAAATGTTTAGTAGTAGATGCATGATAAGATCTGCTATATCTGTAATTAACATCATGGCTGCCACATTGAGTGGCCATCTTGAATTCGGATTCACAATGTAAAAGAGAAAGTGGGTCATGTGGCATATGAAATATCACTGAAATTTTACCAGGAATTCATTGGTATTAACCATTTTGTAGTAACTTTATCGTGAGTTGAGAAGTAACATGCAAGAAAGTCGTGAGAGGATATTCGAACAAACTGCGGAATAACCTGTCAGAATAATGTTGACCCATAATGCACATCTAGGAAAAGAATTACAAAGAGTGTTTGCACATGCGAAGAGCTGGTAATATTGCAGTGTTAAAAATTCATAGTTGTCACGTTAAAATAACCGACACAATGGAGGGCTGGGAATTTCAGGTACAATTACAACATGGTTCTTCTCAAAGAAAATAACATATATCATCACATAAGCAAGTATACTGATAAAGGTACATATCAATCTATGAATGACATTTGATTTGAAGAATATCTATAGGAGTGTGATGAAAACACAAGAGCTGTTCTCACCTGACACGCTATCATCTATCTCTAATGTTTGATATTCTTCGACCACTGTATCAATATTCACCAAAAACTACATATCTAATCTTCTGCACAGGGATTATTGTCACACGTCCCAAACTCAAGCACTAATAATGACACAACTACCTGGAGATTCTTATTCATGCCTACAAGAAGAAATAATTTTTCCATATGATGAATTAGAATATACCTTGTTATTTTCAAGCACTTTCTCAACAGTGGCTCGGCGACCAAGGGCACATTAACCTTTCTACCAACTACTCTATCTTACTTAACTACTTCACTGGTAACGCAGATACTAGCTAATGAGCTTTCTCGCGTTATTTTCTGTCTGCAAACTGGACACGCAGTAGGTGGCACGGACTCACCTTTGGTCTCTTCTTTCTCTGTCGTCAATGACTATCTTTCCCTTACCCGCAACTATTTTGCATGTAAACACACTTTTCCTTTGGTCTGTATACAAACGAGGGTTCGTCAAGCTCTAACATTTGCGCCATACTAGTGAGTCTATATTACAAAGTTTATATGCGTCCTTCTTGCATGTTACTTCTCAACTGACAACAGTTGCTACAGAATGATGAATACTAATGTATTCCTGGGAAAATTTCAGAGATACCACATGATCCACTTTATCTTTTATACTGTGAATCCAAATTCAAGATGGCCACTTTAAATATAACAAGTGATTCCTTAGCTTACTGTGTTCTTCGCTTACGGTTGGCCATATTTCTTCCGGCTCTCCTGCTTTTCCATGTTGCCCTCAGCCACTATAAATTTGCACATGTACATAGTTTCACATCCTTTTTCATATCTGATACATGTCGTTTGGCAACTCGAGTGCCCCATTCGGACCCTTCCCTGGTCAGACTTTTGACAATGACTGTATATATGTCTTTATATTGGAAAAAAAATTTAAAAAACTAATTTTTTCCCAGATCTGTCTCCCTGTTCTATAAAGTTTTGTATTCGCCCCTGTTATATCATCTGGTTGAATATAATCGGAAAATTTACATTACTAACAAAGAATGTACCGGTATATGAAGAAAATACTGTATATGTAAACATTTTTAAAATTGCAAAGAATCATTGGTAGGGTCCTAGACGTCCTGGTTTAACGGAAACAGTTCCTGATTTACATAATCTGTCTCTTCGAAAGTTGTTGAAAACTCCAATTGTCCCAGTTTTTCTCCAACACATAAGTTAATATCATTTGTGTGATATTTAAAAATCCCATTTTTATTAATCATCGATACTCAAGTAATAGGAATAATCTATTTTCTGTCACTCCCTATAGATAACTGTTCCCTATTACTTAATTAATTCCGATATTTTAGCAAACAAATAAGTGAATTATATGACTATAATATAATTTTTTATAAGGTGTCCCGGGTTTTAATGTAAGTTTTAAAAAGGTCCCGGTTTTGTAGTCTTAAAATCTACGAGTTCTATATATTAGATGATTCAAAAGTTCCTTTCTCCCACTCCTGATTAATGTGCAGAACCTCTATATATTTATCGAAATTTTCGAATATCGATATCGAAAAATTTTCGATTTCGATATTTTGTCGATTTTTCGACATTTTTTTTTTCATATTTTCCATCTAATACAGTATATAAAAATGGAAGTGATCTTGTGTAGGATTGTATCACGCGAAACCGGCTGAACTGTTTGAAATAACCTTTGGAATTATCAACTACCTCGAAGTGGGGTTTTTATTGTGTTGGTTTGATTAAAATGTGTATACTCAAGCGAATATACGGTTTTCAAAATATATGCAAAAAATACAGTATCTCTTGATCCCTTCAAGTTAGGACAATCAAATTCGGTATATAGACTCCTTATTAGAAAAATATATGGATTCCTGTCCCAACGTTTTTGAAAATTATCGTATTATTAATGCGAAGGAAGTGAACATATTCTATATCTTTTCGCTACACTGAAAGCGACGTTATCTCTTGTTTGTGATGTTCTTTTGGGAATTGAAATGAATTATGGAACATGGCAGGCCTACCTTCCCCTAGCTGGGTTTTATCGTGTCGCTTTGGTTAAAGGAAGTATTCTATGGAAAGTAGGGGGTTTAAAATTTATGCCAAAGAATAGTAACCAATGAGTTTTTTATCATTATACTTTCATTGAAGTGTGTATTCTATGGGAAAAGGGGTTCAAATATTTTCCATAAACTTCTTCTTCCCATGCGAAGAACGGTCTTTTCAGCTAGTATTCTTTTAAAATTTGTAGTTGTTTGACCATGCCCTATACAAGATTTAATAGCTCAATTTTTCGATGATGCTATAATTTAAGAGCATTTTTTTGCTAGCTCCCTGGGCCCTGATTGGACGCCCACTCCGAGGACCATCTTGGACATTGAAATTTGCAGGATAAAAATGATTGAACCATCTTTCTATTGTTTCATTTAGTAACATATCTTACTCATAAACAACACAACAACTCACAGTGAGCTGTTTCAAGGACCAATGCAGCTTTTGAGCTTTTATCGAAATAAAAATAAAAAATGTAGCGCAGCTTTACGGAAAGTTTACCAATATCCACTTCGCAAAACCTTACATCTGATTATAATAATTCCTACACGTTTTGCACATCAACTAGCTTCAACCCGCCAGTTGCCAAATGACGTTAGACCTGAGCCGCTACGACTCATGTCCTGAGATTTTGGGTCACTGACGTCTTACGAAAAAGGCTTAATACGTTTTAGACTACCTAACATTTCTTATGTTACGAACTGTACAAAAATCATCTATACAACATATTCTCGCATCCATAAATGGACCAATCTAAGTTAAAAAGAATTAGAAAGTTCGCACCATGAATATAAACGCAGAGTAATTCGTGTCAAACTTGGAGGACGCACAAATAATGTTAAATGGGATTATTTTTCCTTATAAACCAATATCTGCTGACTCCTTATTGTGACGCTACAAACCCTAGAAGTTACAAGGAGACAACGAACATGTTTTACTAATATTCAAGCAAAGCTCCTGGTGTGTCCGGCAACCCGCAATACGTAGGACTTCTACTGGTTGCCTGACATAAGGACAAGGCACTGGTAGAAACTAACATTGGTTGGTCCCCATAGCAGTATCACGTTGTCGTTATGTGCGTATATACCTAGGTATACTGAGTGAGTGTTAGGAGAACATCTCTTTTTTCGTTCTCGAAATACGAAGCGTTATAGACACCAAAGCGTTATATGAGTATATTACCAAAACGTAGAGAAAAAATGAATGTGATTTATATATATATATGGAGCCGCTAAAAATCATAAGCACGATAAACAAACATTATTCCCAAAACTTTAGCGCCCAGAATTAATGTAATGAATGTTTATTCAGATGTGTTTTGTTCTTTCCGTACGGTCATAAAAATGCATAAAACAAAAGATAATTTATCTTGTACAGAGTACAGTTCAGTTACCCTCTTTGTTTATCTTCCAACTTCCTCACCGCAAAAAAGAATAACTGCGTGCAAATACTTTCAACCAAATAAACTGAACAAAGAATACTTTTAAATTATGCTAGCATATAGTGAGGATAAATGTAATACTGGTATTTTATTAATAAAGACGGTGTTATATGAATAAATATTTCATACTAATTCTATTGTACAGATGGCATAATCTATTTCTTTCTGAAGAGCCTACAAAGTGTAATTTAATTTGGTAAGTTTACTTCTGACCATGTTTCCAAGGAATGTCTGTTACAATTTTGTTCATATTACATAAATTACAACTTTAATGATTACTCTAAAGGATGTGCATGGTATATGTTTTGTGGTTTAATTTAACAGATTGGAACAAGAGAGATCTATTTTTTTAAAATTTTATTTACTTATTTATTTAGAACTCTGAAAGACAATTTAGCATTTCTTTGTTATTAAGAGTGTACGTACGATTTGTCTTAAAAGATAGGTAGGTGGTCATTTTTTAAACAATACTGCACTGTAGATTGTTGATTATACTATATTCCTAGATTTTGCTGTTTTAAATAATAACTGAACGAACCACTTCTCTGTGCAAGATCTGAAATTCAATTATTTCAGTCTTCAGAATTCTAATAATATTTTCTAATTGATGCTCATATATGTTTAATTGGAGACGTACGCAGAGTGTGTGCCCTGGGGATCCGAATCCTCCCCCAAAATTGAAAATGTGACCCTTTTTTTTAAAAAAAAAAAAAAAGTTAATTTCGAGAAAGTGTTTATATAAGCATCATATCGAATTACGTACATGGTTTTCAACAGACAATCTAGACGTGAAGATTATAATGCCATTTACAGTAATTTGATATATCAAACCATTTGGTAGATATGAAAAAAATGTAAAATTTGATATGTTGCTTAAAATGACGTGTTTGTAGATAATTTTAAAATCAATTTTTGATTGACTTTGCTTCTAGAATATTATAACTAGGGCCCGGATAATTATGTACTAAAAACAATGAAAATATGTACATATATATGTACATAAAATCTCAATAATATGTAATAAAACCCTTCCAAAAGAGCAAAATATGTAAAATGAAAATACCAACATTTTCTATTACGTTTTCTACATTTGATGTGGTAAATACAATATTTATTCAATTACAATGTTTACTACCTGTTACTTTTCCAGCTTGATCTCCGCAACACTAACGAGGGAACCTATCCAAGTGCAACTCTGACTTCGAGTCGAGACTATGGTCGTTGGATACCTTGTACGAAAAGTGATACATCCTCGATCGCAACCGTTGCGGAGATATAAGCGTGAAAAGTTAGAAATTGAGCTCCATACTATACATTACAAAGTCAGCTTCCGGGTCAGATTTTTCGGAAACGATCAGGTAAGGAAACTCAGCGAATACATATCAAATTAGTGTTGGGAGCCCACCACATTTTGAATGAAAAAATGTTGCCTCCGAGGTACTCGCAGGGTCCCAGGCGGGGTCCAACTCAAAATTGGCAAATGAAACCGGGGGTCAAGTAGCATATTGTATGAAAGCTATTGTTAAATAAAAGAAGATAGAACAAATCTCAACTCGCTATGATGACCCTGTGCAAACGGGCAACTGGTCAAAATGCCAATACAACCTATATCAGAAAATATATGGCCACTCTTCTAAATCCGTTAAGTTGTGACAATAACAAAACAGAAAAACACGTTTAAAAGTGCAAGGTATTGAAGTTAAACAAATTGTTGCAGAGTCTCTCACAGAGTTACACAACGGACCTTATCCAAGTATAAGTGTGACTTCGAATGACCAATGGACCATAGAATGACCATGGCCATTGGATTGCGTGTCCTAGAAGAGAAAGGATACATTGTCAATCGCAACCGTCGTGGAGGGTGAAAAGTTCAAAAGGCAAAAGTTTCTGTTTTGTTATTGTCACAACTTAACGGATTTAGAAGAGTGGCCATATATTTTGTGATATAGGTTGTATTGACAGTTTGACCAGTTGCCCGTTTGCACAGGGTTATCATAGAGAGTTGAGATTTGTTCTATCTTCTTTTATTTAACAATAGCTTTCATACAATATGCTACTTGACCCCCGGTTTCATTTGCCAATTTTGAGTTGGACCCCGCCTGGGACCCTGCGAGTGCCCCGGGGGCAACATTTTTTCATTCAAAATGTGGTGGGCTCCCAACACTAATTTGATATGTATTCGCTGAGTTTCCTTACCTGATCGTTTCCGAAAAATCTGACCCGGAAGCTGACTTTGTAATGTATAGTATGGAGCTCAATTTCTAACTTTTCACGCTTATATCTCTGCAACAGTTGCGATCGAGGATGTATCACTTTTCGTGTTATGTTCTTTTGGGACAAGGTATCCAACGACCATAGTCTCGACTCGAAGTCAGAGTTGCACTTGGATAGGTTCCCTCGTAAGAAACAGAATGAGTTTCAAATTTTCAGTCAGAAAACGTATCTTGTTATAGCGTATAAAAGAGTTTCTATGCACTAAATGGTTGTATCACTTCACACAAAGTCTTGCTGCATATTTATACTTTCAGAAATCATCCAAAGGTCGTTCAACTGTACATTACGGGTGAATTCTAGAACACTGGCCCACCTACCTGTACAACATATAGTAACCTACCCTAACATAGCCTAACCTTTCTAATCTCTAATTAATCTTAATTAACCTTATTTAGGAAGGAAATTTTACGAAAACTTTGTTTATGCCATTGTACATCTAATGAGCGTCCAGCGTTATAGAACCTTCCCGTACCTTACACACTCAAAACATTTTAGTAAAAAATAACGTGAAGAACAAAAACATTCTCAATTAATCTTTTCACTATTTCAACAGTCGATCTCCGTAACAGTAAGGAACGAAAATGTGTTTCAAATTTTCAAACACAAAATCTCTCCTGGTATGACGCAACAGAGCTTTTTATTGACTGAACGATCGTTCAACATCACACGAATTAATTGGTGTATACTTAAACTTGCACAAATCAGAAGGTGCGTGTTCAATAGCCACGACATGAATTTAGCTTCACTTAACACTCCACTAATAGCACAGATTGTCTTATAGCCTGGATTTTTCTTCAAAACGAAAGCTATCTTCTTATTCAATGCATCCCCAACCGGTCCTTTCACACCTACCAGAGAAGCAACTGTTGAGCGAACAATTTCATGATTGTCTGAAAGGGTAGATGATGATTTCTCCAAGGATTAAATAGTACTACTGAGACATGAAAAATTGCTCTGAATGTAGGAAATATCATGCTTCAACTTTCCGTCATCAAACATTTGTTTCGCTATTTCCATGGAAGATGCATCTTCAGAATCAAAATGTAACACTTGTTTCACTGCATCAAAGTTCGTAACATAGTAACACACAGCATCAATGTTACACAGTAACACACAGCATTCGTTAGTACCGGCTGAGGAGGAAGAGGTAGTTCAGGGAACAGTTCTTTAAATTTCTCAACTCTACTGGGAGCCTTCAAAAATACCTTCTTTGTATTTGAAATTAATGCATCCACTTGTGAAAATCTAGAACGAACAAATTTTGCAACACGATGAAATTCGTGGGCAAGACAAGTTAGATGTAACAGCTTCGGATACAATACTTGCAAAGCTTCTGCAGCTTTGCACATGTACGGTGCTGCATCAGTCACTAGAAGGAAGACATTGTTATGCTCAAGGATCTTTAAAAATATAGGATCTGCCCTTACAACAAAATCCTGAAGCCATACGTCACAGTTTCGCCACTCCTACTCTGCCCACTCTGGCCAATAGGATCGCAATGTATTGAGCCAACAATCATGGCGGAAACGAAAGTAGCCAATCAGACGATGCAAGAAACGAGAGTAGCCAATCAGACTTGGCGATGTTCAGTTGTTTTTTGGCTTCATTGATTTAATAGGATGAAGATACATATGGGCATATCCTCTATTTTATAACATCCTTGGTTATGCTTGATACCATCAGGCCACAAAAAGTCCCATAGCATCATTAAAGAGTTTTGCAATGTCTTGATGGTTGCATCGCGGCAACAAATCACTAGTTAACAGGATAGGCTAGCTGACTTCATTATCTTTCAACAAACCTATTATAACATTACCAACATGTCGCCCCTCTACATCAGTTGTTTCGTCAATTGACACCCAAATAGGACCATCATCGCTTTCCCCACGAAACGAGTTCATTGTTTCCACATATAAATAAGGCACGTAATGCTTTCTGATTGTAGATTCATCTGGAACTGTTTCGTTTGTGTATTGTTGCAGAAATTCACGAAGTACCGTATTGTTTAGTTTCAAAATAGGGGTATCAGCACATACCTTAGCACGGCACAGATCACTTGAAAACTGAGACTTCCGTGGCCCTGGACTACTTTGAGCTTGAGATTCAGTTACTAGCAACTGCTTTTGTGGTTTAGGTTTTGAAGCTCGGGTCTGATGGCGTGATGTGGATATGTGTTGCACAACTTGGGAATGTTGAGCGCATAAGACACCCTTCTCACAAATCTGGCAATAAAGCACTTTTCCATCTGTGGAAAAATGCTCAAACTCTTCCGTGAAATGCTTAAGTCTTATTGACATCGGGGTTTTGTCCTTTGACATCTTGGAAACAGGATTTGCTGACAGCACAGGAGATTAAATATTCGATAAAATAGCTCACACTTTCCCTACGGCATGCGTTGTGGCGGCAGGCGCTTCCGTTTTGTAAATCAAGAGTTCAGTATTATCAATTGCGTGAATGCAAACTTCCCCATGTGATTTAATATTTTTCGCTGAAGGAAATTATTAGTGGGGCGAGTTTGCGACAAAAACACGATAGGCAATCGTAATGCCGCGTCGCGATAGTAATTCGATTGAATTATTAATCTCACGTAATTATGTGAGCGCTACTACCGCGACCGAGAGTGTATGATTGCTAATCAAATCAGGTTGTGTCCAACTCTCTCTACCAATCCGCCAAACTATTTTAAAAGGGTGAAACACAGTGAAACAATAAATAAATAAGTAAATAAATAAAAATTAAAAATTAAAAATAAAGCAAGTACTTTCAAATTCAAAGAGAGGTGAGTGTTTTCTTCTTTTCAAAGTCTATTGTTGAACAGTTTTTGTACGAAAAATCCCTATGAAACATGAAAATACCAAGAAATATGTAAAATTATGTGCTCACGAGTAAAATATGTAATTATATGTACATAAATGTAAAATATGTAAATATATGTACTTTCAAATGGGTGTTTTTAGGCACTATGGGTCACAAATGACATTATTACCCTGATTTGGTATAAAAATATAACCCCTACTAAAATATGTAATTAAATAATTATCCGGGCCCTAATTATAACAATACTTTTTAAGTACATGTAATTACAATAATTTCTCGGAATTACATAATTGTTAAGCAGTGTAGTGAACTTTAACTGTTTTTACGATATCTCCAGAACAGTTTGAGATAATCAATTGCTGTAAACGACGTTGTGGTCTTCACATCTACTGAAAACCATCTATACTATTGGACAAGGTACTTATTTAAGCTGATTTTCGAAATAAAGGCTTTTGAAAAAAGTCAAACTTTTAATTCCTTGTCTTAGTTCATTCGAAATTCGTCGTATCATGACCATAATATTAGACACTAAAGTACTTTCGATGTGCATTAACTCGTCTGTCTCACTTGCCTCATTATTCCTGTAAAGGCCACTAAAATTTGGATGTTTGTTATACTGTAGTCTCTTTAATATGCAACACTGCACGACAAGTGTAGTACGTAAGTTTTCGTTTAACATGTAGATATTAAATAAGTAATAACCTGATATAATACTATTTGAAAAGAATATAACTTTATGTTGGGTTGGCAACACTTAATCCTGTGGTATCAAAGAGTGTGATAAACAATGTCCCCCTGCCGATATTTGCATGATATAAAATTCCAGCGTTTCTTGTTCATTAGTTTAAAAGTTACAAGGGGGTTACAAATGGTCCATCTTTATATACTTAATCATAATCACTAAAACGAACTAGGACTAATCATTCGGAAGAATTGATAAGCTATAAATAAAAAACTGGATAGCCCTGGAGTAACATTTCGTTTTAAAAAGTTTTTTTTTTTTTTTAAAAAAAAACTTGTCTCGGAATAGTTCAACCCGCAATTCTGAGTTCTTATATAGGCAGAAGCCTCAAATAGGTTCTCTGTCTGCAAACAAGATACCTGTAAAGCAGAGCTAAAAAGGATGCATATATATTTTTATTTTTAATAATTTTATTTTAATTCCCCTGGCTTCCATACGAGATTGTTATGCTTCCATACGTCCAAATGTATGTACTTCTTTACCTCCTTCTCTAGTGAAAGAACTTATTTCCTTTCGTTCCTTATTCGTGCTCTTGACGGTTTGTGTTTTTCTCTTGTTTCGTTTTATCTTCTTTATACTCTCTTGCAAGTCTTCATATTTTAGTGTTGTCATTTGTATATCGTTTGGTATTGAACAACTAATTGCTGGATGCTAATTTTCACTTCAAGCGAAATACTTTTTCATTACTTGCATATAGATATTGAACAAAAATGCTGAAAATCCATATTGTGGCAGAGCCCATATTTTTATAATTAATTTTCATGTATATTTTAAAATATTTATTTTTATTAAAAATTTTATTTTGTTTTGGTAAAAAATTAAAAACAAAAAATAATTAATGTTTATATAAATAATATACGAACTGGAAAGGTTGTCAATATATTTGTCCCATGCCATTCCCTATTTTTCCTTCCTCTTCTTTATATTTTCCTATAACTCTTTTTTTGATGTGGAATTCATAAATCATTCGTTTCGTAAATCATCTCTCAATATGGAAATGTTTAAGTCCTCCGAAATCTCAATAGTGCACTGACCTGGGCAATTTTCTTTTCATTATGGGAACCAAGACACGGGCATTCTTCTATCTTGGGAGTGTGTAAACCACTGAAAGATCATATCACGACTCATTGATGCATCACTGAATGCTACTTGCAACATTTCACATGTCTCGTAACACAGATTCGATCATCCATTTCGCAATCCAGCACGGATCACAGAAAACACCGCACACAATTTCTTCTCACTTAACATTGCATGGACCCAAGTGAGCGATAATGTTCTGACGTCACCATTCCACATGTACTTGCACTGAGGATTCGAGCTAAAGTTAATACTAAAGAAAAAATCTAGGAATTACAACAGCCCTTGTATTGTATTATAATCATGCTATACAGTACATTATCGATCAGTCAGTGGTTATGGAAGGAACAGTCATGTTAAGCAAAATGCTTATGTGCCTATTTTAGAAAATTTCTCATGAATGCTAGTTGTTCTTCTCAAATCCTTGTTTTTTCTGCGTGTTCCTTGCATCCTAGCGACATTTCTTGGAGTCAAGTAGAAGGCAGTGCAGCCAGAGATAACTATCTAGCCCTAGGCCGGGACAACCTAGTGACATAAATAATTTAAACTATTATTCATATATTTTTGAAAGTTTATAGTAAAAGTCATGATATACAGTACTTATCATCATCTGGATTCTGGCTGTCCCATCCCCAGTGCGTTCTAGATCCGCCACTGCAACGCTGTGAATCAGCAGCGTTGCTTGGAAGGCAAGACCCTCAAACATAAATAGAGTTTCACCTTTATCCTTGGTATATTATTATCCTTTTGATTGAATCTATAACTAACTAACTAACTCTATGGCCTATGGAACCCGGAGGTTCAGTGCCGCGTTCACAAAAGCTCTCCACTGACTTCTATCCTTAGCTAATTGCATCCAGTTTCTACTTTGTATTCCTATCTCTGCGAGATCCATCTTAATATTATCCTCCCATCTGCGCCTAGGTCTTCCTAATGGTCGTTTTCCTATGGGTCTACCAGTAAAGACTTTGAAAGCGTTTCTACTTTCTTTCATTCTAGCTACATGACCTGCCCACCTAAGCCTCCTAGACTTGACGACCCTAACAATGTTGGGTAAACCGTATAAACTATGTAGTTCCTCGTTATGAAGCTTTCGCCATTCCCCATTCTCGTTCCTCTTGGGTCCGAATATTCTTCTCAGTATCCTGTTCTCAAATACTTTCAGTCTATGTTCTTCCCTCAGAGTAAGCGACCATGTTTCGCAACCATACAGAACAACAGGCATGATTATCGTTTTATATATTTTAAGCTTCAAATTCCTCGACAGAATTCGCGAGGACAAGAGATTTTGAACCGAATAGTAACACGAATTCCCTGCTTTTAGTCGACATTTAATTTCTTCGTGAATATGATTTTCGTCTGTTAATATTGACCCTAAATATTTGAAAGTATCCACTTTATCAAAAGTATTATTTAATATTTTAACGCCTCCACAATTTGCCGTATTCCGGTCCCGACGCACTTCCATGTATTTAGTTTTCTCTGCATTTACTTCTAAACCCATGTCCCTGCAAGCGTTTAATAATATCTCTGCATTTATTTCTACTGTTCTCCTATCATCCCCTATTAAATTTACATCATCAGCATATGCCATAACCTGGTGAATGCCGTTCAACTCTAGGCCCTGGTTGCTATCTTTGATTTTCCTTATGGCGTATTCCAGTACAAGGTTAAATAATAATGGCGACAACACATCTCCTTGTTTCAGGCCATTTTCGACGTGGAAGCTCGTGGACAAAAATTTTCCTACCCGGACTTTACTTTGGGATTCACTTAAACATGTCTTAATTAATCTAATTAGCTTTCTCGGTATTCCAAGCTCTGTAAGAACGTTGTATAATGTTTCTCTCCTAACCGAGTCGTAAGCCTTTCTAAAATCAATAAATAGTTGATGTACCGGGGTATTGTATTCCTACTTCTTTTCGAGTATTTGGCGAATGGTAAATATTTGGTCGATAGTTGATCGATTTCGTCTAAATCCGCACTGATAATCTCCAATAATTTCATCTGCGTATGAGGTCAATCTAGCTAACAGAATATTTGAAAGGATTTTATAGGATGTTGACAGAAGAGAAATGCCTCGATAATTATTACAGTCAGTTTTGTCGCCTTTCTTGTGAATTGGAACAATGATTGACTCTTTCCACTCTTGTGGCAATTCTTCCTTGTTCCAGATAAGGAGAATGAGTTTGTGTATCTTGTTCCGCAATTTTTCGCCTCCAGCTAAAATTAATTCAGCCGGAATTTCATCTACCCCCGGAGATTTGTGTTTCTTTAATTTCTTTATAGCGGCTTCCACTTCTATTCGATTGGGTTCTGGAATATACGGTTCTGCGGTGTGTATCTCCTTTTCTCCACGCACATTAGTTTTTGGATGCGTGTTCAGCAAATCGTCAAAGAAATCTTTCCATCTATTTAAGAGGCTATCCGTATCAGTGAGAACTGTCCCGTCAGATTTCTTTAATATATAAGCACGAGGTTGATAGCCTTTCTTAAATTCGCTGATCCCCTTATACATGTCCCGAATATTTTTATTTTTACTATTATCTTCAAGTTCCTTAATTTTAGCTTTCAAAAAATCCCGTTTCTTTGTTCTAAAAGTTTTGGAAATTTCCCGCCTGATATCTGCGAAATTTTGTGTAGTTATTTCATTCGGATTTTGTAGCCACCGTAATTTTGCCTTGTTTTCTCTTCTCTGCTAGTTTAATGCATTCTTGGTCGAACCATGGTTTGTTCCTACGTATTTCCGCGTGTCCCAATTTTTCTATTGCTGAACTTTTAATGCTATCTCTAATTTCAATCCAAGTATCCTCAACACTAGTGCACTCCGAGTCTTCTAAAACCGAGAATCTATTCGAAAATTCAATCTGGTATTCCTCTCTTACCTGGCTCTCTTCTAATTTCTTTAAATTAAATCTCTCCGTTTTCGGACATTGAGTATTACCTTTATTCAACGATAATCTCTCCTGTATTATCGCTGCTACCAGGTAGTGATCAGTGTCACAATCAGCCCCTCTAAACGACCGGACGTCAATTATGCTAGATTGTCTTCTTCTATCTACTAAAACGTGATCAATTTGATTATGTGTTTTTCCGTCTGGTGATGTCCAAGTGTATTTATGAACGTCGCGATGTGGGAATTTTGTACTCTTCACGATTAGGTTTTTGGATGTTGCAAAGTTCACGAGTCTAACACCGTTGTTATTACTTTCCTTATGCAAACTTTCGTTCCCTATAATCGGTTTGAAAATATCCTCTCGTCCTACCTTCGCATTGAAATCCCCTAATAGAATCTTCATATTGTATCGCGGGAGTTGGTCAAATATCCGTTCCACTTCTTCGTAAAAACTATCTTTTATATCGTCACCCTTGATTGAATCTATATAAATTCAAACTCAGGAGGGCAGTAACCCCTGGAGCCCCAAGTACCATTGCTGTAAACTATAAGAAACTAGCGTGACTGACATACTGCAGATCCTTGCTTTCATAAATAAGGATTAAGTATATAGAAAAATTTCGCTAGATGTTTATGCAACCCGTAATTCTTAAAGTTTTGATATTTGCATATAATTTGCATGATTAACGCTAAGGCGTCTTGCTTTTATGATAAGGGCTAGCCTTTGGCTAGCTGGAGGCTCTGCCCCCAGACTCCCGCATTTACTCGGCCTACGACCTCGCATTTCTTATGCATTGCCTTTGTATCTAGAGTGAATTTCTTGCATTTGCTCTTTAATTACATTTCCTGAATTTTGCCTAACTGGGAGCTTCGGCCTCTGAACAGCTCTTTTACTCGGGCTACGGCCTCGCTCCTTTTAAACCAAAATTCTATCAAATTTCAAGTTTCTTTTCGTATTTCAACTATATAAAAGATAAGATTTTGTATCCCAAGAAAACGCCCATTTAAATAATATGGGGATTTATTTATCCCCCCTTTAGACCCCTTAAAAACTAAAAAAAAAAATCACTTTTGGCAATTTTTCTGTCGGTTAGTCCCGGAACGCTACAATCATGCCAAACTTCATTATTCTAATCCTGCCGGAAGTGCCTAAACATTTTGGAGTGTAGAAGATGTTCCATATAAATAACAAGGGAAAGATTTTCCAGCTCACCACAAAACCACACTACAGTTGGATTTTTTATTTTTGGCGATTTACTTTGTTAACGCTAATGAAAACGTATAAGAATACCGAATTTCAAGTTTTTATTCCGATTTCAAGTACCTGAAATATGAGATTATAGGTCCAAAAAAGGTCCATTTAAATAACATGAAGAATTTCTTCATCGCCCCTTTAGACACACTAAAACTTTAAAAATATTCACTTTTGGCATTTTTTCTGTCGGTTAGTCCCAAAAAGCTACAATCGTATCCATTTTAATGTTGTAGCCCTATAGGAAGTGCCTAACAATTTTGGGGTGTAAAAGGTGTCCCATTTAAATAACATGTAGAAGATTTTTCAGTTCCCCATAAAACCACTCTGTATTTGGAAATTTTTATTTTTGACAATTTGCTTTGATAACGCCAACGAAAACGTACAAGCATACCGAATTTCACATCTTCATTCCAATTCCAAGTACCTAAAACATGAGATTATAAGTTTAAAAAAAAAATCATTTCAATAACATATGGGGAATTACTTCATGCTCCCTTTAGATCACATAAAATTTAAAAATATCCACTTTTGCAATTTTCCTGTGAGTTAGTCCCGGAACACTACATCATGCCACATTTCAACTTTCCACGTCAACCGAAAGTACCCCTTTATTTTATGCCAGTCCATGTAGTTTTATATATAGTTAGAAAGGATTAGGATAGGCTGTTATCCGCATTTAGTATGTGATCGATTGATTTGACGAAATATGTGATGAGGATGTCAACAGCGTAGATGTTTGTTCCCGTCACAATCATATTTAACATATGAATCTGAGATATGGACACTAATAGAAACTACAAAATAAGTATAGAGCGATTAATCCTAAAATACAGGAAAAGAACTACATTGATCATAATATGACGCAATAACAGATATCGTGAAAATATAAAGGAACTTAAATGAATTGTAATAACAAATTATGATTAGTAAGATGAGGAGTTGTACCTGAATACTAAGAAATAAAAGGGGCCTTCGGAACGTTCTGATCAGTGGCGGCGATTGGACGTTAAAAGTGGGGGGAAGGCATGATCTGTTCCTGTAGCTTTCTTAACTCTATGGGAAGATAAATAATCAATACGTACTCACGCAACAACAAATATTATATGGCACCATTTTTTTTCTATGAACCAGTAATACATACAAAAACTTTACATTCCCAAATGAAACTATATACATTACGGGGTCACTTAAAAAAAAGTAGGGGGCAACTGCCCCCTCTTCCCCCCCGAATCGCCGCCCCTGGTTCTGATACGAAATGATGAAACAAAATAAAAAAGTAAAGCGCTGTGGAAATGAGGAAAAACAATTACTTAGAATAGCTAATATTGCAGCGTTAAAGCTTTATTCAGTAATGATTTTATAATGGTTGTTACTGTTGCTTTTGATATTAGCAGCAAGCAGTGGCGTATTTAGGGGGGGGCTTCCGGGCTTAAGCCCCCCCCCCCGAAATCTTACTTACTATAGTAAAGTATATGAAATATCTTGCAGAATTTTCACATTTTCAGGCAAAGCCCCCCCGAAAGTTAGCAAAGCCCCCCCCCCGAAACAAAATCGTAAATACGCCACTGGCACCAAGTGACGTAAGTAGACCTAAGCTTATGATCATTTTAAAATACCTACTTCAGATTATAATAAGTGTCTTTTCGTTCTGCGAAAGAAATCCTCTTCCAGATAGCCTATGTAAAAAAGAAGGAAGTATAGATTGTCAGTAAATTTAATTTGTTTACACATGACAACTGTGGCTAATACATCAAAAAAAAAAAAGGGACAAAATTTCCGCAAGTTGTGTTGTTCTTTTCAGAATGACAGATGGTTGTTATCTTCAACAGATGTATTCTTAATCGATGCAATTATAGAAGATAACAAGCGCATATGACAGACATATTTCGCAGACGAGGTCACATCTTCACTGTAGCATCTTCCCTTTCCTTTACAGTTATCCATGAAATAGCTTTAAAAACAAATATGGATACCATTTTATTAGTACAGTAATTGTAATTTATTAAATTCACTTTGCAACATCCATAGAAATGGGTGGACGGGAATCACTTACACAGCATGTTAGAGGTTCAATCATGAACTTATCAAAAACTCAGAAACTAGTACATTATAGACTGCAAGGAATAATTAGAAAATACAAATTAAGTAGAATGAAAGAAAATGCATCGGTTTAGTATTCTTGTAAGATGTTCCCAGAATTTGTCTTTCCATTAGCATCCCATTTACTGTATAAGCGTCAAACGTCTTTATGTGTCACGCTAGTTGATGTCGCTACGTGTGCTATTGTTTGTATGTTTGAGGCTATAGAAGTCCCTAGTGTGTAGACGATTTAATTGCAATTAAAAAATTTTTTGTTTCGATTTAATTATTTTTAAAGGGAAACCCAGGTAGATAGTTTCGAACATTAATATCTGTGTATTTCTGCAGTAATTACCAGTAGCGTAGCGTGGTATTCCGAAATGGGGATGCCAAAGTTAGTCACTTGTGCGGTACAATACTACTAAAATCAGTAATACATAGCTATACCGATGGGAAATATAGGGTTGTAAAAAATTTAGGGGGGAGACCCGATAATTGGTGGCCTAGTGGGCATACAGAAGCAAATGCGTGGATTACGTCAGAAGCCAATAAGCAACTGTCTCAGCTTCTTACCACTACCGTGTGACAAGAAAACTCGGCCCCGCTGTTGTCTGAACATTGTTTCCAGTATAGTTCCCTTTATTTATTTCTCGTGGGTAGCTTCTTTCTCCGCATACCATACTTCAATCTCGTTCTTTAAAAAGTCACCATTAGAAATTTGTCATCTTGAGTCCGAAACTCAGACGCCCATTCGTGAATATGGGCCTGAGTGTATACGTGTATCATTTGAAGATGTAAATAGAAAACACTTAAACCAACTCTGGGGCCCTGTTTCTGATAGGGATGCGTTCGAGTCGAGTCGAGACAGAATTTTCCTGACAAAATTCGAGTCGAGACACAGCTCTTCAAATAGAAAAATATATATTTTTCGAGTCGAGACAGTCTCAAATCTTGTCTCGTGCGCATCCCTAGTTTCTGAGTATGTATTTCGTTGTCAGATATCCAGATACTGAAGGCAGGGGCGCAAATCTGTCTTCAACATTCAGGGAACGGGTAAGACCGTTAACATTTTTTAAAGCGGTGGAGGATCAGAGTTGTCTTCAACATTTGGAGGAGGGCAGATTTGAGGGAGGAGGGCATATTTGAGGCTTACTCTGGAGGGAGGGGTGATGAAACTCATATTACGGTAGATGAATCTGATTTCTGAGGTGAACCTGTTGTATATTATATACCAGGCGATGTAGATAAAATTGTGATAAGTATCAAGTGTCGTGAACACATTCTGAAATCTGAATACATGCATATTTATAATTGATATGTTTCTATTTACGCATCCACAATGATCCACATTAAAAATTTAGAACATATGTTTTGTCATAATATAAATAATGACTTCCCCAAAACTATGAAAGAAAATCAACTATGTATGGCGCAACAATACTCTTATTTGAGCAAAATTATGATGATCACAATAGCATTATAGGAATCGTTACAGGAATTAAACAAATAGTTGAAAATAGACTAACAATAATAAATGATAATGAAATATTAAAAAACACGATTCTTTTTCTAAAATGAAACCAGTCAATGGAAACAATTTCATCCCGCTTTCCTTTGTGTCATTCGGATACAAATAATCACAATTTCAAATCGGGTGGAGGGGACATGTCCCCCTCATCTCCTCGGGATATGTGCTAATGACTGAAGGGCCCAAGCAATCTTTGCGAGGGCGAGAATGCTGGCTCTCTTGGTCTACCAGATCTGTGACCGTGATTCTACAGAATGCTTTATATTTATGCTTGTGTGTGAGAGCTCCCTCAAAGAGTTTCTGGCCACGCCACTGGACATACTATGTATTTATGATGAAGATTAATAGTTTGCCTTTAATTACGATTACAGTTACGATGCATTTAATTACGATTAAAGCATAACTATTTTTATACTATTATTTACATAACCGACATGCTTCAAAAAGGCATTGAACTAGCCATTTCTGGTTTGTTCTCTTTTCTTGACGTTAGCGCTCGTACGTTCTGTACAGAAACTATAGCTTAGTTCAAAATAGATAGAGTTGGAAATACTTGAAGATATGCCAGCGTATATCTAAAGCAAAATGTAGAGTTGCAAGGGGTGAAGGGAGTTAAGAAAGCAAGTAGTTGCGCATGCGCACTCCACAGACAGCAGACGAAAACCTCGTTTCTTGCAGTAGGCTTGGATGCCCAAGGAACATAGCATACGACAAGAGGAAAGATGGAAAATGTGCATCTGAGTGGCGCGCATGCGTAGGTTCTGCTTATCAAAGTAAGGCGAGAGAGCACATTCAGAAGATTGCAGTGGAAATAATTGTGATAATTACAAGCAAACAATTTATATAAAATGAAATAAGTATTTTTTCTTATTAATAGGGGATGCCGGGCATACCGGCGTTCCCTTACGCTACGCCACTGGTAATTACATATTGTGACGATCTAATTGCAACTTAAGCTGTTTTTTTTTTTTTTTTCATTTTAATTGTTTCAAAATGGAAAGTGATGATACTGAACCTGATCGGGCTTTGTTGTTTACTATTAGGAAAAGGGCCAGAACCATATCTAGGTTTAGCATTATTTAGGTTCATCATCTTGGTTCGGGGGGAAACTCTTGTAATAATAATAATAATAATAATAATAATAATAATAATAATAATAATAATAATAATAATAATAATAATAATAATAATAATAATAATAATAATAATATATTTGTTAAATCTAAATAATTAGAGCTTTTAATTATTTAGTTATAGCTTTAAGCTATAGTTTACGGCGGGCACAACAACTAGCTCTGATAATAAACGTCAAATATGCATCATGCTAATAATAGTAATAAACAGACCTGCGCTATCGCTTGCCAGCCTTACGTTAATATAATAGATGTCTCTATATTCCATGTCGGGTGTAAAGACGTGTAAGCAATTTACCGATTTAAAACTATTAGCTATACTCTGAGAGCAGAATTTCGTGAAGATATGTAACTACAATTGCCTGTCTAGCTCAGTAAATTTTCGATCCTACACTTCACAACTAAAACCCACAATTAATTTAATGTCTCGATACCATCAATATTTACTATTTATCTTCTTCTTATATAGGACGTAGCTTAATTAATATAACAAACGTCGGGAGGTAGTTCCCGACAATGAGATAAGCAAAAGAGGTCCTGTGAACACATAGCATATTGGGCATATTTTCAGAGTTAGCGAGGGCCGAAAGCGTGAGAACATTAAGTTCGAATCGGTAGATATCGAAAACCAATAAGCTTAGAGATGGTGATCTATGAAAGTCTAGAGGTGGTGCTGGTGTTCAATATGTAGTTGCTCGGTTCACATACACAGGTGATGCTTGTGATCAGGAAGCTTCAGTACGTGAGTGCGGTTATTATACTGGCAGTGTTCAACTAAAACATAGTGCATTATTCAAACCGCGAACAAGCCAACATGCTAGTCATGCACGGTTGTGCAGATAGCAATCGACGTCAAACAGCATGTCTCTATCAGAGGTGTTTTCTTAATAGGTGCCAATAATCATACTGGATGTTTGCAGCAATTTATTGGCGTGTGTGTGAAACAGAGATCGTACTACCTGCTCATGTGCATGCTGGTCGACCTCGTCGTGTACAAACACCTGTTATGGACGAACGTGTGTTAGAAGGTATGGACAACAAGCCAGGTACGAGTACGAGAGAACTTAGTCGTGAAATACTTTAGCCATATGACTGTGCGGTGTGCATTACATGAAAATGCCTGGTACCCATGCTACCTGCGAAGGATACAGGGACTGACCGAAGCAGATTTCCAACTACGTGAAGCGTTTTTCCAGTGGTTCATTCAACAGAGCAATACCATCATGCTGTTTCACTCATCAGTGCTGTTCACTGACGAGGTCACATTTGGAAGGAACGTATCATCAACATGCATAACAGATGTGGGCATATGCACATCTCCATGATGTGGTTGTCACTCATCATCAACATCAATTTGGAATCAATGTATGGTGTGGTATTGTCCATGATCGACTGATTAACCCATACATGCTGCCCCGAAGACTGCAGCAAGCACAGAATTTCACCTTCCTGCAGGATACACTTCCCGAATTACTGGAAAATGTTCCCCTAGCGACTCGCCGCAATATGTGGTACATGCATGATGAGGCTCCCGCGCACTTCAGTTGAATGTCCGCCGGTAGTTGAACAATTACTTCTGAAGACATTGGATCGGGTTTGGCGGTCAGTGCATTGGCCTGCCCACTCTAAATTTTTATCTGTGAGGACACATGAAGAGTTGTGCATGCTACTCCTGTCAACGATGTGAGGAGCAGCCTATCCATAACTAGTGATGAGTGCAAGAGTCTTGGTCTTGCAGTTTTTGCAAGAGTCTAGCATGCAAGACCAAGACCAAGACCAAGACCAGGAATCCCGGTGCAAGACCAAGACCAAGACCAAGACCAAAACCATACCTGCAAGACCAAGACCAAGACCATACCTGCAAGACCAAGACAAAGACCAAGACTCTTGCGCAAGAGTCTTGCACAAGTACCGGCACTACATGATTTTTTTATAGAATGTAAAAAAGAAGGGGATGAATTTCTTGGCTTCAGTAAAAATGCTGCTGGAGTGAATGTGTTCCAAGTAGTTTATGCAATCCGTGTGAGTGTGCATAGCTACAGTATGTCGTTTCCTGAATTGGTTGTTTGCGTTTTCTGTAGATATTGCTCGTTTTCAAGCTACACAGGAGTCATCTTGCGCCATGTGAGCTTTTTTGGTAGACAAACGCCGTGTGCGAAGATTTCCTCGGCGTTTTTCCGTTTCCTCCTACTTTCTTCATTCCACTATTTCAGTCATTTCTCATCATCACCGTCTCCCTTAGCCTTGGTGCATAATCATGGAACGTTAAACTAGATACTTCATTTCATTTCAAAGTATATTAGTGGTGTTCTTCCAGAACTAAAGACAAATGTAGTATTGAACATCGGGAATTCCGTACACCATAAGTATCGACTACATGGGTATGGCCTTGGCTCCAAGACTCAAGCATCCATTGGAAATTTTTAATGTATGCTCATAAAATTAATATCGAAATAACATTTTCACGACATTGACAAAAACTTAGTGCATCTGACCGCAAGTTTGATTTCATGGGCGGATAGTTATACGTTGAATAATTGTTTATCAATATAACTTTAGTCTTCTTAAGTATACGGCACATCGAGGATTGAGCGATATTTGTAATATTATACAGTATTACAACAATAAATCTATATTATAAAATTGAAAGTGACTATGTTTGTGACTCCTAATCTCTTGAACCGCCCGACCAATCTCGAACAAATTTTCAACATAGATAAGATTCAAGCCTGGAATGTTCTTTGTCAGTTCACTTTGACGGAGCAACGTAGGGTTGGAGGAGGAGGAGGGAAATGTACAAAAATCAATATAAATAAAAACAAAAGTGACTAAGTTTGTGACTTAATAACTCTTGAACACCCAACCGTTCTCAATCAAATTTTTAACATGTATGAAGTTCGGGACTGGAAAGTGTTTTTAGAGTTTCACTTTGATGGTAGAACCTAGGGGCGGAGGAGGGGAGGGGGATATATATATATATATATATATATATATATATATATATATATATATATATATATATATATATATATATATATATATATATATATATATATATATATATATATGTGTGTGTGTGTGTGTGTGTGTGTGTGTGTGTGTGTGTGTGTAAAACTTAATAACTCTTGAAACACCTGACCAATTTCGATCAAATTTTCGACGTAGATGAAGTTCAGGCCTGGAACCATTTTTATCATTTTACTTAGACGCTGCAACGTAGGGGAGGGGGAGGGGGAAGATATATATAAAAAATTAAAAACAAAGTGACTGTCTTTGTGACTTCATCACTATTGAACGAGCCCATCGATCTCAATCACATTTTCAACATAGATGAGTTTCGGATCTGAGATGGTTTCTGTCATATCACTTTGACGGTATAGCTTAGGGGAGGGGAAGGGAAGAGATACTTAAAAATGATCGAAAATGACCGATATTAAAGTGGAATCTATATTTTGGGGGGTCGCTGAGATAAACACTGACACTTCTAATGCTGTTTAAATTCAAATTCAGCCCCGTAGCTTGGCGGAGGGGGAGATACGTAAATCAAATATTAGTGTCGAATCCATAGTTTTCGGCGTGGCTAAGGTGATTGGTGATACTTCCGATCTCGTTTAAATGCAAATTCAGCGCTGTAACTTTGGAGAGTTGCAGGCAGAATATATATATAAATTTTCGAAAATGACCATTATCAATGTCGAGCCCATGGTTTTCTAGGTCATTGAGATGAACAATGACACTTTCGATGAGGTGCCTCGCAACATGGGAGAGGAGGAGATATATAAGTATGTTGAAAATGATCGATATTAGTGCCGAATACATAGTTTACGGGGTCTCTGAGACGAACAGTGATACTTCTGATGCCGTTTAAATCCAAATTCAACACTGTATCTTGGGGACGAGAAGAGGAGAAAAATATAAAAATCATCGAAAATGACCGATATCAGAGAGCGCTTTAGTAATAGTAAAACGTGACTGACTAAAGGAACATATTACTTTTTATTTTAACTAAACCAACGAAGTGGGTGATTGATGCTAGTAATCCATATTCACAAGTGAGACTGATTTTGTACGGTAATTTCAAATAACTTGGAGTTTGATGACGTTATTTTGTTTCTAATATAGGTCAAAAGTAGTTATATAAATTGAGTTTACACAAAAGACATAGACAATTGAGTCGTTTTCAGTTTTCACTAAAATTATTCTAAAATCTTAAGAGGTTTGATTGTAATAATAATTATTTTAATTTTCTCTCTCTCTTTTTTTCAGTCAATATTGCTGAACATATCGTCATTATCATCATCATCATAGCTATTCTACTATTATTGGCAGGTTACTTGTTGCAACTGAGAAATTTCGACGTACGGTGATCCTCAGCTAGTCTCTTCGTCTTAACGTAGCAATTTGCTGTTTTAATACTTTCCTTCAAATACAGTCTCTCTCCCTCTCTTTCCTTCCACCATAGTTTCTAGCTTGTTCCTCATAATACAGTTCCTCCTCAACCAATATACCAATCAGTTTCTCTTCCTTCTGTTAACACTAGCTAAAATTCTTCTTTTTCTCGTACTGCTAATATTTCTAACACCTTCTCATTCGTTTTTCGTTCAACACAGCTAATTCTCTCCTTTTTTCTCCATGCCGATGTTTCGAAAGCCTGCAATTTTTTCACCGCTTTTGCGTAATGTCAACTTTCTGCCCCATAGAGTACATATTGAAATCAGTAAAACAAAATCTCAATATTTAATTGGAAGTTTGTTTAATACAAGGATTAGCTAATCGTGGTTTAAAAGAAAAATCAGACGCCTTTAGAGTGTAAAAGTAATTTTGCAATACATGTTTTTTTTTTTTTTTTGTTTTTTTTTTTTTAAATAATATGTGCCGTCTTGATTTTTTTTCATGCGTCTCGGGGGTAGCCTTCCCTGTTTGGGAACCAGTGGAGTGTTGGATCTGTTAAATATATATATATATAAACAGATTACGAAACGTTGTGATTTATCTTATAAGTAATGAAGCGTGGGCACATTTAACAAAATGAAGGTCATCACTTATGTTGTACATTATCATCATACTCACACAAAGGTAAACTATATTACATTTAGAAACATACATTGTATTTCCGTTATTATTGGCGCATTGTAGAGTCTATTATCCCTTATATCCAGAGTAAAATTTACCTATAAAAAGCATAAGATTCTTAAATGCAAGACTTGCAATACTCTTGCAAGCAAGACCAAGACTGGATGTGCAAGACCAAGACCAAGACCAAGACCACCCTGGTCTTGGTCTTGGTCTTGCATTTGCTCATCACTATCCATAACGCGCCTGTGCAACTGTTCATCATGACACAGGTATATTCGGACGTGTTCGCCAGTCCATGAGCTGGTGTTGTGGTGCATGTATTGCTGTCCATGGGGAACACTTTGAACATCTCTTAACGAACATTTGTGTCTCTCTGCAAGTCGAAATCTACCGCTTCGAACCTTCTGTTCCCATGCTTTCAGCCCCCGCTAACTTTGTCAATAGTGCCAATATGCTATATGTTCATAGGATCTTTTTTTATCTCGGTGTCAAGAATCAGCTTTCGACGTTTGTTACATTAATTTACATCCTGTATATAAAGCAAGATGTTTGTATGTTTGCCCGCATACAAACAGTGCAAGTTCATACCGTTTACTTAGCATACTTCTAAGTATGTTATACTTCGAGGTAACTGTAGAGAAGAGACCTTGTATTATATTTAGATTTTTTTTCGAACGCTGAAGATTACGAATATCTGTGCCAATACAAAATCATTACATACATTCTGGATTTTCGATAAACGACTCTTAGTGACTTCAAAAATTGCATTTTTATAAGCAACGTAGCATTCCTCTATTTTTCTTTAGAAAAGCATAATCATTGTAAGTGTATCGTTTTCTAGGTAAATTTCGAGAGGCAGTAGGCCATTTAGATTTCTTGCTAGTCAACGCCCGCTGCTTCAGCTACTAGTTTTCTGTAATTTATAAACTCTTTCTTTAAAAGCTTTCTGAAATATTCTTACGAAAAATAGATTTATAGAGCAAATTTACTAAATAAATTCTGAGACCTTGATGAAAAATCGGTACGAAGTGTGTGAATATATATACAAAGTGTGTGAAGTGCATGATGTATGAGTGTCACACTAGAATATTTCCTTACAAATATTTCTTTCTATTCAAACATTTGGTTAGAAAATATTATACAATAATTATATTCGAATGTACCTATTAAGATTTGCATTAGAATTTCTAATACCACTTCTAAACTGTGTAGAGATCTTTGATATATTATGAGTGTCAAGAAATATTCACATAAAAAATAAAAACAAATTAAAGAGTTCAATTTTTCATATGAAAATGTTATATGAATGTGTAGTATATGAAGTAAATAAAATGCTTCGATTGTTAGCCTTAGGAAAAGCATCAAAACCGACATACCATTTTGCTCCACCTAATGGTGAGAGTAGAAACTACTGATAATGTCTCCGTCAGAGTACAGTGTGTTCCAGCCCAAAAAAGGGCGGTATGTCGGTTTATGGACCTATGTCGCTTTTTTTTTTACTTCTCTCTCTCTCTCTCTCTCTCTCTCTCTATATATATATATATATATATATATATATATATGCCATGTACAGAGAGAGAGAGTTAAAAGTATGTGCTATTCAATCATTGCACGTAACATCTAATTCGTCCTTTGTTGTCTTGCTGTCGTGATTCATCTGATTTTTCTGCATTGAAGTGTCCATGTTGCACACAATTTGACATGAAAACTTGCATACTGTATACAGTCTCTAATGAAATATCTCAAAAACTATTTGGACTAGGAATTACAGACTCTTGGAGATGTTTAAATCATAGTTGACTGTTCTGAAAACAATAATAATAAAACTAACACTCATACTGCAAGGAAAGATTGGTAAGGAGGTACTGGATTTTCCGTTACACCATTTTCTTTATTTATTTCAACTGTGATTGTTATAGTAGTGAGTTTTCAGGTGGTGAAATTAATTCAGTGAATAGCATATTTTAATAAATGGCTAATTCCCCTATTATGTGAAGATTATGGATGATTATTATATAGTATCTGGTGTGAAGGTATTTATTTGTAATCTGTAACACTCAGAATTTAATCAAGTAGAGGGGAGTCGAGAGAAGGGAAGTTCCCAAGTTCATATCATTTCAGATGCATATCTTAATATGGTAAATGTTTACATTTTTCACAATATATTTTTCAAAGGAGGTATTAAAACCAGGATCCATCCACCTTTGTATATGCCACTCTGTAGTTATCAACAGAAAATTTACATATTTCTAACATCTCTGGCCATTTGCCATGCAGCATACAGCACCAATCGCAATACGTTTCAATGTCATGGCACAGGACAAACAGGTAACAACATCGGCTTCGTCACATAAACGTGGATGACAGGTGTAGGTCGTGCTTTCAAGGTCACAGATTGATATGCTGGTACTTTATGCAATGAGGTGAATACACTCTACAAGATCAATTGTTCCATTCGCAATTAAAAAAGAACTGTATAATAATTATTATTATTATTTGTCAGTGTCAAGTATTCTGTCTTTCTTTCTTTCTTTCTTTTTCTCCTTTTTTTAAAAGGAAAAAATATTGGCGTAACTAGTATATTTTGCTCTCGAAGGCTATGTTCCCTTACTTCTACAGCGACCATAGTTTCAGCCTGTGGTCCAATGGTATTTTAGAGCAACCCCAGATTGGCCAGGCTGGTACCTGGCAATTGCCAGGGACCCAGTGCTGAAAAATGCAAAACTAAATTCACAGCTCGAAATTTGATTTGGTAATGGAGCAAATTTGAAAATTTGTTTTGTAGGGTTGGTTTTGTTGGATCTTTTTTTCTGTGACGTTACCTGTGTCAGTGTTTCTGCAAAGCAAAACTCTAGGTTACTCAAAAGCATGGTATTTGGTAAATACGTTGTTGAGTCATGTAAGAAAAAAAAAAAAAAACTTTGCAAACTTGCTAAAGAAATTGGGAAAGTACATTACGTTAATTCGAAGTTTTTATTTTTATTTATTTTATTTTATTTATTTATTTATTTGGAAACGATGACGTCAAAATTTAAACAAACTTCTCTTCGAGAAAAGAGAATTCCACAAGGAAAAAAACTGAGTGCTGACCTTTCGGAAGATGATAGTAGACGGATTTCTCCGATTCTAAAATTGAAAATAATATATTTCAATATTTTAGATTCGTCTATAAACAGCATTTCTGACAGATTTGTCCCAAACAAGAATATTTTGATTGACTGCTCTTGGTTAGACACCCCCAAAAATATGATGAGATTCTAACCAACGAAGAAATCCCTGAAAATGTGTTTCAGAAAGTCTGCGCACTCACGAAATGCAGTAGGTCGAAACTTATACAGGAAGTGAAGCAGTTTGCCATATATTTCTGCACACTTCTACAAACTGACAACCCCTCAAAGACAAAGGAAGATGATAAAAAAAAATAAATAAAAACAATGAAGAAATGATAACGCCGAACAATGTGATGCATTTCTATATGAATACAACTGCCAAAAAAGTTCTCAAAATGTGTATGAGCTTTCTTCCCAATCAGGTTTCTTTCCAAATTTGTATTCAACATTAAAATATAGCTATAATGACTGCCCAGTACGCGAGTAACTTGCGAGAGGGTATTTTTCCAAATTAAAAATTGTGAAGAATCGCTTAAAGTCCTCTATGACCAACGAGATGCTCTCTCCTCTAATGCTTATTGAGGAGAGAAAGAGACTTATTTTCAAATATTGACAAAGATCTGGTAATTCATGAAATAGCCAAATCAAGCGACGAACTGAAATTGAAGTTATTAAAATATGTACTCTTAACGTGAAAACTACTAATGTTCTAATATTGTATTTATTCTTAATCAGTTTTGTGTTTCTAGAAAATGTGTATCTTACCTTTTCGAAACTTGCAGTTATGGAAATATGGTCTGTGCTATGTAACTATAATCCATTAATAGGCTGAATAGAATAATATCACGTTTATATTTTAAATATGTATGATTTCTTTGGTGTATAAGAAAACTGTCTTTTAAATATAACATTTTGAACTTTGGTTGTGAGTCTGGTTTTAGTGGTAATACGGAAACGGATAATTACAGAAAGTTACTACTTCATTTACATTTTCCTACCAGTGATTTATACGAGGGCTATCCAGAAAGTAGATTACGTTTTCGTCTGTGTCCGCTAGGGGCGGGGCTAGCGCGGCCATCTTGAGGTCAGAGCGTTGCGCAGCTCAGTCGGCATCTAGCCGTGCTAGTGAGAGGTTCGTGCTGTGCTCCGTTAAGATACTGTGACGGTTTGAAATGTCTGCGTTAATTGAAAATCCCGCGAGGTGCGTGCAGTAATAAGGTTTCTGACAGCAAAAAACTGTAAACCGATAGAAATCTATCGGCAGCTGTGTGAAGTGTATGGGGACAACATTATCACTGAAGGTGGAGTGCGACAGTGGGTCATAAGATTTAAAAATGGCCGAACCAATGTTCACGACGAAGATCGAAGTGGGAGACCCAGCAAAGTGACTGCCGAACTTGTCGAAAAAGTCGATGTTAAAGTCCGTGAAAATCGAAAGTTCACAATAACGGAACTTTCTTTGAGTTTTCCACAAATTTCGCGAAGTTTGTTGCACGAAATCATCAGCGAAAAGCTTGGTTACCACAAGTTTTGTGCAAGATGGATTCCAAAAATCTTGACAGAGGACCACAAAAATCAGCGAATGGCTGCAGCGTTGCACTTTTTGGACGCCTACAATAAGGATGGTGACTCTTTACTCGATCGCATCGTTACTGGTGACGAAACATGGGTGAAACACGTGAACTGTGAAACGAAATTGCAATCAATGCAGTGGGGGCACACAGGTTCTCCCCAAAAACCCAAGAAATGCATGCAAACAATGTCGGCAAGGAAGATGATGGCGACTGTTTTTTGGGACAGAAAAGGTGTGATTTTGGTGGACTTCCTGGAAAGAGGCACTACAATAAACGCTCAAAGGTATTGCCAAACTCTGCAAAACCTCAGAAGAGCAATTCAAAACAAGCGCAGAGGAATGTTGAGCTCTAAGATCTTGTTGATTCACGACAACGCCCGGCCCCACACGGCAAATGTCACGCGTGAAGTTCTTGAATCTTTTCAGTGGGAGTTGTTTCCTCATCCGCCGTACAGTCCCGACCTGGCACCGAGCGACTTCCACCTATTCCCAGCAATGAAGAAGTGGCTGGCTATGCAGCGTTTTGATGACGACGAACAGCTGCAAGAAGAGGTAACGAAGTGGTTGAAGTCGCAGGCGGCCGAATTTTTCGACGAAGGAATTTCCAAGCTCGTACATCGCTACGATAAATGCCTTAATTTGAATGGTGACTATGTCGAAAAGTAGTATTTGTGTGTGGCTTTCATCTGTATATAATAAAATTTGTTTCCTATACTTTGTTGATTTTTTATTCCAAAACGTAATCTACTTTCTGGATAGCCCTCGTAATTTAAATGTAAAATGACGTTACAGTTTTTTTTTGGGGGGGGGCTAAGCAGCTATTAGCGCCAGGGGCCCTCGACGTAGCCAGTCCGGGAATGTTTTAGAGGGCCTCCCTGGCTCTCCTCTAGATTACACCAATAGGAAGAATGGATTTTGCTTCACGCCTTTAACTTGATTGTTAAGTCAAGGAGAATAGGATCTTCTAATGAAGTGGAATTGAGTCTCGTGCTGCTGAATATGCTTTGAATTTTTGTTAATAATTTTTGTTTTAACTTACTTAAAGAAACCATTTTACCCGTTTAGATATTAGCATTTTATTTATTTATTTATTTATTTATACTTTAGATTTTTGCTTTCTACGTAGCAAACTGTGAAACAAATTTAAATTTGCATCGTAGTGTATAGGTTTTGTATCGCATTTTCAGTAGCGAAAGAAAATATTTTATTATTTATTTATTTTATTATTCTACATAGACATAAAATAATAAACATTTTTGTGTATCATAAACCAGTATAACAACGAAAAACAAAGTGAGAAAAAGTAATAACAACTATATTTTTAAAATGTTTTAACTTCTTTGACATTCTACAACTTATCTAAACTAATAGCTAGTTGTGAATGTGTCCAATCAAGTTTTGAATCCATAATGACTTCAAGAAATGGAAAATTGGAATTACGCAGTCCACGAGCTAAAGTTTTGTTTTTACGATAAAAACAAAATAGCTTGATTTCACACAAATGTTCATTTCCTATCTCATATTGTAGCTAACTGCTACTCGGATCCAGTTTTTTCTTTTTTATTTTTTTCATTTTTTAAAACCATTTTAAACCGATTTGTTTTGTCATGTCAATGCACAGATTCCGAATCCAAAAGAATGTCTTTCAACTTCCGACCTGCCGATCTTCGACCGACTGCCTTATCAGTCCTATCTTCGACCGAATTCCTTCGTATTCAGGTGGCGCATAAAGGTAACTACCGGTATCTCCCTTCCCAAACCTGTCAACTTGAAGCCCGATTTCCGACCAAACGGAATGCTCTATGAAAAAATGTATATGCCACATTTAAAACTATGCTCACAAACATCATCATCATAGGTATTCAGCCATTATTAGCAAGTCAATTGCCACAGCTGAGAAGTTTCCATGTTCCAAGGTCTTCCGCTAATCTCTTCGTCTTCACATACTTTGACTTTTGATATCGTCCATTAATTGTAGTCTCCTTCGCTCTCTCTCTCTCTCTCCCTTTCCTGCCACCATACCTTTTAGCGCACCCCTCATTATACAGTTTATTCTTAGTCAATGTCCCAACTAGTTTCTCTTTCTCTTCTAAATAATATCTAAAATTGTTATTTTCTCCCCTACCATTTCTAACACCCTCATTTTTTCCACTCGACCCAGCTAATTCTCCCCATTCTTCTCCACATCCACATTTCGAAAACTTCCAGTCGTTTTCCATCATTTTGCGTAATGTTCATTTTGCTGGTCTAAAGAAATATACAAACACATAGAATGGCAATTCATATTTAATGCCATACACCCTATCACTATATTGATTTGACGTCTTTGTAATTTCTACCTTAGTACTGTATTTGTAGAGAAAAAAAAATATCATTCGGTTTGGTGGTACATTTTTAAAAGAAAATATTATTTTAAAAATAAAAATACAAAATGTGAATACAATTGCAGGATGAATAATAATAAGTTGGTTAGGTAGATATAAATATAGTTCGGAATTCATATGGAGTTCTTTAAAAATGTGTAGACATGTTGAAATGAAATTTTTCAGCAGATATTTCATAATAATCATCTTAAAGTCAATCAAGGATGAGGAAGTGAATTAATCCTAATATTATTTAGAAGAACTTCCGAAACATCTTTAGTAAAAAAAAAAAAAAAAAAGAAAAGAAAAGAAAAAAAGAAAAAAAAAAGGATTTTATGGAGTACAGTGCTTATGTTGCTTGAGCTTTAAATCAGCGAAGAAGGGGTGAGTTTATTCCAATGAGAGATAACCCTGAATAATTCCCTATATTTAAAAATGTATAGGGAAGAGTACCTAGGTAGTACAGAGTGAATCAATTTTTAAAACTTTCAGCATAAATCCGTTTAATGTAAATCCGTGTATTATTGGAAGTAGCTTAGTGTAGAACATGGGCACATATCTCCACTACATTCTTATGTAATTAATTAATTTCTAGCGCTGCTCTGTATCTCACAGTTACAATTACCGCTAATGTTTGCAGTGTTAATGGTTCACTGTGTACCATCATCATACACAATGGATCATATATAGGTAAACAGTGGATCAATGGAACGATGTATTGAAAGTAATGAATACAAACATATGTTAAAGTGACTCATCATCTCTAAAGTGAAAATTTCCAAATCCACATGAAATTGTAAAGCAATATTGACAAACCCTATACTATTGCTCAAAATAAGTGATCAAATTCTAAATAGAAGTGAGAACTGAACTATTACAAGCGTCTTACTAGCATACTTATTAATTTCAAGAGTTGAATATCAGAATAAACAACACAAATTACTGTTATAAAACAAACTTTTTAGAGGTAGTTGTTATGTCAAATTATATACCCGTAGCCAAATCCCTCTATAAAAATTGTTGAGTGAGTACCTTAGGATTCTGAAACATGTATTTTTGGATAAGGCGCATGTTAGTTTTTAAGTGTAGTCTTGACCCGACTACGGTAGATCCCATAGTTTTGGAGCTATGAACCTTTAGTTTTCGGCAGCCTATAACTCTGAAAGGAAGCCTTTGTGCACTCAGGTTGGTCTATACTTTTTGTCTTATCTTAGTGTCAGGAATCGCCTCTTAAACGTTGTGGTGTTGTTTTGAAATACCCTGTATATATGTAAGAAGTTGTAATATGGTTTTTGATTATATTTATGCTTATACTTAATTATTATTTGCTGAATCTTTAGATTTTCTTACGGAGTATAACACGCTTGAATAACACTTAACAAATTTGTTGATCTACCAAATGCATTTTGGTGCAGAGTAGAATAAAACAGAACTTATTATTTTCATTCATTCCCTCGGGGTTCTCCCACTTGCTTCATTCCACCATTCCATTCATTTCTCATCATCAGCGTCTCTTTTAGCCTAGCTGGCATAACCGTGGGACGTAAAACCGAAAGATTTCATTTCATTCGTTTTTTATTATATTTCCCTATTTATGTCTTTTTTTTCAGCATATTATGGAACCAATTCCATAATGACGAGGAACGGACAACAAACATGCTGAAGAATGGCACTCCAAGCTGCAGAGGGCTGCGTCAAGGGACCATCTAGACATATTTTCTTTCGTAAATCTTCTGTAACAAGAACAAAATGAAAATGAATCACAAATGCGTCAACTTGAAGTTGGAAGTGTTGCGAAGAAGTTTAAATGGAAGCGTTTAGATAGGAAGATTCAAGTACTAAAAACAAGACTCCAAGAAGGTGAAATTGATATCATATGTAAATGCAATCTCATATTATGTTCATTTAAAATCATAAGCTTTCAGGTGTTTGGACATTTGTGATAGTAATGTGCAGTGTAAATTACATATATATATATATATATATATATATATATATATATATATATATATATATATATATATATATATATATATATATATATATATATATATATATGTCATTCTGAAAACATACTGAGATTCTTCTAATTTTAATTTTTCGTTTGTAGAAATTCCCAATGTGAGCAGAAAATTCTCCTTTGAGAAATTTTGCTTCGTGTTGCATCATACATTACGGCGAAGCAGAAACTCCTGTTTCGCCTTAAGATAAGACATCAACATGTTTTCTAATATGGCTTAATGAAGTAAGGCGAAACAGGGAGAATCATATTAAATTACATGACAAATCTGTTAATGACATAACGAAAAAAAACAGCTTTTTTTTTTAGATGATTTACGGAACTACACATTTGTAATACCGATTACAAATCTATAAGTTGAAGCAATTGTATGTAACCTCAAAACCACTTTGTTTTAAAAATTCTTATAGACCATTTTTAAAGTTAAAATAAGATATATCCGGATAAAAGATGACGTTTAATAACCCTATTTGTGAACAAAAGTCATTAGATTGTGGTGGAATATGACGTGAAAGTTTCTAAGTATTCCCAGCAATGATGCTATTTTGAGAGAAATTTCCCGGCATAGTTCGAATATGAGATAAAATGTAGGAAAAATTTAGCTATTCAACAAATGTTATGTTACTAAGCAAGAGTGTTTATTTGGAGGGCACTCTTCCTGGAGATGACCAAAATAATACGTTTATAATATAATAATAAGTAGAATAGTATCAGCAGTGCCGCCTCGGAATACTAAGTGTGTCCCTCCCCCTCCCCCCAGGAAAATTATTTATGAAAGAAACACTGCTAAGCAATGCGGCAGTATGACGAAAGACGGTGGCATTTTTTCCAGAATCCCATATAGAAAGTGACAAACTTTTTTTCTCCACAAGCCTTCTGCAGTCTGGCTTAAGGATATCGTTACACAAGATAACACTGAAGCACAAACGTAAGATCAAAAACACGGAGATATGAGCACAGTATAATAATCCATAGATACACTATAATGCTCTCTTTAAACAATGGTATATTATATAATATATTATATTGAACGAAAATTAAGGAAATTTTGTCTTAATGAGGGAATTTTTGAGCATTCCTGAAGGAAATTTTAACTTGAGGACCTAGCATCACTGATTCCCAGTCGTCTCTGCTGCTTGGTATTGAAAGAGGTGAGGGACTGAAATCCTCCTCTTACAACTGTAAATAACATACTACAGCATTTTCTCAAAATACAGGAATCTGATTTTTACAGAACATAAAGTGTAGTTTGTTCAAGATTAAAGGCTTCATTGTATAGTTCAAATTAGTAACTGGGATGTGGGAGGGTTGTTGCTCGCATTTACAATGCATAGTATTACTAGCAATAATAATAATAATAATAATAATAATAATAATAATAATAATAATAATAATAATAATAATAATAATAATAATAATAATAATAATAGCAAACTTCATTAAATAACAATAAATAATAATAATAATAATAATAATAATAATAATTATTATTATTATTATTATTATTATTATTATTATTATTATTATTATTATTATTATTATTATTATTATTATTATTATTATTATAGTTTAGCATTTTGTGCAACTTAAGGTTAACATTTTAGTACTAATATATATTAGCATTTTAAAATGTGAAAGTAACTGTTTGGTTTAAGAAACAGAGCTCATAGTTAAATTTCTTACATTTATTAACTACCCAGGCATCTTTCGGGAATTTGCCGGGCCTGAGAAGATGCCAATTCATTGTACAAAGGCCCTCAGCGCCCATGGCCTGCAAATTACAAAGGAGAAAGGAACCTGAGGAAGATACCATTAAGGTAAACAACCGTCAAAGCTTCCTTTTCATAGAGGGTCTTGTTCCGGGGCGCTGTTCCCCTTCCCTCCGTTGCCCCTAAGTAATCTTAACAGCCAAGTTAACCAACTACCATATTTACGTAAATTCATGGTAGTTCTAGTATATAAATGGGTTTCACATATTCCTAGTGACGTTTTTGTCCTCAACGCCACTAGAAAAAAAAGTGGGGAGGACTTACCTGTGTAAACTACATATAACCACACCGCACAAACAAAAGAAACTGATTTCTTAGCAACTGCTTGTTGATTATTTAAAGTTAATTACGAAGTAACAATGATCTTAAACAATATAGAGATGTTTGAATAATAATAATTTTCATTTTAGTATCTGTAATTTTTAATTTAAATAAATTTGATTGTTAATATACAGCATAGTTTTAGTATGTATAAGTTGTATTTGAAAAATCCATTTCTGTAATTCATTATAGTCCGCAATTAGGTAAAATAGGGGGGAAAAAATATAAAGCTTTAAAGATTTGGATAAACACGTGTTAGACCTCAAGGAAATGAAAACCAAAAAGTTCCGTCCCTTGAGGAGAGAACTTCCCCTATCACCCTGAAATTTCGGAAAATCAAACCTTAAAATGTTGCATTTTACTTATAAAACAAACTATAACTATGATTTGTTTAAATATAGGTAATTATGTTTTATGTACATTTGCTACATTAAGTTTCAGCTTGTATATGGCATAGTTTTCCTGTATAAACATACGAGGTTTCTTTAAAAAATACCCAACTTTAATTTTTGGAGTAAACAAATACAGCTAAGGAGGCGTGGTTTGATGCATGTATGTAGGTGATCCTACTGCACTTTTTTTTAGCCTGCAGAAGCAGCCAGTTTCCTGCAGACTGCCGATGAGTGATAAGGTATTTGTAAGCGGCGTCGGAATTTAGTTTTGGAAAAATTATTGAAAAACTTGAACAACGTTTCTGCGTTTAACTTTGTGTTAATCTTGGAGAGTCCCAAATGGAAACTACGCAAAATTTGACATGCCTTCGAGGACGAAGCAATTAGCACCTTGACCCGCCGATTATTCGCATTTGATACAGACTTTCGTGCACAAACACAGCACACCCATGCTTCGTCAGGCTCTCTACTCTAATTACATTTCTCCACGTGATCGTTACATTATTACGTTACATTATCGTTACGTTACATTATCGTTACATACGCTCCACCATCAAATATTTACGTGTTTGATTCCGGGTGTGACATTTCTTAATCAAGGTGCTATGCCTTAACAATTTTAAACACAATTTCATGTTTATTTGCCTTCCCATAATGAAAAATAATGCAGTAAAGACTTAACAAAAACTGGGCTCAGCGGTATCTCTTATATTCTACATAATAAGTTTTACATGTTCATTTGATTACATTTTGACGATCCCTTGTAAGAAATATATATCTTACTTTTTATGTAATTCTCGCGCATTTATACCTTTTTAGACCTTGTAGCTATCTTTCAGTGCAATGTTTTGACACATAGACACAGACATAAAAAAAACAAAGAAAATTATACGTTTAATGAGAAAAGAGGGGAGAGAGCAGGATCGTGCTTGTTAGTTTATAACCCTCTGATTTAAAAACTGGACTCTCGAAAATTTTGTAAAATAGAAAAAATCAATTGAATGGATAATGGTCTATTTTATTAGAAATTACAGACTCACTGCAATTGCTCGGGCTGAAATCGTTCAGAGGGAATTGTTGGAGTGACTCCATTCCATCTTATGTAAACATTTTAACAATAACATTCCCTAAGAACATACTATATGTTCATGAAACATTGCGTATGCACAATTTCGTAGTATTGAAAGTTAATAACCTAGTTCGAAAATACTTTACTTGTATGGAAATTCCCTCGTTAGTTGTCAACATTTTAGTCAAGATAGAAATTCTCACATTCACATAAAATGGCGGAAACTCTAATCTTGAAGAAATCGATGGCTGATATGCCATTAGATGAGATGAGATTCAACCAGCTAAAGTGACAAAATCTATATATATAAAAGAGAACGTACAATTCTTTGTCCGCTCATCATATACAATAAATTGGTGAGAAGAGAATATAAGAGAAGACAGAAGAATTCTAAGAAAACCGACGAACAGGATATTGTCCACCACAAATTTGTGGCCGGGATCAAACCAAGGACCCCTTGCATGAGAAAGTGTGCGATTGCCACTGAGTTACCGTGTCCCCTTGTATCGATTTAAACGTAGGCTGCATATAATTGGAATATATTTATTATGTAATGACTTGCACAATTATAACCGTTGATAAATGCTTTTTAGATAGTATTTACAATAGCTTACCATGCTCACATGGTCCCGAGTTTAAGAGTGTTGAACGCATCTTAGTGATTACGTCACTATGAACACTAAATTCAACAAACTGACAAAAAAAAGTGGTTTCTACAGAATCCTGTAATAGCAAAGCAATATTTGAAATCTAAAATCTGGGTGTAACTAGTGTTGCCGACGAGACGAGAAATTAAAAGTTTTCTTGTCTCTTCTCGAACTAAAAATGTTCTCGTCTCATGGGTAATACTAGTGACATAGGCTGAAGGTTGTTTTGTTCAGCGCCCTTTTTGAAAAAGGTTATTAGATGAATGGGATTCAACATCATCATAAGTATCATGCCATCATTGGTAGACAACTTACCACATTGAGAAGCTTCCATGCTCCACGATCTTTCGCTAACCTCTTCGTCTTCACGTACGATTTTCCTGTTTGGTATCATCCATCAATTGTAGTATCCTTCGCACCCTCCCTGCTTCATACCCTCTAGGATGTCCCTCATCATACAATTCCTTCTTTTTGTTAGCCAATGTCGGAATGTCCCAAACAGTTTTTCTTCCTGTTCTGAACAAAATCTAACGTTGTTCTTTTCTCCGCCACCATTTCCAATACCCTCTCGCTCTTTTTCCTCTCGACTCAACTAATTCTTTCCATTCTTCTTCACGCCCACATTTCGAAAGCTTCCAGGTTTTTTAAAATATTTTTTTTAGTAATGTACATATTTCTGTCATATATAGTAGTACTCCACAGGAAGCATTTTATGAGTATTTTTCTGAACTCTTTTTTTCAAGGCCCCACGAAATATACTTCTTCCTTTCATCTTCTTTCGTTATCCTTATTACAGGTTTTATATCACGTTCCTAGAGCCTGTCTATCTCAGGTGTGTCCTCGGAAAATATGCCAACTATAATTCGGCCCCACCCCTGCCACCCTCTCACGAAAGAAACCCTCCCTTTGCTTAGGAGAAAGACGTGAATAACCTCAGCTGTGTTGCCAATTTGTCATTCAGTCGTTTGCTCTTGACGAGTGAAGATCGTAGGCTACTTAGAATGATTAACAAGACAGAGCACAGCCAAGTCCATGAAATAATCCATTGTGCCAACGCTGCCGCATGAAATAATTGAAAGATCTCGGCCGCAGCAACTTGTCCCTCGTCTTTCAAGGGAGGTACAGGAAAACACACATCGACAGCAGCGCCAGAAGGGGCAAGTTCAAATACAAAGGCTCTACTTCATATCATCACTAATAATACTGCCAGGTATCGAAAACTATAGTGCTGCCAAAATGTCTTGAGCCGTGGCAAAAATGCGAGCTAAAACCCCAGCCTCGACATACCCACGCGTTGAGCCAATAAGAGTTCAGCTGTTGCTGAGCGAGAGAGCTTTAGCGAAAGGGAGTGGAATTCCTTCAGCCGATAGCAGCGCCTGGAACGGAAGACTAGGTGTCAAGTCAATGTAGTATATCTCTAGTTACCCGTTTTATTCTCTCCCCTTGTACTTCTATATTTGAACTGACCGCTTCGTTCCAGTCATTTCAGCGTTCCGTTCATCAGCGAGGCTATATGAGGATTTTTGTCTAACATTTATATTTTCATCATGCATTCTTCACAGTCTTTCCTCAAGTTTTCTAACATCTTGTTAATTTTCTTTTCGGATTCCACAACAAACTCCATATTATCTGCAAACCATATACAACTAATCATTCTACCTCCTACGGAAATGCCGTCTTCATTTTGTAGGCTCTTTTTCACTATCTCTTGTAGATAGATACAAAATAATATTGGCGAGAGACAGCATCTCTGTCGAACTCCTCTTCCAATTGCACTCTCCTTTGTCATTTCCTTTCCCACTCTAACACTTACTGGTTGATTCATATATAAGTTTCTCATGAGTCTTTGATCTTTTCATTTCAACCTAGCCTTCTTTAGAAATGCCAACAATTCCCAATTCACTTGGTCAAAAGCCTTTTCTAGATCAATAAATAACCCATACATCTATTTCCCTTTTGTTTTTATAAACCTTTTACCGATCGCCCTAAGTAATCCAATTGCATCTCGTGTGCCTTTATCTCTCCTGAACCCAAACTGTTCATCCTAACAATAGTATTTGAAGCAAACTTTTTACTGTATGAGATTTGAGACTAATAGTTCTATAATCCTCACATCTCTCTGGGTTCGATTTCTTAAGACATCGGTATCATGGTCGTCTTCAGGAAATCTTTTGGCCACTCTGCTGCTTCACATATTTCATTGCAGAGTCGGGACAATTATTTCTTGCCCTTGTCCCCCATTTTCTTAATGAATTCTATTGGTATATTATCTATCCCGGTTGTCTTTCCATTCCTAATCTCGGATATAGCTTTTTCAAACTCATCCTGAAGAATACTAAAACCTTTATCATCTTCGGCAACTTCATTTTCTACTTCAACATCTAAGCTATATGGTCTATTCCTACTTTCATATAAGTCCCCAACATATTCTTTCCATCTTCTAAGACTTCACTCCACTCGCTTACTATATTCCCATTCTTAATTTTTTCTAACACCGTCCTAATATCCTCTTGCTTTCTCCTAAGTTCTATAGATTTCACTTCCTTGTATATAAATTCTCTGTTTTTAGTAGAGTACTCTTTTCCATAATGTATGTGTTTTCAAGGGTTGTGAGGAGTAAATATAATATTGTGTGGGTCGCGAGGTGTAAGGTGTAATTAACTACAGGAAATTGGCGGTTAAAATAATTTGGGTAAGCTTGATTATTGTAATAACGAGTTCTTTATCAGACATTTTGAATCACTCCAAATAATAATAATAATAATAATAAACTAATGTTATTATTAGTTACCCACAGAGCATACGGACGTCCACGGGACGCCCGACACATCCACAATGGACAATCGGACATCCTAGGATCCCCCAATTTGCTCCCGGGGCATCCATAAAACCTCTGGGGGATATCCAGATGTCCGCTAACATTCCGGAAAACGGGATATTCAACGGGGCCTGAAAGGGATGTCCACTGGTAAATCGTGGGATAATGTGGTCCTAGATATGTCCGGGGTGGGATTTCCCTGGTATCTCCTGTTCCATCCGGGACGTCCCGTGGACACCCTGAGTGGGATTGCATTTTGATCCCAATTATCCCATATAATTCCCGGGACTATCGAGACAGTGAGTAGACGTCCATGCAGGACATCCATGGGATGTCTACTTACTGTCCGGATAATCCCGGGAACTATATGAGATAATTGGGATCAAAGGGACGTCGTGTGCTACGTGGGTATATATCGATACACAGAATTTAATGAAGGGATGATTCATGCTCCCAAGATCATATAGACTAAGGATTTCTCTCTCTTCGTCTCTCCGTCTCTCTCTCTCCGTCTCTCTCTCTCTGTCTCTCTCTCTCTTATGTTTTTGTTCAGAATATCTTGTTGAATAAGAAAAGTTTTGTTGCTTATTTGCATCCCTGCCTTACAGTCACTCCAAAATGTATTCTTTTTTAACTTTTCCAATCTGGTAACTCTAAGTAAGAGGTTAGAACAATGTTCTATAAAACAAGAAATAGCAAAAATGGGAGTCGGCATGTTGACCACACAACATCCAACTAAAATACTGGATGTGACATAAGTAACGCCCCTTTTAGTTTTCATTGCTTTGTATTACATATTAATATTACTATTACATATGTAATAGTGGAAATGTATCAAAAGGTTTGTACAAGTGTTGCTGGTAGGGTTCAACATTGTATAAAAAAAGGTGGGCATTTTGAAAATGTTACTTAATCTCAATGAGTGACGTTGTTTTGTTGTTTTCATGGAACAATATTTAATTTTTCAGAAACTACTGTACTTTATTTTAGACATTTAAGTAGTGTAATAAATTTTAGTAATTTAAAAAAAGGCTTTACTTAAGTCGCAGCCGATATGTCAATTAGTCATATCCTTGGTGGAATGTAATGAGCCAGGGAGCTTGGGAATTTACGTCGCTCGAGAACCGTACTAAACTTGCAATGGCGATTTTCTGAACTCTCGGCAACAAGTCTATAGAAAATATGATAAATTGAATCTTTTGTTGCATTTGGTATATCAAGTCACAATTACTTGTCCTCCGTGTCGTAATGAATTACTTAACTGATACCTAGTGGCTGAATGGGAAATAAATTACTACTGGTACGCAAACAATAGTCTTAGTTATACTTTTTAAAATGCTACTTCTTTTCATTTCCATTCTTTTTTAAAATTTAACGGCCTTAATTTCAAATTTATTTTTTTTTTCCTACGCACAAACTATAATATCGTATATCATCATGTCGTACTGCAGATGTATTTAAAATAAGTACATAACATCAGCGGCGCAAACCTGTCTTCAATATTGGGAGGACGGGTAAGACCATTTTCATATTTTTTTTAAAGCGAAATTCAAAATATTTATGAAGTTGAAAAACAATGCTGTGGAGGATCAGGAGAGCAGAGTTGTCTTTGATATTGGGAGGCGGGCAGATTTTAGGCTTATTCTGGAGGGACATCAATTTCATCTCACTTTCCTTTGTGGCAATTGAACACAAATCATTACATTTCTCCCCAAAAAAAAAAAAAAAAAAAAAAAATTCAAATCGGATTATTGGGGGGATAGTTCCCTGCAGTTCCAAGATTGGAGGGTACATGTTCCCCTCAACCCCTCTGAATTTGCGCCAGTACATAGCATTACGTCGAAGATTACTTTCCATAAATAGGAAAATGATAAATACGGATAAACACCTTATAAGTTTATCTACTAAAAACTGGACTCAACAGTGCAATTCAAAAGAACAAGAAATAAAAATAAGAGAGAGAGAGAGAGAAATAAGAAATGAACAAGTACACGTGACCTTACTTTATTACCGTATTGCATATTTTACATTTTTATAGCTGGTATGATTTTTAGCAACTTAACTTACCTCCGCTATGCCATACCGGTTCATACCGACATTATTCAACGAATGCTGATAACGGGGCATCGTATCGATGGAAATCAGAATAATATCGCACTGAAAAGAAAAGCGAGAGAGAGAGAAAGACATTTCCTAAGCTCTTAATCAAGCATGTTTCTTGTGCCTGAACGAGTTTCGAGGACATGATTTTAAAAATCTCTATAACATTTATTAGAAAAAAAATCCTCCTTTAAATTTACTTCTGTATTACTTTCAGTGACACGAAATGTTGACCTCGATTATCGAGTTGAGTTGTTTCCGTGGATCCTTCATCTTTGCTCTCTTTCTACTTTTTTTTGACAATATTGCTTAGAAAAGCACTATAAAAAAACAAGTTAGCATCCTCTATGTCATTTCACAATTTAAAATATGGCTTATTTAATTCGCAATAATAATAACAACAATAATAAAAGACATAATAACAGAACGAACAGTCTTTATATAGTATATAGTACTTCGAAATATTCTTTTAAGTACACTGAAAGCTACAGAGAACGGAGTGCCTTGGGTTCAGCCTATTTGAATTCGAGCTCCGTTATCTGCTTGCATTTATATTACACTAAATCAGGCACGTAGCTAGGATTGCGTGAAGGGGGGGGGGGGTCCGTGACATGAAATACTGTGGTCATCACAACAGGGGCTCGATCATTCTAAACAATTTTACTGGAACATATATTGGTTCGTTTAACCAGGATTTCGTAACGACGGGGGGGGGGGGGGGCGTGACATGAAATTCTGAAGGCCCAGGAGCTCGATCAATAACTATTTTACTATCAACATATATTGGTTTGTGAAGATATGTTGGTAAGTATTTTAATAAACTATGAAGAAATCTCGAGTAAAAAAAGTATTGAAAAAGATTATACAATATTTACATCCTTCCTCTGTTTATTCAAATATAATAATTTTCCTTTCATTATGACCTCAACTATTATAAAATACATATTCACTATTAGAAAAAAGTATATACTCAGTAATGCTTTGTAAAATATTTTGCAATATCTGCGTTCCTTTTTCTGTTGAATCAAATGTTAACAGAACTTTCTTTCCACATAAATTTTTGTTTTTATTATTCTGTCAACTACTGTCTGTTCCAAATGACAGGTTAAAGGAGCAGTAGAAAATTGTTTTGAAATAACATGTTGGATATTGTAAGGATGCGATGACGAAAAATTATGATAAAAAATGTCCATGCTGTTATACAACGGCATTATGCTTTCGGAAGCTTGAAATCTCCCGGACTAGCAGAAATTCTGAGAATTCCCTAACTTTTCTAGAAATTTCAAATTCCCTGACTCTTCAAGGATATATCGCTCAGCTCGCAACCATGTATTACAAATAATACAAATTTCCTCATAAGAAAGAGTAACCAAAAGCTTCCTGTGTTTATTTTTAACGCTGATCCTTCTTTTTCTCATTTCATTTTGTTTCATCCTTCCTTATTTTTTTCCATTTCTGGTCTCGAAGGGGGGTCCGGACCCCCCTTGGCTACGTGCCTGACTAAATGTTACACTACTATTAGCATTACTAGTTGAAATTCATTTAGGTGAAATAAAAAATGAATTATGTACTGTTCATTTATATAGTTCTTCGAAGTCTTCGAATAGACGTACAGCACTTCGTAAATTATGAAGGGGTCGTGGTAGCTCAGTGGTAGAGCGCTCAACATCTGATGTGTAGGATTTCTGCTTCGATCCTTGCTCGCATCAAGCGAGCCTTGTGGTGGAGAAATATCTTGTGCGTGTTTTTTTTTTTTTTTTCGGGATTCTCCCGTTTCCTCCTAATTTCTTCATTTCACCAGTTCGAAACATCATCAACGTTTCTTTTAGAATCAGGGCATTATTATGGGATATTGAACCAAAAAAAGAAAACAAAGTAAGACTTAAGAACAAATAACGTCAATTTTGTGTACAACCGTCCAGCTGCATGTCAAAAGGATTGAAATTTTCAAGTTGATTTATCTCAAAATTAATAAGAGAAACTAAACTTTTATGCCATTTAACTAAAATATTGAATGAGAAAGGATAAAGTATATTTTTGTGAAGTATTTTGCAAGTTACTGTGGAAGGAGGTATAAGAATATTACATTAACAACGGAGTAAGTGCTGTCAAATATAACCCAGAAGATTTATTTACTTATTTTTGTCTGAAACCTGTCAGAATTTTAAACACATGAAACATAAGATGGACAGGACACGCTTTTAAGGTAAGCAATAAGTGGGATACATGAGATCGTGTAGAGAGTCGACTTGCACGTAGTCAAAATGTGAAATGGAAATTAAAGCAGAACATTAAAAAGTAGATAATAACAATCGTAGCTGGGTTCGCTGGATTGCCACAGATTTTCGGATTTCATAAATAAATAAATAAATAAATAAATAAAAAGTTGGATTAGTTGGGTTGCACATAACACAAAGACATGTCTTAAATATCCAAGGGCCGTTAATCGTGGGATATTGCGGTGTCCATGGACGTCCTGTTTTTCGCGTTAGACAGAATGGACACCTATAGCAACCCAGTGTTCCGTTCAAGTCCCGGATTCTTGTGGGACATGTTTGGGCTCTTTGCGATGTAATCATGGGCAACTTTTTCACATCAAAATGTTTTCCCGTGACAAGCAGAACTCATTGAGATCGAAGAGAAATACCGCAGATATTTTAATTATCCTTAACAGTTCTACTTTGGGGCTGAATGTCCAAAGGCAAACATGAGAACTTTGGGAGGTACAAAGAACATTCTGTAGATATATGGCTTACTTGATTGGTTGCAGTTTAGCGTCCTTTTCCAGTACTGAGGCTATATGAGACGTGAATCTACAATTTCAAATGTAATCTCGTTAGCGCTCTCTCACGGCGAATCAAATCTGGGACCTGATGCATCGAAGGTTCACGCATTAGTCACTAGACGAGTGGGAGAGGGCTATTTGACTTTAATTTAATGAAAGAAATTTCTAATTTTATATTCCACTGTTGTGCCCTTTAGACTAAAGGAGACAAGTGATTAATGAAAATGAATAATAATGAAATAGTTGGTAAAATGAAAATGTGGGAGAACCTCGAGAAAACTCACTGACATGATGTTACCCACCACAAAGTCGCATGACCGAGTCGTACTATGGACCTCCCGCATAGTCCAGGCTAGCTAGGAGCTGAACCCGGACATAATTGTTGAATTCCTGAAACTTTGCCCACAGAGTCCTTGATATGAATGTAATAACATATTAAAAGTCCCCGCCCCTCCCATGCCTGCGTCATCCAATATGGCGGCTAATCCAATATGGCCGCCAAGGAGTATGTTAGATACATAGGGTTTGAAATAAAGACATCCTGCTCCTAAACTACATAACATATTAACATCCGGTAAACACCATATTAAACAGCATACATGTAGCTATTATAAACTACATTTTCATATTCATATGATAATTATTTTCTATGTAAGAAAACTTTAAAGCTAAAATTACCTGATATATTTTGCTATTCAACACAGTTTGTGCTTTCATACAGACACAACTAAAGTGATTTATGACTTTTCTTTAATATTGTTGAGCAGAGCACTTAGTTTGCAAAGATTATAATTTTGTTTCATGCTGATAGGCCCATTAGTAGCTGAATTAGAACGTTTTTCATAACATGTTACAAATAAGCAATTCACATTCAAAAAACGTTAGCGGTCGTCGACATGCCCAGTCTAGCTAACAGTTTACTTTGCACATAACTGTTGAAGTCACGAAATCTTGCACACCGAGTCTTTACTATAAATTTAATAACGTAATAAAAAGTTCTCATCTCTGCGATATTTACTTTATATAATATGGCAGCCAGTAAAACTGTGTTATCCGATTTTTTTTATCATTTTCCCAAGCTGCAATATTGTAAATGGGTTCATTTCTATCTAAACTGAAGAAATTGTGTAGTTTTGTGTGTGTATGTGTATTTTTTGTGCACATTTTGCATTTTATATTATGTACTGGATATTTTTATTGTATATTTCATATAATATATTTTTATTATCGTATATATATATTTAGTAGCAGGCTACATTTATTTTTATCTTTTGCAGATATTAATGAAAACTGTTTACATCAGATTTTAATGAAAACTGTTTACATCAGATTTAAATGAAAACTATTTGCAAGTAGGAAGTTAGATTGAAGATGTCAGCATATACAGGAAGTACATGTATTTTGTGTGGGAGAGCCCTTACAGAGTCGCTTACTGTTGTAATAAAGAGAGGTCTGTCAACTCTAATTGCATCAAGTGAGCAGAGGAGTGATGGCTTGCGTGAAGCATTATCCAAATATACATCTATAGTAGTGCACAGTGAGTGTCGAAAACGATATACTCGGCAAACATCAATCAAATCTGACTTGAGAAATAGTGATTGTGATAATCCAGACACTGTTTTTCCTGGACTGTCCACTCGTTCCACATCCTCTCAGTTTGACTTCAAAATTCATTGTCTCTTCTGTGGTGAAGAATCAGATATAGAGAAAGAAAGCAAGAAAGCTAAGCAAGAGAGAAAATGCATCAGTAAAGTAACCCTTTTGAAAGTGAAAGACAATATTAATAAGTATGGTACGGCTCGTGCAGACAAATGGGGAGTTGCTGTGCAGACACGTGTCAATAGTGCTATTGATCTCGTTGCAGCAGAAGGAAGATACCACCAGCAATGCTATGTGTCATTCTGCAATCCTAGATCAGTGCCTCCACCACCGTTTCGAGAAACAAGTGATTCCTTGCATAATCCTGGGAGACCATTACTCACAGAGAAGCATCAACATTTTGTAAAATTGTGCCGTTTTATGGAAAGTGAAGATGAATGTCAGTATTCTATGGAGGAGTTGGTAGAAAAATTAAATGAATTTGGACAAGAAGGTGTGACTTACAGTGACAAACAGTTGAAACGAAAATTGAAGGATTACTTTCAGGATCGTGTAATAATCACAGATATTCCAGGTAGAAGAAGTATTGTTACTCTAAAAGATGTAGCATCAAATATCTTAAATGAGACTTGGTACTGTGAACGCAACAAAGATCCAGAAAAGGAGAAGGAGCGCATTATTAGAACTGCAGCAAATCTAATTCGACAGGACATACAAGAGTGCACATACACAGTGGATACATATCCAACTATTGAAGACATGAAAAAAGGAGGAGTTTCTTACATTCCAGACTCTCTTCAAATATTCCTTCAAGAAATAATAATGAAGATGAAGAAAGAAAAAGATACATGGGAAAGAAAATGAGTATCTATAGCGAGCTGCATAGTAAAAGCAACCAGGCCTCGTTCATTTATATCACCATTACTTCTGGCTGTAGAAATTCATGTTCATCGTCGGTACGCATCCCGACAGCTGGTAGATCTTCTTCATAGCTTTGGTTTCAGTGAAGATTACAGTGAAATTCAACGTTACGAAACATCTGCTCTTTCACTTCCTGCAGAAATCACTGTGGAACCAAAAGCACTTATGCAGTTTGTGTTCGATAATGCGGATTTCAACGTGAGAACCATGGTCATGGAACATTTCACAGCCTTGGTGGTGTGCAATGTGTGACGCCAGCTGGTGCTGTCAAGTTTTCTAGTATTGTTGAGCGCCCAAGAAAGGTAACACCTGGAACCAGCATTGGTCAATTTGGTGCTATTCCCATCTTGAAATACAAAAGTGTCTCGCAGAAACCAGTCATCAAAATTGAAGATATATCTACTTTGGAGATACTTGAACCGCCTACTGTATCTATTGGAATGGCTCTTGACTTCTTGTGGATTTGGAGTTTTTCAACAGGACCACAAAAGCTTCCTGGATGGAGTGGATACATGCAGTGTATAGAACAAAGCAACAAGGAATATTCCCCTTCCAACATTTTCATCTTGCGATTTATTAACCTGTCTCCTTCCAATCCCAGTTCATTGTATAGTGCATTGAGCTTTGCATCTCATATATGTGAAAAGCGAGGACGCAAGTGTTTTGTAACATTCGACCAACCGTTATATATTAAATCTCGGGAAATTGTTGAAGTTTCTAAGAAAAATGATGAATTACATAATATTGTAATTCGCTTAGGAGGATTTCATCTTTTCATGTCATATTTGGGAGCAGTAGGATACATAATGCCTGGCAGTGGAATTGAGGAATTGTGGAGCGTAGTGTACGCACAATCATCTATTATCAAAATGTTGTCAGGTCAGTCGTATGCCAGAGCTCTTCGTGCACATATGTTAACTCAAACAGCAATTGTGAAAGTAGCAGCTCACCATTTCGAGATTGATGAAGGTTTGACATCTGCACTACAAAATCTTGGTGTGGAAGTATTCCAAGGAAAACAACTACCATCTTCAGCCGTATCATCAGACATATTGAAGCAGGTAATGTCACAATTAGAGGACAAGTTGCACTTACTGGCTGCCAATAGTCGTACTAGCAAGCTCTGGCTTCAGTACATACATCAGGTGGATCTCATGCGCTTGTATGTCAGGGCAGAACGAACTGGAGACTGGGATTTGCATTTGTATTGTGTACAGAAAATGTTACCACATTTCCATGCTGCAGGCCACATACACTATGCCAAATGTGCCCAGCTGTATTTGTAAGAAATGCTTCAACTCAGAGAAAATCTACCTCCAGAGGAATTTTCAAGCTACTCAAATGGTTACTTTACAGTGCGCCGATCACAGAAGCCATTGACAGGTGTGTGGACTGACATGATTATAGAGCAAGTTCTGAAGAAATCCATGAAGACTTCTGGAGGTCTGACGCACGGCCGTGGTTTTAAAGATAGCACACTTGCTAAATGGACTTTGTCAGCACCAACGTGTTCTCAAGTTTCTGCTGCCCTTGAAGATTTCAGTAATGTGCCCAACATCACATCAGATCAACATGTAGAATTAAGAGATTCTCGCATAGGACATGACGAAAAGGCTCTTAACATGTTTCAGAATTGGTTATTGGAACATTATCCTTTTCAGATCACAGGAAATAAACTTTTATCTATTTCTACTGGAGTTGTAGGAGGGGTTGAAATTAACTGTGATTCTGCTATTGAATGTGGTACAAAGGCTATGTTAGCTATGACAGGAAAAAATATTTTTACCGTCCAGCTGCAAAGACGAGATAAAGTGAGACCATTATCATCAGTTACAAACCAGGTTGTCAATATCCGAGGAGAAGAATCTCCAATTAATCACTTGCAGCTCTTCCACCGAATGTTGTGTGTTGTAAGGAGTGAAGAGAAATTACGTCAATGTTTTTCACATGAGCTTTCACAAACTCCTTTATCTCTGTTTGTTAATGGCTGCATGAGGAAAGCCAACAAGGCTAGCATCATACCAGTTCTTGAAAACAAGGTGCCTTGTGAGACTTCAGTGCCTTGCTCTGCTTATGTCTGTGATGGTGGTTATTTACTTTATAAAGTTGTCTGGCCATCAGGATGTTGTTACATTGATTTGTACAATCTTTATGTTCAGTATTTGCAAAATAAATATGGAGACAATATAATAGTAATTTTTGATGGTTATTTAGACAGCCTGACAACAAAAGGGGAAGAGCGAAGAAGACGACAGCTGGGTAAGAAGTCTGCTGATATCGTGTTTCATAGTAATATGATGGTAACCACAAACCAATCGCAGTTCCTTGCCAATGAACACAATAAAACAAGATTCATTTGCGGTCTCACAGATATCCTAGTATCAAGTGGCATTCATGTGAAACAAGCAGATTCAGATGCTGATCGTCTAATTATTGACACTGCTATAGGTCTGTCTACAACAAATGACTGTGTAGGAGTAGTTGGAGAAGATACAGACTTGTTAATGTTGTTACTTTCCAAGGCACCAGCAAACTCAAATATAATGTTTGTAAAACCAGGCAGTACTGTGTGGTCTGAAAAAGTATACAACATAAACAAAATTCAGAATCAATTGTGTGATGTGCAGAACAGTCTCTTATTCCTGCATGCTGCTTCAGGCTGTGACACCACATCAGCACCATTCGGGAAAGGAAAAGGTTCTTCCTTTTGTTGTTAGAGAGAAGTGAATTTCTTCGCCAACTTGTTTCAGTATTCACACAGCCAAATAAAACACAAGAGGAAGTAGCAGCTGCAGAGGAGAAATTTCTATTGCATCTATATGGTGGTTCTTCTGAAGGAACATTGAACTCTCTTCGTTATTTGATGTACGTGAAATGTGTAGCAAATCAACGTTTGACATCACAATTTAACCTTTCCACACTTCCTCCAACATCAGATGCAAGTAGATTACACTTCATGCGTGTGTATCACCAGGTGCAGTCCTGGTTAGGATACAATCTGAATCCAAATGAATGGGGATGGAAGACTTTGAATGGACAGCTTCTTCCTATTCCGTGTCTTCAGCCTCCAGCACCAGACTTCCTCCTGAAATTAATTTCATGTGCATGCAAAACTGCTGAATGTACGCGCTGCAAATGTAGGAGTGTTGGTCTTCGATGCACAAGTATTTGTACCTACTGCCACGGCCTGCAATGTGGAAATTCATATATTACTGATTCTGATACAGACAATTCAGATGATGAGCTTAATGATGAAACAAATGTGCGTTCTCAGAAAGAACCAAACGTTAAACGATTTAAGCTGACTAATCATTAGTGCTCAGAAATCACAGACAGTTGTTATTGTTAATAGCATAGTGATCATCGCAGAGATGAGGACTTTTTATTACGTTATTAAATTTATAGTAAAGACTCGGTGTGCAAGATTTCGTGACTTCAACAGTTATGTGCAAAGTAAACTGTTAGCTAGACTGGGCATGTCGACGACCGCTAACGTTTTTTGAATGTGAATTGCTTATTTGTAACATGTTATGAAAAACGTTCTAATTCAGCTACTAATGGGCCTATCAGCATGAAACAAAATTATAATCTTTGCAAACTAAGTGCTCTACTCAACAATATTAAAGAAAAGTCATAAATCACTTTAGTTATTCTGTATGAAAGCACAAACTGTGTTGAATAGCAAAATATATCAGGTAATTTTAGCTTTAAAGTTTTCTTACATAGAAAATAATTATCATACGAATATGAAAATGTAGTTTATAATAGCTACATGTATGCTGTTTAATATGGTGTTTACCGGATGTTAATATGTTATGTAGTTTAGGAGCAGGATGTCTTTATTTCAAACCCTATGTATCTAACATACTCCTTGGCGGCCATATTGGATTAGCCGCCATATTGGATGACGCAGGCATGGGAGGGGCGGGGACTTTTAATATGTTATTACATTCACATCAAGGACTCTGTGGGCGAAGTTTCAGGAATTCAACAATTATGTCCGGGTTTGACCTAAAATTATGCCAGCTAGACTGGACTAGCAACGTAAGTGAGCTCTTTACCGCTAAGCGACCATGAACCTTTAAATGTAGATAATCAAATCAACAAAGTATTATTTTTCACTTGAAAGAATTTACTTTTTTATTTTAGGTTTTTCCATGATTTTATTTTTATTTATTTTTTGTACAAACTGATAGAAACGACCTCGTCGTGATGGGGTGGCAAAAAGTCAATGTCTTTTTTTAATTTTTATTCCATAATATATGATGCAACCTTCTAAAATAGGAAAAGAAAAAGTGATGGAAATAATTTTTGTATATAGTCATAATAACAAACTTGACAAAAAGAAATGTACAGAGTGTGAAGGTCAAACCTTGAAAAGGTCATTTTTAGTGTGTATGTGAAAAGGAAATTAAAATAGAATGGTTGAGCAGAGTACTTCCTTAGTGACTTCCTGGAAAGAGACGAAAAGAGAAAAATCGTAATGTTTCGGTAACACTAATAGTAATTCAGATGTTATAATAATGACTAGATGAAGGTGAATCATGCAAGCAGTTTACTGTTCTGATGAATAATCTCGCTGTCTATTGTGAAGTCGAAAATGGTCATCTACACACGAAACAGAACACAAAGTACACGCTTCCATAAAATAAAAATTTAGTATATCAATATGCGGCAATTTATACACTTTAATGTATAGAATATTTTTTTTACTTTTGAGTTTGGAAACATTCTTCATAAATAGGTTTGTCATTTGCATCTGGCTATGTATGATGTAGGAGTATGGTTTTGCGATCATCGACCAACGAGTAGAATATCCCATACCATCGATCAAACCATAGTTGAAGGGTAAGGGGAAAAAAGAAGGAATGTCACAAAACTGCATTTTCGAGAAAACGGCGTATTAAAATTGAAAATATGGTTATTTAAATCTTTTATCCATTTTACATGGACATTTCTACCTCTACGCATGCATGGCATATAGCCTACAGTCAAATAATACCAAGAGTCACCAACAGATAGGACAAAGCACCCGTTAAAGCACATAAATGGACATTCCTTGTTTTTCCCCTTCCCCTTCAGTTGTTCTTTTTGCTTATCAACACTACAGTTTTCTAAGAATGATACCAGATATATAAGTCTGTAATATTGATTCTTATTTATTAGAAAAAGCATGTACATGTCCTTTGTTACATAAGAAAATAAAAGAGTATATTAAATCTCAGCACAGACACTTGAGTTGTTAACCAATTTCCTCAAACGGCCAGGGATACAATTGATACTTTTTGAAAAGAAGTCAATTGAGATTACCTCTTGACCAGCCAGTAACCTCTTGAATCCATGCCTACAATTTCTCCACTGTGTGAAATTTGAATATATACACTTCCTACTTAATCTAGCTTTACAAGAAAGAAGAAAAAAAAACACGGAGTGAGATCTGGCCATTCAAGAGGTCCAGCGCAACGATTTGAGCTTGATCATAAACAGATAAGCCGTCCGCCATAATGATTTACTTTGCATGTACTGGTTCCAATGATTGAAACAGGCAATGTGAAATCTTAATAAAAACTTTATATCATGATACTGTTTTGAACATAAATCAGTTATATTATAATTTTTATAGAGTATTAAAAATGCCGAGTTAATTTTCACACCCATCCGATATATATCCAGTACATATACTCCAACGGAATGATCTGGTGTCACAGGTTGCATCTCTCATTCTCAGCAAAACATATACAGAGAACAAGAAACAGACATGAAACCTTGCTTTGGTAAAAGTTAGTAGTGACAGTAAACAAGAACTATGGCGTGGTCATTAGTTTTGAGGAATGTGGGTCCATGACTACTCGTATATTGCCACCACTTTCCCTGCTTCTATTTCCGAATTTAATTTCCCTTCTTCTATTTAAGGCTATGTTTCCCTTTGTCTTTTCTCCTATCATAAAAGCGTGCTCCTACGTGATACAATACCCAGTTTGAAATGCTTGATTTAAACTCTGTTCAAACACAAGCACTAGACTAGCACAGAGCGAGGCCAGTTGGTTAGTTGATAGCGGGCATTCTTCCCGAGAATGTTCTCCTTCTACGGTAGATCTGATCAGATAGTATATATCAAACCTAGTTGGATCACAATTTCCTGTAAAGATCGTTAAATCTCTTGTATCTTACATATTAGAAAGCATTGACCCGTCCCTAATGTACTTGATAGCGAGTTCAATCTCAGATCATGTGGCTATATATCAGCGGATTTTTTCGTCTTGCTCCCGTTTTTCTTCGTTCAGTAAAACTACAATTACACTGGTCGGCAAAAGGAAACTTTTTTTTCGCTCCCACGAACGAAAATAGGTGATTCCTATAGGTTTCGAGCTCCTGAGTTCGAATCCGTAACCCATTTTTCTCCAGGATGTACCAGTTTTCAGGGAGGAGGGGGAGGTGTCTCAATATCCGCCCAAAAGTTCTATTCTCCACCCATAATAATTTGCACGTTATAATTTAAATATTAATATAAATTATGCAGATAAAATTGCATAAAAGTTGAAGTTTAACACTTACGTGTCACTTGGTTTTCCTACTCCTCTTGTAATTACTACAGAGTGTCTCGCGTGTCACATTCCAACAGAAGTCTGCCAACATATTCACACTCCATTTACAACTGTAGCGCATCTCCATGGTACCTATTTGCTGGTGAAACCTTTCCCCGTGTTCGTCAGAGACCTCACCCCAAGCTGTGCATTTCAGGGAAAAAGTCCAGGTGACAATGCAGGAAGTGTAACTAAGGACATATTACATCCCATGTTACGAAATGAAGTAATTAACATGCCCACAATGTCTTTGTAATCAGATGACTTATGATTCCCTAGAAAGTTACTGCACACTTCTCGAAAGACCTCCCAAGCCTCACTTTCCACTTCATTAAGCTTAGAAGAAAATGTAGTATCCTCTCGGATTTGAGGTCCCGTAAAAACACCTTCTTACACCTTGGCCTCGTTGAGTCTTGGGAATAGTTTTCTGAGATGATTAAATGCTTCACCATCCTAGTTCAGGGCCTTGACGAAGACCTTGATGAGTCCTAATTTGAAATGAAGGAGTGGTAAGAATATTTTCTGCAGATCTACAAGACGTTCATTAGCCACGTTCATCTCCCCTGGGACCAGTTGCTTCCTTGGCGGCCATTTTGTGATGGTGTACTGATCTTTGACTCAACTATCCCAATGACACAAGAAGCAGCAGTGCTTTGTGTAACCTCCTTGTAAACCGGTGAGGATGGTTCATTGCCATTATGTAGTAGCATTGCTTCGAGACTTACCCTAGAGGAATCTATGAATAGCCTCCAATCTTCAGTGTTGTAGTTCAACTTCAGTTGTCCCATAAGCGATGGAATGTCACTGCAATACACCAAATCACCAACCTTTGTAAAATTAGGAACTAAGCTCACCTCTCTTTTCCTATACATCGATATATTCACATCTTGGTTTAGTAGATTCCATTGTTGAAGTCGTGATGCAAGCAACAGGGCCTTAGACTTGGGAAGGTTTAAGTCTCTGATCAGATCATTCACATGTGGTTCATTAGTGTGAGGTACTGGAGCGTAATTGGGATCTGACTGTATACTCGAAAATTGTGCAACATCCTCACAAGCAGCAGGTTCTTCATCGGATGAAACACTGCACAGGGTGTAGAGTCTGGTGGTACGGGTACAGGCAGACAAACATCATGTTTCACAGGTCTCCTCGCGGAATCCAAGTTACGATACTGCTTCATGTTTTTTGAGCAATCTTTTATATTAGTCAGGCAGAAGTAACAGTCTGAAACATGATCACGGGGCTTGCTCCAAATCATAGGTACGGCGAACGGCATCGATTTGTGTGTACCTTTCAACCATCCTGTGATAGTACGCGCACACGAGTTACAACTTTGTTTCGGAGCCCAAACGCGATCCTGGTCGCCGATTTTACACCCGAAGTACAGATGGTAGGCTGTCTTCAGGAACGGTGTCATTGGCCTACTTTGTCACTTGGAAATCACTTCCCCACATACGTAGCAGAATGAATCTGTCGAATCATTGCAAGTTCTCGGCATGTTCGTTTAACACAAACGTCAAAATTTCACGCAGAAATATTTTTCACCTACGGTATACATAGACACAGCGTAACACCACCTTCTAACACGAAGATCAACTCGAAACTGTAATATTTGTTTCACGCGACAACGTGGTGTATGTCTTGGCGCCTTTTTTCAACAATCTGTCTGTCATCTAGACAAAAAGGAGCCGACGAATAATCGTAAGTTGATTACGAAACCTTTCTCCGTCAATAACGCCTAGGTTTTAGTGTATGCAGTGTGAAACGACAATAAATCTTTGCAACCCAAGGGAAGGGGGTACGTTTCCGGGGAGTCGTGAGCTAAAGAAAAGGATGTTTCTGGGATATAGCCTAGTAACAGTTCTTGGATTAAGATAAAAATTCAAAATTATGCACTCCAAACACGGAAAACACATATTAAATACGAAAAATACGATTTTTCTGTCAATTATGGAAACAGCACCCCGCCAAAAAAAAAAAAAAAAAACTTACGTACTGGAACTTTCTCGATGAGATATTCGTAATCACCTTCTCGAAATCTATCCGGTACATCCTTTCACCCTCGTAAAAATTCAGAATTATGCACTCCAAACACGGAAAACACATATAATATACGAAAAATACGATTTTTCTGTCAATTATGGAAACAGCACCCCGCCAAAAAAAAAAAAAAAAAAAAAATACGTGCTGGAACTTTCTCGATGAGATATTCGTAATCAGCGTCTCGAAATCTATCCGGTACACCCTTTCAGCCGACCAGTGGGAGGATTTTCATGCCGACCAGTGTTATCCGGATTAATGACTGCTGGGGCCTATTTCTCAAAACTAGTAGCCTTGTAATACTAGAGTAAAACTTTTCAAAATCAAATATTTTACAATTGTATATACCATAAATCATGACAAATTAGAGGTATAGCATTAGTATTTAGAAATGATTTTTATTATTATTCTAGAGTTTCTACTTCATAATATTTTATGACTTTTGTTACTTTGAGAAACAGGCACCTGGACGCAATCCGTATAATTGAAGCAATCAGCAACATACGTTATGAATTTAGGTATGAGATGAAAATGGAATTGGCCATTGTTAAAAGGGGATATGTTGTATTTGAAATACAATGCACATATCCCCTTTCAACAATGACCGGTTCAAATAACCTAAACTCGCTTTTGTTTAATAAAAGGGTAGATCTATTATATGTTTAAAATAAGATCAGTTTTACTACAAATATTTTTTTAATCGTTACAATAGTACGTGCTTATATAGCTACTTCTGGAGGTGTTAGAAGAACATGTCCCACAAAGTTAATTGTATTACCATACACTCGTTTACCTGCTGCTAAGTCCAGTGAACGCTTGACGGAAAGAAGCAGTATGTGGTCGCCTTCAGGCTGCCATTCCAGCCATTTGCAATATCAAAATAATATCGATATCAGTGTTGCCACAGTCTTAGCTCTGGAGCGGGCTGAAAAATAGTACCAAATTGGAACAAAAAGGGCTGAGTTCATTATTTTATACCAGTGTAATGCATGGCTCCATAACACGAAACTAAAAGAGGTAAAATTCTAGAACACTCCCCCCCCCCTCTTCCAAGAGTACAAATCAAGAAACTACTCTTTTTAAAAATTACTTTTCAAAGACATCCAAAAAATAGGGCCTTGAAAAACCGTGGAAGTAAATGAAACTTTTCTCACATGTAGGAAATATAACAGAGGCCGCAAATTAAAAGGGAAAACGCAGTGGCGGATCTACCTAGGTAGAAGGTAAAAACGGGGGCCAGGCAGAACCCAGGCTATGATAAGTAGTTATATCATGAGTTTACTATAAACTTTCAAAAATATATATGTAATAGCTTAAATTATTTTTGTCACCTAAAAAATGAGGTACTAGGCCCCCGGCCCCAGGTTAGATCCGCCACTAGGAAAACGGTTATCATCTTCGGTATGAATTGTAAAAAAAATCAAACGCGCCTTTATTTCAAAGTGAAATAAACCAAAATGGCATTCTGGCCATATATATAAAAAATATATATATAAAACAAATCAATCATCTCCGAGTTCGTGTGTAAACAGTACGTTAATATAAAATAATAAAGTATAATTATCCACCTTATTCTCGCGTATTTCAAGATCGAAGGAGGATAATAGAATATAAGGTAAGTAAACTGACATTTGTAGAAAATGTAAAACCGGTCCAGGGTCCTAGAACCTTCCCTGAAAGACATCACAACACATTATTAATAATTTTAAGTCACAATGGTATAAGTACTGTAACGTGAGATGTAGGAAAAGTCTTACTGACACTTTTGAAAATGTGACAAGTATATGTTAAATGGTGCTGAATTGGGTAGAATTGTACCAACTTTTTCACAAAAAGGGCTGAAAATGTCAGCGTGGTACCAACGGGCTGATGAATGACAAAAAGGGCTGAATTTGGCACAATTGTACCATGTGTGGCAACATTGATCGATATCAAAGCAGCCAATGTCTCACTTTTCAGGTTCAATTGAAGCCACATTGTTATTTTCTTCATTCGTTTGCTGAGACTCACTACGCTATGAATAATTTCATCAACACTCATAATTTGAAATCCGAGATTCGTGGAATCTCTCTGTTAATAACCAAGTGTGGAACCAGGATGGACTCCTGGGGGGGCGGTGAGGGGAAGGTTTGGTGAAACATTCTCAGTTTTCGCTCTCACCAAGCTTTTGCAGCAATGGTGCTTCTGCCACTGGGGAGGAGGGGACCTGGATCCGCCTACAGTATGTCTGTAACCATTCGGGTATGTCTTCTGCGTTATACTCGGAACAGACAGAAATGTTCACAATGATGTTCTACATACCTTCAATTGATATTTGTTTTTTATATATATAGTTAGGTTCAATTTCTTTGTCAGTTTAATTTCATCAATAGTTTTTATTTTTAAATTATTTTTTAACTTCCTAATACGGATGCAGATATTTTCATCTCATGTCAATTTTATCGCATCTTATTTTCAATCAACTTACAAGTAAACGCGGGCTAAATATAATGTTCTACAACTAGCATTAAAGTATGATTTATTGGACGCGTTTGTTCCTTCTACTATAAGTATGGAAGAGGTTGAAAAGGCCATTAAGAAGTTAAAAAAAAAAAAAAAAACTCTCTCATTCTCCCAGTAATTCGAACATTGACAGTGAGTATAGTATTTCGATATTTACTTAAAATTACATTCGATTACCACATGAGCTCTGAGTAATCTAAATTTGTGCAATCTCTGTAACGATGCCTCTCCTTCATGTCCCATTGGTGATGGTTATTCAGAGGTTTCACTGTATTCATATTTTTCTCGAAAATATATTACAGGTTGACTGCCATGCGCATCATATGTGGTGCTCACATTATTTCTCTGTGGGGCCATGAGCACCATAGATGATGCTCATGTTGAATAACACAAATTACTAACCTATCCAGGTTCTTGAGCATTATATATGATGCTCATTGTCACAAATTACTGTGAGACCATGAGCATCACATATGGTGCTCGGCTCCCATTGGTACATTTTCGGGAGAAACAATATATCGCGACAAAAATGTGATATAACTATCCATAATCGAGCCAAAGGTAAGAACAAATTTATGGCCTCCTGGAACCAGTGCCCTCAAATCACCTTGGCATCAACCTATTATTCATTTACGACCCACTATTGTGTCCTTTAGGCTAAAGGAGACGATGAGAAATGAATGATAAAAGGAAAAAATTTCGTCCCATGGACAATATTCTATACAAGCTATATGTTACTGATAACGGTAACAAGGATATCTTGTTGCTAGTGTCCGAAAGTTTGTTAGAAAGTAGAAGAGTGAGAAGATCGTAGGTCCCATGCAGGCTATTGATCGGTATGTTTGGAAATAGCGAATTGCAAAAAAAAAAAAAAAAAAAAAAAAAGTTGAAATATGCATTGGCTCAACATAATTTAAAGTGCATGTCGGCCAATCAGCAATATACCCCCATTTATCTGACAATTATGACCTTGCACTCCCAATTTTAATTTAAATCCTTTCGTAGGAATTACCTTGACAATTGAATTGGTTGGCAAATGCTCGGTAAAGCGGCCAATTACAACTTATAGGACAACATTGGCAAGTGAATTGTTTGGCAAATGATTGACAAAGCGGCCAATTACAACGTAGAGCCAACGTTGGAAGTTTGCTATCCTTCTGTTTCCCACTATTGGGTCTACTGTCTGTGCTGCCAAAGCATTCCTTATGTCAGGTTAGCGGAGGACTATATAGTGCATAGAGACTGGTAATTCGTGGAAAATAAGTTCCTAGTAATGGCCAATTTTTTGCGATAATGTATTAATCAATTTCGCAAAATTTTCTTAATTCTGTAGCATGTAACAGAGTGTTCGGTTAATGCTTTGGAATACTTATGTATTTCATTTGATACAACAAGTCTCTTAACAAGGCATGTTGACAAATGTCAACACCTTAATACGTATATCCTAATGATAGTTCACCTTTATTATACCACTGTTTCAATGCCGTTACTGTCACTCTAAATTGTTTAAAAGTAGAGTAATTCATGCTTAAAACAATACCAAGAATATACAGCTTAAAACTGTTTCGACAGCTTAAAACTATATAAAAGAAGAAATCTGAAAGAATATTGCGGACAAGCAATGGACAATTTTCACAAAAGAGGAAAAATATGTCTCCTTCTCTCATAATATATATACTGTTTAAGTCTTTCCGTGGGAGTTTCTGCGTATTGGAAAGTGCACCATTGAGCCTCTCATTCAAGAAAAGATATCTGGTTTATTTGGAAAGTTTCTCCAGCTGATTCACTTTCAATTCTTCACAATTATTTTTTCTTTTCAAGTAAATAATAGTCGCCATTACACAAAATATCTACAAATAATTAGCCTCTAAAAGATTAACTCTTTCTTTTTGGTCTGGCGCAACAACTAAAAGTAAAGGGATTTACAGGTATTTCTGTTGCTGAGAAGGAGTGACCGAATGACCCAATTTCTGTGAGGCGGCCTTCCTTGGTATTCATCAAGTGAGCGCCTGAGCAGCAGCCTTCAGTGAGTAAGCGACTGAGTGAGTATGCTTATGACGTTACAGAAGAAATTACGGAAAGACTTCTGCTTCCCTTTCATCTGTGAGATTTAATTAGTGGTGTTCTGAATGGGCCTGCTACGGCCCCGTGCTTCCTGTAATGCATGTTTCAATGGATCGTCAAAGATAAAGTGACAGTGGAAGTGCAGATATGGCTCAAAAACAACTGACAGTCGTGTGGCTTGCCTCGGGGACAATTCTTCTGCTGTCTTGTAAGTACTAGAAATAACGGTGAATACCACGTGAAACATTGTTTATAACACGACATTTGCATTTTTTCTTTCTTTTTACTGCCATATACAACAATAATGTTTTACTATGGTGCTTGGTGAGACTGAATTACACAGGGAGTTTTAAGATCAAAATTTCAATACGTCTCTTGAAAATATCACAATCCTTAACTGTTTGCAAATTCATTATTGCAGAATATTTACGTATATCATACAATTTTTTTGTTTATCTGATCCAATCAATTTGTTAATGTATGCCAGAGATTCGGGAAAAAGCATTAATTGTAGCAGTGGATACAGGATATGTCCGCTTGCGCTCCTTTTTATGTAAATACCTTATATTCAGGTCTCTTTCTTGCCACAAGCCTCGTGCCAGTGTTTTAGTCAACGAGACACACCACTTACTGGAAAACAAAGCAAAGCAAAATAATTTAATTAGTTCAATAATACTTCCAGTAAATAAAAGTTACTTAAGATATAATATTCATCAATTTATGTATGTGCCATCTTATATTACGCAAATTGGTTGTTTAGATGGATTTAGCGTCCCTTTTAGCGCCGAGGCTATATGAGTCATGGACCTAACAGTTTATTGTGAAATCCTAACCACATGCCACTGGGAATCAAGCCAGCAGCGTCATTATAGATTTTGCTTTGGGGAGGAGGGGGAACATTTTTTTATTTCATTTTTTTATGAGGGGCACAATGGCTCAGTGGTAGAGCAAATGCCTCTGGTGCGTAAGGTCCCTGGTTCAATTCTCTGCCAAGTTTGTGGTGGACAACAGCGTGTCCGTGTATTTTCTTGGGATACTCCCGTTTTCTCCCACATTTTCATTCCACAAATTCTTTCACCATCATTCACTTGCCTTAATTATCTGTGTCCCTTAGCCTAACAGGCGTAATCGTGGGACGTTAAATTGAAAGATTTCATTTTCCCATGATTTTTATTAGTATATTAGTCATTAAATTGTATTTATTTCTCAAATTTAGAAGGGGGAGATTAGTTCTGAAGCCCCAAATACAAACCTGGGACCCTCGCACTGAAGGCGCGAACGCTAATAGTATAGCAAGCGAGAGAGCGCTCTTCTATATTAGTTCCTTTTTAAAACCAAATAACGAATTTAAGCTATAATATAGTATCTAATCGAACACGAAAATCAAGATTAGGGTTAGGATTAGGATTTAGATTTCTGAGCTGTTGGCATCTATTGCCATTTAGCCCGTCACGTATATGAGGGATGATGACACGTCTCTCGGCGATGATGACACTATCCGATGAAAGGGAACTAAGAAAGGATTGGAGAAGAAAGAAAGCGGCCTGGGACCTGTATGTTAGATACCATCTCGGGATTTGCCTGTTGTGAATGAGCAAGGGCGCCCATCAGAAGGTGCAAGGTGGGGCGCTCGCCCCTAGAGAAAATTGTACTTCAAAATATCGAAAATCCAATAGAATTTTTACATTAGTTATAGCAAAATTTGAAACTATTTTTGAAACGTCGCTTATACTTGCCCCCCTTGGAAACTACAACATGGACGCCCTTGTGAATGAGGGAAACCGAGGAAGAACCTTACTCAAGATGGCTGGCCTGAAAAAGCTGTTACACTTTTTTTTCGACCGAGTGTCCCCACCGGGAAGAAAATCATGAAGAGTCTTCGAAGTTATTCTTCTTTAGGACTTCTCTAAGTTGGGGAAGGGCCACAGTGGCTCAGTGGTAGAGCGTTCACCTCTGGTGCATGGGGTCCCTGGTTCGATCCCAGCTCGCGCTAAGTGAGCTATGTGGTGGGCAAACACCGTGTGCGTGGGTTTCCTTGGGGTTCTCCCGTTTCCTCCCACTTTCTTCATTTCACTCATTTCTCATCATCACCGTCTTCTTTAGTTTGGCCGGCATATTCGTGGGACGTAAAACTTAAAGATTTCATTTCTAAGTTGAGGGATTGCTTAATGCAACCATTTCCAGTGGGTTGTGAGCTCTTATATCTCGTTTTTATTTCTGTCTATCGGTGTTACGTCATACATTTCGTGTGCTATTTACAGAACATTTAAGAAGTTCTTTAATGGGTATTTTGATTATATACTGTTTGGTGGTTTTAACAAAACGTTTCTTAGATACTTTTGCTTGATTGTTCGAGGTTTTTGCTATATAACACTCTATAACCTATAAAGAGTACTTGTAAAATATGTAAGCGTCACGAAACGGGCCCCTAGACTCACTCCTACTTGACAAAACAGAAAATCTGTTAATATAACGCTAGCGCCTTAGAATAAGTAAGGTACTGTACAACTTTTTATGTTGAATGGCTGTCTTGCCCAGGAGCTTCAACAGCATTTGGGAATCAAGCAAATATAATATTCAATATTTGTAGGGTTTATTTTAAATCAAAGTTCCCTATTTTCTAACACAAACAGGACTGTGGTAAGCAGAAACATTTAGAGAGAGAGGAAACAAAAAGCTTAGGAAGATAATCCGTACCTTTAGTCCGTAATTTCAAGTATTGCAGACATTATATATATATATATATATATAGATAGATAGATAGATAGATAGATAGATAGATAGATAGATAGATAGATAGATAGATAGATAGATAGATAGATAGATAGATAGATAGATATACGTAAATTGTGCATAATTTACAGGAAGCGGGAAAATTGACCAGGGCAACGCTCTTTTGCCTCGCTGACTATTGGCCTTGTGACAAATACAGGTAGATCCGTCGCGGTGTCCTCCTTCTCACTACTATTAGCCTACTATCCATACACTTTCCTCTTCAATGTTCAATATTAAGTATTAACAGTAGATTATCTTTCTAAATTTTTCCTTCGTACACATACTTCACTTCCTCGTGGCTAAAGGCCTTTGATAGAAGAGAGCTCAAGTGAATGCTACTGACATTAAACTATACAGTAGGTTCACTTCTGATATAGCCAGTTATATTTAACTACGAATGAGCAAATCTTTACACTAAAAGAGAAAAGTGGAATTGCTATCGAGACAGTATTACATATATGCGTGACGTACTACTGTAGATTAGAATTTGGTTTGCAAACACTTCAAACATCTTCAAAGTCTTGAAAGCTTAAAGTGACAAAAGAAACATCATCTGTACTGTGTTTCTATCCATTTCTGCATATCATTAAAGTACATACACGTACACCGATTAACTCTTAAAAGAGAGGAGAAATTCTATGATGCCGAAAGTAAAAGACACTTTCACCAACGTTCCCCCGTACTGAGATATTGTCTTCGTCAGCTGGTTTCGACTTTACTTAACCTACTTCAGTCAATTGAAGTCCTCATATTTTATACGTTTCTTTTACACTCTTCACACTGCTATTGCAAAAAATTCAATCTCAACAATTGGTATCGTACTACTGCTACTACTATAAGTGAAGATAAAAGATTGCGTGATTATGCATCCTTTGTATTTTTTTCTTATCCAAGTCATAGCGTGACCCCGACACATCATTGTATTCTCTGGTCAAGGCTCCTGCATGAAAGTTCGCTTCTATAATTGAAATATAATAATTTTTATTCACATTTCTACTTCAATTGTACCTACTTTCTACTTCACTTATTTTAAAATATCATGGGGCATTTTACTTTACACTTAGAATTCCTACCATCATGACAAAAGTGCTCGCTTTGGATCCGTGTAGTCACAAGTTTAAATCCTGATGGGTGCATAATGTCTTTTGTATAAGCTTGTCTAGTGATTCTGACTCTACTTTAATGTACTAGCTCACTTTCATCATAAACTCAATGTTAAATAAGGCATAGATTCTAAATCACAAAATCTTTACACTTTTTAACACTCATTAAACAACAAGATACTAGGGATGGCCAATTCCGGAATTTTTACTTTCCGGAATCTGGAGAGTAAAATCGGAAAAATCCCGGAATTCGAAAAGTTCCGGAATTTGAAAATTCCGATTTCGGGAAAATTTAGGAATTCGGAAACAACCCGGAATTTAGAATATTCCGATTTCGGAAAAATTCCGGAATTTTCTAAATTCAAGATTTTCCGAATTCCGGAATATCTCTGAAGTCCGAAATTTTTCCAAAATCTGGAAAGTGAAATTTCCGATTCCGGAAAATTTTGGCCACCCCTACAAGATACCCTTGACCTAGAAAGAAGAAAAAGTTTTTGGAAATTTGATGTGGAAGGGATGATATAAAGGGTTACAATTAGTACAATGAGATGTTCATATCTCGGAATTCCTTAAGGATTTTAGTTATGAAACTTGGCATATTTGGACTTTTCATTTAAAATGATTAAACACTTGTTTCAGCTTTTTTCTTTATTTAATATAGATGAGAAGAAAAAGAGATAGGTGATTCACTATGTTCTGAGATTGATAATCATGTCAAATGTCATATTAATTGCCTCAGTAGTTATTGCGTAATAAGGTAATACGCAAATTCACATTTGCTTTTATAGATATTGATAGATTAAAAGGAATGTTTCCCTTTCATACTGTATTCCACTTCAACACTGCTATGAGATGGGAAGATTTATTCGGTGAAACGTAATTTCTAGATGCTTGATGTTGTGACGGGATTTTTAAATCAAAGCGCCTGAAAGTAAGATTTCTCACGAGATACAGAATAATAACCATTTTCCCTGTAATTTTTCTACTGTTTTCTATGCTACTCTCACTGACTCACTGACTGTTCATTTGATACAGGAAAATTAACAATAGGAGTGGAAATGTTTGGAAGAAATTCAGTCAGATATTAATTGTACTGTTTGTACTATATAGTCATATAGGGGATTTGAACTGGAAATTTTTCGAACTGAAGCAAAAATGAACGTTAATAATTCATATTTGTCCGCTTGATAATGGACATATTGTGCTAATCAGATAACTTTTATTTATTATTTAAGTTTTTAAAAAGTCGATTACTGAAAATAGTCTTATTTTAATTACTCAAAATATTTTATTTGTGTTTTTGTTCTGGTGATGTTGCATTTACAATTTTCGGCATGAGGGTGAGGGGTAGAAAAGTAGTGACACGTAAAAATAACCGAAAACGACCGATATTAGTGTCTAATTCACAGTTTTCGGGGTGGCTGTGATGAGTAGTGACACTCCAGATGCTGCTTACGTCCAAATTCATCCCCCATTGGGATAAGGGATGAGGTTGAGAAGGGCGTGACGTGTAAAAATAATCGAAAATGACCGATACTAGTGTTCTATCCATAGTTTCCGGGGTCACTGAGATGAATAGTAGCAGTCTCAATGCTATTAAAGTGCAAGTTCACCCCTATCGGTATGGTGGAGACAGGGTGTGAATTGTGGGAAAGAAATAACATTACGATTTTTTTTTTTTTTTGTCATTACATTTTCATTGAGATGCTTGTCTTAAGAGGAGAAAGGATTCAAATACATTTCGTAAACCTATTCTTTCCGTGCGAAGAGAGGAGTATTTCAGATAGTTCTTATTTAAAAAGACTAGGTTTTTTATGTAGTCGAATGATTAGAGAACGTCTCAGAAGTTTGACTTCTGGTGAAGTCAAAGAACTTTAGATGTCAACCCAAAACATCTTAACTCTTTTAAAATCAGTGATAGAAGGTACCCTTTAACTGAAATGCATGCCCTTAATTAGGTACCTAGATTGTTAGTACGGGTTACGCAAATATATCTTACACATGAGGTTACGGGCTACAATTTTCATACGAAAGCACTCTGACTCACTCTGACTCTGTCTATTGGTCTTCCTCGTCCCCCCCCTCTCAAAGTTCATTTTTGCTTTAATAATTATTGTTCTTGGTTTGAGAATCTTCTATATATTCGTAACTACTAATCGTATTTCAATGAAACTTGCTAAATAAACATATTAACATTCTATTTATCCTAGGCCACGCAGAATTTTCGGAGTACTTTTTATGTATGTACCTACTGACTGTGGGATCCTGATAGGGTCGCCCAAATTAAAAAAAAAAAAAAAAACTACGGGTAATTTCAACAAATTACTTCTTCCGAATTTGTGAATCGTTGACACATGCGATAATTGATTCATTCGGAAGACAATTATATACGAGTCATGAATCTAACTCATTTAGAGCAGTAGGATTTCCCTAAGTGTTTCCTTGTTTTTCTTTCTGATTTTTCAATGTCGAGAAACTTTTACATCTTCATGCCTACTGAACATACGTCAATGAAATTTAGCATTCATATAGCCTAGGACATGCACATTTTTTTCAGGGTACAATTCATATAAGTACAGACCGCACCACAAAAATTGATACAAGATTTTGCCATTGAAATTACTACAATGCTGTTTTGCAAGTGCATAGGCAACCCAACTTACATTCTCGAGTGATTTGATTAGTTACGTTTAGTTTTCAATTCCTTCTGCCGCTCTCGCCGTGACGTAATATATTCTTCCATATAGAAAAAAATTCGTCTGGAGCGATTTTTGAATCAAGTGTTATAATGTATTTATCAGACTTACAAGTTAACTAAACATAAATGACTGCCGCACTTGAGAAACTGTTTCCGAACAAGTTTCTTCTCAAAAAGACAGTATTACCTGGAGTATAATCGGAAGAAATACAAGTTACTGTCTAGAGTTCTAAATTTATATGTCTAATCTAAGTTTGTGGTGGCGAACGACATTGAGAGAGAGAGAGAGAGAGATTTGAATATGGGGATAAGGGGAATCATTTAATCTTGTACTACTAAGGGGAGTTGTTTATCTGTTGTAAAACCCCTCTAAAAGTGTGGTTGTATTATTTGATAAAAGAGTGTGGTTGTATTATTTTTATTAGTAGAAGGTTTATTGTTGTATTTCTTTGGTGGTTGCTTTATATTTTAAAATATTGTCGTCTTTCGTTGATTATTAATGTTTAAATTAAAATTCGGATCATGTTTAAGATTTTTACCATCTACTTATATAACTCGCACACAAAAGGTCACCATTACTTAATTTGCAAGAGGGATTTCTAACTTTGTTTGGTTGTTGTGTTAAACATCGTATTTTGGTATTATTTAAAGATTTCTTCAGGTGTATCGTCTTTTTATCTATTTCAGTTACTTCGATTACTGGGTAAGATATATTACTAATATTACTGTTAATTTGTTCCTGCACTAAAACGTCACTATTACGACATGCAGCTTTATGCTTTAAGTTATTATTTGTCTTCTGTATTAAACAATCCCATCAAGGCTATTTCATCAACATTAGGCATTAGTCTACATTTTTATCTATATTTATACGTACGAACTACGTTGTCTACTTTATTTTGCACATTGCTTGAATCAACAATTTCATCAATTTTATATGAAAGCGAAATTATATTGGAATTTATACTATCTGGTCAATCTGCAGTAATTATTTCATTTAGTTTAATACATGAATAATCTTTACCTGAGGCATTTAAATGTTGCGCATGTTTCGTATGCAGGGCCGGATTTAGCATTTTGGCGCCCTAGGTCCAATAATTTTTCCGCCCCCTAGTCTGGTTAAAGTTACTTTCCTAAAACCCTTTATTAAAAAATTATATCAGGCCTATATGCCAATTGCTTAAACACCACTCCACGATGCAATTTTATCATTGCAAGTTTTTTTGAGGAATTTACTTGGTTCTGGGCTTAACAAAGTATCGTTAATGTATTAACAAAAGATTGATTAACTTTACCAACAATTATTTGTTCCAATGAACTTCAAAATCAGAATACTTTATTAGCCTGATTCTTTTTTAATCAGTTCAAAAAAATATGTTAAGTTATGGCTATTTATTTTTATTTCTAGATATTTTTAATTTTTTCTCTCTCGGCCGTGCGCTCCCTGGGAGATTGCGCCCATAGGCCCGGGCCTACCGGGCCTATTGGGAAATCCGGCCCTGTTCGTATGGTAACTTCTAGAGATATAAATATCCAGTACTTTTACATTTTGGTATCAAATTTCCTCGAGGAAAACATTTCTATGTCTTATTTAATCGTAAGTTATTTGGTAATCGAAGACAGGGGTGGCCACAGGCGGGTTTTAGGGCGCAAGTTGCGCCTATTAGATCTTGGGCGAATATTTTGATTAAAAATGGAACAATTGAACTTTAATTATTGGTCTTAAGAACTCTAGCTCTGAATTTTTTATTTATTTATTTTTTTTAGCGTCCCTTTCAGCAGCTATATGAAACCTACTGATTAACGTGAAATCCGAACCACATGAGCTCCCGCCGGAAATCGAACCCGGGTCTCCCACGCCAGGGTTCGATTCGCGGCGGGAGCTCTTGTGGTTCGGATTCCACGTTAATCAGAAGGTCCACATCTCATAAAGAACTTAGCATGAATAATAGTATTTTAAAATAATTGTCATACCTGAGAGGACGTTCTCTTTTGATTGAAATGATAAAATTGTGGAGGAGGCGTAAGCTGATATAGAGTGATTCTATTTAAAAAGAAGAGATACAGCATAATGTCGTTGATATGCTCAATGTAATAACGCATTATCATTTTCGAGGGAAGCACTTGAGGTGGGTGGAAAGTTATACATTTTTGAGGGATTTCTATCAAGGACTTCGACAGATGAGCACTACTGATTGAAGCTGAATATGATTATATATTTTCCGAATAGGATTTAATAAAAAGAAAAAAGAAAAAGTGTTTGAAATTTTCCTGTCCGAACAATTCAGAGTAAATCACTAGCTACAAAGGACTTACATCATATACATCCCATTCAGATAGATCCAATTTTAAACTTATCTATATAACTTTCCTGTAGACAAAAGACGATAGTACAAATCAATTAAATCAGTGTAAACAACTACGTGAACAATAAGAAAATAATCATGTATGATTCTGCTCTGGTCCTTCTTTTAGGTCAGTCTTGAGAATATCTCAGGAGAAAGTTACTAGTCACATTTCAATTGCAAAATTTACTCTCCGGTTTTCCTCATTTCTGGCAAGAATATTCCAGTCAGGTTTAAGCAATCTCCTTGTGGAATGGATATAAGGTTTTTCCCACCACAATAATTAACAAAATATGACATTTTGTTTCTTTTGACACACAGATTTGAACTTAACATTGTGAATAAAATCTTTTTTAAAAGTTGAATTTTGTAAGTTACAACTCAGTCATTTTCATTTTTTTTTCAAATTGTAAAGCATAAAGCAAAATTATAATCTGGAATTCATAGTGTCATAGTTCTTATGAACTAATGAAATGATATGGACTTAGGTAAATACTGTATCAAATGCAACATTTTGAATCAGAAATATTTTACTTAAAAAGTTACTGCTCAGAGATGCCTACAGGCAGGTTTTAGGAGAAAGGTTTAGTTATCTTGATTTTGTCATGACAAACTCCTGTTTCCTCTACTACTTTTATGGAGGGAGAGAATGGTAAATTGGGAGAGATGGGCATCCCTATTACTACTCATGCTCTTATGCCTTAGATTCATGGTTCATACATCATCATCATTATGAATGACATTCATTCTTAGCTTTGGAACTATTTTCCCTTGTTTAAAACTAAAGTATGACCAAAGCAAATCATTTTTAATAAATAATAGTGTTATAGTTTCAATAACGTAACACTATTATTTATTAAAAGTGGTTTGCTTTGGTCAGGTTTCAGTTTTAATTTTGTCATCATTACTTTTAGAAAGAAGTAATCTTTTTATATGAACTCATATGTATGTGACACGGACCTATAAATTCGACAGAAACTGGGGGGAAATATTTCAGATCTTTTTTTTATTATTATTATTTTTAAATTTAAACTAGGGCACTCCTATCGGGAACCCTGGTTGAGGCATCTGCATGAAAGATATCTCAAAGGTACATATCTAAGTCTTATATATTTAAGCAGTTTCATTGAGGTGGAGTTTGTAGGTATGAAAATATGAAAGTTTTTTGAACTAAGGCCCAATTTTAGTGGCAAATACGACTTGAGAAGAGAGAGAGAGAGAGTATGTGTTTGTTTGTTCGTTTTGTTCTGTTTTGTTTATTTGTTTGATTTTTAGGCCTCCACTTCCTCCTGCTGTTGCCTGTATCTTCAGGACTTATTATACAGCAGACGCTGCTGCCACTTATACTCTATTCCCTCTCTCTATCTCTTTATTAACTTTTTCGTTTTACCTTCCCGTTCTTATTTGATTTATTCCCCTGTAACTGGAGGTAAGGTATTTTATTTTTAGAGAGAGAGAGAGAGAGTATTGTTTCCACAAGTAAACTGTAGTACGAAGCGTTATGAGTACAACAGGCGAGACTTCCCGCTGACGCATTACGTATTCACTCCTTGTTGCCTACTTTGGTCCCACTTTTAAGTTAGAACATATCTGAGAATTCTGTTGAATGCGTATCTATGAATTATGTCCTGTAGGAAATCTCTTGCGTACATTGCTGAAATATGCATTTTTGGGTGGCATATGTGTGACTTCCTTTACATTGATATGGATGCCACTCCACAGTTTGTCATTTTCGAAACAATGTGTGTTGCAATGTAGCTTTTCCATGCTTTTGGACAGCCCTAGTTATGAAACTACGCACTTTTCTACCTATGTATATATGAATATTATTATTATTATTATTATTATTATTATTATTATTATTATTATTATTATTATTATTATTATTATTATTATTATTATTATTATTATTATTATTATTATTATCTTGGTGTTAGGAATCATCTCTCAGACGTTGTAGGTATAGTTTTAAAAAACTATACGAGAACTATGAGGGTGTCCTTTACGAAATAAACATTTACAAGTTAGATATGACTCAATGCCAAAGCGTATTGTAAATGTGAATTTTCCAGTGTGTTGACTTCTCTCACTTTTCCCAGGCATGACACATTTGTATTCTGTTAATTACAGCGTGTATAGTTCGCTATTGTATGAGTTTCACTGACAAACTAAGTACATCATAGCTACTAAGAAATAGTTTTTTCTCTTTAAGAGAACAATAAAATAATTACGCAGTTACTTAAAAGCATACACGCATAGTATAAGAAACTATTTAGCTGAAGTCTATTTTGTCAAATACATTTCAAATATAAGAGAATAATCAATATGCTCTTAATAATGATTACGCTTAATTAGCTACATAAAAATAGCATACAATTAAAGAAACAAAGAATGCTACAAATGTTAAAATGTAACACCAAACAACAATATTTTATTGCTATAAGACAATGCCTATTTTACAATATCTATTGGGAACATGTGAAAAACTGTTTCTAATTTAAGTATTTCATAATTACCAGAATGGAAACAAAGCGTTACAATAGACACTAAAGTCTTAATTACCGTCGAACCCGAAAAATATTTCTTATTACTCCACCTCCACTAACATAAAACCAAGAGCACGTACAGTGCAATTCTAAAATACTTTATAGGTAAATGAGGCCTGTAATTTATAATTTATTTATGCAGTCTCGGACTGGGGGTATAGGGCTCCGGCAGGAGCCTTTACTTGGAGGCCCCATCTTCTCTTCCGATGTAGCATGCAGGAGCCACACAAAGTATACTAAGTTTCAACTTCTTAATTTTTTTTTATTCTACTTGTAATAACACTCTATTTCCAATGGGGTTTGATAAAATGCTAACTAAAACTTTATCAATATAACCTAAATTAGAGTTAATACTCACAGATCGAGTTGTAACACGAAGATGAAGTGGTTGCTTCACGATTGTTGTTTCAATGGATGCACAAACGCCTTCAATTATATGTTGAAACATTTTAAGATTTTACCTTATGTTTCCTAATGTATATGTGTACCATATTTTATTTATAGTCTATATGTCTCTAGGAAACCAAAAGCTGTTATAAACACACAGGTACGGTATATAGTTTCTTGTAAGTATTAAAGATATTATTAAATCATACTACGGCACTGCTGGTAGACTCAAAGTTAAAGGAAACATAAAAAGCTAACCACTCTCTAAGTTAACAGCGGAACCTCTCCAGTTCTATGGAAGATTCACAGAGCACTTCTAACACCTTTTCAACATCGATAATACCCGAGACATTATATTCCATGCTGATTAACATAAACGTTTCCAATATGTTCTGACAAGGGAACGTCTTATATTGATAGTAGCATTGCCAAATCAAACAATGTGCAATCGATAGAGGAGTGAAGAAAAGTGAGAAATCCAAAGTTTTACGGACCGACACCCAAAAACACAGGAGATACAGAGGAAAGAAGAATCTAGAATCATGTGAAGATAGACATGCAAAAGGTACAGTGACACAGAAAGAACTTCAAAATGATTAAAGTAATCAAAATGATATTTACTCAACAGTATAGTAAGCAAACATTGTACCCACAGACATGCTCAATAACATCATACGTAATGCAGTGTTGCCAACTGAGCACAAAATGAAGTTTTGTTAAATGGCACGGAACACAAATTATAGCATGTAGAAAATCTAATTATGATTAGAACCATACCTGTGAAGTCATGATGTACCGTGTTACCAACATTTGAAAATAGGCCTATATGAATTCCTACATGAATTTCGGATGTAGAAGAGTACATACATTACCAATACACTGCGGAGCGCTTTATCAACAGCAACACTGAAAAATTGACTACCAATAATGTGTGAGATGATACAATATTACGTGCATCAGAAACGTGAGCCTGCTAATCAATTGTCAATCCACATGCATCATTTCAGTTTTGTGTGTTGTGTTTGATACTACTATGATTTTCCAGTTGGGAAACCTACTTCTACACTGTGCTTCGTCCCTTATTTTCGTGCTTCAGTGATTATATTATTGTTTGTGGTCTCATATTTTGGTTTTAACTAGTTAGAATCGTGTACTGTATGTTCTCTTCTACATCCGATATTCATATAGGAATTCATATAGGCCTATCTTCAAATGTTAGCAACACTGTACATCACGACTTCACAGGTATAGTTCTACTCCTAATTAGATTTTCTAGATGTTATAATTTGTGTTCCGTTCCATTTAACAAAACTTCATTTTGTGCTCAGTTGGCAACACTGCATTACATATGATGTTATTGAGCATGTCTGTGGGTACAATGTTTGTTTACTATACTGTTGTGTAAATATCATTTTGATTACTTTAATCATTTTAAAGTTCTTTCTGTGTCACTGTACCTTTTGCATTGCTATCTTCACATGATTCTAGATCCTTCTTTCCTCTGTATCTCCTGTGTTTCTGCGTGTTGGCCCGTACAACTTTGTATTTCTCACTTTTCTTCACTTCTCTATCGATTGCACTTTGTTTGATTTGGCAACGCTACTATCAATATAAGATTTTCCCTTGTGAGACAGGAGAGAGAGCAATTATATTTTAATTAATATTAGTTTTGAGAATACTCGTTTGCAGCACACTTGTGTCCATGGTAATGTTAAAGCATATTTATAGGCGACATAGAGTACATTTAATGAACTCGTCTGTTGTATAAAGTAAAAAAGAATAACTACTTCACATGACCACCATGTGCCACAAGCTCTATCAGTTTTCACACTTTCTTGCCCTTCCTTTTCTTCAGTCTTCATTAGTGAAATCTCATTCGATGCATCCCTGTTTGGTAGTTAGTTTTTTTATGTTTATTTATATTTATATTTATTTATTTATTTATTTATTAAGTTTGCGACACCAACATATAAAGCTTCGTACATTTTTACGAATTGTGCAAGTTCCTTTGGTAGTTGAGCCTTATCGAGATAACGAAGTTTAACTTTGTTGCAAGTGCTGTAAATGCGTTCTCTAGAAGTTGTTCTTTTATTTCGTTGAAACATTTAGGATCTAGGAATCACAAATCCTTAAGTAATTCAGAAGGAGGTTCAAACCTTTCTTCCACACTGTTTACTGCTAAATTCAGTCTCATAATAATGTTTCACTTTAAAGAAATCTGATGTGCTTTTTGTCTCTCTCATCAGATGACTTTTCACTATTCAATCTTTTCTTCAATCTCATTGTCAGTATAATATTTCTTTAATTGCAAATTCGTTTCTTTTGCAATAGTCTTTCGCTTTGTCATATACTTTTGCAAATTCTTCATCGTGGTGTTGAAGTTTCTCGTGTAGCTGTTCACGTAATTTTGCTACTAAAGTTTAAGGAATAGTGTAATTCAGAGCTTGGGCCTGTAAAAAATTTGAGACTGGGGTTGTTACTGTGAATAGGGCATCGTATACAGCACACATCACCATGGTTTGGAATTCATGCCATTTATGCAACAAGGTCTGGGCTAGACACATCGTTTTTGCATCAATCTGTCTCCTGATTGTAACGTCGTTCAGGAACAGTAGAAAAGTCATAACGCGATTGTTTTCGAAGCCTGTTGTATCTTGGTCTTTCTCTTGATAAATGTGGGTATCAATGATTGCATTTAAAGCTCTGTGTTTACTTCACCAATGAGTACCTCCAATTTTTCGAATGGGGCCCCAGGGTGAGAACCGGTTCTATTTCTATATGGCGTTGCAATAATATGTTAAACGATTAACATAGGGCGCCAGCAGAACTTTGTAAAAGTCAGTCTCATTTCGGCATTCAAGGGGCCCCAATGCACATTTAGACAATATGGTACTGGGATCCCATTCTTCATATTGTTGAAATATATTCTTACTTCGACAAAACAAAGGGCCCCAAAAAGGGATTTATAATACTGTTAGTTCATTCTAATAATGACACCCCAAGACTACATTCAATGCTGGGGACTACCGAACTCCGGGAATGGAACAAACTACGAATAACTATGCACCAACACAGCAGACATGTTTTATGTTACTTTCCATGTTATTCAATATTCATTATTTTATATATATTTAGAGAGGGCCCCGGCAGGGATCCTCCTGCACTGGCCAGTCCGAGCCTGATTATCTATGTAATTACTCTGCAGAAACGAGACACAATTAATATCCCGTAAAAATACAAACATCGAATCTCTATACACAATAATTTACCTTGATTGCACTTTTCCGTTATCCGGATAGTGGTATATAGTACAAATATACGGAATCCTTATGTTTACTAGAGAAATCAGTACGAAGCATACGTTCTCTATATGCTAATATACGCATTGCCCATAGATGTTACATCATGACATCTGACAGTCTTTTATATATTACACACATATACATACATTACATACGTCAGTTATATGTTACATACGACTACCTGTATACAGCGTGTTTCAAAACAACACCGACAACGTTTGGGAGGTGACTTCTGACACCAAGATAAGACAAAAAGTATAGACTAATCTGAGTGCACAAATGCTTCCTTTCAGAGTTATAGGCTGTCAAAAATATGAAAAAATGAACTTTAAAAGTCCATAGCTCCAAAACTATGGAACCTACCGTAGTCGGGTCAAGACTTCACTTAGGAACTAATGTATGCGCTATTCAAAAATACATATTTCAGAATCCTAAGGTACTCACAAAGCAATTTTTATAGAGGGAGTTTGGCTACGGGCATATCATTTGAAGTACTCTCAAACTGCCTCTATAAAAATCGTTGCGGAAGTACCACAGGATTCTGAAACTTGGATATTTGGATAGGGCACATACTAGTTCCTAAGTGAAGTCTTGACCCGACTACGGTAAGTCTCATAGTTTTGGAGCTATGGATCTTTGAAGTTCATTTATTGATGTTTTCGGCAGCCTATAACTCCAAAAGGAAGCATTTGTGCACCCAAGTTGGTCTATACTTTTTGTCTTATCTTGATGTCAGGAATCACCTCACAAATGTTGTCAGTGTTGTTTTGAAACACCCTGTATAAGATCCTGACCGTCTATATACAGTTCTTTCGTTTTTTATGGAAAGTACGTTTATTCGGAACACTTATACAGAAAGTAAGAATAAAATATAACGTTTGCTGTACCTTATATCCAAAAACTACAGGATTTACACCTGTAACCTACGCCACATACGTGTTTTCTTCTGTGTGATATAGTAATTGCAAATGTTAATATTCTTAAAGAACGAGGACTTATCACTCCAGTAATGCGTTACGCAGTTAGAAATAGCCAGTAATGCAAATTAAAAGAACAATTTTTGACTAATACACACCGGAACTTTTTTTTAAAAAAAAAAGGAAAGAAAAAAAGAAAACAAAACAAAACAAAATAAACTTGTGCATTATAATGTCGTTAATCTGTCTCACAGCAGTTTTGAACAGTAACCAGAGATCTCAACAAATGATTGCTTATATCATAATTAATCGAAACTATATCACAGAAAAGAAAGGTGAAATATCACTTTTTGGTCGAAATTGAGTTATGGATATCAGTGTGTATGCCTTGAGGAGTAGCATCTCCCACCCTAATATTATAGACAAATATTACATACGTTATTTACAGTCAATAGTTTTGTTTGTTTGTTTATTTGTTCCTGTTATATAGTGAGTAGACTGCGATTTCTATGACCTCAAACTTAAAAATTCAGTTTTCCCAGAATTGTTATCAAATATAAAGAAATGGTTGTTTCTTTTTGACCGCACTTGATATACATTTTACTTATATTACTCTAATGATAGTTCTTTGTCTAACATGTAATATATATATATATATATATATATATATATATATATATATATATATATATATACATATATATATATATATATATATATATATATATATATATATATATACTATTCTTTTTTCATTATGGTGTCGCTATGTTTAAGTTGAAGATTAAGAAAAAAAAATTTTGAAAATGTTTTCGAGTTTATTCATACTTTTTGCTTTTAGTGATTTGTTCACAATTCAGGTAGAGGATAGGATTTTAGGATTTTAGAGTTCTGGGCTCTCGCACCTATGGCCATTTAGCCCGTCAATTGTTTGAGGGATGAAGTCCCTCGGCGAACACACTATCCGGGGAAAGCAAGGAAGAAAGGATTGAAGAAGGAAGGAAGCGGCCTGAGACCTATATGTTAGGTACCACTCCGGCATTTGCTGGTGTGAATGAAAAAAAAAAACAGGAAAACCTCATTCAGGATGGCTGGCCTGAAAAAGCTTTTCACACTTTTTCGACCGAGGACCCCACCGTGAATCGAACCTGGGACCGCTCGCATCGAAGGCGAGAGCGTAAGCGGCAATTCAGGTAGAAACAATCAGTTCTTTACTTTTAGACTCAGAGATATGACTCTTTAAAAAATGGGGGTCAAGAGCCAAGCAATATAATAGGAAAGAACAGAGTTCAAATCTTGTTGATTGAGTTGTTTTCAGTTTTCTTTAGTTCTATCGACAGAATTTCTTTTAAAATTCTCTACCATGTTTTACTATTAATTTCCAATGTAAGTACGGCTCCATAAGCTGGAACAGGAACTGCAGAACAGGACCTATTGAGGGAAATGACATCGGTAGAAAGTTATGAGTTTCACTAGAAACTAAAGGAAAAAAGCTTGTCTAAAGTACTAATTATACAGCTTTCTGAAGCCTTATGAAACATTCTCTTTTTATGCTGTTGCCATAAAATTTTAAATTTTGTTAGAATGGCTCCCCTATATTAGGTGTACCCAGAGGAGCCACCGTTTGTAACCGCGATAAATAATTATTTAAAATGAGCACCATTTTCAACCTTTTGAAATACAAGAATAATGAATTTAAAATTAAATTAAATTAAACAAGGATAAAACACAAACCTACCTCAATTTTTACATGTTCACTTCCGAGAAAACATCATAAATAAATCAAACATAGTAATCACTTTACAATTATACAGAATATCAATAAATTATCTAGAGGAAAAACACCTAGCTTATATCCAACTCCAGACAACCAAAGCACAACAAATCTAAATTGTCAATTATCTATGTTAATGTGAAAGAATAAACGCTTTTCTTTTTGTCTTTTTCTTCCACTTTATACTCTCACCATTATTATTATTATTATTATTATTATTATTATTATTATTATTATTATTATTATTATTATTATTATTATTATTATTATTATTATTAATAATAATAATAATAATAATAATAATAATAATAATAATAATAATAATAATAATAATAATAATAATAATAAACTGATACCAAACCACGTAATGTAGAACATATATTTTAGAATAAGGCTTTTCTCTTCAATTAAAAACCAGAAGTACAGTATCCTGTATATTAAGTTATTTTACTTCCTTTTTAATAACGCATGTATCAATTTTTCCTCAAAATTTCGGAGCAATCTTGATTTCTCTGTTTTATCTAACTGTTCTATTCTGGATAGAATGTAGAGCTAACAAAGGTATGTCTATCTTCAATGGATGCGTAGTTCATGAAGATATACCGCTCTAAATTTGTCTACCGATACCAACCCCCCATCCCTACTAGAAAAAGCAATATCACTTTTAAACAATCAATGATTCTGATCTACACAATACCTTCCACCCAATATTCTGGCTATGGCCTTGGCTAAAAGATATTTTTCTTGAATTAATTGTGCGGTTTTAATGTTTTCTTTCCTTTATTCGTGAGCTCCCTCGTGGCTAAGCGGTTAACGTACGCACCTTTGGCGTGGCAGACCCGGGTTCGATTCTCGGTGGGGGCTCATATGGTTCGGATTCCACGTTAATCAGTAGATCCCGTCTCATATAGCCTCGCTGCTCAAAGGGACGTTAAACTCAAAATCAACTCCTTACTTCTTTTAAGGAAGAAACTTTCCAACTGGTTTAAATTAGTGTTGTTATAATTTGAATCATTATTCGAATGTTCAAAAAATGAATAACTATTTTCGAATAATGAATCATTATTAGAAGAGAATTCAAATATTAAATACGGATATTCGAATAACAGCAGAAAAATTATTCGGATATGTAATTTTTCGAATAATATTTTAATACTTATTTGAATCAATTTCCCAACTGCCTTAAAATGTAGTAAAGCCCTTTTGGATGTGCACCCTTGGCTAACAACATTATTGGAGCAGTTCACTAATTCTTTGTTCTCTTAGTAAATATACGCAAAGTGTCAGTTATAATAACGGGAGGAACTCCTAAGCAAAGACCAGACCCTGACCTTTCAATTTTGACCAGAGGAGAAAATCCAAGACTTACAAATACATATCGTCATCTTATGTTGACTTAATTACATCTAACAATAATACAATAGCCCTACAGAACATTTAAATCGATGGGAAGGGGAGTCCCAGACCCTGTGTCTATGTATGTATTTTTTACTACTACTATTACTACTATCTTTCCCTGCAGCCCCCTTAATGAATTTATTAGTAGCACACTTTGAGCTTTGGTTTCAAATTTGCGAAAAGTACAGTTCACATTTTTTACTCCCGTGCTATTAATTTTAACGTTTGATACAAATTTTGACTCAATTTTTCTAACGTGTTTCCTGTAAACAGAACAGCTTCATTTGCTAAGAATAAAAATAGTAAAGGTCAGTAATATTCCTTTCCTTTGTCTTGAAAGATACAATAGCAATTAAGTTTCAGGACAATATAACTCTTTGCAGTTGTTTATTCTAATGACTGTATAATCACAGAGAAAAATCTTTTCCTCAAGACATGTAATAAAACAAGCAGTACAGTCATCATGCGATTAAGTGGATTATAGTATAAAATCACACAGATACGACTTCTTTTTTTACCCACCTCCTCCTCCCCCGTTGCTTGTGCAAGTTATATTGAACAGCTTCATAACTTTTAGATAACTCTCCTTGAGAATGTTGTTTATAATTAATTACGAAAAATATATTAACATTCCACTTACAAGTATCCGCTAATTAAAATCAAGAAGAGTGCTTCACCTTCAGATTTCGTGAGAACAAACGTGCCCATATGGTGAGAGTTATAACAACTGAAACTAGGGCATACTGCAAAATACTAGTTTTCAAAAAGTCATGTTTGAAATGTTTGCAGCTCATTGAAAAATCAATACATCCTTTTTTTATAAAAAGGGGAACAAATCTAAAATCTCAATTTTGAAATAAAGACCTTTAAAAATCTTTACCCATTTTGTTAGTGATTTGAATGATAGGATAGGAAAATGGTGTTCGCCATTATTTATATTTTAACTACTCGTATTCAAATACATTCTATTGTCAGCACAGTTCACTAACAAAAATGAGCAAAATCCTTTAAAAGTCTGAATCTTAAAATTGCCGATTTAGACTTGTTCCCTTTCTCGGAACACCACAGAGAAATGATCTTCCACACTCACAATTTGTTTCAAAAGACTTGCAGAGGATAGTTTTAACTTCACGTACCTTTTGTCCAGTGTAAAAATTTAAATGGTCACGCTTAAGGGCTCTATTACATTAAGCCACTGATTGCGCCACCGGTGGTGCAACTGGTGGCTTAACCACACTCTCGCGTATCGTCTACCAGTGGCGCAACCAAAACAAGACGAATATTCAAGAGAAAATATCTTCAGTAAGTGAAAGCATGCTTCTTCTTGTCCTCTTGGTGAAAAAGAGGAGGCGAAGAAAGTGTACATACACCCAATATTGATGTTAAGGGAAGATAAAGGACTATACTACACGCTTCGAGTGTCTAATCTTTTGTTCTTGGAAATAAATTTGTAACTTCACTGCATTTCCGTCACCACCTTCATTGTCAGTTGTCATTTTCTCGTGAATCAAGAGAAACAACCAACACTACACAGAGTGACAATATATTGTGGTCTGATGAGTCACAGAGCGAGAGCCGATGATCAAACAGCTCTTGAACCTGTTACTGGTGGCGCCACCAGAAGCCTAGTGTAATACGCTACGTTAAGAATAATGGCCCAAGTGTGTCCCGCGCCACCAATGGTTTCGCGGATAGTTGCTGAGCTCGTCCACCAGCCATCCACCGATTTCTTGGTAGCGTCACCAGTATGCTCTCTATGCTTCAATGCCTCCTCACGTCCTCCGACCAATGGTTGCGCCACCGGCCTAATGTAATAGGGCTCTAACATTTAAATTATTATTAGGTAACAATACACAACATTCGTTCCCTGAATGAGATTGAAACCTGCGACAATAAGTTTTTGTGATTCTCAACCGGAAGTGTTATGGAGTAAGGTTATGAGAAAGAGTTGAAGAAACGTTGTAAAATTGATCAGGTCTATGTCAGACATCTTTTATTTCCAAGGGTGAATCCTATGACAAACGTTTCAGTCTGTGCACACATTAATCCTAGAAGTAAACAGTTACGCTACTAGATGTCGCTATTTGCACTATCGTTTGGCTGCCTGACGCTGATAAACATCACTTCCTGCGCTATCGGGCGTTAAACTGTGAATTTAATTTGCCGATTTGAAAACTACTGTAGTACAATTTAATTGCAATTTAAAAACTATTGTTTCAATTTAATTATATCATAAATGGAGTTACACTGAGTTATAATTACTTGTAAGTAAGACCATATAAACTTTTTGAGTTCTCCTTTAAAATGCATGTTTGTTTTTCTTCTGTATCTCTGACCATATTAAAACTATACACTTTTAAAAACCGTAGTCCCATTCCAGACACCCTGTATGTTAACAGTACACGACTTGGTGACTTGTGATTAATAAAGACAATGAAACAACGACAGCGTATTTTTGACATGAGCAACAAAATATCTAGTCTGTCAGCTTAGGGCTCTGAGCTTTGACATGCTTAAGATGCGAACTAAGACCTAATACTAAAAATGTGTAACAGAAAGCCTTGATAAACGAGAACGAAACAACGAACATAACGAGAAGCGTTTTAGGAAATTTAGTCTCTTATCTTCGTGGGCGATATCTCATGACGTACTGTAATGGTGTAACAGCATCTTGTTTCAAGCTGCGAGATAATCTGTTGTTCAGTTTTGTTCTGCCTTTCCTCTAGCTTTCGCTTCTAATGTTAATTACTCCGCTAGTCGGGGCTCTGCTCTCCCGAACGTAATTTACTGTCTTCATGCTTACGAGCTGGAAAGGGACATATTTCAGATACTTTCGAAATGAAACACCTAAAACCTTAAGGTGAACACAAAACAGTATTACATTCTTGCAGGCCCGTAGCCAGCCCAAAAATGTAGAGGGGGCCTAGCTGAAGTTAGGGGGGTCGATCCAACCATATTATAGTTTATCACCATATTATAGTTCATTTGCAAGCCTACCGTGAAAATTTTAGAGGGGCCAGCAAAAATTTAGGGGAACCCGGCCCCCCTAGAACCTCCCTGGATACGGGCCTGCATTCTTGTAAATTTCGTCTTTAAAAAAATACTTGTTGTTTAAAGATAATAAGAGAAGTTGTTGGATTTTTTCTTGACTTTAGGATGTAGCAATGAAAAAGCGAAAAAAAAAAGGAGATCGGAGGCAGATTAAAGTGAAAATAGTCCAAAAAGGGGAAAAGTGGTAGAAAATTATCTTTATTCCCATTGGGAGACAACATTTGGTACAGTGTGTAGGCCTAATTTATGAGAATGCTTTGAGAAAGGTACGCACCTAAAAATCCTGACCCTAATCATGAGCCTCCAAGGGGAATCAATTACGAATATTCCTAATAAAGGTAAGAACGCTACCAATCAGTCGGAAGGAAGCTTTGTAATTTTCTTGTGCGCAGAATCTATAAAAAATGTGTATTTTGTAACAATTTTCTTTGGAGTAGAAAGAAGGGAAAGTCATGATTATCCATCTCCTAGAAAATGTACGGTATATAAAAATGGGAATGAGGAGAAGGCTGCAAAAAGATTAGAATTTCGTGTTTCGGTGTGTTAGAAAATGTACGGTATATGAAAATAGGAATGAGAAGAAGGCTGCAAAAAGATTAAAATTTCGTGTTTCGGTGTGTTAGAAAATGTACGGTATACGAAAATGGGAATGAGAAGAAAGCTGCAAAAAGATTAAAATTTCATGTTTCGATATGCTAGAAAATGTACGATATATGAAAATGAAAATGAGAAGAAGGCTGCAAAAAGATTAAAATATCGTGTTTCGGTGTGTTAAAAAATGTACGGTATATGAAAATGGGAATGAGGAGAAGGCCACAAAAAGATTAAAATTTCGTGTTTCGATGTGCTAGAAAATGTACGGTATATGAAAATGGGAATGAGGAGAAGGCTGCAAAAAGATTAAAATTTCGTGTTCCGATGTGCTAGAAAATGTATGGTATATGAAAATGGGAATGAGAAGAAGGCTGAAAAAGATTAACAATTCGTGTTTAGATATGCTAGAAAATGTACGGTATATGAAAATGGGAATGAGGAGAAGGCTGCAAAAATATTAAAATTTCATGTTTAGACGTGCTAGAAAATGTACGGTATATGAAAATGGGAATGAAGAAAACAGTACAAAAGAATAAAATTTCGTGTTTCGAAGTATGTGGAAAACTTACTAGATTATGAAGGGTAATTCAACCTCGTTAGAGATACTGGTTATTATTGTTTCTGGAAATGAGAATAGCGAGGAAAATAAATAACGTGAAATTCATGTTTCAAGTTATTTCGGACTTCGGATAAAATTGGTCGTAATAATACTAACTGATCTATCATGGTTATATGGTTAACGCGTGCGCCCCTGGGTTGGATTCTCGGTGGGGCTTGTGTGATTCAGATTCCATATTAAACTGAAGATCCACGTTTCACTTAGCCTTGGTGCTGAAAGGGATGCTAAAATCGAAATCAACCAACCAAGCGGTAACTGCTCTTGAAGGATGTCACAATTAAAAATTAAACTTTTATCGCTTGAATCTAAGAAAAACTTATTTAATGTTTTCGTATTTGTAAATGAAATGGAATTTTTGAGTTTTACGTCCCACGATTATGCCGGTTAGGCTAAAGGAGATGGTGATGATGAGTAATGAATGAAATAGTGGAATGAATAAAGTGGGAGAAAACGGGAGAACCCCGAGGAAACCCTCGAATACGGTGTTTGTCCACCACAAAGTTTACTTGGCGGGGACCAAGATCGAACCCGGAACGCTCTACCACTGAGCCACCGCGGCCCCAAGTTTTCGTATTTCTATTCAAGGTATAGTATACTAGGTATTTTTTTTTCTTTCCTTAGTTTCAAGTAATAAAAATATATTTTTTTGGATCAAAAGATCCAATATCTTGTACGCCTTGTATCTGAAGAACTGCATATAGTGTAGCCAAATTCAAACTATCACTTAACTCACTATGATGTGCTTATTCCATATAATAATAATAATAATAATAATAATAATAATAATAATAATAATAATAATAATAATAATAATAATAATAATAATAATAATAATAATAATACGAAAACTAGATTTAGGAGCCGTTCAAAAATTTTGTTCCCCTGATCCAAAAACTAATTATTGCCCAAGATCTCAACCTTTTGATCCATTTTTTTTTTTTTTTTGATCATTCCTAAAATTCTTGTTTCCCATATGATTTTTCTCAAGAGGAGCCACTATTTAAATTATTTGTAAACGCAAAAGAATCACGCAAAATTCTTTAAGAAACAATATATCACTTAAATATCACCGACATGTGAACTGTAGTGTCATTAAAAATCAAGATAACTACAACCGTAAACATGTACTCCACTCAGTTACGCGATAAACGGAACCTATTTATTTCTATTCAGCCTTTGAAAAAGATTCTGCAGTTCTTCTTCGTGTGTAAATACTACTATATATGTTTAGATGCAGGCATTTAACATGTATTACCAGTGAACCTTCAAGATTCACTTTTGTTTTAGCGGAAATCAAAATGTGATTCGTTTTTATCTCTGGAGAAAGTAGAGCATAGTGAAAAGACATGCAAAGAAATGTACAACTCGTAAGACTTCCACTCAAAGTGCAAGAAGAATATGACTATAAGAGAACATGCAAGTAAGAGTGAAAGTCAGCAGCTACAAAAAGTTTTAGGAAGTTAAAAGGAAGAATTTGTAACCCCTGCAGTAACGGTTGAATTCAGTTCAAAGGAAGGAGAATTTTTATTTATTAAACAATATAATAATAATAATAATAATAATAATAATAATAATAATAATAATAATAATAATAATAATAATAATAATAATAATAATAATGTTTTTTGAAATATGTAATTGTTAGTTGGTGCGATTGTAATATCCTATTATTGCGTATCTCTTTTGAAGACAAAGAAAAAAGAAAACAACAACGTGGAAGTTTTATACAGTTGGTGAATGTTTTATACCGTTCTTTGAGCAGCATAGGACGTGCAACATAAAGACGGCATGTATGTTGACCATAGATGGATGCTTGTGGACAAGTTTGCCGTCCACTTCGCGTGAGTGAAATTGTGTATGCCTAACTCATCTCCGATTGCATTAACACTTTACGCAAAATCTGTTCAATTTTGAACTTTGAACGCTCGTAATTCGAACACACTTCCGATCGAGGATTTTTCTGTTTGCGCAATTGTTTCACATATGTAAAAAGAGTCGACTGAGCATAGTATCGATATGAGGTCAGAGTAACACCTCGCGATCTTCCCTAGTAAGATAAATTATGTCTAAGGTAATTATTTAATATACTAACATTCATAAACATATAGTTATTTCTATAGGTTCTGCTTAAAGCTTGTAATTTATATCTAAGATATTAAATTATAACAACAGTAATTCCCTCTTAACCAGCGTTTTATTCAAGAAATTGAGTATCTTTTAGAAATGTTTATTTAAATCGAGTATTTGAGAGATATACCTATCAAACTGGGTATTCTCATCTCGAAATTCTCTAAGATATCCTCTATATTTTTGTTTGTCTACAGTTGTCTAAAATTTCTCTAAATATAGGATCTTGGAAGATAAGAGTTAGCATTCAGGGCGCCCTCTATCCTCCTTCATTTTCTAAAGGATTTCAACTCAATAAATTAAAATCCTGATCTACTAATCCTATTCAGTGTCTCCCTTATATTGGAAGAAGCACTTTTAAAGGAAATCTATCTAAGCATTAATCAGCATATGTGAGGTCAGGTAAAAGGTTTCGCTTTATAGCCCTATAGCAAAGATCTTATGAATCCAATAGGTGACGTAACCATAAACCAATTCTTCCTTATATACAGTAGCGGTTTCTGACGTAGGGCTACCGGGCTACAGCACGCTTCCTATATTTGTGTATTTGTGTTAGATTAATTTTAGTTCAAACAATTTTCATCTATTCATTTGTTTAAACTGTTCGTTAATTAACAAAATACAGAACTTTCCCATGACGATCTTTTTTTTCGAGCGTGGAGCGCGATTACCAGCGCCTTCAGCAGTGTGGAAGTTGTACTAACGAACCGAGCGGGCTGTACTGAATGGAGCCCGCCTGAACTATACAAGCCTACTCAACAAATATATCTCTAGCATGGGGAGCAAAGATCTCAATATGCCTTGTCCACTTTCCTTTTTTTACACCCAGAATAGTTTCCACCGTGCTGAGTTAGGTTGAGCCCGAAGACATTCTGCGCAAGCGCCAAGTATTCCTCTTTCTAGCTTTCTTCTTCTGCTTACTGCCGGCACTCGCCGCTCGGTTCTCTCTTTCCTCCTCTTTTTTATTTTCTTTAATCCTAAAGGTCCGGGAGCCCAGAATTGTCGGGAGTGTATGAATTGAACATTTTTGACACAGATTCAGATCGTGGCAAAATTTTAGCACATACATTTAATGGGGCATCGGTAATAAAGGATCAATTAATTGCGTACAATCTAAAATTAAAGAACACTTTCCTTTGGCACACTACGTCCATTGTTAACCAATTAAATCTGATAATGCACAGAACTGCATCTCAAAATCAATCGACAAGCGTTTTCTTTCCTGTAGTATTTCAGGATTTTCCACATTTTTCCTCCTGCTCCCCACAGCGTGTATCTGTTTTGGAAAAAAAATGGCTGTACGACGTATTCCGAGTGGGTCAGCTACTCGATGGAATTTCAAGTCACGAACCGTCAATTCCGTCTATGAAAATTTAAATGTTTCGAAAGAGCGCTTTTCAGAACTAGAGAAATCCAACACAGGGAATTCATGTTTTGGTTAGAATTCTTTCACAAAATAATGCCGCATGTGAATATTTTCTATAATCAAATTCAGTGCAGGCCTACCATTAAAGTACAAACAGCACTTAAATATTTCATTGAAGCCATTGAAAAAATTCGGAATGACACAGACAATATTAGGACAAGTGATATGTTTCTTCCAACAGTTGGTGAAAACAAATGTGGGCAGATTATATCTTGCAGAGTACCCAATGCCAAAGAAAATGTGATCGCATTTCTGCGGATGCGCGAAATCAATTTGAGAAAACAAGCCATTTGGATGCCGCCAAACTTCTGGATTCTGCAAATTTTAGTGATTTTTCCGGAACATTTTCTGGACACTGCGGTTGAAAGCTACCCAATGTTAGGTAAGCAGTGACTTCGCACTGAGCTTTTGATTCTGTCAGCTTATCTTTAAAAACAACTTACAGGACAATTTTAGCGAAATTACAACCCTTTTGCATTAGTGACCATACCAATTTTCACAGCAGAGCGTGAGAGATGCTTTCGTCTCTAAAGAGAAAGAATTAAGACATTCGTGAGGAATTTCCGTAGGTCAGGAAGGTTAACTGCCCTTGCCATGCTCTCGATAGAAAAAAAAAATGATCAACAACATGCTAGATTTCAACTCCAGGGTGATAGAAAAGTTTGCCAGCATTAAGAATCGAAGGATGGATATCAACTTCCGACTTCAGTGAGTAAATACACGTATATATATATATAGGCTATATTGTAGCACGCTTTGTTAATGACAGTACGAGCCGCCACTGCTTATATAGGAGATAGATTTTTAAAAAAGACAAACTATCTGTAGTGTCCTAAATAAGACTACTTCAGGGGAATTGGTTCGAGATCTAAACAATCTACTTGGTTTCTCCTAATGGAGCCAGAAAAAGTTCTCTCTTTTATACATTCTCGTCCTAAGTTGAACACGACTTAGGATATTTAATTGGATATCTCTAATATACGTAAAAGTAAGGAGTCCAAATACCTTAGTGCAATATCCACGTAAACATATCCACGTAAAAAAGACTATTGAACGTAAACATCCATTATCTGTGCTTAAAGGAAAGGAAACCTATTTCTATCTAAGTTATTTGCACTCACTAGATGCAAAATACAGAATGGTGAATTCTCCTATTCTCTTCAACTACAAGACCTGACAAAGTCTTCGAGCGTAAAGCTAAAACTACTCTTCCTCGACTGAAAAATCACTCGAGTTTATATAAGGGTTAGCGAAAAGAAAAAGAATACATACATATATTCACATATACCTATATATATAAATCTATGGGGAGAAAAAATCCTCCAGTAAAGAAAGCCTTGGCACACCGTTCTCAAAAGCAGTGTTTCTAACTATGAGACCAGCTATTTAAGAGGCTTAAGTAAGAGACTTGTTGATTTTGGGTTTAACGTCCCTTTTAGCATCGAGGCTATATGAGACGGGACCTACTGATTAATGTGGAGTCCGAACCACGTGATCTCCCGGTAAGAATCTTAAGTAAGAGAATCAACTATAAGTATATAAACAAAAGATAAAGTTAACACACATGACAAAGTAAGAATATAGTTCTTAACATCTAGACAATTTAAATATATAAAATCTTAAAATAATTAAATCAGATCTGGCCTTTTCTTCCCAAATATATACAATAGCATATTTAAGTACTTGATTAATATAAGTATTTAATTAATTAATTATTCATAATTTATTATATATATCACAAAAACATTATTAAATACTTGCATGTGACTCGAAGTGTCATTTGCACTACTTACTAATTTTTGTTTATTATTTTTACAACCACGTATACCATATGAACATGTATGATCTGTCAGGAAAGTAAATGTACACCTATTTTTCGAGTCTGGCATTCCTGCACTCCATCCGTGGAGAGTATGAGAATTAAATCAATCAAATGTTTACTGAGGGGCAAAAAGAAAAGCTTAATCTGAATAAGACATTGCAGAGGGGCACAAGCTGTGAATACGAATAGTGCATTGTGTAAATAAAGGACGACAACGAAAGAGAAAGCCAGAAACAGCTGTTAAACTTACAAAAAAAGAGTAAAAATTGTCGAAGTGGGAACATAAAACACAAATACAACAAATACGCCGACAACTAAATGATCACCATGCCATGATCTTGGTGTAGTGGTTAAGGTGCTGGCTTACAAATGCAAAGGACGCAAGTTCGAATCTTAAGCGAGGACCTTTTTAAAAATTTTTGTTAATAATACATACAACTCATGAGAGATGGTAAAAGAGGTCGTATTTAGTTTTTCGTAGCAATTATTATTGGTAATGTTTAGTACTGATAATACATTTGTCTTTGCGTGTTGCTTTTGTTCTTGTCTTCATTTCAAAAGAGAAGAATATCCGAACAAATGCCAACAAAATTCCTCATATTTTGAATGTAAACGCCATTTGCAATTAGTAAAGAATAAAAATTGAACGTTCCGAAGTAGCTGCAAAAAGTAAAAGGAAAAACATGGAAGTCGACCATACTCATGGTTACTAAAAATACAATTTCTACATGCCTTACACCTCCCGACCACGTTTCTACGTTAGCAAGTAAGAGGCTTGTGTTCAGGTTAGGCTCGTCAATACGTTTTGCAAAGGGGCCCGGTTTAGCTCTGACGCACCACAGGTGCGAGAAGGGAGAAAAACACTTTTTCTCTCTCCCTCTGTGTGTCTATTTATCTATCTATTTGTATATATATAACGCTATTTGTGAATGCCATAACCACCCTAATTTTCAGCGGATTGAGACGAATCTTGGCACAAACATTAATTGTTGAAATATCTTGATGAGTTCGTTAACCAGAATAATCAGATGAAAATGTTCAAAATGGTGGCCCTTCAAACTCTTAAAAAGTTCCAAGGGAACCAAATTTCGCCCATAAATAGGTATTCAGAAAGTTTGAATACGCCCTTTCGCTACGGTCAGGGTTTTTTTTTTTTTTTGTTTTTTTTTTTTGCAGGAGGGGGTTATTTTCCTATCGGAACAAGATGATTGTTAGTGATGATATGAAATTACACATTGAAAGTGAAGTAACTTGTGTAACGTGTTATTTGAAAGAATAATATAATAAATGTGCATTCCTCTAACACAGAGAACTGTAAATCATGTATTTCGAGTTCGGGAGCCTGAATGGCGAGGAGTGTTATTTGATTTGCTTTTTAGTAACACATTGCATTGCAAATAAAGGTAGGCAACATTAGTGGTAAGTAAAATAATAATAATAATAATAATAATAATAATAATAATAATAATAATAATAATAATAATAATAATAATAATAATAATAATAATAATAGGTGTTGTTTGTAGCAAGGCAATATCTTCCTCAGTTCTTCTTCAAACGTAATGATTGTAACGCCATATCTCCCTTACAAACAAAATATTAGCAATTTATATCGAGAGAACGGGAAACTGTAGAGCGATGGGACCAACGTTGGACAGTATGCACTCATAGTACTCAGAAAAGTAAACGATTTCAATGCAAAATGAACGAAGAGTCATTGTCATGGGTACTCATGGGGCAACGACAGAGCCCTCTTTAGGCAAAATGTCGATAGCTTATATCGAGAAAACAGGAGGTGATACTGGGATGGGACCAACGTTGGACACCGTGGACCCATAGGGCGCATCGAAAAAATTAGGGAGGCGGGCGCCAGCCAGCCTTACTTATTTCCACATAATAATATAAAATTATATTGTCGAAATACACACACGAGTTAGCTACTAATATTTCATATTATTATTATTATTATTAATATTATTATTATTATTATTATTATTATTATTATTATTATTATTATCTACAGCGTCTTTTCATTATGTGAGCATGTTTGACATGAAACCAAAGAGAAAATCCATCCTGTAGCGAAAAGAAACAATACATTCTCTCAAATGGATAAAATATCAAGCCGAGATTGATTCGAACTCGCATGGACGGCGCGAAAAGCCAGTGCTTTGTCCACTATTTTTTTAACTGACTCACCGAACGCGTTTCAGTAACTTACTTATTGCTAATTTTACTTGCTTCACTCGTTTAACTTGCTTTTTCTAATAACTTATAACGACAGGGACACGAACACAGTAACATCGAGAACAGTTAAAAATGATAGATGCTCTGCCGCCGAGAATCGAACCCGAGACTCCATACACCCAAGGCTCACGTGCTAGCCTCTAGACCAGCGGCGATGGCAACGCTCACTTCCTGTGTCGTTAGGGATTACGACCACTGTATTGCCAGCTATCACTTCTGTGGGTTGTATACTATGATCACATGTTTCTTCCTTGCTGCAAGAGTAAAACCTACATTATATGTAATACGTGAGGTATTTAGACCTACATGCTCTTCGTATAATGTAATAAAAGGGTCATGGTGTCGGATTTTAATACATGACGTATTGCAGTATACAACATGCTTTGCATTACTTGTTTGTTTGTAGACAGCTACTAGCTTAGTGTTCTGAAAGGTTGTGTATAAACTAGGGATAGCCCGTTCCGGAATTATTAGTTTTCGGACTCCCGAAAGTAAAGCCGGACAAATTCCGGAATTCGGAAAATTCTAATTTTGTAATAATTTCGGAATTCGGAAAAATCCGGAATTTAGAAATTTCTGATTTCGTTAACATTCCGGAATTCGGAAAATCCGGATTTTTTCGAAAGTCGGAGTTTTTCTCAATTCCGGAATTTTCTAAATTCCGGATTCTTTCCGAGTTCCGAAATTCTTCTGAATTCCGGAGTATAACTGAATTCCATAATTTTGCGAAATCCGGAAAGTGAAAGTTCCGCTTCCGAAAAATGAATTTATTTTGGTTAATATGAATCGTGGCGGAAATAAGTCTTTGACCAGGTAATGGCGACTGCTTTGAAAGAAATGGGGAGTATGAGAATTCAATCTGTCATATTTGTAGTTTCGTGTGGAGAAAGAACGAACTTGTGAACCAGTGGTTTAAGAAAAACTCAAGTTATTAATATAAACTTTGCTGACTTCATAAAAGAAATACGAAAGACATTTTGAATCGAAAAATATAACATACAAGTTTGCAAGCGGAGACAAAGAAACCTAACGTAACCAGACTAAAGACGGATCGTTTACCGCGTAGCGATCGCGGTTCAGTGGTCAAGGTGCTTCTGCGAATGCACGTTGCAATTTTTTTTCTTACTTTAGAATTTTTGATGGCGATTGATCAGCGATAACATACGTTTTATTATATTCAGATATTTGAATACTCGGATGTTTCAATACTTGAACTATCAAATCTTCAGGAATAATAATAGTAATAATAATAATTATTATTATTATCTCGTAGAAGATTAAAAGCTAGAAGCTAAATTATCGCTCAGGTCATACCATTACAAGGAGAAACGTGACATTTGGAAAGAATATTTCAGTTTGGTTTAATGTTGCTCACGAGAAGAGGAGTTTCTCATCTCGTTTCTAAAACAAATAAAATAACATGAGAATTAACATTTTACATTCGAGACGGGTCAGGGCTAAATCAAAATTTTCGTCTCTCTTTGGAGATGAGAATCGAGACGAGACGAAAAGTATTGTAAACATTTCCCGTCTTGTCTCGATTCTCGAAATAGTGTATGTCCATTCTTTAAGTAACAATTGCTCTGTAGACTGAATCTCATAGGCTATTTCGTTACATTATATTTCAGAGCTCATTGAATTATGCTCTGTGTAGGTATTTTTGTAGCAAAGCTTTTATATTTACCTCTGCATATTCTAAAAATTAGTTTATTATATGCCTTACTGTCGCGTGATATTCAGTTATATTTATTACAGTTATTTTCCTCAAAACATACTTTCTACATGAAACTTCAATAAAAGGTTCTAGTTTAAAATGTTGGTAGTTGCAGAGGTGTGTCTTGAAGGTACGGAACCCTTTCCCCGAAATCTCTACTTTTAAGTAAGTTTGCCAAATTTCAGGGCAAGTTTAAAACTATTATTATTATTATTATTATTATTATTATTATTATTATTATTATTATTATTATTATTATTATTATTATTATTATTATTATTATTATTATTATATCAACTCCATGTATAATCTTTAAAAGATATACGGTTTGTATCTGAATAGTAAAAGCTAATTGACTGTCGATCTCGGTCGTCTGGAAGTCTTCAGGAGGCAAGGACATCGGTCATGTTCTGGGTTTGAGTTCCGAAGGGGCAAGTATTCGGGCTGGAGCAAAAAATTGTTAAAAGTTATAGGCTTCATCCAAACATATTCAAAACAGCTGGGACCGTGTTTGGGCTTCTCAACGGCTCGAGCGGCTCGGCTTACAGCTCATTCAATATCGAACCGAATCGAGAAGTGAGCCGAGCCAACAGCTCACCACACCGAGCCGATTTGAGCCATCGGCTTAGTTGAGCTGAGTCGAAACGTGCTGATGAACTAGTTTCAACTTAGCTGGCTCGAACCGGTTCACATGAGCCGAGTAGGTGACCCATCCCAACCGAGAAAGCTCGAGCTATCGGCTCAATTGAGCTGAGTCGATGGCTTGTTCCAACTAAGCCGGCTCGGGTCATCGCTCATCCCAACCGAGCCGACTCGAGCTGTTCGCTCAGTTGATACGAGCCGAGCCGGTTGATATCACTACCCGAGTTGGTCTTCTGCTTGGGCTCAAGAATTCGACCGTGCAGATCTCAGCCTTGATTTTAAGAACTACAGTATATACTTATATTGGTGATTACGACATTTGAGGCTGTCTCGCAATAATAATAATAATAATAATAATAATAATAATAATAATAATAATAATAATAATAATAATAATAATAATAATAATAATAATAATAATGATAAACTCTTGTCTTCTCGTTATCTAAACGAGACGAGATACACTAAAATTGCCCCACGAGATGCACTAAAATTACGAGATGAGACGCACCTCTGTCGTGAGCAACACTAAAAGTATTCCACATTACTGCTTAAATTTCTCATGGCTTTTGCTTTCCAGTCTGATCAGGCCAATATTTCAAAACGAGTTAAAACGAGCTGAACGAGCGAGAGAGCCATTATCAAACTCAACTCAACTCGAAACTAGACCTCGAAAACAGCGACTTGGCTCGGAACTCAATTCAAGAAAATTACCTTTGACTCGACTCAAATTGTACTCGAGTTGAATTGAATTTTGGCTCGACTTGTGCTCATCCCTATTCGTGTTTGTATTTTATGTTTCCACTTCAACAATGTCTACTCTTTTTTTTCTCCTTTTACCTGCTGTTTCTGGATTTCTCTTTCGGTGTCGTCCTTTATTTACACCGTGCACTATTCTTATTCCCAGCTTGTGACCCACTTCAATGTCTTTTTCAGTTTAGGCTTTTCTTCTTACATTGACTTCACATGTGATTGATTTAATTCTCACTTTCCGCGCACGACCGATGAAAATGTTTTATTATTATTATTATTATTATTATTATTATTATTATTATTATTATTATTATTATTATTATTATTATTATTATTATTATACTATTGAACTTGCACGGCGAAATTACTGTATAATACGATATCATTTCTGTAATTTTACTCCATTGTATGTTATTTAGTTTATTAATGGGCACTAAATTGTCTCCAGATCAACGAATAAATTAACTACGGCATGCACTTTGGTGGAAATATCATTGCAATAAGATTATTGGTTCGTTCCAAACATGTTCATGTAATGATATTTCTGCATGCCGTAGTTAATTTATTCGTTAATTTATAATAATAATAAAACATTTTCATCGGTCGTGCGCGGAAAGTGAGAATTAAATCAATCACATGTCAAGTCAATGTAAGGAGAAAAGCCTAAACTGAATAAGACATTGAAGCGGGTCACAAGCTGGGAATAAGAATAGTGCATGGTGTTAATAAAGGACGACACCGACAGAGAAATCCAGAAACAATAGGTAAACGAAGAAAAAAAGAGTAGAAATTGTTGAAGTGGAAACAAAATGCAAATACGAATAGGGATGAGCAGGAATCGAGCCAAAATTCGACTCGACTCGAGTTCAATCCGAGTCGAGTCAAAGGTATTTTTCTTGTAGTACTTAAAATTATACTGTAGTTCTTAAAATTAAGGCTGAGACCTGCACGGTCGAATTCTTGAGCCCAAGCAGAAGACCAACTCGGGTAGTGATATCAACCGGCTCGGCTCGTATCAACTGAGCGAAGTTGTTGTATTACTATACATCTGCTTCCGCCCCTGTCAAATCTGGTCGATCTCGTTGACGCGACATATTTGCTTTTTTATACCCCTTTCTTCGTTTACTGAACAAAACAGTAACTATTCTGAAATATACTACTGCGCATGCCTCGTAGATAAATATTTCTGATGCCAATAGTTTCCGTTTTGTCCAAGGAATGTTCTTTTTCTTATTCCCAGCATGACCCTTTTATTACATTATATGAAGAGCATGTAGGTCTAAATACCTCATGTATTACATATAATGTAGGTTTTACTCTTGCAGCAGAGAAGAAACATGTGATCATAGTATACAACCCACAGAAGTGATAGCTGGCAAGACAGTGGTCGTAATCCCTAACGACACAGGCAGAGAGTGGTGCCCTTCCCGCTGGTCTAGTCGCTAGCACGTGCGCCTTTGGTGTATGGAGTTCCGGGTTCGATTCCCGGCGGGAGAGCATATATGATTTTTAACTGTTCTCGATGTTTCTGTGTTCGTGTCTCTGTCGTTATAAGTTATTAGAAAAAGCAAGTTAAACAAGTAAAATTAGCAATAAGTAAGTTACTGAAACACGTTCAGTGAGTCAGTTAAAAAAAAAAGTGGACAAAGCACTGGCTTTTCGCGCCGTCCATGCGAGTTCGAATTAATCCCGGCTTGATTTTTTATCCATTTGAAAGAAAATATTGCTTCTTTACGCTACAGGTAGTCCACTCTTTTCGTATTTTTCGCTGTCGTTCACAGTTAAAGTAACTGACTATTATTCTTTCTATGAATGATGGATCTTCTCTTTGGCTTCATGTCAAACACGCACACGTAATGAAAAGACGCTGTCGATGATAATAATAATAATAATAATAATAATAATATGAAATATTAGTAGCTAACTCATGTGTGTATTTCGACAACATAATTTTATATTATTATGTGGAAATAAGTAAGGCTCGCTGGCGCCCCCCCCCCTATTTTTTTCGATGCGCTTTATGGGTCCACGGTGTCCAAAGTTGGTCCCATACCAGTATCACCTCTCGATATAAGTTATTGACACTTTGCCTAAAGAGGGATCTGCCGTGGCCCCATGACTACCCATGACAATGACTCTTCGTTCCTTTTGCATTGAAATCGCTTACTTTTCTGAGTACTATGAGTGCATACTGTCCAACGTTGCTCCCATCGCTCTAGTTTCTCGTTCTCTCGATATAAATTGCTAATATTTTGTTTGTAAGGGAGATATGGCGTTACAATCATTACGTTTGAAGAAGAATTGATTAAGATATTACCTTGCCACAAACAACACCTATTATTATTATTACTATTATTATTATTATTATTATTATTATTATTATTATTATTATTATTATTATTATTATTATTATTATTATTATTATTATTATTTTACTTACCACTAATGTTGCCTACCTTTATTTGCAATGCAATGTGTTACTAAAAAGCAAATCAAATAACACTCCTCGCCATTCAGGCTCCCGAACTCGAAATACATGGTTTACAGTTCTCTGTGTTAGAGGAATGCACATTTATTATATTATTCTTTCAAATAACACGTTACACAAGTTACTTCACTTTCAATGTGTAATTTCATATCATCACTAACAATCATCTTGTTCCGATAGGAAAATAACCCCCTCCTGCAAAAAAAAAAAAAAAAAAAAAAAAAAACCTGACCGTAGCGAAAGGGCGTGAACCTTCTTTAGGCGATTAATCGGGTCCAATATTTCAATAAGTTTCTGCACACAAATATTTCAGTAAAAGAGGAAAATTTATTCAAACTTTCTGAATACCTATTTATAGGCGAAATTTGGTTCCCTTGGAACTTTTTAAGAGTTTGAAGGGCCACCATTTTGAACATTTTCATCTGATTATTCTGGTTAACGAACTCATCAAGATATTTCAACAATTAATGTTTGTGCCAAGTTTCGTCTCAATCCGCTGAAAATTAGGGTGGTTATGGCATTCACAAATAGCGTTATATATATACAAATAGATAGATAAATAGACACACAGAGGGAGAGAGAAAAAGTGTTTATCTCCCTTCTCGCACCTGTGGTGCGTCAGAGCTAAACCGGGCCCCTTTGCAAAACGTATTGACGAGCCTAACCTAAACACAAGCCTCTTACTTGCTAACGTAGAAACGTGGTCGGGAGGTGTAAGGCATGTAGAAATTGTATTTTTAGTAACCATGAGTATGGTCGACTTCCATGTTTTTCCTTTTACTTTTTGCAGTTACTTCGGAACGTTCAATTTTTATTCTTTACTAATTGCAAATGGCGTTTACATTCAAAATATGAGGAATTTTGTTGGCATTTGTTCGGATATTCTTCTCTTTCGAAATGAAGACAAGAACAAAAGCAATACACAAAGACAAAAAGTATTATCAGTACTAAACATTACCAATAATAATTGCTACGAAAAACTAAATACGACCTCTTTTACCATCTCTCATGAGTTGTATGTATTATTAACAAAAATTTTTAAAAAGGTCCTCGCTTAAGATTCGAACTTGCGTCCTTTGCATTTGTAAGCCAGCACCTTAACCACTACACCAAGATCATGGCATGGTGATCGTTTAGTTGTCGGCGTATTTGTTGTATTTGTGTTTTATGTTCCCACTTCGACAATTTTTACTCTTTTTTTGTAAGTTTAACAGCTGTTTCTGGCTTTCTCTTTCGGTGTCGTCCTTTATTTACACAATGCACTATTCGTATTCACAGCTTGTGCCCCTCTGCAATGTCTTATTCAGATTAAGCTTTTCTTTTTGCCCCTCAGTAAACATTTGATTGATTTAATTCTCATACTCTCCACGGATGGAGAGCAGGAATGCCAGACTCGAAAAATAGGTGTACATTTACTTTCCTGACAGATCATACAGTATATATCAAGCTGTGTTAGGGTATGTTTCTCCGTACGTGACAAGGTTCGAAAATTACAGTAGAAAAATTTAAATTTTGTCACAATATTCCTAATGTAACCTACTTACAGAATTAATATTTGTACTGATTCTTTCTTATTTCTTCTTTTATACAGGTATGGTGTCAAGAGCTCTTATAATTCCAGAAGAAATTCCGTCCATTCTCAGTGTTGTATACGCTAATATTCCACCAATCAAAAAAGGTTAGCCTATGTATATAAATATTACTAGTAGAACACCACTACTAATAAATAAAAAGAAAAAAAATAAATCAGAATTACTATATTCCTCCAAATACACATAATTCAAGAATTTGTATCAGTAAACACTTCAAGAACAAATATTTATGTTATTTTTTCAATCATTTATGTTATGACATCATTAGAAATATATCCAGATTTTGAGTATACTTTGTTTGTAAGTACTTGTACAAGTTTAGTTTCGATAAAGAATTATATTTCATTCATATAATTAGGAGAAAAGATAAACTGTAAATTGTTTTATGCCTTGAATTAGTGCATTAAATGTATTTCAACATTTTAACCTTCTTAATATAAGGTAGTCTAAAAGGTGTTGAGCCTTTGGAGGTCAAAATTGAAAAGACATTAATTGTGATTTGAAAGTCACACTATTACACCACATATGCATCGTTTTGTTCGATGATCTTCTTCCACCATCCCATTTTCCACCAACACCATAATCCCATGGCTAAAAACTTTCGTGGTTTCTGTTTTTTTTTTTTTTTTTTTTTAACATAGATTTCACAAGCTTTGTTTGAAACTAACTTAATATCATTCAGGGATTTCTCCAAAGACCAAAACAGATGATAATCTGATGGTACTAGGTCCGGGTTATGTGGTGGATGAATTAAAACATCCCAGCCAGTTTTCTCAATTTCTGGCGAGTCGTTAAAAACGTATAGAATTGAGGAGAAAGGCAGCCTGGGACCATTACGTTAGATGCCGCCATCCCGGGATTTGCTTGGTGTGAATGAGAAAAACCCAGGAAAACCTCACTAAGTATGGCTTGCCTGAACAGAGAATAGACGGTCGTTAGCGACTATGCTACGCAGGACCACTTTTTATCACTTGTGATTAAATGCTTCGGATATGGCTCGAGTTAGTAATGTTTCAGTAGAGATTCGCAGATAGAAATTCAGTGGAGTAAATGTTTAGAGTCAGATTATGTGGCATCCAGACGATGAAGTTCATTTTTGTAGCCAGCTTTCTTCAAATGGTTTAACACTGTTTGGTGATGGATGTTTAGTTCAATGACGTCATGACTGCTTGCGTGCTGGTCATGCTAGACTTTTGACAAAATATAATCCAATTTTGAACATTGAAATTTAACGAATGAAAGCTACAGAATTATCTTTTGGCTGTTGTTTTTGATAACATATATCTTGCCATATACAGCACAATTGTTTTCACGAGCTTGTGCAGCATTTAGGCTTTTATCGAAATTGTAAAACATACAGCAGTTTGCGGTAAATTCACTCGCCTTTACGGGACAATACCTTCCATTTGATTATAAGAATCCCAACACTTTTAGCACATCTACTAGCTTCAACTGTCAGCTGTCAAATGAAGTTAATCATGATATTTGCAACTTATATACCCAGAGATTTAGAACACCAACGCCATCTCTCATGCAAAGTTCAGAAATCTTTTTAAAATACCTGATACCCCTATGTAAACAATGTTTTTTCAACATTCATCGGAGGCTTAGGGTCTACAAAAGTCTATTATAGGGTCTATAAAAAGCTCTTTACATGCTTAGCTTCAAGAACATAATTACTGAAGCTATGAAAAAAATACTTGTATTCAAGTAAATGAAAAACTATACGATCAAAAATGTTTACTATGTTCCCCACTATTTTTTCTTATTTTTTAATAAATAATAAATAATAATAAATTCTACAATATTATTAGCGTTTAACGGTAAGAAATATCCAGAAGATGTCAAAAATATTCAAGAAATAAGCTGAACAAAATATGGGCAAGTGTAAATTCTCTGTGTATTTTTTTTAATAAAATAAAGATTTATTTGTAAAAGTTAAAAACTCATATTGTACAATAACCACGACATCTATTAATATGAAAGTGATAGTAAAGTAAGGGTGTACCCACGGGGGGAAGTTCACCTGGTCTGGAGACCCTTCCCTCCAAAAAAAAAAAAAAAAAAAAAACTTCCTAACTCAACATATATTTGTACACTTTCTCAATAAAATTATACTTGTTTAACTGGAAAACGATTAATCTAGCATGAAAATTTGATCTTACACTTCATTTGTACTCTTTCTCTTATAAAAATATTATAATTCTATCATTTTTTTCTGAAAATATATGTGGAAGTATTTTACAATTACTTGTCGTCTTTTCGGGTGCAAAATAATGTCCCTTTAATACTACATATACGTAGTGGCTTGTAGTAGGCCTATTGGAGCCCCCCAAAAGCTTGAAACCCTCACAAAATTTCTGAGTGCAAGCCCGTAGTGAAGTATACCTTCATCAAGCTTTTCATTATGACAATATGCAGTGTGGCTAAAGAGTCCATGATTATGATTATCATAATTCTTAAACTTTAAATTTTGGTTAATTATAATATTTTCCAAATATGAGACATTATCAGTCGATAAATGAAATGGAATTGAACAAAATGACACACTTGAAAGTAAAGTCTCATGTTTAGTTTCCGAAAATACTTTATTTTCGTATGGCGTTAAAAAATATATCATTCGTTGCCAATAACTGAGACTTTTTATTCTTCTGAAACATACTATTTAGTTATTTATTGAATTTTTATTATGTGAAAAAAGTAACAAATTGTATCTATTTTCTGTCTTCTAATGTTGGCTATGACACACATACTCTTAATAATAATAATAATAATAATAATAATAATAATAATAATAAATTTTAATTATCATTAAGCTATGCATAGCAATAGACGACGTTATAATACATAGAATTAGTGGTGTGTATATATTATATATAATGAAAACAACTGCCGAAATAAGATATAGGACACAATTAACAACATTAATATCACATGTACGAATTATTATTAACATATAGGGTGCCCCAAAAGTAGGTATACTATACCGTACTGATCAGCTCATTGTATTTTATATAATTTCTTAATTTCTTATTGTTATCCATCAGGTAAACTTAGTTTCTTTATTATTTGTTCTTAATGTGTTTTTACTTATATAGTAAGCTTGAAAGAGCTGAAGTAAATAAACCCATAAACTAGGATGTTATACTTGATCAATGCAGGGGTGTATACCTACTTTTGGGCCACCCTGTAGTTTAAGGGTCATTCATTACATTACATCTTTATTGAACAGTCAGGATACTCCTGTAAAGACTAGAATGGCGTTGCAATTAAATATTTGGACAACTTACTCTTAAATATATTTAAATGTTCATTTGTTAGTCTTTCAGGCAATTTCTTATACAATTTTATTCCAAGTATCTCGTAGCTATTTGTTTTAGACTTTCGTTGATATGTAACATTTATATGTTCATTATTCCTGCTATTATCCAAGTATATGATGGAGCTCTTGTCTAATTTGTAAACTATGAAGATTACTTTTTATAAAGAGAAGTACTATATAAATGTATAAGTTGATAATAAAAATCATAATCTTAATCTTAAAATTAAGATTAATAAACAAGGATCTGCAATGAGCTAATCTATGTTAATTTGAAATTATGCCGATGACCATTTTTCTGTAGCATAGGACTTCACTTACAAGACAACTGTTGCTCAAAATAATGCACCATATAAAATTATACTCTGACAAAAAGCAAAATAAGCTGATTTAATATAGTTGTCAGGAACGTGGTTTTTCAGTTGTCTCAATAAATATGTTACCTTTGCGGTCTTGACAACCTATCATAGATATAATTAATGTGCAGTTTCCATGATAGCTTATTGTCAATAGAAACAAGTTGAGTTATTTTCAACAGACACTTCTCTTAAACTAAAAATCATATGTTGAGTTTTAATCACATTAAGTAAAAACCCATTAATCCAGGCCCGTATCCACAGAGGGGCAAGGGGGGCCGGGCCCCCCTAAACCTTGGCTGGCCCCCATAAAATTTCACGGTAGGCTTACAAGTGAACTATAATATGGTGATGAAGTATAATATGATTGGATCGGGCCCCCCTAACTTCTACCGGCCCCCCTAAATTTTTGGGCTGGCTACGGGCCTGCATTAACCTTAAACTAAATCGCAGTTTGAGTCAGTGTATTTTCAGCCATAGTTTTAAGTCTACTAAAATCAGTATTGATACTTCAAAAAAGCTGTATCGTTATTGATATACGTAACTATTTGTAATAGTGCGTATTTTCAAAACCTTTCATATGATGCAGAAATTTTAGTGCTCGGCAATTATGACTATACAAACTGTGTCCCTGGATTTCAGCCATATAAGAAACGGCGAGGAAACAATTACTAATTTGTTCAACAGCATTTTGTTGACTTTATTATTATTATCACTATTATTATTATTATTAGTAGTAGTAGTAGTAGTAGTAGTATCTTCTAATTTTTAAAATTCTTTATTACTCTTCAATTGCTATTAAAATTCAAGAAAATAGCGAGAAGCGTACTGAAGACCAATTAAATGCTCGAAATAAATTGTTTACAAAATGTACTGGCAATATAAATTACTAATTTCACGTAAATAGTATACACTTTGACTTACTATGATAGGATATCTTTTATTTAATACGTTCGCTTCCATATCCGACCTTGGTGGGATATGAATGGAAGTGTATAGCCTATCATATCCGTCGACGAGAGCTCATGTGGTTCGGATCCCACGTTAATCAGTAGGTCCTATCTCATATAGTCTCGCTGCTGAAAGGGACGTTAAACCCAAATCAATTCAACCAATCATATCCGTCCAGAGTTTAACCATACTAAATCACCATCTGAAGCTATGTATACAATTTCAGATTTTTGTGATGTATAATGTAGGAGTAGCCCAATCTCCGTTGAGAGAAGTTTTAATTAGCAGTGACTAGCATAAGTATTTAAAAATGGGCGGTCTGAGCATTTAAATAGTGTGTATAAATTGCTGGTCATGAATGTGTTAATGTTTATGCAATAATTAAAATACGAAATATAGGACTCGTCTAGCATATTTTACAACTAAACAATGTGACAGCCATAATTTTATTAGGGCCAAATATTACAAAATTTGGTACAGCTTCAGAAATATCATTAGTTGAATTTAACGTTATTCTATATTTCAATACAAATAACGAAAAATAACGTCTTAACTGTTCGCTTTGAAAATAAACTTAATATCATCATCTTACAAATAGTCAACATCTGTCAATAGTCTTAATATCTCAAAAAAAAAGGAGTTTGCCAGAAAAGGAGAAACTAAAAAATTTCCCCTTATATTGAACATTGAGTACTGTGACTCATTATTTTACTTCCATTTCATTTAAAAATAATAATAATAATAAAGTGCTATTTAACATAATATAAACATGACTAAAATAAGATAACTAAGAAATAATTCGATATACAAGGTATGTCCAAAAAGTATCAGGACTACTTGCAGATATGTATACAATGGGTTAAAATTCTTTAAAATAATATTTTTTCGTCAATACACCGCTTCCACCTCTTCTGTTACGCTTGATATGCTCTCTCAAAGTCTGCACTCGGATTCTTCTTCAGGCAATGTGTCGAAGCTACTTGCAACCTTTCTACCGTTTCATAGTGGTGTCCGTTCATGTTCCGATTCATCAGATGAAAGAGAAAGACGTCAAACAGGATCAGGCCTGGAATGTAGAGAGGCTACGGCAGTGTTACCACATTGCGTTTTTCCAGAAACTCATTACCAGTTATCACTACTTACCAATTCAAAAAAATCAGGCTCAAGTTCAACACTTTCCAACAGTTCGTGACAAATCAACACAAGAGTTTCTTTCTGTTGTCCGTACAAAATCTTCGGTGTCAATTTGAAGACACTTTCTTCATTTACAAATCGTCTGACACCTTGATTCCTGACGACATGACAATGCAAGTTCTCACTCCGGACACAATTCAAACTCTGCAAAGGCTTTCAGGAAACTGAGCTGGGTCGCATCGTATACCTGAATTCTATAGACAACACGTTCCATCCTTTCCCTTTGTCTTAAAAAAAAAAGTCTCGATACTTGTTGGACAGACCTTGTATTCCCTATGACTAATCTAATCTTGGTATATATTTATTATTTAGTAATTGCAGAAATTTTCAGTCGGAAGTTTCATTTTCGTCAGTGGCTTTTTTAAGCATCTACAACAAATTCATCATATCACGTGGTATCCATCGAAGTGGTATATAAGTATCAAAACAAAAACGTTTCCACTAGTAATAAAAATATATACAAATACTTCGATGTTATCAGTAACAAAAGTTGCACTTGAACTTTCACAAGAGGCCGCGGTGGCTCCGTGGTAGAGCGTTCACCTCTGGTGCATGGGGTTCCGGGTTCAAACCCTGCTCCCACAAAGTGAACTTTGTGGTGGGTAGTGTGCGTGGGTTTCCTCGGGGTTCTCCCACTTTCTTCATTCCACCATTTCATTCATTGCTCATCACCACCGTCTCCTTTAGCCTGGCTGTATGTGATGCGTATGTGATGCGCAGATGAAATATTTAAATGAACTAGTGGAATGATAATGTTGAAGGCAACATCACACAGAAGTAAACAAATGAAATTAATGGAATGGACCCTGCCTCACTCACAAGTTTAAGGCAAAAGAATTTAAATTCAGTCGGTAGAGCTTAATTATTAAAAACAAAAATTTAGAAAAGTTACTTTAGTCATGAGACTCTTAGTTTCAGGGTCCACGCAGTTTTAACGCAAGACCTGAGTTAGAAAATTACTCACAAAACACCTGAAATATGCCCAGCAGATTCATGGGATTCTCTGAATCATGGCATCTGGCCTGAAAAGAAACATATTTATATAACAGAAAATTTGTAACACATATCTTCCAGCTGAGCTAGAGTGAATGAAAGGAGACTCTCCAGATATGCTGCAAGGATCCTTTTTAATGGGAATCCTGAATTCCGAAACTTGTAAGTTACACTGCATAAATCACACGTAATCGTGAATAAAAATTTAAAAAAATATTTTAGATTTTAAATTTCACCACTGATATATAATTTTGAGCTCAGATCTGGCTACTATAGCTTGAGTTCACCGTTCGTGCACGCAAAACTTATAATTTCACTTTCATCTTCAGAAACGTTGTATCCTGTTATTTTCTTGGATTCTTCCACCTCTTCTGGTCCCGAAGATTCCTGTGCAGGCGCTGGGACGCTGCCGTTGCTCAGATCACTCTCTCACACCTCCTGGAGCTCTGGATTACAGTTGAAGGCTGATTCTCTCCATCTGGACCTTTCCTTTGAACTGCAGGGGACGGTCGTCAACACCCTGGTTGTTGATGTCGTTCTATGTCACTGGCATCTGTTGTTTGGAGCGTAGTGCTGCAATACTTAGGTAGCACTAAAAAGTCTCGCTCAATATAATCACATAAAATTTGAAATATATATATATATTTACACGTAGCACTGAACTGTTAATATTTATATCCTATTCATATATTTACAACTTATGACGATGCCGTTCTCCGGTTCGCATTGTCTGTACAAAGCTTTCCCAACTCAGTCTTTGTACGCGATGAATAAAATTAGAGGGAACGGTAAACTATCTGGTCGCAGCGGACACTACATTAGGTATATATATATATAAATGACATTCACTTTTCACTGTCAGAAATTCATGTCACTAACACACCAAGTTTTGTGAACTGATCACACGTACAATATTCCAATATCAAATGATTATAACATGCTCATATTGAGCTTATTCACTGTAATCACACAGAGTGATTGCACTGTACGGGCATCGAACTAGCAAAAGTTCAATGTGCACACGTCCCACTGATAGGCTTCTGCCTATTAATATGTTTCGGGTGTCGAACTCTCACGACCGACGTGAGCTCGACTGTAACTAAAGAGTAACTAACCTTGAGTCTCTCAACTTCCTTGTTTTTAACAGAAACAGAAGTTCATTGTCTCTTGAGAGACTCGCGCTGGATGGAACCACTTTCGAAAACCTGGAAAAATAGGGGTTTAGGTTTTCCACCCTCTCAAGCACGCTGCTTGGTGACCTACTTTCTGTTTGTTTATACACTTTCACTTAATTTTTGCTGTATTTATGTTCACACGTTGCAAAGTATTTTAAATCACGATATTCATTGTAAAGAGCATTAAACATGCTTCAAAATGATATTTGTAACTATATCACACTCCAAAGCTTTCTGTTTGAAATCTTAATAAAAGCACAAAAATTGTTATGATTATGCATTCACTTGCACTCACGTCATCGTTCCTGACTTTTACTGCCATCTGGTGACAGGTTACCAACTCCCACCTGTATGACAAATGGAGTTGTGGTTATGAACGCAGATTTTCCCAGAAGTTTGATGGCTTTTCAAATGTTTGGCATTGCATTTAGATTAAAATAAACAAATTAAACACATTGAATAATATGTATACAGCCTCTCAAGTGCTGTCATACCGTAAAACCTGATACAAAAGGATTATTAATCTGGCGAGCACCCTTTTCTGCCCCCAGTATCGTCTGCAGAGATTTAAAAAAAAAAAAAAAAAACTTTCGTACGTGTTCTGCACACATGTAACCTTGCAGAACCATCAACAAATCTCCAGACCTACATTAGTACAAGCCAACTTTCTTTATTAAAACATCTCAACGATCTAATATTAATATATAGCTCGAAAACATCCAGAAAGTTTATATGTACATAACATAAATAAACTCTACTAGCAGAAATAAACAATGGTAGCCAGGGGTGTAGCCAGCAGATTTGTGTAGGGGGGCCCGTCGTTTTTGAGGGGGGCCAGCTACAATGTACAAAGCCAAAAAAAAATGTGTTGCTGCTAGCGATTTTGAGGCCTGAAAGAAAGGAAAATTTTGGTTTCCTTCTGGAAGACTAACAACACTATTTTAGCTTCTTCTTCTTCTTCTTCTTCTTCTTCTTATTATTATTATTATTATTATTATTATTATTATTATTATTATTATTATTATTATTATTATTATTATTATTATTATTATTATTATTATTATTATTATCCATAAATTATATTCAATATAGTTTTTATTATGCTTAATCAAGAACTACTGCCCGGGACCAAACGCTATACTTTTGTGCATAACTATAAAGGTAACCAAGAAATTTCTGTCCCTTTTCGTGGAGGTCTGTGTTCAATTGGACCTCATACTGTGAGTTGAATGCAAATGGAGATAAGGCGAACGTCAGTTGTTGGTGTGGGTATATCCAACATACTACCTGGTTGGGGCAATTCAGACACACCGTAAACTTGCGTAAAGACAGAGGGAACATGGGACATCCACAGAGCGTCATAAGAGCATGTATGCTGAACGAGTTCAAATGGAGGTCAAACGCCGCTGTAGCGGCAGGGGCGTCATTTAGGGAGGGCAGGAGGGGGCAATTGCCCCCCCAAGAGTTTGAGGACTACATATGCTTTAATAGATTGTCTAGTAATATACTAGTACAAGACGTGAGATTCTTCTGTCAGTGATGCTCTTGCCCCTCCCAAGCGAAGTCTGAAATGACGCCCCTGTGTAGCGGGACATAAGATATGCCAAGCCTTTGGTGAGGGTGTCGTGACGACGCGGACAGTGCAGCGGTGGTGTAACAAGTTTAAGGACGGTGACGAAACACCCGAAAACACCACGTGCCAGAAGACCAACACATGTACAAAGAGGAACTGGGACTACAATTCAGTATGTGGTGAAACCATTCGGCAGCACATTCATCAACTTGTGAAGCACTACAAGTTGGGTCGATGGGTCTCTCATATTTTGACTACGGGCCAGAAGGCAACGCGGCAGTCGCCTGTGTTTATTTACTGTTTCGGAGCCATTTCTGGACAGGGCGTTGACATGAGATAAAAAGTGTGTCCTATACGAAGCTCCACGGCGCCGTCATCATTGGTTAGCATCCCATGAACCGATTTCAAAACAGCAGAAACCAGCACTGTACCAGAAGAAGGTCCTTCTGTGTGTTTGGTGCATCGTGCATCGGGAACTGCTACCAGCTGGTCAGAGTATCAGTTTAACTGTGTACTGTCAGCAGTTGAGCTGTGCTCAACAAAAACTCAAAACTCTGGAGCCATCACTTTTGAATTGCAAATGGGTCCTCGTTTACGGCTAGGATGACTCAGGACACCATTTTCCGCCTTGGCTGGGAAACAATATTGCAACCACTATATTCCCCGGGTATTGTACCGTCCGATTATCACATGTTCCATTCTTTGGAGAATCACCTTAGAGGACGCCAGTTCAAATCCCTAGTAAAAGTCCAAAATGCACCTCATACTTTCTTCGTTTCACGGTCCACCAAGTTCTACCGCGATGGATTGCATGGCCTTCCAGATAGTGTTGTAAAAAAAAACGTTTTTTTTTCTGTGAAGTTTTTTTTCAATAAAAAACATCGTTCTTTTTCATGTTTTTTTTCAAAAGTCTGTTTTTTTTTTTCTGGCAACTATTATTTATTTATTTATGTTGCAGATTATTGAAATAATCAACAGAACTTGAGTCGAAGCACTCGTAACTTAAAAAGCGTTTGTTTCTTTGTACCTATACGAGCACAATTGTGTGATTTTTCCTTTCGGTCCCAGGCCATTTTTTGCGTTTTCCTACATTTCCAGTTAGTGACTTATTGCTCAAAAACTATTCATTCGATTGATATGGTTAAGGCCTTGTTTTTAAGAAAATTGATGTGGCTATTTTTTGGTGTAAGTTGCATTGCAGTGTTACCAACGGGTGGGAAATTATTGAGGGAAATGTAGGGGTGAAAATTTACAAAAAATTCCCTAACCGAATTTCGAACTTTTTTTGCACCTAGCACCACTGCTGCTATATGGGTTCAAGTCACCTAAACAAATCTTTGGTGTGTTGACAAGGTACAGTGAAATCCTGAAGTCGCTGGCTTCCATTCAAAGAGGGAAAGAAAAAATTCTGTCATACACATGAAATTTTGACACTTTTTACGCCTCAGAGGCAAAAATCAAATATGCCGGGTTAGACTTCTCTAATTATCCTATTGAAACTTTTTATGGCGCGTTCTGTAGGGCAAAGAGGAAGCTTTCAGGTAGTGGTACGTTTGTTTCAATGTAGCCAGTAAGAGGGTAATAATAGAGGGGAAAAGGGAAATTTTCCGAATTTTTCACCTAATAGCGGGAATTAATTGTTTTGGCTGGAAAAGCTGCCATCAGACAGGCGAAAACTATCTGAAAATAAACCGTAGTACTCAAAGAATATATCCTACAAGTATCATGGCGATATATAACAAAGTAAGCATGAAATTTTAAAAAAAATCTCATTCTACCTCAGAAATTCACCATTTTCTTACCATTTCCAGAACATGGTTTATTATAAACCTCAACTGTACTTTCACTAATTATTCTAGTAAAACTTTTTATGGTGCGCTGTGTAGGCTAAGAATGAGGCTGTTAGACACTGGTACATTTGTTCGAATGTAGCCAACAAGAAGGAAATAATAGAAATAAAAAGGGAATTTTTCCCAAAATTTGCCCCTAAAATCTGGAATTAAATTTTTTTGTAGCTAGCAACACTACTATCAGACACACAGAAACTATCTTAAAATAAGCTTTGGTATCCCTTTAATATATCCTACAAGTTTTGTGACAATATCTAATAAAGTAAGCATGTCAATAAAAAAAAATCTCATTCTACCTTTAAAAAGTTATCTTTTCAATTAGAGAACAAGGTCCACTGTAAATCTCAACTTTACTTCCCCTAATTATCCTATTGAAACTTTCTATAGTGCGTTGTGTAGAGTAAAGACAAGACTTCCAGATACTGGTACGTTTGTTCCGATATAGCCAACAAGATGGAAATAATAGAGACAAAACATATAATTTTTCCAAAATTTCCCCCTAAAATCTGGAATTAAAATATTCTGTAGCTGGCAACACTGCAACCAGACAGACGCAAACTATCTTAAATTAAACATTGGTACACCACTAATATATCCTACTACTATTATGGCGATATTTAAGGAACAAAGCTTCTAATTACCAAAAATATATTACGGTGAACAGAAAAGTAAGGAAAAATTAGAAAAATCAGGGGCTAGAACCTAAATACGAATTTTACGTGCGTCCCCTAATTACCCCATTGTAACGATCTGTACTTTTGTTTGTTAAGTAAGGACAAATGTTCGATTGGCGTAAGTTGACTTGCACTCGGACGTATAGGTACGGATTTATAAACAAAAGTTTCTAATTTTTTGCCCAAATATAGATTTTTAATTTCCCTAATTGGCAACACTGCGCACAGGCCCGTCCAATTGATGTCAACAGTTAGGTATCCATTCGAGGTATCTACCTGGCAAGTCTTAAGGATGTCTTTCTACAACGAAGGAAGCTACAAGGAAAAAAAGTAAAGGAAATTCGAAATTAGAAAACTCTCTAATCTTTTACTGGGGTGAAATTTGAGAAGGAAATTCGACACCAGAAGAAAAAGAAATTAATATGATAAACCATAGTCCAACCACATTTAGCAAGAATAATATCCCGATATCTTAATTAGAGCCCACCCTGGAGCGGATTAAACAAGTGACACACCTGTGTGTGCCACTTTGGCCACCTGGGCTACCGAGTACACATTTGATTACATTTTTTGACTACTAACTCGTGTTGTTGTTGTAGTTATAGTCTCGACTAATAATAATATCGTTGTAAACAATAACTCTATAAGGAAAATTTTCTCTCCTTTTTACATCTTAGTTCCAACACTGTTGGTGAGAAATGTAGGGTGTTTCAAAATAAATTTTGGGGTTTTAAGTCTTCGTAGTACTTACTACATTTTACGTACAATTATAAGCAATGCATCAAGTAAAAGAGCACCTCAAACAGTCTTTCTTACAAGTGTTCAATGTGAGATTCATTCATCACACGGCGCACATCTAGTCGATAGGCGAGAAAGGCCCATAAACTTTCCGCCATACGGCACAAAACACATTCAATTTAGGGGAGTTTCGTTTCAATTGTACCATCTCCTGAGGATATGCTGACGGCCAGATGCAAACATTATGAGTGTTCACATTAGCTCTTAGGTGAAAAGTCGATTTATCACTGTAGACGACACGATCCAGAAAATCTTCATTGTTATGCAGGAATATTTCACTTGCGAAATTGGCACGTAGTCTGTAGGTTTTAGACCTGTAGCAACTGCAAACAATAAAGACGTAGTTGCAAGCGTCTCCTTAATATTCTTCACACAGACGGTTGCACTGTACAGGTTCAGTCTTTATTAAAACACAAAAAGCTTTCTGCTCTCTAGTCTCCATCATCGCTACTTGCTCTTTCTGACGGCAGACAGAAGAAAAATGCATGTACATGCGTGCGTACAAAACTGTTTGAGTCGCTCTTTCATCTGATATAATATTTATAATTGTAAGTTAATTATAATAAATACTACAAAGTTTCAAAACCCTAATATTAATTTTGAAACACCCTGCATTACTTCAAATTGAGTCATCCTATATTCAGGTCCTAGTCAATTTGCCTCCTCGTGTAATGGCATAATTTGCCGCCTCCCCCTTTCTCCAAAAAGAACAAATCTTAGAAGTCATGATTTTAAGTATGCTACTCCAGCATGAACAACAAAGGTGAGGGTAAGTGCAGCCGTACTTAGAAAGGCTTAAATACTTACTAAAAATGCAATTCCGTTGTGTATGTTTTTTTTTTTTTTTTTTTTATAATGTTAATCTATTATGATAATGAAAGATAAAGCAAACACACCTGCAGAGGAAAGATGGTAACCTTTCTATAGAATTCACTATTGAGCTTCAATCTCAATGTATCAGTTTGCAATTCCAGTGCAACTAGCTCTTTTATCTTTATTTCTTGATTTTTCTTCTACATCTTCTAACATTTTTTAAAAAACTTGTTTCTATCTTCAATGATAAGGAACTTGCTTCAGACAAAAACAAGATTACTTTCATATCAAAACTGTGATAACTTACTAAATGGAACAGATATTCATTACTATTCGAGAATTGAATTCTTGCATTTGACAACAATCAAGCAATTTGTGCTCGGATTTATTCGCCCATTTGCTTTAGCATTGTCCATGTGGCCTTAAACTAATGCAACCTAAACATAATTTATGAATGTAGTATTCAAATAGAAGGTCAGCTTAGTAAATGTAACTACCATCATCATGAAGTCTATTTCCAACAAGAAATATTTAATTTAAATAATATACTTATGACAGATTTTGCCGGACCATCCAAGCGTGCCGTTCCACGCAAATGCACGTGTTGTATATATACAGTGGCGTATTTAGGAGGACTTCCGGGCTTAAGCCCCTCCCCCCCGAAATCTTACTATAGTAAACTATATGTAATATCTTGCAGAATTTTCACATTTTCAGGCAAAGCCCTCCCCCCCGAAAGTTAGCAAAGCCCCTCCCGAAACAAAATCTATATGGTAGAGCCGGCTGTGCATATCATATATATCTAGTCGACAAATTATTTATATATGACATTTAGAAAAATACTATTAGGCAAATTAGTATTATTCTTTACCTTTAGACAGGTTATTGGAATTTTATACTGTTCGTGACATTATTTTCGTACTTATTAAAGACCTGCTTTCACGAAAAAACAAAATTTCATTTCTACTTTTATTTCTTAGTTGATATTGATGAAAACTGCTGAAACCCGAATTGTTAATAGGTATGGTATTCATGTAAATTGTAAAATATTTGTAGCGTATCAGTATCTAGCGTTTAATTTATGTTGCATTTTACGGTGATTACACCTACATAAAAATATTTCATACTTAAATATACGTAAGATGCATTACAAATGACTGTTTGAAAAAAAAACGAAATTTAGAAAAAAAACGAGAGGCAATGTTTTTTTTTCTAAAAAAACGTACATTTCTGAAAAAATACGAACCGTTTTTTTTTTTCTATTTACAACACTACTTCCAGAACGTTTTCAGAAGGTCGTCGATGCTGATGGGGACTATTGTTGATCTTCCAGGTTAGGTGACATATCGATGTTCGAAGGTGGTGGGTCAAAAAGCAACAAAACTTTTCTTGGTTACCTTTATATTTAAATTTAAGACCTTGTATACAAAACTATCTACACAAGATTGATTTTCTTTGAAATTTCACTTAATTTCTTTATGGTTTCCTGACAAAAATATTTATATTATTCGTGACTAAAACAAAACAGAATTATTTTATTACACTGAGTAGAGATAAAAGAGAGCGAATGAAATCCAAATTGAATAAAAGCATTGTTTCTCACCAAATTTTCCATCCTCTATGTCTTTTAAAACACTAGTTAAAGCATATAAAATATACTGTACTTACAAATCAGTTTAATACCTTTGTTTTATGGCTGTATTTGTAGTACCTTGTTAAAACGTTTGTCTTCAAACTGTCAAATATAAATCGCAGTAAATTGTGTAACCTGCTGTCACAAAAAAGTATCCTATTTTTCGATCGGTATAAGGAAGAGATACTATACTATTTTTCGATCGGTATGTAAAAACAATATTTCTCCATACTATTTTACCATAAATTATTAATTGTCAATAAACTTTGTTACTTTTAAATGAATGAAGCGAGATAATTTTACTATGATGTTTTAAAAGTTGGTCATTTAGGGGGGCCAGGAAACCATTGGGGGGGCCGGGCCCCGATGGGCCTCCCTTGGCTACACCCCTGATGGTAGCAGAAGGTGAAAACATCTAGGACTAGAGTGACATCTATCGTGATTACTAGGCAAACTACTTCGACTGCCAGAGTGACTGCTCAATTGTTGAATTTTCAGGGCTCACTGGCCAAGCTGAAATTCGTTAGAGTGAAGCCAAGCCAAAGCCATGTAGGGCGCGATAAAGGGGAGGAGTTTGAAATCTTGACACTCTATTGTATCCGACTTTTCATATGGACACGCTAAAATTTCCTGAGTTGGAGCGACATTGTCTTCCTCGACTTTGCGTCTACAAGTGCGCAGAGTGTCTTCCTCAGATTTAAAACACTACAGCTGTTCGCCTATCTCTTCCTATATAATACTTGAGATCATTTCTGTTCCTATTTTCAAACGAGATAGAAACAGTGCGTAACTAAAAGCATGCAAGCTTGCTCGCACAAAGGCAGAGCGTCGACGTTTGCTTTCTTATTGCTTTTCTCTCTCTCTCTCTCTCTCTCAGCTTCGCTGTCTCTGCGAAAATCAAATGTTAACGTTGTTTCAACTCCTTCAACTCCCCATGTCTTGATATCATTTGGCTTTTAATTAATTTATGCAGTCGTTCCATGAATGCTAAAGATGTTCTGATGTCACATACATAATTAATAAAACACAAAACAATATTTACATACATAAATATACCCTCATTAATTCAGCTTCTCAGTGATTATGTAAATCAAATTAAATAAACATTAAGATCGAAACTAATTAAATGATTAAATATTCATCTATTCACAGCAAAAATTTCATATGCAAATTAACTATATCATAAACATTATTGTGCTTATCACAGCTGGCATAACCGTGGACGTAAAACTCAAAAATTTCATTTCATTTTCATTTTTTGAACTTTTACAGAACCACTCTGAAACTTTTCTGTTGAATACATGTCTATTTTAACAAAACTTTATTTCAACATATATTTACAATTTCGGTGCAACAGATTACTAAAACGAATAGAAGTAAAAAAAGTGTGAGTGTGAGCAATTATCTTAGTTCATGGGTTCTGCTGCAACGTGATGTTAGTGGTCCATCCAAACAAATACTTCAATGCAATTCTTAGCAGATGGTCTGTCAATTTCACATTTTTCTTCTTTAAAAAAAAAAAATTCTTGTCGTATATCAACGAAATCCCTTTCTATAAATTAGACTGATAGAATAGAAAAAAAATTGGCTGAAAAATGTGTCTAGAAGTTATCTCAATTGCATGTTCCGCACTATACCTAGTTTTTCCTGGATGAATACATATTTGTGGAATATTATATACGCTCTCGTAAAATATGTCAGCTGAGCTGTTTATCTTGAAGAACAGTCTCTGTAGAATTTTGATATAGTATTTGATTTTCGAAAAATTTAAATCAAAATTATTTTAATTATTTTTTTTACACAAACAAACAAAAATGACCCGCCCTTTATTTCACACGTTAATAAACAGTTCCATAAAAATAGAAACATGAATATCTAAATAATAAACATTAGAAATTATTAGAAAATATATAAATGGAAATTAATAAACAAAATTGAAACATCAATGTACTAAACACTTAAAACAAATAAAAATAAGCACATATACTAATAACTTCTGCAGCTGATTTTTTTTATTTTTTTTATTTTTTATTTTTTTATTTTTATTTTTATTTTTTTTTTTATGAGGGAACTGAATTGAAAGCCTAATTGCACATGATATCCCTTCAATTGACTGACACCTTGAACATTTTTCTGGACGATTTAGTAGATTAGAAGACATGAGTTTTCTTCAAAATTTCTTTCCTTGAAAATAGAGGCATTTTAGATATTGCAAAATGAATCTAGAAGTTAACTGCATGCTTCACACTGCATTCAATTTCCCTTGGCTGAATATATATTTGTGGAATACTTACTATACACTCGTAAAACGTATCATTCTACAAGTTGTCAGCTGATCTGAGTTCATTTTCAAGAGTTTCTATCTGTAGAAGAATCTTGAACACGAATTTTAACAGGTGAGATAAATGTTTGGGTGTTGCTAGAACAATATCGTAAGTTGCTTCTGGGAAGTATTAATTTTAATCACTTCGGAACACGTTGGCGCAGAAAACGCAATTACTTATTTTCAAAGCACTATAAACGACATATCACCCTAAGTGGTACACTAAGCACTGGTTCGAAAAATAGTTTGAATTCTCAGGTACAGAACTTTTGCAGTCACTAGATGAGTTGCAAATTCCACTGAGACTCAGCTTTCGTTGAATATTCATTAAAGTGGTATTTAAAATGTCTTTTTCTTTCTTTAGACTTCCTTGCCAGAGCTCGCACTTTATTTACGTAAGATGTGAGAGTACTCAATTTTTGGTTCACAATTCCCTTTGGAAGATAACATCTGTTTTACTGGAACATATGTAGATTGTAACGTATACAGGGTGTTTCAAAACAACACCGACAATGTTTGGGAGGTATTCCTGACACCAAGATAAGACAAAAAGTATAGACCAACTTTGGTGCACAAATGCTTCCTTTCGGAGTTATAGGCTGTTGAAAACATGAAAAATGAAGTTTAAAGGTCCATAGCTCATCTACTATGGGACCTACCGTAGTCGCATCAAGACCACTTAGGAACTAATATGTGCGCTATCCAGAAATCCATGTTTCAGAATCCTAAGGTACTCACGCAACAATTTTTATAGAGGGAGTTTGGCTACGGGCATATATTTTGAAGTACTCACCAACTACGTCTATAAAAATTGTTCAGGAAATACCTTAGGATTCTGAAACATGGATATTTATATAGGATATATACTGGCTCCTAAGTGAAGTCTTGATGCAACTTCGATAGCTCCTATAGTATTTGAGCTATGGATCTTTGAAGTTCATTTATTGATGTTTTCGGCAGCCTATAACTCCAAAAGGAAGCATTTGTGCACCCAGGTTGGTCTATACTTTTCGTCTTATCTTGGTGTCAGGAATCACCTCCCAAACGTTGTCGAAACACCCTGTATAAATATATATAACTAATAATAGAAGAATGATCATTGCAACTTAACGTACCCAAGATTCCAATATATTGGTCTAGAGAGTGTTGGTTGAACTTTGCTGTTGCCAAAGTAAATTTGATATTTCAAGTGTGCTTTGAATTGTTTCTCGTAACGATTCTATCATAAAGTTCTCTTAGAAGCAAATGTATTGCGAGAACTGTTTAATATATCGAACACTTAATTTTTTGACAATAGAGTGTGGTGTTGAGAATCTTCTCGAAGCTCAGTTAAAGGAGTTGAAGAATTTAGTGCATCAGCCAAATCATTCATATCTCGTACAAAGAGTTGTCCATTCGCTACTCTCAAAGACTGCAGTATTGATTTATCGAAACTTTTTTAAACCATTTGAAGTGGGTGCGCTAAAATGGTGGAAAGCCAACTTCGAGTTCATGCGTTCGAATGAAGTAAACGGGTTGTGTTAAGCATTCTCCTGGTGTAACATTCCTGCTTGTATACACTGCAAATAGATTGAACCTAGTTACACAAATGAGGCACAAACACAAGCCATACCTCCTGCTGTTACTTCTCCAAAATTAATGAAATCATCTACCTTAAGAGTATTAGATTTAAAGTGTATCTCTTCTCTCAATTTTACTTTATCAGATATGAAAATATCTAAACGTTTATTTTCGTTCCCTGCGTTTTAAAAATATTCTTAATTGATTTGATCGCTTCTTCATTTATATCATATTAACAATTCAACCCTTTAGATAAGATGCCAATGGAAGCAATTAATGTGACAAACAACGCCTCTATCCTTTCGAAGACTTATTTATTTTTAATTCATTACTGAATTGTATTCCCGTAGCTCCACAAACTTATTATTTTTAAAGCATCATATCAATTATTATTATTATTATTATTATTATTATTATTATTATTATTATTTTCAGCTCATGTACCGACAGGTGTTTTGATTTTGATTTGTTCCTCTCTATTTTGAAATATTTTTGTTAATATTCTGATATAAGCTTGAATAGAAAATTCTTTTTCTAACCTCGCATAATTCCGAGTAAAGGTTTTTACCTTTTCAATCGCTAGATTGTGACAAGCACTTTCACAACATTGTTCCTCTGAAATGTAAAACACAACATTTCAACAAGATTGTCATGGTTGGGCTTACACGCTATAGAAGAAAGAGATGTAAATTCTTGACCTCTGTTTGATAAGATTTACAGCAGAAAAGTTACAGTAAATCTCCTCAGCCTCAACCTGTACCACGAGTTTTCTTTTAGATTTGGTTCCAGTAATAACTATCCTTTTCACAGAGTATTTCCTTCTTTTTTGAGGAATTGTGCGATATAATGGTAAATTTAGAATTAAATGTAATACAGCGCCTGGCATTAAGTTCCACCTGTTTACTGAAATCTTTACTTTTTTCCCGTTACAATAATAATAATAATAATAATAATAATAATAATAATAATAATAATAATAATAATAATAATAATAATAATAATAATAATAATAATAATATACTCTTTAAAATTAGTTTATCAAAATAATTTTACAATGAGGTTTTCTGTCTTCAAGGAATTGTTTTTTCTCATTTTATGGAAAAGTCATTGTTTTCAGCGGTTGAAAAAAAAAATACCTACCTTCCACTGTTCTATATCCAGGTTCACATTCTGAGAAAACAAGGAGGCATTTTCTTAAATAGCACATAACACAAATACAAACTCTTGATTTACAATTAGGGAGTTGTCACTTGTATTAAATTTCCTTATAATCTCATGAACATGAAATCGCTATGGCAGGGAACGTAAGTGGACGATTTAAGTAGGTTCTCTGTTTGTCACATAAATAAATATCACTACAAATATCACGAAAACTGTCCATGAGCTCGCGAAAAAGCATGGCATATCAGTTGTTTCTTAACGCACTTCTCTGGATGCAACAGCGCTGTAGTTCGCCTGTTTGACTCAGGACCAAAGTTTGCCCTTTCTCCGAGTTGAAAGAGAAGACTGAGCACTTTTTAGTTCTATTCGCTATCCCAAAACTAAACCTGCAAGAACTTATTAAAATTTTAATCTACTAGTAAAGAGGTACAGCTTTTATGTATTTATTTTTAAATTTATATGTTCATTTACCAGCAAACGATTTAGTTTAAATTTTCTTTATTTTACAGAATTATAAGAGCAGACGGATAAATTATTGCACAGGAATTCCAAATATTGCTTTGGGTAAAATAATTACTGAGTGTGCGAACAAATTAAATTGTATGAAAAATGACAGAATGAGAACAAAATGAAATGAAATCTTTAAGTTTAACGTCCCACGGTTATGCCGGTTAGGCTAAAGAAGACGGTGATAATGAGAAATGAATGAAATGGTGGAATGAAGAAAGTGGGAGGAAACGGGAGAACCCCAAGAAAACCCACGAGCACGATGTTCGTTCACCACAAAGTTCACACTGTGCGAGCTGGGATCGAACCAGGGACCTTAAGCACCGGAGGTGAACGCTCTACCACTGAGCCACCGCGCCCCCAATGACAGAATGAGGTACAGTGAAACCTCTCTAAAGCGGACAGCCGTGGGGAATCAAAAATTGTCCGCTATAGAGAGGTGTCCGTCTTAGAGAGGTTTCGATATTTTCTTACGTAAATTAGTAAACAAGGTGATATGTAATTACAAACCATTGAAGGTAATTTATCAAACCGTTCTATGACTGTGGGCATGTCGACATCTGCGGATTCTCCACAAATCGCTTTGAAAGAAATTTTGTGTCTAATCCGAAACTTCTCTAACCACTCGTTCGAGATCTTGAAATCTGAAACATTCATTTCTGTTGCTACCTCCAAATTCTTAGCTTTTAGCATCGACCTAACACAGGAATTTTTTCATTCCGCACTCTAGAAAAACATTCATTTGCACACCAACTTTGTTCAAAGCAATGAGACACTATTTTCATTGTCATTTTCACACTACAACTTTATTAACTTGTCTTGGTTTCATATTATCTCAGGTGCTTGTGTTTTACCGATACAAAAATTTTCAGCTATCCTTTTCACACCTCAGTATTCTTCGAAAATTCAATCAATTCGATTTTAACATGACCGCTTCTCGTGGCATTTCGAAAGCTCACAACAACTTACAACTTATTGCTTATTCGATGCAGAATGACTTAATAAGATTTCCTTCTACATATAGAGGCACTAAGACAATATGCGAATACGCGGACAAAAAAACACCAAACATGTCTTCTGCTTGATTCCAGAGGAACAGTAGAATGACGTGTCATCCCAAATGGCAGGCAACTGTCAATCACTTTTGATTCTAAAACAGGTTGGGTGGGAGTGGAATGCAAGCAAAGGATATGAGGGTGTTGTTAAACAAAGACGCTTCATCTGAGTTTCTGAATAGCCAGTTGACGAGGAAAAATGTTATTTCAATCCTTCCTTGGTGATACATGTATGCATTACTGAAAATGTATTTTTTCTGTACTTTTCAACTTGTTTCTAGAGAAAGTGTCCGTAATATGGAGATAAATAATATCTATAAGAGACAGAAAAGACTGTCCGTGTCCGTACTAGAGAGTGTGCGCTTTAGAGAGGTTTGTCAACATGGTTTTTCCTATTACAGTGTTTGGGGATTACAAAATATGTCCGTTATGAGAGGTGTCCGTTAGTAGAGGTTTCACTGTATTAGTTTGTAGATACTTACAAACCAACAGCAACAGCCTACTGAACACATCACGCTATTGACAAGTAGATGAGCACTATTCACAGTCTCAATGTGACAGCCGTACAGTACATCTGCACCATTCAGGAAAAGTTTGAGAAATATCAAGAATATAATAAAACACTAACCTTGAAGTCCATTTAAACATTCAATTAATCGTATATGTTTCGATGACTTTTTGTTATCTTCATCGGTAAGTAGCCATTAAGGAATTTTTATTTTGGTTTGTGCACTCGCATAACGGAAAATTTTAAGTCTTTAGAAAAAAATCCACTAATATTCTTCTTTAACAATAAAACGCCCAATTGTGAATGTTTACTTCAATAAACCACTTGAAGGACTGATGAACTTTAGCGTCACAAAATGCGTGGCCTCTTAAGTGTTTGGTAAAAATAGCTGACTTGAATTGATTTCAGTTTAGTGTCCTTTCAGCACCAAGGCTATATGAGAGGTGGAACTACTGCTTAACGTAAGATCCGAACAACAGGAATTTCCGCCGGGAATCGAACTCGGGTCTTCTTCGTCAAAGGTACGTGCGCTAACTGCTTAGCCCCGAGGGAGCTCTTTGGCAAAAATAATTCGTGGATGAAGAATCAACTTATTTTTGATCTTATGCCCATATTCCAAATAATTACACTGTTCAACAAATTTTGATCGAAAGTATGTAAATTCTTTGAAATTGCGATTTTTACATTCATTGAAGCATAATATGAAAGGAAATGATAATAGAAGAATTTTCTTAGCTCAGGTTGTGAAAAAAAAAACGCCCTTGTAAACAATAGCTGTATATATACAAATGTATTAATATTTATAGAACATTTAAGCAAAATCCTTGTAAAAACCTACATTTCACTTTTTTTTTATCTATTTCACTGTGATGTGATAAGCTGGGGAGTTAAGAAGTACCCTAACCTATAGCTTTTTATATCCTTGTACTTCCCTTTTCAAAATTGCGCAAATACCAGTTTCACAGCGATACAGAAAATAAAGTAACCGTGGTCAAGTTAAACATTAACAATTCCGTAATAAAAATCAGTATTAACATCAAAACATGAAAAATATGTACAAATACCTTTTTGTACAAGAACTACACTGCAATGTAGACAAAAGTTTCAAGTGATCCCTTGTACAGGATTATGTTTATTTTGTTTTGAGCGTCTTCGCTTGGCTTGCCTTATGTAGGTTACATCTGGAGCATCCCTTGCAATAGTCCAACAGTAGTCGGCCAATATGTTAGAACTTCACTTTCCCTCATATCTCTTCTCCATGGCTGCAATATCTTGATGGAAACGCTCACCATGTTCGTCACTTACTGCTCCACAATCTTCGGGAAAGAAGTCTAGATGTGAATGAAGAAAGTGGAGTTTCAGACATATTGCAACCAAGATTTTCGTAGCACAATAACAACTTTGCTACCAGTTGTTTGTAATTTGTTGCTCGGTGTCTTCCCAAGAACTGTGAACAAACACTCTTCAAGCTTTCCCACGCAGCTTTCTCCTCACCTTGGAGAATTTCGTCGAACTTGTGATCTTTGAATAGCTGCCTAGTCTGTGGCCCTATGAAAACACCCTGTTTAACTTTGGCATCGCTTAATCGAGGGAATTGTCCTTTTAGGTACTTATAGGCCTCATCCTCTTGGTTCATGCTCTTAACAAAACTTTTCATAAGACCTAATTTAATATGTAGAGGGGGAAGCAAAATTCGGTTACGATCTACCAGTGGTTCATGCTGCACATTTTTCACTCCCGGCTGAAGAGTTTCTCTGGTACTCCAATCACTTTTGCGGTAATGAGATCCACGATCTCTACTGTCCCATTCACATACAAAGCAACAATACTTTGTATACCCTAACTGCATAACTAGTAACAGTGCTATTACTTTAAGGTCACCACAGATGACCCACTGAAAATCGTAATATTTAATGGTTTGAAGTAAACGTTTCAAGTTTTCATAAGATTCCTTCATATGAACTGCGTAACCTACAGGAATTGAAGGAAGTTCATTTCCAATATGTAAAAGCACTGCCTTTAAACTCAGCTTGGACGAATCTATAAAGAGCCTCCACTCCGTAGGTTCGTAATTAATTTTAAGTGCCCTCATGAGACCATTTACATCTGTACACGCCACAAGTGTGTCTTCCATAGTAAAAAATGAAGTGAACATCTTCTCCCTATTCCGATACACTGAAATATTTACTTTTTCCTGCAATAAATTCCATTGCTTTAAGCGTGACGCTAAAATTTCGGCTTTGCTTTTCGAGAGGTCCAAGTCTCTGATTAGATCACTTAGTTTCTCTTGAGTAAGTCTATGTGGTTCACATGGAGGTTCTTCTACAACAAACGTAGGGTCCTTCGAAGTACTTGATTCAGGAGCTTCAACTTCTTGATCATCATCAGAAAAAAGATCGTATTCTTTAGGTGGGTCAGGAACAGGTAGTCCTTCTCCATGTGGAACAGGGTGCATTGCAGAAGGAATGTTAGGATAGATCAAGGCCCGCTTCTTCTTCGTGGAAATTCCCTTCTTGACGAAAGGAACCATACAAAAATAACAGTCTCTGATGTGGTCGCTTGGCTCCCTCCAAATCATGGGCACTGAAAAGGCATTGAGCGCCCCTTCCCATTAATCCAATTTCTTAGATTGCTGGCACAAGTGTTACACACAATGTGGGGTGCCCAAGATTTATCTTGGTCTCCAATTTTACAACCAAAGTAATATTGATAGGCTTTTCTTATTAGTGGTGTTATAGTCTGCTTTTGTGAGGAAAATGTCACTTCCCCACACACGTAGCAGAAGCTATCCGCACTGTTTACACAATTTCGCGGCATTTTTGTTTATTGAAATCCTCAAAATGTCATTTGAAATAGTTCCGACAACTACTTAAAAATATACATTCGAAATACCAGTATTTTTGCGTACTTGTAGTTGTATTTTTATGTCCTGCACTACACAAACGTCACACCCAAAACGCTGATAACTGCACTCAACCTGTCTTTTCTAACAATAGCAGAACACTACTGAGATAAGGAACACAATGAAACCAAGCGTTCATATAGTTTCTCCAGTATTGCCGGATCAGTGTAACATTTTACCCCAAACGAAGCGAATATATTTATTTTTAAAGCGTTATTATTAGACATGCCTGTAAAACGAAAAGTAGAGCTAATATTCGAAAATAACTTTCAAATTCGTGATCAGCACCACAAAATCAATAAGAATTAGCTGATTTTGTTCAATTTACATTTTCGTTGTTGAACAGTGTTATCTGGACTCTAATTGCAGAAATAATCTAATCTGAGGAATTACTTCTTGTTTAAAACTTTTCAATCTTCAACGTCCATTATTCGACGAAATTCACTTAAAAAAAATAAAAATAATAATAAAAAAAAATGCATACTTCAACTTTACAACGAACCGTTAAAGCTCACACTATAATAAATTTTCACTATAAAAAGGGTTGGTACTTTACCAGAAGAAAGTTTTCTTTTTTCTTTCTTTACTTTCATACCAATGACGGATGCCAAGTGGCGTGATGAGATTGCAGTACGTGCTTTAAGAAAACGCATGGGAGATGGGAGACGCTGAGGAAGATAGGAGTTTCTATTCAAAATTTTGGCATTTATTAAATGACAGAAGTATACCAACAACAGCTTATGTATATATTTGTAATCATGCATCAGTTTAGTTTTTTTGAATTGTTATTTTAATATATCATCTGTTTTCTAGCTTATTAAACATTGACCATAAAGTTTCTTTCCTTCATAAAACTTTATTTTTTTGGCGGGAGAGAGGAAGAAATAAGTAACATATACAAATAACTATCAAAATGAATAAATCTATTGAAATAACCTAATTGTGACCTTGTATTGTGCACTGTGAATTGTATTTCCGAAGTTTTATAGCATGTAAAAGAGCACCATACAAATTTCAAAATATGCTTATTTTATTTTCCATAGTTGATCCTTGTACACTAATGAAAACCTGGCTTAGCGCAAAATGCTCTGTTGGTTCGGAGAAGCTAATCATAATTCGTTTAGACACGTTCTAGAAAAAAAAAAAAAAAAAAAAAAAATAACATTGATTTCTTTCTTTCTTCTAGGAGTTGATTCAAGAATTGGACTTGGGTTTCGATTAGGGCCGCATGCTGATTTTCAGCTAGTTTTTGAGCTTGGCCCGCAGATTTATACTGAGAAACTCGGTGAGGAGTCAAAACGACGTCGACAAACTGCTCAACAGCATGCCCTAGTACGGCCTACAATGACAACAGCTGCAGGTGGAGAAGCAACACCGGACACAGAAGCTGGTAAATGGCTAACAAGATGGCGCTCATCCATCTTGGCATCTCAGAACAAAGATGAGGAAGTTGTACCCGTCGTAATGGAAGAATATCCAGTGTCTGCTCCGGAGCCTCGAGATCCAACAAAAAGTAGTGATAATTTCGTATCACATCTGCGACAACTTTACAATAAGGCTAATAAGACAGCTAGTAACTGATAATATTAGTTTATGTATATTTCGTGAAATTTCTTTTGAATAATTCGAGTGTGCTACAAAATATAATTTATACAGTTATTTTAAGACAATATTTATTTCCACTTTGTTCTGTATTAATTTTAAACTTACGAATTTCAGAGTGCTCTCATTGTACATAAAATAACGTTAATGCTTGGACATAATTTTAAATAAAATGTACAATGTATTATATACGTATGTTTCCTTTTTTGCCTTTTATCGATGCATTATTTTACAATTCATAATTATATGAAGAAATTAACTTAAGTTTTAACGTTTAGTAGCTATAATTTACAAACAACTCTGTATCAAATGAAAACAGAAAGAGTTCAGTGTGCGACGCGCTTATTAATTAATGCGAAAGTCTATGGGTACAACGATCTGAGATATGGCGCCTATAAATACATTAAACTAGTTTCTATGTTATGATGATTAATATTCAAAGATCAATAGTCATGTTTTAGTATACAACGTCACCAAGGGCGCCCATGTTGTGGTTTCCAGGAGGGGGCAAGTATAAGCAACATTTCAAATGTAGTCTCAAATTTTGCGGTAACTATTTTTAAAAATCTAATGAATTACTGATCTTCCGAAGTACAATTTCCTCTACAGGGGGCAAGCGCCCTGATAGGTGCCCTTGAACGTCACTGTTTAAGAGAAAAAGAGACGTACACTTACAAAATCGATTAATCTGTAGGTTATGAATGTTTGGTATGAAGTTGATTAAGGAATGTCCAATAATTCATTAAGCTAATAAGAAAAACATATAACAGAAGCGTTGGGTGTAATAGCATAATTTACTAACGTGTAGTAACATAAGATTTTCATGCTCGCTGAATATTTTACTATCTGGCCTGATGAGCGAGGATGAAGTACAAAACAAATCTCGTAGAATCGAACAAGCCTTGCAATATTCGATTTGTCCTGGTCTATTACATTATTTGAATGAAGCTTCTGTAATAATCTATTTACCAGCATTCATAAGTTATAAATTGCCAATTTTCTACGAGTACTAGTGCAATCTATTGACTCCAGTTATAAGGGAGCAACTTTATCAATACCACCGATGTGTCACAATCAACCACAAGTGATAAATCTTGTAACTTATTGCAATAAATACTTAAACTACTATAGTCCGCGTTACCCGAATTGGTGTGTGGCATCAGCCAATAAGCTCACAGTGTGATGTTACTAAACCTTCAGAGAGGAATTTAATCAATCATAATTGTCCACAAATACGAACAAAATCAATTATGAATGATTAGATTCCTCCGTGGTTTAGTAACATCACACTGCGAGCTTATTGGCTGATGCTACACTACAATTCGGGTGACGCGGACTATAAGCGATTATACCTCAAATTCAGCTTATAAAATCGGTTTTATGCTCACTATGCTGATTTTAAAAATCCACGTATTATCAGGATTCATGATTGTATGGGACATAATGTTCCTTGTTAAGACTAAAGAAGACAGTAACGCAATTATATAAAAGATGAAATTGTACGTCCAATCATCGACTCATTTCAAAGTTATTAACAGAATATGTACGTACTTCGCTCACAACTCTGTATCTTAATACCCTAGTGGTTATGTTGACATGAATATTGATACATTTTGAGATGAATTGAGCAGTAATCGAGTACTTAATCGCTGCTTCTTTACACCGAAAACAAAACAATTAGATAATGAAGTATAAACAAGTTCCATTCCAAAACCAACATCCAATTGGATCTAAAAACAAATCGGTTGCAATAGTGATATTGAGCACTGCTTGCAACAATAGTAAAATGTCATTTCCTTAAATGCTAGACATCAGTCTAATTCGTTCTATTATGTACCAGTAACGATCATATAAACTATAGGATGATTTTGAAATAGTCCTGGCGTATTATGCAGTAATAATTTATGTACAACTGTTGAGAAAAGTGCATATTTATCCCTCGATATTTATTTATCGGTATATACAGAACAAATATATCAATTTGAATTCAGCTCCCTTTTTGCTTATTGAAGCCGCAATTCTCTAATTTACTGGAACTGAACCCAGAATTTCTAAGTTACTGTTAAAAGTTTCTAAGTTACTGATAAAAGAATACACAATAAGAAGTATTTCGCAATTAACTATACATAAATATATTTTTAATAGGAAAAGCGATAGAAATAGTAAATGGAAGTTTTTGTCTGCTTCAGTTTAGTATACCTTCTGCTCAATAACGAATAAAATATAAAAAGGAATTTCTTTAAATTTGCTGTTTATTAAAATGAATAGTCACGTTAAAGTCTTTCTCAAAATACCGTATAAATACATTCCAGACAGTTCATTTACAGTTAACACTTCTACAAAAGTATGTTTTTAAACCAAATACAAAAACATTCATATCAGAAAAAAGTAACAAACACTTGACACTGACTCATCAAAAATATTACAATCTACGTCTTTAGTAATAAAAATATATATATATTTGTAAACAGTACACCCATGCTCAAAAAGTTATCATCGACATAGGTTTGTCTTTCTATTTTCATCCTTAAAGTAAGTCGTATAGAAGAAATTCTTGTTCCTTTTTATCTCACTTTATTATTGAAAGTTTACAGGTAAAACATTTTACTCAAAGCTGTGGGCTTATAACGAAGAAGCGGGAGTTCAAGTTATTTTGAACACGAGTGTATGTTTACTTTCTATACAAATATAGTCTTATATAGATTTATTTCAAAAACCTTTAAGATTAATATATGTAATAAAGTTACAAAGAACATTCTCTGCAAACGATAAAATCTCTTTAATTATCTTATTTCTTCTAACAATAAATAGAATTCTAAAAAGTTTTAGTATCAAGTAGAATATTTTTTAGAATCTCGTCCATAAGAGCACTTTCACAAAAAGACGTTAAGGCATAGGTTTCAGATTTGTTTTTCAACGGGAACACTGCGAGCATAACGTTAATATTTAAAACTAAATTGTACTGGGAAGGACTGCAGTGTAAGATAACAGACGATTCCTAAATACACACTTATTAATCAAAACTTCATTAGAAATCACACACAATCTTATATTAATTCACATAATTACTGCTAATCATAGACAAACTAAGGATAATACCCCCCCCCCCCTAAAAAAAATAATAATTCAAAAGTAACAATACACACATCATACAATAGAAAACTGACGTCCTTCGAAGCTAAATGGCTACTGCTTTTACTTGTAATGAGAGAAGGGCCGTGTTCAATTCCTCAGTGGGAGTTTATGTAGTTATGTTGGAGATTCATGTCTCAAATTTTAAAGCCCAAAACAGATGTCAAACTTCAACCCCAACATACACATTTTAAACTTCGATAGCGGTTACAAGCCAATTAAAAGCATTAGCTCGCGCTATGGATGTAGCAGAACGATCTGTTAGAATTACTTTCACTTATAATTTTAATGATTTTTTTCTAGACCATAACATATTTTCCTAACATAAAAATATATTTGATTTTTGAGTATTAATATCACAATAATTTCAAATATTTACGATATTAACGGACGAAAACCATATTCATGAAGAAATTAAATGTCGAATGAAAGCAGGGAATTCATGTTATTATTCAGTTCAAAATCGCTTGTCGCGAATTCTGTCGAGGAATTTAAAGCTTAAAATATACAAAACGATAATCATGCCTGTTGTTCTGTATGGTTACGAAACATGGTCGTTTAATCTGAGGGAAAAACATAGAATGAAAGTATTTGAGAACAAGATCCTGAGACAAATATTCGGACCCAAGAGGAACGGAAATGGGGAATGGTGGAAACTTCATAACAAGGAACTACATAATTTATACGGTTTACCTAACATTGTTAGGAGCCATCAAATCTAGGAGGCTCAGGTGGGCAGGTCATGTACCAAGAATGAAAGAAAGCAGGAACGCTTTCAAAGTCTTAACTGGAAGATCAATCGGAAAACGACCATTAGGAATACCTAAGCGCAGATGGGAGGACAATATTAAGATGAATCTCGCAGAAATAGGAATACAAAATAGAAACTGGGTCCAGTTGGCTAAGGATAGAAGTCAGTGGAGATCTTTTGTGAACGTGACATTGAACCTTCGGGTTCCATAGGTCATAGAGTTAGTTATTCTTTTACTTGTAGAGAAAGCCCGAGAAGACATCAAAATCACGATATGCAATATTGCATGGATATAATCATAATTACATCAGTATGCAGGATTCTCATTTATTTGATGAGCAAGAATTCCCTGACTTTCGTAGGTTTTCCAGGTCACAATTTACAAATTTTCAAATCTATATATAATGTAAAAAAGTAGCGATATTTTTCCCAACCAGGGGGTTCCTCATCTTACGTACATTAGGATGGTCCTTATATTTTGACTTCCGAGTTTTTATTTTTATTTTTGAGTGTCGCCTTCTAACGGTTTTATATCAGACCAAAGTAACCCATGAGAAAAATTAGATCAACTGAATATTAAATGGTGTACCAAGCGACCTCAAGCTCTGAACGCATTTACGGTACGCAATAAGAGGCAAAGGTACGTTGTAAGTTTGGGAAAAGACAATTATAAGATAATAAACATATATTATGAATGTAATAGCTAACTATTTAAGATAAAAAAAAGTTGCAAATACTGTCAGGTGTATGTTTGTGGTGAAAGGCTACCCCAAAACGATGTTACATGACCCCCTTTCCTGTCAAGAATTTTGAACCTGGATCAAAGATGGTTTTACCTCCACTACCTCTATTCAATATACCCCCTTCCCCCCTAGTCGTTCCAAACTTACAAGGTACATTTGTCTCATATTCTATACTGTAAATGCATTAAAAACTTGTAGTAGTTTGGGGAACCATTTAATATTGACAATTGAACTAATTTTTGCTCATGGGTTACTTTGGTCTGATATGGAACCATTTTAGAGAGGGAGTGGAGTGAATTTAAAAAAAAAAAAAATAATTTAAAAAAGCGGAAGTCGAAAAATAAAAAAAAAAATATATATCTTCCAGTTTCACGTCCTATGGTTATGCTGGCGAGATTAAAGGAGACGATGATGATGAGGAATGCGATGGTGGAATGAATAAAGTCGAAGTGAGAACCACCCCGTGAAAACCCACGCACCAGAGGAGAATGCTCTACCGCTGAGTCACCGCGGCTCGAAAAATAAAGATCACCCTATGTGCATATTATATGTACAGGTAAAGAAGCGTTCACCAACCAGGGTTGGCAAAAAACATATTATTTATTGAAAAAACAAAAAAATAGTTTTTTTTTTGGGGGGGGGGGGCTTAGACCAGGTTTTTTCGTTTAAATAATTTGCTCTATGTATTCATATCACATATGGACAGAAATAAGTTTAGCGGAGTTCAAAGGTTGGGTATGGCAAAAAGAGAAATCTAGCAAATCTTTAATTCTCAAACATTCTGAGAGATCCGTACTTAAAATTCCCTGACTTTTACCAGGTTATTTCGGCTTTTCATGAAATTCCCTCATTTTTTTCAGGACCTTTTACGCATAAGCTGCATTCTCTGGATTTTCCAGGTTTTTAGGTCGGTTGGAGTCCCATGGTAATTTTGCAGCGCTCCTAAAAAACTCCGATGCTGCAAGTTAAGTTGTGAATTTATTATTTCTATATTTTTAAAAGTAAATTTGCACGATTCCTTGAAAAATATTACAATACTTATTTAAGGATATGAAGTGACGCATGCTCATAATTTGTAAACGAATTATTTTATTTACTGGATCTAATATTCAATACGGTATTAAATATCGTATTTCCTGTATCGGTATTCCCTGACACCTTCCTCAGCGGTGTTGTTAATTTATATTGTTTAGGCTTTAGAGTTGTGTATAGACACGTCAGAGAGTGTTAGTGGCTATTAATAAGAATTCATTTGTCTGTAATTGTATTTAGAAGTCAGTAAATAGGCTTGGTTGATATTAAAGAGTGAGCCTACAAAGTTAAGAGATCTGTTGTAATTTATGTTGACATTTTGACACAGGTTATTTAACAGCGAGGCCACTGTAATGAATTCACGTAGTACTTAGGCATTTGCATTTGAATTACAGAGTTCGACAATGAAAGGTTAGTTCAATATGAAGATTTATTTAATGAATGGCCACACACATTCCTCCTTGATATCCAACGTCGTTGATATACTTGGTAACATTCAAGTTACAGTCTCACGCATCCAGTCGAAGACAAAGCTTTTTCCCCGCTTCATACTTATTAAGAATCATTTTTCTTATACCTTGACGAAAAAAAAAAAAAAAAGAAAGAAAAAATTGATTCTCAGTGGGAAAAAGCTAAATCTGAAATTGTTAGATTGCAAGTCTAGTCTAACGTAGTATTGCTGTTAGATAACAATGTTATAATCCGTTTATTTTGTTTCAAATGGTGAAAGGAAACTTGTCACATTAAATTTGCTCCTTCAAATAATAATATATGTGATGAAAAACATGTGAGCACGCGACTCACAAAGCTCAGATGTTGTGAAAGCGCTGATGTACCCTATACGCAAATTCGTTATCAAATTTTCTGCTACAAACATCACACACAAAAATTCGTGCTTCTGTCGAGTTTGAGTTCTGCTCTTGTTTAGCTCTATGTTCATTTTGTTCCATTTGAGCCGCATGTAGTTCAATGTGATCTAGCAGATTTTCACTATCTGGGAACAACTCACCACATTCTTCACACGCAACTGTTTCATTTGTATGATTTAACATATGCTGGGTTAACGTTTCTTTATCCTTAAGCACTTTGGAGCAAATTCCACACATATGCTCATTATTTGTACCGGCACTTGTTTTCTCATTAGTCTTCTCTGTTTCTACTTTGGGTCCTTTACACGTACCTCTATGTTTATTGCGGTCTTTCTTTTCACTAAACACTTCCAAACATTTTGAACACTTAAAACCACTTTTCTTTTCATTATCTTTCTTCTTAGGTTTTTCAAGATCAACTAATTCGCACTGCTCACTTTCATTCTGAACTTTCACAGCGACGTCATTATCTACTTTCATAGCAGGTAATTTATTTTCATTAATTGACTCCATTGTAAGTAAATCTGTTTTCATGCTTATACTTTTATTTAATTGCTGTTTGAGTTTGTTCATTAATCCTTGATTAAAAATTGGTTTCATTATTTGCACTTTTTCAACGTTCACAGCAGATTCCTGTTTCTCACTTTTAATTAATTCTTCCTTTAAGAGTGACTTCTCTATCTGTTTCTCGGTTTCAATTAATTTTTCACCTGAGACTGACTGCTCCATTTGTGGTTTTTCTTCAATTAACTTTTCACCTGAGACTGGCTGCTTCATCTGTGGTTTTTCATCATTCACGTCGAGTTCTTGTTTCACTTGTTTCTCGGTTTTAATTAACCCTTCACTCACGAATGGCTGCTCTATCTGCGCTTTCTCATCATTTATATCGAGTTCTTGCTTTCCCTGTTGGATAGTTTTAATTAACCCTTTAGCTGAAAATAGCTGCTCTATCTGTCCTTTTTTATCATTTACACTGAGTTCTTGTTTTATCTTGTTCTTGCTTTTCGATGATTTCCTAAAAATAAATAAATAAATAAATACATAAGAATAATCAATAAGACTGAAACTACATGAACGACTGTGACTATTCATATGCCTATATATTATTATGAAACAATTACAAGGTATATAATGTAATGACGTACAAGGGAGGATCAGAAACTAAGGTTACAAAGCCAATATTTCTGGAGTTTTGTCTGTTATAAAAGGAATGAGGAGTGTGGTTATTTTAAAACATGGAGTTGGCAACTGTGCAGAGTTTCAGCCACCCACCACTTACAGTGCTATTTGTAGGTAAACACAAATGGCGACTCCATTTGGAAAACTGGTCTCGTGAAGAAGTCCGCTTAGTTATTCGATTTCTGTGGGCGCAACATGTAACCGCGACTGAAATTCACAGGCAGCTGGCAGAGATTTACTGAGAGACTGTAATGACTCGTCAGCATGTTGCAGAATGGTGTCGAAAGTTTGCGGCTGGTAGAGGAAACGTCACCGATGAGGAGCGCAGTTGAAGCAGTTTCACTGATACAACATCAACCATCCTCGATACAGCCCGAACCTCGCTTTCAGGGACTTTCCACACTTGAAAGAGCATTCAGAAGGCCGTCACTTCGCTTCCAACGAGGCGGCGAAACATTTTATGACAACGTGGCTGAACACGAAAGGACAGAATTTTTAACAGGATGGAATCTTCAAACTCATTCCACGATGCGACAAGTGCCTTAATCGATATGAAGGCTGTCGAAAATAGCCTAATGTATGTACTATCTATTGGCTGTATTGGTTATATGAAATAATATATACACGTTTTACTGCAGACTTTATAACCTTACTTTCTGAACACCCCTCGTAATAAATCCAGAATCCATATTAATAATAAAATTAAAACTATACTTACGTAAACATCTTAATTGTAAAACGGCAATTGGACACTACATTTCAACTACCAATTGTTACATTCTTTATCTAGTTCTACAAGTAGCATAATTTCTTACTAAAACCACTCATGAAGAAAAAGACAATCGATCACTAATATACAGCGTCGAATTCCTGTTTTACTATCTGGATGCGTAAGAAAACAATTTTAACTACAGGGTTATTAAATGATAGATATGAACTATAGCACACCAAAGAATTTGAATACAGAAATGTAACTTTTAAGTCTATGAGAAGTGTGACTTTTAAGTCTATCTCGTCATCAGAGTGTAGAAAAGAAAAATAATTCTGGGCTCGCTTTCCGGTGGGGCCACTTGGTCGAAAAAGTATTACAACTTTTTCAGGCCAGCCATCTTGGGTGAGGTATGTCCTGGGGTTCCCTCATTCACATCAGGCTAATGCCGAGATGGTACTAACCAGGGTGGATTGATTTAAATCAGTCTGATTTAAATCACTTGATTTTTTAAATAAAAATCTTTGATTTAAATCGAATTCCGAAATGAATTAATTTAAAGTGAAAATAAGTAAAATCCCGTTTATGTTGTTATTTCGATTATGGAAATCAATAATCATAATACAATGAGACTCAAATGCATGTAAGCACAATATGAAAACGCGTATCATGCAGAGGATGATTAGGCAAAACCCTGTTTTGAACAGGTAACAGAGCAATCCTGCTTTCTTCTTTCGTAACATTGAGTTTGGGTTTTAAAATCGTTAACTATTCCAACGGGGAAATCACCATCGAGATTTAAGACGAACATTCTTTTTTGTGCGTGTTTGTTTGTTTGTTCCCAGATAATAGGGCGTATTTAGAGTGGTCCTAATCCCCTCTCCTTTTTTTTTTTTTTTTTTTTTTTTTTTTTTTTTTTTTTTTTTTGTTAATTTTAAAACTTTAGGCGAAAATTTTTGTCCACGAGCTTCCAAGTCGAAAATGGCCTGAAACAAGGAGATGCGTTGTCGCCATTATTATTTAACTTTGTGCTGGAATACGCCATAAGAAAAATCAAAGATAGCAACCAGGGCCTGGAGTTGAACGGCATTCACCAGGTTATGGCATATGCTGATGATGTAAATTTAATAGGGGATGATAGGAGAACAGTAGAAATAAATGCAGAGATATTATTAAACGCTTGCAGGGATATGGGTTTAGAAGTAAATGCAGAGAAAACTAAATACATGGAAGTGCGTCGGGGCCGTAATACGGCAAATTGTGGAGGCGTTAAAATATTAAATAATACTTTCGATAAAGTGGATACTTTCAAATATTTAGGATCAATATTAACAGACGAAAATCATATTCACGAAGAAATTACATGTCGACTAAAAGCAGGGAATTCGTGTTACTATTCGGTTCAAAATCTCTTGTCGTCGCGAATTCTGTCGAGGAATTTGAAGCTTAAAATATATAAAACGATAATCATGCCTGTTGTTTTGTATGGTTGCGAAACATGGTCGCTTACTCTGAGGGAAGAACATAGACTGAAAGTATTTGAGAACAGGATCCTGAGAAGAATATTCGGACCCAAGAGGAACGAGAATGGGGAATGGCGAAAGCTTCATAATGAGGAACTACATACTTTATACGGTTTACCCAACATTGTCAGGGTCGTCAAGTCTAGGAGGCTTAGGTGGGCAGGTCATGTAGCTAGAATGGAAGAAAGTAGAAACGCTTTCAAAGTCTTGACTGGTAGACCCATAGGAAAACGACCATCAGGAAGACCTAGGCGCAGATGGGAGGGTAATATTAAGATGGATCTCGCAGAGATAGGAATACAAAGTAGAAACTGGATCCAATTAGCTAAGGATAGAAGTCAGTGGAGAGCTTTTGTGAACGCGGCACTGAACTTCCGGGTTCCATAGGCCATAGAGTTAGTTAGTTAGTTAGTTAGGCGAAATTTATGTATTTCATGCCGCAAATTAGTTCTGAGTTTTTAAACTTTTGTGAAAAAAAAGTGTAATTTTGATAAACGTTGCTGTACTTTTTCCTCAATCTTTTAAGTTATATCACCTATTTTTAGATGATAGGGTAAAATCTTCATTATTCGATTAAAAAAATACCAATAAGGCTTTTTACTTCGTTTTCTTCAAGACTGGAGGCATTTTAGAACACGTTACATATGCTTTCACGCCTTTCTGCGTTGAGGCATAGTGTGTGATGACGTCATAAATTTAAAAATATATTTTTTTGTTATGCGTATTATTATATTTTTTGGCGGGTTATATTTTGCATTCAGAAGACTGAAATTTTGCACACTCGTTCAGTGCACCCGTTAGTAATTTTCAGATATTTCCAGCTCTTGCGTGGAAACAGCGGGGTCCAGAGGGTCAAAAATGTTTTTTAAAAAAGGACATTTTTAACAAAAATAGCTTTTTTTCGTGATTTTCCCGCCTCAGATGGAGACATATGAATGGTACCGTTTGAAAGGCTATTCTAAAGAAAATGATGTACGTACTATGCTCCTAGGATAAATAGGGATGTCTCAGGAAACTGTTACCTGAGATCCTGTTTTATACGGGAATCTGGGATATTTGGGGAATATTATTTTTCGTCGCGAGCTTACTTTTGCACCTACAAGATTGAAATTTTGCACATTTACTCAGTGGACCCCTCAGTATTTCTCAGATTTGTTTCAGAGCTCTGCCTTAAAACAGGGGGAGGGGTCCACAGAGGTTAATTTAAAAAAAAAAAAAATAACAGAAAATTCATTTTTTCGTGATTTACCCGCCCCAGATACATGATGGAGACATTTGAAGGGTACCGTTTGAAAATTTGTTTTATTCTGAAGAGAATAATGTACAAATCATGATCCTAGGATAAATAGGGATGTCTGAGAAATTTTTATATTACATCCGGGTCATCTGGGGCATTGTGGGAATGTTCTTAGCTCAATAGTTTCCTCACCCTTACTACTCAAGATAGAATCTTGAAATTTTGTACACACATTTAGTACATCCCTTAGTAATTCCCAGTTGATTCTGAGGTCAGTCCACTAACACAGGGTAATCCAGAGAGGATCAAAATTTAAAAGAAAAAATGCCGATTACTCTCAAAATTTCCCGCTTCAGGGACATGACAGGGAAATGTGAAAGCTGTTCTATTCTAAAGAGAATGATGTATGTACCATTATCCTAGGATAAATAGGGATGATGCTGTAGCTGCTTGACTGAAAGTCTATAATTTATCTTTAAATAGAGCCATAATTTAAAAGGGTTAAGAAGCATTGTTTGGGATTGATATAGGTTAACGATTTGGGATAATTCAAAATTCGACCCCAATACTTTCACTTAAATGGCATAATTAGCATTTAATACTAATTCCTAATGCTTTTTCTTCAGTTCGAGAATACTTGAATTATACGAGAAGAAAGATTTGATTTAAATAAAATCAACAAAAATGATTTTTTTTTTAAAAAATCATGATTTTTTTCCACCCTGGTACTAACATAATGGTTCCAGGGCGCTTCCTTCCTTCCCCCCATCCTTTCTTCCTTCCCTTTCGTAAGATAGTGTGCTCGTCGAAGAACATCATCCCTTATATATGTGACGGGCTAAATGGCCTTAGAGGCCGACAGCCCAGAAATCTAACTCCTAATCCTAATAAAAATAATTCTAGACACCAAAGTCTAGTCGTATGTCACTGTCAGTCACACTGTAAGCCTAGTATTCTACTACAACGACTGTGCATGTCTAGTAATATTTGTATTTTCTTAATTTCTTCTACACTCTGCTGACAAGACGTTGTGTTGATATTAAAGTGACTTTACTTTCTTCTTTCAGTGTGTGTGTGTATGTGTGTGTGTGTGTGTTCGCAACTACCATGTCTATCTTTTACTATATTTTTGGTATGCCTATGCTGGGATTCCTATGATTAACAAGTTCTTGGAATAAAAAAATCCCTAATATTATCACAAAACACAACTAAAAGTAAAATTATGCGTATATAAGAATGGGATTATTATTTTTTTTAAAACACGGGTAAAACTTGTAATACTGCAAATAATACCAAGGTGTATCAAAAATAATGTAAATTCTTCTGTAAAACCAGTTTTTGTGTAGCTAATTATTTTTTTCTTATTTTATTTTATTTATTATTATTATTTTTTGTAAGTTTCAGATATCAGTTGAAGGAAGTCGAATGCCTTCTACGTCAACTCATCTGGAACCTAGAGCAATTTAAAGAAGGTACATCGATTTAACCATTACTTCAAGGAGAAGGTGCGCGGTGTTATTCGGTTTTTATGAAGCAAGGAACAGAAACCATCTAATATTCGTCGAGAATTGGTGGAGGTCTATGGAGAAAGTGTTATGTTACAGAAACAAGTTTATTAAGTTTATGTATCGTGCAACTCATTCTCAAGTGGTAGGAGGACTAAAAACATCTGGAGACAGTAATATGTGTGTGATGTCGATGCAATGTTTCGTGAAGACAGAAAAGTAAGGTTGCGTGACACCGCACATCTCATATGGCTCAGTAAGGAGTATCGTCCATGACTAACTTGGCTTCAGCGTGCGCTAGGTGCCAAAACATCTGAATGAGGACTAAAAACATCTTGGAATGGACATTTTCCTGACTCTCGTCACATGATATTTCCACAAAGAAAATTAATTCCTTCATCGCGGATGATGAACCCCAATACCCCTATAACATCTAAATCAAACGCCAGACAATGACAGGAAACATCTGTCGTCACCACCAGTTTAGAAATTCAAGACCATAAAATCTTGCCAAGAAAAAAATGGCTATAGTGTTTTCGAACCATCCAAGTTATTTTCATGTTGAATTTCTAGCCATACATCAGAAACAAAAGAGGGGTAGTACAAGAGGGATGTTACCGCACGCTTGCACGGCCACATGCACCCCAATGGACACGTACATACATCATGAGTTTCAACTGGGAAATTCCTGGAAATCCTCTGTACGGCCTTGACTTAGTCCCTTCCGACTTCCATCTGTTTGGACCCCTAAAGAAAAATCTCCGCATGCGGCGTTTCGATACACTTGAAGAGGGACATGATACTGTTACCTGGTTAGGAAACTTTGAGCAATATATGTTTCCCAAGAGCATGTACGATTTGATGTCACGTTGGAATGCGTTTGAACTGTATGGTTCCTATGTTGAATGTTAATGTAATACGATGTGTCAAACATGATACAGTTTCAGATATTTATTTATGCACGTTTTTCAGTAAATCGAAAACTCATTGTTATTTTTTATACAGTTTGTACAAAAAATAACGACATTAAGAATAAAAAATGTAAAAAACGATAAATCTATTTGGTCTAGGAATTAATTCGTGCGGGTGGACAAGAGATGGCGCAACGAACGGAGCGTCCCACAGTTCCGTGTATCCACACATGTGTTGCAAACCCCTGTCATCGCGTATCGTTCGTAGTATAGGGCAGTGGATTAAAGCGTCAACAACACCAGTTTGTAGTTAAGTGAACATGGCGCAATTTGTGCCTGATAAAGTGTTTTTGCGGGGTGTCCTGCTGCATTACTTTAACATGCAGAAAAGTGCGACTGAAAGTCATCGTATTTTGGTGGAAGTGCATGGTGACCATGCTCTAGCTGAGCGAACGTGTCAGAAGTGGTTTGCACGGTTTAGAAGTGGTGATTTCGGCTTGGCAGACCAAGAGCGAGCTGGACAGCCAAAAAAATTTCAAGACGAAGAATTGACAGCATTGCTCGAGCAGGATTCGTGTCAAACGCAGGAATAACTTGCAGCAGCATTAGGCGTTGATCAAACAACAGTCTCCAAACGCTTGAAAGCCATGGGAATGATTCAAAAGATGCCACATTGGGTTCCACATGAATTGAAAGACAGAGACGTTGAAAGACGAAAAACCATTTGTGAATTGCTGCTTCAACGACAGAGCAGAAAGGGGTTTCTGCATCGAATTATTACGGGTGATGAGAAGTGGATCCATTACGAGAACCCTAAACGAAAAAAGGCCTGGGTAAAACCAGGTGAACCAGGTCCATCACAACCAAAACGAGATATTCACTGTGTAAAGGTTATGCTGTGCATATGGTGGGATATGAAAGGTGTGGTGTACTATGAGCTGCTGCAACCGGGTGAAACTATGAATGGAGAACGTTATCGACGACAATTAATGCGTTTGAAGCAAGCTCTGGCCAGGACACGACCAGAATGGGAGAACAGACATGATAAACTTATTGTTCAACATGATAACGCTCGCCCACATGTCGCAAAACCGGTCAAAACCTATTTAGAAAATGTCGGATGGGAAGTTTTACCCCACCCGCCGTATTCACCAGACGTTGCTCCTTCGGACTACTACTTGTTCGATTGCATGAACAACGATTTGATTGGACAGCGGTTTACTTCTTCAGAAGATATCGAAACATCGGTCTCTGACTGGATCGCTTCCAAGGATGAGGACTTCTTTCGCCACGGAATCCGTACATTGCCTGACAGATGGGCGAAAGTGGTGGCTAGCGATGGACAATATTTTTCTTAAGGTATTTATGTATTTTGTGTTTGTACTACAGCTTCAATGTGCGCGTACTAACCGCACGAATTAATTCCTAGACCAAATAAAGTAAAAATAAGTATATAAGAGACAAAGGAAATGGCACGATGTATTTATAGACATCGAGGCCATACTTGTCGTTTGCGGATAGGATGTACAGTATTCCCATTTTTCCTTTCTTTTTGTTTTTTCTTTCTTCGGTTGATTGATTTGGAGTTTAGTCTTGTTTAGTACCCGGACTATGGCACATCGACCTACAGTTCAACGTGGGATGCAAACCATACCAGCTCCCATCAGTAATATAACATTTTCTCCCGCACCGACGGCACATACGCTATAATATATCCACGAGGAAGTTCTTTCCCTTCTTGGTGACGTGGAAATTTAAAAAAAGAATTTTGATACTTCATACGGAAGATATGATGCATTTATAGTCTCCGTGTACAGAGACAAACAGAGGAGGAATCGAAGAGTTGCACGAGTATCGGCAATTGTTGATACCGATAGAAAGAAGAATTACGGGTCTTGTCAGTATACAATGCTGGACACTAAGTGAATGTAGGAATGTAAATGAAGTTTGAAGAACCATAAAATGTCAAAGTTTGAAGAACTGTGAAATATCAATGTTATCTTTATAGTAAGATGCTCGAAACTTCAAACAGATATCGAATTGACACACAATCATAGTTATACGTCTTGCAAATAAAATCAGAAAAATAAAAACACTGCTGAACAACGCATTTACACGTGACGTTTCGATCTTCTAGCCAAGATCCTCATCAGACGTACACTCCTCAAGATAGTGTACGTCTGATGAGGATCTTGGTTAGAAGATCGAAACGTCACGTGTAAATGCGTTTTTATTAAATAAGTGCAGTCTTGTTCAGCAGTGTTTATATTTTTCAGATATCGAATATAATGGAAATTTTACATTTATGATTTCTTCGATAAGGATGTGGGAAGTTTCAAGGTGACCAGGTCTTATAATGAGGATCGAAGGGGGGAAGACATTCGGAAAATCCTTTTACCATTACTCACTGGTTTTAACAAAGCTTCAAATGAATACCAATGCAATGTATTGCACATCTAATATAAATTACATATCCTAATTTATTAATTAAAAAAAAAATATTAAGTAAACTAAAATCACTACATGGAAGTTTAAGTACTTCAACAGCGTGAAAAATTAAGAATGAAAATCACGCTAATGTTTTGTAGGATTACTATTATCCTCACCTCATGGTTTTCAAAATAAACTAATAGTTTTGCACAATGCACTTATTATTATTTATTTTTCTTTCAAACGAAGATTTAAAAATAAATAAATACATACAAGATAATCTCACATTTTGTTGACGAGCTGTTTCTAAACCATTCAAAATGTTTTAACAGCATAAAGGCTATGTAGTATATCCACTAAGATATTATTCAATCCTACTTCCATACATCCGCTTCCATGAATTTGAATGCACATCTATAGAAATCAAGTAGGACAGAAAAAGATGAATAAAAACAGAAAATAATTTTTTTTCTTATTTTTTCCTTTGTTTATTTGTTTCTGATTTGATTTCTCGAGAAGTGTTCAATCAGTCTGTGAGAAATGGATATTCTTACAGATTACAATAAATTCCTGGCAAAATTTCTACTGCTATTTAAAAACTTTGAGTGAGTTGGAATATTGTGGTGAAGTACGACGGAGATGAGAGATTGAGTTTTAACGAACATTAACCTGGTTGTTTGTTCTTTTGTCACGACATTCAGCACTATCGATAGAAAAACACATCCCAACATAACGTTTGTAATGAAATGAAATGAAATCTTTAAGTTTTACGTCCCACGGTTATGCCGGTTAGGCTAAAGGAGACGGTGATGATGAGAGATGAGTGAAATGGTGGAATGAAGAAAGTGGGAGGAAACGGGAGAACCCCGAGAAAACCCACGAGCACGGTGTTTGTCCACCACAAAGTTCACTTGGCGGGGGCTGGGATCGAACCCGGGACCCCAAGCACCAGAGGTGAACGCTCTACCACTGAGCCACCGCGCCCCCATAACGTTTGTAATATATGATAGCATCGTTCTTTTTTTTTAACTATTTTTATTTATTTATTTATTTTATTATTATTATTATTATTATTATTATTATTATTATTATTATTATTATTGTAATTTCTCAGATGTAGGACCAGATGCTTTACATGTAACTTCATCTGTTTAGCGTTTTCAGTACATAATTAGGTAAGCAGTATTCACTCACATTACATTTATTACATGTGAGACTCAAAATATAATGTACTATTCTGTTACATAAATCTTACCTGTTAATTACAGCTTTGGTATCACTAGAGCTACCACCTACGGGTGCCGATGTCTTGTCTCCCAAAGTACCTCCCTTCTTACGTGAGTTCGATGACGTCTTTGTACCTTGCTTCTCTTCCTTATTAGGTCTACCTGAAGTTTTCTCCTGTGATTTTTTTGGTGATTTTTCTGTTAATTTTCGCTTCTTCACATTGTCACAGTTTTCACTCTTGCTATCGTTACTTTCCACGCGTGATATACGCTTAAAATAATCTTCAATCTTCGTTTTCTTTAATTTTGGATTTTTTGTGTCATTTTTCAAGTTTGTTTCACCATTGACTGTTTTCTTCTCGTTATCCATGGTAGTAATTTATTTACGACACTATTAACATTTCCTCAACTGACGAAAATGTAGTTGTGAGATATCCTGTAAACGAAATTGTAAGAAATTATAATGATACACTTAAATAACTATACATTTTCTGATCATAGTGCTAAACGCAAGGTGATATTAACCTGTTATTACATAAGGTTTATTACCAGGGTTTGAAAAGAAAACATTAAAAAAACACAGGGCCCATATGGCTTTTTTCGGTTTTTTTTATTTTTTTTTAATATTTCAATGTCTTTGGGGCAAAAGTGTTAAAATGTGATTTATATTTCAAGATTGTCACCGTCGCAACTTGCAACAATTTTCTATTCATTCCTGTTTTAAAAACTGGCCGCCATTTTGAAATTTTACATTCGATCACCAAGAAAATCTATACAGCAAATTTAGAATGTCTCGTGCTTCTGCCCTCAAACTTTTAACTTAAAAGTCTGAAAATTGCATTCTGTAGCGTGGATACCTGCTATTTTGAAAAATGGTCGCCATTTTAAAATTTTACGTTGGATCGCCGCCAAAATATATACAGTTAATTTAGTGTGTCTCGTGATTCTAGTCCCAAAATTTCAACTTAAAAGACCGAAAATTGCGCTTTGTAGTATGAAGCATGGATACTATAATTTTGCAGAAAAAAAGCCGCCCTTTTGAAATTTTACGTTGATATGCCGCCAAAATCTATACAGGAAATTTGGAATGTCTCGTGCTTGTACCCTGAAAATTTAAATTTAAAAGACCAAAAGCTGCACCCTTTAATGTGTGTAGTACAGGCAGACAAACAAGCAAATGTAGATTGAGTCATCCCAGAAGCCTCAGTGACGTTAGCCAAATATGAATACCAAATATATTAACTTAAAACTACAGTGCTTTCAAAACTAGAAACAAATTGATAGCTCAAACACACGTACAGGTTTGTTTTGAAGAAGGAAATCTACGTCACATAGTTATTGCGGTCACTCAGCAAGGGTCGAATCATAAACGTCATTTTAGCAACAGTGGGTGGAGGGTTTCCTTGGCAATAGACCTTAACAATGTTGCCGCTAGTAAAGACGTGTTTTCAGAAGGAAAGAAGCTATTTTAATTTTTCGTTTCTTTGTGCGTGGAAGGGATTAAAAACACACACACACAGATCCCCCTCCCCCTTCCCAACATGCACAAACTGGGATGACAAACATATTTTTTTAATCCTTCCAAACAAAGATTTTTTCCTTTTCGCTAAAACTCAAAGGACAGTTCCAGCTGATGACCCACCAGGATGCGCACAAAGTGGCAACGGCGTACCACGTGCTTTTCCAAACGTCAATGTGTTTCTAGTTTTGAAAACACTTTAAGATATAATTCATGTTTTATAAAATAAATAGTTTTATTGTTGAAGTTCACTTCCGACACTTTGTGCTTTCAATTACGGGAATTTCCCGGGCACTAGTTGCAAGACGGCTCTTTCCCGAAAATTAATTTACAACCATTAACAAAGATATAATTCATATTTTATAAAGTAAATGTTTCAAAATGTCTTAAACGAAATTAAACATCCTTCAGCCTAAAATAAATAGTTATATTGTTGAAGTATTCACTTCCGATGCTTTGTGCGTTCAATTGAGGAAATTTCCCCGGCACTTCTTTCACGATGGGTTTTTCCCGAAAATGCAGCTTTCTTTACTGTACGTCGGAACTTCCACTAGTACGGAAGTTTGAATTCAGCACTTGAAATAGTAAACGTTACGTAGTCTTCGGAATTCCGAGCATTAAGCTTTTTAAATTTGACAAGAATTTTTACGCTGTTGTTGGTATTGATTCTACAGAATGTTTATTTGAAGAGCAGCACCAAATAACTGAACTAAACTGTTGTTGGAAGACCAAATTTTACTGAAGAATACTTGTGTTACCATTGAAGGTAAGAAATAATACTAATGTCTTACTAAAGTATTTACATATTTACTGGTAGTACCCGCACCTATGGCCGTAAACCCCTCAAACGTATGAGGGATAACGTCCCTTGGCGTCTCTGTGTCGGCGAGCACACTATTCACGGAAAGTATTTTCTAAAATATAAAATTGCATATTTTACTTCAAATAGGCTATAAGGATAATCCATACATTAATTTGTTCTATAATTATCTCAAGCTGAGGTAAGTTTTATTTATTTATTTATTTATTTAGTGCATTTAGAACTTAAGATCATATGTTGAATGTTGTTGTATACCTTAACATGAAAGTATCTAATTCGCCCATAGGAAGTCCAAAAACTGATGTCCACTTTCAATGTGATCACCTTAGTTATACCAATAATATACTAACAAAAAGCTCAAAAACTAAGGTGAGCTTTAAGGTGGATCCAACCCGAAAAAACCTTGCGAGTTTTTTCAGGCTGGGCCCACTTAGGTAAACCCTGTTTATTACTGTTATTTTCCTGACATTTTTAGTTAATTTATGATCCGAGAACCTAAAGTTATAGTGTTTCAATAACACACACAGAGTAAAAAAGTGCATGACTGGACCAGGGATCTTCGGCACACCGTGCCGATGCATTAGCCACTACGCTATCCTGTCCGAATGTGCATCCAGAGAATAGAATACATACTATGAAACTGTGACTAAAACTATTTCTCCAAATTACATTTGGAGCGCCACCAAACTGTACGCTACTGGAGTGCTACTGTACACCAAAAGGAAACAAGGAAAACATCAAAGAATACAGAATCGGATATACTTACTGAAAATGAAATAATCAAAATATCTGTTTCGAGGCTTAAGACTCATTTTAGACTTGTTCTCAAGGAGGGGGGGGGGGTCTCATACGCCGGCACATTTTTCTGCTTTCTGTTTAAGTGTCAGTAATGAGCCGAAGCAACTTATATATATATAGTGACAAACGCGAATAGACAACTACGACCGCGTTGTTAATCATCTTTTAAGTTTGTATCAAATTTAGGATTAATACTTGCTATCGTGGCAAAAATCTTGCCGGAGACAGTTGAGTGAGAAAATTACTCACATAAAGCTAATATGACTAGTCGATACAGCATAATACTTGTGTGTTTCATTTACAAAGTCGAATTGTTACATCTTAAGAAATACCATCAATCGATCGCCAATATGATCGTCAAACAGTTTTCAACGCATTTAAGAGATGCTATAAGCAATTTACACAAGTTTCTATCATTCGTGCTGACATCCAGAACAGCAAAAATGAAATGAATGTACTTCCGGAATAAACAGCCACGATGAAGGCTGGTAATTCATCAACGGTGAAGCTCCTTCTAATGGGAAGAATTATTTTGTACAACCGTTTCTCGATCTCTCATACCCTATGTAAATCAATACTGAAACCGAAAGCAGCAGCAGCATTTTTGGTTTTGGTAGAGGTTTACAAGTGGTTATGTTAAGTTTTCTTGAGAATGGACTGCAGAAAACCACTTCTTGATATCTCTTACCATTTTTGCACTAGACAGACGGACACAGCTGTTTTACAAGACTTTCCACACTTATGTATAGCATAGCTTGATATTTTAAAATTATGAATATATAATAATGATATTTTTTAAATAATGAAATCACAAGATTTTGACATTTCCAATTGATCACAACTGCCGCAATACCAAAAGTCACTGAAGAACTGCTAACTAACGAGATCAAGGTCACGTTTACATTATAAATTATATATTATGAAACACACTTATCGCGTTAAATTTTAATCATAGTCTATTCTCCTAAAGATTTGGTTCGCCAATTGGTTATAGTTTAACTAAAATCTTCGCGGGATGTGAAGAGCAAAGATTGCTGGTCGTGATTGTAATCAATTTATTTAGTAAAACTGGTCGTGATTGTAATCAATTTATATCATTGCCTTAGTGGGAGAAGGTTGCTTGATTTGGAGTTCAGTGTTCCCGCTGAGCACTGAAACCACATGAGACGTGAGCCTATAGCTTAACGTGGGATTCGAATGATGAGATCCTATTGGGAAACAAACAAGGGTCTCCCGCAACGTAGGGGCGTACGCTAAAAATATAGCCACGAGGGAGTTCATCGCCTTAAAAGCAGAAGCAATGAAACCTTGTTAATCAACATTCATCATTCGAACTCTTCAACACAACTTAACATCAAAGAACAAAATGGAAAGTACGCGTCTCTTTCTATACTAATACGATTGGAGGCAGAAATATTGGCGCAACACAATAGAACTAAAATGAATTGACATAAGAGCCGTGAACAATTTTGTAACACAAAGGAACATAAAGCAAGATGCTGGTTGATTTGTAATTTAGTGTATCATTCAGCACCTGGGTTATATCAGACGCAGACACTTAACGTGGGTTCCGAACCACAGGAGTCCCATTGGAAACAGAGCCTGGATCTCATTTAAAGCAAAAACTAACTATTCTGTCCAAAATAAAATGTCTAGCAGTCTTAGAAGGCAGTGCTATGTTTTATCGTAGTCAAAGAAAGGGACATAATACTGAGAATGTAAGTACTGAGATCTTGCACTGAGAATGTATGTAAATGAGATATATGTAAGCTTACTAAAGCTACTAGATGTGGCAATGTTTGTAAATAGTGAATGCCCCTGTGCCCTATCACTCTATTACTTGCAGGTTTCCGCTCACTACCGATTATTCAGAGAAAAAAAGGAAGATTTTAGTGACACGTACTATTTAACATAACAAACATATAAATGGTTTTACGGATATATAATGTAAGACCTAGCAATCCTAGCTCCAACAATTCCCGAAAGTTGAAAAACACATCATCCTATGCAAAGGGTATTTAATAACATTCAATTACTAATACAATACAAGCTATAAAGTATTAGAAGACAGTTAAAAAAAACTTTTAAAAAATAACAAAGAACTATCGTGCAGATTACAAATACAACAGTTTATCATGTTTCTTCGTGGAAATAGTAATCTAATACCTTCGACACTCTTATAGTTTCTTGGTGCCTGCCCTCCAACTGAGTACATATTTATATTATAGCTGCAAACTTATATGCAACAAAACTATCAATTTTACCAGGTTATTTAAGGTGGGCATACGTGTAAAGAAAGACAATGTGCAAATAATACTCTTCAACCAGAATTTTATTATTATTATTATTATTATTTAGATTTTGACTTTTGCGTAGCAAAATGCAAAAGAAATTTAAATTTGCATTGCAATTTATAAGTTTTGTATCGCACTCCCGGCAGCCAAGAAAAACATTATTATCATTATTATTTCATACAGTGAAATAGTGAAGATTTTCTATGCATCACAAACAAGTATGATACTGAAAAGGAAAGGAATAAGTAACAGTAATATTTTTATGACATTCGATTCTACAGATTGTTTAAGCCTGGTAGCTGTTTTCGAATGTGTCCATAAAGTTTTTTTCCCCCTTTTTTAAATTTATTTTGAATCCCTAATGACTTCAAGAATCGGGTAGTTGGAATTACGCACCACGAAGTCAACTTCATTTTTTATGATAAAACAAAATAGGCTAACATTTAACACAAAGTCCAGTTCTAATTGTAGCCAACCAACTGCTATTCGGATCCAATTCGTTTTCCATATTTCAAACATTTTAAACGGAACACTATTCTTCTCGTAACTTCACTGTAAAATAAGCGTGCATAACAAAACAGATATATATATTTCTAAGCCAATACTATGAAACAAACAAACAAACAAAAAAAACAAAAAAACGGGGGGGGGGGGGCAGAAAAGAGTACTGCTAAGGTCCTGTATTTTAGCTAGTAATCTAGTTTTTGAAAAGTAAGCTTAAGTCTTGGATTTGGAGAGTTAATTGAGCCCATTTCTTTACAGATAGACTAAAGTGTAGAAGAGGATATGGTCTCTGTCATCAGTTCTACGGTTTGTTCCCAATAATTTGGTTTGTAATCAGTAGTAGATTCTGTTTTTGAAAGTCAACAGACACCTAAAGATAAACGTCGGGTTTCCAAGAAGATTAATCACTGAACTTTACCTGCATGTAAGATAGAAAGAGAATCATTTTGTCATAAGGAAAGATAATGATAAACTGCTTTCTATTGCAAAAATAGCCCACTTCGGTAATAAATTATGATCATAGATGCATACATGTCAATTTTCCGCTTGCATCGCATTTCTAGGATTTTGTGTAGCAAACTGCGATATGATACCGTTTAAATAAAACTCTGTATCCAACATATGCTAGGTGGTCACTATATCTTTACATCTAGTCCGGTTCACGGTAGGGCAAAGAGACAATGTTGGGAATACATATGTACAAAAGGGACATGGGAGTTTTGCAGTACGACGGAACGGACCATCAAAGACAGATCCTACACTGCAGCTGCACTAGACACTTAATGCCAGTTGCTAATTGTCGTTGTGATCGAAAACTGAAAACCGGCTATTATTGTATGTTGCTTAAATGTAGATCGGTGTTTAGAAAATATGGCTGCTGTGCTTGGAAAGGATTCTTCTCATCATACAGTATTAAGTGGTACCTTGAGTTCCGCAAATGAAATTCTGGGCCTGGAGGACATTTCAAACTCAGGTCGACCGTCTTCGTTTGTGACTGATGGAAACATTGCTGCATACGACAAATGCATGAGACAGACAGCGTGGACTTACTATCAAATAGGGATGTCCTTGAGCATCAATACACCACAGTTCAAGCCATTCTGAGAGATCACGTTAAGAATACAAAGCTCTGTACTCTTTAGCTGCCGCATAACTTGACTGATGATCAGATGGCACGTCGTAGTTCATGTGAAGTGAAATGCTACAAAATTTGAAAATAGGAAATCATCTTATGTGCAAAGTATTGTGACGAGTGACCAAACTTGGTTGTACTATTATGACGTCCCGACCAGCCTCTGAGCAAAGTGTGGGTGTTCGAAGATCAGGAAAACCTAGTGACTGTTCGAAGATTTAGATCAGAGAAGAAGAGAACAGTGCCCGTACTCCTTGGTGTAAGAGAAGTTTTAGAGCAACGTGTGTTTGAAACTCAGAAGTGCTTGTCTAAACTTATCGAAGCTCTCACAAAGCTGTGAACAAACTCGAGGAGGGACACATGCTTTCTTCATGATAACGCATAGAAAGTTCGTTCGTTGCCTCAGATGTTTGCCCAGCACTGAAATTAAACTGTTTGAGCACTCTCCCTACAGTCCTGACTAGTGTTGTAAAGGTCTGAAAAAAAAAAAAAAAAAAAACGAAAATTTTGGGTAAAAAAAAGTTTTCTACTGTTTTTTCCCAAGCTTGGAAAAAAACAGAAAAATTGGGAAAGATTGAAATTTTCGAATATGTTACTACATTATGCTTTTAAAATGAAAACTATTTTATATTTACTAGTTTACAGTTAAGATCATTGTGTAATTATGTTTCTTGTATTAGAAAAGGAAAATTTTCTGGCAACAAATATATTTGCGCCACTCCTTTAAAGTTAGCAACGTGATAGAATAGAGTTATGGCTACAAAAGATACTAAAATATAATCCTAGTTAGATTAATTAAAATAGACGCATGTAAATTATCTTAAGTAATCTTATAAAGTTACCGTTTTATGGCAGGGAAGTGTTAAAATAACAGGGACAGAATCATTTTAGTTAATACCAGTATGTTAAAATCAAATATATATTTTACGGAGATACGTATCATCCTTGTGCTGTGTAAAATCCCTGGAAATTTTGAACCCATTAGAAAAAATCTTTTTTTCGGAAATATTGGCAAAACCCGAAAATATAATTTAAAAACTATTTCTTCGATTAATGCTAATCTTATTTGCTGTAGCGTGTCTGCAGCATATATATACTTCGCTAGCAGGAAAAATACTTAACACAACAACTTTTAATTTTTCTTTTTTGATTTGCGATTTAAAAAATCCCTCTTTATTTGTATATATACTTTTCGAAAAACTCAAAAAGGGAGATGATCTTATTTACATATACACACATACAGCGCACAAGTGCGTAAATTGAGCAGCAACAAATATATTAAAGAACTTTTATGTGAAACTTCTGCTCGTTATTATTAGACTAGCAGAATACCAGTTCTTCGCACGGTAAGAATAAGTTTCATTTTGGATATAAAGAACACCAAATCTGTCATCAAGGGACCTCAAAAACTATGGATTTTACACTAGTATCAGACATTTTCAATTACTTTTACATGTCATCCTCCCCGTTTAGGAGCACTAATGGAGGCTGAATTTGGATTTAAACTTCATCGCAAGTGTCACTGTTCATCTCAGCCATCCCGAAAACTATGGAGTCGATTTAATATCGGCCATTTTCGATCATTTTTATATATCCATTGCTGCGCTGAATTTGGATTTAAACAGCATCGGAAATGTTAATGTTCATCTCAGGACCCCAAAAACCATGGATTCGACACTAATATCGGTAATTTTCGATCATATTTATATATCTCCCCATCCCCAAATTGCGGGGACGAATTTGGGTTTAAATGGCATCGGAAATGTCACTGCTTATCTCAGCGACACCGGAAACTATGGATTTGACACTAATATCGGCCATTTTCAGTCATTTTTATATATCTCTTCCTACCCAAGTTGCGGGCCTGAATTTGGATTTAAACGGCATCGGAAGTGTTAACGTTCATCACAGCAATCCCAAAAACTATGGATTCGACACTAATATCGGTTATTTTCGAGCATTTGTATATATCTTCCCTCCTCCAGGTCACAGCTCTGAATTTGGCTTTGAACGGCATTAGAAGTGTAACTGCTCATGTCAGCGACCCCGAAAACCATGAATTCGACACTAATATCAGTCATTTTCGATCATTTTTTATATATTACCCCCTTCCCCCTCCTTAAAGTTTCGGCGTTGAATTTGGATTTGAACTGGATCGGAAATGTCGCTGTTCATCTCAACGGCATTGAAAGTTATGGATTCACAATAATATCGATCATTTTGCATCATTTTATATACCTCCCCTTTCCCCAATTTGTGGGGATAATTTTGGATCTAAACGGCAAGTTGCAGTGCTGAATTTGAATTTAAGCTTCACCGGAAATATCACTGTTCATCTCAGCAACACCGAAAACTATTCGTTCGACACTAAGATCTGTTCCACACTTCCTTCCCCCAAGTTGCATCTTCAAAGTGAAATGCTAAAATATATACCAGGTCCGAACCTCATGTATGTTGAAAATTTTTATCGAGATCAGTCTAGTGGTTCAAGATTTGCTAAGTTACAAATATAGTGTCCTTCATTTTTACATACGGTATTGTGTTGAAAATAGATTTTATGAGAAAAAAAGGAATAAATGGATATGATGAGTTGTAAAAAAAAGTAATAGAGCCTAAGTAAATTATAAGAAAAAGCCTTAAAAAGAGGAACCTTTTTTTGTGTGTGTGGTTATAACAACTTGTCCTAAGGGACAATGGACATAGAAGTTAAAGACTAATAAAATTTGGTAATATAATGGAATCCAGGCTGGCAGGATGGTAAAAAAAGGAAAAAATCACGGATGCAGCCGAGACGTCAAGAAGGATTATTTAGCCATGTAGAAAGAAGGGAACGTCGGACATTGGGTAAGAGGTTTCCACATTCTCCCGTGAGTTCAATTACTTCCACTAGTAAAAACTTAGCTTTAAAAAAAAAAAAAAAAAGTCTGAGCTATGGTAGTTTGGTTTCCTAGCGAAAACCATTTTAGTAACTAGTAACTCAAATATTGTACAAATAATCGCATTATCATCATTTTGTACATGGTATAAATAAAATTGCAACAGCATTATTAGTTAAATTAGGTTCTTTTACTTTACTTCTACAAAAAAAGATTAAAACCTACCTCTCATGCATTAATAGCAACAGCGTGGAATACTGGTTAATAGCAAATAATATAAACTAATACCATACCTAACTCAAGTTATTTGATTAAGCATTTTTATTAATCAGTATATAGATAATTTGTCCCACTAGAAAACAGGTATTTGTTTACAAAACAAAATTTTGTACATAAAGTTTGTATTTGAATATTAAACTATAGTAATTATATGTTTTAGTGTATGAGTATTAGTGAAATTTGCCTACTGCTGTCTCTTTTAAGAAGTAATTTGGTTAAAATTAACAAAATTTCACCAGATCAAAGAGTATATTAAGAACTCAGTTGCATTATTCAAGAGCCCTATTTGTTGCAACAGAAACGCTTCATGATCGTATATGTGTATGGAATTGTAAAAGCTCTGAAAAATGCACAACCAGAAGTAAACGACTAAAAGGCACATAAAGGAAATGAGTGCAGACTATTAACTATTGAAATTTCTCAACTTACATTTTTCACACGTTCAAAAAAAAAAAAAAAAAAAAAAAAAACGGTTCCATTTCTAGTAAAACTAACCTAATACAAGGATTTTCGTTATTTTCCCAATTTTTCCGGAAAGAAACCGGAAAAAAAACATTTTTTTACCATCAGGTTCAAAATTACCGGAAATTTTACAACACTAGTAATGACCTCGCGAGTATGAGAAATAGCGCCATTCTTGGAAGTGAAGAATAGACTGAAAGAGAAGTGTTTTACGACCGACGATGACCTCCTAACCGCTTGGCTACGTATCTATGAACTTTTTCCGAGATTGGTGTCTCGATCCAATGACACCATTTTTGACTTCTGGAACAAACGGCATCAAGATTTAATTAGAGGTCAAAAATGAAAAAAAAAAAAAAAAAAAAGAAAAAAGAATAAGAAAAGAAAATCCTTCAGAACAATTTCACTTAACCATGGCAGACGATTATAATACCCATGGCTAAAATCGAACCCAGAGAGATGTGAAGATTATAGAACTACTAGTCTCACATCACATGCATAAAAAATTTTGCTTCCAATACTGAACAGAAGATTGTAGGTTAGAACAAATAAAAGGCTAAGTTCAGTTTGGGTTCAAAAGAAGTAAGGGCACAATAGATGCAATTGGATTATTACGGGTGATAAGTGACAAGTTTATAGAAAAAGGGAAAGAGGTGTATGTTGTACTTGTTGATCTAGAAAAGGCTTTTGATCGCATGAATTTAGCAACTGAGGTTGGGAGTTCTGAAAAATGTTCGGTTGCAATGGAAAGATTGAAGATTCATAAAAATAAATAAATAAAAAAAACTTACTTATGAACAAAGAAGTAAGTGTTAGAATAAGTGAGGAAATGACAAAGGAGAGTGCAAACGGAATGGGAGTTCCACATTGATACTGTCCCTCGCCAATATTATTTTATATCTTTCTAGAAGAGAGTAAAAAGGAGCTATATAATCAAGACAGTATTTTGGTACAAGGTAGAATGATTAGGTGCATAAGGTTTGCAGATGATATGGCTTTTGTTGGGGAATCTGAAAAGAAAATCAATAATATGTTTTTTTTTTAAAAAAAAAAGCTTGAGGGTTGTGAAGAATATGGGATGAAAATACATGCTAGAAAGACAAAGGCCATGATGATTGAAACGAAGTCGTCCCTGTCAAATATATAAATAGGAGGAAAGAAAATAGAACAGGTAACTAGTTTTCAATACCAGAGTAGTATTATTAGTGTCGATATGAAGTGTGAACGTGAAATAAACGAAAGGATACGAGTAGCAAAAGAAATAACAGAAGTCTATTTTGTGGGACCCTGAAAAAAAGATTTGAGAAAAAGACTCATAAAATGCTTCGTGCGTCCCATTGTAATGTATGCGGCAGAAAAATAAGACTTTACGCAAAAGTGATAAAACACGATTGGAAGCTTTCGAAATGTGGGTATGGAGAAGAATGGAGAGAAATAGCTGGGTCGAGCGTAAAACGAATGAAGTGTTAGAAATGACTGAGGGGAAAAAAGAAGTTTTAGATTTTATTGAGAAGAAAAAGAAACTGGTTGGGAAATTAGCTAAGAAGGAACTGTATCATGAGGAATGTGCTAGAGAGTATGGTGACAGAAAAGAGCGGAAAGAGGCTACAATTGCTGTACTATATGAAGAGAAAAATCGTACGTGAAGACGATGAGGTTAGCGGAAGACCGTGGAGCATGGAAGATTCTTAGGTGCGGCAAGTGACTTGCCAATAATGGCAGAATGCCTACAATGATGAGATGACAGCAGTTCGCAACAAAGACTTAACAGTACTCGAATCTGGACAGTGTGTATATAGTAGGAACTCTCTTTTAAAAAGGTGCATTACATAATTAGTTTAAATATAAGAAACAAATGTTATTGAATACGTTAGAGGTGTCCGAACTGCTTTCGTAACATGGACAATTAATATTTCACCTGCTGCTACAGACGGCGATATGATTTCTCAAAGATATAGAAAGCTCCCTTGCCGTAAGAGAGTCAGAAATATGAACTACTTCTAGCAGAAATTGACTCCTACTGCCTTAGAAAGTGTTTCGTAAGAGAAGAGTTGAATTAATGGGTGCAGACTAACTTTAGGAGAGCGTAGTATAATTATAGCATGTGCCAGGGTTTGCCCAAATGGGCCCAGCCTGAAAAAACCCAACGGGTTTTTTGGGGTTGGACCCACTTGAAAAAAAACTTTAAAACCCACCTGGGCTTTTTGTTAGTATTTTATTGATACAATAAAAATGATCACATTGAAAGTGATTTTTATCAGATTTTGGACTTTCCTTGGGCGAATTAGATGCTTTCACCTTAAGGCTACAACATCATTCAACATAAAACCTTCATAAAGTTCTGAATCCATTGAATAGATAAAAAATAATAATAATAATAATAAAATAAAATAAAATAAAATAAAATAAAAATAAAAAAAACCTTAGCTTGAGATAATTATAGAACATATTAATGTATGAATTATGCTTATAGCTTATTTGAAATAGAATATGCAATTTTATATTTTAGAAAATACTTTCCGTGAATAGCGTGCTCACCGACTCGGCGACGCCGATGGACGTTGTCCCTCATACGTTTGATGGGTTTAAGGCTATGGATGCCGGCACTACCAGTAAATATGTAGTGCATTAGTAGAACTATTAGTGTTATTTTTTTATTACCTTTGATGGTAACACAAGTATTCTTCGGTAAAATTTGGTTTTCCAACAACAACAGTTTATTCCAGTTATTTGTTGCTATTCTTCAAATAAGCATTCTGTAGAATCAACAGCAGCAATAGCGTAAAAACTCTTGTCAAATTTAAGACTCGTAATGCTCAGAGTTCCGAAAACCACGTAATACTTACTGTTTCAAGTGCTGATTTAAAACTTAAGTACTAGTGGAAGTTTCGATGTACAGTGAAGAAAGCTTGCATTTTCGAGAAAAAAAAAAAACGCCGCGAAAGAAGTGCTCAGGAAATTCCCGGAACTGAACGCATAAAGCATCGGAACTGAATACTTAAACAATAAAATTATTTATTTTACGCTGGAAAATACTTAATTTCATTTAAAACATTCTGGAACATTTACTTTATAAAATATGAATTATATATTTGTTAATTGTTGTAAATTAATTTTCTGGAAAGAACCGTCTCACATCAAGTGCTTGCGAAATTCCCGTAATTGAACGCATAAGACATCGGAAGTGAACTTCAACAATAAAACTATTTATTTTACACTGGAAAATATTTAATTTCATTTAAGACATTTTGAAACATTTATTTTATAAAACATGAGTTATATATTTGTTTTAAATTAATATACAGAGTGGCCCAAAAGGAGATATACAGTACCGTGCTGATCAGTCATTGCATTTTATACCATTTCTTATTGTTATCCATGTTTCTTTATTAGTTATTCTTAACATGTCTTTTACCTACATCTTAAGATAGGAAGAGCCGAAACAAATAAACCCATAAACTAGAATGTTATACTTGATCAATGCAGGGGTATATACCTACTTTTGGGCCATCCTTGGTGTTCATATTTGGCGAACGTCACTGAGGTTCCTGGGATGATTCGGTCTACATTTGTTCGTTCGTCTGCCTGTACTACATATACTACAGGGTACCACTTACAATCTTTCAAGTTTAAATTTTCAGGGTACAAGCACGAGACACACTAAATTTCCTGTACAGATTTTGGTGGCATACCAACGTAAAATTTTTAAATGGCGGCCTTTTTCTTTTTCAAAGTAGCGGGTATTCACACTACAAAACGCAATATTCTGTCTTTTAAGTTGAAATTTCAACAGTAGAAGCAGAAGACACTCTAAATTAGCTGTATATATTTTGGCGGCGATCGAACGTAAATTTTCAAAATGGCAGCCATTTTTTCAAAACAGTAGTGAATAGAAAAGTGTCGCACGGTATGACAACGATACTCTTGAAATATAAATGGCATTTTAACACTTTTATCCCAAAGACATTGAAATATTTCCAAAAAACCCAATTAAACCCGAAAATACCCCAAAAACCCATATGGGCCCAGGTGGGTTAGGCTTTTTAAAAAACTTTTTTTTTCAAACCCTGGCATGTGCACGTATGACATAAAAACTGCAATGCACAAAACACGATTTAACTTTAAAAAACATACGTTAACTTGTGCTGGGTGACCACTATAAAGCACGAATACTATCTAACCGAGTATCCATCTATACTTGAGTTGTTCTTAAACCTTTGTTTAGAAACTTGTTTCTTCTTCACACGAAACTACAGATATGACAGATTTAATTCTCATACTAGCATTTGTTTGAAAGCAGTCGTCATTACCTGGTGAAAGACTTATGTCCACCACGATACACTCAAACTGTAGACTTGGGGGTCGCGGTGGCTCAGTGGTAGAGTTCACCTAAGGTGCTTGGGGTCCCTGGTTCGATCCCTGCTCGCGCCGTGTGGACTTTGTGGTGGACAAACACCGTGCTTCAATAAATTGCGATAACACTCAAAATTTTGCCCAATTTCACCATATTTGGTTCAGCTTAACTCCCCTATTATTAGTTTCTGCTCTACATTTGTGTATTTCACTCCATTACTGTAGCATACGCATTCTAAGTTTGTTAATAAGACAATGAATTTTATTAAAACATTACCATATTATTCTCTATTGCCTGTGGTCCCCTCATATATGTTAGTAGGTAGCTTGTTTCCTTTCTGCACCAAAGTGTAAAACGCACGGCACGTTGTTTTAGGTCTTTATTACAGTAAAATGAGAAGGGGGACCTGTGTTCTAGAACCTTGCCCCTGTTTAATAAATATCGCATCAATACAAGAACTCATATACTCCGGAATTTACCTTCGTTTTCCCCCCTAACTATCACCCCGACACTAATGACTTTTATTACCTTTTTTGTCAGTCTCATGCCGATACTTTTATCTGATTTTGTTCATTTCTTCGTAAATTTTGTATTTCGGAGCCGCAATCTGTGGCAGTTAACTTAACTGTAACAATAATAAAGTCCTAATGATTTTTTTTACTTTCGTTTGTAGAATAGGCACGTCAGCGACTACGGGTACATGCATGAAGAAAAGTTTAAATAACATGTAACAACCTGTGCTAGGTGGATACTACAAATAGGTCATATACTACTTGGGGTTAGATGCCATATCGCCGGACCAATTTTAGGAAATTTACAGCTCAATTGGAGAATTTATTTACGTTTGTGAAGAGGAATGAATGAAATTGAGATAAGTGAAATAGTAAAAGTGACTAAAGTTGTTGTTTTTGATGTTGTAAGGGGCACAGTATGTGGATGCGGAAGGGCTATTTCGCGAAGAGGTACATTTCTTATGATACAGTAGCACGAAAGGCATGGCGTTGGGGAAGAGCATTCCGAAAGCTATTTAGCGGAGTACTTATTTAAGGAAAAGAAACCCGAGAAAAGTGTTGTACACGATTTTATTTCTGAAATTGTAAAAGTTTACAAGATAAGTGACTTCTAACTGAACGGAAATGTATTTCTGCACAGTGTACAAAAGCTGTATTGTATGTTAACAAGTGAAGCCTTGCAAATATGAAACGATAACAAGTGCCACTGAAATTTTCATGACAGCCAAACACACATGTTGTCAGTACCCTCGCTCACGCGTATACCCACCGTCGCTGACGCGCCTGCTTCCTTTGGACGCACTCCCTCGCTGTGCTCGGGCTTTCCTGCGCTCCTGTCTGACTCAGTTTGATGGCATTCGTGGTTTTAGTGGCCACCTAGCACAGGTTGGTTTGTGTTTTTGGACTAGTTTATATGCCCCTAACGTAATTTAATGTAATCTAACAGAATATAGCCGAATGTAGTACATTTTGGTGCTTTTTTTTTTTCGATTTTCAAAGTGATCCGGCGTTACGGCACTAATCCCCTACTTTGGTTAAGGTTCAGGCTCCATATGTCAATGGCATTTATACACGCCTAAAGAGGACTAGGTGCGACCACCCTGTGCTAGGCACTCAGTATAATTGTGTAATTACAAAAAATACCTTTCTAATATCATTTACTTTACAAATAACTTACATTGTTTGGCGCATGCAGAATACCACACCTAAACGATCCCTGTGGGGCTTCTAACCCCCTTTGCTCGCTACCGCGCGCTTAGCTACGCTTTATAAGATAAAAGCTCTAGAGATCTTCTATTTGAAAGATTGGGGGAGAAATTAAGATACCCAAAATTACTTGTTCTGCACAAAGCACTCTAGTCATAAAAGTTAAGACAATATCTAACCTAACCTAACGAAAATAAAAAAAAATAGCAGATAATTACCCTCAATTTGCACAAAACTTCCTTGCAACACTAGTACTAGCTTGGTTGGACTATAAATTTAATAACCAGCATTGTTCCTAATACTTTGTTTACAAGCGGAACCACTATCAGAAATAAAACAACTGAATGAACTAATATATATTCTAGTCATATCCTAAAATATAACCCATTCCTTTGAATTTGTCTTATTTATTCACATAAATGGCTCACTAAATATAAATTAAAATAAAAGAAAACCACTCGCACACCTACACCATCGGTACAGAGATCGTTTACAAATACTTAACCAGCACAGTGTTCGTAGATTTTCCCAATGAGTTTCCCTGTTCGTCGATAATAGAAATCCCTTTTTTCAAAGAAATTTCCCTTTTTCATAATAACTGTACTGCTCTTATGTAAACATCAGGAGTTATTTTAGCTTTAGTTCCAGGAGGAGGGAGGAGGAAAGAAGTTGTGTCGCCAACATAAATTCATCAATTCAATATTTTCAATACAATATAAAATTTCAGAAAGATACTGTTGTTTAATTTTAATACATCTAAGCCTGTAACCGGAAAGCTAGACAGGAGGGACCGGCATAATTTTGGGGGACTAACTTCGTTTACCTTACATATCTCAATATATGTGATATTATTAACTATGAAAAGTGAGCTACGTAGGAAAACATAAAACTCAGTGAACAATTTCAACAGTTTAATAATTTTTTAACAGCTACTGAAAATTGATTAAAAATGAACACGTGTGATTCAATCAACTAAATATAGAACATGCCTGCCTACACAGGTCAAAACCATCTGAAATTTTCATTTAAAAAAGAAAGAAAATACTGGAAAAGCCAGATTGGCACAATAAATGATAGCCTGCTTCCTATGTTCGAAAATAAGAAATGAATCCATCCCATTCAGCGATGGAAGATGGCGGTCAAATTCATAAATATAGAAAGCTCCATGATAACACCACTACAGAGAGGTCAAGGTAAAGAAAAAAGAAAGTGGTATTATCTTGGAGAAACATAGTACGCTAATATTAAGCTTTTTTTTTTTTTTTTTTAATTCTATTGTGTTGCTCGATTCGTAAACTGCATATTTCCCGTCTTAAGCCATGAAATTTCCCCAGACACATCCATTGAACGCGCGATTATACTATACTAAAGAGTCAAACTTTTAGTATGAAGCTAATTAATCGACGAAATGACACTGCATAAGGCGGTTCGTGACTGTCGAAACGCAAATGTTTGTTTACCTGTTTGAAGAATTACAATTAGTCTCTTATTTACTCACAGTCATTTTATAAGAGGAATTCATGATTTCAGTTCCTTCTTGCTTCTTTTCCTGTTTCCTGACTTTGATTAGGGCCTCACTTCGTGTGAGCTTATGCAAAATTTGCGAAACGAAATCAACGCAAAGGGCAATTCGCAAATAAAATGCAAATTTTGCTTTGCATTCATGTAAAATGATCCAGAATGAGGGCCGAGACTCAGAACTAGCTCAAGAGATTAATGCTTTGAACATGAAAATCGAGACGAGACGAAAAGTATCGTAAACATTTCTCGTCTTGTCTCGACTCTCGAAATACAGGGTGTCCGAGAAGTCCTTCCCTGATTACAGAAATTGATAACTCAGGCTAGAAATAAGATAGAAATATGAAATTGGTGTTGAATTGTTTACAAACTATAAAAGTTTTGGTCACATCAGTACACTTCCACATGAGCACCCTTGGTAGCACGTAGCACATCTAGGCGATATTCAATTTCCAGCCACACATTAGCCAACATCACTGGAGGGATCGATGCAACGACTGTGGTTATTCGTTGCTGCAGGTTTCAAGATCTGGTACACGTGTTCGGTAGACCTCATCCTTGACATAACCCCATAAAAAGAAGTCTAATGGGGTTATGTCAGGAGAGCGTGGAGGCCAAGCTGTTGGTCCATCACGACCAATCCATCGCCCAGGAAATGTCCTATCGAGATAGGCACGGACGTCCAAACCCCAATGAGGTGGTGCACCGTCTTGCTGAAAAACGACATCTGGGCGATACTGAAGCGGCTGAGGAACAGCATACAGCTGCAACATATCCAGGTACACTGCAGATGTGATGGTATCCTCAGCGAAGAAGAATGGCCCGATAATTCGATCGCGCAATAACGCGCAACAAACATTCACCTTTGGACTGCCTCTGGTGAATTGAGACTTGGTAAAACAGAACAAACCTAACACAGACAAAAACTTTTATAGTTTGTAAACAATTCAACACCAGTTTCATATTTCTCTCTTATTTCTAGCCTGAGTTATCAATTTCTGTAATCAGGGAAGGATTTCTCGGACACCCTGTAGTGTATGTCCATTCTTTAAGTAATAATTGCTCTGTAAACTGAAGCTTAAAAGCTATAGGCTATTTTGTTACTTCGTATTCCAGAGCTCATTGAATTACGGTCTGTGTAGGTATTTTTGTAGCAAAACTTTTATAATTACCCCTGCATATTCTAAAAATTAGTTTATTATATGCCTTACTGTTGAGCGATATTTAGCTATTTTTACTACAGTTATTTTCCTTAAAACATACAGTAGAATATTTTCGACATTAAACTTGAGTGGAATGCTTTCGTTTAAAATTTGTGTATTTGCATAGGTGTGTCTTGAAGGTACGGAACCCCTTCCTCCGAATTCCTTACTTTTAAGTAAGTTTTGCCAAATTTTAGGTTAACTTTCAAACTTTTATTATTATTATTATTATTATTATTATTATTATTATTATTATTATTATTATTATTATTATTATTATTATTATTATTATTATTACTGCAGTGTTGTGAATTTAATGGATCACCCTGTTCCACCCAGCTCCTGCTTAGCGAACATTTTGCTGAACAAACGCCGCGTGTGTAGGTTTTCTCCTGGTTCCACTTCCTCCCACTTTTTTTATTCCAATATTTCTTTCATTCTCATCATTGACGTCTTGTGTAGCTTAGCCGGCATAACTATTACTTAGTAACAAATTTTCTTATGGCTCTTGTGAGTCCAGTAGCCCTACTTTCTACATGAAATTTACCTGAAAACAATCCGTTTATTTCGTCCTCAATATTAGGTCCTATTAAAATGCAAATAAGCATACTGAAGTTAAGAAAAATGAAAAGAAATTTTTTGGAGCCTCTACAAGGATGAATTGCCTCATAAGAGATACTTTGGAAGGAAAAGAAGGAGGAAAAGGCGTCAGCTCCTGGTCAATATGAAAATCAAATCTTCGGATGCTTTAACAGAAACTAAGTAGGATTTGTCTTTATCACGATACATAGTAACGCCCTTACTTTGGGTAAAATACTTTGGATTAAGTATGCGTTATATTAACATTTTAACAAAATATACATACAAATATATAAAAAAGAATAGTTCCTATTTACAAATTTTGGTTGAACAGATAAGGAACGTGTTGGAAATGGCGAACGAAAATATTATTTCTAGTAAGAGTGGATGAACTTAGAAACAATTCCACAATGAAACAATAACGTTTCAGACACATTTATGACTCATACCTTATGTATTCATGAATTGTTTGCTAAACACGGTAGTTTTTTTCAGAGAGCACAAATCGAGATTGTAGACTGTGACGTCATGTTGTCGGTATTTTCCCTGTGAAGGAAGACGTTTCAACTCTAACTTGTAAGAACGAGATAAATTGACTATTTTTCATGTTATTATATTTCAGAAATATCAACTTTGTAAATTATAAAATAATTTCATAATTTCCTCGGCGGGAATCGAACCGTGAACCCCTAAATTACGAAACAAACGCTCTAGCTACTATCCTAAGACTGCTTTTTCTAGTGATAGCCAAGAAAAACTCGTGTATGTAGGAAATTGCAAACGTTTACGATTCCAATATTTTATTAACGATAAAACACTAATTTCGGTCATGATAAAATACTATAGTCCAGAGAATTCAAATTTAAATAATAATAAAAAAAGACTTACAAACACGCAAGAACATAAAGGAGAAAGTGGTCTTAAGAGTAATTCGAATCATTAACTGGAACTTGATGCCTCAGACCACTCTTTTTTCTGACTCAACCGAAAGTATCCATAATTTATCTCTCTTAAATTCGGTTATTTTCGTTTTACAGTTATTTCCAGTAACGTTGAACGACAGGAACACGAACACAAATACATTGAGGACATTTAATATTTCAAAGGCTCTCCCACCGGGAATCGAAACTGAGACCCTGCCTACTGAACTATCTGATGGGTGGGGTACCTGGCTCGTTCCCAAGACAAGTATGCTTGAGTCGGACAACACCGTGCTCCTGGGTTTTCTCGGGACACTCCCACTTTCTCATTCCACCAATTCATGCATCATAATTCACTTGGTTTAATCATAGTCTTCTTCAACCTCACAGGCATAATCGTAGGACATTAAACGCAAAGATTACATTTTCAAGCTGGTAACCCAAACCAATCCGAACCGAAAACCAGTTGATTTTCTATTGCTCATTAACTTGTTTTCACAAAAAATATATAGGGGGTCTCAAATATTCAGTAATAATAATGTAGAAATTCCTTTTCTGTACGCTTTAAGGAAATTAACTGTAGTAAAAATAACAATGTCACTCAACAGTAAGACATGTAATAAACTAATTTTTAGGATATGCAAAGTTAATTATAAAAGTTTTGCTACAAAAATACATACACAGACCATAATTCAATGAGCTCTGAAATGCGAAGTAACAAAATAGCCTATAGCCTATAAGATTCAGCCTACAGAGCAATTGTTACTTAAAGGATACACATACACTATTTCGAGAATCGAGACAAGACGAGAAACGTTTACGACACTTTTCGTCTCGTCTCGATTTTCATTTCCAAAGCGAGACGATAATTTGAGATACCCTTTTTCCGTCTCGAATGTATAATGTTAATTCCTATGTTATTTTGATTGTTTTAGAAACGAGATGAGAAATTCCTCTTCTCGTAGGTAATATTAAACAAAACTGAAATATTCTTGCCAAGTGTCACATTTCTGCTTGTAATGGTATGACCTGAGAAATAATTAGCTCCTAGCTTTTAATTTTCTATGAGATAATAATAATTATTATTAGTTTATTATTATTGAAATGATTATTCCTGAAGATTTGGTAGTTCAAGTATTGAAATATCCGAGTATTAAATATCTGAAGATAATAAATAGTGTGTCATGCTACAAAAATTCTAAAGTAAGTAAGAAATTGAGCGCCTTGACCACTGAACCACGATCACTACGCCATAAATAATTCGTCTTTTGTGTGCTTACGTTAGGTTTCTTTGCCTCCGTTTGGAAAGTTTTTTTTTTTCTTTTCTTTATTTCAAAACGTCTTTCGTATTTCTTTTATCATGATATAAGTCAATAATCGTCGGCATAGTTTATATTAATAACTTGAGTTGTTCTTAAACCTTTGGTTTAGAAGTTTGTTTCTTCTTCACACGAAACTACAGATATGACAGATTTAATTCTCATACTATGCATTTGTTTGAAAGCAGTCGTCATTACCTGGTGAAAGACTTATGTCCACCACGATACACTCATTCTGTAGACTTGAATATTTGAGAGGAGAGGAACAGAACGATAAATTTAAAGAGTTACGCCCAAGCTCTTCATGGGATAAGCATGCTTGTATGAGAAATAATGAACTAAAAATGTGCTACAAAATGTTGAAAATATAATTTCCTGTCATTGTTCAGAATAAGTCGTTAGACTGAAAATTTACCACGAACTGCACTGATTGGATTCACTAAATCGCGCCTATATCAAATCGGATCTAGGTTGTAAAAATTACATAGCCCAAAGTGTTATGGGTTTGGTTTAAGTTTTGCGTCCCTTTCAGCTGCGAGGCTACATGAGATGTAAAAATGAAAAATGAAATCTTTAAGTTTTACGTCCCACGATTATGGCAGTTAGGTAAAAGTAAATGATGATTATGAAAAATGAATGAAATGGTGGAATGAAGAAAGTGGGAGGAAACGGAAGTACCCCGAGAAAACCCACGAGCACGGTGTTTGTCCACCACAAAGTTCACACTGCGCGATACATGAGATGTAGATCTCTACAGTTTAACGTGGATCCAAATCACATGAACTCCCGCTGGAAATCAAACCTGATCTTTCGCACCTAAGACGAGTATGCTATGCACATAGCCACGATGGAGCTCCAGAGCACTATGGGGTATAACTACAGAAAAAATGTACTCATCTAACAAAACGGAAGAATTTATACATTAGTACCTGTATATATCAACGCAAAAAAGATGAAGAACCGCCGCCTGATATATTTCTGAATATAACTTATCTGTCACATGAATCTTTTTTCTTTTTCTTAGATTAGTACGCTTTTCTGTAGTTAAACATCCGGAATTTAGCTTTTTCATCTTTTCTGAAAAACACATTTCTTCTCTATTATTTTTATATTATATGCATTTTGGCAAGTTTAGAAAATTGCCAGATCAAAACAGAAAACCAAGATTTGAATAGTTTTTTTTCCTTTTCTTTAAGGAAAGATCTGCTCAGACTCATCACGAATATTTTTACAACTACCACCAAACTTTTAATATATATTTCAACATGCCTTCGTCGTCTCTAGATATTTTCCTGATTTTTCGTAGCAATGATTGGAGAACTGCAGAAAATTTCCACCCGCAGTCATGAGTATCCAAGTGACATGCGCAGAAATTCATCAAAGGGGAGTTCAAGCATTCACCTCATATTCTTTCAGATCCATCGAGATTTTTTTAAATATATCTTCATATAATAAATGTTATTTTTTCCATAGTATTTTGCTCAAGGGGAGTCTAAGCACCAAAACTCCCTTGCGTACTCCTTTATATATTTGTTATGGTTATAGTTATCATATGTCAAGATTTACACAGGCATATCCGGAATTCGATAATAAAAATTTCCGCCCGCATACATTTTCTGAATTTCCATAATTTGTCCAGATTTTCTAAGCGCAAGTGTATTGTCAATTCAATTTCAGATATTTGACTATTTGTATTTAAAAAAAAAAGATTTGAAATATTTGAATAGGCAAAGTCAAAATGAAGCTGTGTGACTGGATGAGTCGATTTTTTTTATTTTTTTAACAACTCGTGGAAGTGCCATTATGTTAAGTAGTTTACATACACAATTGCAGATACTTTGGTCAAATTCTTACTCTGCCTAAAAAAAAAAAGTAAAACTTTCCAGCGGTTGAGAGGAGCCAACAAGCACGTCACTAACCGCACTTTCGTTTTTGTTTTTTGTTTTTCGGTTAAACAGCAGGAAAAAATGTTTTAAGGTAGAACACGTTATTTATCGTGTATTTAAAGTAAAAACTGTACCTTTTAAAAGATATTAATGCTGTTAACAAGTTAATATGTTAATGAAAAGACAATATAAGCACGAATCGTTTTATGTTTATTCAATTTCTCTGGAGTTCATGTATTGGCTAACCCGCCTTGGTTGATTTTCATGGTGTTGAGAATTTCCAAAGATGAGAAGCGAAAAGCGAATTAACACAACACGTGATTGACTCGATATGTTGACAACGTAAGTGAGAGGAGATAAAAGAGGATCAATCGGGCACAACAACTGAATTCGAAATCAAAGCTGGACCTTGATACAAAAAGAATAGTTCTTTATAAGTGTCGCCTGTTACTACCTCACATATTGCTGTTGCTTTTCGTATAGGAATCTCAGGCCAGCAGCTATAATAGCGACTTTACCTCTTCATGATGCCGGCATTATCGCTTCGAAAGACTCCGATAACATAATAATAAGTAAATTTTAAAAATCGTTGGGACAAACTAGCGTGTGATTTGAAGAAGCACAGTGACACAAAATATGGACTTCACAGCCTTTATTTCTGTGGATGGAAAAATGATACGAGAAAGTTGGAAATGAATTCTACAGGAGAGAGATGCAAGAAGAGCACTATACATTGAAGTGGTTTTGTTTTATACAAATGGCAAGGGACAGAAGAAGGCACAAGTGCACCTCATGGTGTGAAAATAGAAATAAAGAGTCTGGTTATAAGAATGCCAATAGTAGAATATGAGTCTTATTATGAGAGTAAATTAAAATTGAAAATGTTAAAAAAAATGTATGAACATTTAATATGTATGGATGCATTCAGAAAGCTGTAACAAGTACGTTCTTTCAATTTGATGTAACAACACAATTTAAGTGGAAACAATTTGATATGCGTGAATTTGTAATTGTGACGTTTCAAACTGGTAAAAGTGACTTGCCAATAATGGCAGAATGCCTACAATGATGAGATGACAGCAGTTCGCAACAAAGACTTAACAGTACTCGAATCTGGACAGTGTGTATATAGTAGGAACTCTCTTTCAAAAAGGTGCATTACATAATTAGTTTAAATATAAGAAACAAAAGTTATTGAATACGTTAGAGGTGTACGAACTGCTTTCGTAACATGGACAATTAATATTTCATCTGCTGCTACAGACGGCGATATGATTTCTCAAAGATATAGAAAGCTCCCTTGCCGTAAGAGAGTCAGAAATATGAACTACTTCTAGCAGAAATTGACTCCTACTGCCTTAGAAAGTGTTTCGTAAGAGAAGAGTTGAATTAATGGGTGCAGACTAACTTTAGGAGAGCGTAGTATAATTATAGCATGTGCCAGGGTTTGCCCAAATGGGCCCAGCCTGAAAAAACCCAACGGGTATTTTGGGGTTGGACCCACCTGAAAAAAACTTTAAAACCCACCTGGGCTTTTTGTTAGTATTTTATTGATACAATAAAAATGATCACATTGAAAGTGATTTTTATCAGATTTTGGACTTTCCTTGGGCGAATTAGATGCTTTCACCTTAAGGCTACAACATCATTCAACATAAAACCTTCATAAAGTTCTGAATCCATTGAATAGATAAAAAATAATAATAATAATAATAAAATAAAATAAAATAAAATAAAATAAAAATAAAAAAATAAATTAAATTAAAAAAACTTCATCATCATCATCATAGGTATTCTGCCTTTATTGGCAGGTCACTTGCCGCAGCTGAGAAGCTTCCATGCTCCACGATCCTCCGCTAACCTTTTCGTCTTTGCGTATGATCTTTCTGTTTTAATATCATCTATTAATTGTAGTCTCTTTCGCCCCCTGCCTCTCTTTCCCGCTACCATACCCTCTAGGACGTCCCTCATAATACAATCTCTTCTTAGGCAATGTCCCAACCAGTTTCTCTTCCTCTTCCTAATAATATCTAAAAGTGTTCTTTTCTCACCCACCATTTCTAACACTCTCTCATTCGTTTTCCGCTCGACCCAACTAACTCTTTCCATTCTTCTCCACACCCACATTTCGAAGGCTTCCAGTCGGTGATAATTATAGAACATATTAATGTATGAATTATGCTTATAGCTTATTTGAAATAGAATATGAAATTTTATATTTTAGAAAATACTTTCCGTGAATAGCGTGCTCACCGACTCGGCGACGCCGAGGGACGTTGTCCCTCATACGTTTGATGGGTTTAAGGCTATGGATGCCGGCACTACCAGTAAATATGTAGTGCATTAGTAGAACTATTAGTGTTATTTTTTTATTACCTTTGATGGTAACACAAGTATTCTTCGGTAAAATTTGGTTTTCCAACAACAACAGTTTATTCCAGTTATTTGTTGCTATTCTTCAAATAAGCATTCTGTAGAATCAACAGCAGCAATAGCGTAAAAACTCTTGTCAAATTTAAGACTCGTAATGCTCAGAGTTCCGAAAACCACGTAATACTTACTGTTTCAAGTGCTGATTTAAAACTTAAGTACTAGTGGAAGTTTCGATGTACAGTGAAGAAAGCTTGCATTTTCGAGAAAAAAAAAAAAAAAAAAACGCCGCGAAAGAAGTGCTCAGGAAATTCCCGGAACTGAACGCATAAAGCATCGGAACTGAATACTTAAACAATAAAATTATTTATTTTACGCTGGAAAATACTTAATTTCATTTAAAACATTCTGGAACATTTACTTTATAAAATATGAATTATATATTTGTTAATTGTTGTAAATTAATTTTCTGGAAAGAACCGTCTCACATCAAGTCTTGCGAAATTCCCGTAATTGAACGCATAAAGCATCGAAAGTGAACTTCAACAATAAAACTGTTTATTTTACACTGGAAAATATTTAATTTCATTTAAGACATTTTAAAACATTTATTTTTCAAAACATGAGCTATATATTTGTTTTAAATTAATATACAGGGTGGCCCAAAAGTAGATATACAGTACCGTACTGATCAGTCATTGCATTTTATACCATTTCTTATTGTTATCCATGTTTCTTTATTAGTTATTCTTAACATGTCTTTTACCTACATCTTAAGATAGGAAGAGCCGAAACAAATAAACCCATAAACTAGAATGTTATACTTGATCAATGCAGGGGTATATACCTACTTTTGGGCCACCCTTGGTGTTCATATTTGGCGAACGTCACTGAGGTTCCTGGGATGATTCGGTCTACATTTGTTCGTTCGTCTGCCTGTACTACATATACTACAGGGTACCACTTACAATCTTTCAAGTTTAAATTTTCAGGGTACAAGCACGAGACACACTAAATTTCCTGTACAGATTTTGGTGGCATACCAACGTAAAATTTTTAAATGGCGGCCTTTTTCTTTTTCAAAGTAGCGGGTATTCACACTACAAAACGCAATATTCTGTCTTTTAAGTTGAAATTTCAACAGTAGAAGCAGAAGACACTCTAAATTAGCTGTATATATTTTGGCGGCGATCGAACGTAAATTTTCAAAATGGCAGCCATTTTTTCAAAACAGTAGTGAATAGAAAAGTGTCGCACGGTATGACAACGATACTCTTGAAATATAAATGACATTTTAACACTTTTATCCCAAAGACATTGAAATATTTCCAAAAAACCCAATTAAACCCGAAAATACCCCAAAAACCCATATGGGCCCAGGTGGGTTAGGCTTTTTAAAAAACTTTTTTTTTCAAACCCTGGCATGTGCACGTATGACATAAAAACTGCAATGCACAAAACACGATTTAACTTTAAAAAACATACGTTAACTTGTGCTGGGTGACCACTATAAAGCACGAATACTATCTAACCGAGTATCTATCTATACTTGAGTTGTTCTTAAACCTTTGTTTAGAAACTTGTTTCTTCTTCACACGAAACTACAGATATGACAGATTTAATTCTCATACTATGCATTTGTTTGAAAGCAGTCGTCATTACCTGGTGAAAGACTTATGTCCACCACGATACACTCAAACTGTAGACTTGGGGGTCGCGGTGGCTCAGTGGTAGAGTTCACCTCCGGTGCTTGGGGTCCCTGGTTCGATCCCTGCTCGCGCCGTGTGGACTTTGTGGTGGACAAACACCGTGCTCGTGGGTTTTCTCGGGGTTCTCCCGTTTCCTCCCACTTTCTTCATTCCACCATTTTCACTCATCTCTCATCATCACCGTCTCCTTTAGCCTAACCGGAATAGCCGTGGGACATAAAACTTAAAGATTTCATTTCATTTTTTCAAACTGTAGACTTGAATATTTGAGAGGAGAGGAACAGAATGATACATTTAAAGAGTTACGCCCAAGCTCTATATGGGATAAGCATGCTTGTATGAGAAATAATGAATAAAAAACGTGCTACAAAATGTTGAAAATATAATTTCCTGCCGTTGTTCAGAGTAAGTCGTTAGACTGAAATTTTACAGCGAACTGCACTGATTGGATTCACTAAATCGCGCCTATACCCACATAGCACAACTACGTCCACGGGATGTCCGAGACTGAGCCCGCAACGGACGACGGGACATCCCGGGATTATCCGAATGTGCTCCCGGGACATCAACAGGATGTCCGCGGGAGATTCAGATGTCCGCTAATATCCCGGGATACGGTATATTCAACGGGACCACGAAGGAATATCTATTGGTTTTCCCTCGGACCTCCTGTCCCATCTGGGACGTCCCGTGGACATCCAACATGGGAATAATTCAGGACGTCCCATGCAGGACGTCCATGGTATGTCTTCACATTGTCCCGATAATCCCGGAACCGAATGGGATGATTGGGATCAAAATGGGACATCCCAGGGACGTAGTGTGCTATGTGGGTGTGGGTGTGGGTGTGCTAGGTTGTAAAAATTACATAGCCCAAAGTGTTATGGGTTTGGTTTATGTTTTGCGTCCCTTTCAGCTGCGAGGCTACATGAGATGTAAAAATGAAAAATGAAATCTTTAAGTTTTACGTCCCACGGTTATGGCGGTTAGGCTAAGGGAGATGGTGATTATGAAAAATGAATGAAATGGTTGAATGAAGAAAGTGGGAGGAAACGGAAGTACCACGAGAAAACCCACGAGCACGGTGTTTGTCCACCACAAAGTTCACACGGCGCGATACATGAGATGTAGATCTCTACAGTTTAACGTGGATCCAAATCAAATGAACTCCCGCTGGAAATCAAACCTGATCTTCCGCCCAAGACGAGTATGCTATCCACATAGCCACGACGGAGCTCCAGAGCACTATGGAGTATAACTACAGAAAAAATGTACTCATCTAACAAAAAGGAAAAATTTATAAATTAGTACCTGTATATAACAACGCAAAAAAGATGAAGAACTGCCACCTGATATATTTCTGAATATAACTTATATATAACTGTCGCATGAATCTTTTTCTTTTTCTTAGATTAGTAAGTTTTTCTGTAGTTAAACATCCGGAATTTAGCTTTCTTCATCATTTCTGAATAACACATTTCTTCTCTATTATTTTGATATTATTTGCATTTTAGCAATTTTATAAAATGGCCAGATAATAACGGAAAACCAAGATTTGAATATTTTTTTCTTTTCTTTAAGGAAAGATCTACTCAGACTCATCACTAATATTTTTACAACTATCACCAAACTTTTAATATATATTGCAACATGCCTTCGTCGTCCCTAGATATGTTCCTCATTTTTCGAAGCAATGATTGGAAAATTGCAGAAAATTTCCACCCGCAGCCATGAGTATCCAAGAGGCATACGCAGAATTTCATCAAAGGGGAGTTCAAGCATTCACCTCATATTCTTTCAGGTCCATCGAGATTTTTTATATATATCTTCATATAATAAATGTTATTTTTTCCATAGTATTTTGCTCAAGGGGAGTCTAAGCACCAAAACGCCCTTGCGTACTCCTTTATATATTTGTTATGGTTATAGTTATCATATGTCAACATTTACGCAGGCATATCCGGAATTCGGTAATAAAAATTTTCGCCTCCATACATTTTCTGAATTTCCATAATTTGTCCAGATTTTCTAAGCGCAAGTGTATTGTCAATTCAGTTTCAGATATTTGGCTATTTGTATTTAAAAAAAAAAAAAAAAAAAAAAAAAAGATCTGAAATATTTGAATAGGCAAAGTCAAAATGAAGGTGTGTGATTGGATGAGTCGATTTTTTTTAAATTTTTTAACAACTCGTGGAAATGCCATTATGTTAAGTAGTTTACATACACAATTGCAGATACTTTGGTCAAGTTCTTACTCTGCCTAAAAAGAAAGGTAAAACTTTTCAGCGGTTGAGAGGAGCCAACAAGCACGTCACTAACCGCACTTTCGTTTTTGTTTTTCTTTTTCGGTTAAACAGCAGGAAAAATGTTTTAAGGTAGAACACGTTATTTATCGTGTATTTAAAGTAAAAACTGTACCTTTTAAAAGATATTAATGCTGTTAACAAGTTAATATGTTAATGAAAAGACAATATAAGCACGAATCGTTTTATGTTTATTCAATTTCTCTGGAGTTCATGTATTGGCTAACCCTTGGATGATTTTCATGGTGTTGAGAATTTCCAAAGATGAGAAGCGAAAAGCGAATTAACACAACACGTGATTGACTCGATATGTTGACAACGTAAGTGTGTAAGGACGTATCTTCGCCCTTACTGGTTTGCTGTAATAAGGTAAAAAAAGATTAAATATATTTTATACATATTTATATGTTTAATTAGTAAGACTATATATTTATAATCTATTAGGTCTGGCCAGACACACACATATATATATATATATATATATATATATATATATATATATATATATATATATATATATATATATATATATATATATATATATACATATATAAATTGTAGAGGATAACTTCTGTATAGAATTGTGTTCATAGTTTGTGCTTATTTTTTTTCTTTCTAACGTACTTTTTTCCTTTAGCTTTTAAATATTTGGTGGCTGAAAATTTTAGAATGGAATTACTAGAATCTCGGAAGGTTTGCCTACCCAAGCTGTTCTTTTTTCGTTAGCGAAAATATAAACCTAATAAAAAAAGAGAAAGTAACGCGTCCACCGACCATATAAAAGAAGACCCTCAGTCGTAATTTTTTAGAAGATGGTCAGGAGGGCTAAGTGATGTCCTTTTGAAATTCTGTCTTCTGGTAGGGAACTATCTAAGTGATGATAGTTGCAGAGAGAAGTAATTTTCTCTGGGCCTAAATGATGGCCGTAGAATATGTTGAAATAAATTCATGTAGGGAAGGCCTGAGTGATGGTCTATACAGAAGCGTTGATTTAACTGTGTTCTGAGATTCAAATAGCTAATATATTGAAGTATTAGATATTTTTTTATTTAGGCCAGAGGAGACCAAAGTGATGGTGTTCTCTTTAAGGAAGTTAACCTTCTATGTTCACAAGTGGGTGTCATAGATGAAAGGTTAATCTATTTTTTTTCTTTTTACTGACGGAAAGTTGTAGTCAGACTTTCTTGATAGAAGTAGGCAAATCGGTCGAAGCTTGTTCGAAGTGACGGACAGCGGGTTTCCGAGTAGAGTAAATTTGGGAATCTGTGAGCATCGATTAAGATATTTTCTAATCAAAAAGATACAAAGGTTAATAATTAGAAGGCTGAAAGAACTTCGATGACAGAATTTTGATTATTTGTACATATGTATATTTGCACTTTTATTCTAAAAATAAATTAATATCAATTCTACAAGTGTTATATATTATATATATATATGTCTCAGAGCAAAAACCTACCACCTTAGTTTGATAGATAAAAATTAGATTTCAGCTAAAACCTTCGGTTGTAGGAGAAGAAGAGGATTAAGACAATTTATTTTATTATTAAAGGTAAGATAAGAGTAAATGCTTTATGAGAGAAGCATTATACTTAATTATGTAGTGGCCTGTTACATGCTATGCATTTGAGGTTATGGAGAAGAACAGGTTAAACCACTAACATAAATGGGGGCTCGTAGCCGGAATTGAACAGCAGACATAGAATTGTATAGATATTTGAAAAGCTCTTATCGTAACCTTTATGCTACTGAGATCTGGTAGGTTTAAAAGAGGAAAGATGGAAAATTCAGTAAGTTTAGACGAACTCAAGAGTGCTTTGGGTTTAGCATCGGAAACTGAAACTAGCCTTGACAGTCTATTAGAAGAAATAAGAAAATTAAAATCTAGAAATCATGAAAGTAGAAGTGAAGAACAGTGTAATTGCGGGAAAGTAGAAAATCTTATAGATATTAAGTTATCTACTCCGACATTTTCTGGTACAAAAAATGAATGCCCGTTTGAGTTTTTGGATGCGGTAGATGAATTTGTAAAACAGAAAAAAATAAGTGAAAAGGACGTTCTGGATCAGGTTCTTCCGAAAATATTGTTAGAGGAAACGGGACGCTGGTACAAATTCCGTAGACCTTTCGATAACTACGTGAGTTTTAAACACAGTTTTCTGCAGGAACATTTTTCTTTTGAGTACAATCAGGAAATAGAGACACAGATTGTTAAGAAAATACAAAATCCCGATGAATCTTTGTCAAAATTCATCAGAGATATGGCAACACTGTTCTCACGCCTAAGAAATCCGCCGACAGAGAAAGAGCAAATAACTAAGATAATATCCAAATCGCATCCCAAATTCAGACAATTTCTTCATGGAAAGGAATTTGAGTCTTTGAAGAAATTAGAGATGGAATCTTTACAGATTCAGTCTTATTTATTAGGAGAGTACAATTATTTGCAGCAGGCTAAAACAGTGAATATCACGGCTTCTCATTCAGTGGCGGCAATTACAGAAAGAGATGAAACAGACTCTTTGAATACGTCCCAAGTTGCTGTTTCAGCGTTGGATCCGGCAAAATTTAATAGAAACAAAAAAGAGCACGTTCAAAATAATAGCGTACGGGAAGAGAAAAAGAGAATACAATGTTACTTTTGCCGTAAATTTAATCACAAAAGTTTTGAATGCTCTGAAAAGAAAAAGCAGGAAAGATCGAAAAACACAGTTTCAGCTTCTGTGTTGGACGGGAGGAATCCTGTTAAGAAAGAAATCCAACCCTATTTGTATGGATATTTCTATCGGGCTAAGAAATTTTTATATCTGGACAGTGGTAGTTTTATCTCATTAGTTAGCAAGTCTGTTGCTAACCAATGGAGGAGGAGAGGGGCTACTTTTGAGAAAAAAGAGCTAGAAATTTCTCTAGCGAGCGGCCACACGAAGAGTATAGGCATAATAACACCTTCTTTCTGCGTGAAAAAGGGTAGATTTAGACATAGCTTCTACGTTCTTCAGGACATAAATATTCCGATCATATGTGGGGCAGATCTGATAAAGAAAATGGGGATTTCATTACATTTGAGAGAGGGTGGTTGGAGGTTCCAAAATGAGCATAAGATCACTCCGTTTGCCCAACCCAATGAAGCTGACGACCTCGACAATACAAACACTTGTAGGTCAACAACTAAAAATAGAAGAATGAAGGCAAGCAACGCCAGGGGGTCTGTTTTCCCCAGTAACCTCACCCGGGAAGAAGAAAGGGAGAGGTCATTCACACAAGGCTTTACAAAAAAGGTCCGAGGATCAGGTCGGAAGAGCACCAAAAACAAAGTGGCAACTATTGCAAAAAACGGGGACACGAACCGTCTTCCAAGAAGACGGTAGTTCGTAAACAATTGAGGGAACCTCTGGTTAGATGTCGTATTCTTGGGTTCGAAGAAGTTATGTACCTAGACGTTGGGAGCAGTATTTCTTGTATTAGCCCTGAGATAGCTGAAAAGTGGAAGAAGAGAGGGGGAAAAATAAAAAAGAAATTGAAGTCGGCTTGTGACTGTGCTAATTTAACGCAAAGGAAGAAACAAGAAGCCTCAAAGAAATTTTACAACAAGGGTCGAAAACATCATCATTTCAAAACAGGACAAAAGGCCTGGGTCAAGGCAGTGCGTCTGTCTTGTGCACCTAAAAACATTTCTGCCGCGATGTTACCAAAATATTTAGGTCCCTATTTATTGGAGAAACAGTTAGCCATGAACACATTTTTAGCCAAAAACATATTTACAGGCAAGATCATAAAAGTTAATACCGACCAAATGAAACCGTTTTGGAAACCACCGTCTTTCAGCGAACATCTTCCGGAGCAGAGAGAAGATTTTGTTATGAGAACGCCGGAAATGAAGGGGAGGGGGAAGAAAGACCCAAAAATAAAACTTCCTTTTTCGGAGAGGAAAAAATAGCCGATGAGGAAGGTTATATACATATATTTCTTATTGTACGAACTTGACAAACAAAATAAGAAAAAATTAGAGAAGCTTTAGTTTTGTATTAGACAACCTAGTGTGAAGATCTATAGTATACTCTTAGAGATGAACTCAATGTTCAAAAAACCACTTCCGAAGCAGAGATCGGTCTATGTTTCTTGTATACCTAGAGAAGACAACCCGTACGAACTAGCCTTGCTTCTGCACGTCGATAATGAAAAGGCAGAAAGGGGTAGGAAAAGGAAATTTAACCAAATTTCTGAACGAAAAGGCTACGATCCAAAGAACTGCACCCTTGCAGAGCTGAGATTAATAAAAAAAGAAGAAAGCATGGAGGTACATTCCATGCCAGGAACATCCTCCAAGAGTCAACCGTGGGTTGAAGATGATGACCAGGATGTGCTGTCTATATTCGCAGATGACATCAATTTTGATGGACTTCCACCGACTCCTGGAAAATTCTTAGAGGAGGAAAGGCCCTCGGAAGACAAGAAGAGTGCTGCAAGAAAACTCCACTTCTAATCCAGGACTTAGTTTCAGTGTTTAGTGAAAACTGTGGTGTTTGTGTGTGTGTTTTTTTTTTCAAAAAAAAAAAAAAAAACAGTTCGAGACTTTTAGACTAGGCTAAAATAAGCCTTTAAAAAATGAAATTAATATCTTGTGTGTGTTTTGTGATATTTAAAAAATTAAAAAATGGGTATAGTGAAAAAATCTTAAGAAAGACAGTTAGAGACAGTGGACTTTCAAAGAATAAGTGATATATTCATTTTTTTTTTGTTTGTTTGTTTGTCCGGGGCTATGTAAGGACGTATCTTCGCACTTACTAGTTTGCTGTAATAAGGTAAAAAAAGATTAAATATATTTTATACATATTTATATGTTTAATTAGTAAGACTATATATTTATAATCTATTAGGTCTGGCCAGACACACATATATATATATATACATATATAAATTGTAGAGGATAATTTCTGTATAGAATTGTATTCATAGTTTGTGCTTATTTTTTTTCTTTCTAACGTACTTTTTTCCTTTAGCTTTTAAATATTTGGTGGCTGAAAATTTTAGAATGGAATTACTAGAATCTCGGAGGGTTTGCCTACCCAAGCTGTTCTTTTTCGTTAGCGAAAATATAAACCTAATAAAAAAAGAGAAAGTAACGCGTCCACCGACCATATAAAAGAAGACCCTCAGTCGTAATTTTTTAGAAGATGGTCAGGAGGGCTAAGTGATGTCCTTTTGAAATTCTGTCTTCTGGTAGGGAACTATCTAAGTGATGATAGTTGCAGAGAGAAGTAATTTTCTCTGGGGGTAAGTGATGGCCCTAGAATATGTTGAAATAAATTCATGTAGGGAAGGCCTGAGTGATGGTCTATACAGAAGCGTTGATTTAACTGTGTTCTGAGATTCAAATAGCTAATATATTGAAGTATTAGATATTTTTTTATTTAGGCCAGAGGAGACCAAAGTGATGGTGTTCTCTTTAAGGAAGTTAACCTTCTATGTTCACAAGTGGGTGTCATAGATGAAAGGTTAATCTATTTTTTTTCTTTTTACTGACGGAAAGTTGTAGTCAGACTTTCTTGATAGAAGTAGGCAAATCGGTCGAAGCTTGTTCGAAGTGACGGACAGCGGGTTTCCGAGTAGAGTAAATTTGGGAATCTGTGAGCATCGATTAAGATATTTTCTAATCAAAAAGATACAAAGGTTAATAATTAGAAGGCTGAAAGAACTTCGATGACAGAATTTTGATTATTTGTACATATGTATATTTGCACTTTTATTCTAAAAATAAATTAATATCAATTCTACAAGTGTTATATATTATATATATATGTCTCAGAGCAAAAACCTACCACCTTAGTTTGATAGATAAAAATTAGATTTCAGCTAAAACCTTCGGTTGTAGGAGAAGAAGAGGATTAAGACAATTTATTTTATTATTAAAGGTAAGATAAGAGTAAATGCTTTATGAGAGAAGCATTATACTTAATTATGTAGTGGCCTGTTACATGCTATGCATTTGAGGTTATGGAGAAGAACAGGTTAAACCACTAACAAGTGAGAGGAAATAAAAGAGGATCAATCGGGCACAACAACTGAATTCGAAATCAAAGCTGGACCTTGACACAAAAAGAATAGTTCTTTACAAGTGTCGCCTGTCACTACCTCACATATTGCTGTTGCTTTTCGTATAGGAATCTCAGGCCAGCAGCTATAATAGCGACTTTACCTCTTTATGATGCCGGCATTATCGCTTCGAAAGACTCCGATAACATAATAATAAGTAAATTTTAAAAATCGTTGGGACAAACTAGCGTGTGATTTGAAGAAGCACAGTGACACAAAATATGGACTTCACAGCCTTTATTTCTGTGGATGGAAAAATGATACGAGAAAGTTGGAAATGAATTCTACAGGAGAGAGATGAAAGAAGAGCACTATACATTGAAGTGGTTTTGTTTTATACAAATGGCAAGGGACAGAAGAAGGCACAAGTGCACCTCATGGTGTGAAAATAGAAATAAAGAGTCTGGTTATAAGAATGCCAATAGTAGAATATGAGTCTTATTATGAGAGTAAATTAAAATTGAAAATGTTAAAAATGGTGTACTCGTTTAATATGCCTCAATACATTCAGAAAGTTGTAACAATTACGTTCTTTCATTTTGATGTAACAACATAATTTAAGTCGAAACAATTTGATATGCGTGAATTTGTAATTGTGACGTTTAAAACTGGTAAAAGTAAACAAAAACCAATAGTAAAGTTGATCATTGTAAAGTTAAAAATATATATCTTAAGAATGGCCGAAATGAGGCGATTACAAAAGAAAATAGGAGCTTAGAAATTATATATTGTGCAGAAAAGATTATTTTAAGATGTATAAACATTACACTGGTATTTAAGAGAATAACATGTGGAAATAAGGAAATGTACTATGATCCAGATGACTTCGTCAAAATAAACCAATGTATTTGATTGATTGCAGTAGAAGTGAGAATATATCTGTAAATGAGAGAACGAATATACAGATTGTTGTAGATTTTACAGTAACTGTAGCTAATAATACAATTTGTAATGCAATTTTAGTTGGTCAAAAGAACTTTACATATGACGTGATAAATGAGAAAGTGTTTACAAAGTTTAAATTATTTTCTATTGTAATATCTTGTGCATATATTGATTTAGTGGATTATTGTCCATATGTTGTATTTACAGATTTTTATACAATAAAAGAAGGCAAGTTATATTAAATCATTAAAAAACTTGGAAACTTAGAACAGAAACAAGTTATTGGTTTAAGAGAGATTTAAATACAGAACTTGAAAAGATGGAAACGATAAACTATATACGATAGTAAATTTTAGTTGAATTAGATTTTAAGGTATTTCTTCCAGCTAGATTTACAAAACATATTACACGTAAAGTGATTGATGAGATAGTTAAAGATGGATTAAAGATTAAATATACTGGACTAAAGAACATTTATTCGACTGTTCTCTATGTAAACATATTCCGTTTGTGATTTTTATGGAATATAACCATAAAAATCATTCATTTTCAATATAATAAATAAGCGATAACTTCTTATTTAACCCCTTCAGACCTGAATTATTATGTCCTACTCAAAAATATTTTGAATACAATTTTATTATCATTATACTAAATAGATTGACACAAAATATTTTTTTAAAACTGACATGGAATTTCCAAAATTTTCATGTGCATAATTATGCCCAATTGTACTAGATGTGTACATTATAGATTATATATGACATTTTAATTTCTGAACGCATATATGAGACTGCTAGTTTTACTACTTTTCCTCTAAATAGAAATATTTTAAACCATCATATGAGACATTCAAAATGCAATTTAAGGATATGACTCAAATAATTTGAGTATATCAAAAGAAAAAATATTTATACATCTGCTGAATATATAGAAATAACTGTAGTAGACCATACATTATTTGCATCTCATCTATGTAAAAAGAACTTTACGTACTACGATGGTAAATGACGAAACAGTTTATATCCTTTGTAACACATAAGTGTACCATACATTTATCACAATAAAAATGTGTTTTTCGGTTACACAGTCCATTTTTACAACGTTTTCCTTTATTCCCGTTTACATTTCGCATGTGGTCAATAAGATCTTGACGACCTTCTGGAATTGGACGTTGCTCTTCTTTTTGCGCTTTGGTTTGCTCACAGCTTGAATATCAACATGGGTAGGTCTTCCTCGTTTCTTCGCAATCACAAGACTTTCTGCAATTCGCATGCGAAAATGCAAATGGTCAAAAGTGTTCTTGACAGGGATTGAAAATGCAGAGCAACCACGCCCCCCTTCGATCCAGCTGCTTACAGTTGCAAAGTCTATTGCATGGAAAATGAGTCTACTTTGATGAACGTAGGGGAGGTGGGGGCCTAATGATCCCCCGGGTCGTGAGTTTTGAAAACGCAGTAGACTTTCCTTACGGGGACTGGGTTCATCCAATCAGGAGTTGGAATGGAGATATCATTAAGCTAGTATGAGAAATGTAGGTACCAGAGTCTCGCTGCTAATAACAGCGAATGTCTAAACAATGGAAGTGTAGATGGTAGTTTTAGAGCTGTTATGTATTCATAGCAGTTATTTCAGAAAATACGCAACTCCTTTCATTTAACACTCGCCAATCATTTTCCAAGAATTTGATTTTATGAGCTTTTTATATTATAAACATTAGATTATTGCTTCATCATGAATTAACATTAAACATGGTAGTAGTACTTGCTGTTTCTCCTTGAATTATTTATTTCATTACTGCTACAAGGAAACTCTTATATAGTTAGTATCCATAGCACTGTTCTTTTTAAAATTGATAGCTGTAATTTAGATTCAGAAATACTTCTTATGATTAAGGTAATGGGCGTTGAGAATAAACTGTCTATGCAAGTACACGTGCGTTATTCGAAAGGTGTTTAAATTAGGTTTGTTCATCACAAAAATTTAGGATAATTTAACAATTAAAAGGAAATAGAAAATACAAATAATACAGAAAACTTCTTTAAGCAAGTTTTAGAAACAAAAATATTTCTTCAATTGTAAATTAAATCTTTCAATTTTAGTCCCACGATTGTATGCCCTGCAAGCAGGGGCGTCATTTGGGAGGGGCAGGAGGGGGCAATTGTACCCCAAGAGTTTGAGGAATACATATACTTTAATTGATTGTCTACTAATATACTAGTAAAAAACGTGAAAGTCTTATGTCGGTAGTGCTCTTGCCTCTTTTAAGCGAAGTCTGAAATAACGCCCCTGCCTGTAAGTTAAAGGAAATAATTAATGATGTATATGATAATGAAAGATATTTATGAAATGAGAATGTGGATGAAAATGTGCAAACTCAGAGAAAAACTACGAACACGATGTTCTCCACAAACTCATATGGTTTAGAATCGGACCAGGGACGGCTCGCACCATAGGTAAACGTTTTAACCTTGAGCCACCGTGCACCAATTTTTCAGTTGTAGTTATACCGTATCTTCTCACGTTATAAGCCAATACTCGACTTAACTTATATAGTACTTCCAACCAGTGACGGACGCAGAAATATATCGTGGAGAGCACTAATAATAATTATCGAAAGAAATACACTTACACACATGCATACAGACACACCAACCATTATGTAGTATCATCGGCTGAAATGTGGGCTATATTGTCGACCAGAGTACTTCATGTGTTTTTGTGATACGAAGTTTAGTATTTTATTTTAGTATATAGAACTGAAGCGAATTGCAGGTGAGATATAAGAAATAAATGAAATTCCTTTTCAATTGTTTTTAGTTACACAGTATTATGAAATACTGATAAAATTTGTTAGGAGGTAAGAAACTAAACTTTCTGATGCTACATCCATGAAAGACTATATCCAACCAGATGGCTCACGTTCAACTGGGAGATGAGTTTCAGTGCATCAAATCCCACACCTTTATTTCTGGTTTCCTGGACCGGAGGTTGCTACTTCTTAATTCAGATAGCTTCTCAATTGTCTCATGATGTTGGTTCGATACTAGAAAATCTAATGTTCCTGCCAAGAATAGAAGCAGAAACCATGCACACTGAGGTCGCGCACGGTAACAATTCTGTAAACCGGAGCTAGATAATAATAGTAATAGAATTTCAACATCCACTTTCTTCTTTTAATGCTTTGTATCTACACCCGCAGATGATAAATTTTGATGGCTATGGTAACGAAAAAGAATTGAAAAAGATAAAGTATACAGTATATAACTATAAGAATACAGCATATAACGCTAAAATATTGTGTAGGTTGAAGAATAAAAGTTAGAGGTTATAGGAAGTAAGTTTTCTTTAAACATGTCTGTGTAACGATTGTTTTAAATACTGCTAAATGCAAAAGCCTTATAATTTGTAGTGCCCTTAGTAATTGTGTTATTTAATAATGGTAATATTTTTAAGTAGTATTGTTAACTCTCTTTTGTAAGATCTGGCAACATTGATGCTTCCGCTTCTGTGGAGGGAAGACGAGCGGGTGACTTCAGTAGTACCACGAAGAAAGAGATTGTGTACCTCATGGCTTCTCGATATCTGTAAAATGAAGCCTAAAATTATAGTTAATTTAGGCCTCTCATAGCCATCCTCCTTTCATTAGTAATCAACAGATTTGACAGAGCAACATTGAGTGTAAGTGAAGCTTTACGGTTGCTTTTTCATCATAATTTTGGTGTGCGATTTCCAAGAGGAATCTATAAAGAAGAGCAAGTGGTCTCCCACGTGTTTTGTTACAGCTACAAGTTTTCGTCTGTCAGTGTATGCCTCTCCATTAATTATATTTTAAGTTTCTGTGATCGTCCTAGTGACATTCTCTATTTAATACGATAATGGCAATTTTCGTGAAGTTTTTCTTAGTTGTGATAATGTATGAAATCATAATGAAGCACTAAAAACTTCTGTGGGAACCCGCCCCATGCACGCTCTGCCCGGTATCATATCAGTGAAGGAAGCAATGTATTCAGCCTCTAGCACAGAATCATCAAGAGTCCAGATCTTTACAAGGATTGTAACGAATCAGCAATGTACCTTCCCAGGAAGTAACTTGGTTTTCACGTGCAAACGACTTAAATGCTGATTCCCATTCATATATTTGCTACAACACTACTTGCTTGAACTTAAACATGTACTTCAACAAAATATGGCTTCTTTACATTCTAGTGTGCTTGTTACTGTACCAAGTATTGGATTCTATAACTACTTATGGCATTTTAGTAGCAAGTGGCATGTTTATTCCAAACCAATATCCTTTCATATGTGTTGTTGTGAACCAGTGCAGTCTCTTAAGTGAGCAGTGTTAGTCTATTAACAAGCAGCTTGTAGAGTGGTGCAGAATTTATGCCAAACGCATATTCAGTTGGAATAATTTAGAGGCATTTTAGTGGCCCATAGCCCAGGTGAATGAGCAGCATGAAGAATCCACCCGCTATTTTCGCCGCCGCTCGCTCAGTGTTTAGTCGAGCGACAATGCGGTTCTGGGACATGTTATCTTACACCACAATACAGTTCTCTGGAGTTTTTCATACTTTTTTCCATTATTAAGGAGTTACCTTGGAGCCCCCTTTGGTTTAGCTCCGCCCAACCTTGGGTCAGGATCAACTGGTGGTGAGATGAGATGCTGTTGTGTTAGTGTTTCGTATATGAAGATGGGCAGTTTAAAGGTGTTTTCCTGATAAAGGTTGCCTTCGTAGCAACCACATTCGTCATTTTTGATGAGTATGTTATTTTTAGTTATGTTCAATTATGTTTGAGCATGTTTGTGCGTATTAAAGCTCATCTTTGATATAGCCTGTTAATTTATCAGGCCCAGTTAAGCTCTTCGAAAGCTTACTTTTTCTAAGCCCTCTTTAGTGTTTATAATGTTCAGTGCTCTCTGAGTTGTGTGAAAGTGGCATATTAGCCAGTGCTTTCTCATAATAATAGTGAATCCTCCAGCTATCTCTCCAAGCTCATTTCAATGGTGTTCTTTGAAGAACTGTGTTTATAAGTGTGGTGCACTACTTAATTATCTTGTTTTTATGATGCTTCATAGCTGCAGTAGGCTGTATCCTCTACTTTTTGTCAGTGCTACTTCACGAATAGCTGTTTTGTGTTCTCACTGGTGCTAGGTGTCCCTTATTATCTCCATATAATGTTGGCCACTCGCATTTTAGTGCAGTTGTGTTGTTTACACAAAAGTGTCTTTATCTTATCTTATCTTATTGAGCATCAATTCTGAATACATGCATCATTCATTAGTAAATATGCTTTGTGCATATTCTCAGGTAAGAATCACAATGTTGAATAAACAAGCTTAACGCTATATGTGTTCACGGCAGCTTCACTCTCACCGGGGTGGAGCATAATGTTGCCAGTTCAATCAAGAAAAGGGCACAGAATGCCCATATGTGGAATGTAAATCTCATAGTAACAGGTAATCAGTCTCAATGGGTTATTAGATGAATGTGTATAATTTTATTGCATACCTTTTCTTAGTGGTAACAATTTTAATACCGAGTTTTGCACTTATGTTTGGATAGTGCACTTGTAGGCGCGCACCCGATGGTGAGTATATGCTGGCTAGCACCTTATAGCTATATTATTATCTTTGAAGTCTAGTTGCAGTGTACAACAATTAACAATTATGATACGATATTATCTTTTGCATAATAAATTTAAACTATTTCTTTCATCATCTTCAGAAGTGACAATTCTTCTGGAATTTGGTAAGAATCTAACTTGCATATTATTATGAAGTGTGTTAATGTTTCAATCATTATACGAGGGAGGTGAAGATGGTTGTCCCTCCTCAATTGTTTATAGCTGCAAGAATTTTGATGTAATCATGCATCAGTAACTGAATATTTTCACGCATGACTTTTTTTTATTGTTTTTATAAATATACGAATATATGTTCTCGTGCATGATAGTATATGTATCTGTTATGAAGTACCTGTTCTATATCAGGCTTCCATGGCCCTAATACCAGCTTTTGATCAAATAATAAATAATCTTTTCCATTTTAAGTGTTGTTGTTCAAGTGCAAGTCCCTAGTAGTTAGATAAGTTTAATTTAAGGTTAGCTTTTTCTGAATTATAGTATATGCAGGAGCAAGGAGAGGAAGGGGGGTTTGTTCATGCCTTCTCGTAGAGCTGGTGTGGGCAAGCCTCGTGTTGTCGGACGTTGTCTGTGCGCCCTATACTTCATTGCCATATCATCTTTCACAGACTGGCGACCCCTTGATACTCAGTTTTCTGGATTTTCTTTAGTCTGCGTTCTAAGTACGTTAGACGCCTTCCGCTCTGTAGCACTCACAAGTTCCGGGCCATCCTCTGGGGCGTTACAGGGTGTGTAAGTTTTTTTGGCGACCTTCACCCAGGATTTCAGCTGAAATCTTCTGATCCCTTTCTCATACCATTGCTCTGGCTCCCCTTAGCTAGGTTCTTTGCTGGATCGTTCTTTTTCATTGGTATTGACTATTTCGGTTCCTGTTAGTCATAACTTGCGTTAAGGTGCCTGGAAGTCTTGATTCTTTTCTTGTGTTTATGAGTCAATTATCACGTGTTATTAGTTGGTTTATTTAGTTGTGTTGGCCATGGAAAGCAGGTAAACATTCTCTACGTCGTCATACTTTATAGTTAAATATTCTTTGAGATTCTTTTGAATATCATTTCTGGTTTGATGTAGTAATGTGGTTCCTAAAAAAAAAAGCAAGGCTGCTAAATCGCTGTTGAGACGGAACAGGAGTGCAAGGGTTACGGGTTCCCCATCTTCATGAATTGGTGTTCATACATACATATATATATATATATATATATATATATATATATATATATATATATATATATATATATATATATATATAACAGTATTGTGTAGTGCCAATATAGTGAACTTTATTTCTTTTTTTGATTGTGTTGAACTATTAGTGTCACAATGAACAAGAATAAAAAGAAAACGCGACAATGTGGCCATGCCGACACATTGTTAGAGTGTACCTCCTGTAACACTTGGTACTGTAGACATTGCACCGAGTTAACAGAAGAGGAATTTAGTGAGAGAAGTAAACCTGAAGTCCTCTGGGATTGTAATAAATGTGTAGCACAACCCAGTAGGTCAATAAATGATTCCACTGAGAATGGAGATTCAAATGTTATAGTCGTAGTTACTAGGAATCAGGATGATACCATTAGTGAAAAACATAGTGATACCTCCAACTTTGGTGAATTGATGTCTCAGCTTTCTAGTCAAATAGACTCAATAAAGGTGGCCGTAACTGAAGAAGTCTCAGTGATGAAAGCCACCGTGACTGAAGAAGTCTCGCGGGTAAAAACAGTGGTCATTGGTGAAATGTCTGAGGTGGTAAATAAAGAGGTTTCCCAAGTAAAGGTAGCTATAAATAAAGAAGTGTCTAGTTTAAAAGAAACTGTTGATCGTCATCTCAAGGAACAGGATGACAGAATTACTTCTCTATGTAATCGTTTGGAGAATAATACTGTAGAACTTACTCATCAAATTGAAATTGTTAATGAAAATCTAGCCTCTCAAGAAGAAGCATTACTAAATGTCCTGAAGGACAACAGTGTTAGTAAGCGTCAATTAGATAGTTTGGCTAATCAGATGCAGGAAATTCAGTGTAATACTAATTCATGTCTTAATATGAGGGAAGACCTTGAGGTGTTGAGACAGAAATTGGATAGTTTATTTGAACAAGGTGAAGATGAAGAAGAAGAAAGTGGTGAACAGACCGGTTTAGTTATAAATGTGGAACCTAGGCATTTTGAAGATGTGGACCGTTTTTTGGGAATTTCTCATACTAGAAGTAACTCTTATGACACAATTCCGAAGGTCCCGGTGGTTGTTTCCACTCCATTAATGGGAACCACTTGATTTGTTACCACATCTTGTTTTCCAGCCTCTTGTTTAGATGTTGTTACTGATACGTACAGGATTAATAGTGGTAATAATACTCACACTTCATTCTCTCATGCTCCAAGCCACGCTTGTTGTACTCATTCATGCTTTCCGCAGAATAGAGGTCAGTCAGACAGTGGGGATAGGAACTTTTCTGGAGTTAGCAGTCGCATTTCTATAAATCCTGTAGTCTCCTCATGCACAGTAGGTATGAATAAGGTTCCTGGTGTGTCATTTGCTAATGCGAATAATGTTAATCCTGGTTGTTGTGGAATGTTGAGAGAGAACAATCCCAGTTCCTCTCTAGGGGCTGATAATTGTCCCATACCGGCTGTTTCCTATTTGTCCAATAAATGTCAAAAGTCATTAAAATTATCCGATCTTAGTCACTTTCCCGAATTTACAAGAAATGTGTTAGAAATTTCGCCTTTAGATTTCCTTCAGCAATTAGAGCAAAACTTTAAGTTAGCCAATTTGTCCCCTGAGTACCAGATTTTGGTTGCAGTTAGGTCTATGAAAGAGTCAGCTGCTTGCTGGATTTCTCAGGTTAAAGATCAAATCTTTTCATACGATGATTTCAAACGTTTGTTTCTTGCACAGTACCTTAATCCTAAGGTGTGTAGGGCCCAGTTGCGATATCTATTGTCTACAAAGTACAATCCTAATGTTCACGGTAAGGCTTCAGAGTTCGTGTGGAAGCTGTCCAAAGGTATTAGAATGCTTAAAGGGAATATTCCTCAAGAAGAGTTGGTAGACTACCTCATCGATACCTTACCTCAGGAATATCAGTTTACTCTGAGTCAAGTGGATATTTCCTCTGTGTCAGAATTAGCTGCACGGTTAATGAGACTTGAAATTCCTGACAAGTCCAAGTTATTGAATTGTCCATTGATCTCACTAGAATCTGTAGGTACCAAGCGTAAGGTTGGATTGGACTCAGATAATTATCCTAGCAAAAATAAGAAACGTAATGTTCATTTTGACGTAAACTTGGCTACAGTTGTAGACAAGGAACCGGGTGATGATCAGGTTAGTTCAGTTCAAGTTAATGATAAGCAAGGCAATGCGCAAACCAAGGACAAATGGGTTCAAACTAGTTACCCTAGTGTTAAAGAATATATTGATAATAAGCAACCTAATGCCAATTACAATAGTAATAGGAAAAAGTTTTGGTTTAACAAACGAAGCAATAATAATAATTTTAGGCCAAATACCAATAATTTTGCTAATAATAATAACAATCGCCCTAGGGGTAGGCCAAATAATGGTAATGTAAGACGAGCAAATGTAAGAAATCAGAATCAGAACAATGTTCACTCTGACCATACTGATAGCTCTGTGGCTCAATGTTTAGTTAATTCATGTGATCAATTTGAATCCAGAGTAGCACCTTGTGCTTGCGCTCATTGTTCTAACCTTAGAAGCCGCTATACTGAGATTGGTGCAACCACTTCCACCTCTTCCGATCCTTATGCTCAATGCAGCACTGCGTTAAACCAGTGAGGCAGGCTTCCGAATGGTCGCCTGGAGTCCGCCAAACTGAAACTCAGCGGCCAGAAGGTAATTTTTCCAATAGATGTAATGGCACTTGGTATACCCAAAAGCCCATGAATGTGTTTTTCATTTTGAAAGAGAGTGAATCTTTGGATAATGATGACGTTGGTTCTTTTATCAAATCCCCATTCTTATCAGGTAAAATAGTCGGTATCTTTCTTTCATGTATAATAGATAGTGGTTGTGAAGCTAATTTATTAAACTTTGGTGTTTGGAAAAGAATTGTAGAAACGTTGCCTAATGCTAAGTTATCTCCGGCTAGAAATGTAACATTGCAATCTTTTGTAGGTGATGAAAAGTATAATGTCAAAGGACAGAAAATACTGTATTTAGAATTTTCAGATCATGTTTTAGAAATTCCTTTCTTTATTGTAGAAGGAATGAAGTCGGACGTCTTGTTAGGTACTCCTTTCCTAACCAAATATAATTGTGTAGTTGATTTTTCAAAGCAAATCTTAACGTTGGATGATTTGGATGGTAAACCTGTTAAATTAAATTTAAATTCTCTCTGGGTTAGTTCGGTAGAATCTGAACCTCTGATATAGGAAGTTAGTAAAGAGGAAGACTACTTAGTATCTGAAAGTGAAATTCGAAATACAATTTTCCAAAGAACAGAGTTAACATCTGAAGTTAAGAGTAAATTAGTGGAACTACTTCTTCGCTATAGATCATTGTTTTCTGAACGCCCTAGGCCTGCTAAGGTTAAGCCTTTAAAGATAGAATTAACAGACAACGAACCTGTTGTATGTAACCCGTACCCCATACCATATGCTATGCGGGAACCTTTCAGAAAGCTCATTCAAAAATGGCTTGAGTGGGGAGTAATCGAAGAAAGGTTATCTCCTTATCTCAATCCAATTCATTGTGTTTATAAAGCTGACAAACAATCAGTCAGACCCACCTTAGATTTAAGACATCTAAATACTAAAGTGGTATCTTTTAATGTTAAGGTAGAGCCAATTCAAGACATATTAGCACGTCTCAAAGGTTCAGTAGTTTTCTCTTGCCGAGACGGTTACTACTGTTTGCCTTTAGAGGAAGATTCATATGAAAAAACAGCATTTTTATTCGAAGGTAGGCAATATTGTTTCAAATATTTAGTCATGGGACTTAAATCTGCCACTAGTCTATTTCAATTTGTAATGAATAGCATTTTCGATTTAAGCACTAAGCATTTTGTTTCTTGTTATCTAGATGACTTACTTTGTTCTTCCGATTCTATCAGTAAGCATTTTGAGCATTTGGAATTCGTGTTGTATACTTTGAATAACTTAAACTTTTCCTTAAATTTTCAGAAATGTAAGTTCATGTTTTCCGAATTGTTGTTCTTAGGTCACATTATATCAGGTAAAGAAGTTAAAGTTAATCCTAAACTTAATGAAACCATACAGAGATTTCCAATTCCCAAGAATCGTAAGCAATTGAGACAATTTTTAGGTCTAGCGAATTGGAGAAGGAAATTTATTCACAATTATGCAGACCTCACCGAAAGTTTGGTATCTTTATTGCGTAAGGGCGTAAAGTTTCACTTTGGTCCTGAACAGATGTATTCGTTTGAACTGTTAAAGAAAGCGTTGGTTTCTCCGCCAGCTTTAGTGCTCCCCGATATGAATAAGGCATTTCATTTGTTCTCAGATTCCTCCATAATTGCCATTGGAGGCTATATAGGGCAGTATGAAGGAGATGATTTTCAGGTTATCTCGTATGCCAGCAGGCGCATTAAACCTACGGAAAGATCTCTGTCCATCTTTCAAACTGAACTATTAGCAGTAGTGTTTTTATGCGAGCGTTTTGCTGATTACATTCTAGGAAGAGAGGTAATTGTTCACACAGATAACAAAGCTATTACTCATCTGAAAACTATTAGAAATTTGGATGTTAGAACAACTAGACTATTATTAAAGTTGCAAGATTTTAACCTTAAGTTTGAACATCTCTCCTCAGCAGAGAACCGTATTCCAGACATTATTTCACGCAATCCTCCTGACGAGGAGAATACGATTAATTCTACTTTCATGGTAAACGCTGTATTCCGAAATTTAAGTCAATCTTCTTTTGTTAAACTGTTATTGGAAGAACAAACCTCTGATGAGTTTGTAGCTAGATGTTCTGCTAAACTGGAAAAGGGTAATCCTAACTTTTGTAAGCATTTAGATTTAGTGTATATTAAGCAAGATGATACTTGGAAATTAATAATTCCTAAGAGTCTAGTAAACATTGTTATAGATGAAATTCACAAGGAAGCTCATTTCGGCTCACGCAAATGTTATCTACATTGTAAAAAGTTATTTCACTGGCCGAATATGAAACGAGATATAGCTAGGTTCATTAATGATTGTGAAACTTGTGCTAGAACTAAAAGTAAATCTCAAATCCTTGTACATCAAATTTGCCATGTGGATGCTGACAGCCCACATGCCAAGCTGAGTGTGGACCTCGTTGGCCGGTTACCAAAAAGTAATGGTTATTATTATATATTATCTATCTTAGATGTTTACAGTAAATTTCTTGTATTATACCCTGTTAGGAATGCTAGCACCAAGGAAATCACTTCTATAATCTCTAGGAGATACTTTTATCATTTTCCAATCCCTCAGGAAATCATAACTGACAGAAGCGCCCAGTTCCTCTCGTCCCTCTGGCGACGTTTTTGTCGCAGGAATGGTATACATCACTTACTTTTGAGTCCGTACAACCCCAAAGCTAATCCGGTGGAACGTTATCATTCAGAGATATCTAGGTTACTAAGGGTATTTATAAGTCATGATCACACTCAATGGAGTCAACACTTATCTGAGGTGCAAACGCTGTTGAACAACTCTGTGTCACTTACCACAGGGTACACACCTTCAGAACTTTTTCTAAATCATTCAGCTTTGGAAAATTTTAAAAAGGAGCTAAATTGGCCTCCTGAATTTGGTAATGTAGACCATGCCTTTCGGCATCAACATGTGTTATTGAATACTAAGAAAAGTCATAAGAAGAATGAAACCAAGGCAAAACAAACAGGCACTGAGATTAAAATTGGCGACCTCGTATTTGTTAAAAATCGTAAACATAGCTCATTGTTAGATAAAACCATCAGTAAGTTTTTTGTTAAATATCTTGGACCTTTTTTGGTAATTGGTGTGGAAAGCAATACCGTAGATTTAGTAAATTTAAATAATGAATGGGTTGGTACTCAAAACTTAGATAATGTAAAATTATTTAACTGTTCGTTACAGAAAAGGCAGGAATTGCTGGTAAACACTTACCTGTAAAAAAAAAACAAACTTTGACAGCAAAGTTTTTTTTATTCAACTAGGGCGAGGATGTAGTGCCCTTAGTAATTGTGTTATTTTATAATGGTAATATTTTTAAGTAGTATTGTTAACTCTCTTTTGTAAGATCTGGCAACATTGATGCTTCCGCTTCTGTGGAGGGAAGACGAGCGGGTGACTTCAGTAGTACCACGAAGAAAGAGATTGTGTACCTCATGGCTTCTCGATATCTGTAAAATGAAGCCTAAAATTATAGTTAATTTAGGCCTCTCATAGCCATCCTCCTTTCATTAGTAATCAACAGATTTGACAGAGCAACATTGAGTGTAAGTGAAGCTTTACGGTTGCTTTTTCATCATAATTTTGGTGTGCGATTTCCAAGAGGAATCTATAAAGAAGAGCAAGTGGTCTCCCACGTGTTTTGTTACAGCTACAAGTTTTCGTCTGTCAGTGTATGCCTCTCCATTAATTATATTTTAAGTTTCTGTGATCGTCCTAGTGACATTCTCTATTTAATACGATAATGGCAATTTTCGTGAAGTTTTTCTTAGTTGTGATAATGTATGAAATCATAATGAAGCACTAAAAACTTCTGTGGGAACCCGCCCCATGCACGCTCTGTCCGGTATCATATCAGTGAAGGAAGCAATGTATTCAACCTCTAGCACAGAATCATCAAGAGTCCAGATCTTTACAAGGATTGTAACGAATCAGCAATGTACCTTCCCAGGAAGTAACTTGGTTTTCACGTGCAAACGACTTAAATGCTGATTCCCATTCATATATTTGCTACAACACTACTTGCTTGAACTTAAACATGTACTTCAACAAAATATGGCTTCTTTACATTCTAGTGTGCTTGTTACTGTACCAAGTATTGGATTCTATAACTACTTATGGCATTTTAGTAGCAAGTGGCATGTTTATTCCAAACCAATATCCTTTCATATGTGTTGTTGTGAACCAGTGCAGTCTCTTAAGTGAGCAGTGTTAGTCTATTAACAAGCAGCTTGTAGAGTGGTGCAGAATTTATGCCAAACGCATATTCAGTTGGAATAATTTAGAGGCATTTTAGTGGCCCATAGCCCAGGTGAATGAGCAGCATGAAGAATCCACCCGCTATTTTCGCCGCCGCTCGCTCAGTGTTTAGTCGAGCGACAATGCAGTTCTGGGACATGTTATCTTACACCACAATACAGTTCTCTGGAGTTTTTCGTACTTTTTTCCATTATTAAGGAGTTACCTTGGAGCCCCCTTTGGTTTAGCTCCGCCCAACCTTGGGTCAGGATCAACTGGTGGTGAGATGAGATGCTGTTGTGTTAGTGTTTCGTATATGAAGATGGGCAGTTTAAAGGTGTTTTCCTGATAAAGGTTGCCTTCGTAGCAACCACATTCGTCATTTTTGATGAGTATGTTATTTTTAGTTATGTTCAATTATGTTTGAGCATGTTTGTGCGTATTAAAGCTCATCTTTGATATAGCCTGTTAATTTATCAGGCCCAGTTAAGCTCTTCGAAAGCTTACTTTTTCTAAGCCCTCTTTAGTGTTTATAATGTTCAGTGCTCTCTGGGTTGAGTGAAAGTGGCATATTAGCCAGTGCTTTCTCATAATAATAGTGAATCCTCCAGCTATCTCTCCAAGCTCATTTCAATGGTGTTCTTTGAAGAACTGTGTTTATAAGTGTGGTGCACTACTTAATTATCTTGTTTTTATGATGCTTCATAGCTGCAGTAGGCTGTATCCTCTACTTTTTGTCAGTGCTACTTCACGAATAGCTGTTTTGTGTTCTCACTGGTGCTAGGTGTCCCTTATTATCTCCATATAATGTTGGCCACTCGCATTTTAGTGCAGTTGTGTTGTTTACACAAAAGTGTCTTTATCTTATCTTATCTTATTGAGCATCAATTCTGAATACATGCATCATTCATTAGTAAATATGCTTTGTGCATATTCTCAGGTAAGAATCACAATGTTGAATAAACAAGCTTAACGCTATATGTGTTCACGGCAGCTTCACTCTCACCGGGGTGGAGCATAATGTTGCCAGTTCAATCAAGAAAAGGGCACAGAATGCCCATATGTGGAATGTAAATCTCATAGTAACAGGTAATCAGTCTCAATGGGTTATTAGATGAATGTGTATAATTTTATTGCATACCTTTTCTTAGTGGTAACAATTTTAATACCGAGTTTTGCACTTATGTTTGGATAGTGCACTTGTAGGCGCGCACCCGATGGTGAGTATATGCTGGCTAGCACCTTATAGCTATATTATTATCTTTGAAGTCTAGTTGCAGTGTACAACAATTAACAATTATGATACGATATTATCTTTTGCATAATAAATTTAAACTATTTCTTTCATCATCTTCAGAAGTGACAATTCTTCTGGAATTTGGTAAGAATCTAACTTGCATATTATTATGAAGTGTGTTAATGTTTCAATCATTATACGAGGGAGGTGAAGATGGTTGTCCCTCCTCAATTGTTTATAGCTGCAAGAATTTTGATGTAATCATGCATCAGTAACTGAATATTTTCACGCATGACTTTTTTTTTTATTGTTTTTATAAATATACGAATATATGTTCTCGTGCATGATAGTATATGTATCTGTTATGAAGTACCTGTTCTATATCAGGCTTCCATGGCCCTAATACCAGCTTTTGATCAAATAATAAATAATCTTTTCCATTTTAAGTGTTGTTGTTCAAGTGCAAGTCCCTAGTAGTTAGATAAGTTTAATTTAAGGTTAGCTATTTCTGAATTATAGTATATGCAGGAGCAAGGAGAGGAAGGGGGGTTTGTTCATGCCTTCTCGTAGAGCTGGTGTGGGCAAGCCTCGTGTTGTCGGACGTTGTCTGTGCGCCCTATACTTCATTGCCATATCATCTTTCACAGACTGGCGACCCCTTGATACTCAGTTTTCTGGATTTTCTTTAGTCTGCGTTCTAAGTACGTTAGACGCCTTCCGCTCTGTAGCACTCACAAGTTCCGGGCCATCCTCTGGGGCGCTACAAATTCATGATACAGACTTACGACGTTGGGCTATAGAAGCTAGTCAAACTGTGGGATTCGACGGGTTTAAAGCGTCAAAGAAATGGCTATGGCAGTTTAAAAGGCGTCATCACATCGTGTCAAATTACAAAATATGTCACGTACAATAGCGCAGAACAATCCAAAGATATACATGATAATGCTAATAGGTTCGTGCAAAGTGTTCGCTCATGTATAAATTCTAATGGCGCGGAGAATGTGTATAATACAGATCAGAGTGGATTCAATTTGGAATTTCACTCGGTTAGATGTCTGGCATGCACGGAGAGAAACAGATCTACGCAAATGTGCAGTCTCTGTCTGCGACGACACACAGTTACACGATACAGCCAATCGTATCTGCTAATGGGAAGCTACTGTCGCCTATTCTCATCGTCTTAAAAGAACCTCACGGAAAGTTCGGGCCACGGGTACAACAGACAATGCTTCGACCAGAAAACTTGCTGATTTGTGCATCGACATCCGGCAAAGTAACCAAAGAAATAATCAAATTATGGTTTCAGTCTGCGTACCTTCCACAAGTTGGTGACCGGACCGTGCTATTAGTAGATTCCTGGACTGGGTATGATAAACATGATTTGGCAGCTATTACAGATCCACCAAACAATGTATATACAAAATGTATGCTCTGATTATTTCTTCATTTCATCTACAAGTTACAAGAATCATTCCAGGTAACGAGATGTCCACGATAAGTGTAATATGACAACACTTAAACCATATTTATTTTTGAAGTATATTGTGTAATGACTTGCGTATCGTTAAACATTGGTAAATGCTCTTCATTATGTTGGTACAACAACATTACCAACTTATGCTTTCTATATTATGAATCATGTAACACTTAAACAGTGTTTGAGATCTAAGATTTGGATGAACTAGTGCTGCTCACGAGACTCGACAATTTTCTCCTGTCATTTCGAATGTGAAAATGTATTTCTCGTTTCCTGGGCAACACTAGTTGCTACCATTCACTTGCAACTCTATGCGAAGTCGCATCAGAGCTGTTTATACAAACAAAGTAATTAAATTGAGCAAAAGATTGACGCTCCGTTATGCATGATAGTAAGCAGAAAATATTCTTACAGTTCTTATATATAATATTCCTAAATTGTACAGGGATTTGCTTTGTATGAAACTGTGGTTACTCTATTAATGCTAATAACCAGTTTCACCTCATATAACATAGGTTAAACTTTTCTAACAACTGTAAGAAGTTTCTATTTTCCATTATGCGTAACGGAGCGTCAATTATCCTTTTAAATTTAACCATAAGAAAAACAAACATGCAAATATCTGTGCTGCATTATTTGATTATAAGTTGCATTCAGTGCAATTTTTAGAGAGGAAGGTGGAGAGTGATCAAGTATTCCCAAATATACTTTCTAAAAATGATTGTGCAAATACAAGAGATTCTGAAAGATGGATGTTTGAATAGTTTACATACTATTTCCTCAGTGATGTCATGACCCGAATACGATCGGTTCTATAGTAGTGGAACTATGGACCTTTAAACTTAATTTTTTTTTCACGTTTTCGGCACCCTAGAACTACGAAATATGCACTTCCGACCACAGGTCCACATAAACTTTTTTTTTTGATGCGAGGAATCTATTCAAAAAACATTGTGACAAACTTTTGTAACACCCTATATATATATATATATATATATATATATATATATATATATATATATATATATATATATATATATATATATATACTCTACATTTAATACTTGATATGGTGAGGTGAGGTGATTTAACGCCCCTTCCAGCAGCGAGGCTATATGAGACGGAACCTACTGATTAACGTGGAATCCGAACCACATGAGCTCGCGCCGGGAATCGAACCTGGGTCTCCCGCGCGAAAGACGCGTACGCTAACCGCTTAACAAAGAAGAAGCTCTAGTACTTGATATGGGTAGACTCTTATCCCATACCTGTAATGCTACCAAAGAGAAGGAAGAAATTGTGATGTATAAAGATAACAATACTATGCATTGTATTGTTTTTCTCTTTTAAAATTAAGTCGCATGATGAATTGCTGAGAATACTTTGCACTTTTCAACTCATTTACCAACATACTAGCTGCACGTGAGCTTTTGTCACGTGACATATACCATTTACTCAAAGCACGTGAGCTTTTGTCACGTGACATATACCATTTACTCAAAGTTGCTTTTCCTCTAAGACTTGAGATTCTCATAAGTTTCCTGTACGTACTACATCTTGTTTGGGGCATAGCAACGTTTCTTTCTTCATTTTTTGAACGTACTGGTAAATAAAATTAAGTTCGTAAAGGAATTTACAAGCTTTGCACATTCGGCAGCAAGGGATATATAATAATACAGTGAAACCTGTCTTTAGCGGAATCGAGCGGGACTTGCAAAAATTTCCGTTAAAGTCAGGTTTCCGCTTAGTGGAGGTAGACCTTTCCTTTTTTTTTAAAAAAAAAAAAAATACATGCTTATAAAGGGGCATACTGAGAAAATATATTGCTGTACGTACATTGTTCGATTACAGTGCTTCTTTCTTCTACGAATAAATACACAAAAAAAATTAAAATGAATACAAAATATACTATGCACACGTTTTCTTTATTTTTCTAATAGCCAAGCAGGGTTTTCTGTGTACTTTGCTGCTTGGCTGCTTGACTTTCCGCATACACTTTAGCCTGAGAAATTATACTAAGTGAATCAGAATGATTTTTCCGTAAGGCAAAATTTTTGCAGTTCCTTTAAGCTTCTGAGAGCATCTTGATATGTATTTATTCTACACTCTTCTTCGAACTCGGTATCGTATTCCTCTTCTTCCTCTATCTCGTTTTCTTTTTTCCGACATTCCGTATGATTCTTGATTAAGTTGCGGAGATTAAGGACATTTTGTGGGGGTGAATATGAGTAGTGGTTGGGGAAGGTCTACACTGTCTAGAAATATTTAACAAAAGAAAGAACATTTTATGGCAGACTGTCTCACAAATGTCTAAACATCTTCTAAACACTGTAGTCCGGAACTCAGAATTTTCCGTTAAAGGTTTATTTTGCTTTCCGTTGTCCACATAACACAGTTTCCGCTTAACGAAGGGACTTTTACATGTTTTGTACTCCAAAATTCATGGGACCGTGAAATATTTCCGTTTAAGACAGTTTTCCGTTTAATAAAGGGTCCGTTGAAGACAGGTTTTACTGTAATAAGCATGACAATAAAAGCAAAGCAGTGAAAAAGTAATAACAAATATCTAATCTATTAAACAGTAAGATACGTAGTAGAAACCTGTTATTGAACCTAGAGTCTTGTTATTGAATCTAGAGTATTGAACCTAGATGGCCATTTTTTAAAGCAAGAGTGTACATTGAGAATCACACTGCAGGCCTTTGATATAACCTCCTTCTTTGTTCTATGCTGTTTCGCAAAACCGTAGCAGCTGTCGTATGTGGTTTGTAATGTCGTTTTTGATGATTTTTGAGATAAACTTCCCAACTTTTCCTAACGAGGACAAAATATCTGGAAGCTTACTGGGACATCGGAGGGGCTTTTTCAATTTTTGGAATAGGTCAAAGTCAAAGAGAGCGGGCAGAAAAATGGGGAAAATAAGCCGGGTTTTGCGGAAAGTAACGATGAAGTATTAGGAATATAAAATAATGAATAATGGTAGATGAAATTGGAAAGAGTCAAAGAAACTGGTTGGGACATTAGCTGTATAGAAACTATGCCCTGGGAGTCATGATGGTAGATTGGGTGGAAGTAAACAGAGGGAAAACAAGAGATTATAATTAATACAAAATATCAGAGAATCGAGCAAAGTTCTATGCGAGGAACTCCATTGTTTAAATAATTTATTTTATCCTTTCTATATTCTTAAATAGTCTATATATACCAAATATCAATGCCATTAAGCCTGCTCTGCACATAATCGGAATAACAAAACATTACAAGATGCTTTAAAAACCCTACTCTCTCCCTCTTCCCGTAAACACAAAATTGTAGAAACTTAATATCTGCAAGTGACACTTTTGGGCCACTTGCTGGTTTTTATGTTTAAATAATGCTTTAAATTTAAATACTGTTTTATATCAATATATTGGTATTGATTTATATATTTTAAGTTATTACTGTATTATTATTAGGTTCAGAAATCCACATCTGGGCCTTGGATGATTAATTATTATTATTAATAATTGTATGAAAATGTAATTGTTGTATTTATTATGTATATTTATATTATTTCTATTTTCAGCTATTACATAAAAAATACCTCTAGTAAAAAGAATAGTCTCTGTTTCAGGGAATAACAGTCAGTTTCAAAGCATTCAGAGAAAGCTTCTTTTTGGTAGGAGAACACCCTTCTCCCTACCACTCGTTTTTTTCTACATAGCTTATGATACGATAGCTTTCCTATATATACGGAAGTTTTTTTTACAGGGAAGGGTGAGTTGACCGTTAGTCTTGGGGGAGAGTTCGGACAGTCTCCAAAAATGTAGTCTTTAGGACGGACTCGGCTCGGTGAGCCGAGTGGGAGCTTTTTTCTCCCCGTAAGAGAATATTAGGTCTTCAAGTAAATGAAGGGAGAGTATTACGGAGGTCTTGCTTAGACTCGTTAGGTTCTCCAAGTCTTAAATAGGGCAGAAAGCATGAGCTATATTAGGTTCTACCTTCTAGTAGGATTTTATTTTTAAGGGGCTTCTTTCTTGGACTAAAATGAGGTCCTGTGAAAAGAAGGGATATAGAAAAATAATTCTTATACTAATTCAAGAAACAGAATTTTGCTAGGGAATTAGGCCCCGTAGAACAGGGACAGGATTTGATCCTTGAAATGCTACATTCCATATTTAGGTGGATATGGCATTTAGATTAACAGTTCCCTGATATTAGAATTTTTGAGTACGTGGTTCCTCTTGCAGGACACAATAGGTTTTTATGAATACTCTGAACACAGATTCTTGGTTCGATCCCTCGAAGTGGACTCGTAAGAGGCTACTGATAGAGTTTTTAGATTTTTTTAATCACATCTCCTAATTCCGGGAGTATGGTTCTTATCTAACCTTTACCTGCCAGATCGATTTAAGGATCTTTCGCTACTATAAGGCGAACTCATTCTCCTTACCTACCTAGCCTTATAATAAGTATTTAGATAGATATCCTTCTAGTGCATCTCCTATTTAAGGCAGTACACGAAATAGGGTCGTAGGCCAGGGCTTATGATGTAGTGAGTCAATGCCCTTTATAAGTTAAGGTTGGCAGAGGACGCTTTTAGTGAGGGCTAACCCTTCTGTCTGCCACAGGCACATAATTAGAGAAACCTTAGCTTAATAAAGTTTACTAAAATTAAAGAAAAATTAAGGAATTAGAGAAGAGAATGCCTTACAGGTATTTCTCATGCACTTTTAAAGAAAGATATTTCATGGAATTATCATTTTTTTCTAAATAAACTTTTAATAGAGGTAACTCATGTGTTATGATTTCATATGTAGATAAGATCCTGAGCTATAAGCCTGTTTATTAAGTTAATTACCCTAGACATTACTTATTTTGTTTTAAGATACGAGTTTGAATATAATTTAGTATATTCTATTTAAAAAAAAAAAAGTTTGTTGAAAATTTGTCCTAGAGACACGAATGGTCAGAGCTCACAGTCTGACGGATTTCAGTGTTACATGTAAGAAGTTACTTAATAATTTAATTTATTTTTATTTTTTCGTCAAATATATCTTTAAACTTCATCAAGCCAATTGAATTCCACATTATTTAGTCAATAAATTTCTATCGCACGCATACACACAAAAAAATAAACAAAGAAAAAGAAACAAATAGGATAATGTAAGATACAGCTTTCTACATTTGATCACACTTTCCTGCTCGACTTCTCAATGCAACTCAAAGAAAAAAAATACTTAATTATGGATTCAAGATTACACATTTGAAACATCTACAAGAAAGGGTAAGCTTTCCTGTAATTGGCACTGCCCAGTTATTTGGCATTTCAAAGAATAGTATCAAAAATTAAGATATATACTAAACTGACAACATTGGTTTGGTTCCCTTCCTTTAGCCTGTTCTTCAGTTGTTGTTATTTGCAAGTGCCGTCAACTTCGCTGGACATTTGTTTTGAAATAATTGCGTGTATTTGGAAAGCTTTTTTGATTTTCAACATTTCTGCCCAATTCTAAGCAGGTAGGTTAAGAAATGCACTTTCATTATTCTGTTGTTATTTACTGTTGTAATAAAAGTATAATACATGATTGTCTTTCAACGGTTAGTTATACCTTTAAAGAAGTGGATTACTTCTTCTTGCCAACAATGGTCAGATCGTTTCATGTTTTCAGGGGGTGCCAATAATTGGTATTGCTAATATATTTAATGTCCATTTACTTGGCACAGGGGCCAATAACTGGCATTTTTATATAAATATATTTTTCATATTTTAACACTACCATTGTTCTATTTAACGCATAAGAATTACGATGCTAGCACTCTTACTTTGATAGCTTTATTTCTACCAGTTGTTGGCACCAATGCCAAGTACCGGCATTCAGAGTGCCAATTATTGGTACAAACTTTCGGTGCACTTATAGTAACCTATTTTAACTATTGATCTTCGTTGTCTTAGTAGACCAGGAGAAGTTTAAAGTCAGTGTTAGAACTTTTATGCGTAGGTCTACGCTTCATTTTGGCTTTTCTAAAAGCCGTTACTCGATAATGTAAGAAGAAAGAAGGGTAGAGCAAGATTTCGTGGTTATTGGGATATAGTCTAAAATGTTGATGTTGTCAAGAAGGTGTTTCCAGGGCCGGTGTAGAATTTATCAAGTGTCTCATGTTCACAAACTGTAATCTAAAAGAGTCAGTGACACTGAATGATGAAAATTTCTGTAGTTGCACGGATGGAAAGGACAGTTGTAACATTAGATAAACATAGGCGAACATTTTAAGCACTGACATTCTTGTAGTTCAGTCTTTCCTCGTTACTCCAGAAGTCCAACGCTTTCATTTCTGCAACGCGCAATTTCTGCTCTTCTCTTTTTCTTCATCGTTTACCACTGAATTTTCTGGATCACACAAAATGGCTGGCTGGTTGTATTACTGTTTTTTCTTTGAGGAACAGTGGTAACCTGGGATCACATAATGCTTCTGGCGCTTCTCTACACTTTGTATAGTCGACTGCTTACGCCTGCTCAATTCCTTAATTTTTCTGTGATACATGTAGGTTCTATTTAGAAATCCTCTCTCCATCGCCCAATCGAATTTTAATAGTTCCACTTTCGCTTCCAGCTCTACTACTACTGCTGCTAGTATTACTATACCTACTATTATTACCGCTATTTCTATAGTAAGTAAGGCCACAATTGCTACTACTAGTACTATTACATCTACTTTTAGTACTATTACAGCTAGTACGCATATTAAAATAGCCCTATTTTGTGTTTGTTTATATATATATATATATATATATATATATATATATATATATATATATATATATATATATATATATATATATATATATATATACAGATGATGATCAGAAAAATGGAAACACCTAAACGAAATTGCAACTTACCAGATTAATATGGTGTCGGGCCACCTTTCGCCTTCAGAACAGCCTTGATGCGACGTGGGATGGAGGCATAGAGGTCGTGAATGGTAGCAAGTGCAATTTTGCACCATTCCTCGCGCAGGGCATCGGCCAGTTCTGTGAGAGAGGATGGAGGTGGCCGGAGTCATGTTTCCAAGACGAACCACAGATGTTCAATTATGTTGAGATCTGGGGATTGGGCAGGCTAGGGGAAGTGTTGAACCTCATCCCGATGTTCCTCAAACCACGCTGCAACAACGCCAGCTGTGTGAATGGGTGAATTATCATCCTGGAAGATGGCTTCGTTGTCCGGGAACAACATCCGGACCATAGGATGCAAGTGGTCTCCTAAAATTGCGACATAATCGTTGGCAGTGATTCGTCCGCTAAGTGTGACCACAGGACCCAATGAAAACCATGATATTGCGGCCCACAGCATCACCGAGCCGCCACCATGTTTCACAGTTGGGCGGAGACACTGCAGATCATAAGCTTCTTTGGGCGTTCTCCACACATAAACACGGCCCATGGTTGGGAATAGGGTGAAGGATGACTCATCCGACCATATCACACGTTTCCAGTCCTCAACGGTCCAAGTTGCATGGTCGCGGCACCATTTGCGGCGTGCGAAAGCGTTATGGTCCCTGATGAGCGATTTGGCCCGTGCAACACGACTTCGTAAGTTCATGTCATGTAATTCGCGGCGGACTGTGATTGTCGAAACAGGGTGGGGGAGGTGCTGATTGAGTTCCACCGTCACTTGCTCCGCAGTGGCACGACGGTTCTGCGTGACAATGCGCTTTAATACCCGGCGTGACCTGTCACTCATGATTTTCTTCCGCCCACTGTTCCGCTTCCCCGATGTGGTTTTCCCGTGTGTTGTGTAGGCCGTCATCACCTTCGACACTGTCCCATGCGACACACCTAACACAGTAGCCACTGCCGTCACACTCACTCCACATAACCGCGCACCAACAATTTGTCCTCTTTGAAAATCTGAGAGGTCTCCCATTTTACACTACCTCCGTCTAATGCAGCCACTGGACCCTGCTGTTCCATTGCGCCTGACGTAGTATGGAGACCGACCTAACACACTACCACCAGCGGTCCGGCGCTGTGGGCGCCACGACACCACTGCCAACCCATACATCTGACTTGTTGCCAACTACAGGTGTTTCCATTTTTCTGATCACCATCTGTATATATATATATATATATATATATATATATATATATATATATATATATATATATATAGTGTGTGTGTGTGTGTGTGTGTGTGTCTGTCTGTCTTGAGGTCCGAAGTAGTCTAAGATCACGGAAGAACAGGAAACTTTGTAATTTTTAGCCATAAATACAGAATAAAACCTTGTAGTTCAAACGTTTCTCAGTTTTATTTTTCTGAGTTTTTCATAACTTTAATTGGGTATATATTCAATTTTTATTTTAATACTTTTATAATTACAATATATTCGTATTGTATACTACTTAATGATAGTTTGATGAATTAATGCTTGCAATAACTGTAAACGTTTTAGGATAAGTAAGCCTAGGTCTACTATGTAAAGGTGAGGTGCCATAACTGGGCATCAGGTGACAATAATTGGTCAGTGTGTGCCAACAACTAGGCATTTTGAGGTTCTCAATAAAAAATATATTTTAAAGGAATAAATACTTTCCGTTTTCGCTATGTCTCACTAGTTTTCACTTCAGAAAAGGTGTAAAAGTTTATAAAATGACTCAACCCAAAAATTGTAGCGATACAATACGCTTATTTACTTTTTTCTTTAAAAAATCCTCTTAAAGTGCCAATAACTGGTATGTTTACCCTACTATCTGTCAAATAAATATAGAAAGAAGTTAGACAACAATAGGGACAATATTCCATTATTTTTGTAGTATATTGTTTGAGATTTAAAATAATGTTGTCAGACAACCAGAAATGTGAATTGTTGAACAACACACACGTTTTAGGAACAGATTTTTTTTAGCTGACATTAGGAAACTATAATCAGGTATTATCCTTTCCTAATTTATAAATTTAGCTTATATATGTAGTTCTTTTGTTTGATGTCACTTTAACTTTTCAATAATATTAGTTCCTGATAGCCTACTTATAACTTAATAGCTGTAGTGTTTAGTCGTGTTCGAAACATCTGGGTAGCCATCTTTCTTTCAGAGATTATATTCTTACAAATATTAGATGGACAAATCAATATTTGCGCTTGAAATAAATATAGTAAATAGGCAAATAAATTATTAGTTGCGTATTTCAAGTTAAATTTGTGTCATGGACAAAATTAGAAAGCTTCATAGGAAAAGGCGACTGAATCAGTGATGACTCAGTGGTAGAGCGGCTCACCTCTGGTGCATGGGGGGCCTGATCCAATTCTAGGCTGTCATTAGGCTTTGTTATGGACAAACATCCTGTTTGTAACTTTTATCTTTTTTCGTTTCTTTACACTCTTTTCATCCCACGATTTCGTTCATTATCATCCATACTGTTTCTATCGGCATTGGTGGTAAATCGAAGGACACTATATATATATATATATATATATATATATATATATATATATATATAATTACAAAAAAATAAATAGTAGGGCAGGATTCTCTTTGAAAAAAAAACAACATTATCTTTTGAAATGATGTTTGTATGTTTTAATTGTAAATTTTACTACCTATGTATAAAGAAAATTCTCTTATGGATTAATGGAAATGTCCTATCAAATGATGTTGCTTGGTTTCTCATACATTTATCACATGGATGCAATATTGAAACTAGAGTAAGCACTAATGAGAATTTTGTAATAACAAGTCTCTTTGCTATGGATTGATCTGATAGTGATATATGGTCATTTCGAATTTAAAATAATATAAATTCATTGTAGTTATTCCAGGATTTCATATTTTCAGGAAACGTTAAATGTATTTCTGTATTAACTGAGAGCAATCTTTTAAAGATAACTAATGATTTTTATCGGTAGCTTACGCGGAATTTCGTCACGAGGGGTTATGTGATTTTTGTACATATGTGGAAAGTTTTAGGATATTCTTCGAAAAATCAATTTCTTTACATAATACATTTTAAAATTTCTCAAAATAATCCTCACAAACATCGATACATTATTGCATTCTTAAAAAAACATGAGTCAAATATTTTTAAAAATCCATTCTTTTGCAATCATTTGTTTGAAAGCGGCGTCCTCGAAGCCTTTTCTTGGGTTTTGGGAAGAAGACAAAGTCACATGGAAATATATATGAAGAATAAGTCGGGTGCGGTACAATACGGACTCCGCTCTCCTGTAGAAACTCCAAAGTTTTCGCTGCTGTGTATGGCCGTGCATTGTTAGGTTGAAAAAGAAAGTGAGACAGTAGAGACTTTTCGGCGGGCAGATCTCCAAGCTTCAAAGACACTTGGAACGCAATAAGTAACGTACGACTCTGCTGTTACTGTATGTCAATCATCTAACTATATAGTTGCTACATTGTTGCTTAACCTCACTCAACCACCTCTAAGTACTTCACAGAAGACGTCAATCAGGAGTATGTTCTTATATGAACTCCTCCCTGACCGAATCTGTAAGATCCACCAGATCTTATCTCCAGAAGGTGCCAGACTACACAATTAACCGGAATAGAGTCAAAGTTCATTGTCATGCAATGAAGGACTACGCCACTAGTGAAGCCGTGCTGAAACAACAAAAAGAAATACGCTACTGAACAAAATGAAATGAAGAAGAATTCTATCACTCTTAAGGCGATGATAAAGAAATTGCCTGTTGACGCTTGAGTAGATGGATTTTCTTGTCATTCCCATTCACCAGATGAAAAGGATAAAAAAACAAATTACATAACAACATCCAATCAAATCCCTATTCCTTTGTTTATGGTGAGATTTCCACTAATGCTTCCACCTTCTACAGCATTCCAAGCTTGCTACATTATCGTATAACTGTCGAATCTTGCCGTTCAGATGAATTTCTTCAGTGTTCCTGCTGCCAGAGACTGGGACACACACACACTACCTGTTCTACAACGCAGTGTTGTGTGAAGTGTCCACAACCTTGTCTCACATGGGAGTGCCCGATGAAGAGTGCCAAGATATCATATTACTGCGTAAATTGTAAAGGGGGTTATCCGGCAATTTCAAAATATGCCATATATTTCAAGTTGAGAAGGAATGTCGTCAGCATCAGAAGACTCTTGTTCACACCATCTCTGCTCCTACTGTGGAGGGTCGCCTCAACTTACGCTACATACAGGGTTTGTCCGGAAAGTAATAGGACTGAGTCGATTTTTAAAAAATTATTGAGCCAATCGTTACAATTCTTTAAAAACTTTCAAAATAGGCTCCTTCAGCGTCGATGCAGCGCTACCAGTGCAATTTCTAAGCATTGAAGGCGTCACGGAAGTCATTCTCCGAAATAGCCTTGAGAGCCGCGGTGCAAGCTGCTTGGATCCCCTCTGTCGTCTAAAATACTTGCCTTTTATCAGGCGTTTCAGGCGAGGAAACAAAAAGAAGCCCGGGAGGGCCACATCTGGGCTGTAGGGCGGCTGCGGAAGCGTTGGGATGCCGGCCTTGGTCAGGTAGCTGTTCACAAGAAAGGTGGTGTGAGCCGGGGCGTTGTCGTGGTGCAGCTTCCAGTCGGCTCCGATGTCTGGTCGGACCCGATTGACCCTTCGTTTGAGTCTCTTGAGCACTTCCACGTAAAACTTGGCGTTGACGGTTTGTCCAGGAGGAACAAATTCATGGTAGACGATGCCTTTGATGTCAAAAAAGACAATGAGCATAGTTTGCACTTTGGATTTGCTCATTTTCCCCTTTTTTGGGCGAGGAGACGCCGGCGTGTGCCACTCGGGAGATTGCCTCTTTGTCTCGGGATCATACTCAAAGATCCATGATTCGTCACCTGTGATTACGTTATTCAAAAATTGGGGGTCACTTTCACACATTTTCAAATTTTCTTGGCACAATTCCACTCGCCGCAATTTCTGGTCGTCAGTGAGCACTTTTGGGACAATCTTCGCGCACGCCTTGCGCATGTTCAAATGCTCCGTCACAATTTCATGAACCACAGTTTTTGGTAAATTTAACATCTGGGCAATTAAACGAATACTTAGTCGACGGTCTGAGTTCAAAACTTCGCGCACACGAGTCACATTGTCGGTGTTTGTCGAAGTCGAAGGTCTTCCAGCACGGTCTTCATCGGCGACCTTTTCCCGGCCCTCCGAAAAGGCCTTGTGCCACCGAAACACACCACTTCTTGCTAAAGCATCATCTGGGTAAGTCTGCTTGATCATATAAAACGTCTCTGTCGCAGATTTACCGAGTTTAACACAAAATTTAATCGCGTACCTCTGCTCTAACGAACGCTGTATTTTCGGCTTGCACCACTCACAGAAACACGTCGCGCGAAAAAGCCTGTCCTGACTCTCCATGTGCTCGGAGACAACTGACCAGCCGCTCGTTCGTTAGCTAGGAACGCCCTCTACCGGATCCAGTCGGTGCGCGCACGCTCCGAAGTACAGTCATGGCGGAATAAAATCAGTCCTATTACTTCCCAGACAAACCCATGCACCTTCGGGGGTCACCATCACCACAGCAGTCATCTCATCACCCACTCAAGAAGGGGAACTCACCACAATCTTGAGAGAGTTTACAGCCATTTTCCAATATCTTATATTGTCTTCTATCATATAAATAAAGTACCCAAGAGGATATCGCAACTGAAACAGGAACAAGACCGCATGGTCAAACTTGTGCTCTGCATTGAAATAATGGTCGATATTCTCAACGGTGGGACAGATTATTTGCCCTCAACTTGAATATAAATTCAGGTCAAGCAGTGCCTACTTCGGTCAGCTTTGTGACGGCTGATATTTTCACCATCAACAGCAGCTTCAACCAAGGGCCCCGATTTCTCTGTAACTTTGGGGATGCTCATTCAGATGTGTGTTTGGTTGCAGACAAGGGTCTAAGAAGGCATATATGAGGATTTAAAGATAAATTATATGCCAAATATTGTGTATTCATAAAAACTACATATATAATAATAAAATATATATTCATAAAAATACATGGCGGTCTACATGAGCTTTGGGAATGCCGGACTTCCAGCCCTCCAGGATCGGTGCCCTTGACTTCAACCTATCACTAATCATAACATTATATGTGTCACGAGTCAACCAACCAGCCATCGACAATTTGAACCCAACGTTCGTGTTCCTGCTTCATTTGTTATAGGAAGTCATCTAGCCACAGTAGAGTCATTTCAGATTTGGATTGGGGAGGAAAGACCCCTTGATATAAGTAAAGTTTTGCATTTTCACTGAGTTACTACTATTCTATTGATAAAATCTATATAAATCTCAAACTCAGGGGGGCAAATGTCCCTCCCTGCCCCCCCCCAAATGACACCCCTGTCTACTCATGCTGTTATTCCAGGGCCGCGACACTTACAATACCTGTGCATTGAAATTTACGCATTCCATTATTTTTTTTAAACAAAAAGAAGGCAGGGGGACGTTAATCCTCGGAACGCCGTAGCAAAACTTGTCAATATGACCTTGATCTTGACCCATTTGTTTACCCGCTCTGATTTAGAAGCACTTCGACTTAATGTTGTAATTTGACGCACTTTTCTGAACTTCCCCAATCCATTAGCTGTACGAATTTTGTTTATGCGTGAATGAAACCGAAATTTTGTCATTGTTAGTCTTAGTATATTGTTATTATTGTTTAGGCTCAGATACTCGTGCTATCTTTCATCGTTCTACAAAACTTAATACTTAAAAAAAAAAACGAGTACTGGTATGCAGTTGAACAGCTGGGGAAAACATTATTCGTATTTCTTTGTTTACTAAATGTGGCAACAGCTGAGTGTTCTGAAGGACATCAGCAGCCAAGACAGATTCTGGTTTAAATGGTAGTGCTACGTGATTGGAGCAAGATTCATACAGCGACACGACTACAATGGATAGCATTAAACGGCGTGACAAACATCTTGGCATTTAAAGGCGGCGCTCCAAGTCCCCTTTAATGCTGCTAGCAAATGAGAGGCCAGCGGTATTGCCACGTTTATTTTGCATACATCCACGTCTATTCCCTCTCACCTGATCGTGCTGTAGTTTGTCTCAGCCATAGCCACACCCCTTTACCACTTGGCAACGTCGCGTCAGAGCTTGCGTTTTATTCGTTTAGCTGAAATGCCAAGATGTTTGTCACAGGCTTTAGATTCGTAGATCGTTCAGACCCTCGTCGTTCTTCTAGTGGAAAGCTCGCTTACCTTTAGTGTACAAGGATCGCGTACATTACTACCTTCGACATTCATATTCACTCGGTGTATTCACGAAATAGTGTTACCTTGGGTGTGTATTTTTACTTACGTCACGGTAATTCATGATCCAGACGTTGTAATCCGAAATGAGTTGGGTTCAAATATGTACACAGACAGCAAATATGGTACGGGAGAGCACGACACCAAATACAAGGTGTTCTGGAATTACACTGGACTTTAAAGCCTCATGTTTACGAAAATGAGAAATGTATCAACATGAAATAACAAGCAAAACGTATTTACTAACATCATAGTGATTGAGAAATGAATACACACTTTTCAAATAAGTACACAAATTTGCAATCCATTCATTAGTAACACTTATATGAGAAGGCTGATCATTAGAAACATTTTTAGTTTTATTCATTTAGTGTTAAGTTTTAAATGACAATTTAGAAACGGTCAATAAATTAAACACTTTGGTAAAGGATTACATTATTCAAATACTTATTTATATGTAATTCTTTCGGTAAACAATTACAGGTTCAAATGTTTGTTTTTAAAAGAAAATTCTTAGTCAATTAAAAGTTGAACAGAGCCTTGAAATAATTAAACATTTTTCAAAATAAGGCTACGCTAATTAAAGGTGTACAAACAACTTTTACGGCTAAACATTTACCTCGGAGCCTTCTCGGATATATTAATATTTCATGTGTGTTTATTTGTAGGTTGGGAAAGCGGTGGCTCAGTGATAGAGCGTTCACCTCTGGCCTGCTCGTGAGTCCCTGGTTCACTCACGCCAAGTGAACTTTGTGGTGGACTGGTTTTTGGGGGGACCTCCCGATTCCTCCCACTTTCTTCATTCCACCATTTCATTCATTTCTCATCATCACCGTCTCCTTAGCCTAGCCAGCATAAGCATGGGACATAAACTTGAAAGATCTCATTTTTAATTTGTAAGTTGAAGATGTACTCTTACCAACACTCAAACCGTTGATTAACGTGATCTAGTGAGGTGAGAACGTCCAACATTATGGTGTGCATCCACTGCTTTAACGGGAGACCATAGGGCGAAAAAACAGATGGTGTTGCCAGTGATGTGTTCACAACTTCAAGTCGGGGATTGGTCAACTTGAGACCTCGGTAGTTCTGTGCCAAAAAATTTAATTTTAAAATATAAGCTGAGTCCCTTTCATTTACTCTTCATCAACATATTTTTAACTAGCAATAATCTAGAAACTAGCAATACATAGAAATAATCTAGGTTTCCTTTTTCATAGGTGTTTAAAAAAATTGTCTGCTTCTAGCCTAGTTTTTATCAAAATATTAGCAATAACAACTAGTAATACATAGAAATAATCTAGGGTTACTTTTTGATAGATATAAATCCACCCTGTCTGCCTCTATCCTAGTTTTTTAATCAAAATAGAAAAATCTAGATTTACTTTTTGATAGGTATAAAAAAAACACCCTGTCTGCATTTAACCTAGTGTTTATCAAAATATTAGCACAAGAATGTGCTATAATATATGAAGGGTTGAGTGAGTCGAAAGGGAGGTGGCCATATCTACTCGCGACGGAAATTATGGTAATTTTATTTCGTTGGTGCATTCTGATATTTTTATCATTTCCAGAAGTGTTGTATTGAAGTGGTTATTTTTTGTTGATACTAGAAATTAACTCTAGAATTTCCTAGTGTAAAACTAACACTAGACCATTAAATACTAGAATTTTCACTTATCGGAGTTTTCTCATAAAAGAGAGGATATGGCTGAATTAGCTCTCAACCTTTCATGTTGGAAGGCATGAAGGAATTATTTATTACCTGCCTATAGAGAAAAGGAAGAATTTATTTAATTTTCGAGGATTGTAATCGCTTACTGAGTAATCCTGAAGAGTTTGCTGTGACGTAGTCGGTGAGAACTTTACCATGGAACAGCGGGGATTTAATACTCGCTGTGGGGACAACTTTATTTATCGCTTTACCGTCATTGCACTCAGAGGTTCACCTATTGGCTCTTGATTGAATATTAGGGAAACTGGAGGCAGTGTTGCCACAGTCCTAGCTCTGAAGTGGGCTGAAAAATAGTACCAAATTGAAACAAAAAGGGCTGAATTTTATACCAGGGTAATACACGGCTCTATAACATGAAACTGAAAGAGGTAATGTTCTAGAACAACTCTTCCCCCCCCCCCGCCTCTTCCAAGAGTACAAATCAATGTATCGATATAGATATATAAAATGCAGAAATGTTCGGGTATCTTTATATTCGTCAATATGGCGTCACTAGTAAACAACTTAGCCCGCTAAGCCAGCAATTATATCAATGTATTTTTGGTGCCATTATTTTTTAGTGTAGAATCTTTGCAATGACAAATTATAGACTTACTTGAGCACACGCTGGTCTTCTTCAGATTATTCAACACTTGATTCAACGTGTTTGTGTGGTTCTACTTTTTTTTAAAGATTTGAAGAATATATTTCCACCACACTGTTTCCTTCTCGTCTCCTTCATGCGCGGTGCAGATGCACCCATCTAGCGTGATTTCTATCCCAGTATAGTTCGAATTACGAATTTCCCACACAAAGTTCCTAGTGTTAAGTGGTGCAACGCCACAGAATGCAAGTTCAACAGCATTTTTTAAGAGTCCAACACATAGTATAAGTAACGTGAGATGTAGCAAAATCTTACTGATACTTTAGAAAATGTGACAAGTATTTGTTAAATGGTGCTGAATTGGGTAGAATTGTACCAACTTTTTCACAAAAGGGGTTGAAAATGCCAGCGTGGTACCAACGGGCCGATGAATGATAAAAAGGGCTGAATTTGGTACAATTGTACCAAGTGTGGCAACACTGACTGGAGGAGAAGGTATCAGAGCGTGCTGCTGACATCACCTTAGAGTGTGTGTCAGTTGCAGACGGAGTTGCCAACCTCAGAGAACAAAATTATCTATATTCGTCTTTAAAATTATCGTATATTCGTTATGCACGAGATAATTGTAGAATCAAATATAATACTAGTAATAATAGCAATAATATACAATAAATTTATCTAGTAACCTTCAGTTTCGAACTCCGACTCACTGTTCTCACCATTTTTGAAAAACTCCCTATTAACAATATTTTTCCACTTTCGTAAACGTAATTGAATTTAAAGAATGGATGCAAAGTTACTATTTACTAATTTTCAAATCGTTATTGATTTATTGTAGCGGGAATAACTGTTAAAAACGTCAGTGTGTGTGTGTTTTATAGTTATTTAATACACAACTACAACTTACTTGTACACTCAAAAACTACAAAAACGTATGCATTCTAAAATGATCGTATATTCAACTATTATTGTAAGGACATTTTCGTGGATATTACGATAAATTATCTTATGGTTGGCAAGAATGATTCAAGAACAACTGGAGCTTTAGCTCCATATCATTCAAGTATCATTGGAATATTGAGAAAAGGGATGATGGTATATTTGCTTACCTCATCTTATGATTTAAGAATTCCAAATGCTAATAATCTCAGAAACATATTCTCGCTAATTTCTTTTAAGTTATGGAAGCGAATTACTGCCATTTCATTAATAAGCCATCTTTTCCGTTTCATTCGTTGCGTCTTTCTCAATCGTTATTTATTTGAATTTCATGTAATCTACATGTATTTTCTATACGAAGGATGTACAATTCTCATCTTAGATTACTATATACTATGGGTCCATTGTCAAATTCAACATTATGACGAGGCTTCATAAAATTTTGTATGTGAGAAGGCTGCAGTGGGACTCAACTTTCTAATGAAGTATCCTTACTCAAGAGTGACTCGTAACGGCAATATACTTTATCCTACTCACTATGTATTATTCACAACAATTGTACACATATTATAGAATTTTAATTATGAACTCGTTATTGAAAGTTAATTCCATTGTGTATGCCTTGTAGTGATCTTAACACTAATTAGTTGACATTCAGCATTTTGGTGAACAAACACCGTGCGCATAGGTTTTCTTGGGATCATTAGGCCCTGCTATCCACCTTACCATTCCCGTTTTCAAAAGCCTCGCTGCATAACCATGGAACATTAAAGTAAATATAGGCTAGAACATAAACTTCCCGAAACTAAGATTGATGAGTTCAAAATACGTTTTCCTTAAAAAAAAAAAAAAATAAAATAAATAAATAAATAAATAAATAAATAAACAAAAAGGTTTCTTTAAAATGCGTTATTGGAGCTGGCACTTATGTTTAGGCCTACCGAAAAGAGACATCAACTTACAAAGAACGTAGAAGATATTGGCGTATTGTGAGCATTTTTCAAATTCTGGTCTGTTTATTTGAAATTCGAATGCCAATATCACGGATTGATCTCCCACTATGCTGTACCCTAAAGCCCCTTTCTTGTTTAACTGTAAATAGAGTTGCAAAAGAAAGTCCCATGATTGAATTGGAAGAAGGCGACCGAGTGTGGAAGAAAGGAATAGGCGAGAGGAATTATTCGAGTGTGGAAGAAAGGAATAGGCGCGAGGAATTATTCGAGTGTGTCAAGTAGACAAATACCTGCCAAGTAAACAAATGTATGTAGTATTATCCCTTCCACTTACGCGAGTCAACTCAAAAAAAAAAAAAAAATGTTTCTTTTATGTTCCACTATGTAGGCAGGGCATAAATCACCCTGTCCGCCTACCAAAAAGAAATAAGCTCTACCATGGGTAACGTACGTACAAATTGATGTAAAACTTTCTTGCTTAATGTATTAAGATTCAACATTTATATAAGTTCGTTTTATATCAATATCTGGATTCTGTAATATAAATTATCACCTACATTTTTATAGCTTAAACTTAAAACCAGGTATTAGATGAAGTATAGTTAGCTCAAATTACTTTAATTTAGATGCAACTTGTAATAAAAATAGTTATGAATATGTTTGCAAATCTCAGCTAACATCTAGTAGCTTTGTTGCAATTGAACTTAGATTCAAAGATTCCTAGTTTATTATAATATATACAGTACATCTAGTGTTGGACATTAAAACTTAAAAAATTAAGAAAACATCGGATTGACCCAACATTTGTTCAATGTGTAGAGTTTGGAAAGTCAATGCAATGAGTAGCAGTCATAACCGCGACGTACCGCGTGAACCGTCTACGCCTCCTGAATACAGACATGTTAGCCAGGGCTATAGCCACAGTTTCCAGTGACTTACTGTCGGTGCGGCGTAAGTATACCTGGACGATCTAGTATCATAGTAAAATACAGAAACAATTCAAGTACATTTCCATTTTTGATCGAGGAAGTATTCTGAGGTATCTTTCTCGCGACATTGGTGTCCATGTTGGTGGGAATGCAATTGTAGTAGGGTTCCTAACTACAGGTTGACCCATTCCGGAACAGGTATTTGACAAAGGCTCATGCATACTCATTTATATCAGGATGATTGAAAAGCGAGGAACACATCAGTTACCAGACAGACTTGTAAAAAAAAAAAAAAAAAAAAAAAAAAAAAGTGTTAAAAGTTAAAGCTAAGTTCCTAAACATTACATTACTACTTTTACTCATATTGATATTCATTTATATTTTTATACTTTCCAGTTTGTGATTTCCACTATTATAGCATATTATTGCATAACGCACATACATTTACAAAAAATTAAATTCTCTACAAACGAATTTCTGCTTCCTGTGAGGCTCTGAAATTTAGTTTTTTTCCGTGAATGTAAAAGAGGACTTGAGCTATGCACCTCACCTGAACAACTCAGTTGAATTATCTCGTCCAATGACAAATGGAATATATATATAATTTATTACAAGAGGATGATATACACGCATTTCGTGCAAATGTTTAAGATTATTTTAATAGTAGACAAGAGAGAGAGAGAGAGAGAGAGAGACCCACAAATTGCAAACTTCTTTATGTATCTCACTTTAAACCGGTAGCAGAAAAGTGCAGGGAGGTGGAAAGCTCTATTCTGTTCAACGATTATTTCGTTTACAGAAGTGAGAAAGTTAGAATCTTAACTAAATATTACGTATCTAAAGTTAGAATTCTAACTATAGTAATAGAAAATCAATGTGATAAGTTTACTTTATTATGACGCTAGTAACACGACTACAGTAGATACATTTTATGTATCTAGGTTTGAACGCTATTCTTTCAGAATGCAAAATTGCAGTGACGATTTCAGAGGGTGGAAAATTCATCCCGGAAGTTATCAAATTCGCTCCAATAATGCTTGACTTTGATTGTTAGTATATTTGTAGTGCTTATTTCATTCTCCGCGTGTTGAAAGTCCTCCGATGAAATTTCTGGAACCATCATTTTGCATGAACGCTTCCCAAACAAGCCCGCTACATAGAGCGCCTTTGGCAAGCGTGAAACCCCTACCATCGAGTAGGTAATACATAATCAGACATGGTGAACACAAATATTTCTTTTTAAAACTAATTTTAGTATTCTTCCAAATGTTCGTCAATAATTTAGTTTGGTAGAAGTAGCAGTAATTTATTTAATTCAGATGTTATATTAAGTACTGTAAATGTTTAAACAATATGTGATATTACCATGTCTAATTATGGGGGACGGGTAGCCACACTGATTCTCATTCATGTGTTTCAACGTAAAAATAAACGCTTTTATTGAATGGCTCGTATTCTTTGGTACCGAAAATGAATTTTTATATAGTTTAGTTAAATAACATTTGTGTGTGCGTGTGTGTGTGTGTGTGTTTTAATATCTTTACTCAGCATGCAATACACGTTAACTAAACCTAGGCATCCACAGAATAACATGAGGTCCGAACTACATCAACTGCCAGTAGGAATCCAGTGATTTTTCTCGCAAGTGGTTAACGTGCTAGCTTTCTATGCACATGGTCTCGGATTCAATCCTCAGTAGGAGTGTTTGCCTCGGTTACAAATCTATAAAGTAATTTGGATTCAAGTTTAAGCATTAGATCTCGTCTCATAAATAGCGAAAAGGGACATTAAATGCCAATGAATCAACCAAATCAGGGCCGTGCTGACAGCATAAGAGTGTGAACGTTACCCATTCAACCACGAAGGATTCAAGAAAAAATAGTTAAATATTTGTATAAGAATTATCTAATTACGTGATTAACATAATTCTGGTGTATTATTAAAATGAAACGTCAATCTTTTATAAAATTGACAGTTATTAGCAGCTTCTGGCTCAAATCTTCAAAGCTTTACAGTAATGTTGCCGAGAGAGAAAGAGACGAGACAGAATTTTCATCATAAGATACGAAACGAGACAAGAGTCTGACAGAAGCAAAATTACCTTCCCGAGTCAAGAAACAACTTTCACTATACCTTTTCGAGACAAAACACTCCTAAATCTATTGTATATACAATTATGACCAAACCTAAGAATACAACGGACATAATCCAACCTCTGGATGTTTATGGTTTTAGAATGTGGAAGAGTTATGTACGTAAAATATCCGATGTAGTTACTCTTCAACAACTAAATATCAATCTCCATACAAGAGACAATATAATCAAACTTCAATCATCAGTACATAATCAGTTATCTTCTCCAAGATATAAACCTCTGTTCACCTATGCATGGTTCCGCTGCGGCTATGTTTCGGACAGACCGATACATTTCACCAACCCAGTAGTTTCCGGTTTTCAGCAATTGCATTCATTGTTGTGCGATACCTGTAGACAACCATCCGTTGTCAGGTGTTTTTGGTGTCTAAAATATTTGTTTGGAGGATTTTTGGGGGGAAGTTCCACTTCTGCAATACATACAATGAATAGGTTGGACAACAAATAAGATGCCATTTATAACAGACAAAGTGAATGTTCGTTTCCCTTATATAGAGAGAGCATTTTTGTTTCGTATTGTCTTTGTTGTTGTTTCAACATAGCTATTTACGTTTTAATATCCGCACTGGCATGCAACATTTTGCTGTGCAAGATGTACATAATGATACGACGCAACAGACAACATATTGCCAACACACCTATTGAATTATGAATTGCACCACTGGTTATGTTCTTCGGCTTTAGTTATGCCCAGTTCTTTGTCAATGACATCAGAACTGTTTTCTAGAAGTTTGTGTTCGGAATGCTACGTTTAGTTCTATGTATTAATACAACAGAGGAATGGTTTCCAATATTGACATGTGGCAAATTCAAACGCATTTGAACGCCCAAGAACGGTATTTATGTACTGTTTTCGTAAATGTATAACGAACTGTTTTGTTATTTAGTTGTAGGACTTTTAATTTTCATTCAATGGAACTGTTTTGTTAGTTAGTTGTAGGACTTTTCATTTTCATTTGACGTGCCATACTTTATACTGTTTACATATGTATATTTCGAAAAAAATACATGTAGCCACGAATCATTTAATATAGTTTTTATACTGCTTATGTCAAGGAAGTTCTATTAGGCTCATGTCCGATTTCAATAAGAATCATTTGTATGACGAATGTTTACTACAATTGTTTATATTCGTTCCATACAATATTCGACATTACGCTACATTCTGTTAAATAGCAGCCGGCTATGGTTCAACATACAGCATATTACCGAAAATAGTGCTTGTGTAACATATTCATGTGTTGGGTTTAAATGCATGCTCATATGCATGTGACTATGAATTGTCTATTTTTGTTAACCTGTTCAATTGTATTCGACATGTTTAGTATCCCGCAAAGGGCCTATTTATCCCTACAACGGGGCTTGTTGCAAAACAATATCAATGTTTGCATTACTATCCTATACGGCCGATTCTTACAGGAAGGGCATGATTTCGTTTACTGCTGGGTGGTTTTTAAATTACTGATCATGAGCATTGAACTGTTCGCAATCAATAACTACTAGTAGATATAACATATAAACCACTGAACAACAAGACCAGGTTTGGTATTTATCTCTCGAGTAGGATTCTGTTACCTGCAACCAGTTCTACAACACTGATTGACAGGTTGCCTCTCATACAGGCGTTCACATCTTCATATTCCCAGTTCTCCAATCTTTCGACATTGAGATAACGATGCATCTATTTACGTTTTTTTGTCTCATCTTGCAAAAACGAAAAAACACGTATCGCTTATTGTTTATCATTCTTTATTCGTACCTACGATATTTGGATTCCGCGTAATAGATAGAGCTCTGTGACTGCTTTTCATCCCTGATTGATCCATTTGCGGATGTTGTGTGTTATCCCCGTGGAAGCGCTATGTGTTATTGAAATGCTTATCGTGTCGTGACAACTTGCTCCTTTACAACGTTTGGCTATCTCTTCTCGTTTTCGAGCTATTACCTAAAGTATGCTTTGTTGTCCCAATTTGACGGCCCTATTATACCATCTAAATATGCATATGGGCCGCTATAAAAAAAAATACGTGTCGCTTATTTTTTGCTGTTCTACAAACCTGTTAAGTTTGATTAAAATTGGTGTGTATCACCTGGGAAAACTTACTTGTGAGAATCTCTCTCCATAAGGCTGCCATAAAGGAAGTTTCAGGAGAAACAAGTTTTCTTAAAAGTCCTTTAGCTTTTGTCTTTTTTTTTTTCATTTTTATCTTGGCTGAGAATCATACACTTGAAAGCCTTTGCAATTGCCTCAAAATCTCTGTTGAAGCTTTTGCATACATCTTCCCCGGTGGACCATCTTGTTACTTGATTTGATATAAATGTTCTTATCCTCAGGCTTGAAAAATGATTCTAAAATATTCCATCGATGGGTCGAGGAAGAAAACAAAATTATAGAGTTCTTGTAACAAGTCAAGAAATTATCTGGAGACATAACAACATTCTACCTCGCTAACGTCAATTTGTAAAAGTACGAGTGTCGAGCTGCCTACTGCCGACCTTTTCAGCAGATCCATCGTCAACTGATCAATCCACCATAATAACCAACTGACTTATGACAATATTTGCTACAACCAACCTGCATCAATATTATCGTAGTCACGACCATTTAAAAAATTGCTTTCGCTTATTTTATTGAATCGTTTGGTGAAATATGTATTTTCAATAGTTGTATCGTTTTTTCAAAAATATTTTTAAATTGCCGCCTTGGTCCCGGGTCCATGTCTAAATCTGGCCCTGTCTGCAATGGTCTTCAATTCTCAAAAAACATAAATTTGGCCGCCATTTTCCAAGATGGCGGCCGGAGCACAAGTTGGATTCTAGAAGACTTAATATTTTCATTAGTATGAGCTAATAAACAATTATGCCAAGTCTTTACCTCCTCCTAATTTGTTAGGTCAATTCGACTTTTTTGCCTAAAATTCTTGGACTAATAATAATACATACAGGGGTTGGACAAAAAGACTAAAACGTTTGCAAAAGTGTGAAAATAATACCTAGTGTGGTGTGGGGCCTCCTTTTGCGTCCAAAACAGCTTCGATCCGACGTGGAATGGACGTATACGGCTCCCGAATCGTGGAGTGTGGAATTTTGTACCAAAGTTCCTCCAAAACATGCTCCAGTTCCGTAAGGGATGCTGGTGGAGAGTAATGAGACCAAACACACGCCTTTCTAACTCGGACCACAATGGATTAATAATTCAGATCTGGTGATTGTGGGAAACAGGGGAGGTGTGATAGATCCTGGTCATGCTCTTCAAACCATGATTTCACCGTTTTTGCAGCGTGGCAGGGTGTCAAATCATGTTAGTAGATGCCATCACCATCAGGGAACAATATTTGGGCCATGGGTAGAACCTGGTCCCCCAAAATGGCCTCATGCGCCTTAGCATTCATCATTCCATGCAGAGCTATGATGGGACTTGCAGAAAACCACGATATCATTGCTCATACTGTAACAGAACCACCCCCATGCTTTACAGTTGGGAGCAGACAGTCTATATTATAAGCCTGTGACGGTGTTCTCCATACGTAAACACGACCGGTTGTTGGAAACAAGGTGAAGGTCGGTTCATCAGACCACATTACGTGTTTCCACTGCTCATGAGTTCACGCCTTGTGGTCCTTGCACCACTGGATACGCCTCTTCACATTTACTGCTGTGACTCGGGATTTGGCGATAGCGGCCCTGCCATGAATTTTCATTTTATGAAGTTCCCGTCGCGCTGTTGAGTTCAGACGCAATTTTCATTGCAGTGATCTTCTTTTTAGCTGCTACAATCCGTTTTAATGCCATCCGGTCCCTATTTGACAGGATTGTCTTTGGACCACTGTTGTGCTTTGCAGACGTCGTTTGCCGTGACATTGGAAGCAGTGCCTTTCGATACCCCCACAATATTCACCACTGTTGCCACTGAAGCTCCAACCAGAAGGGCACCAACGATCATGCCTCTTTGTAAGTCTGTCAGGTCGCCCATTTTACCGGACCACTTTCACACCACGACACTCACAGGTAAACTGGTTACTGCTGACGGAAGAGAAAGGTCCACATTGAAAACAAAAAACGATCGGTAACCGCAACACTTGTACAGTGGAGTGCCAAACTTACGTGTTCTGTATGAAGTGTTTTTAGATTTTTTTTTTGTCTACCCTCTGTATATATTATGTTACGAGATGCGAGAAGATATGTATTCATTAAGTAAAAAGAGACTAAAATGGAAAACAATAAGTTAGTCATTCTTTTGTGTGTAATGTATATATTTATGTTAGCGGGATTGGTGTCTGAAGGAATAAAAACTAGTTATGATACCAGTGAAAATCTAGTAATTGCTTCCTGTAGCTACATCTAAACGGCTTTCAAAATAGAGAAAGGGAGTATTAATACATGATAGTATGCACAATTGGGATTTATAATATTTAAATCATTTCGACGATAAAAACTTTACGTTAAATTCAATGAAAAGATTTTCAAGTCCAGCGTTTGATTACATAGAAGACAGAGTCAGTTCAAATAATATTTGGAGTGAGTTACAAACATCGGTTGATGACGTAACACGTAGTAATGAAAAAGGAAACCTATTCATAGACAAGTTGGGTGCTGCTTCGTTTGTAAGTCTAGATGTTGATAAGAGACGATTAGGCAAGTCGTAAGCACCGAAATGTAAAGGTCACCAAGTAAGTTCATCTTTTTAACCCACCACTTTCGAACATTGATATATCACCTAAGACGTACCTGGAAGATCAAAAATAGTTCTCATCAGCATCGACGACCTTCTGCCAACATTCTGGGAGGCCATGGATTCCATCACGGTACAACTAAGGTGGGTCGTGAAGCGAAGAAAACATCAAGTGCATTTTGCACCTCTATTAGGAATTTGAACTGATGACTTCTAAGGTAATTCTCCAAGGAATGGAGCACGTGATAATCGAATGGTGCAATGTAAGGGGGTATGGCAGATACAATAATGTTTCCCATCCAAGGCGTAGAATGGTCTCCCGGGTCATCCTAGCCACGTGTGGCTTAGCGTTGTCCTGTAACAGAATGACCCCTTTGCGATTCAGAAGTGCAAAGCTCCAGAGTTGCTTTATGCCTCCAGAGTTTTGAGTTTTTCTTGAACACGGCTCAACTGCTGACAGTACACAGTTGCATTGATGCTCTGATCAGCTGGTAGCAGTTCCCAATGCACGATGCCGCGAGCAGTCCACCAAATACACAGGAGGATCTTCTTTAGGTGCAGTGCTGGTTTCGGCTGTTATAGAACCGGTTCATGGGATGCTAACTAATGATGACGGCGCCGGGAAGCTTCGTACAGAACCCACTTCTAATTACGTGTCAACACCCTGTCCAGAAATGGCTTCTTCCAAACGAGACAGTAAAGAAACACAGGTGTCTGCTCGCGTTGCCTTCTGATCCGGAGTCAAATCATGTGGGACTCATTGACCCAACTTGTAGTGCTTCCCAAGTTAATGGAGGTGCTGCCGAATAGTTTCTCCACTCACACTGAATTGTAGTCCCAGCTCACCACGTGTCTGGCCACTGTTCGCCTCAATTGCTGTTTGAAGATCTTCATTTTGTACATGTGTTGGTCTTCCTGCATGTGGTGCGTCTTCGAGTGTTTCGTTACCATCTTTAAACTTGTTAAGCCACTACTGCACTGTCCGCGTAGTCACGACACCCTCACCAGAACCCTGGCATATCTTCCGCCCCACTGCAATGGCGTTTGACCCCACTTTGAACTCGTACAGCATACACGCCCTTATGACTCTCTGTGGAAGTCCCATGATCATTCTGTCCTTACGCAAGTTCACGGTGTAACTGAACTGTAACAACCAAGTAGTGCGTTGGATATATCCTCACCAACTGACCTTCGCCTTATCTCCATTCGCATTCAACTCACAGTGTGAGGGCCAACTGAAAACAGACCTCCACAAAAGCGACAGAACTTTCTTAGTTACCTTTATAGATAATAAAAGTAAGAGTGAAAACAATGAAACTCCAGTGCTTATATTTAATTTATTTATGCCTCTCAACGCAAATCTTGAAAGATTGACAATAATTACAGATGATGCTAATTTAATCGAACAAATAAAATATTATACCTTATTGTAACGGACTAATGATATTGAGATTTTATTCAATTTTTATTCCCTTTTTATAGAATAGCAGAACTAAAATTGTTTTGAAAGGAAGCCATGTTAATTGTGGCTGTTAGGAAAAAATAAATTTTATGTACTTAGTTAAGTAGTTTATTGACTAGAATTCGTGATTGGACAGAAATTACAGTTGTTCCGTTTTCTGTCCAGTAGCCAATGCACTGAAACCCTAGGTCCTCCAGAAAATTCATTGTTCTCTGAGCCTTGTCTTGCAGAAACAATAAACCTCTTCCCAACTTTCCCCGGCGCTTTTCTTTAATAGTGTAATTTAACTTATCCCGGAAAGTGTAGTAATATTCTGATGTTATGGTCTATCCCTCTGGAAGGTAGTCTGATAACACAGTCAATATCAGACACCTTGCCGACAGACTTGTTTCTTTTGTTTTGGAGATCTTAGGTGGTGCCACCCGCATGATCAAAGTATGTCACCAACTTTTAACCTGGGTAAAAAGCCGATTCTTAGAGTTTGAAAATACCACAAAGGCAACTGAGATGTCACACGTTTACGTTTTTCATCGGCGTCCAAATGTTTGGGCAGCTATTTCGCGGAAAGCTTGTGAACGTCCAACTGATCACGGATCATTGACCAGACACGTTCTTGCTCATGATAAGAAGCCCCTCGATACCAGCCAGTTCACATGACTTGTGGTGGCTTGGCCAGGCACTCGAGGGTAGACGTGAGTTGGGATGTGCGTGGAAGCATGTTGTCATCTTGTATGTCTTGCATGTGTCAATGGCATTGCATATATTGCAGTGTCAGCTCTAGTGGAACAACAACCTACAAGCGGTGAGGCTTCGGCTATCCTCCGAAATGGGCAACTAACTGGCGCCATTAGATCTGGGAGGGTACGTGTTACCTCGTCACGTTCTCATCGAGGTGGGTAATGTAAACTGTCGTCCCACTCGGCGGAATTGAGGCTTCGGCTATTACCCGAAATGGGCAACTATAGTGCGTCCAGTAAGAGAACGTCTCTGACAGCTCGCAGTGACATTGCCACTACTCGCGTGTCAAGATTTTTTTTCGGTGCAACTGTAGTGGCAATTTAATTAATGGTATAAGACAGAGTGATCGTGGTTGGTAACACTGGTATCAAAGTAGGGGCTGCAATGTCCCACCGTATGTGCTAAGAAACGTCAGAGACCATCTCTTGTTGGCCGTGCTATAGCTCCGAAAGATAAGACTATGTGGTACTCCAACACATGAAAAAAGAGTAGTGGTATGCCCAGAGTGTGTGTGTGTGTGTGAATCCACACTCTACCGGGAGCATGATGTATGTAGGTACAGCCCTCAAAGAACTGTCGTATGTTCTCTTGGGTCCGGGATGGGATACTTAATATCCTAACATACACTCGTACGTCAGGAATAAGAGAGGTAGTGAATTCCTTCGTCCTGGAGTTCTGGAACATTACCTAGGTCAAAGGTTCACGTCCTTGCCGCTTCCAAATAGCCATTGTCTTTAAAGGGAGTCTACATCAACCATTGGGACTGGTAATGTATGGTGTATCTCTACCGTAAAAACGTAGAGGCAGTTACGTATTGCTTGAACGACCTTACCGAGGAAGGGTGTGGTGGTCCCTTCCAATGGTGGCATACACGTACCATTGGGCTCGGAAGGCAGCTTACCTACAACATGTACGTGGTTCCTAAACACGCTAAAGATAGGTAGCGTCGTATTGTTTGGGCTAGCCTACCAGGGGAGACATGGCTCCAACATGAACATGTCTGCTTTAAGCAGACGGTCTACAACAATCATTGGCTCTGATAATGTACGGTGTATCTCTATCGTAATTAGAAGAAATCTCGTTGCTTGGACGATTCTACCCGGAGGGGAAGTCAGATTCCTGGTTGTAAAGGGACTGAACGGTGACTGAGGAAAAGTACTTATCTCAGGAATCTGGGTAGCGATTTCGTGATCCTAGTAGAAGGAATGCTATGGGATAAGGGCTGGCATCAAACTCAAATGGTCACTACGAGAGTATCTCGACGTGTGTGTGTGTGGTACCTCTACGCGCGAAGGCGATAGCCGTTGAACTAATACAGGTAGGCTGGGCCGGGATTGAACAAGCCCCCTCAGGGATAACTGGGGCTCCCGAATTGTGTTGGACTCTGCCGGGCTGTGGTCATTCCGTTGGATTCGGTAGCCTGTGTAAGTGTGAGCTTATCCCAGGAATCTGGTAACGGCGAGCGTTGGCGGGAGGTGAGCTTGCCTTAACGCTCGGGCACCATACCTGCAGAGCATGAGAGGACTGACTCGCTAGCAGGACCGGGTCCACCAGTAGATCACAAATAGGCACTAAGGACTTTGGTCTGCCCGCAAAGTGGGCGTATCCACTCCCTTAAAAAATAAGGGGTTACATGGGGTTACATCGCTAACGCGAGTTAAGGTCAAGGGACAGATCTTAACGGTGCACCTCGTGCACGAGGACTAATTGTACAGATTGAGGAATTACAAACCGTGTACCTAAGTTGATGGAACCGGCCTATTAAATAGGTCGAAGAGCCATAGCACGTCCTGCCAGTGTGCATCAAACGCGTTAAATACTAATATGCATATCCCTTGAAGTGAAATTCGTGTTATTCAAAATCAGATCATGAATCTGATCCACTTTTTCCTGAGTTGACGTTGACACTGGCGTCCCATACCTTTCATTATCTTCTGTTGAAAGTTCACCACTGTTTAAGCACTATTTCTTCACAGTAGAGTATGAAGGGTAATGTACAGGTACATCCAATATGTCTAGCATGCAACCATAGAATTCCTTCGGTGACTTTTGTTTCACGAAAAATTTTGACATCTCATAACTCCATTTGGCTGCACTATGGTTCAATCAATAATCTGTAATAATAATAATAATAAAAAAACTGTTAGTGCTAATACAATCCCAGCTGGCACTTTTAAAAAATCAATGTTTCAAATGCAATGAATGATCTCAGGATGATATGTCCGGAGGGGTGTCAGGCTGAGAACTTATAACCCCTCGTACTAAACTAGGATTCATTCTAGGAGATATTATCCAATGCTCTCTCTCTCTTTCTTTCTTTATATATATATATATATATATATATATATATATATATATATATATATATATATATATATATATATATATATATATATATACAGGCCCGTATTTATATATTGCGCGCCCATGTGCTCTAAATAATTTGTCATTTCCCCCGCAGAAACTTATGTCTCAAACAAGGAAACAAGCCGTGATTCTGCAAATATACCAGCTCTTGATGAGTAGCAGTTTAGGTATTACAAGTTACAAGTGTTACAACGAAATTTTAAATTGTCTAATTTTCTCAATGATGATTATGATGTGGTGTTCTGCCCGAAGGTCTCTGGGCAAGGTGAACTCATGGTAGTTCGCCATTGCCTTCCATGGGATGATGATAACGTACTAAGGACGAGACCTAAAGCTTAACTTGGGATCCGAACTTGTTCCCCACCGGGAATCGAACCTGGGACCCCTTAATTACAAGGCAACGAGCTTAACCACGCATCCACTGGGTAAACATTTTCTCAATACTTGCATGTAATTTATTCATGTAGGTTTTAATTTACGTACTGTTTGCAGAAAATACATTCTATTAATTCTTAATCAACATTTATGTCATTTTTATATTTCACAATTTCACCTGAATTATACTTGAATTTCTTAAATATTTACTCTTATCGCTGTAATAGTAAAATATGGAATTAAAAAAAACTAGGCAGTGTTTTTAACATTGTTTATTTTGAACTTATCACATAATTAAAGATTATACTGAGTTTAGTAGAAAGCATTTTATAAAATTCTATATGTAAAAGTTATATTAGTTTACATAATGAGTGTGGATTCTTTCATATGTTTTAAGCTACTCGAACCTATAAGAGAAACTCTTTCCAAAGTATTTGCAAATAAACTTTTTCTCCTTTATGCATTTTCTTTTCTCATGTTTTAGGTTACCCGAATTAAATATACTAACATATTTTCTCGCGCATGCGCGGGACTGTGGGGGTTACTAATTTTAATTATTACTTTATTGCGAATGTTTAAAAAATCCAAAATTTTGCCGCCCTGTGCACGAGCACAGAATAGCACTTACCTAAATAAGGGCCTATATATATATTACATTCATATATATACTGAATATAATTAATTTATTTGTACTTTTGTTTTGTTCACTGAAACAAAATTGAAAGTATAGAAAATACACTTGATCTTGGTGGTTACTGCCGATCTAGGAGCAAATATATGAACTTATAAATCTATTCTAATTTAATGTCTATCAAATTATAAACCATGTAGAAAGACCAAGTTTTTTTCCTCTCTTCTGTTTTGATTGCAATCATGAAATATATAAGTTATTATTTTCTGTATCGAGCATTGATTAGATAAACAGGAGCAACGTGATAAATCAAGTAGTATGCGTTTAATACCTTCGTCCAAACGTTAATATTGCAAACTAATTTCGTTATTTACAGATATCAGACGTATGATAGTATCACTACTATTAACGTGAATTTCTTGAACGTGCACAAGTTTTTCAAGAAAATTAAATGGATAAGTTGATCGTAATAAAATTTGTGGGAGTAGTATTTTAAGTCATTTTGTATTGAAAATGTAAAACTATTTCACTTGGGATCAAGTATTGAAACATCTAAGTTTCTCCTGTTACTTGTTCTTATGGTAAAAGAACGCTGAACATTAAACATTAAAAAATAATAATAAATAAAATAACAGTAATACTTCTACAATGCAGGGTTTTTCTTCTTTCCAAAATTTCAGTATTTTATATATAGTTTTTCTAATATGGAACCGAATTACTTTGTGAATCTATCATATATTATCGATTTTTTTCTTTAGTGAGTTTCCATTTTCCGTTTCAAAGCAATCGTATAAGATAAATAAATAAATGAAACCTCTCAGAAATGGATTGTGTACACTTACTTTTACTGCTCTTATATTTATATTCTGCAAAGTATTGCTAAACTACTCATCTATCCCCTTCCAACACCCCCTTCATTCAATACCACCACATAAATTCAACAGCAGTGGTCCTACACAGCAAATGCAGTAACTCATCAGACATGTAGTACATAACTCACTCTATGGACTTCTGTCCTAGCCAACTGGATCCAGTTTCTACTTTGTATTCCTATTTCTGCGAGATCCATCTTAATACATATTGTCCTTCCATCTGCGTCTAAGTCTTCCTAATGGTCGTTTTCCGATTGGATTTCCAGTTAAAACTCTGAAAGCGTTACTACTTCCTTGCATTCTGGCTACATGACCTGACCACCTGAGTCTCCTAGACTTGATGATCCTAACAATGTTGGGTAAACGGTATAAATTACATGTATCTGCCATTCCCCATTGCCTTCCCTCTTGGGTCCCAATATTCGTCTCAGGACTTTAAGCTCAAATATTTTCAGTCTGCGTTCTTCCTTCAGAGTAAGCGACCATGTTTCGCAACATACCACAACTAGCATTATTATCGTTTTATATATTTCGAGCACCAAATTCCTCGATAGAATTCGCAAATACAGATTTTCAACTGAATAACTTTTAGTTAATATTTAATTTCTTCGTGGATATGGCTTTGGTCTGTTAATATTAATCTAAATATTTGAAAGTATCCATTTTGTTGAAAATATTATTTGATAATTTGACGCATCCCGGCGACTTCCATGTACTTAAGTTTTCTCTGCATTTACTTCTAAACCCATGTCCTTCTAAGCGTTTAATAAGATCTCTGCGTTTCTTTCTATTGTTCTCTTATCTTCCCTTATCAGATCAGATTTACATAATCAGCATACATCATAAGCTCGTAATTACCATTCACCTCTTGGCCCTGGTTAACTTTGATTTTCCTTATAGCATACACCAGGATAAAGTTGAATAATAATGGCGACCACGGACCTCTTTGTTTCAGGCCATTCCCGATGTGGAAGCTCGTGGACAAGGGTTTCCCTACTCGGACTTTACTCTGGGATTCATTTAAACTTATTACAATTAATCTAACTAGCTTTTTCGGTATTCTAAATTCTGTAAATATGTTGTACTATATTTCCCTCCTAACCGAGTCGTAGGCCTTTCTAAAATTGATAAATAATTCATGTACTGGGATATTGTATTCGTATTTCTTTTCGAGTATTTATCGATTGGAAAATATCTGGTCGATAATTAATCGATTTCGCCAAAATCCGCACTGATAATCTCCAATATTTTCATCTGTATATGGGGTCAATCTTCCTAATATAATTTTTGAGAGGATTTTATAGGATGTTGACAGAAGAAAAATGTCTTTAAAATTATTACAATTAGTTTCGCCTTAAAGATGAATGGAACAGTGACTCATTCTTTCTAATCTTGTGGCAACTCCGCCTTGTTTCTGATAAGGAGAATGAGTTTGTGTATGTGTTCCACAATTTTTTCCTTCCTAAAATTAACTCAACCAGAATTTTATCTACACCCGGAGATCTGCGTTCCTTCATTATTATTATTTTAGCGATTTCTATTTGTTCGGTTAGGCTCGGAATATACGGTTCTTATCTTCTGTTGGGGCACGTTATTTAAAACAATATCACACCACTGACCTTTAATAGAAATAAATCTGTCATTAACAAACACAACCCGTTTAGTTGCTGATATTTGTTTGTGAACGGAAAACTGTTCCCAGTTGGTGATTTTCATTTCCTTGCCCGTAAGGAACGTAAAATTTTCAGACTTCAGTGCTCCCTTTCCTTCCCACCTGACTTCCTGAGCTCCTACTAGTTCCATTCTGTATTTCTCTAACTCACTCGTTACGGGTTTTAACGCGCTTGATCTATAAAAACATCTTATTTTCTATGTTCCAAAACTCATGTGCATTTTACTTTGCTGAGGTCGTATCATTAGCCCTGAACTGAAGCTTCTGTGAATGTTTCTGAAGAAGTGCTTTTTCTACACGATGAGGTTGTCAGTCTTATGCGACCCCTTGTTGTCTGTCTGCGACTGCTTATTCAATATATCCGCAGCTAACCTCATATCTAGAGGCCGCCTTCTCGATATGCAGCCTGAGGACGCGCCATGCTGTGATGACACGTAGTACACCGCATGTATGTATTAGTTTATGTGCTTTACGTGCATGCATGTATTAGTTTATGTGCTTTACACTACGTATTGGAATAGGTAAGTACAAATATAAACTTGGATCCAATTAAAAAATAAATCGGGACAACTTTTAATAAAATTTGTTTTATTAGCTTTTTTGTGCAAAGACTATTATAATACTGTTCTTTCTTCTGACAAAATTATCTCTAATAGAAAAGAGATTCCTTGTTTTCTTTCATGCAGATCGATCTTTGATCCATACATACGCAACTATCATACATACACATTGCAATTCATTTAAGAAATCATATAAACTGATTATCACAATAAATAAGAAAATTTACATGGTTTGAACAGAAGTTCTCTCTTCAATTTGAACGCTACGTAATGAAGGAATTAAACGTTCATCTCAATTAAATGTATACCTTGATTTTTAAATTAAAATTGTACATTCTGATTTTCAAAATTATTCACCATTATGAACAGATATTAGATATACCAGCAATAATTTACAGACATCTTACACTGTAAGAAAATGCCATTTCATTTGTTGAAGAATATGTCACAAATGATATATCAATACAATACTAACAACTGCAAGAAAATTATAACCGGCAAGATTACAGCAAATCAATATTGTCATATAAACTTACAAAATAAAATATTATTCCTCATTTATCATTATTATCATTATTTTGATATCAATGATAATTTTTAACAGGTAACTGTAAAGTAACATCAATATACAGTACACATTACACAAGCGACTTAAGTAAAAGAAAAATTCATTACATTTTGTCCCATTCTGAATGCCAAGCGTGTTATTGGTATCATATCACACGTGAAAATGTCGTAAAAGCAAATTAAAAACGAAATAATAAACCTGAACAAATTTATTTTTACTCGTAATATATACAAAAATACTTTTCTGGTGATCTAGGAGATACCAACTGGAGAGTATGACGATTAATAATTACGTCAAAATTAAATTTTTAGACAACAAAAATTAAACCCTAGTACAATAAAGGGAAACTTAGAAAAATATAATTATAAAAAATCTCTATAGATGTAACCATCGAAAAAATATATCAATACTTCAAAATAAGCTAAAGACATACAAAAAGGGAGTGTAAAATGACACCTAGTTGGATAAACAAAGAATACTTCCACATCTTCTATTTATCTGATTACGAAACGGATGTCTACTTTTACATTTAGTGCAAAAATAAAATATAAAACAAACTCCTTTTATGCTTTTCGACATACGTATAAATCGGATATATTTAGTTTACCCATGCTATTGAAGACCGTGAACTGGAGATGGAGGCATCAATGTTTCTTTTAGATTTCTTTTAGTTCATTGATTCATATAAGGTGAGAAGAAATTTTTATGTTCTAATTTCACTAATACATTTTTGTGCAGATATATTAATCTTTATTGCATTAATTGTATGTTTGAAACATTATTTAAGTAATAATCATATCAAGCTAAGACGCAGTGCTCCGGAAGAAAGTTTCACATTAAAAAGTAAAATGCCAATGAGTCTAAAACGTAATTCTCTCTAGTGACACAAGGATTAGGGACGTGTACACTAACAAAATCAGAATTTATTACATGCGGAATACAAACGAAGCACGTAGAGGTGATTGCTACAAATTATCGCAAAGATAAGAAAATTATCACATAAATCAGCAAGATACCAGAAGCAACAAATATCATTATGAAAATAAAGGTATTGAAATCGTAGTCGGCAGCAAATATTGCAAGACGTGATCCGTGACCAACGGAATCCTCAAGAAGCGACTTCAGAAACTTTCGCATAAAAAGAGAAGAAATCGCGAAGCACTGTGGAGAAACATAAGAAAGAATTACCAAGATGCGTAGTTGTGGATAAAAATTGGAGACTTTCATCAAGCAGTGGATAGATAATGGTTGGTGTTCATGACATTATCTATAAAACAAACAAATTTTAAAAGTACTCGTGCAGGAGATACAGGTAAAATCAGAACCCTACATTTTTTTTTTTTAATCCTGATAAAATAATGGAGGTCATAGTACCCTATAATCCTAAAACAAGTCCTTCTACCTTCGGCTTTGTCCAACAAATAAACAGTTACATGTTACAAACACTGACAAAAAATACAGCTATGTTTCTAAATAGAACAGCAGAAATCGAAATAATGGGTTCGCATTTGAGAAGCTAGTTTAGTTAAGGTTTATTAAATTTACTGAGCTTATTTTTACATGAAGTGAATAACTATAGTTCATAACAAGGGACCAACTGATATTACATAAATGTTGAATAGTCAATTATGTTGAAGAAAATACACAATCGAGGTAAAATGTGTCGTGAACTATGGAAACACAACGAGGTGGTTTAAAATCATTCATTTCGCTTATTAATGTTTAAACTATTTAGTACACGTATCTAAGATTTACAGATAAAAACAGGAAATTACATAAATATTTTGTACGAACACCATATATCAAACAAAAAATATTTATTTTAAAATACCCATATCAAAAACATTTCTCCCAGTGAATGTATTAGGAGTAAGTATAATATGTTTCTGTGGTTAGAGAGTCAAATTCCTAATTAGTGTGTTTTAATAATTTTAGTGGAAGCACAATGGAGCAGAATAAATATCTTTAAATAATGTTATATGTCTTATCTTTCCATTATTATAAACATCATGAAGAGTCAAGTATTAAGTACCCTACAATGTTTTGAAATAAAAAATAATAGATGACTTAAGCGCAGTTCTATAAAACATATTCACATTTTGATCATTTTCATTCTAATGTAACAGTATGCAAAGAACACATATGTTAATTATCTCACCAATGTTTTATATATAACTAATAATTTCTGTTGCCTTTTTCAGAGCGATTTGGAACTATAAGTGTTACTAAGGTAGATACATAGGATTACGCTCTTATCTGAATTTAACAAAATTTCTTCCCTTCGATGTTATTAACCTTGGGCTCAGTCAACTATCACGTTTGTTGTGTATTATTGGGTTTTAACAGAGTTGTCAGATCATTTGATGTTGATTATACAATAATTATAAAAATTATAAGTAGCTTTCTAATAAGAAAATGTTTTGCTTGTGATAATATATAATATTTATTATCTTTTAATAAAGCTATCTGTATGATATTTCACTCTTTACTGTTAACTTTTTTTTATAGTATGTAATAATGATTCATACGTTCTTTTTGTATGCGATAATGACTTACACAGAATTCGTAAATCATATACACTACATCGATATAAAATTTGTGCAGAAAAAAATGCTTAGGTAGGCCTGAGAGTGCTCAAGTTTCCTTATTACACCTTAAGTTCCAAACCGAACCTAGAGCATACCTCTGACTATGCTCTAAAGAAGACGATTAAAAAAAAATTGTTAGCTACATCAACAAAGAAGAGAACTCAAACATTGGTGAAATTTTACATTTTTACTCTAATTTGACTACTCAAAACTATGCATAGTTTATTCTATAACATTAGTACTACTATAGTACGTATTATGACATGTTTATTACAGATAGGTATTGTGCTGTATGGCTCAGAAATTACGCAAGCACAATGAAAAACGACTGGAAGCTCTCGAAATGTTGGTGTGGCGAAGAATGGAGAGAGTTAGCTGGTTGAGCGGAAAACGAATGAGAGGGTCTTAGAAATGGTGGGGGAGATAAGAACAATTTTAGATATTATTAAGAAGAGGAAGAGATACTGGTTAAGACATTGGGCAAGAAGGAATTGTATCATCAGGGAAGTCCTAAAGGATATGGTGGAAGGAAAGAGAGGGAGGGAGCGAAGGAAACTAGAATTAATGGACAAACTCAACAGAGAAATCGTACGTAAAGACGCCGAGGTTAGCGGAAGACCGTGGAGTATGGAAACTTCTCAGTTGCAGCAAGTGACCTGCCAATAATGGCTGAATACCTATGATGATGATATTACAACTAAATAGAATGAATGGTACGGGTTACTTTTTCTCCTCTCGTTTGAAGCTCGTTTATTACAAGGCTAGAATTGTCTTTAGTATGAGATTATTAAGTCTAGCTCAATAAACAGCAGCTACTGAAACTGAAAGGGGTCATACGAAAGACAATCTATATTTTATTGTGTTAAAATAAAATTGAATCTAACTTTCCTTATACACTTTCTATACGCTCAATTCCATAAATTATACAAAGCAAATATATACCTTCTTTTTGATCTTTATTGCAATATATATAAACAGAAACATCCTAACTTGTATGAGTACATGATGTTTAGAAGGAACCCTTTGCGTTACGTTCAAATATTTTAACATGTTTGTACATACAATATAAATTACTAAATAAGAATTTACACAGACAAACAGAACCCCATCAGGGATATTTTTAAAAAAATAAATAAATAAAAGCGAAAAAAATCTTTAAAAAATCTTAGGAAGACGCTAGATATAAAAGTTTCAAATAAATATAAACATCACTATTATCTAAAAGTTTTCATAGTTTCTAGCACCTTTACGTCATATAAAAGTATAACAGGGAAGCTACGTGTATTTCCTGAATTCTTAAAAATGTGTTATTAGAATTTACACCTATCACTTGAGGAAGTCTGAGAAGAAACGAGACAGCTTTTCAGAAGATTTTACACTGGAAGACGCAGTGCTTTGTTTCAATAAGATTCTGCCTCTTATGTAACTACTACAGTCTGAAAAAAAAAAAAAAAAAAAAAGGTATATCGTATATGAAATCCATTTCCTATTGTCGATTATTGTAAAAGTATAATCTGAAACAACAGAAGGAACGGAGAATAAAGAAAGAAAAGCAGCGACAAAAAGATGACTGTTAACCTTATCTCAAAGTAGTGAAAGCTGCAAGTAAGTAGTTATGAAAGTATACATCTATCGCTATTTAGAATACAGTATTATTAAGTAGATTTTTATAGCTTTGGAAGTTATATTAAATATATATCGCACCATAGTAAAAATCATTTGTCTGATATCTTGGAAATTATTCGACATGCAAACTTTCTATATTTATCACATTGTTCGGTTACTTTGAATTGAAAAAAAAAAAAAGTGCGAAAACTTTGCTTGATGAGTTATTAGTTCTGGCAGTGATTATGCACAGGGATGTGACCTCTATTCACAATTAGATTAGTTGAAAAGCTATCGTTTAGCTGAGGAAGTATTGGCAATAGTTGTGGTGAAGTACATCTGTCTCATTTCTTTTCAACACTTCCTAAAAGACTATACCAGTTACATAAGACATTTTAAGTTAGCTATATAAGTATAACATCAAAGCTCGTCATGATGTACTTCATTTTGCCGCTGATCGAGAATTTCATTCACTTGGGACACAATTTCAGACTTTATCTGGCTGTGTATTTGTATCCCCAAATAGCTGTACCTTCCCATTTCATGCTGATTTCCTTCATATAAGTACACTGTTGGGTATGCACGTATTCCTGCTTGTTGACATATATGATAGAATGCTTCACAATCAACTTTTCCAGCCTTTACTCTGCCTTGTAAAGCCTAGAAACACAGATATAAAAAATAATCATTACAATTCTCATAACTGAATGTCATTTAGAAAACAATCAATTAAAATCCTGATTTTGTAATTCTATAATTGGAGGAATCCGAATCCACTCATTATATCGTCTAGTGGGTTTTGAAAAATTATAATTCAAAGAATTGTAGTACTGTAATGTAATTCTCAAAAAATACATCTATGTATATTAAACTTTTTTGTTATTGAGAATAAAAGCAACAGGCTAAGTTTCTATAAACAAACAAATTCCCTTTCAAGCAAGTGAAATCAGAAAAATGAAGTAAACAAGAAACTCATACACGTGAAAGGCCAAAACAAAAATAAATAAACTGACAAAAAAATAAATAAAAAAATAAATAAAGAGTCAGAACGGTCAGAAACGTTAATAGCGATGGATTGGTCAGAAGTGACGTTATAATCTGTAATTCTGAGTATAAGTCAAGTTAGTTGACAACCAGATTCAAAGTTGTCAGAATGGTCTACAGCTTGTTCAAACCTTTAATCAGGGTGGCGCGAGGAGGGTGAGAGTAGAGCCGTGCCACCGTCCAGGGCGGCAAAATTTGAAAAAGAAATAATACTATCAAAATATAATGCTTCATAACAGGCCCACAAATGGAAAAATAAAACTGTTTACCTGAGAATGTAATTGAACTTACTTCACTCACATTCAAGAAAACTCTCACTCAGGAAATTCAGAGCATCCCCCCTCATTTTCAATTATCAAACTACTAGCCACAGGTATCTTGTTCAATATTTCCCTTGCAACGGCGTAGATAAGATTTCAGTTAGGGTGGATAAGATTATGAAGGTGTCTTTTATATTTTTCTATTCAGCAATGTTCTAACGATCCACTCCAAATATGCAAAAGGTACACTCCCACTTGAGACAGGCCGTTCTAGCCTATTTTTTTGTATTGTTAAAAAAAGTTATGACTTTTTCTGCGTCAGTTCAACGTTGGGCCATACTAAAGGAACATATTAGCAGTCTTACTTTAAAACCATTAAGCACCACAAAGTGGGAGAGCCGAATTAATGCTCTGACTCCACTTAGATATCAAATAGGGGAGGTTTGTGATGCCTTACCTCAAATAAGTAACGACAATAAAATAGATAGAATTGTCTCCCATTATGCTCTGTGTATAACAAACCAGATGCGTGACTTTACTTTGTTCTCTCGTTATCTGGTATAACTTTTTACTCCACATAAACATAGTAAGTAAAAGTCTCCAAAGCATTGATTCTCATGCGTTGGGTGCAGTCAGGTTTCTTGAAAATATATATATCTGAGTACTTTGAGAGGTGCAGAAATGATGCAAAGTTTCAACCTTACTTAGTTGATGCGATGGAGTTGGTATCAGAATTAGATATGGATGATACACGGATAGGTAATACAGCGCAAGCTCGAAATCGAAAGAAGAGACAGTTTCAGTACGAAGCAGAGGATGAAGATATTGAAGAACTACAAACAAGATAAAAGACAGATTTTTATTACAAAGTTCTAGACGTGATTGTGTTAGCTTTAAGAGAAAGATTTGCGAGTATTTCGATTTTCTTTACGATATAAGTAATCTTAAAGATATGCCACCTGAACTTTTGTCTGAAAAGTGTACTAACCTTGCCAGCATTTTAACACACAAAGAGTCGAAAGATATTAACCTCAATGATTTGAAAGACGAACTGAAAGTGTTATCCGTTATAATTAAGCCTAAAAGTTTACAAAAGAGACCTTAAAAACTATCTACGTTCTTCCATGTCTGAAACAAGCATGAGTGGTCTAGCGGAACACGAATTGGCTGAAACATTGGACTATGCGAATGTGATAAAGGAATCTGCTCGTATCAAAGCAAGAAAAGTTTCTTTCAATTAAGGTATAATCACTTAGTTTTGCCGTAATATCTGATTCACTCTATTGTCTTCATGTTCCATACTCTATTGGAAACACCTTTTGATATAAAATAAGCTTAAAAATTAAAATTCTTAGTCGTGACTAAAGCATTTTTATTATATTTTTTGTATGCGCTGCTGTATATCACAGATACACAGCGAAATCAAGCATACTGAATATTGTGTTATGTATGGAGTACGTAAGCAAAATAAAAAAAAAAAAAAAAAAAAATGACATTTTTGAGTTTTACGTTTCACGATTATGCTGGCTAGGTTAAAGCAGACGGTGATGACGAGAAATGTATGAAAATGGTGTAATGAAGAAAGTGGTAGGAAACGAGAGAACCCCGAGAAAACCCTCACACACGGTTTGTCCACAAAATTCACTTGGCGCGACCGAGCTGAGATCGAATCTGGAACCACATGTACCACCGCTGAACGCTCTACCACCAAGCCACTGTGGCTCTTCAAATATTACGTCAGCATTCGAGAGGTAGTTCAATTTTTTTTTATTTTTTTATTATTATTATTATTTTTACTTTTCCATTTCATACATATTTTTAAAAGGGGCATCTTACTTTTCAGTGACACTTGAACGTCTTCTGTCAAAATAAGGTTTGTGGATTAAAGGGGCGGCAAAACTGCTAGCACTGGCCCTGACTTCAACTATCCTGTAAGTAAAACCTTTTGATTCAATTATGTAAAGAAATAATCTACAAGAAGTTCAGTGCATGGAGGTCTTCCTCCAAGATAAGCTTTAAATTATTCCAATTCATAATTTCTGTACTTTACTCAATTTGTGACATCTTTTGTATCAATGACATAATTAAAATTTATTGTAACTTTATTTCAACAACAACTACATGCATCTTAGTCTTTTGTTTTCTACCGAGGATTCTATAGCCTATACCTTATTTGTTCAGTTGTTCTGAAGAACTATGCTTATAATTTGAGAAATCTCTCTCTCTCAAGAATAACTGTATTCACACCCAAAGAATCAACCTTTGAATATTAACATTATAGTATAAGAAATATAAGCAAGTATCATTCACACATATTTATTCCTCTTTATATTTATTATTCTCTCTGTATTATTTTTAAAGTTACGAAACAGTTCAAATAAAAGCTGAATTATATTTGTAATAATAATAATAATAATAATAATAATAAATTTACATTTTATTCATAAACTTTAAAAGTTCGATGTATCCTCCTCCCGTCAGATTTACAGACCTACGGGGCAGTCTAGTTCTACTTACACACATTATAGCATGTCTGTGTTGACAGCAATCAAAGTAGCGGTAACGCAATTTCTGAACTCATGCTATTTTTATGGCAATTGGTGGCGTGTAAAAATAACTTGAACATATTCACAAACGATAAAATCACGAACTGTTATTTCCTTTGTCCAAGTGACTTTGACAGCCATCTGAACAGTGCACACCATCCCCAAGCACATTGCTCAATTTATAAGTGAGTGAGTTTCCCGTTAAAGTATGGAAGCACTTCAGTACGGCAAGTAACATCTCATCTTATTGGACAACGAAGTACTAAATTATCGCACAACTGCAGAAAATCATAACTGAAGCACACAGGACAATGTTCTCACTTTTTTAAAAAAAATCCCTACATTTTGTTTTTTCGAAATAGCACATAAGACATTCAGTTTTGGGCCCTCCCGTTCACTCTTCAGCAACATTAGAGTATTCCATGTCTCATATTCGGACACGTCAATAAAAACTAGATGGCAGCAATATCAGAGGGACACCGTAGTCTAGTGGTTAGAGCGTTGAACTCACGTCTAACGTGGTCCCGAGTTCGATTCCCGGCCGGTGCTTCCCAATTTTCGACGTCCACCCTGCATCGTAAGGCAAACTGGAGAGTCATATGAATAAAAGATGTGATGGCCACTATGTATACAAAGTTCCTGATACGTCTGCTAGAGACAGGGCGACGCAGTGCACTGACCACGTGTTCGTCGCTAGGCTGGACGTAGTTCAGCGAGTCGCTAACAGATGGCGTTAGAGCGGTTCAGGCCCTCAAAAGGTTAAACAAAGTCAAGTGGTTTAGTGGGAGCAATATCATCCTCCTCCAATGTTTCCTCAAGAAATTACAAAACTTGAATTCCTTGACATGTTTGTCCGGCCGTAAACATTGCAATAGCTCTAAACAGAATCCTAATATTTGTCTGCAGTATGCAGTCTTATCGAGTATTTCTATCTCTCTTGTCAATGATTTGTTCCTTAACACTCTGTTCTCGCTGCTGTACAGTAGTTAGCACAGAAGTCCCTGTTTCGATATCCAGTCGGAATGTTATGCATTACAATACTTCAGATTTCACTTTAAACTCTTAAGTCTTCATCCTATAAATCCTCGCTGCTGACCAAGGACGTAAATATAACTCAACCATAAATCTCGAGTCTTCCTTCTGCACAGTGTCGCCATACTTCTATACGCCTGTAATCCTTTTAAATTCCTGCATTTTTAGAGAAAAATTTTAACTTTCAGTAAAGCAGCTACTGCTCCAGTACTATTTATCCGATTATCATGGTTCATACATCATCCACTTCACAAAAAAAGTTTACAAATGGTATCACGCGCATGTGCGCAAAAGGACGGAATTTTGGGGTGAAATAAACAAAAATCCCTCTAAAATTCGCTTTGTTAAATTTTGCACCTTCTGAAGCGGGCCTGGCTAAATATATCCGAATATAATCTATCTTGGCAAATACTATAGTTTACAGTAATGCATGTGATGTTTCTTTGCAATATCTAGAATAGTTACGAGGAGAAAAATATTTCTCAATCCTGTTTGACAATACCAAATTTCATATATAAATACGGAAAAGTACGATAAAAATAAGTTTCTAAAGACAGTACCATTCATCCGGGTATTATGTTTCGTAGTCGTTCTCTTCGTTCTGCTCATGTATGCATAATGTACGAAAAAACGGAAATTTGGGACAAACAGAAAATCTTCCCCCGTCTTCATAATTACATACACCTTCTTCTCTCGTATTCCTTCGTTACCGTCAACACTTTCAACATAGATTCCCATTTTCGTCTACATCGAATACTTTGAGAGCTTCAAGAATTTTGGGTTGGGAAAGAAACGCTATAATTCATTTCAATGAAATACTATTAGAGAAATGAACCCAGTAGCAGCAGTTTATCCTTCTAGTATACCACACAATACAGTCAAATTAAGCTACTCAATTACTATTCGCTAATAAAAATACAACAAACTAGCAGCTGAAACAACATTCACTTCCCCCCTTTGGCTCACAACTACACAAATAACATTTTCTGAATGTAAGGGGGAGGGAGAAGTGGAGAAATGTTACAATACATTTCTCAAAATATGCACATGAACTGTAGACCCAAAATACTGATATTTTTTTTTTCCTCTCACTGTTGCTACGTTTACCCGTGACTGTTTCAAGGTTGGAATGACGTAATCAGCCTATATTTTCGTATGCAAAGCGCGGAAAATGCATTTTGTCATTACGTAATATGTTCTAGAGATGAGAGAAAATCGGAAAATCACTTTCAAGCAAGCATACAGGTTTTAGAGGATGATAATTGATTATGTGTGTGAGTGTGGTAGTACTTTTGTGCCAAAGAGTTTAAAAGGGCTACGGAAGATTTTAAAGACATTTAAAATAATAACAAAGCAAGTTTAAACTCCGATTTCTCAATGTGTAATCCTTTAATTTTTCAGTATGTTATATGTGAAAACCTCTTAAAGGAACGCACACAGTATATCAATTTTATGAACTAAAAATAGTTGAGTTGAGCTGATTTTGAGTTTAGCTATAGCAGCAAGGCTATATGAGACGGAACCTACTGATTAACGTGGAATTCGAATCACATGAGCTCCTGTCGGTAATCGAACCCGGATCTCCCATGCCAAGTGTACGCTAACCATTTAGCCACGAAGGAGTTCTAAAAACTAAAAATAGTAAATAATGGTAAACACACATTTCTGCATCAGATTTTCACACGAAATTCAGGGTATGCGAGGACCTTAATCTCTATTAAATATACATATACGAATGAAGAACGTTGTTTGGTTTGTTGAAGTTTATAGTTCTTTTTTCAGTATCGAAATTACATAAGATCTACAATTCAAGGTGGAATCCGAATAATCGTAACGAGTTCAAATTTCAAGACTCTCCCACAGAAAATTGAATCCGAGACGTCGTGCATTAAGGACGTCCGTGCTAGCTAGGGAAGGCTAACGAATGAAGAAAAGTCTTAATTACAAGGTGCTGTCTGTATTGTAATTTACTTGTACTGTTACTTGTAAACTTACATTTCATTCTGTACATAATGAGATTTTCTTTTGTAAGGAAGAATAATTCACTTGTGAAACTCATTCTTCTAGTGTAGAAATGCGATGATTATTTTAGAACTTTCATTTTTCTTTAATAGTAGTTATGGTTATCTTCATTATCTGGATTGAGAATTTTGTGAAAATGGATAATGCTGCGTGAGGAGAAATGTGGCAACGCTGTCCTATAACTGCTTCACTATTAAAGTTTTTGTACAGCCTTTAGACGACGGTTCGGAATCTGTCATAATCATCATCGCAAAATCTTCCAAACTGTTGGATATGGAATCTTAAGTTCATGACTTGCGCGAATCGCTGAATTCCGTGGGTTACTGACGCTTATTTCCACTGTTTCCTCTGAACCGCCTGATTGTGCGGGCTTTTAAGTTTACACAAGCAACTTGAACCCTTTAACTGTCGAACCATCGCAGAATGTTTAGATGGCCCGAGGTTATGTTTCGTGTTGTCTTTGAAATACACGTTGATATGTGATAAAGAACACATACTTCTCATATTGAAACAGAAAGCGCTTTCCGCTGCGAAGTCGCCATGTTGCAAAATGAACTGTTGTGCTGACGTCTATACTAAACGCAATGTTAACTTGAGAGCCGCATCACAAGCGCATTAATACATGTCGGCGCGCGTACCTTTTCACAGGGAAGCCTTTGTATGTGTGTGTGTGTGTTTTGGTTTGGCTCTCAATCGCCAGGGTTTCAACTGGCGCTGTTCTGAGTTTCAGCTGATACGCGCGGAGCGATGATTTCTCGTCATTTCCCTGCCGCTTACGAAAAATATGTTTCTTGGTCTATTTGTTTTAATAATTCATGAAGACACGACAATAGTAATAAATGTATTGGAAATTCGCACGTCATATATTGTCAATCCTCACAATTAAAACCCGAGAGAATGAAAACTATTTTGCTTATTTGTTTCAATTGATTAAGGTAAGAAAGAATAAGAAATGAAGTTATTCTCATATATCTACCTGGAAAAGGTCAATCATAAACAGAAACATACGAGCAGCCACTCTTCCACACAATAAATTAAAAATACGATCTTTTTTTCTAAAAGCACAGCAACTCTACATTGACACTGAGTAAACCACAGCGAACCGGCAACAATCATATTAACAATTTCTTCAATAGTTGTGTCTGCATATTTTTCTCTTAATCGAGCGTACAAATTGTTGGCAATTTACTTTGCTTGACTTTAAAGAGGTTTCCCTTCCTCGTGTTTGCGATAATAATGAGAAGATGATAATTCGGATTCATTCATACTTTCAACTTCGCGCTTAACACTCTTCATGGTTTCAATTTCAGTACACCCACGTACCCACTCTAACGCACGCGCGAAGACGATATTTGGCAGAGCAGTGTTACTCTCTGCACACAATTTGCAGAAGTTACATGTGAGTTCCGTTATTTCTTTTGTTTCATTTATCAGCAGGCAATGAAGTTTCTTACGGGGTAGTTACTCTATTTAATTTATATATCATATAAAAATATTAAGCCATTTCCTATCCATCGTGGACGGTTTCTAACATTGACCAATTAAGTAATTTTACTGGTCCTCTGCTTTTGTTATAAGATTTTTCAAGTTTATAGTCTTGCAACACTTGCAAGAGACTCGCATCTTAGCTGCCGGCTTTTCACTCCTTTCTTTCCTTCTCTCTTTCCGATTCTGAGTCGTGACGTCATTTTCATAACCCTTTACTAATAAATGTAGTATCATTTATTTTAAATATTGTTTCTGTATTGACATTTTTATATAATTGAACTCAATTAGCTCTTTGAATTGATCTCCTAAGTAATGTTTTACTTGTGTAACGCGAGGAACTATGTAATGTGCGCGGAGTCGCCTGAATTCAAGCTGCGTATCTCGGCTATCAGGATAAGGTCGCGGCAAGTATAGTCGAAGACAGGGAGGTTTGTAATGAACATTATTTTTTCAATACTTTATTAAATACAAAACTAATTATTTGCTGAACAAAACTATATATTTTCATTAAAATTCAACACGTGTTACAGTTTCACCAACTAACTCTTTGGCTTCATCAGATACTATCTGTCTGATGAAACCAAAGAATTAGTTGGTGAAACTGTAACACGTGTTGAATTTTAATGAAAATATATACTTTTGCTCAGCAAATAATTAGTTTGTATTTAATTATAACAAAGCAAAGCTTCTATTTATGGACAATACTTTATTATCCACGCATTTCCCTGTGGGTTCGAATACGGTTTCCACACTTGTAATTTAATTTCTACTCGTCTAAGCACTTTTTAAAATATTCCTCTATTATTTCATATCCGCATCGCTTTCACTTGTTTCTTCTGTTATATTACCTCTAAGTTTTACATAATATACAGAAACTACGTGAAGATCCTGAAAATTGTTCCAATAACTGATAATAATAATAATAATAATAATAATAATAATAATAATAATAATAATAATAATAATAATAATAATAATAATATTTTAGACGGATAACTACATATTAGTAGCACACTATTTCAGACGAGTCACTGGAAAAAATCTAAGCTAAATATGTAATATTTATAATAAATAAAGAAAAATAAAATTGTTAACCGATAGCTAAAGTTGTAAATTTTCATATATACGAAACTTCAGTTTTTTTTTCATATACTTTTCTTCTGATCTCATTTCATTTTTGTACTTATTTTACAAACATTTTTTCTTGCTATTCACAAGAATTTCTTCCTAATTTCTGAAGGCAAACATTCAACTATTGAAAACCATCTACGGGATTGGATAACACTTACTTCAGCAATTGTTCGAAATAAAGCCTTTTAAAAAAGTCAAACTTTTAATTCCTTGCCACTATGTTCCTATTCATTCGTAATGTGCCATATCATATTCAACACTAAAGTACTTTGTACGTGCATTGCTCTGACCATCTGTTACGTTATACCTTTTGCAGATGCCTCCAAAATTTGTATGTTTGTGATACTATAGTGTCCTTAGTTTGGAACTACTGAATAATATACATCCTATTATAAGTTTACGCTTAATAGATTTGAAGTATTTAATAATAATCTGACGTAGTGCTATATGAAAAAAAAAAAAAAAAAAAAAAAAATACAACTTTATGTTGGGATAGTAACCTGTCAATTTGGTGGTATTGCAGAATATGTCAAATAAGACCTATTGACAATGTTTCCATTATACGAAATTTCAACTTTTATTTAAATTTAACTTTCATTTTGCATTAGTTAATCATACTTAACTTTTATTTTCCATTAGTTTAAAAGTTACACAGGGCGTTTCAGGATAAATGAACAATCCTGTATATATAGTTGCCATTAGTTTAAACAGTTCCAGTTCTGCACTAAAGGTTATAGATAGATGACAAACATAAGTTAATGATAATGAAAAAATTAGTGGAATAAAATCGAGAGAGAAATGAGAAAACCTCGAAAATATCCACGGACACAATAGTATCCACCACAAATCCACATGGTCTGGGGTCGAACTAGACAGCCCTCGCATAAGAGATGAGAACCCTACCGCTGAGCCATCATACATCGTGGTTGCTATCAACTTCTTTATAGAATTATTTTGATTTGAAAAGAAATACGGTCGAAAAATAAACTTTGTTAAAAAGAAAATACATTACATAATTTACAAGTAAATTTAAAGTAACCAATCCTCGCTTAACTTGAGAAGAGAATACCCTGTTATTTATGATCTGTCACAGAACTATAATTGAAAGAAGTTCCTTCGATTTTCTAAAATCATATTAAATGTTTTTATCATTTTGTACCTACAGTAAAATGACTACATAACAGGATGATCAACCTCAATGAATTATCGTGCCTGTGATCTCTGAAGAAAAGAATCAGTGGTCTAACTGCTAAATCAGTGATTTTTTTCTAATAACTCGACGTCACGAACCGAAATATTTGATTTGGAGAGTAAAAAGGAGACTGTTGTCATAAAAGTTATCAACAGGGCTCGGAAATTGAGGAAAAATCCTTTTTTACGAGTACCCGAAGATGAGGCTTAACACAATATATGTTCATTTTGGGTCATTGTAGGTCAAAAAATGGTGGGTCTTATTTGTCCTTTTTCGCCTTTTTCGGCGTTTTTTGTTTATTGCTCTTTTTTTAAAGTTTTTCATAGGTCTTAACGTCTTTTTTGTACTTTATCTCTTGATAATAAGTTTGTTGGCCATTAACGCGAATCAGCACTACCTATTAATCATATTCTCTTTAGTAAAGAAAATTCCAATGATAAGACATTCTTCAACGACTGGACTGAAAAGACCAGATCTGTAACAATTACAAGTCAGATAAAGAGAGGTAACAATGTCCTCCAGCAAGGGAAGATGAGAGTGGATAAGTTTTCTTATTTTAGTTTGTACTTCAGTTTGTGGAAGAAGGACAGACCGTTAACCTACCTTATGTTTCTTGAGCATTATATTCATTAAATATGTAATCCTAATTAAATTGAGTCTTACTTTTACGTCTTTTTTTTTTTTTTTTTTTTTTTTAAGCCGATGTTTAGGTCTTCAACTTCTGAGCAATAGTTATCAATTTTTAAAGCAACTGTTTCTCAACTATGATTACTATTACCCACAGAAGATCAAAGTTTAACGTATATCAAGGCTGACGGGGAAACATTCATCAGTATTCATGGAAAAACCAGAATTCACTACTGATTCACGTGAAGAAATATAAGGCTTTTGCTAAATCTAGATTATGTCAAGTTTCTTTTATTACTAGTATTATGTCCTCTGATGATGTAAGTCAGTTCCTTTTATTTTCTACATTATCTTCGAATGACATAAATAAATAATCCGTTCTACTTACCTGGGCAACTTGTTCAAATTCTGGTGCAAACGCATGACAGTGACCACACCAAGGAGCATAGAAATCCACTAGCCACGGTTCATTGCTCATTATTACTTTATTGAAAGTATGGGGAGTAAGTGTCTCCACAGACGATGGAAGAAACTGATACAACCACTGCTTCAAACCGTGAATATTAAGATGTCCATTGTACGTACTACCAAATAGAAATAAAATAATGTTAAAAATGACGTTTAAAATCTAGAAGCAATTTTCACACGTTAAGACACGTGAAATTGTAATTAAAAACATCAAAACGTTTTCACTTCCTATAAATGAACAGACAAGTATTCATAATTGTGAAATGTGGTCGAACAACTTGATAATCCTCAGTGCAATCTTCTAACACTTCTCTCAAAATAATTATTAACAACTAGCAAATGCCCTCACGTGTTACTACGGCTAATATTTTGCATTCTTCCTTCTGCATCTCTAATACAGAATTCATCTGAACTTGAAGTCTCGTATGGGAATATTAGGAGGTCAAACATCTAAAACTGCTGAAACACATGTTAAATCATACACCAAATTTCATGCCTCTGACTTTAGGGAATTCCGAGATATAGACATATTATTATAATAATTGCAACCACTACCCTTCCTTCTTCCATATCTATTCTTTGAAACACATGTTTAATTATTTAAAGTAAGAAGTCCAAATACCAAATTTCATCTCTGAAGTTAAGGAATTCCGAGATTTGGCCATTCCATTAAGTTACTATAATAGTTATAATCCCATCCCTTTTTTTCGACCCACTCCATTTCTTAAACATCAAAATACGCTGAAACACGAGTCTTATCATTTTCAACAAAGAGTCTAAATACTGAATTTCATGTCTCTAACCTTAAGAGGTTTCGAGATATGATCTTATTATAATAACTGTAATCTTGCCCCTTTTCTTTCTGACCTTGTTTTCTTCCTTTTTAGGTCATATATACGAGAGCCACTCCATATATTTTGCAATACGCAAAAGCTATAAGAGACAAAGCGATGATTTTTTTTTCCCCTCGTTACAAGTAAGACATCTGGAGTACTGAAAACATACGGAACTGCATTATCCAAGCTATGAATTTTGTGTAAAAGTGATATTTGTGATCGAAAGTGTGGACAAAAGTGTGACTGGAATGGAGCTCTCACGCGAAATATTTCGAGCCAGGTTTTACTTTGATTTTCGCGTTGGTCTAAACGTGAAAGACTGTCACCAAAGATTGATGTCAGCGTTTGGGGATACAGCTCCATCATATATGACAATGTTTAGATGGTACGAGGACTTTCAAAAGGGTCGGAGGTCTTTGCAAGATGAAGCCTGCGAAGGAAGACCTCCGTATTCAACAACGCCGGATTTAGTGGCTGCTGTGCAAGACATGTTCTCTAAAGATACAAGGTGTACCGTAGAGAAGGCACTTGGCATTGGATCCTCGTCAGTGCACACAATTTTACACGAGCATCTCAAACTGAAAAAGGTAGTTTCTTGGTGGGTACCCCATTAATTGCCTGACTTCCAGAAAGCAGAAGGGGTCAGAATTGCTCATGAAACCATAGATATGTTAAGAAAAAGCTGGACACAAGCTAATTGACAGGTGATGAAACCTACATCCCATGTTATAACTGCCCCACTCGTCAGGAAAGTCGTGTATGGACCATGAAGATGACCAGATGCCAATTAGTGTTAAAAATAAAATAAAATTAAAAAAAAAAAAAAAAAAAAAAAAAAGATGAAGAAAGTATTGTACGTGGTGTTCTTCCGAAGCACCAGTCTCGTCGCAGCTATTAAGCTATTAGGTTACAAGAACAGAAGACGGTTACAGCAAACCAGTACACAACAGTCTGTTTACCGCAAGTTCTTGGTTACTTGAAAATCCGAGGTTTACTTTTCCACCACGACAATGCCTCCTCGTACACTGCAGAGCAAACAGTGGAGTATCTCTAGACTCATCATGCTAAAACACTTCAGCATCCCCCCTGTACCCCTCATTTGGCCATGTGCGACGTCTGGCTCTTCTTTATTCTTAAAAAGCACTTGCGGGGTCGTCGTTTTAACACAGAAGACGAAATTGAAGGGTCGATCATGGAGTTTTTCAACAGCATTCCAAGACAAGAGTGGCGCGGGGCATTTGATTTGTGGCAGAAGAGATTAAACAAGTGTATCGCTGCCGCACGGAACTACTTAGAACACATGTAAAATGGTTAGTTCATAGGACGTATAGTTCTCTAGTATTACAAAACTTCTGAAGTAACCCTCGTATAAAACGCTGAAATATGTGTCTTAATTACTTTAAGTGAGACATCCAAATACCAAACTTCATGTCCACAACTTTCAGAAATTTCGAAGTGTGAACATCTGAATATAATACGAAAACATACAAATATGAAAACCAATTTTTGCTGTTGTATTCGGGAAAGATAAGCTCTTTTAATATAGTTCTCGAGTGCAATATCACCTTCGAAAATATGAAAGAATCTTCTGACTTTTGATGTTTATCTGGTCGATACTTGGTTAAACGACATTATTATCATTATTAATACGTTTTTAGTGCCCAGATATTCATACAGTAATTTTATCTCAACATTTGACGTCAATAGAACCTCCTCAAGAATAACCTACCTGACTTTTCCAACACCATGAGCTCCTAAAGTGTATAACTTAACATTTGGATATGATCTCACATCTTGTTCCCGACATAAATGCTGCTCCTCAACACAATCAACTTCTGCTACATGAGCGACTTCTATTTCTTTCACTGACTGAAAACAGCACAAAAAACAAAGCAGATTAGCTTTAAAACATGCACGTAGATATAAGCAGGAAATGCTAAATGAAAGAATTTAAGTAAATTTAAAGAATATATTTACATACTATGATATTTTGCTCATACATTTTAACATTCCAGATCTAGATTTAGGTTCTGTCTCCCTGTGTCATAAATAACATCTCATGACGAAGAATGGGAATGGAAACTCATTAATATTTCGAATTTTAATTGAAAACTCGTTTAAAGGAAATATATATGTTTACATAACTTCATCTAGAGCTTGTATGTCCCAAATTATTTATGGTATTTGCGTTAAGATTATAAAACAAACGTAACTGAGCTAAATCTAATTACAATTGAGGTTAGATCATGACGGAATCAATTTTGGATGCTACTAAATTCATTCAATCATTTTAAATAAAAAGATAAGGCTTAGTGACATACTACACAGATTCTTTTTCTCCAATTTTGAAGAGTTGGATTATAACTTTGTTCGCTTGCTTCGTGTCCGTATCGAAATAGTGAAATGCGATCAATGAGGTTCCTGTTGACACTTACCAAATAATTTTGCCCACAGCACACTTCTTATAGCTACTAGCTTACAATTATGCAAATAAAATAATAAGAAAGAATGTGCTATGGTCAATTATGAATGGCCTTGGAAGTTAATTCTATGATTACAAGTTGCGCATAATTTAGTTAAGTGAAAAACGTAGTGTATCTATTTGCTCCCGGTTCGTTACTTGTTAGTATAATTACTCTACTAAACTATTCCACAAGTCATGCTGTTACTACTACCAAAACCTATTATCGCAATATTACTGTTAAAACACACTAAATGCCAATATAGTGAACTCTCGCTATTCTACATTTAAGAAATGTGAGGTCAAAAATAAGAAATTTCGCCTTATTGAAGGGAAATAAGAAGGCTTTCACAAAATACAAGTCCCATTTGCAGTAAAAATAAGCGCTTTAATATGGGAACACAAAATGCATTCAGATTTTTTTTTTTTAAAAGAAAAACTAGCATTCAATCGAGTAGAACGTAGAAACTTAGGGGTAAGAGCTTCGCATCAGTGCTCCTTCGTAAAATTTATAACAACAAAGTCATATTTCTGCACGACTTGTACTACATAATACTTGAAATTTGAAGTCTGTCACGGGAGATCGATATTAACCGTAATTTAACTTCGAAAAAAATGTACCCGTGATGAAAATGGGTCTGTTAAAAAACAAAGTCCAAATTTTAACGGATACATACAGCTCCTAGCAAAAATCAATAGCTACATACATTTTTTCTCGATCTTCAGAATGAAGGAATCAATGTCAATAATTTTATGTAGCTTACAGAAAAAAATCTGTTCTATAAGTTACATAAATATCTACTTAAATGAATTCGAATCTGGATATTTAATTAAAATCCGAACTCGGTCATCGACGAATACACAAAAATAAAATTTTCTCTCCAAAAATTTAAGAAATAAAAAACTTCTCTCTAGCATAGTCACGACATAATCTTGAAGAAAAATTTCTGTACATGTGAATTTATCTTGTTTGTTCGTGTTTTATCCATAAGTGTTTTTTTTTTTTTTTTATTATTATTATTAATTTGTTGCGAAATGGTTCACCTTCTTTACTATTTCTTAAAATATCTTCTTAAGAATGAAGACATTTACATCTTGGAGAACAAAAATATTCCAATGAAGAGCTAAATGCTTTCAGGTTAAAGATTATTAAGGTATTTAATGATATTATATCTATTCAAATAACTTTTAATTAACTCAAAAGCTAAAGACAAAAGAATTTAGATAGGTATATAGACTTTTGTTCATAACTGAATAATTTAAGTATTCAGTGCATTTTCTGATGTGAAACGTAACTTTACTTTTAATAGATACAGAAGATTGATCCGTCTCTATGTGTCCGATTTTGACGTCTCACCTACCTTAGGAAAAACCATTGCTCTCGATGTGAGCACCGTAACTTGGCAATAGTTCTGCATCGTAACTTCCGTTGTACAAGGCTATCTTAAAGCACAGATACGAAAATCTTGAGCCACTTCTCCTAGTAGGCTTTCCAGAGACCATGAACAGTAGTGACACGACTAGATGCTAGTACTCTTTTCAATAGACCAAACCTGCTAAAATCCATGGTACTGGGATCACATGACTTCACTAATACGTCCTGGAAGGAAATAGCCTGGATGCCGGTGTCTGCCGCCATCTATTGTAGAAATCTGTTTAGAATGGGATATGTATTATGAGGTCTTATCCATATTCACATGGACTTGATTTATTACATTACATACAAACGGGCCAGATCTTCTGTATAAATTAGTATGGAGATATGTTGCTAATAAAATGCGGAGTCGATTTGACAGTTTTAAGCACTTGCCGGATCGTAAACTTGCCTTCATAGCAGTATTCCGCGACAATCAGAAATCCCTTCGAGAAACTTGCTTTGCACTGACGGATGGAATGAGGATTGTTTTTTGCGTCTCGTGAAGTGTACGTTACGGCTTGAATTTTGCCACAATCTAATAGATAAATGCAAATTTCGTTGAGTGTGGCAACGAACTTCCAATTTTCCCGGATAGATGATGTTCGTACAGGTGCCTGCAGTGGGTTTTTCACTCCCTCCAATGGACTGCAATAAACTTGCTTTGCACTGATGGATAAAATAAGGAGTGTTTTTTGCGTCTCGTGGAGTGTACGTTACGACTTGAATTTTGCCAGAATCTAATAAATAAATCCATGCTTCATTGAGTGTGGCAACGAACTTCCAATTTTCCTGGATAGATGATGTTCGTACAGGCGCCTGCAGTGGGTCTTTCTCTCCCTTCAATGGGTCGCAGTAAGGGCATGTCCGCGACTTTTAAACACCACCTGGAGCTTCCTGCGGGGCAATTCGGCGTAACTTCCGAGCTACAGCAGAAGTCATTGCAGTACATGATCGCGTTTTACTCCCCTTACTGTGTAAGCAAAGTGCTGGATCATCGTGGTGTTTATGTTGATTATGTTCTTGATGGTCGCTGACCCAATGCACGTCTATTTTCCCTGCACTGTTTTTGAACCTGCGTCACGAAAAACTTACGACAAAGCCTTTCAAAAGCTAGTTCACCTTGAGAGCAACGATCCACAAACACATGAACTTGGGGCGATTTTAGAGGCATTTGACTTTCTCCTGCTGTTTAAATCATTTGGATCGGTCGATTCTGTGAGCAGGGGTGAAGGCTTAATTGGACACATATAGGCGGATCAACTTTCTGTATTTCAGCCGAATCTATAGCATCATTAAATCACCACATACGAAAATAGATATTTAACCAATATATATATATATATATATATATATATATATATATATATATATATATATATATATATTATTATTAAATTAAATTATTATTATTATTATATATATAGGTATTGAAATGGAGAAAGAACCGATTTAATCTCACACTATGTAATCCATAGGTGTGAATCAATGAAAAAGAAACAGTGTGATGGTCAGAGAACGGATCCCCGTCTGTCTAACCAGTTCGTCCCTTATCACTATACATTTCTACTCTTGAAATCGTAGCTAAACTGATCAGAACACACAGACTAAACCACAACCCATCCTTGAAGACCCACTGGCTATGTGAGAACCTATGCCAGTTGAATTAAATACTATTTTGTTGATTTTTTTAAAAATATAATTTCCACTACAGGTGTCAAATAAATCAAGTTTAACCGTTATAACGGTTCACTCATAAAAGAGGTCCAAGCATAGCAGTTCTAGTACAGTACAACTGCATCGTTTGAATGCTGAATATCTACTTAAAGAGTGATATGTAGGTGGTGAGAACTGTGCACAGTCACAGTAAGCCACAGACCTAGGTATGACTTCGGGCCTAGTATCTTCTTCACACTTTGAACTTTCACAAAAGAAAGGTACCCGGTACCCTTCAAGATACAATATCGCTTTGGTTACAGAAAATCAAACTGCAAACACGAAAAAGTCCGTTACGTTGAATTATAAAATGATGTAAAAGTAAGCCGGGACAGGGGGCGTGCTCCTGTAATCCAGTTCTCTTGGAAGCGAGATAAAGTGGTGAGGAACGGCCAATACGAATGACAGTCTGTGCATCTGCCAATTGCAAACTGTAGTCATGGCTTCGGACCCCATGTTAGTAGTAGGTTGTGCCCTTCACAATCTCAAGTTAAAAAAATCGAAGTCAGTGCATGATATAGAGATATGCAATACATAGTTTTCTCTACATTTTAATATTTTAATTACTGAATCAAAATTCTATCTTCAAAGTGTAGATCATACCTTAGCAAATTCTCTCCATACAGGAGCAAATTGGCGACACGGTCCACACCACGGAGCAAAGAAATCCACTAACCAAATCTCTTCACCTGGTCTTTTCCATATAGTATCATAGAACTTGTCGTAAGTTAGTTTTATCACTGTAATGGAAAGAAAACATTTCATAACATGCTTGAATACAATAATAAACAAATAACGTCTATTAATAACTGGAGACTTACTACGTACACACAGCTTTTATACTGTTTATACAGCCCGATTGTGTCACAATTTACAGACTTCAGTGAAAAAGAAGATGTAAAAGTTTTAATTACTATCAGTAATTTGAAGCTAAGAAGAGAACACTTCAGGGTTTCCATAAATATTTCAGTTTCGATTTCCTTAACTTCTAAACTTCCTTATACTGCATTTTTTTTTCGAGCTCTTACCCCTCCCCCCTCTAGCGGATCAAACTTTTTTTATTTTTTATGGTTTAAACTTATTTTCTTTCTTTAATAATAATAACACACATACTATCTGACACGTTTTGTTACGATTAACTAACACTCACCTCACCTATCATGTGCCCTGGGACTTCTAAAAGTAATTTTATATTTCTATATAATTTCGGCAATCAATCCTGTTACCTTCGACAGCTAGTTCTCTTCACTGCACGGTGCGCATTTACATTGTAGACTGCGTTTACATTGGTACTTCTAGATGTGAGTGTATACAGTGACCATTAAAAGTTTAATAGCTTATTGTTGATTTCGGTATTTTGTATGGAAAAAGTACCGTTGAATAAAATGTAGCTTGTAGACGAAGCTCTTCTGACTGACTAGTCGACGAAGGCAACCCCCAGGATTGCACATACTGTATTATAAAAATTCTTTTAGGATTCCAAGGGTACACATTACGATTTGTGTAATTCAACTTTTCTTGTATAACAGGGTGTTTACTGAGTTTCACTTTCAGAAGTCCAGTATATTTCCAGTATATTCAGTATAACTATCAGCAAAATTCCTCAGGTTTATAACTGTTTTACCATCAAAAGAATATTTTTTTTTTTAATAAATTTAGTTAACTTTGATTTTTCCAGTATGTGGATCAAAATTGCAGTATATCCTCAGTATTTCCAGTATCAAACTTAAATTCCAGTATAATTCAAGTATATCCAGTATCAGTAGACATCCTGTATAATTGTATAATTCATATTCGTTCAGTTTCAGTAATCAACAGTGTCTTTCAGACCACATGGAATAACCGTCGGACATAAAACTAGAAACCTGAATTTGTTTGAGTTTGGCAATGGTGTGCTAAACGGAACGTAATTACCTCCAGCAATGCGATGCGGTTCATGTCACATAAAACAGAATTTCTGTAATATATATATATATATATTAGTAATCAGTGGAAAAAGTCATAATAAAACAATATAAATATTTTTTTCAACAATAATTATTATTATTTCTCAAGTCACATTCAGACTTCTTATCTACTTTTATTTCATACTTTTATTCTAATATATTTACTTATTTTCCTCCAACTTACTTTCCCCATGTTATTTCCATTTCTGTCACGCTTCTCCATCCAGCGCTTTCTTAAGTATTTCTCATTACGATTTACTTACACAAGTTTTCCAGAAGTGATCTGAGAGTCAAGTCCCTTCTAGACACTTACTCAGTCAGATTTCAGGAAGAAAGTCTTGAGAATGACGTACATCTACCAAAGATTATCTTAGGAAGCGGATTATAAAGTATCCAGCTTCAAAATTTCTGTTTATTTGCTACAGCAATATATATATATATATATACAGGGTGGCCCAAAAATAGGTATATACTCCTGCATTGGTCAAGTATAATATTGTAGTTTATAGGTTTATTTGCTTCGGCTGTTCCGAGCTTAAGATATAAGTAAAAAGACATTAAGAACAAATAATAAAGAAACTACGGATAACAATAAGAAATTATATAAAATGCAGTGAGCTGATCAGTACGGGACTGTATACCTACTTTTGAGGCCACTCTATATATATACATAAACATAATAAATAACTTACCTGGTGGGTTTTGCATATCTTCCACAAATTCCACTATCTTTTCCAAAGTATGAGATCCATAGAAGTGATGTGGTTTTGAGTTATTATACAAAATAGTTGTTGGATATGATTTAATATTATATTGTCGACATAGATGAGCATGAATGGTACAATCTACTGTACCAAAATTAATAAAATCTACAATACGACTAGCTTTCCTAAATTCTGGAAGAAATTTCATACAAGGTGGACACCAAGGCGCAAAGAAGTCTATAAACCACACCGATCCATCTTGTAGAACATGAGGGAACTCCTTAGGAGTCAATATTCTGACATTAACTGATGCACCACTTTCACGTGCAAATTTTGCTACGTCGTGGGCTGTTTCACGTCCATGGTGGAATTCATATCCACCACCCTTTTTAAACACTGCAAAAACAGGATATTTTTGTATATGTAGGTCCTCACACAAATATCGGTGTTTTCCACAGTTAATTCTTCCTATCTTCATCGAAGATAACAAAGCTGGAATCTTTTTCAGCTCCAAGTTATTTTTTGCTTCTCCAATATAAAAGTACATTAACCATGATTCGCCATCTCCTAATTTCAATCGTGTCACAACATCCTATAAGAAAACGTAAAATACAGTAGTAGTGTATTTATTTTATATTAGAAGTTATCTTATTTACTCATTTGCAGAAAACTACTATTGTGCTACATATTTCTTATGATAATTTATCGCGTTTCGCATACAAAGTAAAGAAATGAACTTTTATTAGATTTCTGCAACATTGAAATTTATGTTTACACTCAATATATTTAATACATACAGTTTTCAACCACACGGTTAGACAACAAACAGATGCCATATAGAGAATGACTAACCTTACTTTATACATATGATATAACAGTTTCGGAGATTAAGATCGTCTGTGATGTCTAGAAAGTTTATCTACGATAAATTCTTGAACTAATTCTGTGTTACGGTAATTTGTATAGGTAGACTATCACTATACACTGGAGTCTCTTTAATTCGAAGTCCAAGGGGACAGGAAAAAAAAATCGAATTATCCAAACTTCAAATTAACCAAAACCTCTCATTTTTAAGTAAAATCAAGGAAACAAAATAACTGTACTGTATATGAAAAACTAACATGCAGTACTCCTTACCTTTTAAAGCACTACATTTTCGTAAGGAATTAGAATACGCTCCGCGATTCGACATTGTGCATATTGCACGTCAATAGATCACAAACGAATCTGCTTACATTTTTGTCACTGCTTTTAGTTCAGTTAATTGGAATTGCACAAGTCATTTGCTAGTGGAGGACAGGGTTCAAGGTCATTCACACTTCTATAGAAGGGATGGACACTTCCAGGTTATTGAGGCGGAGGAGAGATGCATACCAACCACCTTTTGCCAGATTCTCTAGAGCGAGAGGGGATCCAGCGAAGGTGGTATCAACAAATAATGCTTTCTCTTTCCCACGTTCACCTCTGGATAAGATAACAGATAAACAAAAACCAGTTGGAATTGCATTGTTCTGTTTGCAATCTGTCGAACACTACAAATTTTTCCACTGTAAATACTTCGAATTATCCAAACACGAGGTTCAAAATTTCGATTTATTCACGATTTTTTACCATTGTTTTTATGTTTTTAATACAGTTTTCAAGTGGAATAGACTTTAGTTCGAATTATCCAATAATTCGAATTAAAACGAGTCCGCTGTATATACATATATATTTCAAACGTTCCACTGCATACTTCTTAACTATATGTCAACTATTTCGTTTCTTTATGCTATATGATGCGAACATGTCTAAAATAAAGTAATTTTCGTCCCCATAAATAACCAGCTGATTTTAAAATCTACTTTGAATCGAATGGACACACTTCGAAACAATTTGATAGATTAATACAAAACTAATGACTGGAATTCTGAAGAGCGCAACTTTTCTATCAATCACAATAAGAAAAGAGAATCACTAAGCACAAAACAGTTTTAAATGGATATAAATTACACATTAATGATTATATATTGTATATAAGGTAATTTTTTCTTTTAACTCAGTAAAGCATGCATTCTATTATCACCAACAAAATAAACAGAATGGCATCAAAAGTACATGGGGGAACGTACAGCAGCGACAATAAGTATTTTGACAAACACATGTTCATGAGAATATGAACTTGAGTAACAGCACTAAATACGCTATTATCAAAAGTAAGGAACATTTTCTTCCATAACTGGCAAGATTACAGGCATTTGTACAAAACTGCAGTATTTTGACAAATGTAGCTAATAACATTTTACAACTGAAAAGGTTGTTGGAACTCGACTTGGTCCGGAATAACTTACCTAAACAATGTGAATAACTGCAAGTGACAATTCATATTTGGTTGTGTAGCCCCTAACTTTATTACTGCCTCACAGGGTGATGGCATGGAGTCTACGAGAACAGCCAAGAGGCTCAAAGGTATTTTTTCCCCATTCTTCGATCAAACAGTGCAATAATTGATCCTAGCTGGAAACTTTTCGTAGCCTCAGCCTTCAGTCTATTTCTTCTCACAGACGTTCGATCGGATTTAGATCTGCGTTTTGGTTAGGTCACGTAAGCATGCTCACCTTCCTGTTTTTCAAAAAGTTTCTGACATGAACAGAGGTGTGCTTCGGGCCATTGTCCTGCTGAAAAGTCTGGTTTCGTCCCATTTTATCTTAAGCATGGGGCAACATGTGGTTTTCAGGATGTCCCAATATTGAAAACGATCCATAGTTACTTTAACACGCACCAGCGGACCAACACCCAAACATGACAAGCATCCCCACACCACGACGTGCGCGTTACCATGCTTAACAATGGGTACTTGGTACCGGACTTGGTACTCGGTACTCGTTTCTTGCAATGGTTAGTTGTCGAACATATCGAATCACATCGGAAGAAAATACATTGAACTTACTTTCGCTCCAGAGCACAGGCGACCACTGTTCAGCTATCCAGTCCTTATGCGCTTAGCAAACTCAAATCGGGCCTTCCAATTCTTTGCTTTTTTTTTTTTTTTTTTTTTTTTTTTGCCTGGGCAATGGTCTGAAGATTCGACTGTCTAAAGACGTTGGCTGATATTTCTACGTTGTGAAACTCACGTAGTTCTCTGTTGATATCAACATTAGTCCTTTCGAGTCGGCCTTTGACATCTTCCGTATGAGATTTTTGGTCCGGAGGGTGATTCTATTGGATCTACCGGTTCTTTGTTTATTACCTGCAGTCCCTGTTGACCATTGTTTCTCATTCTAGTTATTTACAATTTGTCTGGACAGATCAAAATCCTTAGCAACCTGTGCCTGAGACTTGCCACTCTGTAAGGCAACGATCACCGCATTTTTCAATTCTCCCGAGTACTCCTTGACTTTCGGCATGTTGCAATCTAAATAAAAACAAAACACACCTTAATGTGAACAAATAGCATTCGATGTAAACCATAAATACTGATATGAATGATACTTTTCCCAGGGACAAACTACAGCATCAAAATACCTTTTGACAGATCAAAGTGATGTTTTTAGTTTTGTACTCACCACTATTTGGCGATTCCTGACACGCGTGTTTACACAGATGTGTGCCACTGCAGACAGAACAAAGCTAAGCTAGCTAAGCAGGGAAACGCACTATGCGCTCCCTAGGGGCGAAAATGCGTTTGTCAAAATACTTGTTGTCGCCTTTGAAACAAACAACAGTGATATTTCAATATTAAGAATTTATATAACATGTTAGTAATAGCAAAGAATTATTAACAGCCCCTCTTTGATAGAAATTCTCAACCCTTCGTGACGAAATTGCTGATTGATATGCTCTATGGTCGGCTAATGATTGAGGATTTACGTCATCTAGTGTGCAGACACGCGGTAATAGGCTGATGCACCGATTCCATTATTATTATTCAATGAGAAAAAGCAGAAAAACTTTTACTCACCGCAAAAAATATGTAGCAGATTTTTTTCTACATACAACAGGCAGAGCTTTCGGTATTATTTTTTGCGGTGAGTAATAGCCTTTCTGCTTTTTCTCATTGAATTTAATCACCGCTTGCAATATTGTGATATATTATTATTATTATTATTATTATTATTATTATTATTATTATTATTATTATTATTATTATTATTATTACATATTGTTAAATTTTATACTAGCCTTAATTTTTTTTCTGCATTCATCACGATGTTGGAAAATGTTTAAGATCTAAGTTACCTAATTTTGACATTAAATTTTCCCATGAGAATTAAGGCCAGTCCTTATAACTAGGTAAAGACGTAAGTATTAATAAATTAGTTGACATTAATTTGAGTGATGCGTTAGGAATCTACATATTTTATTTTACATATAATTCAAAACGTCGCTTTAAGCCATACATGCCCTTATCTTTTTTGTTTTGTATTTTGATTTATTTTGGAAAATAGATAGTTTTCGACCTATTCCTGGTGAATTTAGTGTTATTTCTTTTTGCTGATCTCCCACTGGCTAATTATGATACTGGGTCGGAAAATCCCGGGGGCAAATATATAATCTTTAGCAATAAACAAAATAAATAACAATAACTTTGACAGTAGTTTTCGACCCGGGGGGCTTATATGGGATAAAAAAAGGAAACCTATTACTAAACTAAAATGGGGTTGAAGAAAATTATTGTCTCGCACGTGGTGTAAACAAAGGAAGGGGAGAACAGCTCCTTAATCACTGCAGGATTTTTTCACGTTGTTCCTAAGTAACCAAAATCACTTACCCCCACTGTTTCCAGTAGTTTACTGTTGAACCTTCAGTTTGAGTTCCACGTACAATTATCTTTGTTATTTGGAAATTATACTAAGGAAATAATTTGTCATATTATTACTAATACAGAACTATAGTGTTAAACTTTCTAAATTTTTCGCCAGAGCTGCTACCTCTATTCTTGCAGATCCTTTGACAATACGTCTTTAACGTGTCACATGTTCTGTCCAATCGTCTCACGTTGTGTTTCGTTAACCATACAGTATATATGTATAATACTTAATGGTTGATATTTCTCATTTTATACCTGCATCAGTAAGACTTGTAGCTTAACTTTCTACAGCATATCATACCTGAAATGTTTCTTCATTTAATTCAGTTGCATCTGGTAAGTATGAAAGAATTGTATCGATTAATTCTTTGGCTTCGTAACTGTCAATTTTATGTGCACCTTCTTTCGTCAGCTCACCAGGCTTGAAAAATGCCGTACCAAACGCTACATCTAATTTATCACATAGATCATTATTCTTCACACAGTCCACAACTGCAATGGTAACGAGATTATTCTGAAAGAAAAAAGTGACAGACACAATTACTGCTCAATAAGAGAAATCAAAGTTATGAACATCCTAAGTTCTGCACAAATCAAATCGTATTCTATTTTTACTTCCTTCTTCAAGCAATGTACTTCTGCCCAGTGGAACAAACTTACGAATTTACCATAATCTGCCGTATATCACTAAATACAGGGTGTTTCAAAACAACACGATCAACGTTTGGGAGGTGATTCCTGACACCAAGATAAGACAAAAAATATAGACCAACTTGGGTGTACAAATGCTTCTTTTCGGAATTACAGGCTGCCGAAAACATGAAGAAAAAAAAAAAAAAGGTATGAAATCTTTGTTTTACGTCCCACGGATATGCCAGTGAGGCTCAAGGAGACGGTGATGATGAGAAATGAATGAAATGGTGGAATGAAGAAAGTGAGAGGAAACGGGAGAACCCCGAGAAAACCCACGAGCACGGTGTTTGTCCACCACAAAGTTCACACGGCGCGAGCTGGGATCGAACCAAGGATCCCAAGAACCGGAGGTGAACGCTCTACCACTGAGCCACCGCGCCCCCCATGAAAAAAAGAAGTTTTAAAGGTCCATAGCTCCAAAACTATAAGACCTACCGTAGTCGGGTAAAGACTTCACTTACGAACTAATATGTGCGCTATCCACAAATACATGTTTTAGAATCCTAAAGTACTCACACAACAATTTTTATAAAGGGGGTTTGGCTATGGGCATATAATTTGAAGTACTCACCAACTACCTCTATAAACATTGTTCAGGAAGTGCCGCAGGCTTTTGAAACTTGGATATTTGAATAGGGCACATACCAGTTCCTAACCTATGGACCTTTAAAGTTCATTTTTTCAAGTTTTCGGCAGCCTATAACTGCGAAAGGAAGCATTTGTGCACCCAGGTTGGTCTAAACTTTTTGTCTTATCTTGGTGTCAGGAATCACGTCCCAAATGTTGTCGGTGTTGTTTTGAAACAGCCTGTATATTTATTTCGATCTTCTTTTTTAATCAAGTGATTTATACTTGTGTATAGTTTCCGAAATAAAGACAAACTTATTCGCCTCAGCATACGACGCGACTTTTATTGTTCAGTAGCAATAAGAAACATTTTAAATATTAATTTAAACATGTAACATATCAAACCAAGACGTGCCATGCATTCACGTAAGAGAAGCATGTATTTCAAGTAGACGTAGGGTTAATTTACTCTTCATTCTTGGCACATTTCAATCCAAAGCTACAGTGATAAAGTTTTAACCTCAAAGGAAACATATGACGTATATCATGGAAACCAAAAATGTTATACGAAATATGAAAAAGGAAATATACTGTTACCTGTCAAGGTGCGTCTGCTGTATTTCATGAGCAGATGTTCCTCTTGTACACATGGAAAACAATAACTTTCCCATTTGAAGTCAAAATTAAGTAGACTAGCATGTTTATCCTCTTCTGGGAACTGACATACTGTAAACAATTTTGTTTGAGACACAACAGAGTTAGTTTTTTTATTTTTATTTTTTTTTTAATATGGTCGCTACTATATGTTCACAGTAAGGTGTTTTGTGTACAGTTTATCAATTCTCAGAAGAGGATAGGCATACTAATCTATTTAATTTTCATTTTAACTGCTACAGTTATCCTTTTTCCTTAAACAAGAGGAACAACATGTGTATATTTCTGTTCAAGAAATCCAGAGAAAAGACCTGCTAGAAAAAGCAAACAATGAGCTTCATGAAATACAACAGCAAAGTATAAGCTCAAGACGCTCCAAAATAGGCAACAATATTTACTTTTTCATATTTCGAATAATATTTTTGATTTTTATGAAATATTTCATATATTTCTTTTGAGGCTAAAAATTTCTCACTATTGCTTCGGATTGGAATCTTTTCACAACGAGAAGTAAATGAAAATCTGGTCTTATAGTATAAATTAAAAGGTCATTAGTAATGAAAAAATTTTTCTTCTCGTAAAAGTTAAAATAGTAACGTAACTTACCAATACTGCTGCAACTTTTATTCTCGTCTGTTTAGAAGGGCAGTTTTCATTTTCATCACAGAAGAAAATCACTGTAGCTCTGTTGTTTTGTTTTTTGAGTGAATCAAAGGTATCTTCATCTATGTCCATTATATCCACGGGTAAATTATTCAGCACATGTTCCACCATCTCTTTAGCTGTATGACCACCATGATATCGAGTACCCTGGACAGAGAAATGATTTTTTATTGATTCAATGCAACGAAGTTAAATTAATATTAAAATGCTTATCCTTAAGTGTAATAAAATAATATAGTGTACGTCAGCCATAGTGACGTCTGATCTTGACTGTTGCTCTAATTTTGACCGAACTCCCTTACAACGAGGCCAGAGCTGTGATGTGGAAGTTGCCTACGCTGGAAATGTGTGTATGACACAATGATGGAGGATTGTAGGTTGGTGGGTTGCTTTGAGTTTAGCGTTCCGTTCAGTACCGCCGCTTTATTTACATACACTTTTGAATCAAACCGAACATTTTATTTATAATACACAGTTATAATAAACATTTAATATCTTATAGATGTCTACGTACTTTTTATTGCGTTGTGTTGTACTATGAATTCTTAGCACCGATTTGACGAGAACATTGTCCATGTGGTACAATGTTTACCTACTGGCAGCCGGAGATTTGGCAACAGAGTACTCGTTAATTTGGCTGCCAGAACTCATTTATTTTTTCAAATAGTATATTACGTGAAGAAAAATAAATGAATATGTATTTTTCAAAAATCTTACTTCTAGGTAATCACCGAAATGACCTGATCAAGTATGGTTTTACTGTTCTCTTCAATAAGAATGTACGCCGATCCTACTACTATTTGACATTTTAAAAATACATTGCCCAAACTGATTAACAATATTACAGTTTCTTTGCTAATTTTCTAAATACTGTGTAGAAATATTGTTAGTATTGCCAAGATAATCCTTACTTGCATGAAAATGAATATCTTTAATTTAATATTCCACGTTATATCTTTTAGGCTATAGGAAACGGACGATTATTAGAAGTGGGCGATACGAAAATAGGTGGGATGAAGATAATAGGGGAGAAATGACAGAATCTTGAGGGAACACACGAACACGATGATGTCTATTACAAGCCAATAGCCTGGATTTGAAAAAGGGACCCTCGGCACCAGAGATTATTGCTCTACAACTAAGTCACCATATCATGCTTTTTCCTGCTTTCATACGGAAATTTCCGTAGTCCTCTAAAATCACAAGAAGTGAGACGACAAGAGAAATATGTACCCTATGAGATAAATAATAATAATAATAATAAAAACAGACACAACAATATTTCGATGTCGCATAATGTTTATCCCAAACCATAATAAAAATAACCTATACGACAAAATTGGCGTGTACAAAAGGTTGGTAGTACTGAAGAAACCTGCGAACAAAAAATAATAATTAGACCAGACAAAAGCAAATTGAATGTCTAAATCCCAGATATGAACAATGGAAATGAATTCTTTTGCTTTACGTTTAACGATTATACTCTGTAGGCTAAAAGAAGTAGATAACCAATGAAAATAAACAACTGTGAAAGAATTAATTGGAATAATTCTTGGATCCGGATACAACTCACAGACACGACGTTGACCTACCATAAACTCATATGATTTGGGTTTAAACTATGCAAATTCCTGGGCAGTAACGGGCTAAAGACGATAAATAACTTTAATAGCCAGTAATAATTCATCAACATTGTATCTCGAACTTACCTTTGGATAAAACATAAGATACGGAATTACATTAATGCCGTGTTCTGAACATAAGAACCAGTCATCTTCACAATTGACAGCACCAATTCGTATTACACCTTCCAATTCGCGGGCCATTTTACGCCACTCTGGTGCAAGTTGATGACAGTGGCCACACATCGGGGAATAAAAATTAACGAACCATATGTCTTCGGAATCATAAACCTGATCTGAAATGAGGGGCAAATCAAATACATATATTTCACAGCAAATATGGTATTATCTAACAACTTACGGAACTGATGCATGATTATAAATATTAACTTGGACTAACTTTGTACACGTTAATCATATAATTATTGCTGATATTTTCAATAAGAACTTCTATCTTCGTCAGTGGCGTATTCTTAAAGCATCAACTTCAACTCCTAATCGCATTTCATGGTATCCATTCTTACGGTATACATATATCAAACAAAAACATTTCTTCGAGTAATAATATACAATTACCACATTGGCATTCTAAGTAATGTTGCACTTTTAAATGTCTGAACATTTACAGAAGCACTCTGAACTTAATTTGAAATTACTTAAGACTTTCCAGATAGATGTAGACATTATATAACGACAAATTTGCGACAATAAGAATTACTAATATTATACTTGTGACTAACAATGTTTTCATTAGGCTTTAGAAGGATTGCCATTACTATCCACAAACTGTATATTTTACATACTTTTTAAAGAAGTTCTATGAAATGAAATGAAATCTTTAAGTTTTACGTCCTACGATTATGCCGGCTAGGCTAAGGAAGACAGGATGATGAGAAATAAATGAAATGGTGAAACGACGAAAGTGAGAGGAAACGGGAGAACCCCGAGAGAACCCACGCACAAGGTGTTTGTCCACCACAAAGTTCTTAGGCGAGCTAGAATCAAACCAAGGACCCCATGCACCAGAGATGAACGCTCTACCACTGAGCCACCACGGCTCTAGAAGTCTTAGTTCGATATTTCTATACCTTTACAATTGATGCAATAACATGTGATTAGAAATTGCAGTTGATGCTTTAAGAAAATAATGCTGAAGAAGATGGCAACGACCATTGAAAATTTCGGCAAGTATTGTGATTGATGTAGACCAAAGTAGTCCAAGTTAATATATGATATAATTTAATTACGATAGTGCCTTTCATGTACTATGCAATTAAAACCTATAATCTCTTTTTTATTTTATTTTATTATTACGTCAATAAAGAGTGAAAAGCCAATCTGTGAGTTCTAGCCATTTTTGAGAAGTCCCGCCAGAATTATTTGCCGCCGGCTCAAACTTAAACCGAGATCATCTTACTAAATACAACGTTCAAGCTAATTTACTACGTTAGGCAATATACACAAAATTTAAGCTGATAATATGTACTGTACAGCGTGTCCCGCTCGAAGGTAGAACTAAAAATTGTTGTGTGAAAAAAGTAGCTTGAGAGGAAATGTAATTAAATTTGTGCATAACAAATCTGAATGCATGAAAAATGAAATACGAACACAATAGATGCTGTTAATTACCCCCCCTCCATCAACTTCCAAACACGTTTGAGTACGACGCTGCCAGTTCGTGAATGTGGCTGCTAGAAACTCACGAGTCACTGCCTGGATTTCACGGCAGATGCTTCTCCCATAACTCATTGACAATGCATGGTTTGTCCTTACAGACCTTTCCTTCAATAGCTGAACCAGAAGGTACCGAAATGTCGTACCGGAAACATCTATCTTTGATATTTTGTAACAAATTAGCTCGTGAGCCGTGTATATTACAGTCGTTCGGTCAAAATTTTTCCATTGCTAAATCACTCCTTTCAGGTGACCATATAGAAAAAAAAATAGCAATACATCTTCACTACTAACATGAAAAGAAGCAAGCACTTCACTTTACTTATCGCATTTCACTGGAAACACAAACGCACAAAAAAAAAAAAAAAAAAAAAAATAAAAAATAAAAAATAAAAAATAAAAAATAATAATAATAATAATTATTATTATTATTATTTTAAAAAAACGCAGAACTTGTCTGTTGCTATCTTTTCACAACAGTTACGGCGTACTGTGTTGCCGTCTCATTTTTCTCATCGAATACATTACATTTTCTTAAAACTTCATTACAACCAGTCAAATATTTACGCAATCGTGTGTTTTTCGGGACTACATTCAAGTGGGGCATCCAAGTACAGTTGTAAACTCGAAATATGAAAACTGAAAGAGCTTGATTCGTGAGAGAAAAGTGACAGAGAGAGAGAGAGAAATGCTTATTTTCTTTTTGTCTATAATTCCTGTGATCAGATCACGAATCCAGTACTATACGATTGGCATACACTATTAGGGTACCTGCACAAATATTCTACGTTTTTCCAAAACAAAATGAAAATTTTCTTAACTATGTGAGTTATCAACTTACCGAAATCATGTTTGCTTAGTGTAATAATTTCAGGATCATCATCATATATGCCAAAATTATCGTGATAGTATTTCCAGGACCGATATTGTGTTTTCTGGCCGGAGTCTTTCATGCCATCTTCTCCATACAAGTCATACTTTTTACGTGTTTCTTCATCCTTCAGTATTTCATACGCCTTTGTTATTTTTACAAATTTGTCATGAGCATCTGGATCGTCCTGTAAGTACACATCGATATTAGCAAGACTCAATTTAAAAATTACCTTCTGCTTAACTGAATTTTCTACTCACACTGTAGATAGGATATTTATTTAAGGATATGATTTGATGTGTATTTATATGGTCTCTAAAAATATATATAAATCGTAGAGACCTGGTAATACTGAAAGGAAAAAAAAAAAAAAAAAGAAAGAAAAAAAAGAAAGAAACATGATTATAGCTAACCGAACAGATGGTAGTTGATTTTGCAATTTCTCAGCGGTTAATGCTAGTGCACATAATGATGTTAAAGATTCATAGTTTGAAATTAAAAACACTAAAAACGATGCGTAACCATTGCTTAGTAGTGGTTTTAAGTGAGTCTTAAGTTGAAAAAAAAAAAAACATTTAAACTTTTCATTACCATGATCACAACAGTAACTTCCCAAATGTTTTTTAATGGTGAACACATATCTATGGAACCAATTGTGTATTACACATGTCAATAAAAAAGAAATTTTAGAGTAAAGTATTTGCAGTTGTGGCTCGTTCAAGAGTTGTTCGAACAAAAGGGATTTGAAATAAATAAATAAATAAATGTAAGTTTCTCAGTTACTGATGAAGGTAACCGAGATTGGTGGCACAAGTTTAGTGCAATTCAAGTGCATTTGGACACAGTAAATTCTTTTTAGTAATTACAGAGCAAGGATACTCTGAGGTGTGTAAGTTTGGAAAAAAAGACAAGAGAACTATATGCAGTTCAATGCTATGTCATATCATGTACCAAGGGAATTGAATACAATGGAATTTTAACGGTTTGATTTTAGTAATTTCTTCCTCAAATCGATTTAAATGAACCTTACTTCGTGAAAATTAAATTTTGCTATGCAGCGTTTTTTTTTTTTTTTTTTTTTAATTACTTACTTAATACAAACATGTATCTTCTAAAATAATAGATTTAAACGCTGAAAATTTGTACGTAGATAGTACTGATAAGAGGAAACTGATATACTCTGCCATACCAACAGATGGACAGTGCTGACAACCAAACATAAAGTTATTTTTTTTTTTCAAATGGACCACATTAGATTGTCGCACATTTCAATACATCTATATCTACATGTTAAACGAAAGCTCACAGAATCACATTTATTATTCAAGGTAAATCCATTTCAAGTGGTCCAATGCATGTTGCTCCGCAATTTTTTAAAAAATCTGATTTTTGGCCATTTATTTTGATACGCCCTTGTAACTCTTGAACTAATACATACAAAACACTGAAATTTCATATCATGCAAATATCAGCAGGGAGACATTGTTTGACATGCTTGTCAATACCAGGGTTGAAAAAAAACATGATTTTTTTTAAAAAAATCAAAAAGAACGTTTTTTATGTTTAAAACATGTTTTTTTGTTTAAAACGTTTTAAACGTTTAAAACAAAGTACTTTGTTTTAAACAAAAAAACATGTTTAAAATGTTTATTTTGTTTAAAACAATAATCTAAGTACGCATATATATTACATTTTTACACTCCTACGTATTGCTTGCCATCTATATTCAACCGCTAGATCAAATTTCGGGAACTTCCCTAATCTCGATCCGCCCAAATGTTCAATTCCGGATAAAGAAATCGGGATTTTCCCGATCTCCGTTCACGGAATATGTAGTTTAGTTTCTTTGTTACGTTCTACTGGTCGTCTGCATTCTTAATCTTTAAACGCCCATTGACGCAACTGCTATGTCAGGGCTTTAAACCTCAATGGCTCAGTCTTAAACCTCAAATTAAGGCTGGAAGATGGTTTTAGTACCAATTTATTCCTGTAAGATGCAGCTTTGCTGGTGTGCATTTTATGTATATGGGAGGAGGGTAATACCGTGTTTTTTTTTTTTTTTTGTTTTTTTTTTCAACAGTTTTTTTGGGGGACCGTTCCTCCTCTTGGGGGATAGATTCATAAAAATTGTTACGTGAAGCAATCAAGTAGGCCACTACATGGTAATATCGTGTATTTGTACTTCTTGCTTATATGGGGGAGAAGGGAGGGGGCAAAGTTAGCCAATTTTTGGAGTTTAAGTTTTTTGACGTAAAATACATTTATTTTTACGACAAACATCAATAGCTCAGCCTATAATTAAGCTAGAAAGATGATTTGACACCAAAGTATTTTTGAGGGATGGAGCTTTCATTCAGTTGCATTTTATGTATATAGGGGGTACGTATGTACGGCCGTGAAAGGGAGGATGAAGTTCGTTTTTTAATTTTTCATCAATTTTTTTTTTTCATCAGGTTTTGGCGGGTATTCCTTCCCCCTTTGTGGTACATCCATAAAAATTGGTACGTGAAGCAATGAGGTAGTCCCCTACATGATAGTAACCTGTATGTGTATTTGTTGTTTATAGAGGAAGAGGGAGTCAAATTTGGTTAATTTACATTTATTTTCGGGACGGTCCCATATAACACAAGATATGTTTCACTGAAGTGGTCTAGAAGCATAATTCTTGTTCGTACACATGATGTGTGCAGCAAAAATGATTTGCATATGGACGTGGTACTAGTGGGGGAAGGGAGAGAATGTCTAATTCAATGAATGTTTTCTGCGCATATATATATATATATATATATATATTTTTTTTTTTTTTTTTTGAAAATACTTCGTACATAAAACGAATTCATTACGCAATGGCAGCAATGGCTACCATTCCTTACATTATTGTCACAAGTATGTGGCCTACGCATTCATCATTTTGTCAGCGTAGGGTGGCCTGCAAAGGTTGCCAGGGCCCCGCAAAGTCAATATTTTCATATTGTTAATGTTTGTTATGTCTGTTTTTTTTTTTTTTTTTTTTTTTTTTTTTTTTTTTTTTTTTTTTTTTTTTACTACGAATACGGCGGGAATTTCACGAATGTTACCTCATTGGAATTTGTGGTCTATAAGCTTTCCAATGGTGTATAACTCATGACTTTGTGATAATAAGGGAGGTCACCAGAGCCCCGAACGTGAGAGTCTACCATTATGTTAAAATCCCTGGCGGGGCGTCTAAAAGTTAATTGTGTTGTTATGCCATAGGCACTAATCATTGTTACCTATCCATGTTGCAGATAGAGATGTATCTTGAAAACTGTTTAGTTAAAATATGTCATTTGCTCCTTGTAGGCTAGTCACTGCTCTTTTCTATGAGTTGTATTGTATTTGTCAGAGCATTTCTTCTAGCTTATGATGTGAGAACTCTTCATTATTATGGAAACGATAGTGATCAAAAAATACCATAAGTTTTGAATTTGTGAATTTGGATCTTAGAATAGTGTATAATGTGTTTAACCTCCGTTATTCTTGGAAATTAAGAAATGTTGAAATACTTCATTTGAATTTCTGTTGGTTTAGTTATACGCACATTGATGTGCAGAATTTCGTTCAGTAATTGCTGTTATAATAAGAATATAACTCTGCTTGTCATTTACTCCATGCACAAATCCTGCGGAGGATGGGTTGTTTGATAGAAAATTAAATTAACTTACTCAATCTGATATTTTAGTTGTTTTAAACATGTTCAACCACCATCGAAAAAAAAACACGTTTAAAACATTTTGTTTAAAACGTTTAAAACAAACTGAATAAAACAACAGCCCTCGTTTTAAACATGTTTTAAACATTTGTTTTAAACATATCAACCCTGGTCAATACCACCAGAATAACAGTATTGCCAACCCGACGCAAAGTTGTGTTTTTCAAACGGCACTATGTCAGGGTGTTACATATTTCAATTCTACATGTAAAACAAAAACAACGTCACACTTGTAATGCAGTATTCCAAACTAAGGACGCTACAGTATCACAAACATCCAAACTTTGGTGATCTCTGCAGGAGTGATAATGCAAATGAGAGATGAGGCCATGCACTATGCACATCCAAAATACTGTAGTGTCTAATGTTATGATCATGATATGACGATTTCGAATGAATACGAACAGAGTTACAAAGATTGAAACTGACTTTTTCGAAAAGCCTTTATTTCGAAAAACCGCTAAGATAAGTATCTCATCTAATTACATGTTTTTGAATAAAGTCAAAGATCACAATGCCGTTTGCAGAAATTTCGTATCTCAAACTGTTCTGCAAATGGTACACACTGCTAACGTTTGCAACACTGCTTAAAATTATGCAATTCCGATAATTTATTGTTATTACACCTACCAAAAAGTACTGTCGTATTGTTGTGAAAGAAAAATAAATCAAAACGTGCTTTTAAAAGTTCCCACAAATACGCCATTTTAAGCAATATATCAAATTTTAGAATTTTTTCACACCTCCTGAATGGTTTGAGATATCAAATTACTATAAACGACAGTATGATCTTTATGTTTATTAAAACCCATCTATGTAATTAGATCTTTTAATTGTCTTAACCTTTTTTTGAAATAAAATATTTTGAAAAAAGTCAAATTCTCAATTCCTTGTAACGTCATTTCTATTTGTTCGAAATATGTCATATAACGACCATGGTATTCAACATTAAGGTACTTTGGATGTGCATTAACCTGTCCATCTCACTAGTATTATAACTGCTATAGAATCCTCCAAAATTTGTTTGTGATACTGTAGCGTCCTAAGCTTGCATAACAAGTGTGATATTGTAAGTTTTTGGTTTACATGTAGATTTGAAATTTGAAATTACCTACCGTAGTGCCATTTAAAAAAAAAAAAAAAAAAAGAGGTTCGGTAGGAAACACTGTTAACTTTGTGATATTGCGGAGTACGCAAACAATGTCACCCTCTTCATATCTGCATGGTACAAAATTTCAGCATTTTTCGTCCATTAGTTTAAAAGATACTAGGGTGTATCAAGATAAATGGTTCACCCTATATATATATATATACATACAGGAGAAAGAGAACTTAAACTGAAATGGCTTGATGTGATAGAGGGCTTGTAGATCTGAAGAAAGTACTGTTTATTTCATTTACTCTCTTTTATTTCACTCCATAACTTCACAGGACTATTCACGAAAGTGAGAATGGAGCAAGAGGACCAGAATAGAAGAGAATGCCGGTAGGTTGCAGACGACGCCACGACCCATACCAGGTTACAGTGTCGGAAAGTAAGTAAATCTTGTCATCACAAACCTTTCTTCACTTTTCTGGTATTAACAGAAGCTTAATAAAAACAATAAAAGCCTTTTCTACTAAGGATAACTTGAGTAAAATTCTTAGCCTTGTTATTCAAAAGGTACCAACCTAAGCCAAAAATACAACATTAGTAATTAACTTATCCATTTCTATTTCTTAATTTTCACACACTGCAACACGTCCGTCAATTCTATAATCATATGAATGAATTTGAATAAAAAGAAAAAAAGTTCTATCATTTATATTTAAGTACTAAATGAAAACATGAACTGGAACGAAAGCTCAAAAGAATAAGCCACACGGGCATCTAATCTTAATCTTTTGCACTTCGGATATTTATTTATTTTAAGAGAGTTAAATGTATTCTACTTCTCTAAAAATCTTCAACATTTTGGATATCGAATTACAGATCATTTCGCTACTAAGCACATAATAAGGCAAATAAACAGCAAAATATATTTTAACACTGAACATGTAACTAGCAATTATACACATCCTACACCCTAATATTAAACTGAAATACTGTGAAAAAATCCTTACTGTATTTTTATCCGGATGCAAGGCGACAGCTAGTTTCTTGAAGGCTCTTCTGATTTCACGGTTGTCAGCTGTTTTAGAAACGCCAAGAAGCTCGTAATAGTCTTCGCCAAATGAAACGGTAAGATACTGGCATATTAAAAGAACTTGCCAAACCTTCATAATCATCTGGAAATAAAATAAATTAAAATAAAACATATATTACACACAGAATCTCTGAAACTACTGTAAGCTATTCGGTAAGTTTTAATGCAAATGTCTGAAATAAGGAAATAAATACACACAAACAAGAATTCCAAACTTGACTAAAGTAAGTAATATACTAGAAAATTGATATTCACGAGAAAGGACAGAATATTATTACATAAACTAATCGCTGTTTCTATACTATCGAAATGTCCTTGAAAATACACGAGAATTGTATTGGTACAAACACGCGATGTAATTCCACACGCAAATATATATATATAACATTTATTTTTTAAACTATATCATACGATTATACTCCGTGACTAAGAAAATAGGTGATGCTGAGATTAATGATAATGGCACAATGACGAATGTGGGAGGAAAGAGGAGAACTCCGAGAAAACCCACGCACATATTATTTGTCCACCACAAAAGCCTACTTGGCCGGAGCTAGGATCGAAATAGGAATCCCACACGCCAGAAGTGAGTCTCTACCGCTGAGTTTTTAGAAAATTTACAAGGAAAATCTACTAGTCCACAAAAGAAAGACCAGTATGTAAGGAACTAATCAACGTGGGTGTCAACATCTAACTTATGCATCAACGTAGCACTTGAAACTTTGATATTTTCCATTGTAGAAGCTTTGGTTTCAACAGACTTAAATCTGACTTAAACTATTCGCTGCGGAAAACAATACGTTTATTGCAAAAAAAATATTAACGTGTAACAGTTTCGCCATCTATTCACTTTGGTTTCATATTGAAAAATTAATGGATATTCAGTCAACGAATAAAAACGTGAAATATGTAAAAATTGGCACTCAATTAAGTGCAAATATAGAAGCTCATATACGATTTTGATTCTGATGTTTAAGAATTAGAGATCGAAGACAGCAATGACTAGTGAGTTCAGTGGCGTATTGGAATTTGAACATGTAAATAGTGTGGAATCTAGAAATATGTCTTACATGGAAAAAATGTCGTATTGACACTATCAGAAGTATCTTGAAATGAAATCTTTCAGTTTTAATCCCACGATCACGCTTTTTAGGCTAAGGGAGACGGATGATGAATCAAGCGAATGATGATGAAATAATTTTGTGGAATGAGAATGGGGGGGGGGGACCTAAAGTATCTGATGGCTTTATAGTATTATACCTTCGATTTATCCGAGGTCGATTCATCCGTCTTGTATGACAATTGAAGAGCGGATAAAAGATGTCACTTTCCAAGTTGATCATTGAGAATTGAAGTGAATGAACTAACCAGTTCTTCACACGGTGAGCTGTCCGATTCTACTGAAGTGTACTGCGGAATAGAACAAAGAAACTGCAAGGTATTTTCCAACCGTCAGAAGTTTCAAATGAGAAAACGCGAAGGAAAGGTCACTATCTTCTACTGCCTTAAATGAAACGTGGAATTACTATGTATCGGAAAATGCTTCGAGAAATACGATACCGAATCAAGAACAATTATTAAGAACATTAGAATAAATTTAATACTATTAATAGACAGTGAGATTGTGTGTGTGTGCTTTATTTACATAGGAGGAGGTTGAGACTATTTTGAGACAAAAAATAAAACTTTTGCCGTAACTTCTCCATTATTAATGCTACAAAAAAAAAAAAAAAAAAAAAAAAAAAAAAAAGTCCAGAATATAGTGAACTGAGACGTCCATTAGATTCCATTATCTGACTTGACTGTCTCGTTTCAAAAGGGATTCTGCATTAAAAAATTAAAAACAGTGTATCACGCTAACCCCACATTTGGTGCTATTATGAGACAGTGGTGGGGCTATACGAGACATTCTTATTACTCAGGCTTAGGAGGTCACAAGATTGTGTTGATGGTCATTGTAAGACAGTCGCGAACATCCTGTCAGAAAAGGCAAGATTGGTGACTGTGATAGATAGTTTCTTTACAGTATTTATCCAAAATTAGCAACTACGACAGTTCAGAAAATAATGGAAATCTTAACTGCATGCAGTTTTTGTATTGTTATTATTATTATTATTTTTAATATGGCCTTCTGTTTCAGTAAGAATTTCTTTGTTTCTGCTAAAAATGAAAATTAAGGTTATAAACACGCAAAACTTTGAAGAATAGGCTAGATAGTATTAATGACACATAAATTACTAGTTAAATTATTGTGGAATTTATCTGAATAATGATATACTTTTGATCCTTTTATAACAAGAATAAAAAATTAATGAACAAGAAAAACGGCGAACGTCTTTTACAATACTTATCGATAAACATTTTGACATCAGATGAAATTTTCAAAGATATACTTGTAAATTTTTCTATGTAATTAAAATCTGCTTTTTGATTAAAAAAAATTCTTTTTTGCAGAAACACTTCTGAACTTTAGCTTACATACATAAACCCTATCTTGATCAAAGACCCTATTTTGATCAAAGAAGTGAATAAATAAGACCTAAGTCTATGATAAAGTATGCAAATTTATCAACAGCCTATAATAATACAAATAGGATCTACATATTTTCAAATGTAAGTCTGTAGTGTTTTTATCAAATGTTTACAAAATAAAATAAAAAGTGTTTTCTGCCAGGTTTCTTTCTAGGCATCAAAAACGTTAACATACTTTTTAACCTCATATCGTAGCATATCTCTTAATCAGCAATATCTCGTTGCGGAAATATACATCAGATTCTTTTATCACAGAAATATCCCCTTTTACTCAATTAGGTTGTGTGTGTGTGCGCGCGCGTCATGGATTTCAGACTCATTACTTCGAATTCAATGTTTCTTAACACATTCTACATAGTAACAACACATTTAAATATGAACAAATTATAAAAGCATGCATGTAGAAGCAGAAATAACGTGTTACATGTACAGAATAACAGTGCATTTCAATGGTCATTACAGCTTTGAGTTGAGTTGATTTTGAGTTTAACGTCCCGTTCAGCAGCGAGAGTATATGAGACGTGGACTCCGAACCACATGAGCTCCCGCCGGGAATCAAACCCGGGTCTCCCACGCCAAAGGCGCGTACGCTAACGGTCATTACAGCTTTATCACAATAGTTCTGGGAACTGTCTCATAATAGCTCTATAACTTTGACAGCTAATACTCCCCTACAGGCTTCTTGACAAGAAGAAATATTTGATTACTCTGGAACTCCTTAATGTCGATTACCTGCTAATATTTTGAATTCCCATGTTCAAGAATTATAATAAAATTTTTTCTGACAGAAAACAAGCCCCCCCCCCCCACACACACACACAAAATGAAGGGTTTAGGAAGGAAATTTTTGTATTACCATTAGTTAGTGCTCAAGAATATTTCCATATATAGATATACTTACAAGGCAGGGTACCTCGGTGTAACACGCCGATTTTGATAAGATTGCACAGACATACAGATCATCAAAAAAGAAGCGACACGTATTTTTTTATATCGGCCAACAAGCGTATTGAAAGGGTCAAATAGGGACATAAAAATGGGGTCAAAATGAGATTTTATGCAATATAGCGAGAACGAGAAGAGATACCGGAAAAGGTTAAATGTACGAAATACTACCATAGTTGACGCAAGCCATTGAGGTAGAACTTACCCATGTGAAGAAAGCAGAACATCCGGAAATGGACCAATCACGTTTACAACATATTCATAATGTGCTACAGAAATGAGTGAAGAGGGTGGCAAGGAGCAGGAAGAAAGAAAACACGAAAATGGAAAATACGTGTTTTTGCTTTGAGTTCATACGTCACCCGTTTGCGAAAGGGACGCAGATTCATCTCAGTGCACGAAGATTCATCTCTACACGCAAGAAGGATGCAAACGCCGTTCGTATAGGCAGCCAGCAAGACAGTACTGCACAGCGGGTTGCATATAAGATCAAAACCTCAAGTTGAGTGGTAGAAACGACTAATAGATGAAGGAATACGAGGTCAGATGACGTAGCACATTATGACAGGTGCAGGTACTGTAAGGAAAGAAAGAGCAAGTTGACGTTGTACACAAAATCAGTTTTAACAGTGAGAGTATTGGACGCGGCGTATGCAATACGAGCTGGTTTGAGTAGACAAAGTTGCCAAACGCGAGGTGTAGAGCCAGCAAAGTGTATGTGCATTTGTGTCTTTCACAGGTACTATTCTCAACAAGACAAGCAAGGCGACGTTTAACTGCTTGTGAGACCTAGTGGTGAACATTGGACAGTGTGGTAGCTGGAGTGGTATTTGATTGTTGTGTAACTGGTGGTGTGTGCTTGTGCGTATTTGTGCGTGTGTAACAAAATTTAGGTGAGGTGTAAGTGGGCTTGTGACGTTTGTGGTCGCAAGATGGTCTATGTGAATCCCCTGAATGTGGTGGATATGCTAGTGGAGGCATATCAGGCAACACAATATGTCCGGACACCACGAACGGTAACGGAAATGGAGCTCAAGGACTATATTTTTAACATCCTAGAAAGTTTCAAGACGAATGGGCACATGTATGTTGAGATTGAAGAAGACCTATTATGCAGCAATAGATCAGACATCCCAAGTATGGCAAGTGAAGATGAGATGGATGAGTGGGATGGCCCAACGACCTCCAACGTACATACAACTGGAGTCAAGAGCAGAGATATTGTGGACATGGGATACAAACGGAAGGTAGTATCGTTTTGGAAACGAGGGAAGAAGAGAAAGATGTCCTGGAAATCTGTACAGAAACACTTCAAGCGTGTCAAATGCAGAACAGATCTATATAGATGGGAGAAACAGATCACAGAAGGTGGAACCAAACGTGAAAAGCTAAACGTGATAGACCGAACTGTGTATGAAAAATTTGCGACAGCAAAACAGCGGCATTTAATTGTCCATGACACAGACTTGCAACGTTGGGCGTTAGAAGCAAACCAAACAACAGCCGTTGCTAATTTCAAAGCTTCGAAGAAATGGTTATGGCGCTTTAAAACACGTCACGGTATCGTCTCACGCAAAGTTACAAAATTTGTAACACATAGCATTACAGCGAAGGCCACACAAGTGCACGAAAGCGCTAAAACCTTCGTCCAAAATGTACAATCACTCATCACTGCTCATGGCGAGGATAACGTATATAACACAGATCAGAGTGGCTTTGCTTTAGAATTTCACTCTGGACGCTCTCTGGCTTTGCGAGGCGAGAAGCATATTACAGCAACAATGCAATCTCTACCTGCCATCACACATAGCTACACAATACAGCCTGTTATATCTGCCAGTGGAAGATTGCTGTCGCCCATGCTCATAGTCTTGAAAGAACTTCATGGTACGTTTGGGCCACGGATTCAGCAAACAATGTTCCGCCCACAAAACTTATATATTTGTGCATCATCATCTGGGAAAGTGACAAAACAGATCGTTAAGACGTGGTTCCAATCAGTGTTCCTTCCACAAGTCAATGAGCAAACGGTACTGTTAGTCGACTCGTGGACGGGTTATGATCGATCCGACTTGGTAACAATAATGCCACAGGACAAGCAGTGCAACATTATGACGATACCTACACACACAACTGGGTTAATACAACCTCTGGGTGTGTATGGTTTCAGAATTTGGAAGAACTTCGTACGCAAAGTATCTGATGCGGTACGCCTTCAGCAACTCAACATCAATCTATACAGCAGAGACAATATACTGAAACTTCAATCCCTTGTGCATAATCAACTTTCATCTCCACGGTACATACATCTATTCCAATACGCATGGTTTTGTTCTGGATATCTTTCATCACGACCAGATTATTTTCCAAATCCAGTGGAGTTTTGTTTTCATCAGTTGACGTCATTGGTCTGCGAAGAAGCAGAGTGCCAGAACCCATCCATCATCAAGTGTTCGTGGTGCAAATACTGTTTTTGTTTGGACGATTTCTTCCTGAAATATCATTTTTGTGCTACTTATCAGGAGTGAGCGTCTTGTTTTCAGCATACACCTCTGCTGACTTTTATGTTGTACGTACATATGTACGCGTATTTTCATGATATAATGTAGATACTCATGCGTAGAACTGATATTGCTGTTGCTCTTTATCTTACATGTGGACCACCTGCTATTACATTCTACTGTGCAATGCATTTTGTGTGTGTGTGTGTGTTACTAGCTACAAACATTCCCGTTTCCAATATGTATCTCACCGTTGCTCCCATTGCACAATATATGCAACCCACTGTGCAGTATTGTCTCACTGGCTGCCTATACGAACGGCGTTTGCATCCTTCATGCTTGTAGAGATGAATCTTCGTGCAGTGAGATAAATTTGCGTCTCTTTCGCATATGGATAACGTATGCACCCAAAACAAAAACACGTATTTTACATTTTCGTGTTTTCTTTCTTCCTGCTCCTTGCCACCCTCTTCACTCATTTCTGTAGCACATTATGAATATGTTGTAAACGTGATTGGTCCATTTCCGGATGTTCTGCTTTCTTCACATGGGTAAGTTCTACCTCAATGGCTTGCGTCAACTATGGGTAGTATTTCGTACATTTAACCTTTCCCGATATCTCTTCTCGTTCTCGCTATATTGCATAAAATCTCATTTTGACCCCATTTTTATGCCCCCATTTGATACTTTCAATACGCTTGTTGGCCGATATAAAAAAATACGTGTCGCTTCCTTTTTGATGATCTGTATGTCTGTGCAATCTTATCAAAATCGGCGTGTTACACCGAGGTACCCTGCCTTGTTAGTAGATCACTCAATGGGATAATTTTTAATAGTTTCTAGTATAGTTACATCGTTTTAATTCTGTGCGAGTGTTTCATAATAGCTCCTCTTTTCAGGGGGTCTCACAAGAACCCCAATTGACCCTATCTAAAGAGACTGAAATTAAGTGCCAAATTTGGATACCAAATCAACCCAAAAAAAAGCTACAAATTTGTATTTCTCCAAAACAAAACTTTACCTTTACTTTGTATGCTCTAAATGTCAAATGGAAAGCATCAATAGTGTGACGGTTAAATGTTCTTAAAATTAACACGGGCTAGAGTGCACTTTATGCCGAACAAGTGATATTGTCACAGGTTGTGGCATTGGAGGAATGGAATCACTGTTATTTGTAACAGGTACGGAAACGGTGTTTTTGTTCCTCCTGTTGAGAATGTTGTTTTAGCTGTTGATGGCACTGATGTCACCAGTGCTGTGGTTGGTTGGTTGTGTTGAAGTTGCTGATTGGTTGTTATGTATTCCTGACTGATGATGCACTATTTTCGAATGTTGTATGTTGAACATGTATCGTTTCGTTCTTCTGATATTGTGAAGTGAGTTTCGGTGTTCGGATATTAATTATTATTATTATTATTATTTGTTCAAATATGTTTGTGATACTGAAGTGAATTCTTATCGTTTCGCGATATTGTGTGGACTGATTAATATTGAGAACTGTAGTAACAGTTGAGGTGGAAGAGAGTTTGTTCGGTAGACACAAATTTAATGTCGGTCGAATGCGCCGTAGTCAGAAGTGGATAGTCGGTGGTATTTGCCGTGAAACTAATGAAATATTTTTGAGTGAGTGTCGCGAGAACACCTTTTAGAAATTATTTCTAAGCATGTACATCCCGACTCGGTTATCACTGATTGTTGGAAGAGGTACGTGGGTTTGGATAAGGGACAGTGGACTCATATGACTATTGGTGAAATGTATTTCATTTTTCTTCGTCATGCTGAATTGATTTATAATTAGTGGTGAGTGTTAATTTTTTGTTTTGCAGTTAATTTTTCGTTATTACGTTAGATTTATAGTAGTGGTTTTATTATTTATTATTGTTCTTTTGGTTCTTGAGCGGGGGGGAAGGTCAGTTCTCAATGATATTTCCATTATTCGTAGCAACTGAAGAGTAAATATTTGGTGAATGTGGTAGATCATTTGGTTAGCAATCGTAATCTATTGTCACTGTTGTGATATACCTTAGTTTGCTGATGCGAAGTAAAATTACGATTGCTTATTAGGTAATCTGCATAACTTGTCCAGAATTTACTTTTCGATTGCTTCGAGTCATGGGATTACTTTTGGGAAATGACCCCTTAACTGTTCCGAGGAATCGGTTCCAATGAATGTTCGGCATATAGTGCACTCTTACCTTAACACGTTAGGGAAAACTACAGGGTGACTCTTTTAAAACTGACGGATATCATTTGGGTATAAAATTTCTAACTGAAGTCCAATTTTCATGCGGTTTGTGGTAAATGATCAAGGAAGGATGAGAGATTTATGGGACCATGCGTACTGGTTTAAATTCTTCCACGATAATATCGATAACGCTTCAAGAAAAACACAAATTTTCGCCAGTGTACCTTACAACTGGAATGAGGTTTCGGATTTTTTAAGCGAAATTGCATAATACAAGTTAAGTGATAGTCAAAATACAAATTAAGTGTTAGTAGAAACACTTATAAATCACATGTGGATAGCTATAGCCGGTTTCTTGCCACGAACCACGGAGAGATTTCTTGGGCGACCTAAGGAGTCGATAACTGACATCTCTCACAAGAGCCGCCTGCGGGATCTGATGCGCCCCTGTCTCACTCAGAAGTGATCCTGTTTCTTCCAATTTATTTACTAGCGACCACATTATGTTCTTCTCTGGGGCAGAGCGTGAGGCAAATTTCTTTCTGAATGCTCTTTGCATAGTAACAACAAATTCCGTTCTCCAAAACTTTTAACGACAAACTCGTGTTCTTGCAAGGAATACACTATTCTCATTGTTCCCTGATCACACTCACACAGTAACAAAGAACAGTACAGCACAATTCCCAATACAGCGGCCCAATTTCCTGCTTCTTCTTGACCTTGGTAAGATTATCATCTAACGAAGAAAAAAAAAAAAAAAACTCAAATCCACACACCGCACCACACCTCGTTCCAATTGTAAGGTACACGGACGAAAATTTACTGTTTTCCTTGAGGCGTGATCGATATTATCCCGGATGAATTTAAACCAGTAAACAGTTTCATAAATCTCCCATCCTTCCTTGATCATTTGCCACAAACCGCATGAAAATCGGACTTCAGTTACAAATTCTAGACTCAAATGAAATCCGTGAGTTTTAAAAGAATCACCCTGTACTTGCATATTTGTATTCATTTTTCCTTATATGCGCTTCAGTTAAGTACATATAGTCTCCATAGTATTTTACATTTCTCATTTCTAGAACATGTAGTACGATTCCATTTTTAAACAAAGTACCGGAATCTGCGCTCATTCCTATTCAAACAGCCACTGGATGGAAACTGTTAAAACTTTTAAAAAGAGGCTCCCAATTAAAGTGGCTCCACCCAAATTCTATTGCAAACAAATATTCACGTTCATCGAAGACATACTTGCATTATATCACTTGCTATTTCTTATACAGTGTTGCATTTCTTACTCTGATAACAAGAATATAAAAAACCTTGATGAAAAGTTATAAAATTACCAAAAGTGCTTCTTTAACGTTAGGGTAATTACATCGTGCAGGTTTACTTTTGGCGCATCACTCCATATAATTGGTGAAAAAAATATAAACCTTTCACTAATTTCCTTCTTATTGTCTCCTAAAAGTTTTACGGTGGGAGATATGAAAAGATATTACTTGGCATCAATTCAAGGGGGCAGCAGAAGTATTTGTTGAAAAATTACATTCTTTTATGACTTGCGTATAAATACGGCTTCCAAATGTAAAAACTACAGCGCAAAGAACACAACTAATATGTGGTAGGTGGCCACTACAAAGCATGAATGCTATCTAACCGAGCCAGGGCTCGCGTGATAGCAAGCGCGTTAGCGATGGTGGGTACACGTATGTTAGGGTAGTGAAAAGAAATGAGTTTTGGCAATAACATAGTTTTAATGGAATTGTCAAATTTTCATACTGGCAACAGTCCATTTGTAAACATAAAATACAGCTTCTGTACACTGAGAGTGGAAAAAAGCATCTAATAGAGTCATCTTTCACACGCATACCCTTATATCAGTTGTAAAGAACTTGAAGGGTAAGGGGAAAAAAGAAGGAATGTCCATGTGTGTGCCTTATTGGGAGCTTTGTCCTATCTGTTGGTGACTTTTAGTACTATTTGACAGTATAGGCCATGTATGCCTAAATGCCGAAATGTCCATGCAAAACGGGGCAAAAGATTTGACTACCCTATTCTTTATTATGCGGTTTACAATATAAAAACGCTGTTTTCTCGAAAATCCAGTTTTGTGACATTCCTCCTTTTTTCCCCTTACCCTTCACTTGTAATGATTTCACACTAGTAACCCTATATCTATCCATATATATATAGTTGTATTACTTTGTAATTAATTTTGTTGCCTGCAGAAAATTGTCCCTTATAAATATGTATGGAGTATGTTTAGTACAAGGGGTCCAGAAGCACGTAAAAAACACAAAATTTACAGAAGAAATGAGTGATACAAGTACTTAGACGTAACACAATGTAACCAAATCGAACCCAACCTAACATAAACTAACCTAAGGTAACCTGAACCTAATATTAGTATAAATAAGCGAAATTCTATCAGTTTTTGGAAAATTACGAGGGACTCCTACACTAATATAACAGGAGTATTTTCATGCAAAGTATTCACTTTTACCTGTAAATCTTCCAAAGTTGTGCGCCAAAATTACACCAGCACCAATTACATAACTGCACAAGTTATACCCGTATTTTTGTTTTACAATAGCAAATTGTTTGGCATTTTCATTTGGTCTCATCGATTTGAAAGACATAAACAAAATTGGCATGCGCCTAGAGTAACATAAACCGGTAATTACCTGGAAGATCTTAAACGTAATGTATGAAGAACTATATAAATTAAAGAAAACATCCGCACGAACGAACCCCGGACTGATTCATCTTACGTGGATGCTACTGACTGGTACTTGATACAAACATCATTCTAGAAAATGATGATGATTTGAAATACATAATGAACACAATAATTTCATTTAACAAAACTCTAGAGCTGTATGACAAAAAAAAAATATTTTAACTTACATTAGTAGCTTTAAAAATCTGAAGGACTGACATCAAAAAATTGTTAAAAATTAAATCATAATAAGATGAACATAGTACACCCACTCTCACCCATGTACGCTGCCATATTGTAAACTACAATATGTCTTACTATTGGCTGCCAGGTGAAGTTTTAAACCACTGTTTGTAATTTGTTTAAAGCTCACCAGTAATATTTCGTGTTACTTGATGGATAGAAAACTTTTGAGTTTGCGCAGAGCGATTGAGCAAGTAAGCAAGTGGTTCAATTCGTATCGCTGTTGTCTGTTGTGTGTACAGTTAGTTATACTTGTGATAGTGATAGTGTGTTATGTTGTTAAAGATATAAATGGATCATATGATTTTCTACTGAGGTAAGTAACATTGGGGTATTAAATATTCCAATTACGTGTTCTAATGATGAAACCGTTCAATCATGTTTATGTATAAATATCTTATATTTTTTCGTCTGTTGCAGAACCGTTATTCCTGCTCGGGAGCTGGAAGTTGTTTTTGTGCAAGGTTCTGTTGAGAAACGTACATAATGATCATTAAAAAAAAATCTCAAATTTAATTTTATACTTGAAATAGAACAAACAATGGACGAGAAGGTTGTAATACTAAGGGGTTGTTTTCTGTTGATATATTCTCGGAGTGTATTTAATTCTGCCTAATCTTCCCATGACAGCATTTGTTTTTATCGGCCTAAATATTGCAAGATACAACAAACCATCAACTTTTTTTTTTTTTTTAATAAAATCCTTGGCACAGGATTGTTGTTCATTTCCTGTTTCTGTGTCTGTGTAAACAAACATATGTTTTTTCTTTCTTTCTAAATAACAGTAATTACTATGACAATATCAGTAACCATTGTTTTACGATCACCTGCTACTTAAAAGTGTGGTTGTAAAACAGAATTTCAGTGAGTATTCGTATATGATTTTTAAATTGCTGAAAATACCCCATAAGAAACTTGCCTAGCGTGTCAAGTGCAAGGAACTTAAAGTTCTTTTCAGCGAACATTATGTCGAAAATCGACATCAACGTAAACTTAGATGCAGTAATTGTATACCCTGCAAGAAAGAAAACAAAGCAACAATTTATTAAATAGTGCAATATTTGAAATAATCATAAATAGTTTTTTTTTTTTTTTTTTGGTGGGGGATATTTAGATGGAGGGGCCCAGAGTATTAAAAAAAATATAGATGTACACCCGAAATGAGTTGAACTGAAGGAGGTGTAATTGATTTGTATCTCATTTAAGAAGTATATATTGTAGAAAGCTTACCGGAAGCTCACATAAGGAATAGGAATATAATGATGCAAGTAGTTACCCTAACCTAACCTAATATTAACAGTAATTAGCGAAATTGTGACTTTTTTTTTTTTAAAAAAAAAAGGCATGTCACCTTCAACTAAACATTGGTCTTTTCTTTAAATTCAAATTACGTATCCATGTAAAAAAAAAACTAACGTTGATTGCACGGGTGTTGAGCTATGAATGCATCTATTAACTGCTAAACTGCCGCAGATGACGGCCCTGGACAAGACACACACAAGTTGAGTTGATTATAGTTTAGCGCCTCTTTCAGCAGCGAGGCTATATGGGACGTGGACCTATTGATTAACGTGGAATCCGAACCACCTGAGCTCCCCCCGGGAATCGAACCCGGGTCTCCAACGCCAAAGACACACATGAGCCTCTTTTCAACGTTATGTTACTACTTAGGCCTATTTGTTCTTTCTTTAATGATGACTATTCACTTTACGTATTTTTTAGTTCCTCCCCAAATCTTGCACATAGGCCTATAAGATCTCCAGTGTTACCTGACAAAATATAGCTGAGCGAGAGAAAGGGGGTTAGAAGCCCCACAGGGCTCGTTGTTTCCTACCTTTATCACAATTAAAACAAAAAGAAGGTACTCGGTTCTAGAGCCTTGAAACAAGTTGGGGGAGATACTAAACGCTGTGCTTCACTTTTTTCTTATTCTCATGCTGACATTTCGTCTGATTCTGTTCATTTTCACGTAAATTTTGTATTTCGGAGCCGCCATCTGCTCAAGTTAACTCTTAACAGCTTCTAAAACATACGTTGATGATATATTATATGATGCTACAATTTGTTAAAGAGGGTGTTCTAAATAAAGCAACTAATGGTGTTATAAATTTGGTTTAAGTCCCACAGAGTAGGTCCACTGATATCGAGCCTAACCTAATCTAACGTAAGCCGTAACATGATGGACCTTATCTTCTACACAAAGGCTTTAAAGTTGTAGTATAAGCTAAGCTATTGTATTGTCTTTTTATATTATACCATTGTAGGAATATGCATATCCTACTTTATGATTATTTTATAGTGCTTTTTGTAACTTGAATTTAACATAAATTCAGTATTTTTATCTAAATCTTTAAATCTGTTACATGGCGTTATTTCAGTGTTCTGAGTCATCTGTATGGGCTAAAATTTTTGTATGTTCAGATTCTACTGAGACATGCAAGGGTCCAAAATCTGAGTAGTGAGTAGTTTGAACTACGTATCTCCTTAATGGTTAGCGTTCAAACCTTTTGCGCAGGAAAACCGGATTTGATTCCCTGAGTGAGTGATAAAGATCTCACGTTAAGATACAGATTCATATCTCATATAGTCTTGGTGCTGAAAAAAAAGGGAGCATTAGACTTAAGCCGAGAACAGGTTCGAATCTTATTTCAATAGTAGGATGATTTTCTGTATTATTTAAAAATATTAAATTCATTATTGTACCTCGAAACAATATACAATAACGACATATTTTATGAATGTCGGAATATACCCAAATCCGACAGTTCACTTCCCATGTGTTTCTGATTTGATGTACAGTTATATTATCTGTGATTCGTATCTCGTATTAAACTGTAGATTCTTGTCTTATTTGCTTCGGACAAGCGAGATATTGAACTTGAAAATAATAATAAACTAACTTCTGTTTGGATTAAATTATCCCAAATCCTCAAGTAAGCGTTTGTTTATTGAAGTTTAGCAACCCTTGGCGCAAATATCAACATTTATTATGTATGCAAGCAAGGAACGAAAACAAAAGAAATGATAAAGGTCAACAGCCTATTATTGGCTATGTTTGAGGAAGATTAGATAAAGGATAAAATGCAAATATGGCGATCTTGAGTAGGTATCAACATGATTTCATTTATTTGGAAGCTGTCTTATTTGATTCTAGTCAAACGGTTTATTTATTTATGTTATTTTATCACTACATAATATAACTTGGAAAGTAGGTCTAGTCTTCATTTAATGCCAAATCAGCTATGTTTACAATTCGTTACGTTCCACATACATTTGAATCGGGATTGTTTTAAGTTAGTGAACAATCAAAGATTCAGTTGTTAATTGTTAATAATTAAAGGTTGTTGATTTCAGTTGAGAGTAGGGAGTAAAATCGTATTCAATTGGGTGCCTGTACTGAATGATTAGAAGTTGAACACACTTTTGTTCGGTGGACATGACCTTGACTTATCTCAATATGAGCCGAGTCCATTGGTTTGGAATCTTCTTTGTTTTAAAGGCTAGGTTGACAATCTTCATTTTCCAAGAAGGTCCTATGTTATATTTTCGAATAAACTTAACTTTGGTGTTTATTTTACAATTGCATAGCTTCTTTAATAATTTTTATGAAAATGTATAACATTAAAACGGTAAAGCAAGAAAATGTATGACTCATTTAATTTTTGCTCACCTAATGACTTCTCTGCGATTGCTTTTGCCGAGACAGCATCGGGATATCAGGATGTACGATGGACGTTTGAGTTTTAATTGTTCTTCAAAGTGCTCTTGATTTGTCATATATTTTATATTCATTATATTGTATAATTGAACGTTTTTCACTGTAGATCCAGGAGGGCGCACTTTATGATTCTGAAGGCCGCCGGTTCCCTATCTCTGGCCTAATCCGTAATTTTGTAGAGTCCATGGCTAGGACAGTTGTCAAGCGAGTGAAAATAGTATTATAAATCAAAGCGGTAGATCGGTTACGCTTATATTGCACACTAGACCAATGGAAAGCTCAAATTTTCATTCTGTTCTTTAAAACATAAACTTTATGGTTCACTTTCCGTGACAAAGTAGTAATTCACAATCAGCACGCTGGCTGAATTACTTAAATATTATTGTTTTACTCCAAAGTTATGGTTGCCAAATTTCTATTAAAAGGTCCTGTCCTTAGGAAAATATTAATGTGTAGGTTTATGGTAGACTTTAAAAGAAAGATACTTGTTTGTATGTAGACCTTCAGTTCCATTGACAAATGGAATAACATAGCTTTCGAAACTCAATACTTAAGGAGACGACGTTAAAAGAAAGTGACACATTGAAATCTGCTTAATTAAAATTAATATAAACTCATCTTTGGATGCTCCAGTTATTATTTTGTTTATATTACAATTTCTTATGCCGTAACCTTCGATTCAGCACTTAAGGAATTTTGATAGTCTCAAATTTATTTTCTGTTCTTACAGATTTTCTAAATATACATTGACAATGTGTATTTAGAAGATTGCACGCGATTACCTATCCATCTTTTTCAAGATTAACATTTAGGTGTGCTCTTATATTTGTAAGGAAGCACGTTGAACGTGAAGTCGACTTTTTTCATCACCTGTTTCTACAGTTGAAGTCTTAAATTTCTGACAAATTTCCGACTTGTTTCATATCGGTTTTTTTTTTTTTTTTTAAATAATAATAATAATGTTTATTAGGTGTATTCAGGAGAAAAAGTGTTTATGTCAATATCAGAAAGTTCAATATGCCCGTAAAGTTACTCCACACTTTGAATGCATGCTTCTATGTAAGTGATGTATGACCTTTAAACCAAATTGCGTAAGAAAGATCTTCGCTATACTAACATGCAGGAATGTATGCAGACGTGTTTGTATGACCGAAATGGTCTATTTTTCACATCTTTTATGCCAAGGAAGGCCAGTTTTTTTTTTTTTAGATTTGAGGAGTAATTATCTACGCTAAATGTTTTCGGAGTGTTTTTCTCTTTTCCATTCACTATGATAGTGGTAAGTCTTCGCTGTTTTTTTCACGCTTCCTGGAAGACTCATTGCGACTAAAAGCTTCAGCTAAAACATTAACGCAGTAGAGGATTGTACTGTAATGCCTATACGTTGTACCGAAGTCAACTCGACCTCGACACGTTGTGGCAAACTAATCTAAGCGTCACTTAGAATCATGTTTTGTCTTACGATAGCGAATTTTCAAGATGCGTCAGTCATGTAAAACCAGTTCGTAATCGTTTTAGAAGATTTGCGTGTAAGCTAGATCTTACACTGTTAGGCGGATAACTGCTAATTGGTCCAGTAGAGGTCAATTGTAGCCCAGTAATCATAAAACAATGGCAGTGATCAAGATGGACAATATGACACACAAACTGCCGCGGACTAGCTCGCACGATTTGCCGTTCGACGCACTGGCCACTGCTGTTTTATGCAAAGCCTTTCAAAATACTGTTTCTTTTAGTGCACAAGACTTTCCGGACGCCCTGTAGAACATTAAGAGATATGGTCGGGACAAACTGAGAGAGGATTTTAATGGTTTTCACCGATTTCATTTATTGCTGTGAAATCAGCTGCAGTCGTCTTTGTGTGCTTCGTGGGAGATACAGACACAGGTGATAACTATTGCTTCACCTGCCACCTTTTTAGAATAACTTATGGCCTTCTTATTTCCCTTGTTAAAGGCCAATCACCTTTAAACTAAGCTGGAGGGACATGTTGAACCATTGTACATCTGCAAAACGTGCTACAACCTTTTTTTTTTTTTTTTTTTTTTTTTTTGAGATAATAAGAATCCCGTAAGATATGCTCCTGGCCGAGTGCGTAATGAAATAGGAGAAATTACACAATTAGAAGAAATAGATTAGATTAGATTAAACGAAAAAAAATAGTAATCTAATTTTAATGTACCATTCTTATTGGAGAAGGCTAAAAGAAGAACAAGACGCTGAGGCGACTTGTTTTTAATTTTTTGTTTGACAAGTGAATGCTGCATTCGGCCAATGAGTAAGGATATTCTCGATTGCTGTCTCATCTATTTGATCCACAGTACTGTGCTTTTTTCGTAGTATCATAAACTGAGTCAATGTATGGTGCAGTGGCGTCTCTAGGGAAGTCACATCTGTAAAAAATTAAATTTTATCAATACAGGGTAAGGCAAGAAAGCTAACTTAATGTAATTCTTGTATACTGCTTTCTGAAGCTGTACAAGACTTTCTTGACTTCTAGAAATAACAATGATTTTTTTTTTACCTATATGTGATTTCCCTCAAGAGCCGCCACTGCTATGGAGGCAAGCTGTAGGCATTGTGCTTTGTAACATAGGAGCGAAAATAAAAGAAAGAATAGTCTTGCCACGTGATTAGGAAGATTCCGAGTATTCGGAAAGTTCGACGTCGTAATATTTTGTTCTTAGTACTCGTATTGACAGTTACCAAAGCATAAATCCTTTCTTTCTTTCTTTTTTTTTTTTTTTTTTTTTTTCGATTGTTGTGGTTATTACGTCAACCCGAAGCGAGGTTAAGAGTGTGTTAATTTGTATTTGCATTGATCTAAAAGTACTGTATGTTGTCGGCTGTACAATTGCAATCTATTACGTCAAAATAGAAGCAATTCTGTTAAGAGTCGGAAGGAGTCAAGTGACCTTGACAAATCGAAGATATCGCAGTGCAAAGTGTTTCCTTATTTTGGCAACAGATGGGGTTGTTGCTGAAATGCCGTCAAAGCAAATGGCACCCCTCCTTTTCCTTCGTTTTCCCCTGCATGTGGTCAAAGTTGGACAGCGCAGGAGGGGGGTGGTTACGGATGTAAATGGGACAGAGGAGTGAAATTCCTTTCTTTTGGCTAAAAGAGAAACAGAACTGAAGAAAAAATAAATACAGAGATATTGTAAGAGGGACCAACATGATATCAGCCGTCAGCCACTCAAATATCTACAACAGTCACAAACATACCATAGAGAACTAAAGTACTTGTCGCTTGTCTCTTTCTCAAAGGATTCTACCTATGGTAAATAACGCGGGAATAGTGCAGGAAGAGTCTGATATAAAATAAAGAACCATGCAAATATTAAAAAAAAAAAACAAAAAAAAACCGGGAGAGTCGATATTCTAATTTATTTTGGGCCTTCGTGGTTAAAAAAAAAAAAAACTTGGAATTGAAAGGCAGAAAACCCAGACAAAGATCTGAAATGTATTGGCAATGTGACTCTTTTTTAGTGGAATCCATTTCTTTATTTTCTTTTCAAAATATGATCACCAGATTTACCCTCTGTCTCGCCTTCACATTCGAATGGTCCTGGGATCGATACCAGTAGCTGACCATCCTGAATTTTTCCTATTCAACAGGAAAGGGGCGCAATGTTACATTTAGCCTTGGGTACCGGCTTAGAAGGACAGGAGGGAGCATATGCTCTGCTTGGTATTGGTTTTTATTTGGGGAAATAGACCACTTCATTAACAATAGAATTAAAAGATGTGTCACCTTCTTCAGGAAGGTACACTCATGTCCAAAATTATTGTCGCATGTCCATAAATATGTTGTTGTAGGAATATAATTTGATAACGAATTCACCCGGTATTTCTTATAATGTTAGTATGTGTACAATCGGCAGAGACACGTATGCAAGTTTCATGTCAAAAGAGGAGTAAATAAGAACAATAAAACGAAAATAAAACTTTCGTGTCCATTTAGCAACATTATGATTTACTCATTCTAATTTTCGTATTTATAAATATTTTCCTATGAAATTTACCATATATACATTTCCCGATTATACACATAGTATCAGTATTAAAAATACCCAGCAAAATCAGTATTACATTATATTACATGAAGACAGTTATAGATATGCGACAATCATTTTGGAGATGAGTGTACAAGGACGTAACAGGTGTTTGTTTCAAACATTGAATAAGTGTTCGTATACATTGAACTTATTTCCTGACGTCATAGAACTAAGAACTGTCACAGAGCGACGTAAGTCCGGCGACAATACAATATTTCATTTTTACTTTCATACTTTGCAATATATCTATTTATTTTAAAAGCAAATTTTAATGTTTTTATTTTCAACTATTTTATCCTAAAATAAATACTAGCCTTTAACCAGCCCTTATTTCCCTGGTTGCATATCACTTTAGGATTTGGAAAATGTGTCTAACGAATAAAAAAAAATGATAAAACACCTTTTAAAGACATTCTTTTGTTAATCAATTCGCACTAAAAAGTTAAAAATAATCTTATTTATGCAAGCCTAAATAAAAAGAATGGGGCGCGTCATTTTAAGAATTTATAAAGTAACTGTATGTAAGCCTATATTAGAGCGCATCCCATTTTTTTTTTTTTTTTAAGTCATGCATAACCAAAATTGTTTTCTACTTTTAAGTGCGACTTGATTAATGAAAGAATGTCTTTAAAATGTTTATTAGTATGTTTTTCTATTATTATTGTTAATGTTTGCATCCTTGGCATAGGATGTTTATTTTGGTAAGGTACCGTATGGTGCGTTTCTATACTACTAGGGTATATAAAAATTTAGTTTCCTATGCGATACATTAAACAGCACTTTAAAAAAAAAACTACCGAATATAGAGTATTTCTCCGCTAATAAGAGGGAGACAGATTGAGGATACCAAACACCCCTACCATTGATTGAGAAATATTTCGGTGTCGACACTGATGAACAACATTTACATTTGAATTTGAATGTTTTATGGGCTTTAGGCAATTGATTCAGACCGGGATACATGGGGGACAGAATGTTGGAAGCAAGTAGTCCAGTCCCTAGTTTGAATGCCTGGAATGAGTAAGGACTCTTCCCTCCTTGGTAAAACCTGCCGGAATCTGAAGCAATATCAAAGAAACACTCCTTCGAAAAGAGAGGGAGCAAACATGTATAAATAGATAGTCAGAGTCGGATTTAGGTTTCGTGGGGCCCCAAGGTGTTTAAGGTAATGGGGTCCTTTATGTGTCCAGATGAACATAGGCACCCTACATACAGAAATGAACAAACTAGAGATAATTTAGGAAGCAGACTAGCAGAAGGAGCCCCATTAATTACATGAACGTAGGCTACACAGCAGGAAGCATTGTTGCTACGTATATATACATTTTATTTTATTTTTTAATTTTCTTATATTTTAGAAATGTATATCCAGTTTTTCTTTAGATTTTTGGCCCCCAAGAGAGCAGGGCCCTAAGCTATAGCTTGTTTAGCTTATACGTAAATCCGGCACTGTAAACAGTATACACATACAGGCGCGGATCCAAAGGTGGCTATAGAGGCTATAGCCCCCCCCCCTTGACGTTCAGGTATACACTGGATAAAATAGGCTTCAATCCTGTTTACTCTGGATAAAGAGACAAACTATGGTTTAGCTCCTCCCTTGATCATATCCTGGATCCACCACTATATATATATATATATATAATGATTGTGTTTAGTATGTTGTACGATGGAAGCTGATGAAAGAGCTTTATATTATTCTTGATTTTTTGACAGGTAAACAAAGAATATTTCGGGGATTAATCTACTCGATTATTATAATAAGATTATTTTATTTTTTCTCTTGTATGTATATTCTCAGTCCTGCAGGAAGTTTTCATTTTTTTCTTGGAATAGATAAACGAAGACTTTGGTTCGGCTTCTCCTTCACAAATCTCTGTCGAAAGGTTGACTTTATCGCTACCAACACAAATTACTTCTTCTCATAGAAACCATCTACAAATACACTGTACTGCTGAAACAGAAACCATCAACTAAAGAGGTCATAAATTTTGCCATTCCTCGTATTTGAAGTTAGCATTCTTCACAATGATTTCCTTTCTCAAGTAGGTTTTCAAAAGGACTGGCTCCCGCTGAGAAGGAAAGTGGGATGAGGAATGACTATAGTGCCATCTAGCAGTTAGACGGCCAAGTACGTGAACACGCAAAAATCTGATTTCTGATTTCTGTAGATTCAATAATGAAGGATATAATTTCTCGTCGATTGTGTAATGAATGTCTTTGGAAACAGCGAAAAAATAGTACAGTAGCGCACAAATACAAAGATAGTACTCCATTCTCAAAAAAGTCCGAAGTTTTTAGCTCTTTTCCTTACTGTAAAAAAACAGAAGACTTTTCCTCTAATTTTGATCATTTTCTTATGGGAATTTGGATTATAATTATCTGTATTTATAAGAAGAAAATATCACGCACAGCTTTCAAATTGCACCTTTAAAATGAGATGCATCATATTGAGTGAGCTATTGAGACATTTTTGCGAAAGAACGAAATGAAACCATTATTTCCCTAAAAAATGGTTGAGATCCCATGTTAAATTGAACACCAATCTTCCGGCCGCTGTGGCGCACTCCTTCTCCCTCTTAAATCTGTTGAACTGATTGACATGAATTTTTGAATATGGTTATCACCTGCCTTTTAAACTTTGTTTTTATCATGTTACTTTTATTAAAATACAGTAGGGCCTAAAAAATAAAATAGACCCTAAGGAAGGCGGGAGGGCATAATTTATGCGAAAAATTGAGTATCTCATCAACACCTCAAGGTAGGAATATGAAACTCTGCATATAATTTCCTCATTAAACATAAATGAACATGTGTCCCAGCTTTTTGGAAAATTCCTGTTTTAAGTGCGGACTAAGGTTGCCAACTCTGAAAAATGAAATTACCGGCACCCACTCATGATTCTCAAAATAGATTACGAGTAGTTGTATTTTAAACCTTGAAACATATAGCTAAGCCCGACCGAAATACTGACCAGTTGGCAATGCTAATGCGGAGGGAGACATTGTTAAAAATTTTTTTTCGTCACATTGAAAGCGATGTTTCCTGGTGTTTGTGACCGGGAAACGGTTGAACAGTTTGAAATGAATTTTGGCACATTAGTTAGCATTTACCTTAAGCTAACAAGGAACCCTAGGTATCTATCAGAGCCCGATTTTCATGAAACTTTGTATATAGAGAGAGTATCTCGGGAAACTCGCACAGCCAAAATTGTAGCTGCAGAGTCCAAGACGTTGGGGCACTAGGGCCCGAGAAAGATCAAAAGTGGAACGTCAGTACATTAAGGACATGGTGAGAAAATGCACGTTTTTCTTTAAAACTAATCATTGTAGCGACACGAAATGAGCATACATGGATACGAGATGGTCGATATGATCTGTTAAAAGTTATAAAAAGAATATCCGCCATCTTGAAAGAGGCCATGTTGAAACTGGTGTGATTGGTGTAAATGAGACGAGGGTCGTCCGATGCATTAATTTGAACGTAAATAGCCACAAAAACCTATTGGTGAAGTCTATTGTGGGATTATATTATTCCTGTGCTTCTGGTAGAGTGGTTTAGGTACAAGATAAGCAAAGTGTATGTCATGACACTCGAGCAGGGTATGGAGCGCTATAGGTGGACTTATATGACGTTCTGATTTCTGTTCGAATTAAGTCAAGTCTAATAAAAAGTTACTAGTTAATATCAACCATGACATTATTATGAAGATTGAACCCGTCATATCAGTACATCCACACCAATTACATGGTGACTGTGATACAAATGATGTAGTGCTAAAATTTTATTTCGCTCGGTTTTCTATTTGCACTGATCCCACTCATTGCGCTCCATAATCTGCATCTGCTTGAGTGTGAGTGAGCACTTTGCTCATCTTGTACCTAATGCACAGGAATAATGTAATACCACAAAAGACTTCACCAACAGACCAGAAGCACAGAAATAATGTAATCCAACAACAGACTTCACCAACATGTTTTTGTGGCTATTTACGTTCAAATTAATGCATCGGATGACCCACTTCTCATTTACACCAATCACACCAGTTTCAACATGGCCTCTTTCAAGATGGCGGATATTCTTTTTATAACTTTTAACAGATCATATCGACCATCTCGTATCCATGTTTGCTCATTTTGTGTCGCTACAATGATTAGTTTTAAAGAAAAACGTGCATTTTCTCACCATGTCCTTAATGTACTGACGTTCCACTTTTGATCTTTCTCGGGCCCTAGTGTCCCAACGTCTTGGACTCTGCAGCTACAATTTTGGCTGTGCGAGTTTCCCGAGGTACTCTCTCTATATACAAAGTTCCATGAAAATCGGGCTCTGATAGATACCTAGGGTTCCTTGTAAGATTTTGTCATGTTAGTTTGATTAAAGGGCGTGAAGATAAAACTCGATATATAAACACATCATTAGAAATAAAATGTCCCGCGTTATACACTTTTTAAGATTTTTCGTTTTAAAGTGGAAGGGGAGGCAATTCCTTTCTTTGCATATAAATCGACGTTGTCTGTTTGTGATCGCATCACAGGGAAACGGTTGACCCGTTTCGAATTCATTTTGGAACGAATGAATGAATTTCAGGCTGGGATTTTGCTATATCACTTTGATTAAAGATCGTATCGTAAGAGGTATAAGGGATCCAAAATTTCTGCAAAAACAGAATATCTTATATGTTAGTATCATTACAATTTTACTAAAATACGTACCCTATGGTGGTTTAAATATTTTCCATAGGCTTATTTTCTTCGTGCGAAGAACGAGCATTCCAGCTAGTCTGTATATATAAAAATGAAAGTGATTTTGCTTGTGATAGCGCCACGGAAAAAAAATGACAATCGTTTGAGATTAATTTTAGAATATAGTTAGTAGATCCTTTCTATTTCAAGTGTGCAGGGTTCGTGAGGTCCCGGGTTCGATCCCAGCTCTCGCCAAGTGAACTTTGTGGCGGACAAACACAGTGTGCGTGAGTTTTCTCGGGGTTCTCCCGTTTCCTCCCACTTTCTTCATTCCTCCACTTCATTCATTTCTCATAATCACCGTCTCCTTTAGCCTAGCCGGCATAATCGTGGGGCGTAAAACTTAAAGATTTCATTTCAAGTGTGCCGGTGCTGGCGCTGCTGTCGGTGTGTTTTCCCGTAACTCCCTCGAAAGGGAAAGGACAAGTTGCTGTGGGCGAGATTCTTGAATGGTTGGATGCGGACAGGGTTGCGACATTTAATTACTTAACAGGCTTCACTGTGCACTGCTTGTTAGCTATTCTAAGTAGCCTACGATCTTCAGTCGCCAAGACCAAAGGACTAAATGACAAATTGGCAACACAACCAAGGTCATTCACTTCTTTCCCTAAAGTAAAGGGAAGGTTTCTTCCGTAAGAGGGTTGCAGGGATGGAGCCGAAGTATATTTCACATATTTTCCGAGGGCGCAATTGAAATAGAAAAGCTCTACCTACTTCAAAGTGGACTTTGTCGTATGTTGATTTGAATGCATACCTTAAAGGTTGAGAGGAGGTTTAAGATTTATGTCAAAAATATCAAAAATAGAATATCTCGCGAGACTTGAGTTAGGAACATGAAACTCTATATATGAACCTCTCATTAGGAACGATTAAACACATATCACAGCGTTTTCGAAAATTCCGCTTTTAAAGAAAAAAGGGGACAATTTCTTTTTTTTTCTTTTTCTTTTTTTTTTTAAATCTTTACATTCAAATCTACTTGTCTGTTTCATCATCACGGGGAAACGGCTGAACCGTTTAGTGGTAGACCGTTCACTTTTGGTGCATGGGGTTCTTGGTTCGATCCCAGCTTGCGTCAAGTGAGCTTTGTGGTGGACAAACACCATGTGCGTGGATTTTCTCGATGCTCTTTCGTTTCCTCCTACTTCATTCCACCATTTCATTCATTTCTCATCATCACCGTCTTCTTTAGCCTAGCCGGCGTAACTTAGATTTTATTTCATTTCATTTCATGTTACTTTGATTAAAATACGTATCGTAAGGACGAGGAAGGGAGGTTTAAAATTTATGTCAAAAATACAATAGCCTCAAGAATTCTTCATGTCAAGTAATTTGTATGATAAATTCGTATTAAAAAGAAGTGTATTACATGAATATATTCTTTCCGAACGAGGAACTGTCAACTTATAGTACATATAAGAGTAAGTTCGTTTTCTATATTAAAAAAAAAAAAAAAAAAAAAAATAACAGTTCATGTGGGTTTAATGTAGGCAGTCTCCTGTTTCTTGGTATGTTGTCTTTCCACAGTTTTTCCATGATTCATCTGTGCAGTTATCATTCGTCTCATCTTCTTAATTTGTGCTGTCGTAACCATGGAATAGTATACTTATGCTTCATTTCGTAATAATTTAGTTGAGTGCTGACTTTGTTCTCTCATTTTTATGTTTGAATCATTCTATGAATACAGTCACTGCGTAAATAATTTCAAAACGTCAGATTGTTCCTGAGTTTTGAATTTCATTGAATAGTTTCTACTGCTTCTGCTCTAAATAATAATAATAATAATAATAATAATAATAATAATAATAATAATAATAATAAAAAGTTAATGATGCTGGAAGATTAGTAATAAATATAGATTTAGAATATGTTCCTAGGACATGATTTTAAATTAGAGAGGTACGTTTTTTTAACGAGTTCATGTTTTACGCACTTTTTATTTTATAATAAATAAATAGACTTGTACATTATTTGGTTTCCTTTCTTGCTAATATTTCTCTCTCGTTTACTGCTAAGAACTTTGTCCGTGTTCAAGTTTTCTACGAAAATGTATTGAAATTTTTCTCACCATTATGCACCGATTCTAAAGGAGACGGTAATGATGACAATGAATGAAATAGTATCGAAAGTCGATGAAAACCTATCTACTCACCCATAGAGGGCCGCAGTGGCTCAGTGGTTGAGAGTTCACTCTGGTGCATGGAGTCCTTGGTTCGATCCCAGCTCGCGCCAAGTGAACTTTGTAGTGGACAAACACAGTGTGCGAGGGTTTTCTCGAGGTTCCCCCGTTTCCTCCCACTGTATTTGTTCCACAATTCCATTCATTTCTCATCATCATTGTCTCCTTTAGCCTAACCGGTATAACCGTGGGACGTAAGGCTTAAAGCTTTTTATTTTACCTACTCACTCGGTGTACAAAGCCAACTTGGCGTGATCTGGGATCGAATCACGATTCCACGCACTAAACGTGAGCGTTCTGCTACTGAGCCACCGCAGCGCCCAAAAGCATGTTTAATTTTTTCTTGCGTCAAATTACTATTTTTATTCTTTTTCACACAGAGAAGTCAGAATTCAGCTTTAGTCCTAAACATATGAAAATAATACTTAAGAAACTGCTTCCAGCAGATAAGAAAGCAAAACAAATTACACACACGAGACGCGGTATTTTTGAAGTTTTCATTATTGATTGTAGAATAATGTACCTTTTTCATGAATTTTATTTATTCCATTTTTTTTTTTTTTTTTTTCATCTGTAATATTCCTGAGATTCTCTTATGGTTGTATAGTTAGCATATGCATTTTGAGCGGGGAAGACCAGGCACTAAATTCCCAATCAACCATCCATTAGAATACCTTGTGTGGATCACATACGTTAATGTTGTTCTTCATACACTGCATTTTATCCTAGATCTGTAGGATTTAAGAGATGATTGATTGAGTAAAACGATAACTATTTAAACTTACAAATACAATATCTTGAAGACTGGCAATAGTTTTTAAGTTCGATATTTATGTTTTTACTCAATAAATCACCTCTTAAATCCTGCAGGTTCAGGATAAACAGACCGCAGTTTAAGAAGAATAGCGTTAAGGTGTGTGTGGTCCACGTAAGCAGTTCGATGTTCGAGTTTCCTTGCTAAAAACAATTATCCCAGACGAAGACCTCAGGACCATTAGAAGTTGAAATATTACTTATGAAATAAATAAAACGTACGAAAACAGTTTTAAAGAATATTGTATTCTTGAAGTCTTTATTTAATTATGGTACGATTTCTATTGAGTTTTTGATTTCAGTATGGTAACATTTGGCTTTGCAGTAGATGCGTTTTTTTTTTATTTATTTATTTATTAGTATGTGTCAACGTCATCTGTAAACGGACGTGCTAAAAATGTAGAGGCATGAAATTGAAGAAAGAAAAAAAGCAGTAGTGGCATTGTTCTCGTAATGGAAACGATATTATTTTATATCGTGCAATTTCTCACAGGTTATTTCACACAATGTAAGCTTGAAGTAGCTTCCAGTATTCTTGCGTCACTGTATTGTTTCGAAAGTTTACGCGTTTATATTTTAGTTGTTTTGTAGTCTTATGTAGAGTATATTAAAGCATTGTATGTGTATGTATGTACATTTGGCAGCTATCACTATTCCTGAAACATAGGTCATTGTTGAACTGAGATTTTTCTCAGAATCATTGCTGTAGTATTGCCTTTCCAAACTGTTGTTGTTACTTGCAAACTACACACGGAACAGGAAGACCTTCAGCAAGGCCAGAGTGTTTACTTTAAAAACAGATCGTAGAAAAAGAAGAAAAAAGGGGGAATGTTTCTGTGTGTAGTGAGGTTTCCGTCTTTATATCTGTCGAAACACTTGACATATAGTGTTTATGTTTACAATGTATGATGTTATTCTAAGCAGTGAAAGAGGTTCTTGCCATCGTGGTTTTAATTATGAGAAACAGTCTCACTTTCGTTTCCATTACTTTGATAGCTGTTTTTTCGTTTGGATATGTGGCTAAAAATATTTCAACTTCTTCCGTCAGTTCGTCCCATTAGTGCAGAATTTTCAAAAGAAGAGATCATATGGAATCTAATTATGTCTGCCTTCTCGGACATAGAACCAGAGATTAACAGAACCATTGTCTTCAGTTTGTCTGAGTGTGTTTGGTTTTCAGTATTCTCTGACGTCCAGTTCGCAAAATGACATTTATTGGATTACTAAATGCTTTGTCGGTTATTTTGAAGGAAATCTCAAATACCAATAATAAAAGTCAAAATGTTACACCGTGAATTAATTGCTCGATTGTCTGTCTGAATGAAGATCACGCGTTCTGTTCATTTTAAGAAACGTGATTGGTCAGCTGGAAGTGGTCCACTTCTGTTCAAGGGGTCCGTGGTTATATCAAAGAGACACGCAAATTTATAGTGGACAACATAACAGGTGCTGATTTTCTCGGGATTTCTCCGTTTCTTTCCGTTTCACATTTTCCCAGTTCTTCTTTAATCGTTCATCTAATCATCTATAGCAGCGTTTCCCAATCTTTTGGATGTCGCAAACCTGTTATCTCTCCGCGACCCCTTTAAATCATATATATATATAATTTCCTATCTTTGGCTTTCCATTCTTAATTAGTTGAAACCTAGATGATGTATATACATCACAGATATCCCAGGTGGGAGCAAAGTAAAATAATCAAAATAAAATGTTCCGCAGACTCTTTTAATCTCACGCGTCCCCCGTGAACACAGATTGGGAAACACTGATGTATTGGGTTGCCAGCTGAATAATCCAGGCCATCATGTACGGTAATATTACGGAATCATAAGCAATATATTAAGTTTAGAAAATGAATTCCAATTTTCCTCATCACGCTTGGAATGTGTGCCATTTCTACGAGAAGCAGTCTAATTATCAAATATAGAGGTTTTTCTGTAGTCTTGGCGAATGCATAGTCCGCACATTGTAATTTAAATGATCCAATGTAGTCGAGTGTTAAGTTAAATTTTGTTTGAAGGGAGTCATAGTGTCTCAGTTTTATGTCCCCGCAGTCTTGGTTTGTGAGTTTGACACACATTGTGTTCGCCTTTTCTCTTTCTTTCTTCGGTGCTGCTCTCCGTTTACTTATTCCGCCAACCTTTTCCTTATCAGTATGCTGAAAGTAAATGCAATAATATGACTAGCTTTCAACTCGGACATAATAAATTATATAGATTAGAATTAAAATACGGCTCTAAAAATGGTTAATTTACAAGTGTCAATACGTGCACAAAAGTTCTCTCTAATTGATAACCTCTATCATGTCTGTCCATTAGCAATAATCGTAGGATGTTAAGGTGGACATTTCATTTTCATTAGGATTTTAAAAGATAAAATTTGGAGTTGGTGTATATTTTAGAAAGTACTTTCGTTGTCGTACCCTCTTTCACTGAAAAACTTGGGAATATCAACTACGCTCATTTTTCTGATTTTGGCACTAGTGTCATGCGATATATCAGGAAATTGTTATCTATTGTTTCCCTTCCTACATAGTGGCGGCTTTAGGCCTACCCAAAAATTTTGAAAAATATATAAATACTATTTTCAACTATTTATATTAATGGTATATAATTATTTAACAAATAACATCAACCACTACTGTAAAAGTAATTTCGTACTGTCATTAATTAATCAAATGTGTATGTGTATCCATAAGTGCGGGAGCAGGCCTACTCAAAATTAAAATTCTAAAGTCGCCTGTGTTCCTGCAGAATTGTAAATCATTCAGTGCGTATGTGTTACCTTTGAAAGTTTAATGCCATCTTTCCTATAATAATAATAATAATAATAATAATAATAATAATAATAATAATAATAATAATAATAATGTAATCATGCAATAATAATACATGCAACTCATGTACTACTACTACTAATAATAATATACGTTCCAGTTACCCAGTTTATTGGAAATTTTTTTTAAAGATACAAAATATAATTCCGACTCGCTTAATTCATTCATTTGTAAAGTGATATGCCAAGCTTCCTTTTCTACATTGTTGTAAATGATAAATTGACGTATTGAAAATGTAGATGTGTGAAAAGTAAATGAATACTCAGCCTCATTCTTCTCGTTGGACAGTCTTTATTAGTCTTACTTTATATCGTACGTAGAAATTCAGATTCTTTGAGTTTCATGTGTGTGTCGTTAGCTTTCAAATATTGGGAGGAGATTTCACATGTGCATGTTACTTTTTAACTTCACACTATGCTTTGCTTTGATTTCATTTGATGAAAGAGATTTAATGATTTATCGTTACTCATGTAATACAAAAAGACTGTCATTCATAAGAGTATGTGCGAACCAAGGGAAAAGAGTTGGAAAGTATATCTCCCTCCTCTTGAAGTACAAAATGGCGTTCAAAATAGCTCATTATGAGGAAAAACAAAATTGTAGAAAAACGGTATGTTCTGAGAAAATATTCCCCCATCTGAAATAAAATTCGAGATTTTCCCCTGCCAGTGCTTAGAATCTCAAAGGCCAACGACAATAATTCAAAAAAATTGGCTGTTTTACCTGGAAAGAAATGAAAATGTTAAAATATACGAAAGGAGAACTTCATATTACCGAAAGCTCAAAAGGCAGTCATCTGAGTTATCAATCTTATTTCTTAGTGGCCAGAACCAAACTGTATCCTTCTCTTGTTATCCTGTAAATTGAAAATTGCAGCAACTGTTTTCTTGTAAACATTGCCGAAAGGTCTTGATGGGTGTAACTAACTGCGACATGATTTTTCTCTCTTCTGGGTCATATAGTGGAACGCAAGTTTGTTTTCAAGCGGTGAAGAGCACTGAAACTTCTTTTTTGTTCACAGCTTGAATTTGGTAAGACCGAAAATCGGACAATCTCACACACATTTGATCTAAACTCTGTAACAGTAGCAATGTGTTTATACTTTGGAGCAGTCTCAACTCTACGTCTAAAGATGATGTGTCAATTTCCGGTTAAAACTTCAGATCACCACAGTTCTCCCGTGTTAGTAACACATATCCTACCATTAGAGCTTGCTTAATCTCTGGTTGGCCGAATTTATACTTTAATCTCAGAAAAGCTGAGTCAATCATCTTGTATTCTATTCTATAGTAGTATTCTGTAGTTTTATATGCCTGAACAGGTTGAAGTTTGGTAAGTTTTTTCGCGGTTTCTTCAGTCGTGGAAGGATTACTGGATGAAGATGAAAATTTTCAATTTCTTTCTCCCAGTTCGCAAATATTGCAGAAAACTTCTTCAGATCGCAGCTCATTAATGCCGTTTCAAATCAATTCCACAGATTTCAGAAGTTCTGGTAATGTGACAGCCCTTCATTAAAATGTTTTATTCAGCAATTCAAGATAGGATAGCAATTCGAAAGTCATAATGCACCCAAGATAAGTAGCTCCATTTTCGAAGTTCTGAAGCAAACCACTGGCTTCATCGTACTTAAGTCAACGCCTCTAATATTTCATATTTGTTTACAGCTTCTTCAATGTAATATTTTATGTACTACCACGGTGTTGGACATGGAGGATGTATCTTCTAAATGCTTGTCGAAGGATTGTATACAGATTGTTTCTGATGAAATTTAGCTTTTGCTGTGTAAGACTGACTGAACGTGTTGCCAAGTTCATTAACCCACTGCATTGGGTTTTTGACTTTGCGTCGTACATGAACACTATCCTTCATAATTTAACTTTTAGTGGATACTGCAGTGCAAATGGATGTTTTTCCGTTCATGAATGTATATGGATTTACGTTAAACTCAAAACTGTTACAACTTGCCACTTAAAGTTGTCATCTAATAAATAACCAAGTATTATAAAGAAGTAGCTTGTATATTAGAATATAGGCCCACAGATTCGTTCGCACAACAACTTTTATGAAGTTTTGATAGATCTGTTTCAAGTTTTATTATTGTACATTTAACATCGTAGAAGAAATTAAATATTGATACGACACATAACTAAAGTTGTCAACTCTGTGAAATAAAATTATCGGCACCCTCTCACAAATTACTTATGATGTATGCCTGCCTGAATCAAACTAGCAGCAATATCCCCTGCCCTACCGGTAAAATACTGGCCAGTTAGCATTATTGGGTTGGACATGTCCATCTGACCTCCGCTCCCCGTAACGACGCCCATGTTTGTAGGGTAGAATATAACTTGGTTTTTGATGTTATTGTCTGTCCGTCTGTCTGTCGACAGGTATTAATACAAAAACTGAAATAAATAGCGAGAAACTCTTCTCTGTAATTGAATCAGTGTCCCAAAAATAGATTTAATCTCCGCTCCCACCTCTCTATTAAACCAGGAAATAGTGGAAAACCACCTCCACTTCTTGTAGAACAGAACTATAAGAGGGAATGAGAAATATTTTCAATGTGGATTCAGCGTCTCAAAAACAAGTTTCATCTCCACCTTAATTCATTATTGAAACCGGAAGTGGTGAAAATATGCGCTCTCCAGTTTCAGCACTGATGAGTATTGCAGAAAAAAAAATGTTAATAGATAGCAAGAAGATTATTTTAGATAGAGATTTGATACCGCAAAAATAGGTTTTATCTCTGACTTTTTCTATTGCAACCGGAAGTATCAGAATTCTATCAATTCCGAGTTTAATATTGATCTTGATAGAGTGAAAATAATAATTGAATGCGACACTTTCCTCTCTTTCTCTCTCTCTCTCTCTCTGTCTATATAATATATATATATATATATATATATATATATATATATATATATATATATATATATATGATAAAATAGAGGGATTCAGGCACACAAGAATAGGTTTCATCTCTCTAGATATTGTTCTACTGAAACCGGAAGTAGTAAAAATTAGTTCCAGTTTCAATATTGATTTCTTAGGTAGTAGTCGTTGTAAGAGAGAGCGAGATTCAGAGAACCAGGATTCAGGATTCAAAGAACATGTTCCTTCTCCGACATAATCCCTCTATTGCAACCGGAAGTTAGATCTAGTACTTCCGGTTCCATTAATGAATTCGCAAAGTTCGGGAGACTACTGGAACAATGTGAAACGAAACCCGTTTCTTCAAAATTATTTGTATTTATACTCTTCGTAACACATGATACAAAGTTAACGTAATAAATCTTGGTGGTGCACGGTGACTGAGTGATAGATCATAAGTTTGGTGGACAACATTTTGTCTGTGGATTTTCTTGGTGATCGTCTGTTTCTTTCCTATATTCATTATTTTATTTCAGTTCATCATCATTTACTTATGTATATCATCAATCTCTTTTAGCGTACAGGACAAGTGAGGAACGCAAAGCTGGGAAGATTTAATTTCATTTCAATTATTAGTGAGATATAAACGTTGTAAAATAAACTACTGTATAAGTTATTTCGAAAGAAATACACCTAGTCAGTTTGAGTATTAGCTTCCAACGTGAATCTGGATGTGAAAGGAAGTGTAAAACTGAAACGTGATAATAAAGGGACGTGTCTTTAAAGTAAAATAAAAGTAGAAATTGCAGGAATCAAAAAGTGGATCAACGACCAGTGGAAATTAAATTATTAGATACGGATATTTTTTTAAGGCTAGGCGAGAGGAAAATTGCTATAGTATTTCATCGATTAACAGACGTGAGCACGCGGTACAGATATGTGTCTCTGCTTTCTATGGTCTTTTAGCATAGATTTTTGTTGAGTTCAAAGTACTGCTTCAGAATCATATTTGATTTTTACACTATCATAGTTTTGTATATAAAAAATAGAAGCTTATATAAGGCTCGAAAAATTCTGGACGCCAGGTGCCAGTGTTGTTTTTACTTTTTTTAAAAAAATAATAATGATCATGGGTGGATTAAACACAAACTGTAATAAATTCGATTCTGCATGAAGATCAAAGCTGCCACTTTACCGTGAACAACAAATATATGTAATTCCGTTGAATTACTTACTGTAATGCTATGTATGTCTTTTATATTTTATTGATTACTTTAGAGCTGAAAAAAAATAATTCCAGTTTAAATATGATACGTGCGGCATCAAATACTGAAACACTCGATTTGAATCTATCTTGACTGACGAATTATTGTAGCTCTCCGTGGGGAAGGAAGACTCATGTTTGAGTTTTGAGTCGAAACTGTGTAAAGCAAGGCAAATTGTGAAACTTCAAAATGGGACGCCTACAGTAACATTACTCTTTCATTTGTACTTATTATAGTAGTAACTATAATTTAACGCTAAAACATATAGGCCTATGTATCATTGGATTTATACTATTGGGGCTCCTGATTTTCAAAACTGGCGCCTAGGTCAGAAGTTTTTTTTTTTTATTATTTTATTTTATCTCTGTCCTCTACTTTGCGTGCACTCCATCTGCTCAACGTGGACCGCAAGTCTTTCGTGCTGAGAGGAGCATGTCTGCACTCTTGTTTTGTGATGAATCGGGATCATTGCCAGATGAAGAAATAAAATAACCTACCTTAGAATATGTACAGTAAGGAAAACACTAGAGCTGAGTGGTGGAAAAGTAGCTTAAAGGAATGGACTAAAGTAAACGTTTATCGTGATTTTGGCTTTAAAAAAAAGTGACAGCTGAGAAATATGTATTTCTATATGAATTGGTTTGTGTATAATATCAATAGCATTGTTTATCACACCCATTTACTCGGGAACAAAGTAAGGATTCTATTATTACTTTGCACTGTACAAGTATATGCATTTTCTTGAAATATGGGTATATGCAGTTACATTTTTGTTCACATTATGGTAGAGAACGCATTTCGCATTTCAATATATATATATATATATATATATATATATATATATATATATATATATATATATATATATTTTCGAGGCACAGGGTGTTCAAATGTCGAGTACCTCCAATGGCTCACTATGGGAAAGTGAATGGAAATGTTAAATATTACAAGAATAATACAACCAAGTGGAATTATGCCTATGCAAATATATTTACACTAACATAAAGAATGAAACTAATCAATATTTGAGGTTATTGGGTTCTCATGTTAGCATACGATTGCTACATCAAAAAGTTCCTAAACATGGGAAAGATTCCGCTTCGTTTTCGGAAGACAAGCCGTCCAAGTGTGAAGTCAATTAACGGCTCACAATAGTAAGCAACGGTTCATAGATTGCAACTATTGCATGTTTCCAAAGATAAGTAATTCAGAAAAGTATTCGGTGGATGCCCCAGCGTTCGTTTATACCACACATAAACTTCGGAAAACAGTGCCCCATGTTAAGAGCACTCGGGATTCCTCCGTGAAGGTTGCAGGCTTATTGGCTGATGCCACATGCCAATTCAGGTGACGCGGACTATAGCAGGTTTAGCTTATTTTTCTTATTTTGCTCTGTGGTTTACGGCTCACGTTGATTTTTTATGCCAAATGGAAGAATTTAATTGTTTGGGAACATAAATGACAGAGTCCAGATCGTTTTTTTAACTGCTTTATCATGTTTTTGTTGTAAAGTACCTTCTAAGAGAAATAGCGACTGGTGTACTTTACCCCAATAAATTGGGCGATACTATTCCAAATTATAGAGAATTTGTGTGGTGCCGCGAGGCGTACGGTCCCAGTGGGATATTCTATCAAAAGAGTGTAAATTCGTTTTCGTTCCAGTCATTCTGAGTGAGGATTTCCTCATTCACAACAGGCATGTGTCTGAATGGTACCTAGCATAATAGTCCCAGACCGCTTCCTTCCTTCCCCATTCCTTTCTTCCTCCTCAATTTCTCGGGTAGTGTGATCGCTGAAGAACATGTCATCCCACAAATATGACGGATTAACACTGCCATAGTTGCCGAAAGCCCAGATATCTATATTCCTAATCCTAACCCTAGAATTCGTTTGCATTGCCTCGGGAAATGCCATAAGAGAACAGTATTATTTCAAGTTTTATTCCTCTGCTTTTTTCAGTATGTATTAGGAATGCAAGTAGTCATAGGAGTCCATCCTTAATTATCAGTTCAGGTTCTAGATCAGTTTTTGTTTGTTTATTTTTGTTTTAGCTATTCCTTTAATGGTAGCTAGAGCTATTAACTTACTCATACTCTAATGCTTGAAGAGCGTTACTTATTTAAAATAATTTTAAAGCATTTAACAGATGGAAATATTTTGTACATAATTTATCCTCAGAAATAGTTGTCATCAATTCAATCTTCTATTGAATGCACAATAGTTATTCATTGTCTCCAGGTAGAACTAGTTTGTCCCTGTGATGTAATTACCTTGCTGCTCTTGACCGTGTCTTCCCTTTTACTTAATTGTTTATATCTGTAATATAATAGTGTTATATCATCATGTTTATTTTTGTTGCGTGAAAGATGGACATAAATCTCAAAAGGCTTTTCCATATGCATAAACGTGATATTACGTACGTGTCCTAAGCCTCTTTGCTTCTGTATTTCACAGTGGATTTAATTGCGAGTAAAAATGAAAGTTATTGATAATAAAAACGTGTACGTGAGCTGTGGAGTATTATGCAGCCACTATATCTTGATCCGCTGTGTAAACAATGGCATTTTATTTTGTATATAGTTTTAAATTGTAGATTATTACTATAAATAATTCTATATATAACATTCGCTTACTCAGTCTGATTTGAATAACAACAACTGAAATAAGGCAGCACTTGTATTTACTTTACAGATAAGTGCAAACATCTTAATTAGTTTTTGGATCAAAATATCCAGTATATTTCAATCAAAAATTTTCTTGTATGTCTTATATCTGGAGAACTTCATATAGTGTAGCCAAACCCAAACTATCAGTTAACTCATTATAATGTGCTTATTCCGTAGAAAATACGAGAACTCGATTTAAGGACCGTTCAAACATTTTGTGGCCCCTGATCCAAAAACTAATTATTGGCTAAGATCGAAATCTTTTAATACATTTTTGTTTTATAATTAGGATTGTTTTTTTTTTTTTTTTTTTTTTTTTTTTCAAATAACTTTTAAAACAGAGAAGAAACTACTGCTATACTAAATCTCATTAAGGGAAGAGACTCAAATTATTGTTGGTTCAACATAGAAATTGGAACTTTGGATCATATTGCATTTTAGTGTGAAGTATGTGTGGAATTTATTCAAACATTTATAAAATATATGAAAATAAATGCCGGGATGGTACCTAACATAATGGTTCCAGGTTTGTTTCCTTCCTTCTTTATTCCTTTCTTTCTCCCCAATTTCCCGGGTAGTGTGATCGCTGAGGAATGTCACCCCTCATACTGACGGTCTAACATGGCTATAGTTGCCAAAAGCCCAGATATCTAATTCCCATCCTCATCTTAGAATTCCTTTAAATTGCCTCGGAAAATACTACAAGAAAACAGTGTTATTTCAGGTTTTTGTTTGTTTGAACGGCATGTATTAGAAATTCAAGTATTTATGGAAAATTATTCTTAATATTAGGCCAGGTTCAAGATCAGTTGCCATCAAGTATCAAAAGAATTTTTACAGGATAATAACTTACATTTATGAAAATATTCCAATTATAAATATATTCTGCAAAACTGTTTTGAAAATTACCGACGCATCAAGCATACTGTCAAAATGTACAATCAGTAACTTAATTTAAGGATATAGTGACATTACTTTAAAGACCACACCGAAGAATGCACCTCGGGAGGTGTCGAAACAAAAGAAAACTCCCATGTTTCAGGCAAGATTTAAACTTTGAATCTTAATGTTCACCCAAAAGCTTCCAAAATTAACTAATTGTGGACAGAACTTGATTCTTGCAGCCCATTCCGTGTGTATGATGTAAGAACTAGTATTCAGGCAATATTGTCATAGGATCTTAGACTTTTTAGTGAAAACTAACAAATTAAAAGCACAGTCAAAAAATTAGTGACAGATTACATAAGACATTTCAAGACATTGGTTTAATTTTTTCGTTAGTAACCGTTAAAGTGAGTGCAAGACTTCAAATATGTGAGTCTTCACGGTAGGGAATAACAAAGTTTTCTATGTATGGTTCCAATTGTGCCACTTGTTTTTGACCAGTTATGTTCTTAGAGAGTGAAATATAATATTGGTGCGAGCTGTCCTAATTAGATTCCAGGTCATATGAGTTCGTGGTGGACAACATCGTGTCGTTGAGTTTTCTCGGGATTTTCACGTTTCTTCCCACATAATCATTCCATCAATTATTTAATGATGATTCACTTTCATTAGCCTAAAGTCATATTGGGGGAACGTAAAACTAAAATTTTATTTCCTTTCATTTTAAAATATTGAAACAGAAGCAGTGTTTTTAAAATAATAATTATTATTAATCAGGTACATAAGAAACCAGTTGGTACTTGTAAAGAGGAGGGGGGGAGCTTACAACGCAAATTTTATGGAGGTCTACTAGCAATTAGAAAGTAAATTATATTTTGAAGTATATAATCGACAATCGACGGGATGCCGGGATGTAGTGCCACAGACTTTAGTTTTCTGAAAGGATGTGTGCTGAGGAAAGCAATAACTTTTGGCTTAAATCTTCACAATTGTAGATTAAGTTAATTGTAGAAGCTTTTGTGGTAAGTACTCTTTTTTAATGAATATTGAACATACATCCTATTAAATCAAGTCGATATTGGAATCTTATTAGTATGATTATTATTCAAGGTATGGTCAAAAACCAGAGTTGGCAAAAACCATGATTTTTATTGAAAAAACCAAAAAAACCGGTTTTTTGGTTTAAATAATTTGCTCTATATATTTATATCACATATGGACAGAAACAAGTTTGTTTCTCCTTGGTGTTATTATGCAACAACCGCATTATGCTGGAAGGGGTCACATAAACTTAGAGCGAAATCCAAACCACTTCCCGGCTTACATTTGAGAGAAATTGTTCTTCATTTGAACTCGAAACCGGGACTAATTGGCCAGAAATGTGATACGTCTGCCGACTCACTCACGAAGGACTCCTGATAAAAATACGTTGTATTAGTCTTTACATATTTGTTAATATAATTGTGAAGGGTCTTTCAGAAGGACAAAAAGATAAACAGTTTCACAAGTGAAACCATTATACAGAATTACATATGGACAATTTCAAAATACTGCAGAATACAGAAGAACTAATTTAGCCCAAGTTAGTTCACTACGATTTTTATTAGTCCAAGTTAAAGTAGTATAACGACTTAATTTGCATATCAGTAAGAAAAGTGAATAAAGATACGAATTATTTGAGTCCACTTTGGCTCTGACTCATTTATACATAAATAGATACACAAGATACTTCTGATTTCAATAAATGCCTCTCGTGAGGTTTGTACGACTCCCCCCCCCCCCAAAAAAAAAAGTACGGCATTTCGATGTATTTTATCAATAGTAAACATTATTAAAATGAAGCAATATTTAAAATTTCTTTGATTACAATTGCATAAAAATAATAATACCTATAAAAAATCACAAAAGAAACATTCTTAAACTTTTATATACCGGTTCAAAAAAGTAGCTTTTGTAGTATAATCTCTTTGAGTAATGAATGGGAAATTTAGGTCTGAATATAATACGAATAATATACGGGAATGAAACTTGATAACCCACAAATGTGTGTTCATCAAGATTTTACGAACACTTAGGCCTACACTTTTACGAACATCTTTCGGTTCTGATTTAAACTTTTTTTTTTTTTTTTTTTTTGAAAAACCAGCTGGTTTAAACCACCTTGGTTTAAACTAGCCCTATTATAAACTCTCATAATTCGTGCAAAGCAATATTGAATCTAGAAAGTAAAAACTAAGGGGGAGGGGAGGAACCAAAACTCAGACTATGATAGGTATATTATGAGTTTACTATAAACTGTCAAAAATATATAAATATCATCTTCAGTTATCCTTGTCACCCAAAAAACTGGAGGGCTAGTTTCGCCACTGATGCAAAGATTCGTATATTTGATGCAGAGCCATTCACGTTTGTAATGGATATCATTATGTTCGTGTGTTTCGTCAGCACTACTGAGTGTTGCACTGCATGAAAAAAAGGTCCATTTTCTCTGGAAACGATTTACAAGCTATATGTGTGATTTCTGCAAGAAATACAACCTCTACTACGGGCTGAAGTTAGTCCAACACCATATTATTAAAGTAATTTGATGTTTGTTAACCCGTTTTACATTATTTTAGTAACTATCTGCATATTCTGTAACTTCCGTACCTAAAAATTTTCCACTTTTTATGAAACTTGGCTTTCATTTTCCGTAAGGTTTAAGTACAATGTTAACCCGTTTTACTCTATTTCTTTTAAGTTGAAATCGATGGATACGAGTATACATTTAATCCAGTTGAGAAGTTTCCATATAGTCTAATAAAGTCCGTAAAAGTTGCTCGATTTTTGCTGGAGTTTGAGTTTCTGCCGTGATTTAGCAATTATAATCAATGTCCTTTGAGATTAAAATTATTTATGATTAAGAAAAAGAGATTAAATTTAACCTTACTTTTTTTGCGTTGCATAATTAATGTTTAGTGCTATTTCCTACCCTATTATTATTATTATTATTATTATTATTATTATTATTATTATTATTATTATTATTAAAATATATGTTAGAGTTACCTCGTGACAAAGCTGTTAACGTACGCGCCTTTGACGTGGGATACCCGCGTTCGATTTCCATGTTCGGATTTCCCAGGTTAAGCTGTTGGTTTATGTCTCATATGCTGAAAGGCACACTAAAAACAAATTTAAAAAATGCATGGTGCTGCATATACAGAGTTTTTAAACACTTGGTAAAAGATTTATTATAGTTCGGATGAACTATGAACTGGAAGTTTTGAGTAAAGTAATATGAGTGGTTATTAAAAATAAAGTATACTGTGGTTAAATCTATCTGGATATTATACATATGTGAACTCTACTGTTATTGCCATGTACTGTAATTTCTGTACTTTATTTGCGTGCTATGTATGTGGTTGTAATTCCTTACTTGTCTCTTGGTACATTTTTCGTTAAACCGAAACAAGGAAGTGGATTAAACAATAGATGTTTCCCAGGGATATGTATATAAAAGATTCAGAACGTGAATTGTTACAATCTGGAAGTTTTCATTATGTAATTCCCACAATCTTTCACAATTCAGCTGGGGGGTAACAGTCGAATCACAAGTGTTCTTAGGTTTGTTCACATGGTTTTCAGAGGAAGTAGATGTGTGACGTGCAGTTTTTTCTTTCTTCAGGTGGAACCATTCAGTCTCCAGCTTTTTATTACTGAACATACAGAGTTTCGTAGAAAATACACGTATTTCTCATTGGGATGATATTTCTCGTTTTCTTACACTCGTTTACTGATGTTTCAAAGCTTGTTGATGATTTTTTGTAATCAATGATATTTCTAATTGGCTTCCGAAAGTTATGCCGGGTTTAGGAATTGAGAAAATTAAAGGGGGGAAGAGTCAGAATTGCTGTTAAGAGTATGATAGAATTGATCTCTTTTGTATGGTGTTAAATATCACCTTTAAAAGTAAGAAAGAAGGATTAGTCCGATACTCGATAATAACTTATTAACATGATACACTTTAAAAAGAATAAGTTCTTTTGTACAAAGTATGTCAGTCAGCATTCCTGGTCAAGGGGTAGGGGTAAGTTTTAGAATATCTTGAATCGAATAATTATATGCATATTGTTCTAAAATAAATAAGATTGAGCTTTTAATAATCAAAATAGATCCAAAATTTATGATTTTATAAATTTAAATATGACACATTCGAAAGTATTCATTCTTATGGAGAGAGGAATGTGGAATCATCTGATGCGTTTGTTTAGAATACAATCCCAGAATTCAATCCGGGTTGACAAAGGAAAGAAAGAAATGATAAATGTCTGAAGTACACAATATGTCGGGATCGAGTATTTGTTTACTACAGAATGTAGGCTGCATTTCTTCCTAAATTTATTGTACGTACTGTGGATGTTTTCCTTGAATTTTTGGTGATACATTCTTAAATACATTGTGTGTAGGAGTTGGAAATTTTATTAAGATCAGAGCAGATCAGAATTGATTGATAGTTGGTGTAAAGATACATAAGCCCTTTTCTCCTTTTTAAAGAGTAATAGTAAGCTTCTATTCTCGTATTAATTCCTATTGCCTTCACTGACACAAATGTGCATGCAGCCATGTATGTTAGTGAAATCAGACGGGACCTAACAAATGGAAATTATTTTTCAGTATAACATTCCAAAGCGACAAATGGAAAATTACTTTTAGATTTTTCGTTTTTAGGAATCGAAAAGCTGCAATTTAGTTATTAAACAGAAATTAAAAAATGACATTTTGCTGAGGCATTCAGTTTCTGACTAGACTGTATAGGCTAATGAAGATTGAATCTTACTCCACGGCCAACTTATGTGAGCATGTTAGTCATTCAACTACGCAATAATTAATGTTAACCACTGTAAGTCATTGCAGTTATTAGCGCTTCTAACATTGAAAATGTACGAAGTTAAACTAAATAAATTGATGTCGAAATTTACATAAATATTTTTCGATGGTTTGCCGTAGTCTGTTCACCAGTTCCTTTACCTGAAATATAATTTCTGAAACTGTGGTCCGTGGATAAGTGGTACTCGAGATTTGCTCTTTTGGTCCTTTTAGAATGAACATTAGTCCAAAGAAAATCAAATGTTTATGCATCATACAATATAGTTAAGAATCTCTAACAGGTATAAATTATATAAATAGATTATACAGTGTAATAAGATAAAGATTATAGAAATTCATACATATTATTATAAAATATTCTTAATAGCCTTCAATTATTACAAAATAAACTTTGTATCTTCGTCTGTTAATACCAATACAAAAGAGAATTTTACGGTAATAATTACTCTTTAAAATATCAGAATATTTAGACTAATAAAAGTGGTCCTCGCTAAAAGAAAATTCGAGAAACGCTTGTTTAATCGAGAAACCAGTTCAAACAGTAAGATCGTACACGAACCTGGATCATCATAATACACAAAGCTAAGTATAATTTTCATATTCATATTTCAGTTCAAGGTGAAACAAGTGCGAAAATACATTGTTTGTGGTTGATTGTAAGTAATAAGAATATATTACTGCTTTGATGCTTTTCCATTGGCGTACTGATTTGTTAGTTTATTCACAATGTTTTACTTGGAAATTATTATTATTATTATTAGTATTAGTATTAGTATTATTATTATTATTATTAAAGTTGTATAGAGGTCTTGAATTTTATTCGGGAGTAATGTAGGAATCATTACATAACATCACCTAATCACTTCGAAAATTAAGCGTCATTATACACTACTGTCACTGTTTCTATCAACGTTTCTTTTTTTTTCTTTCTTTTCTCCTTTACTGTGATTATCTGAAGGAAGAAAAACGTGACGACCTTCATTTTCCCGGAAATGCTGTTTCAGCGACTCTTGCGTAAGATGGTCGGATAGTTTGTGGTTATCGCCCTTAGCGGTCACTTTATCCCTTCCCTCTCCTTTTTATGGGAGATTTTGTCTCGCTTTTGGTAAAGTTTCTGCCTTCGAATCTTTCGAGGATAGCTCTGAACGTGAGATATTGCAAGCTTTCTATTATATGCTTCAACCGCCTTCGACGAAAATTATAATGTTAAGCTACAGAACATATTTCTGCTCGTAGAAGAAGTAATCTCTCTTTGATCTTTTATGTACGACTTGTAAAGTTAATATCGTAAAACTCAAACAATGAGTTCGATGCAACGTCTTCATTATTGTTTTTACTGATGTCATCACTAATGAGCTCGCTTTCTGCATTTATGTAATAGTTTTTTCTTTCTTCATGTCCAAGTTGCTCATAAAATTTAGGTTTAATTCCTCTAGAAATCACTGAACACTATGTAAATGAATAAAGGTTGTTGTGCAAGAAGAGAACAGAAGAAAAAACCATATATCGCTCTCTCTTACAGTTTTTGATATGGTGACCAACATTGAAACTGAAACTGAAATTAAATTGTTAAGTTTTACGTCCCACAGTTATGTCGGTTAGGCTAAAGGAGACGGTGATTATGAGAAATGGATGAAACGATGGAATGAAGAAATGGGAGGAAACGGGAGAACCCCGAGAAAACCCACGAGCACGGTGTTTGTCCACCACAAAGTCCACACAGCGCGAGCTGGGATCGAACTAGGGACCCCAAGCACCAGAGGTGAACGCTCTACCACTGAGCCACCGCACCCCCTCTGAAACTGGAAATGATAGATATTATAGGGATAAAGGTGGACATGGGACCTATTCTTGGGATGGTGAATCTGTTCCAAAGAACTGCGTGTTGCTATCTATTACAATTTATCTTCTACAGTGCTCGAAACCGATTCAGAAGCTGCTCACAGACCGTCATGCTTGTCCACTTCTGATCAATAAAGTGTTTTCTTCCTTTTCTTTTAATTGGTCAAAAACATACTTTCTAGATGACTAGTACTTCACAAAGAAGGTGAGCGATTCATTGGTTGAACACAGCTTTTCTACAAGAATTTGTGCTAAAAGTGCGGTCGTGGATGATTGTTGTTTGAGAATTCTTGTAAGGAAGTACTTTATCCAAGGGAAATGTCAGAGTTTGTTGTTACTACGTTGTACTTTGAAGTTAATCCCATAGTGTTAGTTTATTACCAGTCTGAAGCAATATACATCCTTAATTTCCATAAGTATAGTATATGTTCAGATTAACTGCCAGAACGTTAGAATGATATGCTGTGAGAGGATTGTATAAAGACTTCGTATGTTGCGGTTTATCGTCACGTTACGCCTGCAGATGAAATTGAAATGGTTTATTCACTTTCAACCACAAGTTTTTATGTTCTGTTCTCAACAAGTATTTTCATTTTAAAATTGGATTGTATGAAGACAGAAGTGTGTAATGGTAGCGGAACTACTGAATAAATTATTGATATAGATGAATTTTATTTATTTATTTATTTTACTGAAATACGTGTAAACGCGCGAGGACAGTCTATAACTTTTTAATTCGCGTCCAATAACTTGCTTGAAACTGAAGCAGATATATGTGCCTTAACTTTTAACTGTTAATCATTTATAGAATTAGAGAAGAAGTCTTACGTTTGAGCGTATTGAGCGTATTTTTTTCTCGAATGTGACGCTTCGAATAAAAAAAAACTACTTGTTCATATGTTCCCGAAAATTCCAGAGAGCGATTATCTTCATTATGAATCGGATCATGTTTTGTATTAAGCTGACAAATAGAAAGCTTTTTCAAGTAAATCCAGAAGCAATTAATTTGTTTATCATTAATGTCAGTTTCCTGTTTAGAGAAAACCATTATTTTTGTCACTTTCAAGTGGTTCTTCATTCTATAAGTTTTCATGATTTTGATGGTATTGACAAAACAAGAATTATTTTTTTGGTGTTGCTTCAATGCTGATTTATTTTCTTTTTTAACACAAAGTTGCAATACAAGATGAATTTTCTAATGCACTGTAGAGTCGTTTTAACTAAACCTAATCCATATTAAACAATGTTCATATAAAAGTAAAATTTGTTTTAAGCACATATTAACACATTATATATATATATATATATATATATATATATATATATATATATATATATACAGGGTGGGCCATTTTAATTAATCCACGGAAATATCTGAAAAATGATAAAACATAGAAGAAATGTTTGAAGTAACCGTTATATATTGCTAAGGGGGAAAACCAGTTCCGCCAAAAGTACCCCTCCCCACCCCCCGGAAATGGGGGTAACTTTGAAATGTCAAATGGGAACATGGGTCGAGTAATACCTCGTTCGAAAGGTCTTGGAAAACTAAGTAACGCTGTACCAAAATTTGTTTCATATGGAGCACCAGTTTCAAAATGGCCGCCATGATATAGTTCGGAAACTCCAGTACCTAGTATGAAAACCATGGGAGGTAAATGAATGGAACAAAATTGAAATATGTAAATATCATAGGGCATTTCGAATGGTGTGGTCCCTGTGATCCCAGTGGCCTCCCTGAAGGGGTCTTGGGGGCTAACTTCAAAATTTCAATGTCCGACCGGACAACGGTTCGGGCGTACGCTTGACCTACCCAATGCTGTTTGGAAGGCAGACTTCAGGGATAGAGAATTAGTGCACTCAGTTAATGCGGATGGCCACAGTCAAGGGCGCCCATAAGGCGGGCAAGGGGGGCTCTCGCCCCCTAGAGGAAATTGTGCTTCGGAATATCGAAAACTCAATAGAATGTTTAGAATAGCTACAGCAAAATTTGAAACTATATTTGAAATGTCGCTTTTTCTTGCCTCCCTTGGAAACCACAACATGGGCGCCCTTGGCCACAGTTACATTTTGATTAACTATTAGCACTCATGTCATATTGTGAGCTTGAGGGACGAAACAGTGTGTACGTATATCCCCGAAATGCTTTCCGAATAACCAGCACGCATTGCATAAAAGTTTCTGTGGCGACGGAGATTAACAAATTCACACGTTTGTGAGTTCCAGCAACTGCATTATTCGACAACTTCTTTCGTATAACGTTCCTTCTGTTTTCGCATCAAATCATACTTAGCCATACAGATATGCGTTACCATTCAAATAAAATTTCACCTTTTTTCAGTCACTACAGCGTCATCCTTACAAACAAATGTTTCAACCATACCATGCCTATTTGTAAGGTAGGCTTAATTTGCGAATTAAAGTAGAGTTCTCATTTGAACTTTCACTGTTACTTTCCACCCCACTCACATACAGAGCACAGGAAAAGATTATTTTGCAGGACTTGGATATCTCTCTATACATTATGGTAATTTTACTCTAACATTTTTATCTCTGTTGTATTATTCTCAAGCCTTGGAACGCCTCCGTGGTTTTCCTATTTAATTTTCGTTATTTTCATTTATGTCTAACCGTATTCATACTATGGGCACTAGACGTTTTCTTAGACACATTTACCATGTCTTGGCGATCATTTTGAAAACGGTGTCTCATGTCGAAAATATTCTTACAGAAGCTGTTTTGATATTCATTTGTCTATGTAACATGATGTTACTCGCTTCAAGCTGGTATTTGAAATTTTCAAGTTGGCCCCGGATACCTTTCAGTGGAGTCACCCCGACAACACCTCTCGATGTGCCTTACGTCAGTTACCTACTCCAGTTTTTCTTCTGTTGATTTATCTCCAATCGCTTTCATACTACGGATTCTACACCTTTTCTCTGACACGGATACTATGTTTCGGCGGCCTTTTGAGAACACTGCCATTTCACCTCAATCGTTTTCTCCTGCAAGATGTTTCATTTTGCAAGATTTAACGAACGAGGTACAACTCGACTCATGTTACTATTTGAAATCTTGAAGTTAGCCCACAAGACCCCTTTAGGGAGGCCACTGGGATCACACCATTCGATATGCCCTATGATATTTACGTATTTCAATTTTGTTCCATTCATTTACCTCCCATGTTTTTCATACTACGGCTACTGTAGTTTCCGAACTATATCATGGCGGCCATTTTTAAACTGGTGCTCTATATGAAACAAATTTTGGTACAGCGTTACTTAGTTTTCCAAGACCTTTCGAACGAGGTATTACTCGACCCATGTTCCCAGTTGACATTTCAAAGTTACCCCCCGTTACCCCCATTTCCGGGGGGTGGAGAGGGGTACTTTTGGCGGAACTGGTTTTCCCCCTTAGCAATATATAACGTTTACTTCAAACATTTCTTCTATGTTTTATCATTTTTCAGATATTTCCGTGGATTAATTAAAATGGCCCACCCTATATATATATATATATATATATATATATATATATATATATATATATTCTGTTCGGGTTGCAATATGTGATTAATCACTCTTTGCTTTGTTTGATAAGCATAGTGAATGTAGAATTGCGGGACCATTTTTTTTTTACTTTGCAGAGCAAAATCTTTAAGAATCATTCTAACTCAAAATGAAATTCGTTTTTTAATGCAGATAATAGTATTACTAGGTAAAGAAGTAGAGTTAATACTGATGTTTTAACTTATTTCTTTTAATTTTGATAATTGTCTCCAGAACGTAGTTTGGTTATTCACCGTATTACAGCTCTCATAAATTAAAAAGTAAGAAATTAGTTTAAAATAATTACTTCACACATTCGTTTAATAATTCAGAAGAAAGTTTTATTTATGTTTAAGGTACTTTGAAGACAATATAAACATGGTTCTTAACTATTTGAAACATTTGTGACAGAACTAGAGGACACAGCCATTAACAGGAACTTAACTCAACGAAAGATCTGTGCAATTAAAAATATTAAATAATCTTGTGATACGTTTTTAATTTGTCTAAAAGTAAGAGTTGAGGCTCCAAGTATCACCACATGCTTCATAGAGTTACTATATGAATATGAATAACAACAATAAAGAATGTAATAATTTAGAAAGTAAATATTTACAAAGTGGTGTTAAATGTTTCCAGGTGTTTTTCTTATAGGCCAGAAATTTAGGTGCAATTTATGACGTTATAATTTTCAAGAACTTCCAATTTCTGTATTAGATATGTCGTAAATAAAAATTAGTTCATTCAATAGAATTGTATAAGTAAATACTTCTGTTGGTTGGTTGTCGTTACTAACCTATTCATAAACAGTCCTTCCCGTTAATCTAGCGGCTACCATATGTACTTTTGGTACACGTGAGCCCAGATTCGATTCCCTGTGGAAGCGCACAAAAAATTAATATATCACAATTGTTCACTTTGATCCTCAGTCTCCTTTAGCCCAAAGGACATAACCGGTGGACGTTAAATAAAAAAAAAAAAATGTTTTCACACACAAGAAGAAGAAGCGTAGTAAAAACCTGCTATCACGAAAAAATTAGTAAATGAGTTATATACATTTTTTACTCCATACTTTACCTCGTAAACAGCATAAATATTTCTAGTTTTGTAGAACCGAATACTGTATTTGACGCTACGTATATAGCAAATAAATTGTAAAATATCGTTTGGTCTAATTGAATACTAGAACAGCTTCCAAGAAAATATTTTCGTAATAGCTCAATTGACAATGGTACTTTGTACCAGATTCGATTCCCCTTAAGGGGACAGGGTTGTCTCCCGTCCCGACCTCCCTCCATGTGACTTCTTCCTGTTTCCGAGGATAGAGAGCGTGTTAAACGGACAGCGCGATACGACATCGTGGAAGACGTGGAAAGGACCACAACGAAGATGCTCAACAGATTCTAGAAAAAGATTTCCGAAACTCCTACAAATAATGGGAATTGAGAAAGTCACTGGGCTCCCTGTGTCGATGTCCAAAGTTGAAGAAAACTACGTGTATTGAAAGATTTTGTCAAATAGAATATGTTGTTTTCTATACTATCTCTTAACTTTTAGGACAGTCCTTCTGTTTACTTTAATAGAGGTTCAAAATTACCTTCCAAATTAAAATTAAATCACAGCTATACCATCGGTTTCATTAAGGAGTCAGCGTTTTTTTTTTTTTTTTTTTTTTTTTTTTTTTTTTTAAAGCAAGAACTGCTGTATTTTAGGTAACAGCTTATAGTCATTGAAGGACCAAGCAAGTAAGAAATAAGTTTGCAATACATATGTTAGACATTCTATTAATGCAGAATTATTTTTCCTGTCTGTTTCTGCAGTGTGGTAAATCCAGAAAAGTTTAGAACCAAAAGCCACGGGAGAGAGAGGGGGGGACATGAGGTTAGACTTTCTTTCCTTGTGCTGCATTTCATGTGTTCTGTTGTAAATTTTCTGGGAAACACGATAAACGTACTCATATATCACTTGAAGACTAACCCGTTGCCAAGAATGGGGTTGAGGCTGCCTCTGTTGGGTTATCGATCACAACTTGTGCGTACTTGAGATGCTGAAGCACTTCCCATTATAACGCTGGATAGCAGGTGACATAATACATTGTTTCTTTTACCAAAAGAGAATTGAAACATACGTTTTCTAGATAATACATGTAGTTATACTTTTTTCTTTCGTTTAACATCGTTTGAATGACATACATCGCTTTAAAATTGACCGGTATTTTCTTCAGTGTATACAGAGTTGAAAATTACTCTTGTGGTATATGTCAAGTATGTATGTAATAAGTTGATATTTCCCACTATATTTACTCGCATTAAAATTTTTCATCCGATGTAACACAGTTCCTTTGGAAGTATTTAAATAGTACAAACAAAACCAGTAACTTAATGTCTGATAACAGTCATTATTACTAAGATTAATTATGAGGTTTTTTTTTTTTTTTTTTTTTTTTTTTTTTTTTTTTTAAATATAAGTTGTATCTCTTTTTCAGTACCTTAATCATAAATGAACGTCTGTTTTCTGTTGAGATCTGTATACCTCAGTCAGGTGCGAGAGGGTTATGTTCCTGTTTCCTTAAGCCATTATTATAAATGCTTTGAATTACTGTAAAGTTTCTTCAGTTTTGGGGAAAGTGGTGTTTAAGGTAGAAGAAGAAAAGGGAAAATAGGTGTTATGGTCTACAACTTCAAAAGAGAAGCTTTTATCGAGACATTTAAGAATGATGAGCGGAATGAAGTTCGAATGTTGGATTATGGAAGCTCAAGATCTGGTCGAGGAGATTGTGTCTGGACAGTCAAAACACACAGTACGGATACACAAGAATTTGTATCCTGTCAAGTGAATAGCAAGGATAATCAGTTTCTATATCAAGTTTTGACGTCCCAGTGCCATTTTCTCAAGTTGTGCTCTTTTCAAGTCATACTACACTCATATTTTTTATATACTAATATAGTATTAACTTAAATACCTGTTCTCCGCACAGGAAGGATAGATTTATGAAAAACATTTGAAATTTATATTTGAAGCTCCTGCTCCCTTTAACCTTTTCTGATGTATATTTGAATCAAACTGAAGTGAAAAAAAAAATCGTCCCAAGGATACATATTTTAATTAATGTGACATGATAAGAAAGGAAAAAAAAAAGGCCCGAGCTAAGTGCTAATTATGTTTCAAAATTCATTTCAAAAGGTTCTGTAGTTTTTTCGTGATGATGGGACATAACGTCGAAATCCCTGTATTGAGAGAGAGAGAGAGAGAGAGAGAGAGAGAGAAAGAAATAGAAATTGCCCTCCATCTTCCATTACAAGCGGAACTTTCGGATACTAGGACACTTTTTGCTTAATTTTAATGAGTTTGTATACCCGAGTTTTATCTGTCAATCTTGAGGGGCACGTAAGATACTCTATTTTTGGCATAAGTTTAGAACCCAGAACCCCTCTCTTTCTACACATTTAATCTACAGGGGGCAGCGGTGGCTCAGTGATAGAGCGTTCATCTCTGGTGCGTGAGTCCCTAAGTCGATCCCATCCCGCGCCAAGTGAACTTTCTGGTAAACAAACGTCGTGTGCGTGGATTTTCTCGCGTTTTCTCCCACTTTATTCATTCCACTATTGCAGTAATTTGTCATATTCACTATCTTCTTTAGCATATCCGGCATAACTGTGGGACGTAAAACTAAAAAGATTTCATTTAATTTTCATTTAATCAAAGTGGCATAATAAAAATAAAGTTCAAGGTAAGTACTAACTATCAAAAATTCATTTTAAACGGTTTTGCAGTTTTCCCTTTATCCTGTCACAAACAAAAACATTTTAGCTTTTATTTATAGAGATAACTCAAATGAATATATCAACGTGTGGCTGTAACTCAGAAATTACTGGTCCAATTTTACTGAAACTTTCCCTATGTCTTCACCGAAATCTTTAGGTGGTTACAATCAACCTATTAACACGTTTAGGTTCTGAGTAGTTGAACAGAATCGTAAACGGTGGAGTAAGTTGTGAGGTTGTGTGTTGGGGATTGAATGATAAGTACTATTCGTGTACTTATTTTGCTTGTCTTTATCACCTAACAAGAAAGCTAATTAATTAAATCTTGATTTTGGGAAAAGTCATTTAGTTGTGATTTTTTAATTGTGCAAGAAGTCCTGAAGTCCGATGTAGTTTCCTGAGCGAAGAGACTCGAAGTTACATGTTTCAGTTAACATTTCGTAATTTACTACGAAAAAAAAAAAAAAAAAAAATCTGAAGATTCATCGCCGTAAAATAAGGAAGGCCGTCCGTGGGTCCTATCATGTGCTAGCGAATTTCATCAAGATTTAATTACCTACTTTCTGAAGATTCTTCTTTATAGTATTTTTTTTCACCTTGGCCAAACCAAAGACCCTTTGACACGACCTAGGCCCAACTCGCGTAACTGTAGGATTCAGACTTAAACATTCTCAAATACTGGACTACTTTGATTCTGCAGTCATTTTAAAGTTTTAAAACTAATGCCATCAGCATAAAGGGAGTACAACTACTTGCAACCTAAAATATTTGAAGTTAGAAACTATTTGCAATGCGCCACATTAGTAGAACACTAGCGCCACTGTTAGTAGTAGTTTGCAGAAACTTTTCCAGCAGCCCTCGTAACATGGGAAAGCCAACTGACATTCATTTTCCAGCAGCCCTCGTAACATGGGAAGGCCAACTGACATTCATACAACATATTTGTCAGTGGATAAGTAATTTTCAAAAATTGTTTTGAGAATGGTAGCTTCATAAGAGGAGACACTAAAACAGTTTTATATTACTGATCACGTATATTTTCTGGAAATGATGTTATGTTGTATACTTTGGAGTCAGGAATAAAGGTGTAGTGACGCATGGTAGGGCTCTCATCTCTGGTACATGGGGGACCATGGTTCGATCTTAGTTTTCACGTAGCGGCTTTTGTGATGGACAAACATCGTGTATCTGTCATTTTTCTATTTCACCATTTTGTTTGTTATCATCATCTCCGTAGCATCAGAGAATGATCGTGGGACGTTAAACAGAAAATAATACGGTATATAATAAGTTGGACTTCTCATTATAAAGAGCCCTCCCTGCTAGACAGGTGGTTGGCGCGTGAGTCTTTTGTATACGTTTCACGTTCGATTCCCGTTGGGAGAGCACTGAAAATTTACTTTTAGAATCATTCACTTCCCTTAATCATCCGTCTCATATAGCCTAAAGAGTATATACGTGGAGCATTAAACTAGAAAATTCATTTAAATGTAGTTCAGTTTGAATCTGTCTTAGGTACGTTAGTGCACATCATTTTTGTATTATTGTTGTTATTACATTGTTTTTCTTGCAATTTCGTGTGAGTGGACGCGGGTGGAAAACAAAGGTGGGAAAGGTGTACTGAAGTTTATTTTAAAGACTATGGTGGTAACCTACAATATCATTATGTCATGTAGCTTTATTTGTGTGGCACTGGAAAAGAAGCGAGAAAGGAAAGAAAGAATTAAAATCAACTAACCCATCAAGATAGATAGTGTTTCAGATAGCTGCTCTCTGTGGGAGAATCCCTTCCAAAGAACACACACACGTAATTTGCGTTGTTCGGGGTGGTTGAACTTGGCAAAGCTCCGAATGGAGAGAACTATGTGGGTGAGCGTCTGTTGAAGAAATAAATGCAGAGTTTCTGAGAACGTTGTGTAGGTTTTTTGAACACCATACACGAGTTACTTCGCTTACTACTATCGACCACATCTCTTTACACTTCGACGATTCTTTTTTTAATATGTGTGTTTTGAAACTAGCATTGTCGACAGATTTGCATATTCAGCGAAATGCAGTCATTATAGAGTACGATGATTTATGTTGTATTTTCGTTTATTTTGTATCATATTCTAATAATGTACTTTAGATAAAGAAAATAAATCTTTTTGTTTTTACATTCCATGTTTGTGATCTGTAGGCTCAAGGGGACGGATGATTAATGAGAGTGAATGATTGTAAAAGAACTGGTGACATTAGAATGTGGGAGGAAAACGGAAACTTTGAGGAAACCCACGGACACGATGTTGTCAACTACAAACTAACTCGGCCTGGACTGTGCTTTTGAATCCTCAACCAGATTTCTAGCAGAACTTTTTTTTTTTTTTTTTCTCGCAAGAATTATTAAGAGGAACGTGAGTGAAAAAAACTTCCTGACGTTACTGAACTTACCGTGGCCGTAATACTGCAAATTATGGATGCGTTAAAATACCAAGTAATACTTTCGACAAAGTGCATATTTTCCAATATCTAACAGAACTCCCTTGTGACTAAACGGTTAGCGTACGCGCCCTTGGCTTGGGAGACTCGGGTTTGATTCCCGGCGGAAGTTCATGTTCAAATCCTACGTTAAGGGTCTTCACTACAGCGAAATTAAACTACCGCTAATTTTAGAGTTTTTCTGTAATATCTTCAAAACAAATAAAAATATTCGAAAAGCAGAAACGTAGTGAAGTAGACAATACGATTTTGCATGTGATGCCGTTATCGTAAGTCATGTATCTGCTTTCGATTTGCAACTGTAGATAGATTTAGCATTTTTTGCGGGTTCTGTAAATAGCGGCATACCAAAAGCAGATAGGTAATTGTGTTAAAGGTGTCACATGGATAATCGTATTGTCTAGTTCACTACGTTTCTGCTTTTCGAATATTTTTATTTGTTTTGAAGGTATTACAGAAAAACTCTAAAATTAGCGGTAGTTTAATTTCGCTGTAGTGAAGACCCTTAAGCTGTAGGTCCATGCCTCATATTATATCCTCACTACTGAAAGAACGCTAAACTCAAAAACAATCAATTCAGTATCCAAGATCAACATTAACAGACCAAAACTATATCCACGATATTAAAGTGTCAACTGAAAGGAGGAAATTCGTGTTATTATTCAGCCCTCACTCTTTTGTATTCGCGAATGCTGTCGAAAAATTAAAGCTTAAAATATGTGAAATTATAGTATGCCTGTTGTGTTTTATGGTTGTGAAACGTGGTCGCTTAGTCTGAGAAAAGAACACAAACTAAAAGTAATTAAAAATGAAATCGTAAGGCGAATATTCAGACTCAAGAAGAGCGGGAATGGAAAATGGCGGAAACTTCATAAGGAGGAACTGTGTGATTTATATCGTTTAGCTAGCATTGTTATGTCATTAAGTCCAGGAGATTAAGTGGGCAGATCATGTAGCCAGAATGGACGGAAATACGAGCCAGAATGGAACGAAAATTTTAATTGGAAACCCAATCAGAAAAATATCATTAATAAGACCTAGGCGCAGATGGGAGTTCCCTTTCAAAAATGAGGAAGTATAGTTTGACGTGGAATCCCGACCACATGAGCTCCTGCCGAGAATCGAACCCAGGTGTCCTGCGTCAAAGACGGGTACGATACCCATATAACTAGGAAGGAGCTCAACAAAGATAATTGTTATGAAAGAAGTATATTTAATGATTTATAAACTTGTTGTTTTGTAGACTGTTTACACTAAACGGTGTTTTCTTACAGGTGAAAATTGCATTCTAAGTGTCCGTCCGTTATTATTGCACGACTTTACACTCCGAGAAAGGTGGTTTTATTTATACTAAAGGAAAATTTTTAAAAAGAGAAGTTAAAGTTTACATATAGTTGAGCAATGCTCAGCATGGGTCTCTGATGGAATTTACTGAGCAAGTTTCAAGTGGTGTTGTGCAAATGTGTGTATATATAAAAAATTAGGCCGCTTATATTGAAATGAAAGTGGCCTACTGGTTTCTCTGTCGACTTTTTTAAACGTACTCCAAAGTTGTTTGTTATTTCTTAACTAATTGCTTAGAAATACTGATTGTTTATAGTTACATCAATTTTATGAATGAATATTTTAATTCGTATGGTGAATTTCGTGAACACACAATTTGTTTCTCTGTGGGTTCGTGTGAATGTCCGAACGGAAGATAAAAAAACAGTATTTATTTTGCCATCGTTATGCGCGCAAAAGATCCAAAAGATCACATAATCCTTTGTATCTGGTGAAGTACATTTCTTCATTATTTTGGCTCAGTGGTTTCCTTCCCTTGTGATCAAGGTTGTTAGTGATATGTAACTCAAATAAGTGGAGTAGTTAGTTTGTTGACACAGAATGTAGCAAAGTATGCTGTTTTTAGTTTTTATTTTGTTTATTGCTTCACTAAAGGACTATATTATTTTTATTCTGATTTCTTTAGAATGCTTACGTCTAAATTTCTTCGTTACTGTTTCCATGCATTCTGTGAATTTTTACAAGTAAGGCAATAAGAGTGAATGATATGAGTGATATGACGAGAAGGTCATTTATAGATACGAAATCCTAATAAATTAATTATTTCCGAAATTTTACCATACAGTACTAATAGAGACTCGATAGTTATGACGGAACAATCTGCAATTACAAGTTTCTAGATTGCAAGAAAAAATTGAGAAATATATATTAATATATTATTCATTAGAGTTTAAATACATTTTACATATTCTTTATTGGTTTTGCATTATTCGCGAAAGTTCAAAATGTGTGGTGAACATCCTTAATCTGTTAAGCAAAACTTGTTCGGTATTATTGGCAATAATGCAGTTTTTGGTCTTCAGTCTTTCGATCATATAGTAAATTTCATACATAATCTCTCTAGTTGCGTTAGAATTTTTGGAAAGGAAGTCTTTTGCAGTATTGTGTTAGGATCATTACTTATGGTTATTCGGTAGAACTCTCACAGAACATTCGTGAGAGTCTGATTGTATTAAGTTCCGTGTTCTGTTGCTGTAGATGTTTAAACAAGTTATTCACATTATGGTCGTTGCAAAATTTATGTTCTGTAGTTATACATCACTCATGTGGTAAGAGTTTGTGCACATAACCACCTTTTCTACTCTCTGTTGTGAGCTCTAGTTAATGAGTTCATAAATATTGACAGTTACTTGAAGTTTGACAATTTCCATAGGAACGTATGAATGCGGCTCTGTAATGAACCATGGGAAGGTTTATAATAGCACGTAGTAGCATACTACGCCAGGTTATTGACCAGAGAGAACTAGGAAAATGAGTGAAATCTTTCAGTTTTACATTCCGTGGTTATACTGTGTAGGCTAAAGGAGACTATGGTTATGAGAGTGAATGACATGGTGGAATGAAGAAAATGGGAGGAAACGGAAGAACCCCGAGCAGACCCACACACATAGTGTTTGTCTAAGTTCTATGGGTAAGAGCTGGGATCGATCCATGGACCCTCCATACCAAAGATGAGAACCCTACCACTCGGCTACTACGTCTCTATTCCTGACTTCGAAGAGGGCCGCCGTGGCTCAGGGGTAGAGCGTTCACTTCTAGTGCATGAGGTTCTTGGTTTGATACCAGTTCGCGCCAAGTGAGCTTTGTGATGGACCAAACGCCGTGTGCATGTTTTTTGGTGGTTCTCCCGTTTCCTCCCACCTTCATTCCACCATTTCCTTTATTTATCATCATCATTGTCTCCTGTACCTTAACCGGCACAACTGTGCGATGTAAAACTTAAAGATTTCATTTCATTTTCCCTGACTCCGAAGAATACAACATAACAGCATTAAACAAATTATGACAGTTATCAGCAGCATAAAACTGTTTTGGCAATATCTTCTTCCTCTATGCATATAAAGCTGCTATTCTCAAAACTCTTTTTAAATTCTATTTATCAACTGTGAAATATACTATATGAATGCCAATTGGTTTTCCCATATTACGAAGGCTGTTAGGAAAATTTGTGCAAACTCCTACTAACAGTGGGATAAGCAGGGATCAAACCAGAGATTTACACTTTTTCCAGAGGTGAACGCTCTACTACTGCAAAGAAAACTTCCTGGCTGAAAGATAGTAGTTTGATTCGTCATTTGACTTTTCAAAGGACTTGGAATGAATATTTTGTTGTCAGTAAGTTACAGACAGTCGTCAAAGAACAGTTTGCTCCTTTAATGTTACTTCGTATTCGGAGTACTGTCTGATATTGGTAAGGATAATTAGTATCGCAATTTAGTTGGATCAGTGCTTCGTACTGAAAATTTCCAGGATCGTTGTTCTAATTGGAACATCATCCTTCCGAAAGTGATTGTATTAATATTAAAACATGAAATATTGATGTCTCTTCCCGCTTAAAAAAAAAATCTTAGTTTCTCATTTAAATGTCATTGTTCATGTAATTATTTCTCCTGAAGCCTTCAGCATGGAGCAATATCAACTCATAACAGTTGTGTAAGTTAGGAAAGAATACACGTTTTGTCATGTGTTAATGACGAGCTTAATTAAAATTTTGTGATAATGATGACGTATTTGTAACTCACTGTATTGCAGAGAGAAATGTGCCTGAATTTTGTACTTGGTGAACGTTCATAATAAATCAAAACAATTGGATTAGAGACTAGCGTCACTTTCAGTAGCAAGACTATTTGAGACATGGACCTACAGTTTAACGTGGAATCTGAACAACATGAGCTCCCGCCGGAAATCAAATTCAGCTCTCCTGCGCCAAAGATGCGTACGCTAATTATAAAACCACAAGTGAGCTCAGTAGTCAGATCAAGTTATACGTGTGTTTGTAGTTATTTCTCCAGAATTCGAATAAGAGTAAAACGAAGGTAGTTAACTCACAATAAGAGTAATTAACTGTTACCGGTTTTATAGGTGCAAATTTAATCTGCTTTTTACAGCATATACATAGGTAATTATGCATAAAATTTATTCCTATGAAATGCATAAAATTTATTCCTATAAAATGTCCACAGTGATCGTCTGAAATTCGCGTTTGCATATTTTAAATTGAATTTGTAGATTTTAACTTCTCCTTTGAGGGATGTTGTCGGCCGAGTACCAACTTTCAGAAAGTGAAAAAGGATATGAAATTATCCTGATTTCTTATGTTTAGGCTTGGCTTTGCTATACCAGAGCTTGCGAAACTTAAGGGAAATTCCTATCAGGTCAATTAAAGGCCGAAATCCGTAGTAGAATTATGTAGTACTGTTTTACTGTTACCGATGACTCTAGTGGGGGGGCTGGCTGATATCAGCATCAAGTGTATAATTCCTGACTCAAATCCAGTACCGGTTGGATTTTCTAACTCGGCTATAAATGGTTACGATTGAACCAGTGTTACAATACACATTGTGAAAAACTGAAATTTCTGTATCTCCTTGGAAATGAACTCAAAATTACGCGACTCACCAAGCCAATTGTGTTGACGATTGGGCTTCGTGAGCGTGCATTTGCACAAGCATGTTATGTTAAATTATATGTCTGTTCTTTCATTTGTTCGAGTATTTACAGTGTAAATGTATCTTTATGTAAAGAACCAAAATATGTAAAACATGTTTTTCACATTTCATCTGCATCCTAATAGTATGATAAAAACTTAGAAGTTCAGAGAAACGTATTCTCATTTTCTGTTTAAATTGAATTAGTTCTGAAGTAAGCTGTATTTTTACAACTCACTTACATGCATTAAGTCGTATCTAGATGTAGTACCATGTGGAAAGCACGTGTTATTTTTATTTATTTTTGTATAGTTTGTCAATTTTTCTGGTTTTATTGTCTTTTGTGCAATAAAATTGACACACTTGTACTTAAGAAAGGATTTCTTCAGTCGTAAGGTGAAGTGGGTCAGTGTTGCTCAGAGGGCCCCAGGTGTACATGCTTGGCTTCTTTCAGGATTTCTAGATTGTTGCTTGCATGACAGGACTTCTTCTTTCTTTGTATAAAGAAGGGTCTTCCTTCCTTTTCATTGTTTGGCAGTATTGTAGGTTTTCATTCTATCTTTTGATAAGGACAAGCTTTACAGAAGTGGCCTGGAAATGTACAAAAATTATAATAAATTGCATCATTTTTGTTTAAAAAAAAAAAAAAAAAAAAAAGGTCTCAGTCTGATTAAATTAACACTTCTGAACAGCTGTAGCACCACCTGGTGATGTGTGTTCTGTGGCCAAGGCTAGATTTCTGTGTAAATAATATTAAGAAACTGATAATTTACAAAAACATGCTTTTGTTGTTTTCCTTATAACTGTATGACTTAAATGTTCAAGGAAACAGTAATCGTTTTAACTTGAAATTTAGGTCGAAACAAAGCTATTTCCTTTAGTTTATCATCCCACGTGTGTGCTCTGTAGCCAAAGGAGATGGATAATTAATGAAAGAATTGGTGAAATTAGAATTTGAAAGGAGGACATGTGAGGACCTTTGGACACAGTTTGGTCCACCACAAACACACATGGCTTGGAAATGAACCAGAAACCTCTGACATCAGAGGTGAGCACTCTATCAATGAATCACTGTGCTTCCATTAATTCAAGCTCAAATATGTAACAATCCCATTAAGGCGAGTAATCTATGTGGATATGATTGATTAAGTGTTTCCCGTTCCTATTAGGTTTCCTACTAGCGTATTTGTCGTATTTCTATCTGAAAAAGTCAGGAAATTTTATTTTTCTGGAAAAGTTAGTAAATTTTCATCTTGTCTGCTATTTCAAGAACTTGTAGAATAGTCGTAATATTCGAACCTCTTGAAAGTGGAAAATGAAAACTGGCTAATTTTTTTCAGCAAACGGTTTATGTAATGAGAAATATCATAAAAGCGTTGAGGATTTTGCATCCGAAGTTTGTGGTTTCTGATATCCATGTTAGAGAAGGATCTATATTACACTCCTTATTTCAACATTTAAGTTATTTTTGCAAAAACAGCGGTTTTTCTTCTCTGTACATTTTTGTGTCTGTTATTTATGTTATTTTTCTGAAATTTTCTACTTTCTCATTCTAAAAAATAACTACTGAAGCATACTAAATTTGTTTACGGCATCTGTAATATGATAATGATTAAAATTGTTCCAAACAAAGTTTTAGTACAGTATAAGAATTTTATACATTTCCTTGATACTTATACGAAACAATTTTTTCTTATATTATTATTATATTATATTATACTATATTATATTATTATTAGTAAACTTCAGTTTTGAAAGAATCCGAACAAGTAGTTGAACAGATTAAAACGTTAAAGAATGCTGTAATCTTTTGGTAGAATTGAACCAAAATTAGCTGCCGTTTGAAGATCTTAATGCATATCTATGTATCAAAATATTCTGCCGCCTACTGGAATGTGTGAGTAAATATACACGGAAGAATCAAGATGAGTATTAATCTTTTGTTGTAATTCAGCTCAACTTTGTTTTGTTTTAGTTTAAATTAAATTTTCAGGGAGATGAGAGTTCTTATTACAAATTACCTTTCATAGACTGACTGACCACCGAGTTGAAAAATCCACATAGATATGTTGTATTTGTTCTATTATTGTAATTACAAATTTGTATATTAGAGCAGAAAATAGATTTATTTTCTGATCATTCTGTGGCAATTTCGAGTCAAAGAAGAGAAGTAAGGTGAATGACATTTAGATTCAGTGGAAACAACTGAAGCTGAACCATCTGCTGTTAACCATTGATCGGCCTTTCGTGATATAGTAGTATGCTTTGAGAGCGTGCCAGTTACTGAGTCTTGTGTCACGCAATTGGACGCTGGTAACCCCAATAAGAACTATTATCTATGATAATTATGTTAAAGACAAATGATAGTTCCTTGCTGCAATCTGTGCAAATGAGATATTAAAATATCGTGCGGAAGCCCCAGAATTTACTCCCGAGAGTTGCGATTCGGCTTATATTGCCATTGATTTTTGTACTTCTGCAGCAGCTGCTATTATTTTATTATTACATTTAACTTACTGTAAGGTCTATAGCACGGTCGAGTATAATCTAAGGTTTTTGAACTAAGTTTAAAGTGAAGGAGCAAACTTCCGCGCGTTTCCTAAAAGTAACATTTTGGCATTAATCATTGTTAATGGTGGTCAACTCGTGAAAATCAAACTTACGCTTACGGAAACGGAAGGTTCCTCGTTGCAGAAACAATTTCATCATTGACTCGTGTCCTGTGTTAAGTCTTCATCCCGGCGAAATTAAAATACCGCTAATTTTACGGTAATTATGTGATATCTTCAAATAGATCAAAGATAATCGAAATATGGAACAAGAGCGCCCTAGACAATATTATTTTACATAAGAAACCGTTATCACGACTCACTTATCTGCTTTCGATTTCGAGCCATTTTGAAAATCAGCATTTATTTTCGCGTTTCTAAACAGCTGAAAACGGAAAGCCACTAGGTGACTTGTGATAACGGTACCTTACGCAAAATAATATTGTCTAGGGCGCTCTTGTTCCATATTTCAATTATCTTTTATCTATTTGAAGATATCACATAATTACTGTAAAATTAGCGGTATTTTAATTTCGCTGGGATGAAGACTCTTAATTTAGTTCAGACGGGAACATTTTTGTTTCCACCTTCCGAAGAGCCATCTTTATATTACCGGTATTATCTCGTCTTTGTATCTTCCCGAACTGAGTTATATCGTTTCGTCATTTCGCTTGTATTTCCATACGAGCGATGTTTCTATCATGAGAAAAGCAAGAATAAACCATTTGTTGATCGGAAAATTAAGAAGAAAGAAAAAAAGTTTGAACCTTGATTTTGATAGATCTGATTTTGCTTTGTCAGTATATTTATATGGTTCTCTTCCCATTAAGGTAATTAAACGGCTGTAACTTTAATTCTGATATGTTCTGTAATTAAAAAAAAAACTTGATTAAACGTCAGTACTTAGTATTTAATTGTCAAATTAATGTAAGATAATAACGTCCTGTATAGACGCTAATTAATGCTATTGGAAATTAACAAAGAAAGTTAATATTTTTCTTTGGAATGAGAAATATGTAATTTGGTTGAAGTTTTGAACTGTATATGATATATAAAACATGCCAAAGAAGTATGTTTGATAATTTCACAGATAATGTTAAAAATAAAGTACTAGCAATGGGATATAACATTTAGGTAATTAGTTGTGATGAAATATCTTTGAAAGAATCACGGAAATACCTTCTTTGAAAAATCGTACCTATATAGTTCGCTTGGCTGATCGTCCTTGCCTTTATTACATATATGCTAAGTATTGATTAATTTTTAAATTGTAATCTTAACAGTAATTACGATGGTATTTTGTGAAGTTTTCAACATATTTTTATTAGAAGTGCTTCGGAATATTTTGTTATTACGTGAGTGTAACAGCAGCTATTGAGCCTTGAACTTAACGTGCTATTCATTCTTTTTCCGCATTCGAGTTCACGTTGCGGAATAAGTACGGAAATATTTTTATATGCTTTTATTCAAGGTCACAGCTTTACATATGTGAATGTATTGTGTAGGATGCGATACAAAGTCACGAAGCATTTGTGGTTAATTACATTGAATGTATTATAAATTGAGATGGAGAGTATGGTCTGGAGATTATCTTGCCAGGAAAATAAATACTGGTTGAAGGTAAAAGTGAAGAAAGTGCTTGCTGTATAATCAAATTGCTTCGATGTTCATTAGAGCAAAGGTGTCTTCCCTGTCATCTTGAGAAAGACAATGTATGATACCTTAAAAGATGTTATATGAGGAAGGGTATTTTGCTGAGCAGGTCACATCTTATAACTTGCTTAGTTATTATTATATTTACCCAGTATTTCCTCTCTTAATTAGAACTTGTAAAATGGTTAACGTATTGTTGAATCTATTGTACCGCCATAGCGTGCTGTTATGGAATTGAACGCGCCACACCAATGCATAGTAGGAAAGAAGTCTTAGTTCTTTTCTGACGATTTTTCGTCCGTTTAACCTTAGAGTTTATTGGTCACGAATTTCTGAGATCTCATTAAGCTTTGTTCTCCAGTATTCGCAGCTCGTTACCAAAATCTGAATTGTTTCTGGTATATCCTCACAACTAGATTGTCTTGATGTATCAGGATGACGTAACGGTTTCGATGATGACAATGATTTCCTGTTTTGTGAACGGTATGAAACGAGTTCGCAACTACTTTCGTTTCCCTAATGCATTTTTTTTTTTTTTAATACCATTTCCTTGGTCATTGGCCTCTAATAAACCAAGTTTACCCACTCAGAGACAATGATTGCTGCCAGTTGATTTCCAGATCGTTTGTTATGTTCCTTACATACATCAGATTGAAAAATTGTTCTTTATCTGTAAAACTTTAATATTTAGATTAGCTGTAGTATGTATTCAGATTGCAGTTGTAAAGGAGTGACGTATTATTTTTCGTGGGTATTATATTAAATATTGTGGCTGTATGGTTAGCGTACATGCTTTCTGCGCAGGAGACGCGGGTTCGATTTTCGGTGGAACTCGTGTGCTTCGTCACCCACGCTGAGTTCTAAATGAACCAACCAACAATATTAAGTATTAAACATTCCCTTTGTATTGAAACTGTAAGTGAGTAAAATATGAAGAACTCAATATAAATCTAAACCTATCCTGTACCCAGTATTTCTCTCTTATGAGATTACGCTCCTCGATATTTTAACCCTTGCTGGTACCTCGAACTCGTACTCTATTTGCTGCAGGCCGAACAAAACTAATTTATAATCTTGAAATATTTTCTTGTTGAAATATCGAGGAGCAGACCTCATAAGAGATGAAGACTGGGTACAAGCTAGGGTTACAGTTTTATATTAAAATATACTCTATGACATCTTACTAGTAATTTTGACGAATTCTCTATTATTATCAATTTATAATAATATAGATAACTTACGTTTATATAAGAAACTAATGTTTATATAAGAAAAGTATGAAACCAAATAAATAAATAAATAAATAAATGTTCTTTGACGTGAACGTCTGAAGCAGATCTTAGATTTAAAAGTCAGTAATATTACATATATTGATTGTACAGGTATAGGTAGAATTTAATCTAAGTCGGAAAAATTGAATCTTTAATAATCTCGCTGAGTAATTACTATTTAGTTATTTAAAATGAAATAACCATCTGATGTGAGCAAATCCAGGATTTCTATATTAGGAAGCAATAATGCGTTGTAGGTTATCAGGTTGATTGTCAATTGAGTTTGTCTTCATGTTTTGCGTTCTTATGCAATTCCGAGGTTATGGAGGACGACAGGCCGTAATATTAACGTGGGTTCCGAACCACAGCCGGGCTTAAATACGATGTAACTCATGGACACAGACATGCAAAATCATCTCTCATTGTACTGAGTGATTGAAAAGTCCCCGAAACCGAAATTGGACACAACGGCACATGTTTCGTGCCACACGACGCAAAGTTGGCACACTAAGTGCTCTTATGCACTGGATCATGCTGTCTTTCATTGTATAAACCCTAAATCCTTGGGTTATTTTCGTATATTTTTCTTTTAAATAACCCCACAAAAAAAAAAAAAAAAAAAAAAAATCGGGCGATTTCAAATCGGTGACCTTGCCACCCCCAGTCCTCTTGAAATCAGATGGTCACTAGAAAATTCGGCTAAGTATGCCATTGTTTTACCTTATGTATGCACGTAGCCCGCGTCATTTAGTAGCCATACATCTTATTCACCAATTTACAAAAGCGATACGAACTGCTGAATGAAGTCCTGATTTACAGCTGAGTTTGTTGTTTTCGAAGAAGGAAATGGTCCAATGAATCACGAACGGGACCCAGAACACTGGTGGGTCTCGTGTACAAGATGCGGATTTTCGGTGGACCCATTTGTAGTGTTTTGTAAATTAAAATAACCCGTTAGATGGAACCAGGCTTCGTCCGTGAAGAATGTCTTACGGAGTACAGAAACATTGTTGCGTGTGAATTGTTAAAACCATCGATAGTACTTGATAAATATCATTCGCTAAAACAATCGACTTCCTACTCGGAGGTTTATCGCGCATAGTGCTGAGTTCACGAAATCTCTTGATTTATCCATGAATTGTTGATTTACTCACTTTCTTACCGAAATTGATGCTTTTGGAATTGATGCTTTGTTACGTTGCATCGTTTCGAAATATGCGACATAACATGGCTTCTACAGTGACACTCATCCTTGCAACTAACGTAATTGAAACGGTCATGACACCGCACGCACTTTTTCTCTTTGTCAAGACTCCAAGCCCAAAACGCCAGTGCCATCTGCAGTCAGGACCCTAGTACCTAGGTACACCACATCTGACCGATATTACTGCATTATGCAAAATAAATTATAAATTTCGAGTTCGAGAACTTTTCGATCGCCCTGTATAAGCCTTTCTTCACTACTTAAATCGCTTCCAAGAAAGCTGGATTATAGGTCCCCTCTACCTGTTGTTGCTTTGACTATAAGAAGCTTATAACTTCCTTCATTTTAGTCAGTCTTGATTCAGGTGGATCGGTTAGTGCAGGTGCGCACATTATTACACCAGCTGTTCTCAAACATTCGAGGTTATTTAGCTGTTTTCATTCATTGTGTAAAGACACCATTTTTTATTGTTTCATATTATTAAATCAAAGTTGCCATGTCCTTGTAAATACCTTCACAGAACCTCCGAATGCTCCTGGGAGCATGTTTTGAGAAGCTATATTCATATTATATACTTAGATATTTGTGCATCATAAAATCTGTAATGCATTATCTCGTTCAACGTACGTGGACTCATTAATTAAATTTAATAAGCAGAATTTTTATACGTTTCGCAATAAAGCCATGTGGGTTAATGATACTAAAAAATCAATGATTGAACCCAAGGAAGACAGAGACGGGCTAGCTAATCACTCGGTAGTCTCTAACAAAGATTAAGTTTTCTTGAAAATGTGTATCAGATATATACATTAAAAGAAAGAAAAAAAGACACAATGACATATATTGTAAAGTTAACTCTACATTGCATTGCAGCTCTACAAATTCATCATTATTTGTGGTGAAGTAATTCTACGTGGAAAATCCTAAATATGATCCAATTTTTAACGTGAAGTTCAACCACTATAATAATCTTGTGATTATCATTGTGCATTAGGGGTGTGTGTGACTTTTTTCATCAGCGTAATGTTGATATCGTTACTATAATTTTGTACTGTTGGTGAAATTAGTGTACTCAATTAAAAATTCGTATTTGATGGTTGATTTTCGTGTAACTACTGTTTTTTTTTCTTTTTGTGTGTGATTTAGATATTTTTGAAATCTTCCTTTCTCGGTCATTTCTCCGTTTTTATTGTGTGTTAAGTGCCGTGCGAGAGGATGTCCTGTGTACTAGCATAATAAATATTCCTTGTATTGTTGTATTGTTTATGTTGTTTGAAGTCATTTCATATGATACTTAACGAAGTGGTGATCTCTTCGAAAGTGTGTTTCTCTTAATGAGTATTTAAGGTGCGTGTAATAAAAACATGTATGATATATCATACATGTTTTTCTAGATCACTCCCGTGGGATGGGAACAAAGTATAAAATTTTCCTCAGCGTGGAAGGTGAATGATACCAAAACAAGAGTAGTGTGAATAACTTTCTATCTTCGAAGTACCTGATAAGCAGTTTTTCTTAAATACATATATTTTTTCATGTATTGTCAGTGACTGTCTAGTGCGTATTTCGTATTCAGTTTTGAAGTTATTAATTAGGGTCTGTAAAAGCGGTATATGTATTCTGTTGGCTTACTTGTCTGGAAAGCACTACGCTAATACTGAGTGATAGAGGTGATTTTAGAAAATGAAATGTCAAATTTGAGGTTTGATACATTCCAAAATGTTTTAATAACTAGCTGAACCTGCGCTCTCTACACAGCGCATCATTCACATATGAGTATGAATTTCCTTGTTATTCCTCACCTCTGTACATGTTCCTTTACAGACACAAGTGAAAGACGTCTTGATAAAAATTAGCAAGAGATATAAAGGGGAGATTTTTTTCGATTACTTTTTCAGTATCTCGCACTGTTTGCAAGATTTGAGCCTACTTCCAATTGGAGTTTTTAATTCGTGTATGATCAGTTTTTCTTTCTTCTTGCATGCAGTATGTAATAAGCAAATACATTACACACACAATTAATTATAATGTCAGTGATATATGGTGTTCATTGGGTAAAACACTCCAAACAATAAAGACTCAACTTAGAATGGAGAAATGGTTATCCTTTGTTTTTCATTATCATTTGGCCATGAAACAAACGCCTGAGAGGCATGCAACCCCCGTATACAATTATGTGGTGTTGGAATATATCGTCGACAGCGTCACAAAGTGTCGTATCTCAAAAAAATCGAAAATTGAGATATTTTACTATGTGGTTGCATACACTGACTTCTACAATTTCCCAAAACGACATATCTGTACTGTGCGTTGTTTTGACGGTGGTGATGACGTCACTGTGTCGTATCTTAAGATGAAGCATATAAGCCATTTTCACAAACAGTCGTATCTTGAGTTACGACAGTTTGTGAGCAACAGATCTGTCGCAACTGGACAGATACGCCTATATTCAAAGCAATTTGTTTATATATACAAAGTGGCCCAAAAGTAGGTATACAGTCCCGTACTGATAAACTCATTGCTTTTTATATCATTTCTTAATTTTATCCACTTAGTCTCTTTATCATTTGTTCCTAATGTATTTTTACTTATATCTTAAGCTCGAAACAGCCGAAGCAAATAAACTTATAAGCTAGAATGTTATACTTGATCAATGCGGGGCTGTATACATATATATTTACACGGCATGGGGCGTCCTCAGTTTGCGGATCGACATGACATGACATTTTTGAGTTTTACGTCCCACGGTTATGCCGGTTAGGCTAAAGGAGACAGTGAATGAAATGAATGAAATGATGGAATGAAGAAAGTGGGAGGAAACGGGAGAATCCCGAGGAAACCCACGCACACGCTGTTTGTCCACCACAAAGTTCACTTGGCGGGAGCAGGGTTGGAACCCACGACCCCATGAACCAGAGGTGAACGCTCTACCACTGAGCCACCGCGGCCCCAGCTTGCGGATTGAGGAGAAGGCCTTTAGATATAGAGGTTAGCTGAGAAGATACTGAATAAGCAGTCGCGGGAAGACAAGGAGTGACCCTCCAGCTTGGGGGTTTGGGTGAGGCTAACAAACTCATCCTGTAATAGAAAAAAAGGACACTTTTTCAGAAACAATCACAGAAGCCTCGGACCAAGACCGATAACTTGACACGACATCAGCAAAAGAAAATGGACATGAGATTTGGAACATGGAATATTAGAATTCTTTATAGGGAGGCGCGTTAAAATCCGTAACGAATGAGTTAGAGAAATAAAGGATGGACCTAGTAGGAGTTCAGGTTGGTTGCTATGATGGGGTATGCGGTGCAAACACGTAAGAACATCAGAGAAATTTCTCTCCAATTCTTTGAATCTAGGCATGGATAAAATGAGGGAGATTCAGTCCACAGTGCTCTAAGCACATCTATTAAGAACTGTGGCAGTAATTTTGTACCCTCGCAACTTGAACCGATTGTTAAACTGTCAAGGAAAAAGAACCCATATACCGTTCATTGTGTTGACAGAATCGATGTATGAGACTAGATCTCTGTCCCAATGTCTTTGTATTCTGTCAGTTAGACGTGACGAAAATGGAGATCCAATGAATTGGACGGAAATGCGCGAAGCGAAAGTGAACAAAGACTATCCAAACTGCATTCAGTTTAAGACAAGTCATTTTGAGGACACTTACATAACTATTTCCCTGAAAAGAACGCAGATTGAATCCACCAGATAGAAGTTCCTACTTTGCGGACTTGTCAAAAATTATCGCTCCAGAGAAGTACGAGGACTCGTTTTGATTGATTGATTGATTGATTGATTTTTAACTTCCCTTTCAGCAGCGACACTATATGAGACGTTGACCTACTGATTAACGTGCAATCCGAACCACATGAGCTCCCGCCGGGAATCGAACCCGGGTCTCCCAGGCCTACGAGGACTCGTTATCATTGTGTCCGGGCCCAACCCCAATCATTCGAAACCCTGAACATGTTCAATTTTACAGAAATTTACCACATTAACCATCCTTGTCAAGTGCAATATCAAAGCATGCAATTTGCAAATTACTTTGCAAAATTTTATATTCTGGCAATAACAACTTGATAGCATTATTTTATGTTATGGTTAGTATGCTCTTAATATTGTGTTTCTTGTGTGTTCTCAGGAATTTCGTTTTACCCTCAAGAATCTCAGGAAGCATTTGTTAAATTATTTTGTGCAATAAACACGAAGTTCTTCAATAAAAGTGCAATATATTCCGATTTTTCATCTATTAATGTAGTTCTCAGAATAAAAAAATATGCGTCGTATCTTTCATACAAGAGAGGATTACCATCGTCACAAACTGTCGTATCTCTTTCCCGCCAAATTTTCCACAAGCTTTTACAAGCAAATTCCATAAAACTTTCTACACTGATTTCTTATGATTTAAGTTATAACTTGGTAAATTTTCTCTCCTTTCGGTAAAATAGATTTTGAGTTATGGCTGTTCAAAGTTGTGTGAAAACCTAAAAATCGCTCTCCTGAAAAGTTTAGAAAACTGAGATACGACAGTTTGTGACGCTGTCGACGATATATGCGTAGGATAAGATGATTTAGTTTTTTTAAACCTAATTTCACCACTTCCAGTGTACCCGTAAAAATGTAGTAAAGAAATAATGGCCATTTTTTTTTTTAAATATTCAATTAGAACTGGACAATCTACATAAAATTTGTAATCGATCAGTGAAAACGTCATCTTTCTAGAGCCTGTAGTTTCCGAGATCTCATTATCGAAATAATTGGCCACAAACATATGAACGTCCACAAACGTAAAGTTTAAAAGAACTCCGAAGATGGCAGCACAATTCATTTGCATTGATTTTGGAAAAGGTTTATTAAAATACAAAGACTTTGAACAATAAGAGAATAAACTTTATGAGAAAGGTCTATTTAAATAATTTATTTAAAGTACACATAGTTTAAAATATTTGTCTTTTTTAAACATGAAATCACAATAACCGTAAATGAAAGTTTGAAATCCAAAATTATAAGTTGGAGGTCAGGCGCTTTTGTTGCTATTGTAGCATTTTATTAGATAGATCATAGCAAGCATGATTGAAAAACAGCCATTAATTTCGGAAAATAGAGAAATGAGACCTGCTTAAATTGTTCTGGTAACATATGTACAAAATAATACTCACTCTTTCCTAATACATGTGGTTCAGAATCGTTTTGTTATCACTGCTAATAGCATTTATACATCCATTTCAATTCGTCTCTACTTCTTGGATCTTAAGTGTCTTGCAGGAATTATAATTCTGTAAAATTTTAAAGTATTATTTTGATATCCGTATATAAAGTACTATTTTGTTATTACAACTGTAGAAAATGCTCTCTTAGACTAACCAATAGCTTCAATCAAACTCGAAACAGTAGAGAGGCAAGTTGTACAGTTGGTAGGTATCTGAACTTCAGTTTTTGCACAGGACTGGATTTTAAAAATTATTAACTAATGTTTTGATTTCTTGATTAATCGACCTGGTAAGTCTCCCCATTATACATAAAATAGTCGACCATGGCATTATTTGAGGTTAAGGCTTGAGTTAAACTGGCCATTTTTGGATCTGTTGTGCATTTCCCAACTTCTGACGAGAAATTATATTATTTCTGATTTCTCAAAACCTGTTACATTTAGCGAAGTACTAGTTTTGCCAAATGATTTACAGCTTTTCGCTAATAGCGTCTCATTAATAACTCTGCATGTATAAGCCAGTCTATTACCAAGGGACAACTCTAAACCACATTAGAAATCATTGCTTCATATTCTATTTTCACTATATCTTGATCTGTTCTCTCTTCTACCTAAGACTGATATTACATACAAATTAATTTATTGCGTACATGCTACGTGTGCAAATTCAGACGTATATCTACATTGAAGTATTGTTCATGTGGTGGTCAGTCAATTCAACCTGTGGTATTTTAAAATTTCATTACTTTTTGCGCATTTGATAGACAATAGAGACCGTTGTATTCATTTCCTACTCAATATTAACTGGAAATAAAAGGCTGTTATTCATATACTCCTTTGTCATGTCTTGTGTATTGAGAATGCGGGCCACCTTGAATTAGTTAAGAGGTTAACAACATTACAACTACGCTGTGTGTCATTTGCTTTCCCTACTCTCCGTTAAGTATCTAAAAGAATTCATTCAGACGTCTACAGTAGCTCTTGTATTCAATCAAAAGGCAATATAGTTGAAACTGTTAGCTCATTGACTTAAAGTGCCAGGCAGTCTATTAGCGGTCTCGTGACTGGCGTTTAAAAATCTGCTCTACGCTCCAAGGTCGTAGTATATGGTGTTTGGCATTTGAAGTGCATCTCTCTGCTTACATACACATAGAAGCAAAGACATCTTTTAAAGCGAAAAGGTTTATTTGAAATCAATAGATTGATTGTATACAACACACCATAAAATTGGATTTGATTGTGTAAGCTGCAGATTTGCATTGGTCGGTCCACCGAGCTAACAAGTGTTTGTTTTTGACTGTTCTTGAGTGCTTTAAAGTTATTTGTTTAAAACTAAAATACGAGGCATGTCCAGAAAGTAAGTTTCTCTCGGGCGGGAAACTCGAAGAAGAGGCTGCAACTTTAAGCATTCATTGCCACTGATGTAGCACAGGCGATACTGATTTTCAACATATTCATAATCGGAATACATACATTGTCATACCATGGGATCAACTTTTATATTCCGATGTCGTAAAGTCAGCCTTCTGGTAGTGGAACCAGTGTATAACAGCAATTGCAATTGTTCATCGGTATCAAAATGTTATCGATGCATGGTATGACAAGTCTCTAAATTCCAGTGATGAATAGGATGGAAAGTAATGTTACCTGAACCGTGTCTGTGCCAATAAATGTTTCAGCCCTAGGGAAACTTACTTTCTGGATGCGCCTCGTATTAATGTTACAACACGTTGAGGTGGTTGCTTCTTATATTGATTGCCAAAGTCGTAATTGAATTTTACTTCCAGTTTGATCCATATGGGTTTTGTAATAGACAAATAGCATATGTGTACAATACGGTGACTTAATCATAGAGAGCTTCCTGCCCATCCAAAAAGCAACATATAGTAATATTTTTATATTTGTTGTGCTTTTGTTTCTTTAATTTGTAAATGTTTGCTTGGATTATGAAAAATTAATTTACTACTTTCTTGATAACTTCCTAGAAGATTTTCTTTAATTATTACACATGTTTTTATTTTATTTCTAGGTAAGATCAAGAGCCAGATGATTTAAAAAAAAAATGAATCACGTAATCATGTAAGTTAATGTGTAATTATGATTGCTAATTTTAAGTGCTTTTCTTTTTCTTCCTTATTTTAAGCTTGAAATGATTTTAAAACATTTCGACACAAATTTATACAAAGTTTAGTCAAAAAGTGTCGCACAATACTTTGTTTTGTTTGTTTTTGTTTGATATGATAGGTTTATGAAGTTCTATTTAAGGAAACTTAGGATCTTCAGTCACAGTGACATATCGCTCAATATAGGATCCATTGGTTTCGCTTCATGTGTCACTTTTTTTTCTTCTAGATTATGAAAATACGTTGATAAAACTCAGTAATGAGCTCAGTGTCATTCGCAAAATACGATATAAAATTTCAAACTCTCAGATTGTCTATAGGGACAGGTCTGGGCTGTAAAATAATTGGATTCCTCTCTTTCAATCCAGTTTTGTAATTTTTTGCGTTGATACGTCTCTTGGGTACGATCTGGCATTGACTTTACAACGATAATGTATATTTTTATGTACTTTCTAAGTATTCTTTATATTTACGGGCGAAAGTGCTATTTTAAAGGCACAAGCAAGTAAGAAGAAGAAGAAGAAGAAAAATATAAAGAAATAATTTAAATATTTGTATGATATCGAATTATTTCTTAACTTCGTTGCTATGACAACTTGGTTTTATCTGTTTGATGTCGTTGTTATGGCATTTAAGAAAGATAGAACGAAGAGCCATCTTTAAAAAAGACAGAATGTATAATATTTTAATGTGACAAACACGATATATGTTGAAAGTTAATTTATATATATTCGAAAGTGCATAACTGTGTTGTGTTATTCAGGATAATCTCGTGTGCTTTATAAATATTCAATATATACAGTACGTTTGGAATCAGGGAATGTAACGTAGCAGATGAAATAACGTTACATGTTTATATGGTGCCGGAAACCGTGGAACTTTGAGTTTAGTCAGAAGTATTAGTAAACTATCTCACTCAGTATCACAGATTATCTTTTATTACGCAATAAAAGAAAAATATACCGAAGACCTAAAATGAATACAAATACAGGAGTTCAAGATATTCCAGCAATTGAGACTTCAACGGATATAATTAATCTTTTACAACAGCTAGGACAGCAAATGAATTCCATGACACAACAGATGGATTCCAAATTGGATACCAGATTAGAACAAGTGACACAACAAATAGAAAGGCAGATAGATTCCAGATTGGAACAAGTAACACAGCAGATATATACCAAATTGGAAATAACCGACAATAGGATGGAACAAATTATTCATAGCTTTGCAGTGGTTAGAAGTACTGTTGATGTAGTAGAAATGCAACTAAATGAAAATACAAATCAAATTCAAAGACTACAAGAAGAGATCCATACCATCAAAGAGAAAATCAATACGCCCAAGTGTAATCCTGATACTGCCCTCAATGTTGTGTATGAAGAACATAGGAGACCTGAGTCAATACCCTGCAAAGAAGACAACTCATCAAAAGTCTATTCTGAAAGGGAAGACACTATCTCAGATATTGAGGACGAAGAAAGAAGACCACGTCGCAGGAACCATACGCACGTAAAATTTCGACATCTAAGGTATTTTAGTGCTAATAATAGACGCGTGAAATTCAGTGAAATAGGATCATTAACTAAATTCAGCGGCAGATCTGAGGACATCACAGCGAATACCTTTTTGGAAAAGTTTGAGCAAGAGTGAGAATTAATTGGAATAGATAAGGCCAATTTTCTTAAAATCATACCGTATATTTTGTTACCACTTTATTCGGTATGGTACAAAGCAGTCAGAAGTAGTCTGCGTAATTATTCCTATTTTAAAAATGCGTTGTTGGCAAATTTCGAGAACGATTTCATGTTAGCAGACCGGGATGCCCAAATTAGAAACCGACATTTTGATCCTAAAGTGGACAAAAGCCTTACAGATTTTGCAATCTCAGTGTATAATGTCTTGAAACATCATAAGGGCCGCGGTGGCTCAGTGGTAGAGCGTTTACCTCTGGTGCTTGGGTCTCGGGTTCAAACCCTGCTCCCGCCAAGTAAACTTTGTGGTGGACAAACACCGTGTGCATGGGTTTCCTCGGGGAATTTCCCGTTTCCTCCCACTCTTCATTCTACCATTTCACTCCTCTCTCATCATCACCGTCTCCTTTAGCCTAGTCGGCATAACCGTGGGACGTAAAACTCAAAAATTTCATTTCATTTTCATTTTTGAAACAGAACAGTCCATATCAGCAGGAATCACGTATTATCGCATCAATAAGAATATTATTACCGTTTAGGCTACACCTAGTATTAATCTCTTCGCGATGTATTAATTTTAATAACTTAGTAATGATAGTTCAAAATTATGAGTCAGACTAGATTGCAAGGTAATAATAACAGAAATCAAGCTAACTATATTCCTTTTCGAAATATCAATGTTAGAGAAGATTGTAATCATAGTAAGAGAGGTAATGTCGGATTTTCTCGTATTGGCAATACGACCGAACCTAATTTTAGAAGAAACAGAACGTACACCTTTTAGAAATAATATAAATACTCGATCTCATTCTTCACGTACTCCCAGATTTCGTAGTAATTACATAGGTGACAGAAATTTTCAAAATAGGAAGAAGAGAACTGGTGAAGTAAATAGTATACAAGACTGTACTGAAGATTGTGCCATTCAATGCAACTTAATGGAATCTTTTGGTAATGTCACTTAAGCTAAAGTTATGGCGTCCGTCAAAACACATTCAGTTAGTTTTTGTTTTGTTTCACTTTGAATGTTATGATTTCATTGTAATTTTTACTTCGTTCACATTCTATACATCATTACAAATATTGTCTATCAAATTTATGTTAAATATGCCCGAATAAATGAAACTTGTTACGTTGTATTTTAACTCACACCAACTTTATTGTTAACAAGTATAAATGGCATTGAATTAAAGAATCTATTTAGGACCTAAAAATAACCAACCAACTTACCACAATTTCAATATGTCTTTTTCGTCGATAATTTTACAGAATTAAAATAAAATTGATTGAATAAATATAAGAATGATATTGAGATAAAATGAAAATAATATATTGTTTTATGAAATTTTTATATATACGAAGGCCATTCAAAAAGTAAGGTAACTATGTATATAAATTGTTTAACGGTCCAGGATTCTTTCGTTAATTGTGATCAATTTAAAGAAGTCCCATAGTTCGGGAGCCATACATACAACGATAATGTATATTTTTGTATGTACTTTCTAAGTATTGTTTATATTTACGGGCAAAAGTGCTATTAAAGGCACAAGCAAGTAAGAAGAAGAAGAATATAAAGAAATGATTTAAATATTTGTATCATATCGAATTATTTCTTAATTTCGTTGCTATGACAACTTGTTTCATCTGTTTGATGTCGTTGTTATGGTAATTAAGAACGATAGATAGAACGAAGAGCCATCTTTAAAAAAGACAAGAATGTATAATATTTTAATGTGACAAACACGATATATGTTGAAAGTTAATATATATATTCAAAAGTGCATAACTGTGTTGTGTTATTCAGGATAATCTCGTGTGCTTTACAAATATTCAATATATATATAGTACGTTTGGAATAAGGGAATGTAACGTAGCAGATGAAATAACGTTACGACGTGATGCAGTGTATGTCTATTCCGTTAACTTCAGTCTCTGTTCGTGATGTATAGTTAAACTTGTCCAATGATGCACTAAGGATCTTTATTATTATTATTATTATTATTATTATTATTATTATTATTATTATTATTATTATTATTATTATTGTTGTTATTACTGTGCACCACTTTCCTGAAAGTCAATGAAAATCACTCTGTTTTGATCCCAGAAGGAACTGATCATAATTTTGTTGCATGACGTATCTGTGATGGTGGTCTATGGTCAACTGGGACATAGCTGTTGTGTATGCTGAAGTCACTACTCTGAACCTGACAAATCACGTGTGCACATTACTATGGTTCATTGTTTCTGAATTATCGCAAAGTTGGTACAGGAACTGTCACCAACGGATGAGGAATGTTGATGCTAATTTTGACGCCCATTATGATGCTATTGAGAGATGAGAAAAATGTAGTGGTCACTCGATTACTTAAGGTCCAAAGTTTTCACTTTAAAAAAAGTATAATTGCCTTTTCATATAAACAAGAAAGCTACAGCGGACCATGCAATACTTCTTGATCGATTGTGTTTATGTGTATAAAGTTTGTGCAAATGATACTTAAAAGATGTTACCAGATTTCCGACATTGATGTCATGTTTAGTCTTACTCTTAGTTTTCAGTTTATAGCGATATACTTTCGTGGGTGTTACTGAGCTAGCGTGAAAGCGTTTCTGCTGATTGAACTTCCTTATAAAATTCGTTGCATAGGCACCATGTGCTTCTGTGAATTGTCTTTTTTTTTTTTTTTTTTTTTTTTAAAAAAAAAACTCTTTCTGGACTTGATCTTTCTGTAGACATGCGTTTTTCTATCCATATTTCTTCGTATTGTTTGAACTAACTATATATTGTGCTAGTTTGATAATAGTTTATGTATTTATTTTACAATATTTATTTAAATACAATGTTGATCTATATTGATAATATGGAGAAAAGTTTGGTAAAGTTACAGAAATGTCTACGGACATGCATTATATACATATAAAGTATTATTAGAACTCATTATCTTGCACAGAAAAGCTAGAATGGCAACTGCAATAAACGAAGTCTGGGCCAGTTGTTAAATTTCCGAGAAGTGAGCGTAAGGAAGGATGTGCACTTATCCGGCAAATCAGATGAGCAAGGCAGATAATGGTAATATGTCTTCCATGTTTTTGTAGTGGCTTGAATGTTCTGGCATGTAAACTAGGAATTTCGTTTCCTGTGTTTTTCCTTGATTTAAAATGTTAGCGTTAAGTTCTTTGATGCAATCAGATAAAGGCATGAACATTTAAAGAATTGTGCGTTCGTTTGAATATTGAGGTCTTAAGGTGTTACCGGACACGACGTACCACTACAGAAGTGGAACAGCTGGAGTCATGTTAATAATCGGGAAAGGACAATTGGAGGAAGAATCATTGGTATTTCGAAACTTGTAGTTTCCGCATTCTGCAATACTGTGGTATGCTTTTTCTTATTTCTTGGGTAAAAAAAAAAAAAAAAAATAAAAAATAAAATAAAATAAAATAAAATAAAAATTTAAGTATTAGATATTTTAATGAGTATCGTTCCACAATGTGAAACTAAGACTTCCAAACTATGTGAATTCAATACCCAAACTTCAACTAGTGTATATATATAACTACTGCTTGCAATATATTAATAAGATCAAAGATACTATTTGTTCCTTAGACGGATAATCTATATCCAAAAGCCATTACTCGCTGTGCCTTACTGTTTTTATTCCATGAAAAAAAAAAGTTTGAAACCAAAAATCGTTTATTTCAACCAGGTTTGAATAAAGGGCTAAGGGAGGAGATAGAATCTATTCTTGGGACACTGAATCGATTGCGAAAACCGCATCTTAATAGCATTTATAAGTTTTTTTGCTCTACGGAAATCAGTGTTGAAATCAGAATTGATGGTAAATTTGCACCACTTCCGGTTTCGGTAGTGTGTTGTGGTTAGTCATGATATGTTGTATTGAGACACTGAACTGTTTACAAAAACACTTCAAGATATCTGTTACCGTTTTCGTTCTATGTCGACAAACGTTGAAACTGGTCTTGACGCTAAATCATTTGCTAAAAACCACTTATTGCTAGCCGTTACCATTTTCGTCCTATGGCGATAAACGTTGAAACTAGAAATGGTAAATTTAAACAGTTTCAGGTTTTAATACAGGGTTATTTAAGTAGATCTTACCTATTCTTGGGATACTGAATCGATTAAAAAAAAAAAAAAAAAAAAAAAAAAAAAAAAAAAAACATCTTGATAGTATTTTCAGTTTTTGTTCTATTGAAATTGTATTGAAACTGGAAATGTTCAGTTTGAACCATTTCCAGTTTCGGTAGTATTATGGATAGATTGATAGTAATGATACGTTGCCTTAAGACGCTGAATCGTTTGCTTTAAAAAAAAAAAAAAGCTTTTCGCTATCTGTTAGCGTTTTCGTTCTGTTGACAAACGTTGAAACCGGAAATTACTAATTTGAACCATTTCTGGTTTGAATAGAGTGTTAACGGAGGAGATGGATCCTATCCTTGGGACGCTGAATCGATTACAAACATCTCGATATATCTTACCGTTTTTGCTCTGATACGGTCGAGAGACGAATGGACAAAGACGTTCTGTAAGACTTCAACATTTACGCATAGCATAATTTGGAAGTCTAAAAGGAGAGTTGTTATAAATTCAATATAAAATGTGATTGATATTAAACGAGGGTGAGATCAATAAACAAAATCGTTCGAATCAATAGCTTATTTATTTTTCGTAGACAAACAGGCCTAGAAGGATAATGATAAAGCAGTTTATGCTAAATGAGACGGATGATTAATGCAAATGATAACTGGTGGAATAGTTAGGTGAAAGGAACGGAAGTACGCCGAAGAATTCCCACTCTCACGATAATAATCATACCATTAGGGCCATTTAGTGCGACCAGGAATGGAACTCACGATCTTTGTTCCAGAGAAAGAACTCCTACCAAGGAAACCGTAATGGCATTCATAGTGTGGATCAGTAATTGTGTAATTGAATGAAGACATGTTTTTGTTCTTAGGTAGTTTGGCTCGTTAAGAACTACAGAAATAAACGTGAATTTATACATAATGTGGAATGAAATTTCATCATCCTTCTCTCAAGAAATGAACTCTGAATCTAATTAAATTTTTGAACGGTTGTCTGTATTCAATAATTGTAATATCGAGAATTTGACAATAAAATTGTTGCATTTAACATTTGCAACATACATAGGTTATTATAATTTGCTTTCCTTTAGTTTGGACAATATGTTTGTTGTTCAGATTATTAGCATGAATTATGATTAATTTATTAATAGCTGTTTCAGTCACATAGTTGTAGGACATTGGTATCCAGTGCTTGAAAGTGGAATCTGAACAACTACTTGATTTCTTCTTGATTTAGTAACCTCACCGGAGATTCAATCCGGCACCAATACACACTGTGCATGATCATGTCAGTGTAACTATTTTTAAGCGAAAATATGGTATACAATAATAATGTCCTATTATTAGCCTCGATAGCATTAATAACTTTGATCTCCCTTAATATTGTTAAATGCAACAATTTTATTACTGCCTTCCTAATACAGGTGTGTAGTCTAGTCAATATGTGTCAAAATAGTTGAGGGAGATAGTTTTTTTATCGCCTCATTTTAACACCTTTTCCCGATTTTTTCCCTATAAAAGCTGCACTTTAAAATCCTAACCCTAATGATCATACTTCACTTGTAATAGAGTTATGTACTGTCATAGTCGCATCTTTATTGTGCAACGGAAGCGTATTATGTACTGGAGGCGAGAAATATGATATACCTTGTTAAGTACAAAAAGAAAATAACAGAATATGGAGTAGGAGATAGTCGTGGGAATCTGTAACGCATAGCGAGATGCTGTTGTCCTCTTGTGTGATGTGATCAAGATCTTGAGACTCTTTGTTTTGTATTTTTCCCTCTTGTGTTATGCCGGAGGATGTAAAAACTCTGACTGTCATTGGAAACGTCGGGTATGTTCCAGAAATAAACCCCAAGTACACACGCGTTTCGTCTTTTGGTACGCTACTTTTAACTCTAACGAAGAATGTGATCAAGATACATTCACTCACTATACGTGGAAAATTAACTTCCGTAAACATATCCGGCCTTTGGTAGGTTTTCTGTTCTCTTGGTGATTGATCTATTTCAGTTGCGGAGAAGGTCCTAAGTCTTGAACGTTGTAAGATATAACGAGAAAGTAGTGTACTTCAAGTAATTGTTACTGAACAGCAAATTAAACTTTCCCCCTTTTTTCAGATGATAATATTGCTATTTCGTGTTGTATTATATTGCTATTCCGTTTATTGTCTTGATTTTATTCCCTAGAAAAGTTTCGTATATTTCAGGAAAATATATTGTTAGAAGAAGAAGAAAAATATATTTTGCGAACATTGTTTTTTAATTCTTTTATGTTTTTGGCATACCAACTGTGTATTTTAAAATCTTACGGCACGCTTAAAAAAAAAAATCATAGGTATATTTGATCTTATAGAAACATTACCTATACAACTGCAATTGACTGATTATAAATGTGACATTAGCTCAGGACACGAAATATCTGGTCGCCGTAGACGACCTAACATTTTAGTTTGGCGATAGGCGTTTGGCCTTTACTTTGTTTTCCTTCGAAAAATGGCGATCAAACACTGTAATGTGGCTACCGGATTCAAATTGAAATTTCGTGCCCTGTATTAGTTCAATGCTTTAACAATAAAAAATTATACATAACTTTGTACACCTCGAATTGCAATTACCTGTACAGGTGTGCTTCATAGTTTCATTATGTTATTCAGATTAAACGTGTTCTCGATACCAGAATTAGTTTATTCTTTGTTCAGGGTTCTCTGCCATACTGTGACGATATTTACTGTATAATTCATATTTTCCCACTATAGTTTTCATTGCATTTTATAGTAGTGTAAGAGAGAAATATTCTTCTGGAGTAGGTTCTTATATAAATTGATGTAGCAAGGGGATCCCATACAGAGAAAATTTAGAAACCTTGCACGTGTTTAATTGAGGTATTTAAAAGTGTATTATAATTACTGATGCGAACTCAGAACTGCCATTGGTATATGATTTCCACGCTTGGTTGCTGAACTAAATTAATAATTTAAGATACAGAAGAAAGAAATTCTACTAAACTTTTTTCTTTTTTTAAAATCGAGATTTCACCAACAATTGAAATTGTACTTTTAAAATCAATCCAGATGAGTAGCAATGCATGCAGCATTCTAATATAAAAATATAGCAACATGGTTAAGCAAAAAGAGAAAGAAATCATATACTAGCTGATTGAACGTTTTGACTTTTTTTTTTTTTTTTTTGTAACGAAACAGGAATGAGGAATATTTCAGTACAAACCCATGTTTAACGAGATGCATTACTTACATTCTGTTCGATAACATAGAATAATAATAATAACGAAAGCACGGCAGGATTGATGTTGGTTCAGTAATTAAAAAGTGTTGAAGTGACGTGTTATAGTATAGCTACACCGTGGCATTACTAATTTTAAAGTTATCAACTAGTACTTAACAATGCTGAGTATGTTATGATAATGATAATAATATTAAAGCAAGTTACGCGGAGCAAAATTTCAAATGTTATTGTGTTGCCACGTAAATGTTAGTATCGCCGCAATACAAGACTACAAAAGATGGAGCTAGTGAAACTGTTGCTATTACTGAATTAAAGAGATGTGTAGCAATTATCCTTATCATAAGAGCCTTTATTTTTATTTTTCGTATAGCCAGTCATCACAGAAACACACTTTTCTTAAACTAACCATTGTACGATAACGTGTATAGTAATAGTCATATTTACGTATTGCCCCTCGTAAATACATCTTTAAATTAGGGAATAAAAGAGTCACTGGGATCGAGATCTGGGGTGTAGGGAATACTTAAGAAGCCGCAGCTTCAGTTGAAGCTGTGTTGTGATGACCTACCGCATGTAGTATCCGTTCTGGAAAGGGATGAAAGTCAGGATCTCAATCAATATGCTATAGTTTGTGTGAGTTGGTGCGTTGTCCTGACGCAGGAGGATTTTCGTAATTAACGTTTCTTTCTCTCCTTTTTAATAATGTCCTGTAATTTTTATATTGGCTGTGCGTTATAGTGTTCAGTGCCCCTGCCTGTACCTTGGTGGATGTATTAAAAGAACTTCTTGGTGAAAAACAATGGACAGTATGCTCATCACGGATGCTTGTGCTTTAAAGGAAACCAGGGAAAGACTTATCACGATTCCACTGAATTTTTTGTAGTTTAGCTTCAGGGTCATAATTGTGTCCTGATTTCGTTGTTAGTAACATGTCTGACAAGAGATTGCCTAATAGGGTCTAATTGGTCTGTAATATACAAACCCTTTTGATCAGTAGTATACACTTTTTTTTTTCATTTGACAGACGCCTTTCTGAAATTAAGTACACATGTGAAATTGTTGTTTTTGTTGGGTCTGTAGCCATTTCCGTAATTAAGCTTAATTCGCGCACATTTAATCGTCCGCCACCTATAACCAAGTGATGATCAGCGTGAATATTTCCCTGCATGCACACTGAAATTAGAGGACTCACACCAGGTGCGTGTTGAACTTTTGCTGCTACAATTTAAATTACGTAATCAGTTTTGTTATGGGAAATCTTGGGAGTTCCATGCAACTTAATAAGATCTCTTATTATCATCCAACAAATCGTAGTGGATCATCTTCAGTGTTAGGATTTTAATCTGGATATATGTTATTACTGCTCGAACTTCAGTTTTCTAGACTTTCACAATCGAATCTCACTTTCTTCCTGAAAGAGTAACATTATCAAAAATATTAGTATAAGTTTTGTCGAATAACTCCTGGCAGGAATAATAATAGCTGAATGTCTCTGGTATGTTCAGTAAAATAAAAAGAAACCGAAATATCATCATTCTACAATTATGTGTAGGGTATACTACGCAGAATTTGATTAATGGAAGTTCAAACTTTCAGTTCATATCGTTTCTGGATTTTTGTATACGTATCTTAATATAGTAAAGTTTTTTTTTTTTTTTTTTTTTTTTTTTTTTGTAAGATCTTATTGAAATGGGGGAGGTAAAACCTCGGAATCCCTTTCGTGTACCCCATTGAGAGAATACATGATAAATTTATAGAAGGTGTGATAAGAATAATTTATTTTGACGTATACATCTCACCTTGCTTTAGATGGTAGAATATCATAGTAGGAACTGAACGGAAGTATTACCTGACCAGGATATTAGTGCGGTTTTTCGTGGAGGGCGCTAGTGTAGTGTTTACATCAGTTTCTAGGTAAGCGCGGTGGGACAGGGGAACGGAGAGCGTCACTCTGCAGTGTATCCAACGATTTTCAAAAGTTGCAGTTTACATGTTATAAGTAGCCTAATCTGTTTCGCTTAATAAAGAACTCCATAAATTATATAGTTATTATTGAATGCAGTAATGGTTATTCCTGCAGTAATGCAGATGTATTGTGGATAATGGCATATGCATGGAAATTAACAATTTAAGAACAAGATAGCATACAAGTGAGTTTCTACCGTGTATTAAGCAGATTATATAAAAAAAAATTGATTACGTTTTATTTGATTTCATTATAAAACAGTAGAAACCTGTAAAACTCAGTAATAAGATGTAATGACTAAAATATTAATTATGGGTTGGTAGCTTAGATACTTGCGCAATATCTTGTAACTGTAAGTTTAAATCAAGTTAAGGCTCGCGATGCTTGTATTTGTTTTAATGTAGGTCTATCGATTGATAACTAAATTATTTTCTTGAGTTGTAGCCAAGAAAGAATTCCGATACGTTTCCACTCGAGAACTGTGGAAGTTCTATCCGTTGGTCTATTGGCTAGCGCATGTGTCTTTGTTGTACATGGTTCTGTGAGAGCCCAACAATTAATTTTACAATGTTTCACTTTCATTAATCATCTGTCTCCTCTAGCATAAAGAGCATAATCATGGGACGTTAAACTAAAGAAATTTCATTTCATTGTTTCGATTAATGTGAACCCTTTGGGAGAAAGGGAAGTGAAGAAGAAATTTTCCTTAATTTTTTAAAGGGCTACGGGATTGGATAGCTTGTCTTTCGGGATTGCCTTGTAAAACCTGATTACAATGTAGGGTGGAACCGGCTATAGTCGACCTAGGTTAGTAGTCGACCACTTGGAAAAAATACATTGTTAAGATTAAATCTATTCCATTGTGAATTCCAAGGAATGTCTTATTGAAAACTTTAAACATTGTCTGGTATCACTGCAAACTTGTATTGTTTTGTTTGACACGGTTAGCCTGAACCGTGCCAAAGTGTTTAGGACTATAGCAGGAGACGGAAGAAACACAGAAGGATCATATTTTTTTGGAATACTGCCAACAGGTAGGAAAAATGTGTTTTTGCAATCATGGCCGTTACTAATTCAGGTTTTAATATTCAAAAAGCTTGTGTTGGGTTAGTTCTTTAGTTTAATACTTGAATATAATAAAATTTGTTTCTTTTGGGACAAAGAATGGGGGAGGTCGACTACTGCATTCTTTCAAACGGTCAATTTCTATAGTCGACCAGGGTGGTCGACTAATACCATTTTGAAAATTCGTAAGAAATTAATTAACAAAGTATATGGCTTGAAATTTTTGAAGTTAATATGCTCTTTAGATCACAAAAGAATAAATTTAAAGCAACGGAAGCAGTAGGCGACCGGGGAGGTCGAGTACTGGAAACAAAGTGGTCGACTTTAGAGAAGAGTAATATTTGTGATAAAGCACATGAAGAAAATTGAATTAGGAACAGAGAGAGAGAGATTAGTATTGGATGTCTGTAAATACCTATTGCGTGCCAATATTTGATATTGTAGTTTTGAATATTCTATTCAGACTTGAATCTCATGCCTTTGATTTAGGTGCTGAAGAATGTTGAGTGTTCTCTCCTTGCAGAATATTGATCCATTATTTGACTTGCTACGAGGGAGAATGAGATTCATTCACACTATGAAGCTACTTGTTCAATTAATTCATTAATTTGTTTATTTTTTGCCAAGAAGCTGAAGTCATATCCAGTCTCTCCGTTGAGGAATGGAAGACCTGGTCCTGCCTGGTATCATTCGTTTTTGAGAAGGCACCCAGAAGTGACTGAAAGGACAGCGGAAACAGTATCTAAAGCACATGCGTGTGTTACAGAGACTGCAGTCAGATCTTGGTTTCAGGAACTGAAGGAGTACCTAACTAGCGTTAATTGTCATGATTTGCTGGAAGATTCAGAAAGAATTCTAAATGCTGATGAGACAGACTTTCAACTGTGTCCTCAAACTGGGGTAATTTTGGGACCCAAAGGTTGGAAAAACTTATATGAAGAGGCTCCTGGAACAGAAAAGGATACAATTACAGTTCTACCTGGATTCAATGCTGTAGGAAGCATTTTGCCAACTATGGTAGTGTTCCCCTATGTGAAGCCACCCAAAGATTTGGTACAGTGATTTTCTACTGTACCAAAAGAATGGGGATTAGGATTATCTGATAGTAGATGGATGAAATCTGAAATATTCTATGAATACATTGCTAACGTTTTGCTCCCTTGGTTGAAAAGAAGAAATACAAAGTTTTCCGTGCTTTTCCTCGTTGGCGGACATAGAACTCATTTAAACTTGAACACTAGTAACTTGTGCTCTGAAAATGGCATTATTCTGTACGCCTTGTACCCCAACGCGACCCACATATTACAACCGGCAGATATAGGTGTATTTAGAAGTTTAAAGGGTGCTTGGCGGAAAGCTATCTACGAATGGCAAACCGAAAATTCGTATAAGGTCCTCATCAAGTTAGATTTTTGTCCACTTCTAGCTAAAGTTATATAAAATCGTGCCAACCTTGAAATCATAAGGAATGCCTTTCGAAAGTGTGGATTCTTTCACCTTGACCCAAATGCCGCTCATTACACAAAATGCATTGTCCCACCAAACGCCTCACAATCCAGTCACGCGGTAAGTGTGTGTGAAATCCCACCACAATCTACGAGTGAAACCCCATCAGCTTGTGAGCCAACAGTTGCGGCATATAGAAATACTGTTGAACTGATGAAGTATGAACTAGGATTGGAAACATTGGACAAATTTGAGATGGTGAGAGAATCGCAGGGCGAATCAAGTGTACGTGATGAAGAAACAATATTATTTCAGTTCTGGCTGAAAGTACAACAGAAAGCAAAGAATCAAACTAAACACAACAGTGAAACTTCGAATGAACAAGGTTCCTTACTCTCAACTCCTGAGGCTTTAACAGTTGATGTTAGGCATACAAGCACTAGTCCATTGACATTTAATGATTCTCCTCTCAGCAGCGGGCAAGATGTTCCTCCCGAATGTGGAAGTAATCAAGCTTCATTGGAAAATTTTGAGCAGCATCTGTGGTGGCCAACAAAGGTAGACTGAGAATACACGTTGCCGGGGAACTAGATCGAGATCTTCGAACAAAATTCCATTTGCCATATCTTCAGTAGAATGGAAAAATTATTATGAGGGAAAGGAAGAAATGAAACGAAGGAAGTTAGAAGAAAAAGAAAATCGAAAAGGGGCTTGCCTTGAGAAGTTTTCAGCGAAAGAAAACAACAAGCGTGCTGGCAATAGAAAGAAAGTACACAAAGGGATATCAAGTTTTGAGAACCGGAAAAGCATTCCTGATAATGTCAATCATGAGCAAGAAACATCGAACCCATGCGAAAACAGTGCTTTTGATATCCCTGAGCATTATTATTGTATTCCTGAATCAGTGGAACGTGCTACAATTAAACATAAAATTTGCAGTCAATGCAAAGGAAATATCGACGAAAGCAATAAATTACAGCCCGAATATGTAACTTGTGCAGACTGTTTGTGCAAAACCCATCTTCCATGCATTCCCAAAATTCACAGAGCGTTCTTCTCTGATTTGGAAGCACATACTCCAGAAGAGTATGAAGATTTGCAATGCTCAAGCTGTTTCTATCAATGCGAAGATAGCGACAGCAGCGATGAGGATTTTCTTCTGAGTCAATGTTGTCCTTCGAAATGACTATTTATATCTATTTCTATTATTATTTAGGCTATAACTATTCTATAGAGAAGTCATTAGTTGCTGTTATAAACTATATTTATAATATGTTACGTTAGTTTCTTGCTCAACTTTAAAAATAGCCTATCTTCGCACATTCAGATATAATTTGCACAAGTTTGTCGAATAGGCCTGTATTTATTTAAAACAAAATTGTTGTGGTTTAGATCCAATGGTAGCCACAATTTTTATTTCAAATATTGTGAATTATAAATGTGTTTTTATATCAATTTCTGAGATTAGAAGGACAATTTTATAACTTGGAAATCCTGGTCGACTACTGGTATACGTAGTGGTCGAACTTAGATTTTGGGTGGTCGACTACAGCAAAATTTCTCACATTTATAATAAAAAAGTGTAAGAAATTATTGTAATAACATTTTTGAAAACTAAAATAATCCCATGATTCTAGAGAGTGCACAGAGTACTATACACATTTTTTGGACATATTCAATTAAAGAAAGAACACAAAATACCGACTTACGTTTTTCGTAATCAAATTCGGTCGACTATTGGATAGTTTACCCTAAGTTACTTATCTTTCTTTTAGGATTATAATCGTAATCCAGCCTTTTGGTAAATGTGGAATAAAAGTATCGATAAAACATCAGCGTATGGGTAATGTAAGCATAAATATCATTGGTTCAATACACAATAGATTCACAACTTTTATTTATGAGTATAGAAATTCCCTTTGAACTCCCTCTGAATTTCTTTCAGACCCTAGGTCTCTTGTGACAAAGAATTAACTCTATTATCTGTTTTCATACACAATATAATTTTGAAACTTGGGAGCCTAGTGTTGTCTTTGTGTCTGTAATACGTAACCATTTGTCGTTTGACTTCAGAAGACTGAGCTTAGCCCGTGAGCATAAGTTGCATATAGTTCAAACATATCAGATGTACGGTCTTGTTTAACAAATCCTGTGTGCACATATGAAATTCAAAGACAAAGGTAATCAATCGTCTTTAAACAGCTGTATTTTATTTCAAGTGTAAGTACTAAAATGTGCTACGTAGATTTCCGGCCAGTTGTTTCATCGCCGGTATCTTTGAGCAATGAGATAGCAGTGGAAGACAAACTTCGTTCTTCTAACTTGATATTTTGAAAAACTTACGCAAGTGGTTTTGTTACTTAAATACATATCTATTCACTCTAATCAATTTCAAAAGTACCATTAACTTTATAATAACATAATGAATGTAAGAGTTACCCTGAAAATGTATTTTGTATTTCTTTTTTAATATGAAATTCATTTTTTCTGAATTTCACGAGCTATACTTGTAAGAAATCAATTGTCAGGCTCCCCACTTTAAATTTTAATCGCTCCCCTACCGCCTCAATGTAACATTGGGTTTATTTCTTTTAAATATTTTTTTTTCAAAATATGGTAGAAATACTGGATTTTTAAATTACCAAACCATGCTAAATAATGACAGGTTAGATATCAGAGAAAGTTATCTTTATCTACCTTCTTAATTAGGGGCGGATCCAAATCTCCTTCGGAGGCGGTTAGATTATCAGTTTCTCTCTCACCAGTCTTTTGCAGCACATCCGAAAATGATCTCAATGCAAATTTGTTACTGAAGGTACTGTCAATCGATCGATCACATGGTCCAAATTGGTAGCAATTTCGAAAACGCCTTTTCTCAAAACTACACAATAGAACTTGCTTTAAACAATGAAAGCGCAGTTGCCAAAGTATAACTTTGATTCACAAAGATGAACTTCGAGGTTTCGTTAACAGATGAATTAGGAATTCCTTACACTCTAATGCTACGAAGTTCTCAGTGTTCCTTTGTACAACACTGAGGTTAGTTTATTCGCAAGTTATTGTCATATTAATATGGAGGGTGTATGTACTTTTTTCCTTTTTTTGCAGTCCCTTAAAATGTTCTGAAAATAACTTCCATAACTTTTGAAATTGTGTTTGTCTTAACTTGAACATATGCGTGAAGTGGTTTATTATGAACAGGGCAAAAACAACTGTGATAGATTAATTACAAGTGATCTGGTTAGAAACACTGTTGTTTGTATTTTAGTTCCAAAATCGGCCGCCCGCACTCGTTCGCTGGTGGACTAATACCCTGAAAAACGTAACACTTTTTCACTGCAAAATTTACATCAAATCTAAAATCGATTTTGCAATCATGTGCTTCAAGAAAAGGATTCGTAGTTTCCCACCACCCCCACCCCCAACTACTTGAAAATTTGATTTATAAATGAATGTACACTCACACGTACACGAAAAGAGTACAGAGGTTGTTCAGCCTACGTTTGGCCGATTTCGTTCCTTCCTCCTCCCGGGCAGAATGGACTCACCCGACCTGGCTCGTGGCGTCTTGCAGTGTTGTGCAGTAGCTTCCTGGGAACGGGGTTGTTTTTCCGCGCGGACGTCAATAACGCACAAAACAGGATCATTGTTGTGAGTGTTGTGTTACATTTGTTTCCAAGTGTGTGGGTTTCCGCTTTGTGACCAAAATGCCGCCCAAACTAAGCCGGTTTTGGGAAGGCTATGTTGCGGTTCTTTATGACGCCCACTTTAGTGTTTCTGTCATTAGAAAACAGTGCAAGAAGAATGGTTGCAACATCAGTTTAAGTGGAATAAAAAATGTTATTAAAAAGTACAAGGGCAACGAAGCTCCTCCATTTGGATCACCAACGAAGTTGCCTAGGAAGCGGGAATGCACCAAGACCACCTCCACGATGCAGAGGAAACTTCGCAAAATGGCAGTGCAAGAAAATCCGCCAACAAAAAGGTGTATGGCTAATCGTCTTGACGTGTCTTTGGGGACTGTGAGCCGGACCGGACCATCAACTTAAGCTGGAAAAAGTTATGAAAGCTCGCGGCCATCTTCTCACGGATGCCCACCAAAAGGAACGAAAGTGTAACGCCCGGAAGCTGTACGAACGGCATCTTGCAAAACAAAGGTGGATGTACGTCGTAACGCTCGATGAAGCATGGATTTACCTTTCCGACTGCGTCAAACCGAGAGCAATCATGTACCGAGAGAAAGGCGCCAAGAACTTCAGAATGTGGGTCCGTGTCTGTAAAGAATCCTTTTCAAAAGGGTTCATGGTCGTTACTGGCTACTGTTACCGAGGTAAACTGAAGATTCGTAGGGTGGCGAAGAACTGCAAAATAAATTCTCAGTATTTTCAGGAGCAGATCATGCGGCCGATCTACGAGCATGAGATTCCAACAATGTACGGAAATGACGCCAATCTGGTGCGCATTCACGTGGACAAGACCTCATCACATACCTCACGATCGTCCCTCGCATTCTACATGGAGATGGAGGAGGCAAGTGGTATACAGGTGATACCATTCACTGAGGTACCTGTTAAATCTCCAGATGCAAGTCCTATGGACTATTGTGGATTTGGATTGCTGAAGTGGGTTTTGGGAAAACGGCGTGTGACAACTGTAGAAGGACTTTGGAAAGCTGTGCAAAAGGAATGGGATAAGATCCCCTCCCAGCTCTTCAGAGAAGCCTATTAGAGTGAAAATTACGTTGTCGGGCTATTGTTAGGAACCAAGGGAAACACATCAAGCACTTACGTACCTGGCGCCATGGATTCTAAATTTTTAGGTAAGTCGAAATTGGCCAAATGTAGACTGAACAACCTCTGTACAGTTCAATAGTAAGGATAGGATAGTATCTGTTGTAAGGAGTATGCACCCTTGCCTTAATACAATTTGCTTTGTCAATATTTGAATGTTGTCACATAAATAGTATTTTTTTCTTAGTTGTTTAGAACACTCAAATCTTTGGATTCATAGAACAGTTATTAACAGAAATAAATTACACAACAATGGGCGCATTTTTACGTCACCTGTATGAGTGTATATATATGTACTGTATATACTGAACTTTCGTATATACTTCAGAGTAAATGCCCTACATGTATTCTTGTTATTTGTGACGGGTGTGCGAAACGAAGGCCTGACTTTTTTACTTCTCTAGCTGAAATTGTGTCAAAATGTTCCGCATATCGATTAGATTAAAGTAGAAAAAGTACTTTTCAATGTCTTTGCACAAATCTGTATTGTATGAGCTGCTTTGAAAAGTACTGTTGAATCTCCAAATTGTAACTATTCTTCATTTTAAATTAGATTGAGTGTCAGTAATATTCTAAACGTCGTTTCCATTATTCGAAGGAGACATATAGCTTTAAGGCTGTTTAAAATCAACATAGAACAAATATAATGTAAACAGTGTTTTAAGATCCGTCTTTACTTTATATTAACAAAACAACATCCATTTAATTATGTACTTAGATTGCAACAGTTACTCGCTCTTCTCGCGTCCTTGTTTGTAGAATCGTTGAATAACAACTGCAGTATTGCTTGACCAGCAAAGGTCTCTCACACAATTTACTTAATATTGTTTTTTTTCTTTTTTCTTTTTTCTTCTTTCTTTTTTTCTTTTTTTTTTTTAATGGGTGTTCCTTCTCTAGACATCGACCATAGTCACGAAAAAATAAGGAAGTAGCTTGTGTAGATTAAGAGGTTATCTCAGTGCTTACTTAACGACAAAGACAATCCTTTCAAGAAATTAGAAGATTTTGTGCTTTTAACTCTTTGACATAAAATTAATGAACTTGACGAACGTTGCTAATCTGTAAAAGTACATATAATGTATGCATTATGGATGCAGATTATGGGTGTTGACTCGAGGGATGAATACAGGCTGGAGGTGTTCAAACCAGAGACTTAAGGAAAATACTACGCGCGAAAAAGATCAATAGACGAGAAAATGGAGATGTTACATAATGTCGAATTCCATAATATGTGCGCATCGCAGATATTGTATATATTGAGACTTGTACGTTAGGAATGCATATTGTGTCGAATGTTGAAAGTTTGTGGAAAGGCTTGTGGGTGGGCGAAAAGAAGGTGGGTAAATAACTGATTGACTCTATTACCTATGAAACCCGGAGGTTCAATGCTGCATTCACAAAAGCTCTCCATTAACTTGTGTCCTCAGCCAACTGCACCGAGTTTCTATTTTGCATTCCTATTTCTCCCGCTCCCACTTGCCCCTAGGTCTTTCTAATGGTCTTTTTCCGATTGGGTTTCCAGTTAAAACTTTGAAAGGGTTCCTACTTTTTAATTCTGGCTACATGTTCTGTCCACCTGAGCCTCTTAGACTTAACGACCTTAACGATGTTAGGTAAACTGTATAAATTATACAGTTCCTTACGAAGTTTCCGCCATTCCCGTTCCTGTTGGGTCCGAATATTCGCCTCATTATTTTATTCTCAGATACTTCAGGTCTGCCTTCTCTCAAAGTAAACGACCCTTTTTCGCAACCATTCAGCACAACAGACATAATGATCCTTTTATATACAGGGCGTTTCAAAAACAACACTGACAACGTTTGGGAGATAATTTCTGAAATCAAGATAAAACAAAAAGTATATACCAACCTGGGTGCGCAAATGCTTCCTTTCGGAGTTATAGGCTGCCGAAAACATGAAACTATGAACTTTGAAGGCCCATAGCTCCAAAACTATGGGACCTACCAAAGTCGGGTCAAGACTTCACTTAGAAACTGGTATTTGCCCTATCCAAATATCCAAGTTTTAGAATCCTGAGGTACTCACGTAACAATTTTTATAGAGGGAGCGCAACAAGCATATAATCTGAAGTACTCACCAGCTCCCTCTATAAAAATTGTTACGTGAGTACCTCAGGATTCTAAAACTTGGATATTTGGATAGGGCAAATACCAGTACCTATCTAAGTGAAGTCTTGACTCAACCTTGGTAGGTCCCATAGTTTTGGAGCTATGGGCCTTCAAAGTTCATAGTTTCATGTTTTCGGCAGCCTATAACTCCGAAAGGAAGCATTTGTGCACCCAAGTTGGTCTATACTTTTTGTCTTATCTTGATGTCAGGAATCACCTCCCAAACGCTGTCGGTGTTGTTTTGAAACATCCTGTACTTTAAGCTTACCATTCTTCGACAGAATTCGCGAAGATAGAAGAGTGTGGACCGAATAATAACCCGAACCCCCTGGTTTGTCCGATATTAATTTCTTCGTGAATATGATTTTGATCTATTACTGTTAACTCGAGATATTTAAAACTAACACTTACTATAATTCGAAAGTATTATTTGATATTCTAACGTATCCATAATTGCAATATTACGGTCAAGGTGAACGTCCATGCATTTATATTTCTCAGAATCTACTTCTAAACACATGTTTATGCAGACGTTTATTAAAACCTCCACATTTCTATTATCCTCGTATTATGCCCTATGCCCTATTAGAATTACATAATCAGGATAAGCTATAACGTGGTGAGTTCCATTTAGGTCTAGGCCCTGGTTGTGCTACATTATTTTCTTTATACCGTACTCAAATTTTCCTTCTGCATAGGAAGATAATATGATGCAAAATCTCAGAGAGTTTGGGTAATTAGAAATATGATTGTTTGGATTTATTTGTCGTAGAATGGGATCCATCATCGCGATTTTGTTTCTGAGCACTTTATTCTATTCATCTGTTAAGCTGTAGAGTGAGTTACTAGGTCATAAATGATGACACCCATGTATAGAATACTTATAGCTTTACATTGTATGATCGGTCAGACAATTCTGAGTGATCTTTAAAGTTTTTCAAAACAATGAATAAGTTATTTTTGTGTTGAGAAGTTTCGAAGAGCGTGCGTTTGTTTGTACAATGAAAATATCTGATAGTGAGATTATTGTTTTTCGAGTTTCATAACTGTTTTACGAGCCTTTGCGACTCTCTGAACGTGTTGAAGGTTCATAATAAAAAGTTATTATGCTGCATTTATTTGTATTTTAGTACTTTTTCCAAGTATGTATAAAAATGAAATGGAAATAGTGTACGCATTTCGAAATATAACATGCCAAGTTGACGATGGTTAAAGCGCATGGCTTCGGACTTGATTCTCAGTAGAGAATAGAATTTTAGGTGTTGACCCAGCATTATGAGACAGTTGAAGTGTTAGGTAAATTAAGAGATAACGAGCTCCGGTGGTCTAGAATAGTGTTGTTAAAATTATTCGAGTAAGTTTAATTAGCCGAGTGAACGTTATTTGGATTTTTTTTTTTTTTGAATACCGGAATAGATATTCGTCTACCGTATTCTAATCATTTTCGTTATTCGAAGAATCCATAATTCAAATATTCAAATAATGAATTATTCAAATTTTAACAGGATTAGTCCAGAAAGCCAGAAATCAAAACACTTACAAAATATGCAACAGAATTCTTAGTGACATTTGTTAATTTCATCCCGCAATGCATCTAACAAGGGAAGAGAGGGAGATTATATATCGAAGTGGAAGATGGTTTATACACCAATCAGAAGCACGAATGACGCCTATTACGAAACTGTAGTAAAAATTTTCCGAATGCATATACTGTGCGAGTTATATAAATATACAGGTTGTCCAGAAAATCCGTTGCCACTCCTAAAAATCGCAAACGGTGAGACAGATGTCAAAACAGGAAAACACGTGTTTGATCATTTTAAAAGTACTACGTATCAAAGCAAAATATGTTGTACCGGCGCCACCCGCAGGGTCCCTGTTGGGGTCCAACTTAAAAATTGCAAATGGTAAGGGGATCAAGTAACATATCGGACATAACAAGGAATTGAAAAGCTATTGGGAAATGAAAGAAGACGAAACAAGTCTCGTCTCTCTAAAATTACCCTGTGCAAAAAGGCTGCCGGTCAAAATTTCTGCAAAAACGTCATTGTAAAGTCTATGACCACCGAAAAAAAAAAAAAGAAATGAAACGGTGAGACATATGTTAAAACAGGAGAACACGTGTGTCATCTTTTCAACAGTACAATGATTGAAAGTAAAAATATTTGTCCAAGGTCCTCGGCAGGGTCACATACGGGGTCCTCCTAAAAATTTTCAAATGGCAAGGGGGTTCATGTAGCATATCGTTTGAAAGCTGTTATTATATGAAAGCAGATGGAAGAAGTCTGGACGCACTACGATAACACTGTGCAAACATCTTGCTTTTTAGTTCTTCTGTCTGTAGTCAGGTTTTAGTTTGTTTTCACTTTAATTATTGTACTCAACTGAAAGAAAGGAAATGCCCCTAATGTGAGATTCTGCTCTTTGGGCCCAGTAATGTCTAAATAAATTTAAAAAAGTAATAAAATAAAACAAATTAAGAAATAAAGAAAAAAGAAATGACTTTGACTTATTTAAGTATGGAACTGACTAGTTAATATATAATGTACTATAGTGCTACTTATGCTCGTTGTCTGGATTATCAAGTATAAAATGATTCAAACAAAAATTTTCTTGCACCAGGAACAGCGAATACGTGCAAGAGTCTCACAGTGACAAGTGCCGATTGCAAAATGGAAAGCGAATGCACTCGGAGAACCGAAATGAGGATGTGCATTTTGAATGGCCGCCATTTTGCACAGGATAATTTTAGAGAGTCGAGACTTGTTCTGTTCCCCAACAGATTTCCAACGATATGCTACTTGATTCCCCTTACCATTTGAAAATTTTGAGAATGACCCCGTGTGGGACCCTAGGGAGGACCCTGGAACAAATATTTTTACTTTAAATCATTGTACTTTTGAAATAATGACAAACGTGGTTTGCTGTTTTGAAATCTGTCTCGCCGTTTCAGGCTTTTTGGAGTGGCCATAGACTTCACAATGACGTTTTTGCTGACATTTTGACCGGCCGCCATTTTGCACAAGGTAATTTTAGAGTCAAGACTTGTTTCGTCTTCTTTCATTTCCCAACAGCTTTCCAACGATATGCTACTTGATCCCCTTACCATTTGTAATTTTTGAGTTGGACCCCGCCTGGGACCCTGGGAGAACACTTTTTACTTTGATGCGTTGTGCTTTTGAAATGATGACAAACGTGTTTCCCTGCTTTAGCATTTGTCTCACCGTTTGCGGTTTCTAGGGGTGGCAACGGACTTTCTGGACACCCTGTATATTCATATAACTAGTACTGTATATGCATTCGGAAAATTTTTATTACAGTTTCGTAATAGGTGTCATTAGTGCTTTCGATTGGTATATGAACCATCTTCCAGTTCGATATATAATCTCCCTCTCTTTCCTTGTAAGACTTACGAGATATCGATGTTGCTCTATCGCTAAAATTCTTGATGTTGGCAGCAATGAAATCTTCCAGTGGTGTTATTCTTCGACCGACTCAGTGGTTCATAACTTCTGTTCAGCCAACTACCAACAAACTGACGCTACGAGTTTTCCGTTTTTTGTGTGCTTTTTTAATTTATACTTTCATAGAAATTTTAATTCTTATAGCCTCCTTGACGCCCAGGTATACACTGGGCTTCAATCCTACTTTACATGGGATAAAGCGGCAAACTATGGTTTAGTCCCTCACTTGATCATATCGTGGATCCGCGTCTGTATATATATATATATGGAAGAGTTCCCGATAACGCACCGGTCTAAATCGCACCACCCCTAGTTTGAAAAGAACCGTAGTACGAACAAGCCATCTGGTAGTTAAATTAAGTACTTAAGCATATTTCCATAATTGCAGAGTAAAGTGACGACATTCAGTAAGTTATGTGTGTGTGTGTGTGTGCAGTTACAGTACAATATAATTGGAATATTCCTTACTAATTTTCGGTGTATTTCACAGTAGAATAGGGATTAAAGTAAGAGAATTAGCTTATGTTTCAATAAGTAGTAATAAGTTATTCTTGTTTTAATTTGTCAGGTATGTAAAGAATATATATATATATATATATATATATATATATATATATATATATATATATATATATTTTTTTTTTTTTTTTTTTTTTTTTTAATGGTGTTTCCCAAATCGCACTACTACCGGTGTCCGAAATCGCACCAGTGCTATTTTGGCTCCCGTGATTAATTGTTTTTCCTGGTTTCTATCTCGTTACAATTCACACAAGGTGGGCACATGACAATATGAAAAATGGTCTCCGGAGTCTATGAATCATGCTTTGAAAAATATATGGAAAATAAAGTGACGCTGCCCAGTCCAATAGCAGGAGGAAATAGAACTACCAACATGCAACCACAAAGAACATAAGTACTCTCATCAAGTCCTTGCAAAAAGCACCTTGAAGAATAACGGCAAAGGCAATCAAGAGTATCCAAACGTGTGGAGAGACCTAATCTTTCTGAACCGTCAGCTAGGTCTGCATGTGCTTCAGGAAACCTTAACACCAAAAAGTGTATTCGAAAAGTAGATACATCCAAATCACGATTCTCCGAGCTACATATTCGCAGTGTTTCAAATGTGGCTTTTGAAATAAATGAACAAGATTGGTTTTGCGTCCTTTGTCAACAAAATTTAGTCAAAGATATGGTATAAAGTTTTTTGTGTAAAGTCTGGATACATGAGTCTTGTGAGGGTGTTTCAGGAGATGAACGTGCATTCCAATGTGATTTTTGTGCACATAAGGTGTAGCTGTCTGTTGTACATAAATATAGATACTTTACATTTCATAGGATTATGAACAATATTGCTCATTGGATCAACAGTATGGATATTTTTTTCTTTAATGATATGTTTATTCTCGTATTAATAACACTGAGATAAAAGAATGTGATATATCATAGAAATATTAATTTGTTTTACTTGTAGGCTGCATTTCTACTTAGCTTATTTCTAAGGTGTTATTTCTGTGCTCGCTATTTACTTTGCAGTATTTTTTCTCTGTAAAGATGTATTATACCCCATCTTAATATAACATAAATAAAATAATTGCTATATCTCATGGAAATGATAATTTGTTTTATCCATATGCATTACTGTAAAATTTGCATATATTCAAATGGCGGTGCGCTTTTGGCTTCACATAGTGCGATTTGAGGAACCTGTTGCGTAAATCGCACCAATCGCAGGCTTCTAAAATATCATTTTTATCATGATAATGATATCGTTTTGAAATCACTGTGAAAGAATTGGAAAACTATAAAGATCAATACGATCAAAAAATCATTTTAAATTTCTTCGAAAGTTTTGAATTAAAACCATTTATGTACAAAGTGGTACGATTTTTGGCTACTCCCCCTATATAATCCTTAATAAAGTGTTCATTCACAAATTTGGATATACGAGTTCCCTCGTGGCTAAGCGGTTAGCGTACGCACCTTTGGTGTGGGAGACCCGGGTTCGATTCCCGGCGGGAGCTCATATAGTTCGGATTCCACGTTAATCAGTAGGTCCACGTCTCATATAGCCTCGCTGCTGAAAGGGACGCTACTCAAAATCACTTCACATCACAATTTGGATATGAGGGACTCGGTGATCTTCACATGTTCAATACGCATGCCCCACTTTAGGATCACCAAAAGGTGGCAACCCTAGCCTTATACCGGTATATAAAATTGAACTTAAAGAAGCTCAGTAAGTACCGGTAATCCATGTATTATTTCGAGGGTCGTTCCTCCCGTTATCAGTATTGATGCCATGTTAGTGTGTATAATCTCAAATCGAAGTAAAAGAGTTAGCAAGTTCATTAACTGTTTGAAGGCTGTTTCGCAAGAGTAGAAAGTATAAACTTAAACGAAGGGAGAGGTATCGCAATGGAAGTCGTGCCTTGGCTTTGTCGGTCTTCCTTGTGTGTGTATAACATCGGTACTAATTAGAGAAGGGGGGAAAAGCAAGTGCTTGCAAATGAATGTGAAAAAAACAGTCGTGAAACCTATGCGAGTGAAGAGCGTCCTTGGTTAATCCGTGACAAACATATACAATGTTATTGTCCAAGCGTTGAGGAATTCTAAGTATTTTGTGCAATTTATATGAACACTTGTATTTAAATAGCCAAAAGTTTGACATTTAATTCACTATACCATTTATAGTGCTACTTTCTGAAACCATTCTTTTGAGTCCATATAAGGAGAGGTCTTTCAAAAGTGGACTGGGATTTCATCATCTTTATTGTTATGTACATGATTTTTTAAAACATATTTTTGGATATTAAAATAAAGGATTGGTTGCTTTCGAAATAACTTGTAAGTTTTAATGGAGCACGCCTAATTATTTTAAAGCATGAATATGTTAAATTTATGTTCTAAGCAAATAGCAGTTTGAAGACGAATGTAATATACAATATTAATTGTATAACTGAGCAAGGTAGATTAATAAATATACGGTTATTATCCTGTCTTTTGCACTATCTAGCAGAAAATTTTTCCAAACGGAGGAAGGGTGTTTATTATAATAATAGTTAAAACAAATCTTGTAACCAATTTGTTATGAGATCAGTGTGTAATAGATAAGAATGTGATGAACTCAAGCCCCATTCTTAGATAGAACAGATCATAAAGTTAGTGACCTAGAGAAACGAAACATCGTCATACAAATGAAGCATGAAAATAATGTATGAGGCTGTTACTTAAGACACGATCCCCTCTTCTTACTAAATCTATAATTTTCTTTATTGTTGTGGGAGTTTCTGTGTGGGGCAAAGCATTACACTGAAAGAAAACTACAAGGCCCCACGTGAGAATCACAGAAAAGAAAAGCTATATGATTTTATTTTGAGGATTCGTCAACTTTTAATTAAACACGCCTGTAAAACTTGTGTAGACTAATTGTATTTTTAACAGTAGAAAATGTGAATCAAAGTGAAGTTCATCATCTTTTATAATCAGTTCGACCGCTTACTATTCGATGTTTCTAATTTGTCAAGAATATTGGTCGACCCCTACTAGGTTCGTCCTCAGTGGTCAATCAGTTGTTTACGCATTATATTCAGACCCAGTTTCGTCATGATAAATTTCATTCTGTGTCACGTTCTCACCTAATTCTCATTTCGCTTAACCAGTTATTTCCTGCAGTTTTGACAGACAAGTGATAAAATGTCCCTCCTACCATTTTAGTTGAAATAAAGATTTTTTTTAAAAATTTTGGCTGTCCTCGTTACGCCCAAAAAGGCAGGAATATGAAAAATTGCGGAAATAAAATTAAGGGAAATTACTGAAGAATATTCCATATTATGTGAATTGAGAGCTGTATTGTATATATTACTGATGTTATATTGACTGCTTAGATTTTATGGGTAGTTTAACTTTAATCATCCAAACTAAATAAAAACGATAAAACTATTTTCTTTTTTAAAAAATACCTTTTATTTGTCATAACAAATATCTGTAATCACTAAAGCACTTAATAGCACAAAATGCTGTTCCATTACCATCATAGTATCAGTTATCCTCCTTTAGCATTCCCGCTATATTGCCCATGGAATGATAGTAGTTTTATGGATGTTAAATATGTGAATATTCTCGCTACAGTGTTGAAAATACTGAAACTGTAGAACTGGGAAGTTTGTGTTCGATTTCTTACTTCACGTAATCTGGAGACGATTTCGGAGCTTCTAGAATCTTCTCTTCTCCGTCAGCGTTCGTGAAAATGAGAAACCAGGAAATAAAACAAAAAAGCTAATAACATGTCAACATTATATATAAAATCGTGATTGGCCAATTAAAAGTTTATCTTATAAAACTAGGGGGTCAATATAATTGGGAAGTACTCTCTTCTGATTAACGTCTGAAAGGTCAGTTTAAAAGTTTAGCTTCGAGACAATCAAGAAAAATGTAATTTCTCGCAATTTCCTCTATTTTTTGTGCGCTATTTTAGGCGAAATTAAAAATAGGAAAATAATAGTTATTTCGCCTAAAATGGCGGATATAATTTTTATTTGTCATAACTCTGAGATAATTAATTAAGTGAAACGAGGATTAGACCAAACGATGCAAGATCATTTCATTGAAAATCACTTTTCCGCTGTTAAAAATTAATCAGTGCACATAGTTTTAACCCTTTTAATGGCAAACTCATTTGATTCCATTTCATAGGCTATTGATTGTACAAATTGACATGCAAGTAGCCGTTAACTTTACTATTGTACCCTGCTTCTATTTGGGAGTGAGCTGTTTCTTTTTGTTATAAGTTATTTTTAAATAGTAGCTTAGAGTTGATCGTTGTACTAAAGTGCGGAGATCTTATCAATTGAACTTTGATGTTTATCGGTGTATTTTATAGTAGTAAGTTCCGTATTATTTGTTCTGTTTTTGTTTCACGGAACAACCTAAAAACAACATAGGATATACGTAACTTCCAGAAATATAAGATGCTTCACAAATGACAGGTCAGTAGGTTCGATCCGCTTTCAAGACAATTAATGTTTATACTATTAATCAAGCGAAGAGCATGCAGTTGAAAAAAAAAAAATGACGCTTCTCTACGTGATAACTATATTTCGTTCATTTGATTGAACTTCTGAGTTGATGCAACTAACCTCAGTTTATTTAAAAGTTGGTCATGTTAACACCGTACAAAACGATTATACCACGTCAAGTAGAGAACGATTGCTGTATTGCTTCCTGCTTACGCTGTATGGTATACGACCCATTGAATATAATTATTCTCTGTAGATGAGGGGATGGACACAGAGAGAAGTGAGTAAAATATAAATATGGAGGAGAAAGAGGTGAACAAACGAATACATAAAGAAGCTTACAGAAAACCCAACTCCGCATTATATACTTCTTAGTAAACATACTACTGATAATTAAATTGTGTTGGGGGTAGTAGTCTGCTAGTGAACTGGTCTGAACTCTTAATTTACATGAGAAACACACAAGCTATATAAGTTAGTAGTTGCAGCTATTAAGGGAAACTCTTTCGGTAGATCAACTCAAAATAAGAGAGAATAATAGAAAGCAGAATTTTACAGAGAGAGAGAGATGAATAATAACAATCTTGATTAGATTGGGTTGGTTCAACTATGGGCTTTAGTTTTATTGGCGATAAACTTTTGGGTTTTTAAAATCAACTTTAAATCATCCAATTTCATTTATGAAATGACAGTTAAAGTTTAACGTTACGTAACTTGGTTATCATCTCTGGAGATTAGTTTTATGGGGTAAAACATGAGTTCTGCTCATGTTTAACATAAAGATGATCACTGTCTCTTACCTGTTGCGATCTCGGGACAATACGGATAGCTGCCTTGAGATACTGATCTATTGGAATAATAGCAAATCACATGTAAATCATGTATTGCTTCTGAGTGATCCCGATTCGCTGTATCGTTTAGACTGCTCCTCGCAAAGTTAAAAAGCAATCACAGATATTATATTTGGCTGGGAACTGTTCACACTGCGACGAAATTACGAAGATAATAATATGCTCCGAATTTCCAAAATGCTCGTTCAAGACACAGAAGACCCTCATCTGTGCTGTACTCTTCTCGTTATTTTAGTTCAGTAACGCAACAGACTGAAACTACATTCAGGAACATATTGGTTCCACCTTCCTACCGCTGCTGGTTTTGGAGATACACCTCTTTAAACTTGGTAGGTAATTTATGAAACATCTATTTATTCATTAATGCTAGTAACTGCAAAAAGTAGGCATGTGTTGAAAACTATCAATGATGGATTGGGCTGAAACAGCTATTTATGAGTACTTTAGAAGATACTTAACTTTCATTGCACTTTGCATGCAAAATTTCGCATGGATATCAGCATTGTCCACGAGCTTTTACAAACGCGGAATATCCGCTACTGATTTACGAAGGAAATCCGGCAGTATATGTAAGTGAACACATCTCAAATGAGTTGGTGGTTTGGTGTCATAAACATTTCCCTTAACCAGACAGAAGTCGCAAGTAGATAATATAATGCAAGAATCTAATTTCCGAAATGCTCATTCAAGACGCAGGAGAGACTCATTTGTGGGGACTGTTCTCATCATCTTAGTTCAACCTTTAGGGATTTTGTATTTGATCTCTGCATTCCCTCTTCTCAATAGTAACAATTGTTATAATTCGCCCCAGGATATAATGCTTCTTCTTATGACTACAACTATTCACTCAATTCTCTAAAATAATATCATCAAAACAAACACGAATGCCAAGATTAATATGAGATGGGACACAATCTTGCATAAGCGTGAGATCATGGGGTGAAATAGCCCATACATCGCACTCCAGCATTTAAGATACCATTCTACATCCATCGTGTCCCTCAGAAGAAACAGCAGACAACTTCTTTGCACTGGTTGCATGTCATGGACTATTGTATCATCCATTAGGGACTTTGTGCTTTATCGACAGTGATCTCTGGATCCCCTCTATCTCAGTAGTAACACTCACTAATCTCTATGAAACACTGTCTCGTCCGACCAAATTATGTTCTCAAACAATGCCGGGCAGTTTCTGTACCAACCAAACATATTTTCACTGTGCTCCATTCGATAGTTATAGTCTTTTATCGATATTTCTTGACATTAATGTAGCCTCCTTGGGTATTCAGCACCCTTGATATATCGATTATAGTGGTATATGAATTATTCAGTGATTTAGTTTTAAAAAAAAAATTACCGGAACGGCTATAATGCACACGATTCATGTGTTATATTTATTACTGAACTGCAGAATGCCTAAGTCAGATACTGTCTGGAACAACGTTCCGGTCCGACTAAATCACTGATGCTTGGGTTTAGAATCAGTTGAGAATAAGGGAGCCAATTAAACTCCTTCTCCTTGCGATTTTGGAAATATGTCCCACAATAGATTTTAAAAAATATATATATTTGATTTTGACAGAAAATGGTAAAATTTTTTATGAGGCTTTCCCACAATCCCTACTGCTTGACATTGAAAAAAAGTTAATAATGAAGGAGTGAATTTACTCTCTCTTCAGTGTAAAAAGGAAGGAATATTTCGTTTTAAAAAATGCTATTTTTTTATAAAGCAGTGAAATCGGTAAAGGTGATGCAAATATGCAATTAAAAAGAGTTTGCTTTTGCAATGCACATCACCATTAGTAGTAAATAGTGTCAGAAAGTGTTACATTATGGTCTTTTTGTAAGTAAATAAAATGACTTAATACTTCTCTTCGCTTCGATTTTCTAATGAAATACTGTATTCAATTTTACAGAACTGCAATTCATCCTGTTGTCAACTATAACGGATCATTGAGTAATGATTAACAATTTTATATCGTCAATTTTCATACTGCAAAAAATTGAGAATGTTATTTTTACTTTTTTGTTGGTGTTTCAAGGACTTGATCGTGCAAATTTTCCATTGATTTACATCGTGAACTCTTATATTTGTCGTGTCTTACTATGTATACATTAACTGAAGTATATCTCAAATACAAGTATATATCGAATTATTTGCAAGGTTGCACTGAAAATATTTCATTAAATTATAATGGAGAAATATTTGTTATAGTTGTTACAAATGTCAGAAAGTATTTATTATTTGATTGTGTAAATATTCGTTAGTCGAGCGTAATGAGAGTCAAAAAAAGAAATAAATTAATAAGTAAAAATGGAGATTACCTAAATAAGAACGAAAAAAATATCACATACAATGCACAGCATCACTAGTAATAAATACTTTCAGAATTATTCATTTACATTACTTCTATAAATAAATAAAGTTACCTGTGTGTTAGTGTACACGCTTTCTGTATCACTTCCGGGTGCTAGGAGCACATGTGGTTCGGATATCAGATTAAATTCATAAGTCCACGTCTCATCATTCTTGGGTGCTGGAAAACGGCGTTGTACTTGAGGAAAATACCTAATGGCACCCGTTTGAAAATGTGCACCGGAGATATATCTTGACTTTATATTTTGCTCGAGGCAAGGGTGGAAAGAATATGGCCTTGATTTGATATACTGAGAAAAACAAGGGATAAACGTAAGTCAAGGTGGCGGACAGGCGATTCCGCTTTCATAACTTATTTAATCAGTTTTTGAGACTTGATTGAAGCCTGACAAAGTTATAATGCTTAAAGTAAAACAATATTCTCCGTATATTCAGTATCGTAATTTCGTTGCTTCTATTTTCGAATCTCCCGACCTTTCATGTAGTAAAACTTCTAATTCCAATAATGCAGTTTCACTATGAAGTACCATCCTAATGTGATAAAGTTTCGCTTTTCTAAGATTATGATTAGAAGAACTCAGGCATAATATTCATCAGTCGTAATTTAAATATTGCAAAGAATTCTACGAAATTACTTTGAAAGAATTTAATGTATTATTATTATTATTATTATTATTATTATTATTATTATTATTATTATTATTATTATTATTATTATTATTATTATTATTTAAAGAACAAATCAGATTTGATAACCAGCAGATATAATTTTATAGTGTTAAGTCATAGCAGTAAGAAATAATAATAACAGTCTTTGAAGTTAAACACATAAGGTAGTTCCTTGATGTGAGAATTACTTAAATGTTCCAAGTTTTAAATGTTGAAGTATGGTGTCAATATTTGAACTTTGATAGACAGCCGGAACGCTCACGTTAATTGTAGGGTTAAATCTACTAGCTGTACACTTTCCTTATATTTGATATTTCTCAAGTGAAATTGTAAATAAATAAAATAAATTTCTTGGTTTCAAAGAGAGCTAATAAAAGCACAAACTGAAACTGTAACAGGAATCCAATATCGGCGTAAGCTGATTTGGTGGATCAAGATTCCTGTGCACGGATTAAGGACACATTAAGCACGGTTTTATTTTCAACATTTTAAGTGATAATAAAATTGAAATGATGAGCATAAAAACTTTTATTTTACGTACCTAAAGTGTTTGTGTTATCTAGATTTGCGATGTTCTATCATTTCCCTGTTTCACGTGTGTATTTTCCGTGTGGCCGTTATCGTTCTAATACACAATGAACTCAGCACAATAATATAAAACAAGTGTACAGTTTTCCGGAAGAGAGAAAGAAGTGACAGTTTTACTGTTCTTTTTAGATTTCAGCCTTAATTAGTTATTGTTTGTTCAAGATTTCCATCTGTTATTTTCAAGTATGTCCCTCGAGTAAGAATTGACCATATAATAATAATAATAATAATAATAATAATAATAATAATAATAATAATAATAATAATAATAATAATAATAATAATAATAATAATGTCTGTAGACTGCTAAATTGTTTAATACTACGTTAAGTCAATGATGACTATCATTCGGAAACATAAGTTTCAATCTTAAATAAATATCAACATGCAGTATTTATTTCTGCAACTTGTTTTGAAATGTGTAATATCGTAGTTAATGATTTTTTTATACCCAGAAAGCAAAATAACAATTTGCTTTATAATAATGGTACTGTATTAGGCTTACGAGAGATACTTGATTGATTATAAAATAATTGGTCTGTATATTAAATCTAATTCTGCACCTGTAAAAAGAAATATCGTGGCGGTGTCCAATCTAATATACAGTTATTTCTTAATCCGTTATTGTAGTAGGTACAGTTCATTTTGTAATTTTTTGCTTTCTTTCGTGAAGAAAAGTGCAAGAGTTATTACTGCAACAAACCACTTTAGTTTAGGAGTTCAATTTTCCTTCTGCGGTATTTACAGCTTATTTTTCATTTTTGCAGAAATTCACCATCACGAGCAATCCATTCGTGTTAACCATGGCTGTTCGTGCAAGACGTTGTTCCCACATGATTTGGTTTCAATTTCCGCAACTTTAATGAGTTCTTCGTTCTCATTTTAGCTGTAAAAAATTTAGTTACAATACGTGTAACGCATTACGTCACGTTAATTCCAATAGCGAAAATGTTCGCTTTAAATAATGTATATTGTTAATCGTTTACATGTAGTATTAATCTCTCTTGTGACTCTACATTGTTAACATTTTTACTTTTTACGTGGAAAACCTGGGTGCTGTTCGTAGTGGGAATACATATAGTGTAGATTCTACTCTAAGCCGTTAGCTTGTATGCTTAAAAGTTGAGGTATCTACAAACAAGAGAACACATTCAAATTGTAATTTATCTTGAAGAATTTCCATCAGTGCTTTCAAGTATCTGAATGATTGAGAGCACGGGGTACCAATCGAATCGCCAAAATTTTAAATTTTGATTAAGCAATCGGCAAGCAGTCTTTGAATTTCTCATAAGGGTAGAGAAACTCGGTGTAGAACGCCAAATATAAAAACGAAGTCGATGCATGGACCATGCTTCACCTAGTTGAAAACGTACGAAGTGGCCGGTTTGCAGGTTTGTATGTTTAGCGTGTGCATTAAGGTAATCGATTGCTGGCCATTTTCTATGTTATGTGTGTATGTATGTGGAGGCATCAGTTCTTAGATTAGTCAGGCAGTGGCAGGAATAACTGGTTGTCCAAATGAAACACAAGAACTCGTCATGTAAAAGTATGTCCTGCAGTGTTGTCATTCTCTTAACACTTTGCAAGTTCTGACATCAGAGAAACGTTCAAAATATTGAAACCTAAAAATTCCCTTATAATTATGTTGGTGGGATATGTATTGAACAGTCGTTTCGTTAGACAGATAATTAGGGAGAAAGAGTGAAGAGCTTACACAAATCTACACATCTGGCTATGCTTGGGCTTCATGGGAAATAATCCAGTAATAAAAATATAGTAATGAAATATTGATGTTATAATACAAACTGGGCCTGCGGTGGCTCAGTTGTAGAGCATTCACCTCTGTTGCATGATGTCCCTGGCATGATCCCACCTAGTGGACCTTGTGGTGGACAAATACCATATGCGTGTGTTTTCTCGGGGTCTCCTGTGTCCTTCTACTTTCTTCATTCCATTGTTATCATCCATCTCTTCACCGTCTTCTTAAGCCTCTGTGGAATTAAAAATACTTTTCAATTTAGCTCCCAAAACTATGATGTAGTCTTTAGTGGAATAGTTAGATATTAACTAATTGATGTAACAACGTAAAAGTAAGAAACAACAAACAACGAACTGGGATCGAACCTGCTACCTTTCGCGCCGGATATAAATGTTCAGTCAGTAAATTAGTATTCAGCTGAATAGTGAAAATTCTTGTGGTAGTGTTATCGTATTTAAAAATTGAAAATACAGAATGAAATATGTTCGATGAGATAATAGTGAAATGTTGATGTTAAGTGTGAAGATATCGGTAACAAAGTGAAGGAAAATTGTTGTCAGCATTTAGTTAACATTCTTGGTAGTCAGAGTAATGCGGTAAACACACAACAGAATCTGACGGCCTTTCTACTTTTGAAATAGCCCTTTATTCTTAAGTCCTCTTTTATTACGGATTTCCACCTTAATCTCGACATGTTGTTTCCGGAGTGACGAGTACTTGGGAGTGAGAGACAATAGATTGTTTTCATGTAATAACTGAAGAACAGAATGAATTACTCACGTTGTGTGAGACTGTTATCATGAAGGAGCTACAAGAGTTGTCCTTGAGCAATTGTTGTAGCCTCCTTTCCTGCGCTAGAAGCTTATAGCGGTATATCCAAAATGAGAGCAGCAGCTTTTCATGGATTGAACACCGCCGCACGATCTGTGGATTGTCGTAAAGCTGTTTCGCTGGAGAAATTAACTTCTTTCCAGTTGTCCATCTTGAATCGAACGGCTGGCAGGCATCTAGTAGTTGATATTTTCACTTATTACCTTAAGGTTACTGAAATTATTTTTTTACCAGGAGCCACTTTCACAATTATTTTGTATAGAAATATTTTCATGATTTACCCCCTCTCACTCCCTTGTTTGTTTATTTGATTGAGGTGTGAAATCTGGGCTGATCATTGTACTGTATCGATGAAAGAATTTCAACAAGCTAGTTTTCGTGAAGTCTTACCGTGGTTTCTACAAGTATGATGTACCGAGGAATTTTATTTTGATTAAGTGGATTTAATTTAAATTGTGTCAAGAGGGCTTGCCCACACCCATAAGGTAAAGAAATTGTCCTCCTCCGTGTAGAGTGTCGAACGGTGCTCCAAAATTCATATATTTTGGATTAAGGATAAGTTGGCTCATGTATATTTTGTTTTGTTGGTGCTGTTTGTATTATTTGTAAAATTCGGTTCTTGTTATGCGTCTGTAGAATACTATTTTCAAAAAAAAAAAAAAAATGATAAAAAAAGGATAGTTTGAGTTGTTTCCTTGCCATACCTACTTTAATGAAAAACAATCAATAGCAGTGCAGGAAATTGAAACTTTTATTAGCTCCCTACATAAGCATACTGAAGCGTACTGCAGATGTATGTAGTACTTTATTTCTCGGTAATACTGGCTGGGTCTGAACGAAATTCGGTGTTCAAGTAGCCAGTGGTATTTGGCAACTAAATTTGGCCAGGGACATGCTCGGCTCAACTCGCCATGTATGAGGTACTTTATTTCTCGGTAGCGACTGGCCAGATTTGAACGAAATTTGTTAAACGAGTAACTCATCGTCTGAGGAATAAAGGTCGCTATATTTGATGGTCGAGCTCGACCAGTGACAAGTTCGGCTCGATGCTTCTGTATGGTACTTATATCTCGGTAAGTACTGTTCGGATCTAAATGAAATTTGGTAAGCAAGTAGCCCTTCTGAGGAATAAATATCGCTATATTTGGTGGCCGAGCTAGACCAGTGACAAGCTCGGCTCGGCACTTCTGTATGCTACTTATATCTTGGTAACTACTGTTCGGATCTGAATGAAATTTAGTAAGCAGGTAGCCCATCGTCTGAGGAATAAAGGTCGCTATATTTGGTGGCCGAGCTCGACCAGGGACAGACTCGACTCGGTAACAGAGGCTGTTCCACATTTTTGCACACCGGGAGCTTCTGAGTTCGGTTAATTTCGGCTTGTTGTATTTCTTACGGAGTGTTGCGTTTTATCGACTTGAAATGTGAATGCTGGAAAGGAAGAGTTAGTATGATTCCCCATTTGTTACGCCGTTGTGACTAGGAATGGCCATATCCGAATCACGTCTGGCGAATATAGCGGATGCCCGAAAACCTCCAATGCTATCTTGCCAATGATTGAATCACTGTACCTGCTACGTGACAAATGAGCATTGTAGTTTCTGCCTCAGGTTGTGCAACAAAGCCTAACTTCTACGAATAGTCTATCTCCTTAAAACTTCAAGGAAATATCGCACTAACTTCACATACTCTTCCTGAACGAAACGCCTTATACGATCGCGAACAGCAGCAAAAGTATTTGCTTTGTCAATTGTTTTTAGCACTGCATACCTTGACAATGGGTCGAACTAATACTTTTAAATTCGAATAATTCATTAATTTAGAATTTACTAATTCATTAATTCATTAATATTCGTTATTCGAATAATTGTTCTGATAATTATTCAAATATGAGAACCGTTCATCTTCAGATAGAGAGCGTGTACATGCATCATCTGGTTAATCAACTCAACACACACACTCACTCATTAATAATAACTGGAAAAAATACATTGAGTTACTAGTACTAATGCACAGTGAAAGTACTTAAGAGTCAGAAGAACGTATGGTTTAATAATGAGATAAATTTGGAAACAGTCCAGGTAAATATTAGCAATTCTTCAAAAGCTTACGTTTACTAATCTTTTCATGTTGTATAAGGAGAAAGTGTGTATTTCCGTCGATTATCCAACTATTTCGCTATACGAATAGAAAAGTAAATGAGAAAGGAGACATATAAATGAATTATCTCTCTTGTTTCTCAAATGAATCGTACAAACTTTATATGAAGCTAAGAAAAAAACACTTGTCCTTGCATGTTTTTGTTTACTACGTTGACAATTCGGGTCACGTACTTTATTTTAGCTTGTCATTAGAAGAAAGGTTTGTATAGATGTCTATTCTATGTGACGATTACGAAGAAAGTATTTGTTTGGCCTTCTTAATCGGAATCAAGGAGAAGTTCAAAGTTAACAGGAAAACTTCTTTAACTCCTCCAACTGGTAATTTTCCCAGCAAGTTTTGTGCACGTATGTATGATGCGCTTTGCTAAAGTAGGCTAGTGGCCCAACCCCCTTTTTTCTCTCTCTGTACAGGCGGCGAAAGTGCTTCTTGCTCCTCAAAAAAACTTGTTGAATTTGTCGTTTAGTTATGTTTTCGAGGGATGTGCAGATTGACTTGTGTTAACCAGGTCAAAGATAGAGAAATTGGGGTAATTATTTATTCAAGGGCAGTTGTATGATTAATGTATTGCATACACCTGTTAGTTGAACGGTTTAATTCCACTGGAACAATTTGGTTCAATGACATTGTCATAGTAAATTGGATAATTGTTGCCGATGCACAATTTAGTACTTAGTCTGATGATTAGTTATAAAGAATTTGCCGCATGGTCCTAAATAAGTATTTAAGGGACGATGTCATTTTAGGATGCGTGTATAGGTTGTACTCTTAAGTGAATTACGGAAACATGAATGGCTAGAGCGCTTACCTCTGGTGTGTAGTGTCCTGGGTTCGATCCCAAACCTTATGGACTAAATGTTATCGCTGGCTTTTATCAGGATTCTCGGCTTTCCTTACACTGTCTCATTCTACCATTCTTTCATCGTTCATTTGTATTTTCATCGGAATTAATTTTATGTCGTGTCAGAATTGTGGGACATTATAAGATTTCATTTTATTTTTTATATGGTGTGTGGGAAGATCTTGACGTTGTCGTGTTTAAATTATAATAGTTAAAAAAAAAAAGGAAAGCAAATACGTTAAACTTCTGCTTACACTCATGATAGGATGGTGGTGGTGTCTTTTACGTAGATTTGAAGGGTATACACACATCGTTCATATTTAGTATAATATCACGCACAAATAAGCTTGCGTAAATGTTTCAGAGATGAGATTTATTTTGAAGAAGATTACGCAAAGTGCAGTGGTGTCACAAAGCGACGTTTTATACAAGCTTGATGCCTGTCAGATGTTCTAATCTGACGGGAGTTTCTGGGCTGCTGTCAGTTACACACCATACTCGACATTGAGATGAAAGCACTTCCAGAGGATTGGAATAGTTTTCTTATTGTGTATTCTCTTTCACGCAGAAAGACTAGAATTATAGCCAGCTGCCAAATGACCCAAATATAATATATAACTAAGTAAAATAAATAATTAAATAGAAAATAAAGAAAATAACTAAGATGTATCTTCATTAGAATTGTGCTAATCTATTTTATAGGTCATTCTGGTCGCAATCAAGAATCAAAATAATTTAATAGAAGAAAGGAAAGAAGGAGAAATCTGACAACACCTTTCTTTAAATCTGTAAAGTTCATATGACCTTGTCACATGTCAGGAACTGAAATACTGTGTACCGTACTCTGATTCGCAGTGAAACTGTAATAATAGAGCTGTATGTTTGTTTCTTATCTAAATATTTATTGGAAATTAATGTATACATTATTAAAATTAATAGATACGTTGGAAATTAATGTATCACTGTTCAACTCTATCACAATCATCTGTATTGGGCGATTCTTTTGCGTGTTACTCCAACCTATTTCTCATTTTCTTACGACACCTTGTATGAAGACGTTTCCTAGAACACTTATCGTCTTTATATGCAGTGAGAGATTTTTACAGCATGTGTAGCTTACTGCTGTTTCATTACCTTATTTTTTAAGATAAGATGTTACTTCTGTAATTTTCCTGAGTGATATATTTCTTGTATTATTTTCCTATCTTCGTGGGTATTCTAAGCATTTATCTCTCTATGCTTAGTTATGTAGTCAGTTGCCGGTAAATGTCTGAGAGTCCAAGTCTCCGATCCAAACAAAAATTTATTGATAATTTTCTGATTCAAACGCATCGGTATTTTATTCTTTCCGAATGCACTTCAGCCTAACTTAATGCAATACACGTCTGTTAATTTCGTTAATCGTAGGTATAGATTAGAAATCCATAGAAATCGTAGGCATAGGTATCCACTTCCTAACATTTCATTTTTCAACTTATATTTTTGTCTTCACAAGAAACATTTCGTGCTCTCTGTTATACGTTAGTTCTGTGTAGAAGATTGCAAGGAGACAATATCATCGTCGAAACGAATGTCAAAGGTTTCCCATTTATATGTATCCCTTTCTTCTCCCAGTTCAGAAACTAGAACGTATACGTACTCAAATACACTTCTTAAAACTAGGAAGTATCATTTTGTCCTACCACGTTCTCGATTCTTACTATCTATCCACAGCCAAACAGTTGGATATTTACCTTTGCTTATATATTATTGCTTTTTGCGTAAAATATTTCTAAAGAAATTAAAATGTGTAATAGCAACTTCCAAGTTTTATATATAACATTTTAGATAGCAAAAAGAATATTATTTTCATTGTTTTACGTAAACACAAAACAAAAATATTTTTATGTATTACAAACAAGTGTATGTATATTACTACCTAAGCAATTATAGGAAAAGCAATAACATATATTATTTTCAAGAAAAAGTATCAACTTGTCATTCTATGGATTGTCCTAAGCTGGTAGCTAGTTTCAATGTGTGCTTATGGAGCTTTGTATGAAGTGCTGAAACCATAATAACATCATGAGACGAAGAATTGAAATTCCACAGTGCACGAAGTGAACATCTTAAATGACAAAAGCACAATAACTTAATTTTACACAAATGTTTGTTTTCTAAGTTATGCTGTAATTTCATACAATGTTACTCGGACCCGTTTTCCGTTTTTGAATGTGTTAATTCGAACACATCTTTCGCGATTTCTGTCAGAAAGAAGAGGATGTGGGAAAAAAATATTTATGCACAAAAGCTGTATTAAAAAAAAAAGGAAAAAAGTAGATGTGTCATGTACCCAAACCCTTATAATAGCAGAGCTTGAAATAACTATAAAAAGATAGGTCAGAAAAGTTAGTACTGTGTTAGTGTTCTAGTTTCGGAAAAGCAAGCGGGCAGACTTACATTTTGAAAACATATTTATGTGCTTATTTCCAGATGCAATAAAATCCCAATTTTCGGAAGCTCCTCTTGGGTTGTGATATTGACAACCTAAAGGAGAAAGTAGGATTTTGACTGAGGATTTATTACTGAAATTTAACTCTGGGATCGAAAGAGAACAATTTTGTCATGAAGTAAAGTCAGTGATATAATAATTTTTGTCACAAAAAAAGCTCCGGTAATAAATTAGATCATAGATGCATCGAAGTTTGCTATCCAGTTTTTAATTTTTACTGCATTTCTGTGATTTTGTGTAGCAAACTGTGATGCGATATCGCGCCCAAGAGTATGTAGCTAGTTAGTTTCACTTGTATAAAAAACATGCGCCTCAGTTATTTGCGCATTGTGTAGCCGTTCGGTGTTTCGTTATTGACATTTTGTAATGGAAAACTATTTCTTTCACTTGACAGTTGAGTCGAGTAGCAAAAAGTAGTTTATAGTGCTGCTTTCTAATGCTACAGCACATGCAGACTTTACGGCTTCATAAAATTTATTGACTGATGTAGATACGCAATCTTTGATTACATTTACGTGGACGTTTTCAGTAACTTCTATAGGAACACAATCGAAGAAGTATTTCTTCCACATTAAGCAAAATACAAATAAGTATCATCAATAGTAAATCATTATGTTTGTTCTCACCACCTTAATTAGGTACGGTCAGTGTTTATTAATTCAACAACCATCTCTCTGCATTGTTTATATATTGTAAAAGAGCAGTGGCTCACTTATAATCTAATGCATTTTCCCTGGACTGTACGTTGTTATTTTTTAAACTAACATATCGTTTCATCTCATTCATTTGGTTTCGTATAATATCATAATCATGGAAGGCAATGACCTTGGAACGTTGTACGTTAAACCAAAATATATATTTTCATTCGTCTTCATACTAGCTGAACCTGCTGTATTTACACAGCGCATAGTTTTAATATGAGCGTGAATCTCCTTCCCTCTTCTCACTATATCTGTGTAAGTCCCTTTACGAACACAAATGAAGAACAGGAACACTCTCAAAGGGAGTGAATTGCTATAAACAAACATATATAGAATGCTGAGGTGAGTTTGTGGAAAACTTGGATAAGTAATAGATGATACCAAATGCAAATATTTTTTTCTTAGAATATATCCGAGTACGCGCCTGAAATGTCCATCAACCCGCTATACATAGCTCCTCTACTGGTTGCCTTTCACAAAAGTATCAACCTAGTGGCACTGGCGATATTAAATTAATAGGGCCCAAACTACGCCTAAAATGTGGAATAGAAAAATAAGGACAAGGTTTTAGAAAATTTGAATGAAAACTTGCAAATCTACACAAAATTTGGAATCGACCAACGAAAACGGCACGTTTCTAGCACATGTGGTTTTCGAGATCTAATTGTCGAAAGGATTGGCCACCACAAACATATAAACTTTTCTTGACCACAAACATAAAACTAACATTTTAATATAGACTAGCTGAACCTGCGCTCTCTACACAGCGCATCATTCGCATATGAGCATAAATCTCCTTCTCATTTCTCACATCGGTACATGTCGTTTTACAGACACAAGTGAAAGAAGTCTTGAAAAAAGTCGGCAAGGCGTATCATAAAGGAGAGATTTTATCGATTATTTTTTTCTCAATATCTCGCACCGTTTGCAAGATTTGAGCCTACTTCCGGTTGGAGTTTCTAATTCATGCATGACCAGTGTTTTCTTTCTCCTTGCATGCAATATGTAATAAGCCAATACATTACACACACAATTAATTATAATGGCAGTTATATATGGTGTTCATTGGGCAAAACACTCCAAACAATAAAGATTCAGCTTAGAGTGGAGAAATGGTTATCCTTCGTTTTTCATTGTCATTTGGCCATGAAACAAACGCCTGAGAGGTATGAACCCCCGTATACAATTATGTTGTGTTGGAATGTATATTGCGTACGATATGAAGCTTTAGTTTTTTTCTAATTTCAACACTTCCAGTGTAACCGTAAATATGTAATAAAGAAATAATGACAATGTTTTTTTTAAATATTCAATTAGAACTGGACAATCTACATAAAATTTGCAATCGATCAGTGAAAACATCATCTTTCTAGAGCCTGTAGTTTCCGAGATCTCATTGTCGAAAGGATTGACCGTAAACGTATAAACGTCCACAAACGTATAGTTTAAAAGACCTCCAAAGATGGCAGCACAATTTATTTGCATTGATTTTGGAAAACGTTTATTAAAACAAAGCTTTGAACAATAATTTAAAAAAGATAAACTTGATGAAAAAGTATATCTATTTAAATAATTTATTTAAAGTACAAATACTTTAAAATATTTGTCTTTATTAAACGTGAAATTACAAATAACCGTAAATCAAAGATTTGAAATCCAAAGTTATAGGTTGGAGCTCAGGTGTTTTTGTTCCGCCTATTTTGGACCATCTCTATAACCTACGAACCCGATATATCACCCATCACATCGCCACATCCCATATTACAATCACCGAACTCTTGGACCAGATGCCTGCTCTCCCCCGTTCTGGATATCCTCCTCTAGACCATCTCCTCGCAATTTACGAAAGAGTAACAAATTCACCTGACTACAACCCGGAACGCAATATCTACCAAGCAAATCCACATCTATATCGATAATGACCTGATCACATAGACCACAAATTTAGCCCCAGACTATCATATCGTTCTCAAAATTGACATTAATATTATTTCCTAAACACATGTCATTAAATCCTGTATCTCATCTCTACAGTAACCATCCATTATTATTATACATCACTGGCCACAGAGAAGGCGTAATCTTCTGCGGCCCGCCCATCTCAAGATGGGAATGAAAGACAGTGAAAAAAAAGTGTTTTTGTTGCTGTTGTAGCATTTTAATAGATAGTTTTATACAGGGTTACCAATTTGTGGGGCACGATATTGTGGTTAACTTCCTCTCTGGTGCGAAAGGTTCATAGTTCGGTGTGAGACAATATGCCTTTGTGATGGACGTCATTCTGATTATAGGTTTTCTCAGTTTTTCTTTTCTTTTCATTTTCTAATTACAGGCATTCTTTAAGATAATTGTTCACTTGCATTTATCATCTCCTCTTTAGCGAAAAAAAAAAAATTCATGATACCTTAAACTATGCCGTATTTAGTTTGTTTCCCTCCTGTACCTGCCCTCTAGCAGTTTAGTATAGTACACACTTGGATTTTATTTTATTTTTTAAAAATTTTACTCGCTTAGTTTTCCGTTTAGTTTATTTTAAGGAGATAATAATGTAGTAATGTAGAAAGAGATATATTAATATAGACCGAGCTGTAGGCTTTTAAATAAGGATTAAAGAACATTTTAGAAATATTTGTTCGGATAATCTCGTTTGATTCATTAAGCACTTCCTTTAACCTTTCAAAATAGAATTCCCACCGTTACTTTCTCTTATGTATTTCGTGTGGCAATTTTTTTTTTTTTAAAAAGATGCTAGTAAATATAATAATAAATATATTTGCTTCATTAATTTGAAATTTGGATGATTGTGTGTTTGGTTTTATTTTTTCAACATATTTCATAACTATTTCATGTTTTATACTCCATATCTAATGCAGTATTGTGTTCTGATTGCGGTACTCCTTAATAAAGTTGCAGGTTCCTCGAAAATTGTGAGCAGAGCGTTGGGGCAAGCTCATCTTCTTGGTGCCGAAATACCAATATAACGAATCCCACAGCTTGACCTCAGCCCGGCAGAAACCAACTCAAGTCAGGCATCACCTGGATTTCCAGACGAAGCTTGCTGAATCCTGACCCTGCCTACATCATGAGACGTTCGATCTCGTGCTGAAGTACCTCAAATATATTGAAGTACCTAAATTTTATGGGCTAAGGTGATCTGGGAGGCCATAAATTATCTGGAGTTAAATGGTCCCCAAAGAAGCTTGTTGAGTTGCTTTGGAGGCGTTAGGGTGTGACACATAGTGTTGAAGGTAGCCTTCCGTCAACTCGATGTCGTTGAGTTAATCCACAGATTCGTTAATATGTGATCTTATGATGTCGAAAAAAATGGGGCCAACGACTTTCAAAGTGCACACTGCACACCAGACACTATCTTTTTGAAATGTTGATGTTTCGACAAAAACATCGTTATTTTCAGTAATTTACGAATTATTTGATGTTTTCAGTGTTGTAACCTGATAGGCGAAACCATGCCTCATCAGCAAATAGTATTATGGAAAAATTATCTGGTCAGAAAGCAAGAAGAGCGTAGTACTAGTATCAATACCGCATTTATATTGTCTTGTTCTTTTGATTCATGTCTATATGCATACTATATATGGCAGAACTCCTTTCTTTACGTTTACTGTCTCTGACAAGTTCCATATGAGTAGCCAGTCTCCTAGTTTGGTCGTGAAACTATTTCGTTCGTGAATCAAGTAAACGTTGCAGATCGTCATCCACGAAGCTTGAGGCATTGGAGGCTCTGTGAGAAGCGAGCCAATCCAAACACCAAACTCTCGTCAGAGCGTATAACCTATATATAAAAACGAAGATGTACTGTATGTTTGCTGACTTGTCGCTACGTATTTTTTTTCTGACTAAGTAGTCAATATCGGCTAAATGTTTTAATTTTCGTCAGGTTTTCAGATTGTTTATATCGCAGTTACTATGACAGTCAAGCTCATTACTGCGTTCCTTACATCATTCAAAAGAAATTATAATGGAAAAGTTTTATATACGAGAGTAAGTCAAAAATTATGCGCATTGTAGTATAACTTTTCTTATATTGTTCACGCCGATCTCTGTCCTTATTTAGTTTATTGCTATCTTGCTGTGGTCATGCTGTGAAAGTTTGATCCTAATTCCACCATTTGACTGCCTTTTGTTGCAGATAAATCATGGCCGCTCCATTATGATTGCACCAAAGAGGAACAACGAGCAGTGATCCGGTTTTTGTGGTCGGAAGGTGTATCAAGGGCCTCAATCCATCAAAGACTTTCGGCACAATACGGGAACAGTGTCTTGCCGTAACGGAGTGTCTACGAATGGATTGTAAAATTCAAAAATTGTATCCCAAGTGTTTCGCACTAGGATGGAGCCGGACGACCATCTACGGTCACAAACGATGACAACATTGAGCGTGCACGTGGCATGGTTCTGTTACACAGACGAGAGACTATTGATGAAGTGGCACATCGTCTGAAGATTAGTCATGGTTCCTGATTCACATTTCGACCATAAAAACTGGATCATTGTTCGTTGTTCCTCTTTGGTGCAAACTTCTAATGGAGCGGCCATGTTCTATCTGCAACAAAAGGAAGACAAATCGAGGAATTAGGATCAAACTTTCATAGTGGGACCACAACAGCATAACAATAAAATGAATGAGGACAGAGGTCAATATGAACAATGTAAGAAGAGTTATGTCAAAATTGCGGATAATTTTTGACTTACCTTCGTAGATCATAGTGCCTTTCTGTAAGAGAGAAAAGCCCGGTGGAGTTGTAGTGAAGACAACGAACTCAGTGTGCAGGTCTCGAATATATTCGAGTTTTGTGTCAGTGTTTCGCAAATGTCAATGGTAATGTATTTATGTGTTTCAGCTATTTCATACTAAAGGGTCGTAAATGATAGATTGGCATTCTAGCTTCGCAGTTGAGAGATCCGTGATTCGAATCCCTAGGTCGGTTATTTAGACTGAGGTATTTACAGATTTTTCCTCAGTGGTGACTAGCAGATGTTGGGATGATGATTTCAATATACATAGATGCTGCCATCTCCCTTCATCTAACAACCTCGTCTCTTATTTCTTTATTATTATTTCCTGTTAAAATGACCGTACAGCTTTATCTAGAACTCATAGTTAAATATTATGAATGCGTTTCCTGAAGAATATCATCCAGTACACTTAACAAATTGATGTCGTAAGTAAATCATTAAAATTGGTGATAAACACGTAAACAAATAAATGAATGGTATTCTATCATGTTGATTGTTGCATGCTTCTCGTTACATTTTTCCTTTTTAAAAGGATCAGGGTGCAGGCGGTAATTTATAAAATGGAAAGTACACGCATGATAAATTAGTATTCCAACTCTATATAAGATGTGATATGAGACACATTGAATGTAGATCAGTCGAGAGGATGGTTACATTTGCATTTTATTGCAGGGGTGATAATCTTTTACAGCAGCCACCAAGGAATTACTGTAATCAGTGGCATGAATCTGTCTTGAATCATACATTAAGAGTTAGTGATATGTGTAACCTTTTTTTCTTCTTAAAAAATGCAAGTTTTTATGTGATTGCAAAGATCAGGGAGGTGCTGTTGGTGCTGTAAAGGTTTATATGCGTACATTGAAATGTGTCCCTATCTTGACCTTTCCGGGAGAAAGGTCAAGTTCCTTTCAGGGAGATAGTAATGTGTCATTTAAATATTAGTCAAAACATTGCTAAACTGTGGAAAATGAAAGTGACTTCGAAGTGAAAGGATTGCCGTTTCAATATTACAATCAATGCAACCGCTAGCAAAATGTATCAAGTCATAATCATTTTGACCATTCATATTGCTAACACAAATTATCTTAAACACGGGCAGGTTTTCAAGGTTAGCAGCAAGCTTTCAACCATTACGCCAGAAACTTAACCATCTGTTGGTAACATCTGTTCATGTGCCTTGTCATTATTATTATTATTATTATTATTATTATTATTATTATTATTATTATTATTATTATTATTATTATTATTAGTGATAGTAGTAGTAGTAGTAGTAGTAGTAGTAGTAGTAGTCTGGAAGTGCTTATTCGGTATATTTAATCCAGCATACACATATTTGATATCAGTATGATATTTAACAGAATACTTACAAAGCTAATTAAAAGAGAGCAGGAGGAATCAGCTAAGTATGGGTTAAGAACTTCGATTTAAAGTGGACCGTAAACACTTTTCTTTTTGTATTTACACCGTATATCGGAGTGTTTTTTAAGGCGCTGAGTGTAAGCGACAGATGGGTTAGTTATGTAGTTATCCCGATGAAAGCTTTATGGAACCTATTAAAGTTGTAATTTATTGTACCAAGTGGCTCAACAACAACAACAACAACAACAAAAAGTATTCACTGTTAATTGTGAATAGTGTAAGTGTGAATAACTCTGCATTGGAGTGACGGAAAGTCTCATTTTTGGTAGTATTATAGTTTGATGTTATTAGATTGCATCCCGTCAATTGTTTCATTTTCTTTTATCTATGTGGCGTGAACATCAAGAAATATGTCGTTGGACATTTGAAAACTATTTATTAAGACCCTGGTATGGAGCGTGGCGCTTTACGGATCAGAGACGTGAACATTGAGAAAATCTGATATATTCAAGGTGGAAGCATTTGAAATGTGGTGTTGGCGCAGAATGCTGCGCATATCATGAAACGAAAGAACAATATCATGGACAGAGACAATGGCGAAATTAATTTGAAACACAACCACCGACACATATTTAATGATAAATTTGAAGCCGACAGTTATTGTGATTTGTTTTATCGTTCTTTGACAACAAAATGTACCTGCAGATGCTAGCGACATCAATTTTGCCTGCCATCATACCTCTATGGGGACGAGAGGCAGACAGGTAGCCAGAATTTATTTTCGGGGAGGAACAAAGGAAGGAAACTTTTCGAGGTTTCTACTTCAGGAACCTTCTTTATAGTATACAGGTCTGCACGTTGCCACTCGGAAGCATACCCATCTAAATTCATTAAATTTCAATTTAACTACCTATTGGTTTTAAAAGTACTTCTCATTTATATTGAATAAAAAAAGTACCTCTCATTTCTCTTCAAAGTATAGACATACATTTACTACAAAACACATTGGAAAGAATTAAATATTACCAAAAGCGTTTCAGATAGAAGAAAGCTTGTGCGCTTGAACACTAGGCCCTCCTCTTGTTTAAACTATCCTTGCTACTAGCGCACGAAATTCGTTTCTGGATATAGATATAAATAATAAATAAGACGTTTGCCACTCGTTTATTACAACACGCCACCTGTTATTCAAAAACACGTTTCTAAAATACCGCTGAAAATGTTTTTTGATCGTATACTTAAGTTTGAACCTTCGATATTGAATGAGAGTTCGTGATCTTGGATTTTATTAGTTACTTCGTTATTTACTCCCAAAAATCAGATTTGGTAATACCTAAAGAAAGAGGCTTGTAGCTAAGCACCTCAAACTGAGACCGCCTTTGTACTCAGTGTTTAAAACTCAAATATGCACATATGTATTTACCATTCAAAGCCTTCAACATTAAATATAATATCGTCTGGTACAGCTTTTAATTCAAGCTGAACCTTAAATAGATCTCTTCCTATTATAAGTCAATTACGATAAATAAAATATAATAAGATTCATCCGAAAACAAATTACAAAATTAACGGAAAACATCCATATTCAAAAGCAGATTTATGGCAATATATATATATATATATATATATATATATATATATATATATATATATATATATATATATATATATATATATATATATATATCCAGTTGGTAATATCATATACATCAATTAATTCCAGAACGAAGAGTTTTTTTTTTTTTTTTATCTGATTTCGTTATTTACAAAATATGGGTATCTTTGTTTAGATCACAAAAGTAAAATAAAGATAAAATGCCCCTCAGAAACAAGAATAATCCACCTCAAACACTCATATAAAATCACTTCATATTTATTATAGAGTTCTGGAAGCAGAGAAAAAAGGATATCCAGCGAAAACCAACTTTGCTCTGGCGTTGTTTGCATCCACATCCACTTTCAAGTTCGTCTATCCTTTTGACATTCTACATGCTACCTCCTCAGCATCCTCTCCTTTTCCAATATCGTTCCTAGGCGTACAGTAATGTACTGTCCTGATTATATGTCTTCAGTTCCGTATAATCATCTAAATTTCCACTTATTTTTTTTTTAATAGAAAGTATTCATGAAGGGGGAAAAAACACGAATCAACATATAGTTGTATAATAAAGTAACACTATTAGATTCGTTTGTATTCTAAAAATAGTCATATTTTCTGTCAACTCTGGTAATGGCAGACTCCTTTATTTTCGTTACTTAAGGAGAATTATATTTTTAAAAAATCAGGTCAAGCATCTACTGTGAAGTAGGATTTGAATGTAATAATGTAGTAAAAGAACACTGTTACTTTTTTTTTTGTTTGTTTGTTTGTTACGGAGATTAATTTTTCGTCAGTGTTTTGAAATAAGACCTGTAGCTGAATTCCCCGCTATTCATAATCCGTTTTCTTTCAGATCCGAAAGTCTCATACAAAGTAATTTGCGCAACATTCAAATATAAATCCACTTCATTTGTCAGTGATGACATGAAATCCAAATACATAAATTAGTTTCTTACTAAGACTTGTCGATATTTTCACGACAATTATGTGAATTTGCATTTACAACTAAACAACTTTTCTTCTCGGAAGGGGTGGGGTTACTTCGCAATTATTTTATTTTACAATCTCACAATCGCTTTACTAGTTACTTTGTTTGCTTTTTCAGAATATGTTAACACGTTCAGCTCATAATATATTTATTTTTATATCATTGATATGTGTTGCTTCCTAACTGTACAGTGCGTTAAAATTTTACTGTGCATATTTTCTTCGTAGATTATATATTCCTTTATAAATCCAAAATTATAGTTATTTTTTATTATCCGTCTCATACTTGAAGATCAAAAGCATCTTAAATTCGTTCGTTAGGAAAGGAGCACACAGATGGATTGAAGAGTTTTTATTTTTCATGGTGAAAATGGTGTTCGTTGTTAGCGGTTAGTATCTCGAGGGTGTGAACTGATCCGGAAACATTGGTCTCCTGCATGCGATGATCATTCAATCTGTATTCGTAGAAAGAAAAAATATAGTTTCAGATTAGATCGACGCAGAGAATACCAAAATAACTGCGATCGAAGATCTCGTATGATTGGGAACAGTTCTAAGTCATTGCTTTGAGGATCACGTAGTTGTAATAGTAATTTAATTTTTCTGACCTGACTGCAAACGAAGTCACGCTGTTGTAGGTTGTAACACGTGGTGAAAGATCAAGTATGAAAATCCAGTATGTTTCTCGATGTAATATGGTTATTGGCATTCTCTGTGAACCACTGAAATAAACTTCGTTACTTTTTGGGCAAAGAAAATGCAGGACATGTATGGTTTTGAGTGGAGATCATCATCTTACGTGCTAAAAACTCTTTGATACAAACAAAACGGTGTTTTCTTTGTCACGGCTGTTGTTTACACTGGCTTAGTAGCAAAACAAAAGCGCGTGTGAAATGACATAGTTACTCACGATATCTTGATGTCTGAAGCAGCGTTTGTATTCTTGTCTTTTGTAATAATTTTGATTTTATCTTTCCTTGTATGTTTTAATTATATTGGGCACGTTCAGTATTCTTTACTATTCTCAATAATGAATGTTGTTAATCGAGGTAGGGTTAAAGAGTACAATATATCCAAGGTTTTCTAACGTCTGTCCAAGGTTCATAATGTCCCCACCACCATATTCTTGTCATGTGTGTATTCACAAAAGCATTATCTACTTTTAAACTTCTTCCATGATTCTGATCTCCGATAACCCCTATCATGTTCCTTCATTGATTAAAATTGTCTTATAAACAAAAGCAAGCATATAAGATGATACATTTAAAGTTTTTCACGCACGTATAATCGTGAAAAAGTTCATCGCGGTATGCATTATTCCGAACACGAGAAACCACCATGAAACTGGCAGTCCCTAACATCCCCACTTTCCGTTATTATTGCATTCATTGGTGTCAAGGCTTACCTTTTCCCTACTTTTAACTAAACTTTAATTCAGAGCATATCAAGAACTTGGTTAAGGGGGTATGTTTGGAAATTAATGCTCTGTAGTGAACCTCCTTACGCATCCATTGCACTTGCTAAACTATTTATTTTTGGGCAAAGTTTGTGTGACTTCCTTTATGGTGATATAGACCACCATACAGTCGGGCAAAAACAAAGTTAAAAAGTAAATAACTTTTGAAAAAATTGAGCTGAAAACTGAACTGTGAAACTACGGTAGACTTCCAAACTTGAAAATTCAATACTGAATAGTTGCAATAGATTAATAAGATGAAGGCTAGAACCTGTTCCTCGGAGGTTCCTCGAACTCTTAATCCATATATATATATATATATATATATATATATATATATATATATATATAAGCCATTACTTGTTATGCCTTATTTGCTTTTGTTCTATTGCGATAAAGAAAGCAGTTATCACTTCCGATTAATTTAACCACTTCCGGTTTGAATTGATGGTTAAGGGAGAATATAGAACCTACTATTTGGAAGCTAAATCGATTGTAGAAATCTTGATCTTTATCTCTTACCATTTTTGCTCTACAGAAATCAGTATTGAAACCGGAAGTAATAGTAAATTACAACCACTTCCAGTTTTGGTATAGTGTTACGATTTGTAATTTTATCCACTTCCGGTTTGAAGGAGGTTAATGGAATAGGCGGAGCCTATTCGTGAAAAGCTGGATCAATTACACAAAAAAGCTTCTCGATATCTCGTTCCGTTTTTGTTCTGCGGAAGTCAGTATTTAAACAGGACGTAATACTAAATTTGAACCACTTTCGGTTTTGGTAGTGTTCGGAATAGTTATGGTACATTACTTTGAGTTACTAAATGTTTGAAAAAGGCGATAGACGTTGTCGGAAATGACTAATTTGAACGACTTCTGGTTTGAATAAAGAGTTAACGGAGGGAATAGAACCTATCCGTGGGTCGCTGAGTCGATCACAAGAAATCGCATGTCTAGGTATCTTACCGTTTTTGCTCAGATACCTGTTGGCAGACAGACGAACGGACGGACGGACAAAATCGTTCTATAAGATTTCCGATTTTTATGCATAGCATAGTTTGGAAGTCTAAAATTAGCGCATTCGCTAGTCTTACCCAGAGGGTTAATGGTTTAGTCGGCCAAGCCAATTTAATCAGAACAACGGTATGGAAATAAATGACAATCGAATTTTATTTCAAAGTTAAAATTTTCAATGTTGTACTGTTTGTAATGTATATTAAAATTGAAAAATTGCCTGAGACAAAGTAAGAGAAAAATGTTTTACACTTTTTTTTTTTAATCATTAAATACCTATTCACATATGGATAATCAATATTTTTAGAACAATTAAATCACGTATTCGAGTACGTAATGAGGCACACGTATCTACTTCCTAGTGCTATGTTGAAATGACCGTTTTTACGTAGAAAAAAATTAAAAATTAAGGTGATGAAAAATATTATGAAACGAAAGCGATATTATCAAGACTTAATAAAAATATAAACGTATCTACTCAAATACGTAGTTCTAATCAATGTGCATCGAATCAAGCGTAATTCGACATCTACCAAATCTTCGGCGTCATCATCAGCTGATCATTGCCATCCATATCCTCAGGAAGAATGATGCATAGGAATGCATCCCCACCTCCATTCGATTATTTATATAGCGAGAACGCGAACGGGCTAGCTCTTGTTTGCAGGATGCATCCGGTTCTTGTTCCAAAATGTGCAAGTTTGTACATCTAATTGCGGTAGAGGCTCTTTATTCACACTTCAAGGTGATATTTAACCTTGGAATAAACGAGACACAAGGAGGAGAAAACGGTAGAATGAATGAAGATATTGTAACTCGAAAGCTCGGCAATTTTTCGTTTCTGGCTTTTTTATGTGTGAAATTAAATATTTAAGAAAAAATTCCCCCCACTTCTAATATTATATTTGACCATGCCAAAACATTCCAACTCATACCCAAGTCAAGTAAATAATAGTAACATATTTTTACAAAGGGTGTTCAAAAAGTTTTGGCATGGGCACAAAAAATTTCATTCTCCTTCTGCAACAAATAATAATAAAAAAAAAAAAAATAGAGACCACTGTGCAAAACTTTTTGAACACCTTTGTACATGAAAATTTACTAAATATTTTTAGAATTTTCTATGCCTGTTAGTACTGCAGTGATTCTGCGGTCTTGCAATTAGAGTTCTAAAATTCGAGTTACCCCAGGTGGTAACCAGCACATATTAACAGTTAATTAATTCGAGGATAAACAGTTAAAAAATGATTTTAGTCTTGAGTTTTTGCCCTCCTGTGTGCCACTACACAGTTTCTCATATTGGAAATAACGTGTTTAATATAAATTTTCCTCACTTTTGGACAGCCCTAGTTCTAAATCTATGAACTTTTCCCCCACAGGTCCATAAGAATTTTCTATCTTATTTTGATGTGAGGAATCACGTCGTACAGTTTATCGGATAGGCTCTGTCTTAGTTTCATGTAGTTTTAATCCTATCATTTGTTATAATTGGTTCTTTCTAAACATACAGAGTATAACCATTACTAACTATGTGAGTCTACTGTATTTTGCACGTTGTTCTCACAACATTTCGGAGTTAATAAGAAAATTTCTGGTTAGTCAAGGACATAATATAAAATGCGCTATGACGTCTCAGACTTGCGTCATGCAGAACGATCTTCCAAGTAAGGGTATGGAAAGAGCTTCTGTTTCGATGTTTGATGATAGCTGTCATTGGTTTCTTTAATTATTACTTGCTTTGGTGCAGAAGGTCAGCAAGACAGATCCGGCATCCTGCAAAAGACATTTAAATTACTGTCATAATTTATAATACCTAGGCAGTGTGCTCCAAATGGACGGAGGATTTTTTTTTTTTTCAGTACTTGGGATAGGAACGATTTAGTGTACACAATGAACCATTTGATGTACGTAGACATATTTTTCACCAATGTTATATCTTTAAACAATGTTTAACATATCGGTCAGAGAATTGATCACTTCATCAGTGTCCGTTGTCACATATAACTACTTAGCTTAACGCATTCTTTATTTAAAAATAAAATAAACTTATTATTTAATTATTAAGAATATTAACGGATGTTGGTGAAATTGGTGGTTAAGCTTGGTCAGTAAGGATATATTTTTAAAGGGAGTTCTTTTTTTTATTTATTACATAAAATTGATGCAAGTGAAATGTCCACCTCAGGTGCATTTCCAAGAAACAAAAAATGAATGCTACAATACTGGTTAGTCAAACTAGTCGCAGTTTGCAGCTCGCTCAGTCAGCGATTGGGTTGGTGGCGAATAAAGTTCGGAATCTGTGATGCGAAGAGGTCCTCAACCGCACGTTGTATCTCCCGATCATCAGGCAGAATCTTTCCTGCCAAGAAGTACTCGAGACGCTGGAAGATATTTGCAGTCGATGAGAGAATATAATTGATAAGGAAGGTTTCACACTGCAATTTATGGAGAATTTTCAAAATCCTTTGATTGACATTTACACGTTATTGCCGTGCAACATGAGGACACTGTCTTATGAACATCTCTGGCGCATTTCATGGGGTATTGATAAAGAGAAAAACGTGATGGATCAAACCCAGCATAGGTCACCATACCAACATCTTCTAGGGATTTTGGAAACCATCCAGGATTTCGATCAAGATCCAACCACTGCCTTCAGCTTGTACGATTTTCGTAGCAAATCAGTTTTTCTTTATATATTTTAAGTCAGAAGTGACCATCCGATGCAGAACACTTTCCCGGTTATTTTTACACTCAGAGAATTGCGCATCTCCAGATGGTGATTTTTGTTAGCCGGTGTCAACTCACGTGGCAGTCAGAGCATACATAACTTTTTTACCTTGCGGATTGATTGTGTGGCGATGGTCGTAGCCTGAAAAAATTTAAATGTTTAAATATGTTTCATGCTAGATCTCAAAAATTACGCATGGGTCAACAATTAGGCCCGCTTTTGTTTGTGTTTAGTTGTGCAAAAGCTTGCTAGTGGCGTTTGTTCCATCTTTCTAGCTCCATGATCATTGAGATGTCTATATGGTAAGGGGGTTAGCTTCCCTTTGCACCCACGACACCCATCGTCGAGCTTGATCGCGGTATTAAGGCACGCAATGTATCAGCAAAGTATCATTGAAATCCAGTTACGGAAGTTAATGTGTTCATAAGGTTGCGTTACACCTATCTATCCTATCGTGCTGAAAATGGCGTATTTGTGAAAAATATTTAAAATGATTGTTGTTTCCCTTCTCTTCTATAGCATTATAGCAATAACTTTTAGTAGCTGTACTTACAACAAGTTCTCGCAAATACACGATTTAAGCAGTGTTGCAAACTTCAGCAATGTTTATCATATCTCCGGAACGGTTTCAGACATCGAAGTGCCGTAAACGGCAAAATAATTTACACATCCATTACAAACCATACAAGTAACTAGATATAATACTTATCTCAGCATTTTTTCGAAATAAATGCTTTCAAAGAAAATTAAAATTTTCAAGCCCTCGTAACTTCGTTTTTATTCATTCGAAACAAGTCATACCATGACCATGATATCCAACACTAAAGTACTTTCGATGTGCATTATCCTGTGCATCTCCATTGTGGTGTATTTGCAGTAGAGGCTTTCGAATTTTGTTTGTTTGTAGTACTATAACATCCTTAGTTTGCATCACTGAATAATAAAAGTGGTATTTTAAGTTTACGTTTGACATGTTGATATGAAATACCGGTATGTAATAATCTGACGTAGGGCTATTTGAAAAAAAATACTATTAGGTTGGCAACACTTGAGTCTTTCTGTTTAATATATATAAAGGTGTCCCCCTTCTTATAGTTGCTTCGTGCAAAGATTCGCTTTTATCTCTTTTGGTTTGTCCGTTATAGAGGATGGTCAAGATAAATTGTCCACCCTCTGGACGTGGCAATGATCATGGAGCTAGAAAGATGAAACAAACGACACTGGCAAGCTTTTGTACAACTGAACACAAACAAAAGCGGGCCTAATTGTGGAATCATGAGTAGTTTTTGAGATCTAGCATGAAACACATCAAAACATTTAAATATTTCCGGCCTACGACCATCGTCACGCGCGTGCTTTCTTCGCGTTTTTACCATGTCATCACTTTCTTCTCCATGTAATATATATATATATATATATATATATATATATATATATATATATATATATATATATTTGCAATAGTTTATTTAGATACAGAATTATTTCGTGACCTAAGGAGCAATTTTTAGCACTTTGCCCTCCTGAGATATTACGTCTCAAACATGATATCAAAATCACAAACTTCAACTTTCGGACCCCCATAAATCTATGGTGCCACTAGTATCGTAGGTGTGGATATTTCTACAGACTCTTTACATGCAATAGTATTCAGCCCAAAACTTTTTAACTCCTCACTTTATGCCATTCCAAATTACAGCCCCCTTGAAAGTGTAATTTTCTGTACTTTTTCTAGTGATTCCATGTATTGGTTTGCAACCCTGCATATTTATTTAGAAGCAAGAGTATATGTTCTCCGTGTATCTCAGTTTCTCCTCTAAACATTCGTTTTTGTTTGGAGTTCGTCTGATACGTACGTCCTGAGCAACTATAGTTTTCGTAAAGCTTGTAAATGCAAAAGTTGGCACTCCACCAACAACAAAGAGGCCGTCATTCAGGAACACTTGTACATGCGACAACGTGAATGATGTTATTGACTTTCTCATATACAAGGTTCGTCACGCTCAATTTTTTATAATTTTCGGAGATGGTCGAGCAACAACCTCTGGACCACTTCGTATGGATTCACCCTGAAGTCTTCTATAAATGGGAACAACAAAGTTTATTGTGTTTTTATGGAAAATATTGTCACATGTTTCAATAAAGCATTTTAGAGAACGATTTTGTTAGAAATAACCCTGTATCTTAATTTTTTTTGGTCAAAAATTTCCCATAGATGGCCTATGGAATTGATGTCTGGCCACTACGTGAATGTATGATCTTGTTTGGGTACGTTATTAGTATCTACATCCTAGAGTACGGTGACCAACCGTCCTGTAAAAACGGGATTGTCCCGTATTTTCACTACTATTCTCGGTGTCTCGAAAAATTCTCCCGGGACGCCAAAATGTCCCGTATTTACATACATTCGGTACAAAAAACCTTTTGAATTGCTAAAATTTCCTAATTTATATTATTTTTTCTAAGCTATGTGATTATATTGGAATATGTCTAATTACTGACAAGGAAGGGTCACGCAGTGGCTCCGCTGAGATCCGAACGAGACAATTGTGTTTGCATTTGATATGTTATAACTAGACGAATCCCAAAGTTATACGTGCCACCGGGCGGAATGTCGTGAGTTACAACATATTTTGTAATATAAAAGCTACAAAGCTGGAACAAATAGTTTGAACCGAGTCATTTGTTCGAAAACGGTTGGGTAAATGGAAAACTCGGACAATACGTATCCCATCATTTTCAAGGACACATTTTTTCTGATTAAAAAAGTTTGCCCCAGGGTCCTCGCAGGGTCCCAGACGGGGTCCAACTCAAAATTTTCAAATGGCAAGGGGGGTTAAGTAGCACATCGTTTGAAAGCTGTTGTAAAATGAAAGAAAATGCAGCAAGTCTCGACTCTCTACGACTACCCTGTGCAAAATGGCGGAGGGTCAAAAAATAAACAAAAACAATTGAAAAGTCCATGGTCACCCCTATAAATTCGAAACGGTGAGACAAACGTGAAAATAAAAAAAGGAGTGTGGCATTATTTTCAAAGTACAACCATTTAAGTTAAAACGTCTTGTCCCAGGGTCCCCACAGGGTCCCAGGTGGTGTCGTCCAACTAAAAGTTTTCAAATGGCAAGAGGGGTTAAGTAGCTCATCGTTTTCAAGATCTTGTTAAATGAAAGTAGATGGAGCAAGTCTCAACTTTCTACAACCCTGTCCAAAATTGCGGCGGGTCAAAATGTAAACAAAAGCTTAATTGAAAATCTATGGCCAGCTTGAATCCAAGATCAGGGGCCGCGGTGGCTCAGTGGTAGAGCGTTCACCTCTGGTGCTTGGGGCCAGGGTTCGATCCCAGCCCCCGCCAAGTGAACTTTGTGGTGGACAAACACCGTGTGCGTGGGTTTTCTCGGGGTTCTCCCGTTTCCTCCCACTTTCTTCATTCCACCATTTCATTCATTATTCATCATCACCGTCTCCTTTAGCCTAACCGGCATAACCGTGGGACGTAAAACTCAAAAATTTCATTTCATTTTGAATTCAAGATGGCCACTTAAAACCGATGTCATTCATAACAGTACAAATCTGAATCTCTTTTTTCTCTATTATGTATTTAGAAACAATATGAAGACTAAAGAAGAATTGAATTTCTATTCACTTCAACAATTATTTCATTCGGTAACAACACCATATATGTTTGGTTCTTAATGCACGTTCGTCACGGTTCTCTCGGCATCATTTACTTGAATATAACGAATATACGATGAACACACAACTCTGACTTCCTACTCATACTGCTAAACAAAAGTTGAATACCTTCGGATATTTTTCTAATTTTGTCATAAGTAGTTCACGCATAAAGGACTTGCTGCACCAGTAGGTTGGGGGCTCTATTTTAACGTATTCGTGATGGTTACGTTTGCATGTCATTCGTTGGTTTGATCGCAATACTTCAAGCAATATCAAATAAAAAAAAAAAAAAAAAAATCATTTGCAAGATTGGCGAGTAGTACCAAACCATGTGTAAGTCATTTCAGTACATCGAGCTGTGTCACAGTATTCCAAGACATAACATATTTATATACAAACTCATTTTTCACGCCATATTGGATTACAGATTATACTTTTTGATATTTTGTGGATATCTACTATTAACCATAAACGTAAATACCACATTTCGCTTCTCCAACACAAGTGGTGTGAGCTGGACATACGTTCGATACATAGTGCGGCATTTTGAACTAAATATGTCGCGTTTTTGAACATTTCGTATATTTTCGTCACCTACTAATCAACATTCATGCCAAATTTGGTTTTCGTAGCTTCAGCAGTTTGGTATGCTTATCCTTTCGATATAGGTTTTAAGCAACCATCTTGGATTCAAGGTGGCCACAGATTTTCAATTAAGCTTTTGTTTACGTTTTGACCTTCCGCATTTTGGACAGGGTTATCGTAGAAAGTCAAGACGTGATCCATCTTCTTTCACTTAACAAGAGCTTTCAAACGATGTGCTACCTCTCTTGCCATTTGAAACTTTTTAGTTGGACTCCACCTGGAACCATGTGGGGACCATGGGACAAGACGTTTTAACTTAAATCGTTGTACTTTGAAAATAATGCCATACTTCCTTTCCTATTTTCATATTTGTCTTACCGTTTCCGATTTATAGGGATGACCATGGGCTTTTTAATTAAGTTTTTGTTTACACTTTGACCCGTCGCCATTTTGCACAGGATTGTTGTAGAGAGTCGAGACTTGCTGCATTTTCTTTCATTTTACAGCAGCTTTCAAATGATGTGCCACTTAACTCCCCTTGCCATTTGAAAATTTTGAGTTGGACCCCGTCTGGGACCCTGCTGTGGACCCTGGGACAAAGTTTCTTACCCCAAAAAGTTTGTCGTTAAAAATAATGGGATACGTGTTGGCCGAGGTTTCCACTTACTCAACCGTTTCCGAACAAACGACTCGGTTCAAATTATTCTGCCAGGTAATTTTTTGTAGTTCTTACATTACAAAATATGTTGTAACTCACGATATTCCGCCCGTTGGCACGTATAACTTTGGGATTCATCTAGTTATAGCATATCAAATGCAAACACAATTGTCTCGTTTGGATCTCAGCGGAGCCACTGCGTGACCCTTCCTTGTGAGCAACGTCATTACGACATTTGCGATATTGGATGTAGTGGCTGCACTGTTTTCCCTCCTATGCCTCCCCACTCCGCAGACAACAGTGCAAGGGGCTGAAAGTCTTACGAAGAACAATGTAACCTGTTTTTTCTCTGTTTGGGCGCATTGAGGCGCTGTCATCAGTACAGCACAGTGTTTCCGTGATTTGACCAATTGACTAACACCCCTGTAAGATGTAATAATACGAAAGGAGAACAAAGGGGAACTATAAAAGTAAAAGTAAAAAGAAAATCAGTTGTAAGTTAAATAATGTTTAAAAGTAAGAAAATGCAAATATAAGGAGTTGGAATCCGATGCTGAGAGTAATTATAAATCCTGTCGGTGATAGATTTGAGCGCTCATATATTTTTAGTAATGTTTTCAAATATATTATTTTTTGTTAGCTGCTGATAGTTACTTATCTAATTAATTCCACGATCTTTTCAATAGGTTTTAAAACGAAAAAGTGTAAATTGGCCCTTTTTGTGAGAGATACAAAGAGAGACATAGAGAGAGAGAGAACGGAGAGGCTAAAAAATATATCTAGGGGAGCTATCTATCCAGAAATAAAAGGTGTCCCGTTTTTTCTAGTTGACGATTTGGTCACCCTATCCTAGAGAAACATATGTCTTATGTTTTGGATCCTTATCGTGGAAAAATATGGTCATTATTGGGACCCATTTTTGCAATTCTTTGCTAAAGATTACTATTTAAAATATTGATATAGTTCCTTTGGTTCATTGTTCCTTCTACAAAACACAAAAAAATTCCCGACACCAACATTCACAAGAAACGGTTAATTTCTACCACTTTCGGTTTGAAGAAACGGTTAACGGAGGAGGTGGAACCAATTCTTGGGACTCTAAATCGATTCCAGGAAACTAGTTTTGAATATATTTTGCAGTTTTACTATATGAAAATGAACGTTAATACCGGAAGTACTAATAAATTTCACTTCCGGTTTCAGTAGTGTGTTGTGGGTGGTGAGATGTTCTCGTGAGACATTGATTGCAAAAAAAAACTTAATCTTGCCCCTATTGTTCTATGGCGATGCACATTGAAACCGGAAATGGCTGATTTCTACCACTTACGATTGAATACAGAGTTAATAGAGGAGATGAAGCCTATCATTGGAACGCTGAATCATTTTTTTTTAAAATCAATATCTTTTACCGTTTTTTGCGGTATGGAAGTCAGTATTCAAATCGGAAATAGTAAATTTCAACAACTTTCGGTTTCAGTAGTGTTGCAGGAAGCGACGGTGTTATCTTACCACGCTGAATCGATTGAAAAAAAAAAAAAAAAACAGCTTTTCACTATTTACTACCGTTTCTGTTCACTGGTCAGCTTTGAAACTGGAAATAGTTATTTTCAACCACTTTTGGTTTCAATAGATTGTTAACAGAGGAGATGGAACCTATACTTGGGACACTCAATTGACTGAAAAAACATTCTTTACCTCTTACCATTTTTGCTCTTCCACCTCTCGATAAACGAACGGACGGACGTATATAGCCGTTCTGTACGACTTCTGACACTTATGCATAGCATAGTTTGGAAGTTTAATAATTACTCGACTTTATATTTTAATGTATATTCTACACTTTTGACTATAGTAATTCTAAAAATTGCAACATCGCAATTATACTACAATCACCCAATCGTGTGATCCAATTTTGTCAGCTTAACCAAGTAGTTCAGCTTTATGTATGGATCCTGAACCATACACATTAAAAGATATCCGTACCCGGTTACGCGTAGCTAACCTATTTCGTGCATAATTCATATTACTTTATTTTTGTTCTTGCAGTTACATGACATTTCGCGTATTAAAAGAGTTTCTAAACTTGGAAAATCAAACAAAAGCAATAAAGTTCAGTGACATTATTTGCGTAGTCGTAAAGAGAGAAAGAAACATTATTTTAGTGGTTTTAGGCACGAACACTTTCTTTTAGATCAATATAAAGCTGTAGTGTGTCGTCATAGTCGAAGAAAAGGGATTTTTGTAAGTCTGTAGGTAAATGGTAACCTTAAATTCCTGTACTTGGCTAAAACATTTTCGTACTGTTTGTGTGAGGACTTGTTTGTTTGTCGCAAACCTTAACATTAACACTGTCTACAGTCAATAAATAAATAAATAAATAAATATATAAAATTGGGTCCGAATGTAATTAAAGTGTAATCACGACGTTTAGTTATTAGACTAAAAAGCATAAACAGGGACGCCCGCAGTATTTCTTTCTTTAGCAAAAGAATAAACAACTGGCAGATAAGCATACTTATATCAGGAACACGCACACCTTGGTGCACACGTGCACATTAATAGTTAATGTAAAATGATTATTTACACATATGTCGTAACTTGGTTCACTACAGTAACTATACTGTAGTTCTATCCTAATAACATAGTCACGCTATATATATATATATATATATATATATAAAATATAGGAATTACCAATTCCTGTATCTTTTACTTTCCGGAATTTTTCCGAAATCCGAAAAGTGAAACTTCTTATTCCGGAAAAAATTATTCGGATTCCGCAAAATTTTGATCATCCCAAATATATAATAAATAACCTGCATTACCGCATGCCTGTGTAACGAAGTTCTTAAATAATTGGTGTATATGATATGGAGTTGGTTGTGGCAGAATAAATACATTTGTTAAATGTAAGCAAAGAGAGCTTTTAATTAAGCGCGATTTTAACTTAACAGTGTACAGTGGACCAAAGTGTCAGACAAAACAATTAGTGATATTAATATTAATGGGCCTAAATACTGTAGTGTGTGAAGAAGCAAATCTAATGTATTTCGGAGGTGATTGACATGCATTTCGAATAATCAGGAGAGGGGGTTGTCCTCTTGGTGTGGGACTTCTCGGGAATTATGTACGTATACTGTAGCTTGTCAAGAGTAGTGTTTGTAGATTCGTCTTCAGTTTCTTTGAAATGAGGAAGTTATGTATACCAAAAGTCGTCGTCAGCTTATCAAGCCCATAAGCAGGCCGAAAGGAAAAAAAAAAAAAAAAGTCTTTATCTCCTTTGAGATCGAATATAAGTTATGATACCGAGATCTTCCATCCATATCCAGATACTTTCATGTTGCTGACCGAAATGCAAGACCCTTTCCATGTCTTGTTTTTATTCATTCCACTTAAAGTACTGCGTACGTAATAAGACATAGTGGTTAGTATTGTTCTCTTAATAGTTGTTACCGTATTTCGTTTTTTCTCGGTTTAATTTGTTTTGTTTCTTTAAAATCCTGCATTGTTTCATTATCTGCGGATGCAGTTTTTGCTTTCTTTAAAACGATAGCTATAGGAAGTGATAGAGTCACCAGTTTGTGCCAGTACGTGGCAATATGTGACCTTGATATTTCGACGTCGGAAGTAATCTTCTTTGAAATCTATTTTTCAGACAACACGCAATAGCTTCATTTCGTTTCATAGTTTTCCACTGAAATTACTTTAATATATTTTCCAAAACAATCAAAGAAACAAGGAACTAATATTTCCATGCGCATTTTTTCTACTGGCAAAAGTGCTTCTTTCACTTTGTTTGGTTGTCTTTTGTCAGTAACTTTGGAATTAATTGGCCAGTTTGAATACAACTTTCGATATATCATCAAGTAATCAGTTTTAAAAAAATCAGAAAAAAAAATATTCAAGTTGACCCAAAGCTATTAACGAGAGAACATGCAGAAGATTCACAGTTTCGTGTTGACTGTATATATGGAAAATTTTACAAGGAAAATAATTCCTGTATTGTGAAACTTACGTAAATCAATTCGAGTTCCCATGCCAAATGCCTAGCTGGCACTTCTGTTCGTGCAGTTCCGAATTGCTGACCTTTAGGGGCCAATGTATACAGATTCCCTAAGCCATGTCCCACGTCGGTGATGATGAAGGATGCTATATTTCAAAGAGCTAACAACTTATCACTACTCACTCTATGGCCTATGGAACCTGGTGGTTCAATGCCTCATTCATATAGGCTGCCCTTAGCCAACAGGATCTAGTTTCTACGTGGTAATCCTATTTCTCCAAGATCCGTCTTAATACTGTCCTCCCATCTGCATCTAGGCATTCCTAATGGCTTTTCTCGAATAGATTTCCAGTTAAAATTTTGAAGGCAAATAGGTTATTTTCTTCCATTCTGGCAACAATGACATGCTCATCTGAAATTTTTAATCAATAACCCGAACAGTGATAAATAAACGGTATAAATTATGCAGTTCCTCGTTATGAAGTTTCCGCCATTCTCCATTCCCGCCCTCTTGGATCTAATATCCATATCAGGATTTTATTTTCAAATACTTTCAGACTGCGTTCTTCTCTCAGAGTGAGGGAACGTGAATCACAACCATACAATACAACAAGCATAATTATCGTTTTATATGTTTTACGCTTCACATTCTTTGACAGAATTCGCGAAGACAAAAAATTATGAACGGAATAATAATACGAATTCTCTGCTTTCAATCAATATTTAATTTATTTATGGACATGGTGTTGGTCTGTTAATGTTTGTCCTGGTTATTGGGAAGTCCATTTCTAAGTCTAAAAGCAAAAGATTATATCTGCAGATTAGGCCGAAATTGAATCATTTACAGCAGACAAATCTTGAGACCATGCGACAATAACCGTCAAACCCAGGAAGTCATATCTATGATATTGGTGAAACCTTACCGAGTTCGTTAAGTTTGCATTTTTTAAATAAAGAGAAAATCCTGATTTTCTTAAGACAATTAAAAAAAAAAAAAAAAAAGCAAATACGGTCTTTTGCATTTGGTTGGCATTTTCGTAAATATTAGAAGTATTGGTATTAATTTTTAGTCTTCCAATATGAAAATTGTGAGAAAATCAACTAGACCCTTATTTGTCAGTTTTCTACAAGTAAAGGAAGTTCATTAGGAAAGTATATATATATATATATATATATATATATATATATATATATATATATATATATATATATATATATATATATATATATATATATATATATATATATTTGTGTGTGTGTATGTGAGAGAGAGAGAGACCTTGTGGAGTAATGTTAAAGGAAAACAGCAAAGGATTTGGATATGCGTTAAACTGCTAACAAGATAACGATTACAGTGTACAACAATAACATGTGGAAAAGTAGCTATCGTAAACGGGAACCGGTTGCTCATAAATAAGATAGTGTGGGTAAGAGAGAACTGTCCGTATCATGTGCTTCCGCTTTTGATAGCGTAGATGTTCCCGCTGTTGATGTAGCCTGCTAAAGTGCTCGCTAAGATTATTACAACTTGTGGGGGAAAAATGTACCTTCCGGTCAGTGTTACGAATATATATACGCACATGTAAATCTTTATGTATATATAAACACGCATATATACATACACACACACACACATGTATATGTACATGTTTATATGTATATTATAAACTTTGCTGTAGAAATATTAGCCAAGACGACAAATAGATATGAAGATAGTAACTTCATTTGTTTAAAGTGGAGCTTCTCAAACCGTGATTCGCGTACTCCCAGGGATACTTTCAGTACACATGAAACGAAATATTAGTAATCCACATTAAGCATGAACAAAAATATGGTTCCGGGATAAATTTCGTTGCTCTAGAAGGAAAATTCTCTTGGAAAATCCTCCTGAAATCATCACTGGATATCAAACAGCTCAGAAGAGAATCTCCTGATTTTTTTTTTTTAAAGTAGTGTACCTAAAATGCTGTCTCGATAGAAATGAGCCGTAACGTACCAAAGAAACGTACTGGCAATAGAAATATTTCACGAGAAGCAATTTTTTAAGATCTGGATTTTTAAAATGTAATGACAAATTTAATGATGTGTTGTTCTTTTAGTATTCTTGAAGTATTGAATATATCAGTTTTCGTATCTCGAAGAAGACGCTAACCTAATCTCTAGTATTCGCTTTGACTATGTAGTTATATCATTCAGTCTTGTTTAGAACGTTTCGAGAATATATATGTAAGAGCAGACTCCTTAAATGAAATTAGACACAGAATTAAATCTGCTTTAGCGTACATGTAACAAAAGCGGTAACTTGACCACATCAGAAAGAAGATTGGGAAGATAGCAGTTCTGCTCGAAAACAGCTGCTACCTTTCCAATCCATGTATCTATTGTGAGGAATAGAAAAATAAAAGAATCTTCAGTTAAAGTAGCCGGCTCCAGGATTTGATGTAAGTTAAGAATTCATTCATATTACGAGTCTGTGTTAATTACAGCATTGTTGCATGTGAAGTATGCTTTCTCACAGATGCATATCTCTAATTGCAGAAGAGTTCCGTCGTGGCTATGTGAATAGCATACGCGCCTTTGGCGTGGGAGATTCGAGTTCAATTCCCGGCGCGAGCTCATGTGTTCGAATCCCATGTTAAGCTGCACGTCTCATATAGTCTCGTTGCTAAAAGACGCTAAACTCAAATCGAAATCGAAATTTAATTGCAGAATTGCGTCATCAATTCAGCAGGTAGAAAAAAGAAGAAAGAAACCATAGTATTAGACTGTCACGACTAAGGACACAACAAGAAAAAATAGAAAAGCTGTTATAGAGTCATTTCCTTACTACGATTACATAATTCATAAGAAACTACATATAAAGACATAGGTGACAAAAAAATCTTGTTGAATCAGTAGGAAGAAACAAACGAAACGACAAGCTGACTCTGAAAATTAAAATGAATGAAAGAATAAGTTCAGCGCCTGTTCAAGAGGAGAACTTTTTATTTTTATGGTACTCTGTAAATGGCTTGTTTTGCGTTGGTAAGATCGAATTCTACTATGGCATTGATAAATATTTGGTGAGATATAAAATTTTAGAACGAAACCGTATTATACTATGACCGAATTTCTTCTGAAAACTTTTCCCCCACTCCCTTTGTTAAGTTCCCAATATAAAATGGCCTCATATCTGTTGTAATATGTATGTAATGTGTGAGTTTTATCATATTTTTTGAATAGTTTTACTTATATCACTACTTATTACAACATTGATTTGTATAATGCAGTATAATCAATAAGTACACTGCTTCACGTATGATACATAGAATAGTGCATTGCTGTCATAAATGTGTGTGTGGATTGGATAAGAGTTTGTTCCATAATATTACTTGATAGTTAGGCTACACAAAAAGTATTAGTTACTACTGCGTATTTAACGATGCTAGAACTAGGACAAAAAAGAACTATACTTGGAAGTCAGGCAGATTAAAAATAGGTAGATAATTAAATATAAAATTGCAATTTAAGAGCATATTATTACTCAAATATTAAAACGAAAATATTAATGTACCGTACAATAGAAGAAAAAACATTACTTTTAATAAGAAAATGAGATTTGTCATTTTTTTCACGAGTTTCAAAGCCAAATCTTACATTTCTAATATTTGCTTGTGGGCTGGATAAAACATACTCGCAGGCGGCCATTTGGCCAGCACTGCTGTAGGGAAGGGTATCCGAACATACAGAAAAGTTCTCAAAGAGATGCAGAAGAAGAAGTAAATTAGGACGTTTTTCCGCCTTAACAACAGCGTTAATATGGAAAGAACTCTTGCTTTACGTTTTATAGACATGAAATTAGTTGTGCATTATCTTCCTGGAAGATTTTTATAGTCAAACTAGGCTTCGGCTAGCTGGGAATTTCGTCCTTAGACCTCTTAATTTTCTCGGCCTACAGTCTCGCACTTCTCATATTCCTAACATATCTCTAGTCTTAGAGATTTTCCGATATGGTCATATTATTACAATTACAATTCCCACCCTTATTTCTTCCCTTCAAAGAAAAAAAAAAAACAAAAAAACAAAAACGCAGTAACATTTTTAAGTAACATGCCTCTGCTCATAAGGGATTTTGAGATATTGCCCTTTTATTTTAACAACTACAATTCCCACACTTTTCTTTTCTCGCCTTTTTCTCTTGGCGTTGTTGATATATATATAATGTTGAAATATGTCTTGCATTATTGCAAATGAAAAGTCTAAATAGCAAAATAGCAAAATTCATGTCTCTAGGTATGATCATACCGTCTTTACAATTGTAATCTAATTGTATATTTTTTCTTCCCGCCTTTGTTTCCCTTCTAGGGTTATTATATAATGCTGAAACAAGTGTCTAATTATTTTAACCTTTTCGAGACGCAAAGGGTTAAACTAAAACAATTCTCAAGCTTGAAGTGTGTGTGGAGGGTCCGTGTACACCACCTGCTACCGCGTCGCATTGCCGAACATAAGACGAACTGCAGGAAACTGTATGAAAAATACCTGACGGATTCCAAACGGAAGAAAGTTGTCAAAATTGTAACAATGTGTGAACCGTATGTCCATCTCACTACTGGTGGTCACATTCGGGCGATCACATACCTTGATATTGACGGCAAGGGCGTAGCAACATTGTTCGTCAGTATAGGAAAAGTTTCCCTCGTGGCTTTATGGTTTTTACGTAATTCGGGTATGAGAGTAAGTTGGGATTGAGGGATCAGCAATAAGCAAGGTGGACAAAAACGTGAAGGTGAATGTAAGATATTTCGAAGAATCCATTCTGATACCTATGTATCGAAGAGACATCCCACAATTGTATGAAATGGACGCGAACCGGACGATGATTCATATGAACAAAACTTCGAGTCGTATCGCCAGAAAATCACTACGTTTTTATCAGGAAATGACAGAGGAATTAGTCATTCCGTTTAAAAACATTCCTGTGAAAAGCCCAGATGCCAGTCCAATGGATTTTTGCACATTTAAGCTGTTGAAACGACGTCTTCAACATTGCCGCCCGCGTACCCTGGGTATCTATGGAAAGCGTGCAGGGAGGAGTTGGACATAATTCCCGTACCTCCCCTCCGCCACAGCTTGCTGCAATGGGAACTGCGATGCCGTGTGATAGTCTACAATGCTGGAGGTCCAATAGAACAATGTCCGTAGTGGTGGCGCGGCATCTCTTAAGGTGAGTACCCGGCAAAAATCGTCGGATATAAAGCGAACAACAATTCCTTGACATTACAGCCCCGAACTATGGTCTGCCAAACGTCTTTCGACTGAGTGATGTGTGGTGAGCACGTTACCTCCACCGCGAGTTTTACTAAATTTCTAGGTCAACATAACATAACATTTATACCGGATAACATTTAGTTAAATTTGTGTAGTCCTCGCATTGTCCCAAACGTGATAGTTGGTGAGTTCTAGGCCTATCAGAATGTGTTTTAGTTGAGTGTTGTATGATTAGCAATTGTCCCCAATGCGGTTGATACTGGATTTCTAAGCCTACCAGACTGCTTTTGTGCAGTACCATGCCGTGGAAAATCAGCGCCCGGGATGAGAGTGTACAATGGCACCCTCGTATATATATGAATGTGGTCAACAGACCAGATGCGAAGCGGATGGTTAACATGAACCGTAAAATTTTCAAAAATAATCCCTGCTTTTCCTTGATTTTGAGCACTTTTTATTACATTTTTCCTTCCATTTTTATATATGTGCACATGCATTTTCCTAACATGAGTAACTTCTTTCTCTTTTATTTTTCTTTCCTTCTTTTTTCCTCACGAATTTTGCGTCCCCTTCCGTAGGCGCCCGGAGCCGTCGTCTTGCATGTACCTCCATAGAACAGCATTGAATGTATAATCTTCTCTCCTAGGCCAAATAATAATAATAAAAAAAAAAAACTATAAAAGGACGTGCCTAATTATTTTAAATGAGAAGTCCATATAACTAGTTTCATATCTCAAAACTTCGGAGATTCCGAGATATGGACACTTACAGATAATAATTGCCACACTCTCTTCTCCCTTCCAATCTTAATTTCCAAAATTCCTTCCGTAGTGAACCTTACATCACAAATTCTATGCCTTTCCAAATTTCAAGTTTCTAGCTTCAGCGGTTTGGCCTGGGTGTTGATCAGTTAGTCAGTCAGAACATCTTTTATGTAGAGCTATTAATGTAGTAATAGTGAATAAGTTTAAGTTTAATACTGCTAATTTTTTGGTCTGTGTTCACTCAGTAAATCTTAGAAGTGAAATATTGTTCTTGTTTTTCGTAAAAATTTAAGAAAAAAAGAACAGCGTGACTTTATACTCTACCACTCGCAACTAAGTTGACTCTGGAAGATGTTTTCGTGTGTAATTGCATTTTGTGTTTCCGTTGTCTACGTTCTAGCAATGCTTCTGTGGAATCTAAGCGATGCTGCACCTGTTTTTCAAGTGACAAGGGTGAAATGTATCATTCATATCCAACTCTGCTGCAGTGTGTTCGTTCTCTGTAAGAGTCCCAACAGAAGTTCCAGTTTCATCTATTTATAATGTGACTGAACCACCAGGAGTCGTCTTCTTGTACTTGATGTGATTGCTAGCGAGAAGTAAGTGGAGTCGATGAACTAATATTTCACCATATCACTTGACACCATGGAATGGTTCGTCAGTTTGTAAAGGAATAGAACGGAGAGCATTGTCAGCGTCGTGTTCTATCTCTCTGTATAAAAATAGACTACTTCACGAGCAGTGATTCGTGCTGTTACTATGAACCAGAGTATCATGTTGGGATTCTTGAAAGAGTAACTAATTTATGCATTCCAGGTAGAAAGATTGACTGACTGCAGTGTTTAAATACCGTGAACTGATACCATGATGAATAGAGGGATGAATAAACGAAATAATGCTCACAAGGTAGCCTTATTCGATTTCTAATTGAATTCAATATTCGATTCTATGAGCAAACAAGCACTTTGGTGGATATATGACAATGGGAATTGGCTTTTTTCTTTTCTTTTGCTTTCTATCTTGTTTTCTTAAGAAACCTAAGTTGAGATTTTTCTAAGTCGTGATTTCTCAGTAGTACTCACTACCTTCGCGTAAAATATTTATACCAGGTCACGTCATGTGCAGTCTGTGCTGGACCACCACTGTTACATTGTGTGTGTGATATTCGATTCTTCATCTTTATTAACCCTCTGACTATGTTGTTATTTGCATGTAGTTCTTATGGTTCTCATAAATCATAACTACAAATAGTAGTATTAATGCCGCTATTAAAGTAAAAACATGTTCATCCTATTTCTCTCGATTGTACGACTGAACATACAGGGTGGCCCAAAAGTAGGTATACAGTACCGTACTGATCAGCTCATTGCATTTTATATAATTTCTTATTGTTATCCATTAAGAAGACTTAGTTTATTTATTATTTGTCCTTAATGTCTTTTTACTTATATCTTAAGCTTGGAATAGCCGAAGCAAATAAACCCATAAATTAGAATGTTATACTTCATCAATGCAGGAATGTAAACTTATTTTTGGACCACCCTGTAAATAATAATAATAATAATATGAGGGCTCTGGTATTTGTTTGTTGTCTAGGGAAGATGGTCGTTCCGGATACTTGTAGTACTGGGCATGTAGTTGTTCATCTAATCCAATGAGGCATATTTCCTCTAAAATGCTATGCAAATCTCCAAACCTTTAAGACTTACGGGTTACGTAACATTTAGGCAGTATAATTAGGTACTCTCAGTAGACTAGCCGAAAATTAGGGGACACAATCAGTATCGTTAATATTGAAATTAAATGCAAGTGAATTCAAAGTACTCACGTTTTCAACTGTAAAAATCACCTGTAAAATCTTGACAAAATTTCAAATAATAGTAAGCAAATAAAATTTATATTTGATGCGTTTCAATTTTGAATAAATCCTGTGATAATATAGCCATACTGAGTGTTTTGTTTTCAGCAAGTGAGAACTATTAAGTAAGAAGATATTTTACATATCAGTGAGCGCGAACAATTTCTTATAACAGCCAATAAGACTGCGCATTCATGTTAACTATTGCAATTCGTGGGTCATAACGTTCCGCTTGCTGATGTTAGGGAACCGGAAACCATAATTAATGGGGCATATTTCACTTGATAAATGGTACTTAAGAGTTAAACAATTATAATTAAAATTCAAAGATAATTTTATTAATCAGTCGTATGGTGGTTGCAACCAGTGTATACTGTCTTTTATAATTGTTGTAAATGGTATGCGGTTATTATGAAGACTTCGTGGAAGAATGTTCGTACGCATATACAGAAATTTGTGTCTAGTGAAATGAATAATGGGGCAAACCAGTACCATTAAATGACCAATATCTGAACATAATTATATACAGTAGGAACAACAGATTGCTTCACGTACTTACGGTATTTTAATTTTTTATTGTTGCTAGCATCCTTCATGAATGTTCATGTCAAATTTAACCAACTTAACTGCATTAATAGAAAACATGTTCCAATGAATTCATTTTATATTAATGTCACAGTGCGAAACTTGAGCACGAAAGGAATTAACATTTTACGGCAAAATACGATACGTATTATTGAAATAAAACTATTGAATATAATTTTACTCCCGTTCTTCTCACGGAGAGAATAATGTTTGTGGAAAGCATCTTAAAGTAATGAGTGAAATAACCAACTAACGGAGAGCAACACCTTTATACTCTCCTATTATGCTAGCCCACATAACAAATATGGATTGGTTTCATACGGACAAGGCGTTCTTGAAATGTGCCTAAATTTTAAAACTGCCAGTCTCTCCTCGAACCGAAAATCGAAGAAGCAGTTTCATACGGGATTAGATCTGAAAAAGCTCTATCTTTGTATAAGATTTGGTTGCTCTAGGCGACTCCTTTTTATGTGAAGATCTGATGACAGACACACGCACACACTATTTTATTGTTATTAAAAATTATGCTCGTGTTACTGCTTCCATGTTTTGCATATTCCAAATGAAATTCGACATTTTTTCAACCAAAGAATAGTACATTATTCAATTAATTTCTTTTTATAGGCTGTCACCGTTTAAAATAGCCTGAAGTGTGTTATGAAGCAGCACAAGAAATCCGGAAATTTTTCGATAGTTACTGTCTCAGTGTGTGTTTTAATTTCACTTTATTGTAAATGGAGTATTTAATTTAATTTCTTTTTCCAATTAGGTAAAACCATTAGTAGTAACATTAAAGGAGAATACTAGAGCAAGGTCTTGATTACTTGCGGATATTTGTGTAGCTCAGTGAATATGCATTGTAAGGCTTGTTCTTTAGAAACTTTAGATTTGTTTTAAAGTTCAAATTTTCTGCATTAGATCTTAAATTAATTAAGAAAATTGAGATGTTCAGCTTCGTAGTTTCTTAAGTGGCATCTTCGTTATCTCCAGGAGAATTTGAACGTACAACACAGCCCCATAATACTATGAATCTTCAATTGTACATCAGAGTAGGACTTAGTTTTATCCTTCTAATTCCTTTGTCGACTTTACATTATCACTTTACAATCAAATACAGAGTTACATTTCTCTGCGAAATTACAATGTTTTCTAATTTCACAAGTACATTTTCTCGTATTCTTTAGCAAGCAATGTCCGTTTTGCCTTGTTTGTGACATACTCGTATGGTTTAATCATAATTTTTCTGTTTGTTTGTACCGCCTGTGAAAGCCTTGTCTTCTCAGAATTCTTAATAGTGTTTAGTTAAGATTAGTTATTGAAATGTTCTACATATAATGGAGAATTTTATTTCACTTTTCATACTGTACAACTTTGTTTCAGTAACCAGAAAACTTAATGAAACCATCGCATCATAAATGAAGACTTTTAAGTTATCATAACGTTGCTTTGATAACCAGAAAGTTATTGAAATGTTTTAGCATTTAATAGCGACTTTGATTTCACTTCTCATAATATATAACGTTTTTCAGCACTCCAGAAACTACTGAAATGTTTTGTTAGTTTAGCAGCCAGTTTTTGTATCAGTTAATAGAGAATTTGATTTCGCTTCTTATAAGGTAACAATATTGCTTTCATGGTAAACAATCTTGGTGGGTTTTGTTCCTCTTTCTAAGTTTTTTATGTTGTTTGATCTGCAGAGCTGTTTATAGTTGATGCTATTTGTTGTTTTACTCTTACTGACTTAGTTATAGTGATAAACTGCCAGTTCTTTCAGTCTGATCAATGTGAACTAGGAGAATGCGTTTCTGTGAATAACGTACACTGACGTAGAATTGTATACAAACTTCCATTATTGATGTTTTACTCCACTTTTGCAATAGTCAAATCTTATACGAGTTTCAATTACAAGAGCATTTTACAGTTACCTAAATGAGTGAGCATTTAACCCTTTAATTGGCAAGCATTGATAGCATTACCATTAAAACATTTAGTTTGCTTTTATTGCTGAACCATGCCTTACTGATCATAATTTCGTAATATTAAAAGTATTTTTGTACTTTGGTTACAAATTACAGGATGTTTATTTCAAAGCAACATTGTCATAAAATAGGTCTTATGTGTAGCTACTAAGCAACATTGCCCTATTATGGTCAAATATCATAAGAATAGTCTCAGTAATTAGCAGCAGTTTCGTTGAAATATTTTCCTACAGAGCAAGAAACCACAAATAAACAAAATGAAAAAAGAACTTCGCGGAACGTAGGAGATAAAGCTTCTACAATACTAAATTTGACTATCTCGTGTTGACGAAGATTAGAAGATCTAAAGAAGAGACTCGCAAATCATGTATATGAATATTGTATGAAAGCAATAATACCAATTAAATAATCACTGAATTCGTGCGGATAACGAAATAGAATGAAATGTTGCTTGAGAACAACAGTGCCAAATAAAGGGTTAATAACACAATTTTAAAAAAGTAGTTTTTTTTTTTTTTTTTTTTTTTTTAAGTTTAATGTTCCATGTATGTATATGCCCTTTGACTAAAGGAGACAGATTATTAAAAGTTAATCATTTTGGAAAAAATGGAGGAATGAGATTCTGAGAGGAAATAGGAGAACTCCGAGAAAACCTATGTATGCTATATTGTGCGCAACAAACTAACATGGCCTGGAATCGAACCAGAGACTCTTCGCATCAGGCAAGCGCTTTGCCACTTTGCCTCTAAGTGTATCGTATTTGGCCTTGAAATTTTGTTTTCCTTATGTACGCAGTTTGAGCCATTGTATACAAAAATGCACTTCCACAACATATGCTTTCTTAAGATAGATACAGTTGGTTCGGTGGGAGCTTACCGTCTCTTTTCAGTACCAAGGCTATATGGAACATGGCCGGTCTACAGGTTAAGTTCGAATCCGAACCATATGAGCTTCTACCTTCAGGTTAATATATTATATAAAAAAACACGTTTTCCTGGAGTCTGCTATTAGATATACTTAAACATGCAGCTAGTAATGTATGTAAATAAACGAGTCACTACATTTAGAAGCAATTTCAGACATTATATCAAATACATTAAATGAGGGGTCTTTTTGATTTGTTTTTAGTACATATATATATATATATATATATATATATATATATGAATAACCATGAAAACTCATGTTATTCTCAGTTAAAAAGATAATCATATGTTATAACGAATAAGTTAAACCTGTATTCTTCAAATTTACTATGAATAATTTTGTCGTCGTTCGAACAATTTTGTCTACGTTTAATTGATATTAACTGAAACTGCGCATAATTCTACTGTGGGCATGAATCTCCTTCCCACTTCCTCACTATATCTATGCATGTCCCTGTACAGACACAGGCAAAAGCCGAAAGGGCTCACAAAAGGACTGAATTGTTATAGATGCAAGTTTTCATTTTTTTTTTTTTTCCATAATGAAACGAGCTAGCCTTTGAAGTTGCCATTAGATTTCGCCTTTCCGATTAATGCAAAGCGCCTGCAATGTTTGTCAACTAGTTGTATCTAGCTCTTCTGCTGGTTGTGTTGCCTAACACAGAGATATCAACCTTAGCAACGTTCTCATGACAATCATATGGGCTCAAAACAACCCCTAAAACATTGAATAGAAAAATAGTTTTTTTTTTTTTAAATTAAATTTCGATAAAAACTGACAAACCTACATAAAATTTAGAATCGATCAGCGCAAATAGCACGTTTCTAAAGCTTGTGCTTTCCGAGATCTCATTATCTAAAGGAATTGGCCATAAACATATAAACGTACAATTTTAATATATAGTAGCTGAACCTGCAATCTCTGCACAGCGCATCATTCACATATGAGCATGAATCTCCTTGTTATTCCTTACATCTGTACAGTTTCCAGTACAAACACAGTGTGAAAGACGTCTTGACAAAAATTGGGAAGAGACACCATGAAGGGGAGAGTTTTTCGGTTACTTTTTCAATACCTCGCACCGTTTGCAAGATTTGAGCCTACTTCCGGATGGAGTTTCTAATTCATGTATGATCAGTGTTTTCTTTCTTCTTGCATGCAGTATGTAATAAGCAAATACATTACACACACAATTAATTATAATGTAAGTTATATATGGTGTTCATTGGGTAAAACATTCCAAACAATAAAGATTCAACCTACTATTAGAGTGGAGAAATGGTTATCCTTCGTTTTTCATTATCATTTGGCCATGAAACAAACGCCTGAGAGGCATGCAACCCCCGTATACAATTATGTGGTGTTGGAATATATATGCGTAGGATAAGATGATTTAGATTTTTTAAAACCTAATTTCAACAGTTCCAGTGTACCCGTAAAAATGTAATAAAGAAATAATAGCCATATTTTTTAAATATTCAATTAGAATTGGACAATCTACATAAAATTTGTAATCGATCAGTGAAAGCGTGATCTTTCTAGAGCGTGTAGTTTCCGAGATCTCATTGTCGAAAGATTGTCCACAAAATATAAACGTTCACAAACGGATAGTATAAAGAACTCCGAAGATGGCAGGACAATTCATTTGCATTGATTTTGGAAAAAGTTTATTAAAATACAAAGGCTTTGAACAATAATTTAAAAAGGAATAAACTTTATGAAAAAGGTCTATTTGTATAATTTATGTAAAGTACAAATACTTTAAAATATTTGTCTTTTTTTTAAATGTGAAATCACAAATAAGCTGAAATCAAAGGTTTGAAATCCAAAGTTATAGGTTGGAGCTCAGGTGTTTTTGGTACTATTGTAGCATTTTAATAGATAGATAATTTTGTTCCGTTATGTTGTTCTTGGAGTAGTTTAGATTCGTGTTTGATGCAGATTAGTGTAACGTGCTTTTGAACAATCGCTTTAATGGATTTTAAATTTCTAGGATGGTAGACAAAGCTTGTGTTCAATAAGCATGGAACAGTGAGACAGATGAACCTGATTGGTAGTAGCACTTTGTGTGAATGCGAAACTATAGAGCACACATCAAAATGAAATGAATATCTGCATGACATATTGCATGGCTGTACACAAGTTTTCAAGCCGTTAGGAATTCGAAGCGAAGGGCAGAAAAATTATCTTTAAAAAATCAAGCCCTGTTCTGAAAAAAATACGATTTTACGACTATAAATCTCTCATTTACGTAGCTAAAGGTTGAGAATGGTGCTAGTAAAACATCAGTATTTGCATCAGTAAAGAAGTTCTTGTTTCAATTCACTGCACTGCAAGGAATATATCTTCCAGTCGAAGCTTCTCTTCGTCCAGAACTACTAGGAAGATAGAATCTTACATTGGTTGATAGGAATTTAGCGTCCCTTTCAGCACTGAGGCTATAATGGTAATGGACTTACAGCTTAATGTGGGATCCGAACAACATGAGCTTAAACCGGAAGTCTAACAAGTATCCCGGTATATTGAATCTACTAAGGTATTGTGAGAAATTTGAATACAAATATTTTAGATCAAATAATATCAATAAGCATATTATAAAAAATATATTTTTGAGGTTTTAAAGGTACTTCATATTTTAAAGAAAAAAATGTGTACGAACAAACATTTCATTTTAATAAATTGTATATACTAGAGTCCATTTCATAAACCATGATACGAATTGAGTACGGATAGTGAAACCAAGACATCTACGCTGGGCGAGACATGTAGCTAGAGTGGAAAATAGGTGTTGAATGCTCGGCATTAGTTGTGTATTCGCGTAGACAAATATATTTGGATATACTGAAAGAGTTGGATATAAACTTATATTGGTTAGACACAGGTATGACTGATGTTGCCCACGAGATGGGACACCTCGTGAATGCCATAAAAAAATCCCGTCTCGACTGTCGAAGAATTCTTTCTCGTCTCTATTCTAGAAAAGCTCGTCTCGTTTTGTAAATTTATGTACAAAGTTTATACTGTGATATTTTTCTTAATTTCATCTAGAAGGTATCAGAATCCTTTCGCGTCACGAAAGGTTTACGAAGAGTATGATACAACATATAAATCATGTTTAGTATTCAAGTACATCGTGTAATGGTTTCCGTATTATAAAGCTCATAAATGCTCTTTCATTGTATTTAAAATCACTTGATAAACTTATGTAACACTAAAATTGTTTGAGATCTATAACGTGAGTGAATTAGTGTTGCCCACAAGACTTGTGAAATTTCTCGTCTCGTCTCAGATTTAACAAATAGCAGTGCCACATGTACACCAGGTTGAAGGAGTTTGACTTGTGTGGTATGTTGTTTTCTCAGTTAATATTGAACCAGTGGTTGATTTCTGCTACTCTTAGGTCTGAGTAAATGGTAAAGAGGAAAGATCGATTTTTTTTTAAAGGAAAATAAAAGTTTTTTGCTATCTCACATCGTCTTTGCTCCATGTAGGTCAATATTGAAACTGGAAGTTTAGTGAATTTCTGTGACTTTCATTTTAATCGAGAGTTAAAGAGATGAAATATATTCTTGTGACGCCTAATCGACTGCAGATACCCCTTCTTCATTGCAGAAACCCATAGCTAAAACAGAAAATGTTTGGTTTCTACCACTTCCGATTTGATTATCACCTTTAGTTTATCAGTTCTTAAAATCTTTTGTCTCGCGGACCTGCTGTCAGACAGAATAAATATATAAAACTAACTCCGTAAAAATGTGTTTCTCGTCTTGGATAACACTAGATACATTTTTTTTTTTTTTTTTTTACGGCGATGAACCTGCTTATTTCTTGAGGAATAGAGCGGGTAAGTTAATCCTTACTCACTTTTTTCGTTACATCAGAATGTACTATACATTCTTCTCATTCACCGTTGATGAGCTTTGCTAATTGAAGAACAATATTTCACTTATAAAAATATGAACAAAAACGTAATTATTGAAAGAGACGTTTTCATTATACTCTGTGTGTAACTACGAAACCATGAAATATGGTCATCAGTATAAACTCCTTTTGTCCATCCTCTTATCAGTTTTTTTTTTTTTTTTATTTGCCTCTAAGGAAGGTGATGAATTGTATTTTTTGTCTGATTATTTTTCAATGTGACTTGAAAAACAAGTACTTGTATTGATCAAAGCGTGGCTTAGTTTTTACAAACGCAGACCAATTAATTTAAAGATCAGGTACTTCTGTTAGAGCGTAGAATTGCTACAATCCGTGGCGAGGATAATGGATTATTTTTAGTCCGGATGGTCGAGATACTGAAACAATCTAGTGCCTGCTACTTCATGAGTTGTTTCAGCTTACAACTTCGTAGCGAATTGTAACTTCTTCAGCAGATTAGTGACAAAGTGTTCAGGGAGGAGGAGAAAACAATGAACAGTTAGATAAATGAAAACAAAATTAAAATTTTAGTTTGATAACTTTCCCGTATATATATCTAGTAGGTATAGTTTCAAAACTTAATGAAAATTTAACCGCATTGAAATTAAGAATTAAGGCTCTAAAAATAATTGGTAGAATTAAAAACTAAAACCAGAAAAAAGTGACGGTTAAAATCAAAATAAACTTCAAAATAAACTGATTAAATGTAAAATCAACAATTTTCGCTGCCATTAATGAGATCTGTTTTGAATTTTGGAAGTTACTGTAAAAATTAGTAAATAAAGTTAAGGACGTGGTAAAACTATTTAACTTAGAAATTAAAATTAAAAAAAAACTTTTTAATTGATTATTATTTTTTTTCCTAATTATAAACCTTCTGCTAAGTTATGAGAAGGATAATGGTAATTAAACATGAATGAGGAGCTATTAAGAGGAACTGGAAAATCCTGAAGTTGGTTTTCTCCTTCACTGAACCATCATGTTTCACTAAAGTTGTAATTTGAATAAAAAAGAGTCCTTATTCTGTTATTAAATTCTCCTTAAAATAAAGAGTAGAAAAGAAAACAACATATATATTCCATGTTTTATATCCCAGGAAAGGTTTAACCAACCAGAAGCGTGATATATGGTCGACATTTGAGCTATTTTCTTCATCGTTTAATACTCCTTAATGTACTTTCCCAATTATCTTATGATGCTGGATCATGTTCAGTGTCCGGAACCAGATACTAATCATCTGGCTACGCGTAGCATGTTTCTTCTGGATAAGAAACATTAAATCTTGATCTTTATATTATTGGTATATAACATTCTAACAGAGAGTTCATTGAATAGCTGGAAACTGCGATATAGTTGGTAATAATTCGTCATTTGAAATCGTATTTCTTATCTTTATGTCTTGTGTGTTATTATTAAGTTGTTTACCGTCTCCTTTAATGTATTGTAGTTATACTATATATTGTCTATTGCTTGAGGGACAAGAATTAAGATGTTAAATAAGTTTTATTTCATTAGCTTGTAGCGAGAAAATAATTTTTAGCGACGTGCTCCATCCAGTGACTTTATTTTCTACATATTTCTGCTTTAAAAGATAAATCTACATGTTCGGTGTGGATTCCATGCTTTCTTCTTGATTTTGGAATGCCATACTTTAGACCGATTTGTCATTCTGTCCCTCTTGTTATCATACTAATTCCATCATTTTCTACAAGAAAGAAATGAAATACGATTAACGAAATTCTTCGCAAAGGTAAACCGAAACAAACACACTGATTTCAGTTAGTGCTGGCTTTTTCATCTACAGAGAAACTATTCTTGGAAGCCAGGGGCGGATCCAAAGGGATGATCGCCCCCCAGAAGAGGAAACTTTCTTATTTTATGTATAAATAAAACCCATCCCAGAGTTTGGAGCTCTTAAAAGTAGCTTTAAGTAGCAGTATTACAACTCACTGCCCCTCCCCAGAAGTCCGTCCTGGATTCGCCCCCTGTTAGAAGCCATTAAATGAGATGGTTGCATTTGGCAATGGATGTGTGCAAGTGCAGGATTTTAAGATTGTATGTACAAGATTCTAATCTCAGATGCTGGTTTGTTTCTTTACATTTGAGAAACAAAAGTTACATAATATGGAACAAACTTACGAAGGACAATGTATCTCATTTTCTTCCAATTTGTCTCAACTATGTAGTCATGAAAGTCTGGAACCTGTGATACTTGTCCGGTGCGGTTTCCGTAGTGTGAATGGAAACATCGGATACTCTTTGTCTCCTTCGAATAAGAGGAAATGCAGCAGCCCTTTTGATTCGTTTGCTGATATTTTCATCTTCTCGACATAATTGAAATAATCCTATTCCTTGAATCTCTCTGTAAATGCTCTGAGGAAAATGAAAGTAATGTCCATGAAGTTAAAAAAAATCAGTTGACAGCAGACATTTCAAAAATTATTGCTACCTTTTGCGTATTTCACTGCGATTCATTCTCATTAACGACTTCTACAATTAGAAAGAACATATGATGTATGTTGTTTCTCTCTTCTAAGCAAAACACAGTAAAGAAGTGGATGTTACTTCCCTTAAAAAAAAAAAAAGTATTGCTTATAACTGCGGAAACGTCTCATCTGAGAGTGCAAGAATAGTTTCAAGAGGAAATGCAAATTTCAGTTAGGTACAGGATTACCAACGTGTTTGAGGAAAAAAAAACTTTCGTCTAATAAGCACAATAATGCCGTGTCATTATTTTGATCCTCGTTTTCATAGTTACGAGATATTGCGGGAATCTTGTATAGACAAAACTTTAAGCTCGAATGCGTACTGTTTCTACAGTATTCTTGACTGGACGCGATGATAACAGCATAATATATTATTAGGACTTTCGGACTAGAGCATGTAGGAGTTCAATGCAGATTAGAACTTGTGCCATCCCCTCGGGAAAGAGGGCAAAAGCGTTTTTGCGTGATGTCTTTAGTCAAATTGTCTATACATTCCTTTATAACCCTTTAAAAAAAGTTCTCTGTTGGACTTTTATGTATGTAGGTATGTTAGCGCATACATATCGCTAAACTTTAAGATATCTTTAATATTGTATCGAGACCGTTGGTCATATTTGGATGCGATTCTCACTAATTGAGTCAGCTATCTCTAAGGAAGTTTCTTGCAGAGATGTTCACCCTCGCGAGGGTGGCCCTCTCGAGGGCATCCTCACCCTCAAGTTCCCTCGCCCACAGTGACGCGAGGGTGAGGGAGCGGGAGGGCGAGGGTGCGCGAGGGCGAGGACAAGCTTCAATGGCGAGGGTGAGGGTGCGCGAGGGCGAGGAAAAGCTTCGAGCGTGAGGGTGCGCGAGGGCGAGGACAAGTTTCGGCAGCGAGGGCGAGGGTGCGCGAGGGCGAGGACAAACTTCGATGGTGAGGGTGCGCGAGGGCGAGGAAAAGCTTCGACGAAGAGGGCGAGGGTGCGCGAGGGCGAGGACAAGTTTCGGCAGCGAGGGCGATGGTGCTCAAGGGCGAGGACAAGCTTCGATGGCGAGGGTGAGGGTGCACGAGGGCGAGGAAAAGCTTCGACGAAGAGGGCGAGGGTGCGCGAGGGCGAGGACAAGTTTCGGCAGCGAGAGTGAGGATGCGCGAGGGCGAGGACAAGCTTCGATGGCGGGGGTGAGGGTGCGCGAGGGCGAGGAAAAGCTTTCCCCAGTCAGAATTTTTAAACTATCCTATCTCTTCAAGTCAATAATTGTCTGTTTTGCATTATTACTTTTCAACCACAGAGCAAAATAATTCATTCACTACTCCTGTTTTAATGATGTATGGCAGCGTGTAACAAATTGTTGCGAGGTCCTGGGCAAGAAAAGTTTGTGATCGCCCTTTCAGTTTTTAATTGCTAATTATAATAAAATTTCTGGAAATCAATTAATCTACACATTTAATTATTTGTGCTAAAGAAAATAAAGGTTTGTTCTCTTACTTTCCCGTTCCACCATTTCTTTCATCATCATTCACTTGCAATTTCATCCATCTCCTTTAGCAGTTACATAACTCTGGGGCGCTAAACTAAAGATTTCATCTTTTCTTTCATTACTACAATCTTAAAGTTTGCACGACATTATTAATTGTTGAATTGGTGGATTTATTAAAGTCAGTGCTAAATCATTTTAGGCTCGATAATCTTTCCAAGGCCCCTGGAGGCGCTAAGCTCTGAGCGTGCCATTTAGGGAGGAACGGTGGCTCAGCGATAGAGAAATTACCTTTGTTCGAAGGGTCGCATGTTCGATTCCCGTCCAAGTAAGTTCGTGGTGGAGGACATCGTGTTCGTGGGTTTTCTGGGGATTCTCCAGTTTCCTACCACATTCTCATTCAACTATTTCTTTCATCATTCACTTCTGTCTCCTTTAGCATTTAGCTTGCATAGCACATTGACACATTTCAGTTTATATTTTAAAATACCAATTAACTTAGATTCACATTCAAATCAATGAAGTCATTCATGTTATAGGTTAGAGTGGGTATATATATTTCCGAGTGATAATTCAACAATAGTGTTCTGAAGTATTTTATTTGTTTGCTGACGGAGTTTCAAAATTAAGCTCTTTAGATCTTTCCCTTTGAATTTGTTCCAATTCCTCAGTTACGCTACATACATCAGGGATGGCCAACGTGTTAACTGTCAAATTCTGACAGATAGTCCGCGGCAGTCACTCTACCGCCACTCATCAAACCTTGATTTCACCCTCACCCTCATGAGAGCCGCCCTTGTGTGGCTGAATACTTATGCTTGCACCGTAGTTCAAGGAACATTTTGAAGTAAAGGCATTGGATACTGTTGATAAATGATGTAAACGTCACTATCGACCGAGATCTCCATTGTAACAGTTGTTCCATTTTAGGTGTTCCACGGTAAGTAATACGATGATATGTTTAGTTTCCTTTCTTTAGGACGTATGTTAAGCAAGGGCGGATCCAGGACGGACTTCTGGTGGGGGTGGTGGGTTGTAATACTGCTATTTAGAGCTACTTTTAAGAGCTCCAAACTCTGGGATGCGTTTTATTTGTATATATAAAATAAAGAAGTTTCCTCTTCTGGGGGGGGAGCGATCGCCCCGATGCCCCCCCCTGGATCCACCACGACGATAAGGAAATAATTTAACAAATAGGTTGAATAATTGATGCTCTGATCCTCACGAAGGAGGCCCTCTCGAGGCCTCCTCACCCTCAATTACCCTCGCCCTCAATGATATGAGGGCGAGGGTGCGCGAGGGCGAGGAAAAGTTTTGAGCACGAAGTCGAGGGCGAGCGAGGATAATGGACAACTCCTATCGCGAGGGCGAGGACAAGTTTTGGCCGCGAGGGCGAGGACAAGCTTCGACGGCGAGGGCGAGGGTGCGCGAGTGCGAGGACAAGTTTCGACAGCGAGGGTGAGGGCGCGCGAGGGCGATGGACAATTCCATTCGCGAGGGCGAGGGTGAACGAGGGCGAGGGCCAACTGCTACTGCGAGGGCGAGGGTGAGTGAGGTCGAAGTAAAATGAACATCTATGGTTTCTTGTGATTGCCTGATGAAAAAAGTATGCTGCAACTAGATAATCAACAACGTAAGGTGTGTTGCATGTAACCAAGGGGTTAAGAATCTTTTGTAGTCAGCTTTCTCCAATTGGTTGAAAACAGTGGTTCTCAACCTTTTCGAGCCTAGCGCCTCTTTGGGTGAATATGATTGTTCTAAGCGCTACCCGTCATCTTATCCCAATCTAACCATGCCAAGGCTGAAACGTAAGACTTGGAAGAAACACCCTAAGAAACAAAAAAAGGCTTCAATTCTTAAAATCAGTTCTAAGAATGAACGTACATAAATTTCTATATACAGTATATAAAAGAAGTCGTCCTAATTGATTGATTGATCAACGCCCAGACCAAACTGCTTAAGCTAGAAATTTGAAATTTAAACAGAGCATAGGATTTGTAATGTAAGGTCTTACTAAAGAATGAATTATTTTTGGAAATTTGACCGGGAAAAGGGGGGAAAAAGAAGTGGCAAGTTAAAATGTTAGAATCTCTTAGTGTTAGAGAAATGGAATTTGGTATATGCTCTCATTTAAAATAGAGGCACGAATTCCAGCGTTTTTTATTTTACTTAGAAGGGAAGAAAAGGGGTGGGAATTTCAATTATTGTAATATGTCCATATATCGGTCAGAGTAATTAATTATTCTCTAATATATAATAGTATTTAATTATTTTCTGCTTTTAAGCGCTTCATTGTTATCATTGTCTGCTTCTCAGCGCTTTTATTATTTTCTTTATTTCAGTGCCTTTTTAAAAGCCTATTCATATATTTTAAAAAATATTTTATTATTATTTATTTATTTATTTATTGCTGTCATCGTTTAGTTTTAGATCAGGGGTTCTAGAAATTTCGTCAGTATGGGAAGTGATACTTAATTACTTAGGAGAGAGAGGATTGAGCCTTTGAGTTTCAAATGGATACTTCAGGTAAAAGTTTTGGAAAGTGATGCTTTTTGTTATATTAGCTACAAATATATGAATATTCTTCCTTCGTTGTTCCATTACGCTTTGTTGAAAGAAAAACAAGGTCGTTCGTGCAGTTTAGAGACCATTTATGTACGATAGTGAGTGATCCCAGGAGAGTGCAGGGAAAACTGATTAAACCTTTTGTTTTTTCCAGATGTGTTTGTTTATCGAGTGAAACAAGTTTCGATAGTCACCGCTAGACGTCACTAGACGATGCATCACCAACAGGTTGTTGGAGAATGGATCACATGAGTGCACCTACTGCAGGAAAAGTGATTCGTGCGCCATCTCTGAAGCGAGGCAAGAATGACGAGGTTCCAATTAACGAGCGAGTAAGTAGAGATCGATTACAGTACGAAAATACTACAGTACAAAAGCTCTCATATAGATATTACCTAATTGCAGTAATGTCATTTAGCCAGTTGTTAAAATTCTCTTTCAATCTCAAAATCTATCATTTGCGGAAAAGAAAAAATTCTAGATCTATTTCTGAGGACTTACTCTATTTTTTTCATTATCAGCTTTTAGAGAAATACGTAAATTTTCATTAAATAATTTTCAAGATTTTGTGGGTAACTATGTTCCTGCCGAACCATTTAAAGAGGCAATAAAAATAACGATGGTTGCTGGTGTGAGCTCCACGGAAGCAAATGGGGTATTCAGTTTGATGAACAACGTAGCTACAGATACACTTGAAAAAAAGAAAAGAAAAAAAGTTGAAAATACACATCTCACCTTATGACAGTAAATCTTAATAGAAAGCCTTTAGAAGAATGAGATGCAACGTGGTTGTGAAATCGTGGTTACACCAAGGACATCACACAGCTGCCTGAATCAGCCTTGTGGTCTCTTCTTTAATTCTAGTTGTATATCAACACTTCGTGTGTTTTGCCAACAAAGTGTCAATATAACCATGTTGTATCTTAATCCTAGTCACTGTTAGTAGTATTATTCGAATAAATAGTAATAATAATAATGCAGTCATACTAATAATACTAAGTCAATCTACTAGCCTACCGTAAGTATAGAACCGGTTGTTCAATGATTTAATTGACACCACTCCCTAATTGCAAATTCCTATGCTTCCCACTCCATTTTTTTAAAATTGTTAATAATGAATAGAATAGAATAGAATATTTTATTGTCATTGAGCTTTACGAGCAATAGACAACGTCCAAATGAGATATACATATAGATATATAGGTCTGTATAAAACAAAAAGAGAAGGAAAAATAATCATAACATACACACAATCAGTTGCTGGTTACTAGTATAATAAATAGCCAAATAGTACTTGAAAATAGAATGACTCTGGAAATTACGACACAGTTTCTACACATGCACTGAACTCTTCAATCGAATAAAATGGATTTGCAATTAACCAATCATATAACTTTGTTTTATAAACGTTTAACGCTAGCTGCTGTATAGAGGTTGCTAGTTTATTAAACAGCTTTGGTCCTAAAACTAAATAGCTATTTCTGATCTTCGATAATCTAGTAAAGGGTACATCAATTTTCTTACACCATCTACGCGTAGTATTATATGTATGTACTTCGTCCCTAAGTGGCATATTAGCAAGGTTTTGCTTAGTGTAAAGTAGCACTTGATAAATATATAGATTAACTACCGTCATTATCTTAAGCCTGATAAATAGTGGTTTACAGTGTTCTTTATCGTGCGTTCCAACAATAATCCTGATAGCTTTGTTTTGCAAAATTAGGACATCATGTGCTTGACTACTGTTACCCCAAAGCAAAATACCATATCCAATCATACTACGAAAAAATGCAAAATATGAATTTCTTATATACTCATGGGAATTGTATCTTTTAGTTTTCTTAACAGAAAGAACACTCGGGAGAGCTTAGTGCATACATATTTTACATGTTTTTCCCAGGTTAGTTGGCTCTCTACACATATACCAAGAAATTTAACCTCAGTTTCATCGTAGTTTTCTTTATCATTGCAGTGATTAAGACTAAAGGTTACTTTTTTGTTTTGTCTCGATTAAGGACAAAACCATTACTTTTAAAACATGTCGCAGCTTTGATAGTGCGCCTTGAGCATCCATATATACTTGTTCAAATCTTGTATTTATATTAAATAAAGTAGTGTCATCCGCGTATAGAATTGATGTGGCATTAGTATTTAAAGGTAAATCATTTATCATTATTAAAAATTGTATCGGACCCAGACCTGAACCCTGCGGTACCCCTATTTAATTTCTAATATGTTTGAATGCATATTGTTCACACCAACTATCTGTTTACGTTCATTTAAATAGGATTTTTACAAAATCTAAACTGCTGCTATGGAATCCATAATACGCTAATTTATCACATAAGATTTTATGATCTGTACAATCAAATGCTTTACTTAAATCGCAGAATGTCGCTATATATATATATATATATATATATATATATATATATATATATATATATAGATAGATAGATAGATAGATATATAGATACATTGGCGGATCCATGATATGATCAAGGGAGGGGCTAAACCATAGTTTGGCGCTTTATCCAGTGTAAAGCAACATTGAAGCCCATTTTATTCAGTGTATACCTGAGAGTCAAGGGGGGCTATAGCCCCCCTTGGATCCGCGCTTTATATATATATATATAAAATATAATTTTCGTTAGCAATTCCACGGCATCTATTGTGGATTTCACCGGCTTGATTCCAAATTGAGCTTCCAAAATTATATTTTGCTCAGTCATGTATTTATATAGTTGATCTTTAACAATAATCTCCATAATTTTAGAAAAAAAAAACAGAATAAGAAATATTGGGCGATAATTGAACGCAATAATACTTAATAATAGTATATATCTATTTTTTAAAAAAAGTTTTGTTCGAGATTTCATGTGGTGAGTAATTTGGTTTCTAATTAATGTATTAAAAAAGAACTGGAAGCATATATTAGAATTTTGTGAAAAATGTTACACAACATCTTTCAATATTTCTAGTATTATTAATTGCACCAAAATTAAACAAGTCAAGCGTTATAGTAAAGACCTATCAAGTACTGCCGCGCTTATAGTTATGTTTTGTTTTAAACTTGAACGCGTGATCAGATTAGGTTTAAATTAAATGAAATAAGAAAAACAGCGTATGCGTGTACATTACCTACTAATGAAAGATTTCAATACTGTGGCAAGTTTTGTACGTTCGTTATTTTGTTTGACCTTTTAAGTCTATACCTGCCAACGTTTCCCCTTGGCGTATCCTCTACTCTCCTTCCTTTTTGTACCTTTAGAGGCCGTTTAGACGTTATGATAAATCATCAAGGGTAGAGATAAATTTCAGAAATCATCACATCTAAATTAGTTTATCTCATGATATCTCTCCTGCATATGATACGATGCGATAAGTTCGACATGTTCAACTTATCGCATGCAAGCCAGGTATAGCCCCCCGTAGAGAAACAAAGGAATGAATAGGTCACCGCTTCCAACCCTTCTTCGCTGCCAGCTTCTTGGAAGGAAAGCGGAAAAAACAGGTTTTGCTAAGAATTTGCTTATACCTGTCGTCCTGTGATCTGTTCTGTTGACAAAAACGAAAGAAATATCTTTTCCCCATTTTCTGTTCATGAAATGCGAATAGTTTTCCAAACTACGAAAACTACAACAAATTAGCCGTTCGATTTGGTTTGCTTTGATTTATGAAATTTAACCTCGGCTAAAGCAAAGGTAGATCCATAGTTTAAAATGAGATAAAACCGACTAGCACCGAGAATTGAAACCTAGACCGCATACATCAGAAGCGGCACGTCCTTGATTGAAACTTTTGTCCATATCTTCGAAACAAGTCATTATAAACCTAAAATTAAATACAGTATTTGCAATAATTCTTCCACATAAATTTATTGGGGACCAGAGATGGACACATCAACCATGGTCTACTAGTCTACAAGTAATTGTGAGAGGTAGCCCACGGTGGTCTGTCTTACTGTTTGTATCAATCAAGCATACCTATCTCGATGGACTGATTGCTAGTTTCTGATAACAAATGAACGTTTCTGAGAAAATCAAAATGAATTAATTATTTTTTTAAAATATTTAAATAATCTTAATTTTATGAATCGTATTTCCTTTTTTTTTTTTTTTTTTAACTGTCCATTACGTCCTCATTATTAGTCTATATATTAATCAGTAGATCGCTAGTGATTTCAGAAATGAAAAGTAGCGCTCAAACTTAAGAAAGGTTAGCCACCCTTGTTGTAAAGCTATTCAATATTGTTTTATTTTTCAGTTCTTACTCTGGTTTGTCAATCAAGCGTTTTAGTGCTTACCTCCTGTTATTGCTGAACGGGACGTAAAACCCAAAATCAACTCAACTCAACTCAATTCCGAATTCAGAAATCGTATATAGATACTTCATAACTAGAATTTCGAATTTTGAATATATATATATATATATATATATATATATATATATATATATATATATATATATATATATATATATATATATATGCATGCTTCATACTTATTTCACTTCTATATAAATTGTATTTTAATTTACAATGTCAGATTAAATATTTTAACCAAAGGCGAGCTCTTTAACCAATAGTAACCATTAGGCTAGAAAGGTTTATCTTCTTCCAAGAACACTTAAGATTATTATAATATAAACTATGGGTGTTCTAAAAATGATGCCTACGGACCACAGAGCACTCTTCTGCAGGTCACAATAAAGCGAAAATGTTGTATGATGAAATGCCCACCGGGGCCTCCTTCAGGCTCTATGGGGAATCAAAATTTTACTATGTGGCAACGTCGCAGAGTAACTTGAAGCCATTAGCATTACTCTACGAATACAACAAAGCGTTAAATCGATTGCTTCACTAATAAGAGATGCCAGTATCAATCAATATCGACTTTAGTTGCCATCTGGAAAAGAATCGATATAACTATTTGATAGATTGATACATCTAAATCTATGGTTCTTTATTTGCGACGTTGCTACATAGTGCAATTTATGTCTCCAGACGACGACTCGAAAGGTATACATATATATATATATATATATATATATATATATATATATATATATATATATATATATACTGGCGGATCCAGGATATGATCAAGGGAGGGGTTAAACCATAGTTTGCCGCTTTATCCTGTGTAAAGCAGGATTGAAGCCCTTTTATCCAGTGTATACCTGAGCGTCAAGAAGGGGAGGCTATAGCCCCTATAGCCCCCTCCTTGGATCCGCGCCTGTATATATATATATATATAAGGTATGGGTCGCGGACATAAGCTCACCAGTAATAATATAATTGTATTATGAAATAATTAATGAAAGGAAAAAATACAATAATGATAACTAATTACACTTATACGTTAACTAATTTATACTAATTGCAAAGGAAAATAAACATGAATAAAATAAATACAAGTAAGCAATGGATAAATGGTAAACGGAAAATGTGACTAAAATCCAAACTAGACTTTGAATATTAATAATCTGACAAGATAGCCCCGACTTTAGAAAATTGAAACAATAACTAGGTCATTCGTTTGTACTATGTTTGTTTTTGTCGATTACAGCGCCATCTATCACGTACCGAAAAAATGTTCAATACAGAAGTTACGTATTTTTTCACGGAGAATCAGAATATGCGATAAAAATGGGGGTTCCTATTTAAGATTTCAAAGTTGCCCCTCCCTCCCCCGGGTGGTGGGGGCAGGGGGTCGCGTGTGGTATCTTTGGATGTTCCCCTTCGAGGCGAACAACTTTTGTTGCAACTTTTTTAAAATCCGATTTGCAGTTTTCAAGATATTCCCAAAAACAATTTTAAATGCTTCACCAGATATATATATATATATAGGGAGGATTGGACAAAAATCTAAAACGTTTACAAAAGTGTGAAAATCATACCTAGTATGGTGTGCGGCCTCTTTTTCCGTCCAAAACAGATTGGATCCGACGTGGAATGGACGTATAGAGCTCCTGAATCGTGGTGTGTGGAATTTTGTACCACCAGGGAACAATATTTGGGCAATGGGTAGAACCTGGTCCCCCAAAATGGCCTCATACTCCTTAGTATTCATCATTCCATGCAGGGCTATGATGGGACCTGCAGAAAACCACGATATCACTGCCCATACTGTAACAGAACCACCCCCATGCTTTACAGTTGTGAGCAGACAGTCTGTATCATAGGCCTGCGACGGTGTTCTCCATACGTAAACATGACCGGTTGTTGGAAACAACGTGAAGGTCGATTCATAGGGCCATATTACGTGTTTCCACTGATCACGAGTCCACGCCTTGTGGTCCTTGCACCACTGGATACGCCTCTTTGCATTTACTCTGTGACCAGGGGCCCTGCCATGAATTTTCATTTTATGAAGTTCCCGTCGGGCTCTGTTTTCGATGAAACCAGGTTCTATAGGCCGGAATTGAGTTCAGACGTAATTTTCATTGCAGTGGTATTCTTTTTTAGCTGCTACAATCCTTTTTAATGCTCTCCGGTCCCTATCTGACAGTAGCTCCAACCAGACGGGCACCAACGATCATGCCTCTTTGGAAGTCTGTCAGGTCGCCCATTTTACCGCACCGCTTTCACACCACGACACTCACAGGTGAACTTGTTACTGCTAACGGAAGAGGAAGGTCCACATGACACATTGAAAACAAAAGAACGATCGGCAACCGGAACACGTGTTGTACAGTGGAGGGCCAAACTTACGTGTCCTGTATGAAGTGTTTTTAGATTTTTTGTCCACCTCTGGCCCGGATATATATAGGGCCCGATCCAGGAATCTCTGAGGGGGGTACACTAATAACTACCAATACATTTGAATTAAATTTGAGTTTTTCAAATGCCTTTAGGCATCTGTGATGTGAATGAGGAATTCCTTTGGAAATGCTACGGTAAGTGTTTGCTGTCGATGAATTGTTTTCCTTCGACCTTCAGAAAATTGACTTAAACTATTGATTTTGCAAAACTCACTGCTAGCTTCTCACTCTAGGTAGTGTGTATTTACAACGGAAGGGGGTGCACGTTTACCCTTGCACCCCCTAAATCCGGCCCTGTATATATACTGTATATATTAGGTGACTTGTGTATCTTATTCCGTAGCTCATTGGGTCCCACTTTTTTTTTTTTTTTTTTCATTGACCAGACAGGACTCCAGTAAACAGGAAAATATAGTTACAGTTTAAGATGTGATTCGATATTCTGCAAGTATTTATATATTTATTGTCAAGCGAACAAAATGAAGTAGAATTTTACAAGCGTAAAACTGTTCTAGATTTTAGTATTAATAAAAACTACGAATATGTTTACAGCTCAAAAATAAATTGAATGCTATTCAATTGTAGTCCTTAATTAGCTATGGTCAAGAAGATGGATTTAAGTTGTTTTGTGTGTGGTCAGCTCATTGGTTTCCATCATCTTTAATTCTGGAACTAAATATAACTAATTTTATTTTTCGTTTAGAAATAAAATAGTCACCTTTAGCTCGTAACGAAAGAGAGAGCATAGTGCAAAATGTCACTATGGCATTACATTTCGTTATATAAAGAAATGAAAAAAAAAAAAAATACATTTATAGTTGAAAATGTCGGAGGTAATTTGACAAATATTATGAACAGTTCTATAATATGTAGAATTAAGTAATGGTTTATAATAAAATAAACTGCAATGAAATTAGCAAAAATATTTGCCTCTATGAGCTGAAATACAAGTTTATTGAATAGATGGGGAAACTTCACCTTGAAATATACACCATGAATTTGATATTCGATAGAATTTGAAATATGTTAAGATCATGGGATCATTTATCATAGGATCATGTTTTATATCTCATTTTGTTCAGAATAGAACATCCTTTCCAACTGTAGTACTCCTTTGTCCGTATTATACACCAGAAACTGGAAAATCGAGGAAAACTGGGAGATTTTTCGATTTTTCGAAATTTTTGCATCCCTCTAGTTCGAGCCTGGGTTCACGTAGGGATATGAATTTTTTTATGAAAATACGTAGTTATGTACACAATACGTGTGCTAAATTTAAATCCTGCAAAATTTACATTATATATATAATTTACTGCATCGTTACTATTTGGCCTAGAGTCATGGTTCAAACGCCATTTTCTTCAGTATAACAAACCCTTTCCAACGATACCACTCACATGTCCGTATCATACACCTGGGCCGGAAAATTCGGGAAAACCCGGTTTTTTAAAAGGATCCCCCCGAAACACTTCACCACTTTGGCCAGTGGCGGCTCTAGCCCGGGGGACCTAGATCTAGGATTCTCTGAGGGGGTGCACCAATAACTACCAGTACATTTGAATTAAATTTGAGTTTTTTTAAATGCTTTATCTGTGATGTGAATGAGAAATTCCTTTGGAAATGCTAAGTGTCTGATTTCGATGAATTCTTTTCCTTCAACCTTCAGAAAATTGACTTAAACTATTTATTTTGCAAAGCTCTCTGCTAGCTTCTTACTTTAGGTAGTGTACATTTACAACGAAATGAAATGAATTTTTTTAGTTTTCAGCCCCACGGTTATAACGGTTAGGCTAAAGGGGACGGTGAGAATGAGAAATGAATGAAATGGTGGAATGAAGAAAGTGGAAGGAAACCCACGTACACGGTGTTTGTCCACCACAAAGTTCACTTGGCGGGAGCAGGGTTTGAACCAGGAACCCATGCACCAGAGGTGAACGCTCTACCACTGAGCCACCGCGGCCGATATATTTACAACAACGCGGGGGTGCACGTGCACTTTTGCACCTCCCTAAATCATGCCCTGCCTAGGACCCCAGTTTTTTGAGTCTAAAAATAATTTATTATTTATATATTTTTGAAAGTTTATAGTAAAGTCATGATATACCTATCATAGTCTGGGGTCTGGCTGGCTCCCCGATTTTTTACCTTCTACATCCGACACTGACTCTGGCCCGGCCCTGGGTTCACGTAGGGATCTGAAAATTTCTTGAAAATACGTATTACGTACACAATGCGTGTGCTAAATTTCAATCTTGTATCTTGAAAGCAAAGGGATGAAAATTTTTTTGAAAGTCTGAATTTAGGCCACACACGCACGTATAACTAACCGGTTAGCGTACGCGCCTTTGGCGTGGGAGACCCGGGTTCGATTTCCAGTGGGAGCTCATGTGGTTTGGATTCCACGTTAATCAGTAGGTCCACGTCTCACATAGCATCACTGCTGAACAGGACATTAAACTCAAAATCAACTCAATCATATTATAAAAATTTACTGCGTCGTTACTATTTGGCCTAGAGTCATGGTTCAAACACTATTTTCTTCAATATAACAAGCCCTTTCCAACGGTATGACTCACATGTGCGTATCGTACACCTAAAGCGGAAAAATTGGTAAAAATCAGAATTTTTTCTGAAAAAATCGCCCCCTCGGAATAGTTGCGACCCTCAGCCTCGGGCCCGAGTACACATGAATCTAAAGAATTGAGAAATAGGCCTACTCAAAGGTGCACACAATCCGTGTGCAAAGTTTCAATCTGGTATGTTAGAAACTAAAGGCTTGAAAAAGTTTTGAAATTTCCTCAAGGATAAGTCACTTCCCTCTGTCCCCACTTGGCGCCACCAAGATGACCATCTGATTCCAAAATGTATCCTTTTTTTGACCAATAAAAAAAGCCGGCCTAAATATCTGTTATAGAACCTAAATAAACGGTCAAAGACAACACTTACGCCATGGTATCTAAAGATACCATGAATCCTAAAAGATTTAATGAGAAGTTGCGTAGTTACGGATTAGTATACAAGGTGTATATATATATATATATATATATATATATATATGTGTGTGGGGGGGGGAGGGTGTTGTATGTTTAAATACTTGGGACAAGAATGTATATTTTATCTTTTAATTTAGATATATTCTGTGGACACAAATACAAAAAATGAATTAAAAACCCCAGCAATAAAATGACACTCGTCTTTCAGCTTACTATTAACGATTCTTAAGTGTCTAAATAGGCAACACCGTTCTATATTTCTTTTCTTTTTTAAACATAAACACAATTATATCATTGCTACGGACATGATAATTGCAAAAGCCGCATAATAGTTCTTTTCCATTTCAAGCTCTTTATTTTACTACGGCGGGAACACAAATTACCAAGAAACAGGAATTGTCCTTTCACAAGTGGCAGGTAGAAACGCGCACACACACACCACAAGCAAACATCGTGGCCCTGTATTTTTCTGAAATAGTTCACATAACCTCCGAAAGATGTCAGACTCTATTGACCTCTGTGAGGAATATCTCCGAGCGATATCGCCGTGTGTGAATAGAAAATATCTCTCTTGCATATGATAAAAAAATCTCCACCCTTGATGATTTATCATAACGTCTAAAAAGGGCCTTACAGGTGCAACCCTCCCATTTCCTTACCTTAAAAGCTCAAAGGAACAATACCAAAAATGTGAAATGGCAAAATTTGTTTTCTCCCCTTTAGTGAAAACCGGTATCCCTTCTTTGTAACGGATATTGGTTTTACAAAGGTCGTGAAATGTAGATTCCAGGTGGATTCCTCAAATAGCTTTCAGTTCCTTTTTTCAAAATTCGCTTCATAAGAATTGATTGTTATGTGGACATCATATGTCCGAACTACATTATATCGTTCATAGTTACCATCATTAGAGAGAGGGTTGCGTGGATCCAGAATAACGCATTCGCAGATTTGAGGCAACAAATATGTATACAACTTGTTTGTTCTGTCACAGTTCTGACTTCAATAACATTAGCTTGTAACATTACAATTGTAAATACACCCTCCATTCCAAAAGAAACCGAACGTTTTAAGAAAACAAAAAAGCAATGTACATTTTGGAACAAATCATTTTTATTAATCAATGTATTCCCCTTCTGCATCGATACACATATTTGCACGCTCCAACAAGCTGTCAAACGACTTCTCCATGTCCTTTATTGGAATGGTCTTTAGGACGGCGGTCGTCGCCTTCTCAATGGCATCAATCGATGCGTGCCACTTTCCTTTCATCGCCAAATGCAGTTTCGGGAACAGATAGAAATCGCACGGAGCGAGATCTGGTGAATAGGGCGGATGATGCAACCGAATAATGTGATTTTTGACCAAAAATTCAGTTACAAGTCGCGAACGATGTGATGGTGCATTATCGTCCAAAAGAGTCCAACTGCCGATTTCGCGATATTCGGGCCGAATACGACGAATTCTTGCCAGCAAACGCTTCATGACGCCTAAGTAAAACTCTCCAGTGACTGTCTGGCCGGGCTGAACAAATTCTTTGTGGATAATTCCTTTTGAATCGCAAAAACAAATCAGCATCACCTTAACTTTTGATTTCACCAAGCGATTTTTTTTGGGTGTTCCTTCATCCGGCGCTCTCCATTCAGCACTTTGCCGCTTTGTTTCGGGCTCATATTCAAAACACCACGTCTCGTCACCAGTTACAATCGATTTCAAGAAGTTTCGATCCTGCCGAGCACTTTTAACGATGTCTTTGCAATGCGCAATTCGATCAACTTTTTGGTCATCGGTGAGTTTGTGTGGTACAAACCGCGAATTAACCCGAATTAACCTTCTTAAGGCCCAAAACTTCGGTCAAAATGCGGTATGCGGTTGTTTGAGAAATGCCTAATTCCATTTCCATAACTTTCACCGATGATTTTTTGTTATGTTTGATGAATTCACGCACTTTTTCGATGTTTTCTTCCGATAATCCGGTTCTGGGACGGCCTGATCTTTCGTCATCATCCAGCGTCTCTCTACCCGATTTGAATCACCTGAACCACTCGTAAACTTGCGTACGGGATAGACACTTATCACCACATGCAGTTGGTGCGTTTGGTGCGTTTCATTAAAAGTTTTACCCAGTTTAACACAAAACTCAATTGCAGCTCGTTGTTTGAAACTCATTTTCCGACCGATGTACACAACACACTGACAGTTGAAACGCAATAACTTTGTTGCCGTGCATCCAAATGTCATGACATTTATACAAGTTGTCAATGAGGGACTGCGCCATCTACCGGTAAAATATTACAATAGATGGCGCTAGTGGTACTATTTGTTTTCAAAAGTTCGGTTTCTTTTGGAATGGAGGGTGTACCTACTTTATAACTTTGTGAATCTGTTATTTACGTATATATAGGGTCCGATAGAAAAAAAACTGACAGTTTGTAAATTGAAATTATTACTAGACACTATTTCACAAATCCCGGCGGGAGCTCATGTGGTTCGGATTCTACGTTAATCAGTAGGTCCACGTCTCATATAGCCTTGCTGCTGAAAGGGACTCGAAACTAAACTCAACTCAACTCAGCTATTTCACAAATGATTTTTTATTTCCCAATTGAACTTTAAGTCAAAGTATTTTGCTTGCGACAGTTCGTTATGAAACTACCATCCCTACTTTTTTTTTTTTTTTTTTTTTGAATTATGTTTTTCAGATGATTACCTTGATTTTTCTCTGGAGTTCGAACGGCAGAAGTTTTTCTTTCTTTATTTATTTCTTCGAATGTTCGTAACCTGCAACAGTGTTGTTTTGCGGTTTGGAATACTGTGATTCCGATGAATGTCGAATTACCGGAGAAATGTGCTCTTGAATAACAATCTCATATATATATAATGTCTGGCTACAATGTCACTCAACCTCGATACTCACGTCTCTGCAGAATTGATCAGAAAAAGGGGAGGAAAGAGAGAGAAAGAGAAAGAAAAAGACAAGTAAAGCTTTCAGTTACGACAGTCGTTCGTTTCTCAAACGTGGGGGAAACCTCTGAGAAAATGAAAAAAATGTAATTTTCAATTATAAGAGTACGTTTCATAGCTAATTATTGTAAGCAAAACACTTCGAATTATAGTTCAATAGGGAATTAAAAGATATGTAAAATAATGAGAGTCTGGTCACCATTTCAATTTGAAAACCATCAGGTTCTTTTGCCGGACGCTGTATAATATTAATAAGGTTCATGTTAAATATCAAATGCAATACATTCCTATTGAAAGTCAACTACGTTCAATAAAATGGAATCAGAAGCATGGGAACGGAAATTACGAAACTTACGTTAAAACACACATAATTACTTAAGATATCCTCAAATACAAATTTCTGACAAATAGAAATCAGGTTGGTAATAGCGTATATGACATTCACTTTTAGACCAAATAGCTATTTTGGTCTAAAATTAATTACTCGTACACATTACTCATAAGGCATGAGCGTCGTTATTCAGAACACAAATGTGAAATCGAGATCAAAGGTCCATGTGAAAGGAAAATAAACCACCTTAAACAAACTATCATGAAGTCACAATAGAACTTTATTATAGATTTTTGAAAGCAAATCTAGGCTAACACAATTTGCTCGTGCGTTTTTACCCCTAAAGAATAATAAGATTTTAGTTCATCTGTAATTAATATTTTTTTAAAATAATCACGAAATTATTGTCTTTTCACGAATTGTATCCACCACCCGCACAGATCCTAAAATTAAATCCACATTAATGTGGTATGCACATCCACCCAGATATTTAATTATTGAATACGGTGTTAGGTGAGTAGTGTACCTCTTAAGGGAGCTCATCATTTATAATTGTGTATCAGTCAGAAAAGAATAGCCGTCAGTTGCATATTATGCATTACGGACACGGTGTTTATGAATTGCAGGTATGTCGTTTTTCGTGGTAGATGCATAAATCAAACTTGTGTCATAAAACAACTTCGTATTGTACAAAAACCTACAGCTTACTTGTGCTTGATAGCTGTTGTCCATCAAATACTTACGTAATTGACGAGGAAATCACGCAGAGTTCCCTATTAACGAACCATTGTTTCTTTATGTTCGTTCCTTTCTAACAGATGCTTTGTTCGGGTATCAAGAAACAATTTTCAGGATCAGTGGACAGTGACGAAAACAATACTTAGATTCCAGAACGCACACTGAACCGACCTAAAGAAGCCTGCTAATTTGGGATGAGAGATACAGCATTTCAAGTGTATTATTGAATTGCACGTTTTGTTATTGTCTCCCGTTGCATTTTCCCAATAGTGGTTAGCTAATTTAATTGAAGTGGGTAAGAATTGCTGCAAACACAATGTAGAGTATGTAATTCGAGTTCTGTTAAGCGATCATGGCTAGCAATTTTGATGCAGCAATGAGGAATTAGAGACAGTTGAAACCAATTTTGTAAATAGGGTATATCAAAGCTTAGATTATTTTCCGGATATTGTTCTCATGTGTTAGAGGAGAAATATGTAAGTGAAATGTTAAGAGCCTAGTATCAAGTTCCAAAGCAGGTTATAAAATATATACTGAAAAGTTTTAAACTGTATGTATTACAAACAAATAATAATAATAATAATAATAATAATAATAATAATTATTATTATTATTATTATTATTATTATTATTATTATTATTATTATTATTATTTGATAGACTTTTAACAAAAGTGTGTAACTTTGAACATAGAGTTCATATTATTATTATTATTATTATTATTATTATTATTATTATTATTATTATTATTATTATTATTATTATTATTATTATTATTATTGACTAGCAAAAGTCCCCATTTTTCTTAAGCGGAGAATATAGTTTAATGAACACTACGTTTATAGACTCTACCTTCACGTGTGTGTCTGTTCTTGGCTTACTTCCCGAAATTATTGGAAAATTCTGTCGATCCGAGCGATTAAAGATGGGACGCAACGAAAGCTCGACTAGTCCTTCACCCGTTTCTCTCTTTCTCTGTCAACTTTTAATAAAACGCATAGTGCATTATTTTAAATAAAAAAAAAAAAACACTAAATTTGTCTTCTTTAAACTTAATGAATACCAAGATATGGGGAATCACTCTGTACCAGTCTTCGTAAAATAACTGCGTACAGCAAAGCAACGCAAAACATGGGAAAAGTCGTTATAACTGCTGTGCTGATCATCGCAAACTAAATAGCAAATTTTGCGTCGCATTGATGCAAATCGTTACGGAATGTGCCTCATGGACATCTTCACATAATTATTACAACTCCCATATATTTTTCCCTCTTCTTTTCTTGCTTTCCTGGTTATATACATAAAGCCGAAACACATGTTTAATCATTTAATATGCAAAATTCATATACCAAATTTCATGCATCTAACCTTAAGGGATTTAGAAATATGGCTATTTTATTTTAACAATTGTAACCCGAACATTTTTCTTTCTCTCCCCGCCTTTTCTCTTTCCTTGTACGTAAAATCTATCTATAAAATGCAAGGAAAGCTGAACTCCAACCTAACTTTGAATTTCATATCTTTGATTTACGCTTATTTGTGATTTCACGTTTAACACAGACAATATTTTAAAGTGTGTATACTTTAAATAAATTATTTAAATACATCTTTTTTATATAAAGTTTATGTTTTAAAATTATTGTTCAAAGCCTTTGTATTTTACTAGTTAAATGCAATTGAAATTCAACGCACTTCTCCAAATTCAATGCAATTGAATTGTGCTGCATCTTTGGAGTTCTTTTAAACTATACGTTTGTGAATGTTTATATGTTTGTGACCTATCCTTTTGCCAGTGAGATCTCGGAAACTACAGGCTCTAAAAAGATCACGTTTTCACTGATCGATTGCAACTTTTGCGTTGATTGTCCAGTTCTAATTGGATATTTTAAAAAAACATGGTCATTATTTCTTTATTACATTTTTACGGGTACACTGGAAGTGTTGAAATTAAAAAAAATAAAAAAATAAAAAGGTAAGGCATTATTTCCTACGCATTATACATTCCAACACTACATAATTGTATATAGGGGTTGCATATGCCTCAGGTGTTTGTTTCATGGCCAAATTACAATGAAAAACAAAGGTAACCATTTCCCCAGTCTTGTTGAATCTTCATTGTTTGGAGTGTTTTGCCCAATGAACACCATATATCACTGACATTATAACTTGTGTATGTAATGTATTTGCTTATTACATATTGCATGCAAGAAGAAAACACTGATCATACATGAATTAGAAACTCCAACCGGAAGTAGGCTCAAATCTTGCAAACGGTGCGAGATATTGAAAAAATAATCGAAAAAATCTCCCCTTTACGGTATCTCTTGCCGATTTTTATCAAGACTTCTTTCTTTTGTGTCTGTAAAGGGACATGTACAGATGTGAGGAATAACAATGAGATTCATGCTCATATGTGAATGATACGCTGTGTAGAGAGCGCAGGTTCAGCTAGTATATATTTAAAAAACGACGAAATTATTTTAAATGAAAAGTAAATACCAAATATCATGTCTCTAACTTTAACGAATTTCGAGAGATGGCCATCCAATTATAATAATTGTAACTCCAACCCTTTTCTTTCGCCTCTTTCCTTCCCTTCTACAGCAAATGTCAAGAAACGGTGAAACTCGTGTATATTTTAAATAACAAATGCAAATGCCGAATTTCATGTCTCTAACCTTCAGAGATTATAAGGTATGGCTGTTTTGAAACAATAATTAACATCTCTTTTTCCCTCCCCCACCTTCTCAGTCAAATTTCCAAAAATGCTTTCTTAGTAGGACCTTACAATAAAAATCCTATGCCCTGTCCAAACTTCAAGTTTCTAGTGGTTTGGCCTAGGCGTTCAGTCAGTCAGTCGGTCAATCAGGACTACATCCTATTTTATATGTAGAGAAGTTATGGAGGTAATAAGAAACAGTTTCGTACAAAATATTACATCAGTATATGTACATACTTGACATGGCCTAATAGTTTTCAACCTTTCCATACTAGCGGACCGTCAAAAGATCGGAGATAATGTTGATGATCTCTTAAAATAAAGAGCATCTTACTCAGTGGCACCAATTTCTGTTGACTTTGGAGGGGAACATTTAGATTTGTCAGATATTATCTTAACAAGACATTCATAATACAAATACGTCGGCCTAAGCAAATTTCAGGGCTGTCAGACCCCTCTCGCTTCCCCAGGATTGGCGCCTATGACGGCACTCTTAGTGGCAATCAGAAATAATTTCGCGGAGCCGCGGGTGAAAGTCACGTATTACATGATGGAATAATTTGTGTTTATGCGTATTATTATCATCAAAGTTTGCACATTTTTAAAATAAATTGTGGAATTTTTAGTAATATTTCTCCAAAATTTCAAGAGAACATTGTGTAGAAATAGATTGATAACAGAGGTGGCCATGTGCTATTGGAGATTGCTTGAACTTGGCGGGCCCAGGCTTACTTTTTTGAGTAGAGTTTGTGCTCTCTAATTAATCTCAGTGAGTCTTACACTAGCTCAGACTTAGACTTTCTTGAGCTCTGGGTCACTATCCTCAGTGGGGCTTGTACTCGTTCGTGACCGGGCTCATTAGCCTGATTGGTGGTTGCGTTTACTCGTATCCGGACTCTGGCTTGCTATCCACTTACAGCGTTTCAGTTTACGCGGGCTTGCGCTCAACTATTGAGTTCGGGACTGATCGAGCCTGAGAGCTGGGCTCGTGGGATTGGATATCTTTCACATGTCATAATCATTCGGTCAATATGTCAAATATTGTCGCTAATCTAATATTTTGTAGAAAAATATTATAACTGTAATAAAAATAAGTTGAATCCAAAGTAAAAAAAAAAAAAAAAAAAAAATCTGTTATAGTTTTTCCAGTTTGCTGACTTTAAATGTGAAATCGAAAGGAACTATGGTTGCCGATTATTAATGTTTGAACATATTCGTACATTAGGTACAGTGGTACACCTAAACTATAATGTGAAAATCAATACAGCACCGCCTTTCTTTTGGCAAAACTAGTCGTACTCGTAAACTGATAAAATTATTACGAAATTATCTTATAAATATTTCCACAACATTTTAGCTGTATGCCATTTTAAACAAAAATACTTATTCAGGAAAAGGATCCGTTTGGTTTCGCCGAGACAATTTCCTTGTAGACACATTTAAATGTAGACAGTTAGTCTCTAGAAGTCTTTGTGGGAGGTCGTTCACATATCCTGTTATTCCTTTTCACTGTCAAGAAACCATTTATCTGCAACAATCATCGACTTCTTTTAATAGCTTTTTGTGAGACCGTGAGTAGGATACTTAGTAACATTTTAGTTCTCTTAATGGTGAAGAAGATATGAAAAAAAAAAATCTGAGTAGCATCTGTCTTTCATTTCCATGTGTTTGTGTGCAGCACAAGTTGTGGGATAGAGATAATGATTTTAGTTTTTTAGTTTGCCATAATGTTTAAGTAAGTAGTCAGTGTCGATGTGTTGTTTATAAAAACTACCTTTGTTTCCAAGTATTTTGTACAAAGAGAGAGAGCTATTCGCATTTCTTAAGAAGTGGGTGAGTCTTCTAAGCCAATAGAGCAAGGATAGGATTTCCAGATTATATGTCCTGTGGGTTGGTAGTAACAGCGTAAGAACTAGAAATATAAGGACTGAATTTGCAATTAGGACGTAAACTAAATGTTGATGATTTTCTATGTCAACGAACTTTCGATGAACTCTTTAATTTCATATTGGCAAAAGTGTTTAATAGATCGGAAACATGAAAAGTCGAGATTGTGTTCCATGTTGCTGATTTGATTGTTCTTAATTGTATTAGTCAGAAAACTGTGACTATATAGACATTTTTTGTTCAAATGTTAACCATCTTTGTGCTCGAAGTCCTGGTTTTCCTCACCGATGGATTGGTGTAGTATTGGTGTTCGCAGGGGAATTGGAGGTTTCACCCCCTTCCTTTGAGCAGGAAGATATACAAAAATAAACATTTACCTGGATATATACACCTGGATAAAAGATATATACAAATACCTGGAAGCTTAACTCTCCCCGTTGATGGACTTGCGTATGCGACTGATTGGCAGCTCATGTCAAATTCCAGGTCCCATTTTATGATAGTATCTTCGGAGTTTAATGTCCCTAGGTCCTTTGGTATCACCAAGGTTATACGAAATGTGGATCTGCAATTTAATTGAGATTCTAACAATTTAAACAGGTAATTTAACACGAGTTTCCTACACGAAAGGCAAGAAAGCATTAAAAAAATATTAAGTCGTACTACTACCTAATGTTGCCCACGAGAAGAAAAATAAGGTTTTCTCGTCTCGTCAATATTTGTAAATTTGTGTACAAAATTTATGTAAATGTATACCCAGAGTTTCTTCTCGTAATTTCATTCTATAAGTTGTCAGAATCCTTCCTCGTCACGAGAGATTACAAAGTGTGTGATATAACAATATTTAACTCATATTTATTATTGGAGTATAGCTATTGTGTAGTGAGTTGTACTTTTTCACAATTTATAGTTTTGTACTGTGAAATATGTAACACTAAAGCAGTGTTTGAGACCTAAGATACTCATGCCCACGATACTCATGAAATACCTTGTTTCATCTCGGATTTGAAGACACATATTTGTCGCTAATAAAGTTTGGAATATCTTCGGAAACCGAATTCTGATTTACATTCTTTCAATTTGAATGTTTTAATTACTCGTATCGCCATTTGCTTCTAATCATTAATCTCACCATTCGCTTTTTAACACCTTGTGTTACCTAAGTTTACGAACGTGTGCCACATCAGTTCATATTGACTTTTCGTACGCTGTAATACGGAGATGCTTGTACGTTAACTGAAATCTAAGTCGAATTGATTCTTTCTGTGTATACTCTCGACATTCTAATCTTGAAACATGAAGTACGACTATAGCAGCAGAAAATTTCATTGTTTTCAATATAAAAGAGTCATATTGCGTAAAATCCGTAGGTAAACTATCGATAATAATAGTCTTGAATAAAACGGATGCCTGACAACTTTGGCTACTCGTTAATTTCCAGAATTGATTTAATCAGATTTGTTATTCCTCTAGTATGAGTAGGGATGCGCACGAGACGAGTCGAGACAGGATTTTCCTGACAAAATTCGAGTCGAGACACGGCTCTTCCAATAGAAAAATATACATTTTTCGAGTCAAGACATCACTTTTACAGCACATTTTCGAGACGAGACAGCCACAAATCTTGTCTCGTGCGCATCCCTAAGTATGAGATATGCTAAAAATCCATTGATAAGTATACGCGTTGCAGAAAGGATATGTTGAGTCTCAATTATATGAGTACTCAGTTGTACATATAATGAATGTGAAACTATATCCAGATTCATTAATCATGATATACTGTGCAATATACATATTCGGTTCGGTAAGTGGTTCCAGGTATCATGTATATCTGATATTTTATTGATACATTGGTGTCGCTCAAAGTTTCAGTTACTTGTTTTGGCTAAATCAAAATTAAAAGATAGGTTCCTAGGCGCTCTGCTCTGAAGTTGGCAGTCAAAATGGAATACAACTTTTATAACCAGGATTTACGGTAAAATAGACATTCTTACTCTTTTTCTTTATTTTCTTTTCTTTTTACTTTTTTTTTTAATCTTCTGCGGCATCTCAAGGAAACGAAGGGAACTACGTGATGTATCTGAGAAAATAGCAGAACGTGATGCTTTTGTCTTCCGGAAGGAAGGACGTGCAATATCTTTATGGAATATTTTATCTCCTACGTGAGTTTAAAAAGTAAGTTTTACTAGCAATTACAACTTTTTAAACGCAAAAGTCTTGCCTTCAATGCACGTTTATTTTGTATATTAGCATGTTTACTTATGTATTGCTATAAAAAAAAAAAACGCAATATAGCTACTACGATGATAGCAGTAGAAACATTTCAGAATAATAATAATAATGTAACCAAATTTTCTTGCATTAAAAGTAAAAATATAACTATGGTTGCCAAGGCAACTTGTAGTTAAAATTTGTCTACCAGCACATTGACTCCGAAGGTCGCGGTGGCTTAGTGATGGAACGCACAACTCTAGTACATGAGGTCCATGGTTCCTGTTTTACGCCAAATGGCTTAGTAGTGGACACATATCGTGTGCGCGTTTTCTCGGGGTTCTCCCGTTTCTTCCCATTTTCGTCATTCCACCATTTCGTTCATTGTCATCATCACCGTTTCCTTTACCCTTGGAGCATACTCATGGGACGTTAAACAGACACACACACCCGATTATTTCGACGTTATTTCTGGTTTTCAAGCCAGAAATCCACAGTTTAATAGTTTTTCTGTAGTTTTGAGTAAACGGATACCTTCTTGAGGTTTTAAATTTCTAGTTGTTTAATCCTTCTTATACCAGAGGGGAAAGGAACTAGCAAGCATATCTCTCGTCCATTGCCTTGGTGACCTCGCCTACCTATGTTAAGAGTAAGACCTGTCTTCGGGCAGAACACATTCATATAACTCCTCAATTATCTCATTATGCTGGAACACCTGGAATTCCGTGCTTCCACCGGAAAGCGGTGCAAATTAAAGAGCTGAGGATTCACAATCAATCAATGATTGTAATTATTACAACTCTAAAGATGATGAAAATATTAGGAGCTAAAAAAAAGTTTCGTCAGATTTTGATTTAACAAAAAACGGTGATAACATGAAGCAAAACTAACTTTGAATGTCAGTAAGTCCTTATCAGCAGCAATAACCTGTCTCCAACGCTAGGACAGAGCTCCCTCGTGGTTAAGCAGTTAGTGTACACACGTTTGGCATGGGAGACTCGGGTTCGATTCCCAGTAGGAGCTCTGTGGTTCGGATCCCACGCTAAGCTGTAGGTCCACGTCTTTATATACCCTCGCTGCTAAAAGGGACGGTAGTACTTACGTAAATGAATCCGACGCCAGGGCAGCTTACGGATCCCACGGTGGTAGAACTCAGCAGAACGTGAATCAGAGGTGTTGCCCAGTGCTGGAATGACCTCGCCGAGAGTTCAGAATTGTTGTTCACGGAGATAATTGTCCAACAAATGAAATAATTAGTAATCCAACGGTGCAGTGTCTAAGTAATATGATAGATGCATTTGTTTCCCAAGCAAGTTGAGTAATGGGTTAATGACTTACCTTGGCAACACAAGGTTTTCTATTGGCATGAATCAGAATGACACCTAAGCGAGTCACAGGCAGTAGGTCCATAGTTTTCAGTTTGTCTTGTTTTACGTTCCAAATTTTTTAAGTACATAGTTGCGATATTCCGAGCAGTGCATTAAACACGTATCCGAACCAGTATGTAACAAAATGTCCATACAATGCTGGGATTCCATGCTAGTACATTTCAGTCAGGACATAAGTGTGATAGTACGCAGCACTGATTTTGACGTGTCACTCCACCTTTCGGAGACGCAGTTTGCCCCTGGACGAGAAACCAGCCAAAATCATGAACCCTTTTGGGAAATTGTACACACTAGTGCAAGAATGTGCTTTATCCCTTAGCGACAGCAGGTTTATATGTAATGGCACGAACTTTACTACAGTCTGTGAGGTAAATCCACACATTATTAAGGATAACAACAAACTTACACCGATCACTCGCGAGGTGACGTTCATACAGCCTTGTGCAGTTTTTTTTTTTTTTTTCCTTCGCTCAGCCACTTGACAGTTTCAGAACGTGCACACATCGCTTGTAAATTCCCGTGAATGGCGCATTGAGTGCCGCCTGCTATGTGCGGCGTTTGCTGGCCGTCTCACGCTGTTTTCGGTAATTTTTGGAGGTCACCATATACCGAACCACACGCAATAGCGGCGGAATCCTCTTCACGGAAGTTCTGTTTCAAGCTGTTCGCGTCGGTGTGATGGGCCCAGGATTTTGTGCCGCATATTTCCATATAATATGATTCACAGTGGCACGATCTACTCGAAAATTACGCACTTGACACATTTCTACGATTCACGACAATTGGACTTTGCGTCGGAAAGAACCACAACGAACTCCTCGCAAATTTGTTCAGTTTCGGCGGTATCACACGAAGATCGACCACACTACACTAACAGTAAATAGAAAGATTGGGTTGCAAGTTATATATATATATATGACAGCTACAAGATTCATGTAAAATGGAAACGTGGTCTTATGATCAGTACACTTTTGCATTCGTTAGAACCATTTGTCAGAATATTTTTTTCAATCTTCTTGAGACACCTCCATTATATGGTTTTTGAATGCATCAACGGGTTCTTTCGCCGACGAAAATCGTTGTCCACGCAATTTATTCGTGACATCGGGAACAAGAAATCGTCACTGGCTGCCAAATCAGAACTCTATGACGGATGACCCATCAATTCGATTTTTTGAATGTTCAGATAGTCGGTTGTTAGACGAGATGTGTAAGAACTCGCATGGTCTTGATGAACAATGATCCGACAGCGCTTGTTTGTTTTCCGTATTTGACTGAAGACCTCCGGCAAACAAATTGTTGTGTACCATTCAGAGCTGACCGTTCTGCATTCCACTAAAAGCACAGTTGCCACATGGCCAGTTTTCCCGAAAAAATAATAATAATAATAAATAAGCAGGAGACCATTTGTTTCGATTTACTTTGAGCGCGAACAACTTTTGTTGGATTTGGTTCATCTTGAAACACCCATATAGTCGACTGCTGTTTACGTTCCGGCTGATATTCGTCACCTGTTACAACGTCCTTTGAAGCACCGCCATTGTATTTATTGAGCATTTGTGTGCACCAATCGACACGAGCTTCTTTTTGAGTTTTTGTCAAATTATGTGTGACCCATCGAGAACAAACCTTTCTCACAGCTAAATGATCATGTAATACTTTATATATACTTTTGGAACTAATGCCAAGGGTTGCCTCAATCTCACAGTATGTCATATGACGATAGGTTTGGGGTATGTTTAGTACAAGGGGTCCAGAAGCACGTAAACAACACAAAATTTACAGGAGAAATGAGTGATGCAAGTACTTAGACGTAACATAACGTAACCACATCTAACCTAACCTAACATAAACTAACGTAAGCTAACCTGAACTAACCTAAACTAACGTAATATTAGTAGAAATAAGCGAAATTCTACCATTTTTTGGAAAATTATGCGGGACTTCTACACTAATAAAACATAAACTAAACTAATCTACCGTAACCTAAACTAGCCTAACCTAACTTAAACTAACCAACCCTACCCTAAACTAACGGAATGTGAACAGAAATTACCAAAATTGTAACATTTTTTAGAGAAAAGAGCTGGACCCCGTCTGCTAAACATAGGCCATAGGTTTTTCACAGCATCAATGTTTTCTTGAATAACAACTGATTTTAGACGAGCTTCGCGAATTTCGTCAGTGAGCAAATGGCAACCACGAGTAAAATCGTTATACCAGCGTTTCACAGTGGCAAAGGATGGGGCTTCATCGACAAATGTGGAAGTAAGTTGATCGATGCACTCTTGTCTTGATAATCCACGTCGAAAATCGTAATAAATCATCATAACACGAGTTAATTCCGTTTTTATGTTGTTACGCAATCTTCAAGTCAACGTAAACAATACAAATAAAGCTATTTACAAAACATTTGAAGTACGTTATGGTCAACAGTGTCAAACGTTTCTATGCAAACAAAAATAGCGCCTAACTACAATCATTGTTGCCAAGGCTCAAAATATAAATAGTGGCCCTCGTATAAAAATTTTGCGGTTTTGAACTGATAAAGTCTTCGAAGGCATCATGACCACTGTCTTGGATGTCGAAGACGCGTCTCTACAAGAACACCTCCAGTACTCCAAACGATAAGAAAGGTTGAAGCCAGTGAGCTAGGTCTGACAAGTGTGGATAGGGCAGTATTTCATATCGCGACACATAACTTCCTCAGTGCTGTTTACACACATTATTGTCATATAATGTGATTAGATCTTTGCTGTTGAACAATGCTTAACATAAACATTGCAGTTTTTGGTACATTTCGTCAATTTCCTGACACTGAGTTTTCCCAGATTGAGTACGCTGTAGTGGTGGATTAATACAACCACGTAGCACCTCACAATCACTAACGTCGGCGTTAGAAACGTTTTAGGAACTGAAGCGCGATCCATCAACTGATATAATGTATCCGTTGCCAAACAAGATTAAGTTTTCCTTTCGTGTATATGTGTGAAATACAAGTAGGCTATATAACTTTCATATCACAGAAGCAACAGCAGAATAGAGCAGAGTTCAAAACGCTGATTTCTTCGAGCTTGCTCAGTTCATCCATATTTCCACCTTTTCTAGTTTTTCCAAATGGTCGAATGATCAATACTGAGTTTCTCTGTAATCTCTCGTGCCATTTTCCGCGAATTTGCTTCAGTAATCGTCTCCAATTCTTAGTCGCTAATAACAAAACAAGACCCGTTATCTTCAAGCATGAGATTTGAGATTACACTAAAGAATTTTCGGAACTGCGTTGCATTGTGTATTCCCTCATACTGTCTTAATACACTCCTCGCATTCATTAATGTTTCGGACTATTTGTCTCCCTTTGCGACCGAGTTAAATACGTGAAAACCGTGTTTTTGGTATCCTATTCCCTCAGGCCTGAAATTAGACGAAAGCACAGGAATATTTCCTATAATAAGCCGCAACGTGCAGAACATAAGCTTTCGAATGACACTAACATGGTATACAGACCACATATTTTGTATGGTCTGTATCGAAGTGAATCGAATACGTGTATTGAAGTGCGTAACCCAACCCAGTAAGACACTGCAATGTTCTATTAGGTATACAGCCCGTTAGAAAAATTAAATTTTGGAATACTTAAGGAAAATTGTCACTGTTGTGCGCCGCGCAAGTCGTCCTGGAATTAGTCACGAGCCGCCACTCTAAAATAAACATTTTTATTACACTGACTGTGGTAAAATCACGTAATGTATGTAATGTATCGAAAAATACGGAATACACTAAGCAATCAAATGGATAAATTCAGTTGTATAAATTAGAATGCAACATAGTCATTTGACATACTTCCTAATCGTCAAAGCTATTTTAGTCTTGTTAAAAATAAGGGTTAGATTTCTGGGCTTTCGGCATCTGATCATGTTAGCGCGTCACGTATGAGAGATATCTCTTGGCGACAACACACTCCGGGGAATGGCAAAGAAAGGAAGCAAACTGGGACTATGGTTAGGTACTATCCCGGCATTTACCTGGTATGAATAAGAAAAAACTTCATTAGGATGGCTGACTGAATAAGTTCTTATGGGGGACACGGTGGCTCGGTGGTAGAGCGTTTACTTCCAGTGGGTGGAGTCCAACATCGTGTCCGTGAGTTTTCTCAGGGTTCTCCCGTTCCTTCCGCTTTCTGATTCCACCAGTTCTTCCATCATTCACTTGCCTTAATCAGCGTCTCTCTTAGCCTAAAGAGCATAATCGTGCAACGTTAAACTGAAATATTTCATTTCATATTAATAAGCTCTTACGCTTTGCCGACCGAGCGTTCCCACCGGGGATCGAATTCGGAACCTCTCACACCAAAGGCGAGAGCGTCAGCGAATATGCTATGCGGGACTACTATATTTTAGTCTTGTATCCTACGATACTTTTCAGTGCATGATTTCTTAATTTTGTGCAGATTAACGGGTCACTAGAGTCAATAATCTATTTTGTATGCGTAAAGTGTAGTAGTATGTTGTATTATTAACTTACAAACGTGCATTAAGTAGTCGCGAAATAGCTTACTAAGAAATGCTGTTAGTGGCAACTGTCAAGGCCACTACATATAATTGTTTATTTTTTGCCCTCTATATAGGCATGGTATGCTCGGAATTCGAGCAAGGCAATGCAGGATTGAAGGTACCTTGCAACATTCGCCAGCCTCCATCATGGACATCATGCGGAGAGTTACTTGGCGATTTCAAGATACCTGATCTGCAAACAATGGAGACTCCACCTGATTTGGAACTCCATTGGATCCAAATACCGTGAAACCGAAGTGACACAACAAGTAGTCATACCCTTGCATTAATTTTGGCTCCGCCTGTTTGGATCATCCTACGAATACTTATACAACAGCTGAGCATTAAGAAAACCACCTACTTGTCAGTTTTCCCTGAAGTTGGGTGGGGTTTTCATTTCTTATACGTCAACATACTCATTAATCATTTCGAGATCCTTGGTGTAGTAATGGCTCTCCTTTGATCTTATAGATAATAAATACTTTTTTCTTTGTTAAACTAACTTGGTGTTAATTATAAATATAAGCGGTTTTTCTTTGACTTAAGGAACACATATTATCTTGGCCGGATTATTTCTTTTTTAAGAAAGAAAAAAGTGCTTGCTGTCATGCTTTGACATCGTGTGGTTCTTAATTTCAAATTTAATCTTAATTCAAGGGGAATAATTAAATATCAGAACAAGGAAGTCGTTAATTTTATGGAAAGTAACAATTGGCATGATTCCACGAAGTTTTGTTATGTATTGTTATTATTGGGAGCGAGTTTTTAGTTTTGCATAAGTGCAGTATATGTCTGTTAGCAGTCAAGTTGATAGCGAGTATTTGGTGGTGATGTAATATACTAAACTTCATTTTACCTAAATTATAGAGATCTTGGTTGCCTTTAAAAGCTTCTTGTTCGGGCATCTGGCAATTCGAAAATTAGATATTTAAATTCCGTATCACTCTTAAATATTGTCAGTTCACTGCTGGATAAAAGTCTCTCGAAATCCTCTTGTTCAGGGCAATTCTTTTCCACGTATTGTGCACTGCTTCTCGATTATACACCTCCATCTTGTATGAGAGCGTTTCCTAGATTTTTTTTTTTTTATCCATGGCATCTAACCAAGGATTGCTTCCGTCCATCGGTCAACATTTCTGCTTTCAGTATGTTCACCTCACAGTTACTTGATTACATGTTACTTCTATGATCTGATCTAAGTAATTGTTGTCCTGTCTTCGGGACTAATTCCTTCTGTAATCTGCAGCAGTAGATCAGTAATTTTGTTAGTATCATTATCTCCGAACTGTAGATATATGAAAACATAATACATTTATTGAAATAATGACTCACTCTTAGTTAAGTACTAAGTTTTCGTTATTTTTGGTAAAATCAGTAACGTGTTCGGAAAAGATTAAAGAGGGGTCGCGGTAACTCAGTGCTAGAGAGCTCACCTCTGGCGTGTGGCCCCCTGATTCGATCCTGATTCCTGCCAAGTGGGTTTGTGGTGGACCAATACCGGAAGTTTTCTCGGGATTCTCCCGTTTCCTTCCCGTGTCATCATTATTATGCATCTCATTATTACCCTCTCCGTTAGCCTCGGTGCATATTAGGTGGAACGTTAAACTCAAAGAAAAAAAGATTAAACTATTGTTGAGCAACATAAATAGTTTTTGTCACCAAGTGCAGCTTTTATGCAGGATTTGAAATAATAAAAGTTATGAAACAACTGTAAGTTTGAAAATTGTTAAATTTAAAGTAAATTCAGATAGAAAAGTTATATAGTCTTCTCTCTATGGGGCAGGGTTGCGTTAATAATACGTTAAAAAAAAGTCTCGTAAAATGTTTAAAATACATAAAGTAAGTAAAAAAAAAATTAGAAACAAATCTACAAATTAAAATAAAACATTTTTCACGCTACTTCCTGTTTGGTTTGACACAAGGAAAAAGGCTTTAAAAGGTGACTTCGTATTCTGTATGGGCTCTCTGGATTTTGCAACTTTATAAACTATTACGGTGACTTGGTAAAGCCTTGCTTGTATAAATAACAAGTAGGTATTACTATTTGCGGGGCGTGTGACTGTGTTTAAAAAGCATTTCATAATGTTTTATGATATATAAACAAAATCTCGTGGCCGAAGCCTTGTCGCTCAAAATTTCATCTAGCCAAAACCTCATGGATGATGGATCTAAACTCGCAAGCTGAAATCTCGTCCGGATAAAATTTCACCATGACAATATAGCTGTATAATAGTTTCTGAAGTAATATAATAATAATAATAATAATAATAATAATAATAATAATAATAATAATAATAATAATAATAAAAGAACAAGGTGCTTAATTTAGACACTAGAAGATAAAAAATGACAGTTAAAAATGAATGGATATACCAGGTGTTGCACAAAAAGGGACTTTTTTCATAAATCAGTATAGTTATAGAATTAGTTCTTCGCGATGTTATCACCTTCAAAGTAGTTCCCTTCAGCATTCAGATACCTCTGCATTCGATGCCGCCATTGCTGGCAACATTCCTGGAACTGTTTTCGGAAAGCCCCACAGAAGCGTCTCCCGTTTTCGTCTGAAAATCTTTAATTGAGAAAAAATAGATTCCCTTAACGCGAGACATGACTTAGGAAATTAAAAAGTCTCAAGGAGTCAAATTAGGCGAATAAGGCAGATGTTCCATCATAGTATTGTATTTGCTGGTCAGAAACTGATTAACAGATATCGCCTTCGGAGAAGGTGCCTTACCATCCATCCATCATTGAGACCTTTTTCTCCTAATTTTTTTTTCACGAAGTCTTTTCAGTTATTCTTTATTATGAGTGTGCCTAAACTTTTGGAATCGAGGTATCAAGGAAGATGCTGGGTTGTGTTTGAAAAGCTCGGAGACGCTATCTAGAATATCTGGACCTGAGAAAGGTAAATAAGAATGAACAAGAACAGAAGGTTGCAAAAAGGACATTGAATGCAAGGCTCAAGGAATTAGAAGAAAGTAAATGTGTATGTCAAGAAAATGAGGAAAATTAGTAATTGATGCAGAAATTAAACAACAACTGAAGAAAAAAGCTTCACTGTATTGTAAACAATCGTGTTGATTAACTTTGCCAAGATCCTGAACACAAGTGTGTTAAGCATTTGTCCTTTCTTGCATAGTTATGGTGTTGTGATATTTGTTAACGTTCTTATTATAATCAATATTTAATATGGAATATGTATGTATAAGAACTATGTTTAACATGTAATGAATATGTATAAGAACTATGTTAAATATGTAATGAATAAGTATAACAACAGTAATCAATCATCATATCAAAGGAAAATTACCACGTTGTTGAGGAACGGTCAGCTATAGGGAAAGGACGAGGCCGATTCCATAGTAATTTCCTATTGTCAGGAAGTTTCTATGGAGTCACAGGAAGTCAAAATATTTTTGTTAAAAACCTGTAGGAACCCTGGGTAACCAGTGATTAAAAAATTACTACAATTTTGTGTAAAAATAAGAAATTAGATGCTTTACAGTGATTTCCTCCTCTAATTATTCTAACATCTGAGTTGCTGTAGAAATATTTTATTTCTTAGATTCTTATTCAGGAAATAACTATAATGATGGAGTGAGCTTCTAAGAAACAAGTGTATTATCCGGAAAATTACTAATTCCTTTAAGAGTATAGGAAAATCATGTATTCACGAAAGCATCCCACAGGATATTCTAGAATATTTTTAGCGTTTAACGAAAAGAAAAAAAGTCCAAAAATGAAACATAAACCAAACGAAAGATTTCATTGAACTGAAAAAAATGATAAAGGAAAATGTAAATCCTCGTGCACAGTTTTCTGAGAAAGTCGAAACAAACTAGTTTTCTGTAAACCTAATAACAGTGGCTTGATACGATAACCACGCCACCGATCTATTAAGATAAAATTGATACTGGGCTATATACAGTGGTGCTATTCTAATTTTTTAACAACCGGTTCTCTCTCTCTCTCTCTCTCTCTCTCTCTCTCTCTCTCTCTCTCTCTCGCTATATATATATGAGGCGTATTCTAAAAGTATGGGCCGTCGACGTATAGTGAAATGGGAGTAGGCCGGAACAATTTCACGCATGCAGCGCCGACGACAGACTATTGACGAAGCCACTGTAGTGGTTGTCTTGAATTAGTAGGAGTTCGGCAGCCGTGGAAGGCAGATCGCAATGGCCGCGAGAATTGTTTCTCCCGCTAGTTGTGAAGTGCGCAGTGTGATACGACTTTTGCTTGCAAAAGGAACTTCTGCTGCTGATATCAATCGGGAATTGTGCCTAGTGTATGAACCTACAGTAATGAAAGCAGGAAAGTTTCGCAAATGGTGTCGCGAGTTTCAAAATGGTGGCACTAACGTGCACGATGAAGACTGGGGTGGCAGGCCTAGTGTTCGGACGGATGACCTCGTGGAACAAGTAAACCAAAAACTGAAGAGATCAGCATAGACGATCAGTGCTCTGACTTATGACTTTCCCCACGATGCACGAACCACCATCTACAGGATTGTCACAGAAACATTTGGATACTACAAGTTGAGTGCAAGTTGGGTGCCGAAAATGCTGACAGACCAGCGCAAAGAGCAACGAATGTGTAGTGCCCGACAGGTTTTGGATCGCTATCAACAACAGGAGATGATTTGTTTTCCCACATTGTGACGGGCGACGAGACGTGGATCCCGTACACCAAAACAGAATCCAAACAACAGCCCATGGAGTAACGCCATTCAGGTTCCCTCAAACCAAAAAGTTTAAGCAATCGCAGCACTCGAGTCACAAACTAATGGTTACAGTCTTTTAGGACGACAAAGGCGCCCAATTGGTTGATTTTTAGAACGTGGGACAACAGTTACAGGTGACGTATACTGCGACACGCTCACCAAAATGCGACGTGCGATTCAAAATCGACTCCACGGAAAACTGTCGTCCAGAATTATCTTCGTTCACGACAATGCGCTGTCGTCGTCGAGGAGATTCGAGAGTTTCGTTAGAACCTGTTTGACCACCCTCCATACAGTCCTGGCCTTGCCCCAACGATTACTTCCCCTTTTTGCATTTGAAATGGTGGCTTGCTAGACAACGGTTTGAAAACGACGAGGATCTCAAGACTGCCGTTGCCAACTGGTCCAATTCCAGGCGGCAAACTTCTATTCAGAGGGTTTACGGAATATGGTGCAGCGTTACGAAAAGTGTTTGGAACGACATGTGGAGAAGTGAAATAGCTCCGTAGGCACGTATTTCTGGCAATAAATCCCGTTCCGCACGAGCGTCTTTTTTTTTTTTTTTTAAATCATCGAACGGACCTTACGTTTGGAATTCGCCTCGTATATATGTATAATGGTGTTCCACCAGAAAAGGGCCCTGTTTTGAGGAATGACAGTATGGGTCATGATAAGCAATAGTTCGAGATATCGATGAAAAGACCAATATTTCGTACACAGTGCTTCGAAGACACATATCTCTGATATACCAGAATCCTACAAAAACAAATAGGTAGCACACGTAATAAGCATTATATACGTATTGCATTCATTACACTCACGGATTCCAGTATTCCGGACAAAACTCCGGAATTCGTATTCAAATTTCTGTCTGCCCATTGAATTGAAATAATTCGAAGTTGCTTTCATAATGCAAACGAGCGGGAAAATAAAGAGATGTTTTCACCAAATTGTTTGGCTTCATTCTTTCACTCTTGGCTAGATCTTGCGCGCGCGCGTGTGTGTGTGTGTTGTTGTTGTGTATATAACAAACGGTTCTGCAAACTCGAAATATTTTAACAACCGGTTCTCGCGAACCGGCTGAATAGCACCACTGGCTATATACTAATCAGGCTTTTCGTAATGACACTATGAAAGCAACAGTAAGTATATGGTATGGTTAATAGATACAACCCAAAATTTTGATCTACTCTTAAATTTTAATTTTGTTCTATAATATTGTCCAATGATTAGACATATACTTTATTGATCAGTAGATCACATCAAGACTAACAAAATAACATTCTTGAAGGTGAATTATCATGCGTACTTTCCGTAAGATGAATTTTTATGGCGTTAAAATAAAATGTGGGGGTCATTCGTTGCCATTCTGGTGCAGTTGACAGTAGTCCCAGAGGCAATGTGACAAGCGGATTATGTAACACGGGAGACCACCAATCCGTTACCTCCAGTCACTTGTTAGTGGCAGTGACGATGAGTGTTTAACAATGCCTGATGCATGAACTGGTAATGTATGAATTCGAACTAGACCATAATGCTGCGACAACAACCAAAACATTTGAAATACGAAGGGGAAGATGCAGTGAACTACAGCACAGCAACTAGGTTCCTGAAATTTCTTGCAGGTTGTAAAATTGTCGAAAATCAGCCTAGATCTGGCCGCCCCAGAGTAACATTCTGAGGTCGTACGACACCTCATTGATGAAAATTCATCCACCAGTATACGACGATTATTAACAAACCAACTCGGTATGTCTTAGTCCACTGTAGTATGCCATCTTCACGAACTCGGGAAAACCACCAGGAGCTGCCGCATTATGCCACATTACGTGTTTATCCTACTTCAGGCCCAGCGAGTGTGAATAAATGCCGACAACTGCTGTTAAACCCCCATGCAACAAAAAGTGGATGTTTTTCCGAAATCCGAATATGCGATTTTTTTTTTTTTAATATTTACCTGCTTTTTACAAGTATGATATGTGTCAGAATATTGCAAGGCTTAAGACATTCTTGTACTTCTAACAAAACCATGGACAATTACGATTTCGTGTGCTAAAATAATAGAGGAAGCGGTACAAATATGGAATACCATTTACTTTTTGTTTGACCAAATCAATATATTTGCATAAATTAACACAAAAAACTCTATTAATACTGTGTAACATATCCTTAAACTATATCCAAATATTGTGCTGCGTAAAGGAATGGGAAATATTTATAAACATCAATTTCCAATAAAGTTGCAAAATTCTTACTTTAGAAAACGGGGTACAAATATGGAATACCTTGAACATTTTCGAACAAACACTTTCAACAAGCAAAATTAGTGAGCTAAGAAAGTTGAAAATTAAACCAAGTTATAGGAACAAAGTAGAAACGAACACCACTGACACATTACGTCATTGTACAGTTCTCTTACATAAGTCACAAACGTAATAACCATGTTCATAACCTGCACAAGCAGTGTGAGCCCACTCAGTGCACATCTTGCACATAACCCATTCTTCCCCTTCCTTATCACATGAAAATTTGCCCGAGCAGAAGATGCATTCAGCGTCCTCGCAATAGGGTGTTCCACCTTCACCAATATCAATATCAGAAGAGTCGTCTCTACACCAAATGAACTATCACTATCACTCGCAGTGTCGGACGTTTCACATCTTGCTGCTCTTCGTTGTCTCTTGTTTCGTTTGGCACATTGCTTCCTTGCTCCCAGAGACGTTTCAATGGACACTTTATATGGTGATGAAGTCAGAATATTGGCAGTTCCTGATTTTCTTCCCCTGCTTCCCCTTACCTACGTTGGGCACAGGCGATATGTCCCATGGAGTAATCACTGTACCGCTGGTAGATGCTCCTGCTTCATCGGCACAAGAAACACTCCCACTGCTTGGCCCAATTCCTTTCTGCTCAGCTTCACTGACACTGTCCGTTGTTCCACTAGATGCAATGAAATCTGCATCTGTGAAAACATTCCGATTTACTGGGTAAAGCCCTGTAATTCGAAAGCCATTCACGGCGATCTCACCAGTCTGGCATTTAAGATAGGCCTTACCAAAGAGTTCAGCAATGTCCATGTTAGTCAGAGGCCTATCATGAAGCCTTAGCCATATCCGCACTTCCTCGCTATAGTAAGACTTCAGTGGACTCCAGTGGCTGCATTTTGTGAGTAGCATGAGGGGGGAGGCACAAAATGCAGACATTATTCTCTCGACCCAAGTTAATGACATCTAAATTTCTGGAGTGGCTATAATGACCATCCAAAATCAAGAGAACAGGGACCCAGGTGACGGTTTCACTTTGTCGATGAAGTGGAGGAACCATTTTGTAAAGAGATCATTCTGAATCCACCCTGAGGGATGACAAGCAGCGACAGACCCAGGCGGGGCACCTCTCATCAGCTGATTGTTCATGTTCTTGCGGGGGAAAATGAACATGGGTGGAACGAATATTCCACTAGCACTCATGCAAGTTACGACTGTCACCAGAGAACCTCTCTCAGAAGAACTTAGTGCTGCCACCTGCCGCTTACCCTTCACTGCAACAACTCGTGGTACTTTGCTCTGCACCACACTCAATCCAGTTTCGTCAACATTAAATTTCCTGTCTGCTGGGTATTTTTTTTTTTTCTCCATTTCTTCAGTTAGAAGGTCGAAAAATTTGTTGACATTTTCCTTTGTAAAGCCGGTGGCCCGTTGGAAAGAAGTTGCTGTTGGCTTTCGAAACGAGCATCTATCCTTATGCCTTTTCAAGAAGAGGCGGAGCCATTCTCTACCAGCTCTGTCTCCCAGAAATGGATTTGGAATCCCGTTTCTTTTGGCTATCTGAAAGGCCATTGTTTGTAAGTCTCGTCTGGTCAGTCCAAAAAAATTGCTTTCCATTGTTAGAGCATATTGAAGTAGTTGTTCTTATATTTCTTGCGGCAAAACTGTCTTCCTCCCAAGCTTTGTTTTGGTGGCTTCATTCACTGTCACGTCTGATTTAGCCAGTCGGAAGAGAGTTGCGCGTGGAACATTAAATGTCTTGGCTGCCTTCAAATAGCCCATCTTTTTCTGTCGCACCTATTTTATTGCCTCCTGCATAGCAACCTCATCCCACACTTTTCTAGCAGATGACAATTTTCTACCTTTCGATGTTGTCGCCATATCTACAGTTGAAACACAGTTCTAGAATAAGGGTCTAAATATGGAATACCTATTCCATATTCGAGCCACTACTGTCTTGCGAAACAAAACGTCAAAACACTACCGTTCAAACAATAGAAAAAAAAACTAGATATGTGGTAATGTCGCTACAAGTGTCCCCTTTCCAAACGAACAGAAATGTATTTGAATAGGCACGTGTTTAGAAATATACGATGAAATGCTCCTTACCTACAAAAAAATCACTTTACCAGGAAGACAATCAAAAGAAACCGATGCGTTGCTTTCGGCTTTTATGCCTCTTTCACATTATCCGGCTGTTTGCCGGATCCGGTTTCGGCCCCTTTCATATTATCCGGCGTTTTGCCGTGGATGAAAAATATGCGAGCAGGGTTGCTGTGCAACTGAAGAAACAAAACTCAGTGACTCTTGTCGTGTTGTGGTGGTTGTAATGGACAGACGCAAAATGTGTTTTCTACTCGCCTTGTTAAGACACAGGCAGAAAAAAAAAGTCAGAGACACATATGGGTTCACCCTTTTTTAGAGAAGCGGTACTTGAAGGAAATTTTTCTATACTGTTTCCACAATTAAGGGAAGACGAAGTAAAATTCTTTAATTACTTTCGTATGTCTATCGCATCTTTTGATGAGTTGTTGGATCGCGTACGGACCCAGCTGCAGAGGCAGAATTCAAAATTTAGGAACTGTATTCAACCTCCAGAAATGTTGGCTGTAACATTAAGATAAGATAATTTGTATTTTTTATACACATAGATAACGTTAAATTTAATGTAATTGAATAGATGGTTGAAGAAAGGATCTGAGTCAATTTCGTATAGTCATAAGATATTGAACAAAAAACATGTTAAAACATTTCACTACAATATACGAGACGAAACACTCAACACAAGAAGTTAATTCCTTTATCAATAGTACCTTACATATATTCGCAGCTGAATTTCTAAGGTGATGGATCCAGGTCCTTTCTGTAATCAATAGAATAGTGTAGCCAGTGACGGATCTAGCCTGGGGCCAGGGGGGCCTAGGCCCCCCAATTTTTTGAGTGACAATAATAATTTAACATATTATATATTTTTGTAAGTTTATAGTAAACTCATGATATATCTATGATAGCCTGGGTTCTGGCAGCCCCCCATGTTTTCCCTTCTAGATCCGCAACTGAATTTAGACTAAATTAGTAATAAAAATAATAATGTATGGCTGGGCAGAGTATAAGATTTCTATAACATTTTTCCCGGGGCCCCTTTTTCCTTGTGATAATTTCGAATTCTAAGGAGGAGGGGAATAATTTCACGCCAAAAAGTCCTTTTTTTCAAAGACCATTGAAAAGGGGACTTTTTTTCTTAGGTCTACTAATTCAAAACTTTGGAACCAATTCATCCAATTTGTTTTAATTCTAAATTTTTGATTTTGTTATTTTATTATTATTATTATTTTTTAGATCATTATAATTTTCTCCCAAAATTCGTATTTTTGAGTTAGATATGTTAGGCTCGGCCATTTTGGATTACTCCTGAGGGCAAAATAAGTTTCCAATCGAAAAAAAAGTCCAAACTTGTTGAAAGTAAGCAAATACTACAGGATCCTCAGATTCGACCGTAAATTGACCTGCAAAAGGCAGATTGGAAAGACGGATAGCAACCTCTTTTTTTTTTTTTTTTTAATTTTTGAATATTTTCTTAGAAAGACCTTTTAACACATTTTAGGTCATATTTTTCCCCCTACAATTCATATTTTTGAGTCAGGACCGATTATCACGACCAAGTCACGATGAAGGGGGTTATAAATTAAAGTTTTAAATCCAAATCAAATATTTTGTCTTAAATACTGTCTCTCTTTCAATTCAGTACGCGAATAACTTTCGACGAACATTTGTTGTGTTAAAAGAATTGTGAAGAAATAAGTTAATGTTAAATTGTTTCACTTCAATAAAACGAGGGGACCGTGGTGGGTAAGTGGCAGAAGATTCACCTCTGGTGCAGGGGTGCTTGGTTCGATCCCAGCTTGCGCCAAGTGAACTTTGTGTTGGACAAGTAACGTTTGTGTGGGTTTTCTCGGGGATCTCCCATTTTCTCCCACTTTCATCATTCCATCATTTCATTCATTTCTCATCATCACCGTCTCTTTTAGCCTAGCCAACAGAACCATAGGACGTAATACAAAATTTAGAACCTTATTACTAGAAAACTTAATCCAGTAGTTATATGTTTTTTTTTATGTATTTGAAACTACATCTTGATTGTGTGTTGTCATTTCATTAAAAGCTAATGTAAAATTAGTTCTTCAGTTCTAGTACTTCCTTTGCCAGTATAATACTAGTGGAATTCTTCTTACGACAAATAATAGGTATGACCAAATTTAGTGTGTGGTTCTAAAGATTTTCCGAAACCTGGAGTTTTTCCGAAATCCGAATATTTTTGGTCATCCTTCTTCTTCTTCTTCTTCTTCTTCTTATTATTATTATTATTATTATTATTATTATTATTATTATACTATTTCGTGTTTATTCTTTTGTTTTAAGCGTTCCGACTGTTGACTCAAGTCTCTTTAAAGCACTGCTCTAGTCTCTAAATTCAGAGGACTATTCAAGAAATTACAGCCAGATAATTATAAAATATATAAAATACGGTATATTTATCAAATATCACATCATGAATTCTCTCTTGCTTTGCGTAGCAAAATAGTACATAAATATATAGCAAAAGACTGTATTGCTGAAATATTTGATAGTGTATATTTCAATTTTGGGTCACCACAAATTTATAGAAGGTCATTTGTCCAGTGCTACACGGACATCTCCCAATCTTCTATTACATAGAAAAATAATAATTTATATTGATTTCGACACTTCGGTAGTATTGGTAGTTTTCAATTAATTTTACATGTCATCTTTCCCCATATATTGTATATACAGGTTTGGTTAATTACTCCAGATGTACTGGGCTAGAACATAACCACATACACAAACACACTTCACATAACACACAAAACCACACGCTCCCATATTATAGCAGCCACTTTCTGCTCTTTCCTGGCAACACTTGCTTCCTCCCCCAACACCCATCCGGTAGTTTGCCGCGTATATGTGAAGAGCGCCATTGCTTGTAATGTTCCGCTTGGCTATACACGGCGATTTGCCGCGCCGGATTCTAGCAGGGAGATCCGGCTGTTTTTGCTCGCCGGATGAATGTCCGGTGACCGCCGCACATATGTGAAAAGCTTCATTGCTTGCAATGTCTTTCTACCTCGTCCGGCAATTCGCCGGAACCGGATCCGGTAAATCGCCGGATAATGTGAAAGGGACATAAGCTGACTACTTTTGTTAACAAAGGAAGGAAGGAGGGATTGTTTCACAGTTTGTTCGCTAGAGTACTCACGTTACCTTACGAGATATTATAGTATTCCATATTAGTGTCCCTATTCCATATTTCTACCTGTTCCTATAATAATAATAATAATAATAATAATAATAATAATAATAATAATAATAATAATAATAATAATAATAATATAAAATGATTCCCAGTTAACTTTTCATGCGCGTGGTTCTAAAATTTTGAAGTGTGTGTTAAAACTTCAACGATTGATAACAAAAATGTAAATAATAATAATAATAATAATAATAATAATAATAATAATACGGTAAAGAAGTATGATCGGCAGTGGAGGGGGGAAAGCAATTAAATTAGTCTTGGCAACTAACGTGATAATTATTTATAGAATTCTTCCTTGATATGGTTTCTATGGATCTGTCAAAGAAATGTATCTCATAGATAATGCACAGATATGGGTGTGAGCAATAATAATAATAATAAAAAAATAGGTGGGTAGAATAGAAAAGTAATAAGAAAGTACATGCTGGAAAAGATAGAGAAGAAAAGTTTTTTAAGAGAAAAAGGGGAAGAGTAACTTAGGACATTAAGAATAATTCTGTAGGATTGTGTTGAAAAGTGTGGTGAAAGGAACACAAATAAGGGAAAGAAATCGCTTGGAATAGATTTATTAAAAACTAGCTGTATGCACTCATCGTTGTCGGGTCTTTATTCAGAACGTGGATAAAAAGTGTAAGCAGCCGTCGTTGCCGACTCTTTAATTAACACCAACTATTAGAAGGGAGAAAATAAGTTTTTATTTCCCAGTATTTATCCTCTACAGTTATGTACATTCATGTCCAAAATGATTGTCGCATATCTATAATTGTCTTCTTGTAAGAATATAATTTGATAATGATTTTGCAGGATACTTTTAATATTAATACTATGTGTATAATCGGGAAATGTATAATTGTGGTAAATTTCATAGGAAAAGAATTATAAATAAGAAACTGGAATGAGTAAAACAAAATTTTGCTAAATGGACAAGAAAGTTTTATTTTCGTTTTATTGTTCTTATTTACTGATCTTTTGACATGAAATTTGCCACATATATGTATTTGCCGATACCCATGTTGCATACACACAAGGCGTTCTTAGAAACCACGAGAATCATATATGTTTTTCCATACATTTTAATCTCTCCCAATTCGAACCTCCGAGCCGAAAATCGAAAAAGGGCTTGGTACTGAATTAGATCTATCCATTTACCAAATTTGGTGGTTCTAGGTTACTCCTTTCTGACGGTAAGTAGACAAACGTTATTGTGTATGTCAGTTCTTTAAGGCGATGATTGGCGGGAGATTATTTAGTTCGCTTGTATTATGGGTATTGTAGAAATGAAGACTTTCAGACTAAAATATTGACGATTATATCGAAATATGAATAAAAATTGGAGGTGGCGGGCGCATCTGCCTTCCGCTAGCACTGGGCGAACGTCATCCATCGAGGTAGCACAGATATTTAAATTTCAATTGAAATAATAATAATAATAAAAATAGTGTATGTATTTCCATCTTAACATATTGTATGCCACGAAACTTACCTGTGCAGCTAGCCAGAATAAATGGAGATTTCGCTGCCATCTATTGAGCTTACTTCGAACTACGTAACGGAGTAATCTGATAATGCTTGCGTGCTTTTTTTTTTTTTTTAATATTTTTTTAAGTGAAGTTTACACAGCTGTGGAGTCAGTAGCTTTCGCAAATGTAAATTGTGTTCTATTTTCCTGCATATATTATGTTTTTGTTTTCAGTTTTGCATAACTTTGCTAAAAGAAACCTTCAGGTTACTGAAGTCTTTAAATAAAAGCATAGGTCTATGAAGTGGTAGGATGATATCATGTATCATCCTACCACTTCATAAACGTATGTTTTTATTTAAAGACTTCAGTAGCCTGATGGTTTCTTTTAGCAATCTATATAGGTTGGAAAAGAAGAGAGAAGAACTTTTCTGAAATTTAAATTACGAACCCATTATTTCCCTGGTATCGCTGAGAAGAAAGAATAATATGGACAGTACTGGTTTACTCATGATTAAAAAAGAGCAGGCAGGCACACACATTCGAGACAGTAATTAAGCTGCACTTGGGTTATTGTTCTACTTTTTGTTTGTTTAAATACAATGCAAACGACTTTCGTAGTTTGCTATAATATATATGTTTTCGAATATAAATAAATTGTCAAGTAATCGGTTTGTGTTCTACCATTCAATGTAAAGTTTTTAATAAGTATGTAGCAAATAGAATTAATTTTGACAAAGAAACCACCACACACCAATACGATATGTTTGAAAGCCTCAACGAAGTCACCGATCTTGACATTATGGATAAATTAGGATTGCTTGTCTCACACATGTAGTTTTAAGTGTTAAGTCTAAATTCGAACTACATATAATTATGAAGCAGTTTTCGAATTTCCATTGATGGCCTGGGTTCGTGCTATTCATAATATTCAAAACATAATAGTATAGAGTATTTATAATTGAAAATCAATGCAGTGTTCACATAATTACTTTACAACTTTTTTATATATACATTTTAATCTCTAATACTTAAAGTTATGTCTTAATAAACTACTATATGTAGATCTATTTACTGTCATACACACCGTTTCAAAACATCATAGCAATATTCTTGACTTCTAAAATTATAAACACTTATCTACAATATGAACATGTAATTTCGTTTTCAAGCGAATTCAACCTTTCGTCCTTCAGATGGGTTTTCTTTATTATCGTGTACAGATCTTTGGTTCTCGAGTTACGGGCCATCAGTGTTGAAGTTTGGACTAAGTCAAATTTTAGTTTAATAAATAAATCCTCTAGTAGAACAAAATTTAGAAAATAAAAACTATTTAGAACAAACCTGCTAGAAACATTAATTAGAGTCATAAGAAACCAAACGTTGAGAGAATTGATTGTCTATGTTGTAAATTCAGTGTATACTTATTATTTTAAAAAATAAATAAATAAATAAATAAAAACTTTCACAATAGGGGAAACCTGTTGCCTTCTTAAGTACTTGCACAGACATACAGACTTGACATTCCTTAAGTTTGTTTTTTTTTCTGGTAAATTATCCCTGAGATTACAACTCTTATTTGGTGAAAGATACAATTTGTTAGCTAGTTGATATGGTGACACATCTCATTTTTTTTTTAATTTTACAAGAGAAGCATATGAAAATGTTTACTTTCGTTTATATACGCCGTTCCGTTTTTCGAAGTGCCATACATTTGTTGTTATTGGATATTCAGTTACTCAACTTTATGGGTTTCAATATTACGTTAGTGTGTGATAAGCTCAACTTTAAAATATCCTGCAAATTGGGATATAGTAGAATCTTAACTTACTCTAGATATTTATTTTCGTAGGAAATGTTAATTAGTTGACGTTGAGTATTTTCAATTTATCGTTGTAATATCTTCGTTATTTTCATCTTGAGACATATAGCCATCCATGTTTCACAAGGAAGAAATTCAGGGAGAAATTATTAACATAATTTATCGATTAAAAAAATACAGCACTAGCTGAACTGTATAAATTTATTGTGATTTCCGTTATTTATTTATTTATTTATTTATTTTTTAAAATCTTTACTGCTTAAAAATTCTTCCCGGATACCTTCCTAAAACAGTCGTTAAATGTTCTAATCTTAATTCGATCAAATGCCCAAATGGTACAACCATACTCCTGTGACTCAAAAATAACTTTTCATAAACCTTCCTCGAGAATTGAATTTTGAGGCACTGTACCACATAAATAGTATAATCCAAAATGTAGATATATAAGCATAGAAATATGGCAGCAAGAATCTCATGTAAGAAATAACATCGACTTACATAATTACAACTAGAACGAAAGCGAATTTATAACTTCATTGCTGCAGATTTGTGCTTTAGTTCCCACATTTCTTCCGCGCATATCATATTCCTTATTATTTTATGCTTTTATTGCTATATATTTATTATGCTTGTTAATTTCTTTCCTAAAACATAAATGATGAAATCTCAGTTCTGAGCAATAAGAAATATATCGTTTTCTTTAATTACGGCTAGTTTCTTTATTATTTAGATATCTGTTATTATGTTCAATTCTTAGTGGTTTTCCCTAATAAATTCGTATGAAGGTTTTATAATTCACTGTTTATAAGATTGCCGTTCAATTTACAAATTAGAAACATGTAAATTAGTTTCAAAATTTCAGTGAAAGTTTACACCTGATTCACATGAGTTATATTGGTTCAATTCTTCCTGATACAGAACAGATGTTGAAATATGTGTGAATGATGAAATATTTTACGAAAATCCTTAGGATGTATTTCACCTTGCGACATCAAACCAACGTCCATTGAATCGAAACGGTAATGAACGAACTAAAAGAGCACCGTTGTCTTTACACAAACCTTGGTTTAAACCAGCTGGTTTTTTCAACAAACAAACAAAAAAACTGGTTTAAACAAACAAACAAACAAAAAGAACGAAAAATTTTCGTGTGTTTGTAAAATCTTGATGAACACACATTAGTAGGTTATCGCGTTTCACTCCCGCATATTATTCGTATCATATTCAGACCTAAATTCACAATTCACTACTCAAAGAGATTATAGGGGGCCGCGGTGGCTCAGTGGTAGAGCGTTCACCACTGGTGCTTGGGGTCCCGGGTTCGATCCCAGCCCCCACCAAGTAAACTTTGTGGTGGACAAACACCGTGTGCGTGGGTTTTCTCGGGGTTCTCCCGTTCCCCCCCACTTTCTTCATTCCACCATTTCATTCATTTCTCATAATCACCGTCTCCTTTAGCCTAACCGGCATAACCGTGGGACGTAAAACTCAAAGATTTCTTTTTTTTTTCAAAGACATTATACTACAAAAGCAACTTTTGTTTCTTATATAAGTTTATGAATGTTTCTTTTGTGATATTTTAAAAATAATTTGTTATGAATGTTATGTAATTGCAATCAAAAAATTCTAAATATTGTTCCGTTTTAATAATGTTGACTATTGATAAAATACATCGAAGTGCCGTATTTTGGGGGAAGGGGTCATTTAGACCCCACGAAAGTCATTTGTTGAAATCAGAAGTACGGTACCTTTGGTATCTATTCAAATAGGTCAGAGCCAAAGTGGGCTCAAATAATTCGTATCTTTTATTCACTTTTCTTAAAATTAAGACGTTGTAGTTCTTTAACTTGGACTAATAAAAGTCGTAGTGAACTAACTTGGACTAAATTCGTTCTTCTGTACTTTGCAGTATTTTGAAATTGTCCATACGTAATTCTGTATAATGGTTTCACTTGTGTAACTGTTTATCTTTTTTTGACCTTCTGAAATGACTCTTGACAATTATATTAACAAGTATATAAAGATCAATACAACATATTTTTATCAGGAATCCTTCGGGAGTGAGTCAGCAGACGTATCGCATTTATGGACAATTAGTCCCGGTTTCGAGTTCAAATGGAGGACAATTTCTCTCTGATGTAAGCCGAGAAGCGGTTTGGATTTCTTTTTAAGCTTATGTGACCCCTTCCAGCATAATCTGGTTGTTGTATAATAACACCAAGGCGAAACAAACTTATTTCTGTCCATATGTGATATAAATACATAGAGCAAATTATTTAAGCCTGTTTTTTGGTTTAAACCAAAAAAGAAAAAGAAAAACAGGTTTAAACAAAAAAAACGTTTGTTTTTTTGTTGTTTTTTTTTTCAATAAAAAGCATGGTTTTTGCCAACCCTGCACTTGATGCATAAATGAAATCTACAGTTTTATATACATTAATTCGTTTATGCAATTGTCTTCAATTGGTTCGAAAATGAAATTAAATTTTTGAGTTTTACGTCCCACGGTTATGCCGGTTAGGCTAAAGGAGAGGTGATGATGAGATGTGAATGAAATGGTGGAATGAAGAAAGTGGGAGGAAACGGGAGAACCCCGAGAAAACCCCCACACACGGTGTTTGTCCACCACAAAGTTCACTTGGCGTCAATTAGTTTGAATATACGCAAAATATGTATTCTCAGTTTCGTCTAGAGTAGCGTGTAACTAGGCCGAAAAATGTGTACTGTGTGAATTCATAAAAAATCTCAGCACTCTCTAGCTTGTGTAATTTCTGGAATTGTATGCTTTGAAAGAAAATAAACACAATCGTCAGAGCCGTTTTCGAGAAAATAGCAGTTTATTTAATTTTCATCCTATAGTAAAGTACCCTTAGTTTCCGGGCTAGGATGAAAGTTCGTTATCCAGGACATACAGCGCGTTGAATAGATGGACATACGTAGATTCCCGATATGCACGGGACGTATAAATCTATTAAAATTTCGAATTAGAATTTTTCGTTCATCATGCTCTCTTATCTGTTGTTGCTGGAAAGTAAAAACTCAGCGGTACTTCCGTAAATAAATTTCTATCGTAGTTTTAAATTGCAAAGTGCGTATGTCTGAATATTCTCCTGAAGGCAGGTTACACTTACCCTGACGTGATTAGGTGGGGCAACTAAGCCAATTAGGCAGGAGTAGGGTGGCCAGTATTCTCTCCGTATGGTTCAAAAAGGACAATTGGCAAACTTATAATTACGGACTAAAATAGAGGAACAGATTGAGAATTCGGATTAGGACTCCCATGTATGCAAGAACTATGCAATTATGGTTTAATTGTACAAGTTAACATTTGTACACATCAATTAATAATATTCCTGCATTATGAAGCACACTTTGTACTGTGTCAAGGAAAAAGAATGTACACCAGTATTGGAACGGGTCACGAAGTCGGAGACGTGAAAGACAATCATACCCCTGGAGAGTACTGGTAATATAATTCTAACAAACACGATTGCCTCCTGTCTGTCTTTCTTCTTACTAAACCTATAAATTTATTTCTATCTTTTTTGTACATCTGTGCATGCTGAAGCATTGCACTAAAAGATAACTACAAGGCCTATCAGATTATACGCGCATGAGGAGAAAAGGAAAGCTGCATATTTTTTCTTGTGAGGGATCGTCGAATTTTAATCGAGCTAGCCTGCAAAACGTGCTGCGTAGAATATGAGAATGTTTTAAATCTTTTTGTATAGCGTGTAGACCTATTTAAAACAACTATAGCTATTATTTTTCAGCAAGGGAAGAGAATAAACATGAAGGTATAGTTGCAATATTCCAACATGGTTCCTTGATTAAGAAATGACACACCGGGAATTCAACACTTGAATAATTGAGCCTCGAATGATGTGCATCATTAGTGCACTATAAAATTCAGCATTAATGCTGTATAGCTTATGTCTTGACTGCTTTTGAGTTACTATGTCTTGTCGGGGCTGCCGGATCACTGAATCAGGCCGAATCTGGCAAGATAGATCCAAGTGATAGGATAGACGCAGATGACCCATGCCGTCACTCTTGTGCACCGTTTTTTATTGTGAATACTGTGCATCAAATATTATTTTATTTTATTTTATTTAACAATCACCAAATACAGTTCAGAGGCCATTTTATAATGGATATCTAACAACAACAATAACAATGGAAAGGACTTGGAAAGGTATCGACCAGGGCCTGTTTAGTAGGTACCATCCCAGCATTTGCCTGGTAGGACTGAAGAAAACCCTGGAAAACTCCAGTCAGAATGGTCTGCAGCGGGAATCAAACCCACAATCTCTCGAATGCGCAGTCAACGCTCTACCACTTGAGCTGCTTCGCTCGGTTTTTCATTTCTTTCATAGCGTTATAATTGGATTTTCTACTCAAAAGCATCTAATCATATTGGAAAGCCTTGAACTAAAATATCGTTCATTGGGATTAGAGAAAACAAAAATATTATCAGCTGAAAGACTAATTTCTTTAATAGGGCATATACTTCTTTTGTGGCAATGTAATCCTTACTTAGTTCTCGTAATAAGGTGATTCAGAACTACCTGATAATTCAGATAAGCTGGCTCAAGAACATAACTTTTAAAGGTTATAAATTCATCATTTCATATTTTCATTTTCTATGTTTAGATATTATCTTCACGAAAAAAGAAATAATAATAATATATAATATTATCGACATATGGATTTTAATAGTATCATAAACTAATGACAAGGAAAATAGATTATTAAGCGCTTACAATGTTATAACTATTTTATGATGTATAGAATTTTATATATATGTTAATTATCGAATTTCACGAACTATTTTTCTGCGTTTTCAATCTTGCAAGCTTGTTCTCTCCTCAACACGAATCTAAATTCAGATCTCGACTTCCGCGTTAATCCCTTTAGAGGTTATTATGTTTTCGTGGACGCAGACATCATGTACGCTTCGAAAATGTCCTGACTTCTGAATATGTAGTGCATTGCTGTGTTTCACAGGGTTCAAACTTAAGACCTTTTCTGTTCTGGTTAACAATTTATCTGATGTAATAAAGTAAGAAGAGCTATTATTTGCAGACGATTTAAAAAAAAAAAATCTTCATACATTCGGAAAGGGACTACATTAATGTCCAGAATGACATCAATGAACTTACTTTATACATGGTGCAAAATTAGTGCAGTGTAATGTTATACAAAAATAAATTACTTGTAAATTGAAAATCATATTAATGGTGCAAAGAGATGAGTGTCTTACTAAACTTGGTGGTCAATAAGATCAAATCTCTCGTTCGATATCCATCTGAATCAGGTTGCAAATGGTGCTTACAAACATCTTGAATATGTAATGAGACTTGGAAGTGAATTCAAGAACACTAATATGCTTATAATTCTATGTGTTGCATACGTTCGTTCTAAAATGAAATATGCGTCCATAATATGGAGTTCTAGTGCACAAAAATATGTATACCAATTAATCAATATAATCAAAGTAATAAATTTGATTCTTATTTAGTACACACAGGAATCTATCCTCGATATGAAAAATATGTTGCACTTCACCAAATTACTCATTGTATTCTCTTAAAACGAAGAGTTGATTTTTTTTTTTTTTTTTAAAATACTAAACTTAAACACAGAGAAGGGGATAGATTCGCCAATATTATCTTAAATCTCCTTTCATGTTCCGAACAGGAGAATGCGCTCGAGGCTAGTAACATTTCACAAACCATCACAACGTACCGGTACGAATGTATTAGGTAATCATGTATTAGGAATATGCACTATGTATAATAATACACTATGTAAAATAAAACAAATCCTACTATAGACATTTTATGTACGTACGTATAAAACAATATTTTGGGCATATAATTTAGCATGTACCACAAAGATTCATAAAATGTAGCCATGTATGTATTTGAACATTGTCAATAGGGTATACCTGTGTGTTCAGTATATAATAAATAAATAAATAGTTTTTATTTATTTTTGTGCTGCAATTTTAGAAATAGGTGCCATATATATTGTTTTAATTTTATGTTGTTGTAAATGTTTTAATAGTCAGTTGCTCCATATGCATAAATTAACACTTGTTTTAAAGATCCAGTGACATTGAAACTAATAGCAACGGTAAGCAAAAATTATATACAAAGAATTCCGTCTCATATTAGAAGTAACTTGATATTAAATCATCGTTTATCCAGATTTAAAGGAACGCATTTTGTGTGTGTATTTATTGTAGTTAGCATCTTAAAATCTTCCACAGTCTGCGTAAACGATAAAAATGAAACGGCTCAGCTTACGTCATTACGTCCTTACACATGAAAAATGTTAGGAAACAGAATAACCAAGTGATGTGATGCTATTGCCACCAAATTTGGTAACTCGTCTCTTCTAGAAATTTTACTACTTGGCTGTGCTAATGGTCCATCTGTGCTCAAAACAATTCACTGTCAAGGACTACTTGTTTCCATTTCCTTTCTCTCTTTCATTTCATCACAGATAGTTGAAATTGACTTGTTTACGTCAATTGAAAGGAATTAAAAAGTTGCGCGCTCACTGAAAATCTTGCTTGTAAAGTGATTTTCGATGTGACCTGAATCTTAATGCCTCGTTATCAACAGCAATATAATATGAAGTTCACGTAACGCAATGATTTCTTATTGCTTTGCCTTATACTACAACAGCTAATAAAATTTTAAAACCGAAGTTACTATCTGATTTTCATCAACCTCAAATGGGAAAGTTTTGAGAGAATAATTTTAATCTATTCGCAGATACACACTTAGCTATTTAATGTTGTGATCTTTTTCGGAGAGTTAATAACATTATTATTCGTTGAATAGCTTAGATTATAATCCTAGTTTATTTATTAAAATTGTTTTATCGTAGTTTCAGTTTATGTATTAAGCCTAGGAAGAAGCCAGATTTGGTATCGTCGAAGCAGGAAATCCTTGAACTAGCACTAATCTGGAAACTGAGCTTTCATGCCACATATTTGTACTTCAATGCCAATATTGTGTTATTTCTAATGGTACGGACTTCAAATAGGTACTCTATTCATTTTGGAAAGTCGGTAATGTTGGTTTCATGTGTAAGCTGAAATCACAGTTTATGTCAAATTTCTCAGTTTTAAACGAGGAAGTCGAATCTTGTATTAAAAACATACAGATACTAAGCTGGTTAGAACGTATTGTATGGGTTTGAAAGCTGATAAAGTAATCGTAATACGAAGTAACTTCGAAACTTATTGTGAATATTATATTTTTGGACAAATTCAACATATTAACCCTTGAAAATATCAATTCAGATTGCTACATAAAATATTACTTTCTCTGTTAAAATTTAGAGATGTCATAAACTCTAAAAAAATTAATAAGAATAAAAATAATAAATTAATTTTAAAAATAAAGTGAATTTTATGGTGTCATCAGTAAATTCTTCCTACATTAGCGCTAAACGTGTAATATTTGAAGTTGTAGCAGGAATTTGTGATAAACTTTTAAGGCTTAAGAATTATAATGATTCTATCAAAGAAACATTAACTTCATATCGACTTGTTTCTTTCTTTCATCAGAGAATACTCTGATAAGGTAGGACTAACACCGTTTGTGAAGTTTTCTCGGGTTCTTCCGTTTCCTCCTATTTTCTTCATTACATCATTTCATTCAATTCTCATAATCATAATTTCTTTTAGCCTAGCCGGCATGAAATGAAACTTAAAAATTTCATTTCATCTTTTTCTGATAAGGTACGGTGAAAATCTGGCATCTCCAATTGTCAGGTATTCCCGTGTAAAAATTCCAATATGTTTAACAGGACATTTTTCGGTATCGACGATATTAGCACTGTCTGAACATTTACAATGAGATATCTGACAATCACTGACAATTAGATTTTCACTGTAAGAAGCCTGATTATATTTGTATTAAAGAGTATAAACTATTTGGATAAAAGTTGTTAACTACCAAACTGTTTGAAATAAAACATAAGATAAGGTTTTTTCTTCGTATTATGTCGTGATTGCGTTCCCAAAATGCATTGAATACAGAGCACTGTTCTAGCATAAGATGAAGCAATATAAAAACACATACTAAGCGTATTTAAATACGTAAGGATAACAAAAATGAAATTAACCGTTGCAAAGGTAAAAGAATTTCTAAAATACTTCCAATACATTTATCTAGAGCGAAGATCCTGTACAGGATATTACATCGGAAAACGTTCATCAGCAAACCTTTAGATGTGTTTTGATTTCGATGAAAAGTCATTGTCGAAATTCATATACTGATATCGGATCCAGTATTGCTTGAAGAAAAGTGATTCTTTGATATTAGTTTAACCTCAGGAAAAGATTTTCAATGTTAAAATTGTGGCATGGATAATTAGTGAAAGTAAAATAATCAAACATTTTGCTTATTTCATAAAAGAATAAAGGTTATTTTGTTTCATTGTTTTGAGAGTAAAGGTTCTTTGCGATGTAACAATATTTACTTTTTTGTTTCGTTGTGAAATTGTATACTTTCTTCTCTAATGTGCGTAACCTTTGACTCGTGAAAGTAATAAAGCACTTACGAAGTAGTGATGTAACTTAGACTATATGTATTCAGTTAATTGAGTACTACATAGATCAGCTATCGTAAATACAGATGAATTGTTGTTAAAGAAAGAAGAAAAACAAATCCATACACACTCAGCTTTGTCTACTACAAAACCCATATGATACGATCAGGGGTCGAACTCACGAATTTACACTGTACCACACACATCATAGATCACCAGAACTAGTTTCAGAAATAGAGAGAGCTAAGCACAAGTTTTCTTTTGTTGTAATTGTTTTTGTTTATTGTGAGCAGTTTAATATTAACCCTTTCCTAATCAAGAAGCTGTGCAGATTCAAGTCGTACAGTTCATTTTGCATCAATAACGTTTGTTATGCTTTTTGATAGAAGTTTTGATTAACAGCAGGTTAATGGTTGAATGTATGACTGTTGTTATTCATATGAAGTGATCATCAAACTGAATTGCTCTCATTGTCAAAAATTACGAGTTTAAATAAATACGATGTATTAAGTGCCTGTGTTTCTTTACAGTAGTCATCAGTCAATACCAGTAGAGCTAATTTCATGTATGAGAAATGAGAATGTATTTTTAAATAGTTTACACGTAAATCACCAAACATTTTTACTTGGCGCTCCCCTTTCCTCTTGTAATTCTTTCAAACTTCAGTAAGGCTTAGTTGTGGTATAGGGTGCCAATCCTAGTAAGTGGCTTGAACTTTAGTATGACGTTGAAAACGTTATATTGTTAAAATGCAGACGTCAAATTCAGTGAAACGTATTGTGTGGGATATCCAATCAAGAGACTCTGCGAGAGGATTCCAGAAGAATACACACAGTGTATATATATATATATATATATATATATATATACTACATAGAATGTGACTACAGTAAATCAATAAATAATTTCACTATTTTTTTCGTGAGTACTCTTGATGATTTTTTTCCCGCAGTCTCTCTTTTCTATTTAAAAAACGCACTTCGAACAATATTGGACGTAGGATCATTGCATTTTTTAAAACTAAGTTATCTTTACTTTCCTGCAAAGTCTACACATAAGTATACTATGCGATACGATAAATTAAAAATGAATCATATGTCTATGTATTGAATGTGATACAGTGAATACAAAAGCAATATTGTGTGTGTGTTTTTCTTTTCTTTTCTTTCTTTCTTTGGCCCTGCTATCTTTCACTGTCATATATGCACGAAGAAACTACTTTCGAAGATACCGAACTGCTTACAAAATAGCCCTCACATGTTCATTTATCATTGGCGCAAACCTGATAAGGGAAGAACAGTGTTTTATGTGATATATAAGATTGAATTGCCATACGCCCATTCTGTTACATTCTGTTTAATTTCTATGTTCATATTACTATAACACACACACACACACACACACAAACACACATACATACATACATATATATATATATATATATATATATATATATATATATATATATATATATATATATATATATATATATATATATATATATATATATATAATTCGTAGTAAGGCTGAGATTTACACAAAGAGGGAGGGAAAAGGACTCAAAGCCTATTTTGTTTCATGTCTGGTGTTCTGGTTCGTTGCATAATATTAGTACATCATTAGTTGAATTGAGTTTAGTGGATTTCGGTTTAGCGTCCCTTTCAGCAGCGAGGCTTTTTGAGACGTGGACGTACAGCTTAACGTCGCTCCGAACCACATGAACTCCCGCTGTGAATCGAACCCGGGTCTCTCTCGCGAAAGGTGTGTACACTTAACCACGAGGGAGCTTGACATCATTAGTTGAAGATGGTAATATTGAAGTTGTGTTCCAGGGAGCTACCCGAATACTAGGCGTGGAGTTAGCATTGTACATGAAAAGGTTTTTTAAACATACGATAGACGTCTTGTGTCCGAATTTGCTACACCAAACTGACTTACAGTTCAAGCAGATTGATCAATATTTTGTTCCATTCTGTTCTCAAGAGGACGTGTTTTTGCATTCAGTATTTTTAAAGAGCTTGGTTAACCATAAACTCCTTTACTTATTCATCTGACTGTATGTCCGTCCTCAAAATCTCCGTCCATCCCACAGAATCTCAACAATTACTGGATGGCTCAACATCAATTTTGGCCACTCTGTAGAGAGTCAAAATTAGGAGTTGAATTTGTTGATCCATCCAGTTGATACACATCACATGACCGGGTCATCACAAGTTTGTATAATGCTGAGGAAGAAAAATAATCCGTCCTTGAAATAGAACGCTATAATGAAACTAAATGGCTTTCTACTCGACATGTCTGAAGACTTAAGTATTTCCTGTTTTCAGATATTAATTCATCTTAATAAAGTTAATGATTGAAGAGTGGAGGGTGAAGAGAAATGTAAATATTCAAACTTCATTTTTGATGCATATACTGTGACACTGTTGCTTGTTGTTTGCGAAATAATGTAAAAAGAAATATTGTTTGGTCTTTGGTTGTCTAAAGCGTAGAAAGTACTATGATACAAATTTTACTTATTTAGTATCTTTGAGGCATTATCACTTCGTATTAATGTAATTGTCTATTGTATGACGGTGTAATTCAGTAATGCCCCCCCCCCCCCTCAATTGTCTATCCGTAGGTGTTTTTCCATGAAAAAAATATTTTCGATTAATTTTTACACTCCCTCAAACATATTTATATAGATTTTAACCCCCCACCTAAATATTTCAATGACGCAGTTTGTGCCATAGCGCCCCTTTGTGGGCACCCCTGTAATTGAATTTGAATTGGTGCGTTGGTTCTGACAATAAACGCCGGTTTTCATTATACAAATCATTAATTAATGCATGGAGTTAAAACAGTGAAGTTAACCATCGCAGAAACAAAATTTTGTCATTGTATTCTGTTCTACGCTAATCTATTTCAGTTGTAATCAGGGTTGGCTGGTTTAAACCAAAAAACGAAAAATGTTCGTAAAAGTGTAACTATTCGTAAAATCTTGATGAACACACATTTGTGGGTTATCACGTTTCACTCCCATATATTATTCGTACTATATTCAGACCTAAATTCCCCATTCTTTACTCCAAGAGATTATATTACAAAAGCAACTTTTTTATGTAACTTTATGGATATTTCTTTCGTTGTATTTTTTTATAGTTTGTTGTTATTGTTATGCAACCAAAGGAAAATTCTAAAAATTGTTTCGTTTTAATAATGTTTACTATTGATAAAATACATCGAAATGCCGTACTTTTTTTGGGAAGGGGGGGTCATACAAACCCCACGAGAGGCAATTATTGAGGCAAGAATCTTTGGTAACTATTATGTATAAATTTGTCATTGCCAAAGTGGACTCAAATAATTCTTATCTTTATTCACTTCTCTTACTGATATGCAAAGTAAGTCGTTATATTTCTTTAACTTGGACTAATAAAAGTCGTAGTGAATTGACTTGGACTAAATTAGTTCTTCTGTACTCTGTAGTACTTTGAAATTGTCCATATGTAATTCTGTATGATGGTTCCACTTGTGCAATTGTTTATCTTTTTGTCCTTTTGTCCTAATGACTCTTGACGATTATATTAACAAATATGTAAAGATCAGTCAACGTATTTTTATCAGTCCTGAGTGAGTGAGTCGGCAGACGTATCGCATTTGTGGCCAATTACTTCCAGTTTCGAGTTCAAATAGATGACAATTTCTCTTGGATATAAGCCGAGAAGCGGTTTGGATTCCGCTTTAAGCTTATGTGACCCCTTTCAGCATAACCCGGTTGTTGCATACTAACACCAAGGTGAAACAAGCTAATTTCTGTGTATATGTGATATAAATACATGGAGCAAATTATATATATATATATATATATATATATATATATATATATATATATATAAACGGGTTTAAACAAAAAAAACTTTTTTTTTTTTTAAAAATAAAAACCATGGCTTTTGCCAACCCTGGTTGTAATTATCCTTTGTGAACCACTATTGTATTAAAAGTATTTCAGTGGTCAATTTTTAATTTTTTTTGGAGTTTTTTTCTGGTCAAACGATGAATAAAAATGGGGTGTAGAAACTCATGATATGTATTACATTATATATATATATATAATAATAATAATAATAATAATAATAATAATAATAATAATAATAATAATAAGAGATTTCAATTTTTCGTTCTTGCTGCGCAAGTATGTTGTATCTTATTCTTCCATTATGTTCATTTTTCTACCCGAGTGACTTTTGCTCATGATTTTATTGTGTAATTCGAGGCTTGACAGTGGTGACTTCAGACATTTTGACCCAGGGTGTTTTGAATGCTTCAAGAGTAGGAGTTTAAAAAAACTCAAGTGTTCGTTCCTATTAAAGTGTTCGAAATTTAACCGAAAAGAAAGTTTTTAGGGAGGGAAATTTTACTCTGATCTTCCAGTCTCCTTAAATTTAGCACAGGGGCGGATCCAGGACGGGCTTCTGAGGGGGGGACGGTGGGTTGTAATACTGGTACGTAGAGCTACTTTTAAGAGCGTCAAACTCGGGAATGGGTTTTATTTATATATAAAATAAAAAAGTTCCCTCTTCTGGGGGATCGCCCCCTCCCCTGGATCCGCCGCTGATTTAGCACTAGTTTGATTCCGATGGAGCTATAAGTAGTAAGTTTCTAATTCCAAATGCAGGTCCAGTTCTATGTATAGTATCTGAACTGAAAAATATACTTCAAATCAATCAATAGAAAGTTTACTGTATTTGTATCATGCAGATAGAAGTATTTATTCATTACTTTTTACAACACACTATAACGGTATTAATTGTACTACATATCATAAAGCATATTACAGAACCGCGAGTTTGAGCAAAGATGCTATCGTACACATGTACCCGTGTGTGGTTCTTATTAGTGATGGACAAAGCAAGTCAAACGTAGATAATTTGAAAATAGTATAATTTACCTCATTCATTCTGGTTGAAGAACGTTCCAGTCATTGAATAAACTTGTATTTTATATGCATATTCTGTGATTTTGTAAGTTCCTTTTCTTACATTACCTTCAGCTGGAAGAGTTAGTTCCGAAGGAAAACGCGGTTTTTACTTTCAAAAGCTACGGAGGAAATTATTTCTGCATAATTCATGCTTCTTGTTCATATGGGTCAGAAGAAAATTGATGAAATCATCAGTGGAACTTTGTTGTACTTGTTTTCAGTTATACTTACGTATACAGTTCTTCGTAATGTAAAATCACAGTAAACGCGGAAGAAAAAAAAATAGTACGAAATTTTCCAAGGAAACAGTATTGTTTTCAACACAGCATCATTTTCCTTTAATAAATTCAACTCTTATCGATTTAAAGCAGTTATCTATAGTAGAAGCCTACGGTCTTCAAGTTGGCAACGCACGTACTTCAGCCCAACTCTGGTCTTGCAATGTTTGCACTAGGTATTGAGTAAAAATCCGTTCACTGTTGTGTGTGATCCCCAAGTGTACCAATGACCAATTAATTTAATAATGCACATAGGTTTCATCTATGATATAGTCATTACTAGTATAAAATCATTTATTAAAGCCAACACACTAGCCATATCGGAATATCACTTTCGTGAGGTTAGTGAAGTCAAGCAGTGCCCCTCTGATTGGATTAAAGATGGCTGACCATTCGTACTTATCAGATGCTGATGGAATTACACCGCGTCGTGAGGACAACTAGGGAGCTACTTCAAAGAAAGAAGTAGCGAACTGTAGTGTAGAAGGATAGCACTAAGGAAGCCTATTTGCTGACTACATCATCCCAAAAGTAAAAGTGCCACAAGTCGTTTGGTGGTAGATCCTATAGAGGAGCCAGCAAGAGAAGATCTGACAGATCACAGCGGCATTTCCACTACTCGCCAGTCAAGGCTCTTTCAGTGCATCTATAATTGCAGTTTTCTTAGTGGTGTAGAACAGAAGGACCATGGTTGATAATACTAGGACCAAAGTAAGGGCTGCATTTTCCCTCCACACGTGGCAAGAAACATCAGGGACCATCTCATGATGACTTCTCTATAGGCCCCGACGGGCTGTTTCTCCAGAAGTTTAGTTTTAAATATTTGTTGTAAGATAATGATTTATGCATCAACTTTTAGACGAAGTCGTTGTACTCAGAAACAAAATTTGAACAGTGTAATTTCTTCTATGATGTAGACAAAGGATTTTTGGAAATGCAGATCCTGAGAAGATGGTTTATACTCTCTGTATAAATAAATTTATGAGTGACTGATTGGCTAATCAACACCCAAAACAAACCGCTTAAACTAGAAACTTCAAATTTGGGCAGTACATAGAATTTGTAATGTAAGATACCACTAAGGTAAGGATTTTCGGAAATTGGCTTAGGAGAGGGAGGAAGGAATAAAGATGGCAATTATTATAGTAAAATGTCCTTATCTCGGAATCTATTGAGGAAAGAGAGATTGAAATTTGGTATTTGAACTTCTTATTTAAAATAGACGCGCGTTCCACCAAAAGGGAAGGAAAGGCGGGAAGAAGACAAAAGGGTGGGAGTTTCAGTTTTTATAACCAAATCTCAACTCTCAAAATGTCGTAAGATTATAGACAAGAAATTTGGTAGTTAGACTTCTCATTTGAAATAAAGAAGTATTTCAGCTTATTTTGAGGAAGTCGCGTTGGCTGAGTGAACGTTCACTTCTGGTACGTGGGATCCTTGGTTCTATCCTACCTCGCGCCAAGTGAGCTTTGTAGTGGACCAACAGTGTGTGGATAAGTTCTCTCAGTTCTCCCGTTTCGTTCCACTTTCTTCATTTCATCATCTCATTCATTCTCATCAGCACTGTCTCACGTAGTCTTCACAGCATGAACGTAGAACGTAAAACTGAAATATTTCATTATTTTCAGCGTTTTTAAATATTTCTCAAGAAGGGAAGAGAAAATTGTAGAGTTACAAATGTTATAATAAGATAGTCATACTTCGAAATCCCTTAAGATTAGAGGCATGTTAGAGAGGAGAAACTTGGTATTTGCTTTTTATTTAATACAAGTGGGCATGTACCACAGCGTTTCTGGAAATTTCGCTTTTTACATATATAAAAAGACTTCGAGGTTGTCTGTCTCATCATCTCCGGAGAACGGCGAACCATTTGAAATTAATTTTTGAATATAGCTAGCCAACATGGGATTTTCTAAAATAATTTGATTGAAATGTGTGTTCTAAGGGGGAGAGGGTTTACATTTTCTCAAAGAATAATGTCATCAACACATTCTTCCCATGCGATAAACGGGTATTTCAGTTAGTTTATTTTGAATAATGAATATTCGATCCCACAAATTACTGATGTTAATTATTTTATTTATTTATTTTGGAGATTTACGTTCCCTTTAGGCAAAAGAAGACGATCAGAAATGAATTGTTGAAAGGACATCCTATTCAAATAAGGATTCGAACCTGCAACAGGTCTTGACTGCCTGTCGCTGACCATGCCAACCAACCTTGGATCACTTAACCATGCCAGCCAGCAAAAATTCTCTGAAAGACAAAACTGTTTCTTCTATACTAACATACCCAAACGACACCACTGATATCTGGTCAGTATTTATACTGGTGACCATCGAGGAAAACATGAGCTTAGCAGTGTGAATTTTACTAGCGTCGTGATGCCAGTTGGGTGGCTGCTTGAGAGAAAAATGTCGGATTCTGGCCAACAAAACCGGTAACAATTCAATGGAAGTCGAGATGTGCTGACCATCCTGTATTTCACTATTTTCAAATCATCAGCTGGTCGACTCAAACCCTTCCGGACACCACCGGTACACGGGAGCTGCTGGAAAAGTTTCTGCAAATTACTACTTACAGTGGCGCTAGTGTTCCGATATTATGAAGTTCGGAAGAATAGACTTTTTTTGTTTGTTTGTTTGTTTGTTTAAGTTGTCTTTGGTTGTGTGTTTAAGCCTATTAAGTTGTTTCTCACGCCAGTTTGAAGAAGTATCTCAAAAAACGCTGTCCATAATGCATCAACAGCTGCTGAAGGTGATGGGTGGGAACTATTTTTCATGAGTGGGAACAAATACGTCATTAGCTGTTATATCAGGCTAGTATGGACAGTGAGTCATTAATTCGGCATCGTTACTGAAAAAATAGAATAGTTTGGTATAGTTAGTAGAAATTGTTGTCGCTTGTGAAGAATGTCGCTTTGGGTTCGTGTTACGCAAGTCGTTGATGACCTCTGGCAAACAAATTGTCGTATACTAGTCAGCATTTACAGTCTTCTAAAGCTGTGATTGCCATATGACCGATGTAACCAAAGAACCAAGCAATCATTTATTGCCAGCATTCCTCGAACGAACTACTTTTGTTGGTTTCGTGTCACTTTGAAACACAGAAACAGCGGATTGCTGCTTAGTTTCAGGTTTCTAAGAAGATCCAAATTTCGTCCCTGCAACTATGTATTACACTTTTGACTTTTTTTTTTTTTTTTTTTTTTTTAAAATAGCAATTCTTTATACCGATTGTCACGAGCCTGTCTTGAGTTTCGGTCAAGTTATCTGCCAACGGCTTGAAAGTTTCCGTACGTTGAGATGACTATGCAAAGTCGTATATATTATCATGTCAGTGTGCAAGAATACCTGAATCTCATGGTATATTACATGTCTATATATCTCAATCATTTCACGCACAGTATCAATATTACTGGCAACAACAGACATGGGTAGATAACATTAATGAAATTTATAACTGAGAAATGTACAACCATGCTAGAATTGGGAAAACCAAATGTACGCAATACTATTGGATGTTGTTCATTCCCAAAAGTAAAACGAAGTCCCTCGATGTTTTGTTTCGGTGTTAAACTACTTTTAAAATCATTAAAAAGAAGTCATTAGACGAAATCGTTCATGAGAAATTTCCATTTCTCACACAAAACTACCACTTTAAATCATAGGCGCCGCCAGGATTTTAGTAGTGTGAGTGCAAGCTAGGATGGAACAACACATCCTAACATTGTTACCAGAACGCTCTGGACTATTGAGCCTTAAGATCTCAAAAACAATCCCTAAGTTTACTTTGAAAAAAAAAAAAAAACCTAGAAAACACGGTATGATAACAAGTAACTTATGAGAGACTTTAGAAGTCATTTTAATATATCCAAACAGGAAACAAGAAATGTACAAAATAGAAAGGATTATTGCAGGAAATCTGAAAATCAAAGTTAATGTGGGTGCAGAGCTGCACCTACTGCACCCACTGTGGCGCCGCCTATGCCTCAAATTGCTGGAAAAGGTAAATGAATCGGTTTAAACAATCAATGATAATTTAAATATACAGGGTGGCGAGAAAGTCCCATCACATCCCGAACTAAATGTGTGTAACAATGTAAGATGTTAAGATATTTAAGATTTGAACCTCTGATCCAAATCATTGATATGACAACAGTGTTCCTCACGTAAATTGCCGTGTAACTGCCACGTGACTGCCCGCGGAGGGAGGATAATCAAGTCTGCGTTGACCTGTTCGTTGTCCCGCCTTTCCGTGTTTGGTGAACAACAGTGGCAGATAACAAGACTTCATTTTGGAGGAGCGCTTAGTGGTACGTGTGTGGGTCCGTAAACGGAAACACAACAACGAAAATGTACTACAGGTGATGGATAGGTTTCCTGAAGGGTTTGGTAGGAATTCATTAGTTCGTCAGACTTCGATTACGTGGGAGAAGAAAGTTTTTCGCCTGGAAAGTGTTTTGGGTGCCCCTCGTTCCGGTTGTCCATCAACCCGAAAGGAAACGTATGTTGGAGTTAGTGAGTCAGTACTATGTTCACCCTCCAATTCGATCAGAAAGCGTTCTGTATTAGTGTAAGGATGAAATAAGTGCAGGTGTAAAGGGACTTTCTGGTCACCGTATAGAAAGGCCTGTTCTGAATTTTGTAATACCACAACACTAGCGCCACTGTAAGTAGTGGTTTTCCAGCGGCCTCGTATGAAGTGTTAATTTGGATTACTGATGGAACATATTTGAAACTTTAGGAGATTTTTTCTTTCTTTTCTTTTTGTGAGTTTTCGTCTAACCTACATATGTTGTTATCATACTTATGTTTGTTTGTATGTATATAAGCTTGTCTAATGTGTTACGTACTCGGATAAGCTTTGTGTCAGCATGTTCGTACCCAAAGAGTGATTCATGCAATAAAACACGTTTTGAAGAAAATGCTACAGAAGTCCTTATCTAAATTAACCCTTCATATGTTTACAGTTTACAAAATTACCAGTGTTAGTAAATTTGAATGCTGTAAAAATTCACAAATGCAAATGTCGTAAGATTGATTCTTAGGAACAACTGATTGTATTTCCGTAAGCATCATATGTAACACATGCTGTCGTGACTTGCTGTGAGAAGCTCTTTATTGAAAAAGTTGCGGATTCTGCTGTATGCACTGCAGTGAGAACCCAGTGCGCTGATTATGCATTTTAAACTATCCAATAAACGCTAGTACGTTTCAAGGCAGTTCCTCAGTTTGTACTCCATATAATAACAACCAGTAACTTTCATTTCTCCCTCTTGCAGTCATCGTATCACACACAAAAAAGATAGGTGAATATGATTAAGAAATGAGAGAGGATATATATATATATATATATATATATATATATATATATATATATATATATATATATATATATATATATATTACGTGCAGCAGCAGCAGCGTTAATGGGAAATCGAACTGAAGAGACCTATTACTGAATAATTCGTCAGTGGACTGTAGTGGACTTATCTAATGAAGTCGGTTAAAAAGTTCGGTAAAAGAAGACAGTGTTTGTCACTTCTTCTTTTTTTTTAATTTTAGTTATAAAATACAAAATGATGCAGAAGTAAACCTCCTATATTTTTTAAACAGCGATATTCAATGGTTTCGCCCGCTTCCCTAGAGACAGTTTCTCACTCAGTTTGTACATCTCTCACTCAGTTGTTTCTTGAATGCTTATTTTCAGTTTATTATTTATTAGTAAGAAGTCACTACACAATTTCATATCACAAAGGCGATATTTATTTTGGAATCATGATCACTTCGATCGTATTAACGATGCTTTATTTTATTATTTCAAATATAAAAGATCCATCGCATACAGCAACTGCATAGGCCCTACTTTTTTCTTTTGTAGAGTCATATTTAATCTACACTATTTACATATTTATTATTAATTTGTATGTACTTTTGAATATATTGCATGTACCCAAATGCATAATGTTGAAACAATGGCTCTTAGTAATGGTATAGATCAGTGGTTCTCAAACATTCCGATAGCGCGGACCCCCTGTTCATTCGGAAGTGATCTGCGGACTCCCTTGCAATGCTATCTGACATTTTACATCAGTAGTGTCCAATTGTAATGAGCCTGAGGGCTATAACCATCTTTACTAGTGAGGTGAGGGCAACCAATAATAATAATAATAATAATAATAATAATAATAATAATAATAATAATAATAATAATAATAATAATAATAATAATAATAATAATAATAATAATAATATAGTTATTATTATTATTATTATTATTATTATTATTATTATTATTATTATTATTATTATTATTATTAAAGAAAAGAATAAATGTATTTGAAATATTACATAGAAACGTGTTGCCATGGATGCCCGTGCCTTTCTGTTGTACAAAAGCACTAAATGAATGTCTTAATTCGAAAGAAAAGTGGAAACATTAAAATAATGAATATATGAAAATAGTATCGGTAATAACAATCGTAAATCGCGAGAACTCTGTGGGCCGCAGAAAATGGTTTGGCGGGCCGCATGCGGCCCGCCATTTGGACAGCACTGTTTTACATGGTAATAAAAATATACTAATTAGAATTACCATTGAGAAGAAAAGGATAAAACAAAATAATGCAAAAAGTAATTTATTCTAAAGATACGTGATTGTTTCTAGTGAACGTAATTTCAATTGAAAATACAGTAACTTTCAAGACTGAAAATCAATAATATAGAAATACCGCGGACTCCACTTTGAGAACTACTGGTATAAATCAAATTGAAATCGCTTGTGAAAATTAATAATTAATACGAAAATAGTTTACCGAACCGGTACTTCGCCAGCGTCGATGATAACCACTGTTGTACATGGCGTATTTATTCAAGTTTCAGAAGCAGCCAGTACTGCCTACTTACGCTAAAAGTGCCACGTTAAATAATTTTTATTTGGAAGGAAATTGTAAGAATCTCCCAATTACAAAACTAGAAAGTTAAGCACTATTTACGCACGCCTTATAGCTATATAAAAATGGTGTTCTAATCAAGATTTTTTTTAAAAAAATATTATTTACCAAGAGTTCTATATAGGTAAAGTACTATACGACATTTCTGGTTCTAGGAATGAGTAAAAGCTTGAAAAACGTCAGGTGGGTTATTTGAAAAAGTTCTGTCCCATGGGGATAAGGCTAAATTTTGTCATTTACCTTTACGTCTGTACGTCATTTCGTTCTTCAAAGCCATACTAATCGAGTGGCAGAAAGATCTGTTTAGGAAGTGTTTAATGTTAGCAAGTATGATTTCATGTACTTCTGTAAATAGGTTTTAGTGTTGAGATAGCTTGACACTGGAGCACCGAATTTTGAAGATCAGTTCAGGTGCTCTAATTCACGGTCCACAATAAAGTATCGGGATATGTAATATTCTCAGGCTTAGCGGAGGTCCTTCCCTAGATAATTTGGAAATTGAGTGTCCTGAAGATGCAGTTTAAGTATTTTAAAATGAAATTGAATTTTTTCAGTTCTTATTATTTTCGTTTAACAGTAGAGAATATTCTTGAATTAGAATATTGCGGTATAATCAGGGAGGTTCTAGGCTCTAACCCCCATCTTAGTTCTCGACACGCCATTCTAAATGCTAATGCTTTGGATTTTATAGCTATAATGATATTGTATACAACAAATCAAAATAAAAGGCTTTTGATTTTAATTTAACGTCCTACACCCAGTAGGCTAAAGGAGACGGATGGTTAATGAAATAAATAAATGTCTATATATATATATATATATATATATATATATATATATATATATATATATATATATATATATATATATATTTCTCTCTCTCACCAGGAATCTAACCCGCGACTACAGGCACGCGCTGGCCTCTAAGTCTTTTGTGAAATTTCTAATTCTCACCTCAATCATAAAGAAAGTCTTCCATTTCAGGTATTTGATGAAAATGTTAGACATAGATTGGAGGCTTATGAACTTGCATGAATGCGTTTTTGCTTTTTTCTTCTTTTCTATTCTGTTTCTCTTTTCGCATTTTGTGTGTGGGGAGGGGGGTTCTCCCACAAAAATTCTGGCGGGTGCTCTAGCACCGGAGCACCCTTGGAGTCGGCGTCCCTGGGTTGACATAGTAAGATACATAGTGTTATTACCTTTAAGCAATTTAGAATTTAGAAAGCAGTGCTAATATCTTAAGTTTACGAGTAAACTTAGATAACTGTACTGATTTCCTGCCAGCAGAAAATGCTGGGTCGGTGACCTCACTTAGCCTAGAACCACATCTTGCCTAAACTAGTCTTAAATACTTCTGGCGACGCCACTGACGGAGGCATGACATTGGAAACGACGGAGTAAATTGAGGGTACTGATGTGGGACCTAAATACAGTTTCATGTATGTTTTCGTTGTCTGTGGTGTTATTGACGCAAAATCTTAAAGACTGGAGCATTTCAAAATGTAGGTGTGGAGAAAAATAAATAGAATTAGCTAGTTCGAACAGAAAACAAGTGAGAAAGTGTTAAAAACAGCAGAGAAGAAGATAACAATTTTATACGAGGGGAGGCTGGAAAGTTCATGAAATCACTAAGAAGAAATTTACCTGGAAGAACAATTTTAATACAATATTCAACGTATTCCCCCCGAAGCTCAATACAGTTTTCACAACGATGTTGCAACATTTCTAACCCTTGCAAATGGAAGGTCTTGTTCTGCTGTGCAAACCAGTTCTCCACCTCCGCAATGAGTGCCTCATCGGACGGAAAATGTTTGCCTTTAAAATGTGGGAAAGTCGGAGAGGGGCAAGATCAGATGAGTAGGGTGGGTGAGGTACACAGGTGAAGCCCAGATCCACCAGCAATTGCATGGTTTGATGAGCCTTGTGGGAGGGTGCATTGTCTTGGAGAAACTAAACACCACTGCTCACTTTTCCCCGACGTTTTTTCTTCAGAGCCTCCCTCAGCTCAATCAAATAGTTGGAATAAACCCTAGAATTCATGGTTTCACCCTTTTTAAGGTATTTGATAAGGATGACACCGCCCTTATCCCAAAACACCGATGCAAGCACCTTCCACGCTAAACTTTGACTTCGGAACTTCTTGGATCGAGGAGATCCACTGTGTCGCCACTCGATGGATTGCTGTTTAGTCTCTGGATCATAGTAGTGCAGCCATGTTTCATCTTCTGTTACCAGACTGTGCAAGAACTCACCAGGGTTTGAAACTTTTGAAAAATTTCCTGGGACATCTGCACCCATGTTCTCTTCTGGTCAACATTCAAACATTTTGGGGTCCATTTTGGCACTGACCTTCCGCATGTCCAATATTCTGCTATTATGACACCCACACGCTCTCGCGATATCCCCACACACGCAGAAATGTTTTTGATCAATATGCGCCTGTCCTCCATGATCAATCATGTCATGCATTTTGTCGATGTTTTCCTTAGTCTCTGCACTTGAAGGCCTGCCTGAGCAAGGTTCATCTTCAGTCTCACGATGACCAGTCTTAAAACGCCTCACCCACTTCGCTACTGTTGTATATCCAGGAGCGTGTTCTTCCAAAGTATCCTGCAAAGTTTTATGAATTTCCATAGAGGATTTGTCTTGCAGCACAAAAAAAAAAAAAAAAGAAAAAGAAAAAAGAAAAAAGAAAAACTGCGAAGCTCATTCTTCTCGAATTTCCTTAGATCCTCCGCCATATCTTCTTACAGAACCTGTAACGAAGGAAATAATGATAAAATGATCATATACGGGATGATAGGTTCAAAATATATGACCTTTCTAATGACTACAGTGATATGTTTAAATTTTTATTTCTTCGTGGTGATTTCATGAATTTTCCAGCCTCCCTCGTATATGATTAAAAAAAAAAAAAAACAGAAACATGGTTTGCACTTTGGCTGAGAAGGAGCTACAGACGTGTTCAAATTATTAGACTTAACATTCATTTTTTAAATATTTTACTCTTCTTGCAATATTACGTAAAAAAAGTTCGAACTTAATCCAAATTACTACCTTATAACTCTGTCCTAATTTCTAGTGGTTGTGGCATATGCTTTCCAATATCAATAAAACAAATGCGTACATGACAATCAAATATAATTACTATACAGTGTGTATATCCAAATTGGAAACAAAAAGTGAAATGAAGTACTTACAAGAAAATTCTCTCTCACACAAAGATCAATATTTCGTATGAAATTCCTTATTCTTTATTAACTCTTCTATCCTTTGTGGCATCCTATGTACGAGTTTATCATATTTTGTCTTCAATTTAGCATCATGATACCATAAATTGTTGATCTCCTCGATCAATTGATGTTTGGTTGCAATGTGCTTCTTTAGCTTTTCCTTCATGAAGCTCCAAAGGTTTTCAATTGGTTCATATCAGGACTAATGTCCGGCCACAGAAGAAAGGCACGATGGCATGGGACTTCATCATGCATAAAGATGAATTGTACATCATCAAACCAGACTGCAGTCTGAGAAAGCAGTTCTTCTTGAAGAACTTGTAGGTATTGATCGTGCTTCATTGTCCCCTCTACTATATACAGTCTTCCAGACCCGAAGCCAGAGATCACACCCCAGACCATGACTGAAGTAGGATGCTTCACGGTTTATTAAAGACATTCCAACTTGAATTCCTCCCAGGTAGACGTCACACATATTGTGAACATTCATTAGACACGAAGACACATACACTATTCTCCAATCGTCAGCAGTCCAATATTCAAGGTCTTGTGCCTATTCGAGGCGCTTCTTTCTTCGAGGCCGCATGATTGGAGTCGACTTTAATTTCTGTTTTATTTCCTGACCGCGTGCTTTTATTCCCTCGGCACATAGAATCCTTCGAACACTTTCAGACCAAATGTCTGTGCCACACTTAACTATTTTTATGCTTAAGTCCCTTAGAAGTTGCACTTCTGTTTCCCAGAGCCAATCTTTTCAGTTTTCTGATACCTCTTAGCTGTAGCTTTGGTTTTCGTGCACACTTCCCAAGCCTATTTTGGCTCTTGTTCATTCCAACAGAGATTCTACACACACATTTTCGTTCTATCCCAACTCAACCAGCAATGTGTCGCCGTGTATATCTTCCTTCCATCAGAAGTATTTTGTTAACTTCCACTTTACGCGGAGTAAGGTTCTTTTGCTTTTCCCACTATGCTGCGATTAACAGGACTTCACAGAATAAAAGATTGATTCACGAAACACGTCATGATCATTTTAAACTGGCCCATTCGAACTGTTGAACGCTTTGAATGTTGTAACTTCTTATAACAGCAACCACAACACTTAAGACTGTAACTTGTCGATAGGAACCACAATAGCTATCTACAACTGAAGCACCACTTTCATGGTTTTCCTCCGCACTAATGCAATCTGCTGTTCAACAGTGATATCACCACTTCAACTGTACAGTAAACAAATGAAGGCTCCTGTATTTGTGGTTTAACCATTAAATTAAATTAAATGTTCTAGAACTCTGAAGTTAGGACTCCTACATCAACTTTGCAGTTTTCGAGAGAGAGTCTAATAATTTGAACACGTCTGTATATCATGAGGGATGTACTAGTAGGTACAGTGGAAGGAAAAAGAGGTTACAGTTGATGGATGATATTAAAATAGTAAATTGCTATGTGAAGACGGAGAGGCTATCTTGGTGCGTGGAAGCTTAGTTTGTGACAAGTATCCTACCAAATAACAATGACCACGATAGTAATATTAACTTGTTCAGCTGTTGAATAGTTCTAATATTTTGATGTTTTGCAAGTCTATCATTTGTATAGTTGGGTCACAGAATTTTCTGTGTTTGCCCAACATGGCGAATCTATTAGAATTCTTCTAATTAAATTGTACTAAATTCCGATGTAGAAAACCAAAAATGAGAGACAATTTGCTGACTTCATATTTCCAAAATAAAGTCGTCTAGACGACCATAGCCTCCTGACACTGATTTTATTAGAAATTATGGAAGAGATGACATGTTCTTCCCACTCAATTGCCTGGGTCCAGTATTCCTGCTCCTCATCCATCGCATACAAAAACATTGCGATGTACTGGGTGGAGGGAAACAGGTTACTAGAAATAAACCCTTTAAAATTATTTACTTAATCCCTATCCGAAATCGAATTCGGGATTATTCTCTTCAGATGTAGATAATGATATGTGCTAAACCGGGTTTCTGAAATTATGGTCCGCGAGCTTCTGTTCTCGTGGTCACCTTAGATTCAATATTATTTATAGATAAAGTGAATGAAAACATATAGAGTAATGTTTATAGACATATAGAGTCCGAATAATGCATGTGCAAGTTGGAACAGGAGGTAGACCAGTCACAGAGGACTTCCTGGCGTCGAGGGCCGTATGAGACAATGTATAACATTGTAACAAGAATTGAATAGCCATATTCAACGGAGAAATTCATTCATCCTGCACTAACATCACACGAACACAAAAACAGTAACCAAAATATTTTTCTAGAGGAAAAAAAGGAAAAATCTAGTATTTACTTTCTTTTGACGAAGTTCGAAGCATAAAAATCGAGAGAAAGGACGGGGATGTAAAGAAACGTTGGTTTCTGTGTTGTTTTCTCATCGTTACCAGGTTGTGAGAGAAAAGTCTCACACTTGCGGTCGAGGGATGTTAAAATTTTCAATTTAGTTTCAGACATTACGTAATACATTTGAAATACCGGTGAGGCGGGCCGGATGAAAGAATTCAGTGGGCCTGAGCCGGGCCGGGTGTTGCACATGGCTGGATTGGACAATTTCATAACGTAAATATGATACAAATTCTAGTAGCTTATATAAATGTATTATAAAATATTCTTGATTATCCTCAATTGTTACAAGTATTTATTTATTTTTAAATTAACTAAGGACCCCACGCGACATAGGCGAGCGCTCTGCCACTAAGCCACCGTGGACCCCCATCAATTGTTAAAAAATATTATAAATGTCCATATAATATTCTGACAAGTAGCCCCTACTTAAAAAAAGCTTAAGAAACTCTATTAGACCAATGATTGGCATGAAGTTGCCGAGTTTACAAAGGGGAAAGAGAATGGAGCGAAAAATGTTCAATCTGTGCACTCTTACATTTTCGCAGTTCCTGTGAATGGGTCGTAGCCCGTAGGTTGAGAATCATAGGTTTAATTCAAAGATAAAACCATGTGTACGTTTAAGTTACAGTTTTCTTTCTTCCTTGCTTTTTCGAAATAAATTTCTTCAGTGTTTATATTTTTCTGGCATCAAATGTTTTTACAGTTTCTCGGTAGATGGCAGCTTAGTTATTGTTTGCAGCAGTTAAGTACATGTTGAGTGATCGTATGTCGTCGTGATTCTACTGAATTGCCGTATCGTCAGTCAGTTGAGAAAAGTAATTGTGGAAAGGTGGCATTGTGAGTAACGCGTTCTCAATTAAAGGACGTATCAGGTTTTTCAGAGCTCGTCAAATCATATACTCCCCCTTTCGTGTTGTGTGTGTTAATTTTTGGTGGCTTTAGCGTATCAAATTTAAGCTTCAAGATTATTATTGAGTTCTGTATTTCCAAGTGTTTTGTGAAGAATATCTATAAGAAACCAGTGGTTTAATTTCGCTTGAAATTTTTCATGTTCGACATGAAGTTAAGATGAGTGGAATTCGAGTTCCTCGAGATAGAAAAGAAGATAGGGACACAATTCCTGCGTATGAGGTAAGAATTAATATTTGCATATGAAGAATAAATAACATTCAAGGTGTTTTCTTATCGTACTGTTGTTACGTGACAGAAAGGTAACAATTTGTTTTTAACTTACGTGTAGGTCGTCCGAATAATGCATCGCAAGTAATAATCTGGTTGTAAACTTATTAGTAATGTTTTGTAGAAGTACCGCCAAGAGTATACCGAAATATGTATAACTTACCATGTAATATAAACAGAACGTAGATGGCGGGGGGAAGGTAATGTTATTCAAGAATTTGAAATTATTAGATAATTTAAATACCATAGCTATAATAGTGGGATTTTGTCTACAGGTGTGTACTAGAGTCGAGAGTTGTCGCAGGATACAATGGTTATTATTAACGGTAAAAATAGTTCGCATTATAAATAATGCAAATAAATTTAGATATATTCAAAATTCAAAATATATTCAATATATTCAAAATAAATTTTGTGCGTGAACATTTTCAGTTGTTTTCCGACTGATTTATTATTATTATTATTATTATTATTATTATTATTATTATTATTATTATTATTATTATTATTCAGGGGCTGCTTTAGGATTTTAATTTTGGGTAGGCCCGCTCCTTCGCTAATAGGCTATAGTAGGAAATTACTTTTACAGTAGTGGTTGATGCTATTTGTTAAAATAATTATCTACCATTAATGTAAATAGTGGAAAATATATTTACTCTTTATTGTACAGTATCTTTTAGCGTTTATATATTTTTCAATTTTTTTTGTGTAGGCCCGTGCCTACCCGCTAAAGCCGCCACTGTTATTATTATAGCGAGGTTGTATTAGCGTTGTTATCTTTCTAAAGAACTGGGTTCTGTTCTCGGTAGAGTACCATACTTCACACACAGTTAATTTTCTTACAAATGTAATAATTGGCAGATATAAGCTCGTTCCAAGTGTTACAATTAACGAAATTATTGAATACAATGAGATTTTTTATTTCTGTGAGTACAATCTGCGAAACCAATTTATACTGGAATCCAGTATCTTACGCTAGGGGGTGGGGTTCAAGGTTTATCCTCTTTGAGGGAGATGTAAAAGTAAACATTTACTATGTTAAACTATATATAGACGTCTGTAAATTACACTTGTACTGAAAGAATATGAGATAATGTGCCCTTGATGATCTGCTTATGCAAAATTAAAATCCATCTGCTGATGATGATCTGTGCCCTTCTGCTTACGTCTCATCTGGAATAGTGAGTCAACAAGCGCAACGGGAAGGGTATTGAAAAGAAGTCGTTTTGGGTGCACTATCCCGGAATTCTCTTGTTGAACTGCTCGCTCAGTAGCAACTGACAATATATTCCACACCGCAGTACACAAGAGGTGGTACCTCACATTGTTTTAATCTGAAATTTGTAATAATTAAAATCTGGAATAGTAGTCATTAAAATTAGTTTTGGATGCGATTTAACATGTACATGTAATAGAATATCTGTTACTCCATCCTCGTTGCTTGAAACTCTGGTATTGTTTTGATCCTAAATTTACTATTTGATAGCTGAAAGCAGATGTTGTCCTTTAGTTTATCTGTCTCAATACTCGCTTTAGCTCTTACCGTTGGCCTAGTGGCTAGCGCGTGCGACTTTGGTGCACGTGGTCCTGTGTTAGATTCCACGTGGGAGGGTATTAGACGCACTATAATGAAAAAAAAACTTAAACAGTGGCTCCGCGTCTCATACAACCTTGGTGCTGAAGATAGACGCTGAAAATTAATAAATTAACCACTGCTCCGTGGACAACAGTAAAGGAAATCTAAAAACGAATCCTGCTACTCAGAACTCAGTTGAAAACTGTTGGAAAGCGAACTCGTAGTTCAACGGCATATTCGAGTTAGATCTACTTCTTATTCCTGAGAAGCATTTTACGGGAGATACAATATTGGTTAGGAAGAAAATAAGATCTAATTATTATAATAAGATATCTATGTTTCGGAATTTCTTAAGGTTAGTGTCTTAAAATATGGTATTTCGATATCTCTTTTAAAATAATAAGAATAGCATTAAAAAGGGGTGAGAAGAAAACTAGTTCGGAGATTACTATTATTATAACAGGAGTTCATAGCTTAGGGGTATAAAATTTGGTATGTACATTTTTTCATTTAAAGTAATAATACATGTGACCTAGAGGGAAAGAGAGTGAGGTGAGAAGAGATTTAATTATTAAATTATAATAAGTTCATAGTATCTCGAAATTAACATTAGAAACATGGAATTTGGGCTTCTTATTTAAGATAATCAAACATAAACGTTTCAGTGTTTTTAGATGTTTGATATAGAATGGAAGAAAAAGGGGTGAGGTGTTTCTTTCAAATGCACACACGAGGTGTTCGAATTTTTTGCGAGACCTCTAGTACATAGTTATCCTTCATATATGAAAAGTGTAGAAGGAAGGACGCAAAATATTGCCTGTAGTAACACGTGGGGTACACTTACTATGGCGGTTTTGCTTATGGAGAAACTTCGTTTGGCCAGATTGTACTCCTTCAACTTCGTAAATGATAAATGAGTCACCGCGTTTACCATACATCATAGTTCTGGAAGCCCTCTTGATGCGGCGTCAATAGTGAGGGTTCTGACCCTACGAGAAATGTAACCCGGAAGATCATCTCTCGCAAACTGTGCGTAAAAAAATAAATGCTAAAACGAAGCAGGTATGTGTTCATAAAAGGTCTCAATAAATGGAGAAAAACCATCTTGCCAATGTTGTTGATCTAGTGCTATGTGTGAAATTAGCCACTAATTTAGTGTGTGTTTCTGCTACGTTCTCATGTGTGTGTTTGTACTAACATCTGTTTGAGGACTATCGGCATTTATTTGATATTATACATATACAACAAAAAATGAGTTTTATTTTTTTATTGTTTTGGTATAAATCGTATATTTTGACTTTTTTTTTTAAAGTAAGGATGGTAAAATATGGTAAATAGTTCATACAATATTCTAAGGGATATTGGAATGTATTCAGTATTGTTTTATTTCTTACGATATTAGTATTAGCGATAGACTTTCTGACTTTAGTGAAAGGAAGTAATGAAAGTGGTTAAAAGGATTACTAGGATTTGATTGTTCTGCGTCGTCAGTCACGCTTTGCTGTTTGGTTCTCTACTATTGTGGTTGAGTGTGTCTGAACTTAGTTTGCGTGCTAATTATGTGATCGTGACTACTATTAAGACTCATTAACGGTAACGAGGGTGTCAACTACGGAGTGCTCGATTGCAGTGTAGATACATAAGACATGTGAAATTTCAGTAATATTCTACATATATTACGGTATTTAATTTTTAAATCCTAATACAGTACTTCTTTTGACTTTGCAAGGGGCTTACTGTTCGTTCCTGTATGACATTTACACATTAGGTATATCTTGAGACAGCATATCTTTCCGAATGAATGAAGTAATTCTTATGCAGTCTGTAGCTTAGTCTTCATATACGTCTAAAACGTCTTCCTGTTTCCAAGTTTGGTTTCTTCTGCGAAAGAGGTGGAGCTCCATGTGGCAGGATTTGATATTGTCCTCTGGTAATGAAAAGTAAACGAGCAACACAACCGCAGGTCATGCAGACTTTATCATTGACAAACCACAGTCTCTCTCCATACTCACTTATCTGGATTACCGTTGTCACGTTACTATCAGCAGAACATTCCATCGTACATTATAAATAGTATTTCAAAATTTAATGGAATATGCGTTAAATGCCATCTTCTGAAATTGACAGAGAATATCAAATAGGCTGCTTTGTTTTGATTTCGCAATTATAAAGTATTGGAGTTGCTCTCCTGTCCCGTGCAGTTACTAGTATACACACGTTTGCGTAGATATGCAGTCCATTGACATTCTTGGTGTTATAGTCTGTTCAAAACTTAAAAATTGGCGCAGGACGTAAGGGGAAAACGTCTGGTCATTATCTATTAGTTTGAAACTAATTTCTTTCGCAAAAGAAATGAGATGGGTAGGAGAGTCCAATGTTCGCAGAAGTTTTCGTACACGAGATAAGTATGGTTCTAATTCTTTTCAATTATCGAAAGGTACCACTCTTGAATGATGAACTGCTATTTGGGAGACTCTTCTTCATTTTCTGAAATATACAAAACTCACTTTCTTTGGCAATTTTATGACATTTTATCACCTTCCCGTATATCAGTTCTCTTGCTTGGTTGGTTGGTTCTTGGATGTACATATTTCTCCCGACCGGCTTTTTCGAAGTGTTGCTAATTTTGCACCGTGAAGTTAAAGTACGGTACAACTAACAGTCTGTGAACGTTAAGGGAAACGGTGGCTCAGTGGTAGCGTAAGGAATGCACGATCCTCGATAAGTTTCTGGACACGTCGTGCGCGTAGTTTTCTGGGCAGCTGAGGATTCCTAGACTTAGAAGTAAAACCACAATTGCTAGAAATATACCAGTTCTTTTGCTTCGAAATGAATTGTCAAAATTTGGCACAGTTCTCTTCACATCAAAGAAATACTAAGTTTTGTCCATTTAATCCGAAGTTATTGACAAAGAATTTGCATTTGGAGTAGAGACAACAATTTTGTTGATGGTGTCAAAAACTGAATGTAAGCCCAAACAGGATCCTTTCTTAGTTAAGTGGCTAATCCGCATACTTTTTGTGAACTTGGACCCAACTTCTAGATTAGAGTTTAGCGTCCCTTTCAGCAACGAGGCATATGAGACATGGAACGATAGGTTAACGTGAAATCTGAACTACATGAACTCCTTCCGAGGATCAATCCCGAGACTCCTACTCCGAAGGTACACTGTTTACATAGCCACGACAGAGCTCTCAGCTTCTTTTCCCTTAGAGGATGCTTGCTCCGTATACAAACCAGAATGGTGATTCGGATTTCGTTTTAAGCAGAGCCTGTCTTGCGTGATTTAATATGTTACGTTAAATTCCAGTCAATCAGTCAGTAAGCCAAATGTAATAATTTAAGTATCTTGTGAATAGTTTTGTGTATTTATTCGTATGGTATAGTGCAAGCAACAAACGAAAATTTATAATTAAGCATGAGAGAAATGCAACTAAAGCGAAAAATATTTAAAATCATTCCATTGATCTATGAAAATTCTTCTTTTGTTTAGTTATGGATTAGGGTGGATTGAAAAAATCAAAAGTTGGCCAATTAAATAGCACTAGGTGTCAAAAGTTGTGTATTGACTAGTATAACATTCGTGAATTTTTTCATAATTTTTGTACTTCATCTTCATTCCTCGCATGGGCCTCAAAATTTTGCAATTTTTATAAACATATGAATTTTTTAAAAGTATGGATGCTTTTTTTAGAGCTGTCCAATGAAATCGAACTAGGTGCCAAAAGTTGGATAATGAGTAGATTGGCTACATCATTCAAGATTTTAAAAATAATTTGTATCTTCATTCCCCGCAAGGGCCTGAAAGTTTGCAGTTTTTATGCTAAATTTTGAAATTCCACTTAGAACATTAAAAAAAGTTTTAAAATCTGCCAAATCACTTCACACTTGCTTAAGAAAGAGTTGTGTTCATTGCCATAACACCTATGGTTTTGAAATAATTTTTGTTTTATCTTATTACCTGCAGAGGCCTTAACATTTTGGAATTTATGCAGTAAATTTCAAAATTAATTGAAGACTAACAATTTTTAAGAATTTTCAAATAATATCCTATTAAATTTCAAGCCTTGTGCGTGACTAGCATAATTTTAATGATTTTAAAAATATTTTTCCTTCATCTTCGTTACTTCCAACAAGTTTTAAAATGCAGTTTCACATTAATATCTAAAAATACATTGAACATAATTTTAAGATGCATTATGTAAATTTAATAATTTTGCATTGAAGTGAGTTTTGGTATGCATCTCTTTGCTAGTTTCCAGAAACACCCAGAACTCAGCACGAGGAGGTGGCTGCATATAGTTCCGCTTATCCTCCCATCCCATCCATTCTACCCTTGGAAATAATCTCTTTTAACTCGTTGGTTTGTATTCAGATTTTGTTTCGAATGTGGGCATAATTGACATATCGAAAAGTCTTGCTTTGATAAATCCACCTCGAGCTAAGACACCACACACCTCAGACGAAGCTTCGGCAACAGTTTTAACGCATCTCTTGACTGTTTGGGTATGACATAGCAAGTGGAAAACAGTCGGAAGGACAGATGAACCTTCTGTTACACATTTCTGTAGATCTTCCTCCGTCAAATGTCTCGTCAAGGGTGGCTCGGTTACTTCGCGTTCCTGCCAGTTGATTAGGTCAATGTAAACCTGAGCACTAAAGTGGATTGCTGGAATACTGAACTTGCGTACAGGAGGTGTTTGGTTTGAGCTTTTGACCTTGTGTCAAGGATTCTACGCATAACTAGTTCTCGAATATGCTTTCGATCATCGGCGAGCGTAGATACCAGTAAATTCTCCGGATATGCGAATAAACCATTGGCTGAATTGTCCTATCTGCAATGAGCTTCAGTTTATTGCTTAACGTGAAAAGGCTATAGTACGATATAAGTTCACAAAAGCATCCTTGATAGTAGGGTTACATTTAATGTAAAACCACATCGGAGCATACACTTTCATGATGAATGTAACGAGCTCTTTCAAGTTCGAAGATGAGTTTCCTCGTGGCTAAGCGGTTAGCGTACGCGCCTTTGGCATGGGAGACCCGGGTTCGTTTCCCGGTGGGAGCTCATGTGGTTCGGATTCCACGTTAAACAGTAGGTCCACGTCTCATATAGCCTCGCTGCTGAAAGGGACGCTGAACAAAACTCAGCTCAGCTCAAGTTCGAAGATGGGTCAGTGGTTCTTAAGTACACTCTAAGCACTACGTTAGTAGTAGTGATCCATCTTGCATGGGAAAATTTTCCAGGGCTTCTTGTTGCAAGATTTGGTGAACACTCACCAGCAGAGATTGCTTTGCAAATATCCCACATTTAATCTTTGGTCTGTGGTACGGTTCACATTTTTTCTTCCATGACCTTGAAAGTTCTTCCATTCGCTTGAAAATTAACGACTGGTAAATCCTCACAATTGGTTAAACTTTTTCCTATAATTCCCGAGAACTTTCGAGAACCCACTGTTGCGCCATCTAAATGCTGTAGAATATGTTTTAGAATATACCATGAAGACTGCAAAATTTCAGCCCTTGCGGGAAAAGAAGATGCAAATTATTTTTAAAATCACGAAAGGTGTAGTCAATCTAGTCATTATGCAACCGCCTAGTTCGATTGCCATCTAGTTCGATTTCATTGGGCAACGTTAAAAAAAAATCCATATTTTCAAAAACTCAAATTTTCATTAATAATGCAAAATTTTGAGGCCCTTGCGGAGAATGAAGTACAAAAACTATGAAAAGATTCACGAATGTTGTACTAGTCAACACAACTTTTGACACCTAATGCTATTTAATTGGACAACTTTTGATTTTTTCGATCCACCATATTATGGGTGTCTTCTACGGAGCCACTGAACTTGAAGATAGCACTCAGACAATGCATTTCATATTTTGTAGGTAGCGCAGATTCAGGTGGGATTTTGTGATATGTTTCATTTATTGAGGAGGAAGTTGCAGCATCCTGCGTAGCCTGTTGAGGGTGGTCCAGGTTTGCCTGATAACGTCAGACCTTGGAGATTCGTAGATGGGTTACTATCAAAACTCGGTTAGATCAATTGTTGCTCAGAAATAAATAAATTAAAAATTAATAATTTGGTGTGTAGTGACATGGAATTTCGTAGAGAGAGATCTTAAGGTGCAGATGATCCAAAACTAAGAAGTCAGCTGAGGACTGTATTAGATAAAAGTTTGTGAAGTTGAATCAAGTGACCTGTCAGTGATTATAAAATACGTATTATGATTTGCTCCTTTACCATCAACGCCAGCTGTTTTCTTGAATATTGAATCTGCACTAGACCTTAGCACTTACCAGGGAATACATTCTTTCCGTCCTCACTGTCAGTGGCATTAAAAAACTTTTTTCTTATTTTTTAAAGAAAAAGTATTACTACAATTTATAGCTTCTTTCGAAAGGAAAAATGTATATGAAAGAGGTATGAGAAGTCGTTACATACATAAAAGTTGTATGCAAATTAGATATTTTTATTCGTTATCATATAACAATTAAATGGAACATTTAAATGGCAATTAATCTCTATTAACGCACGAATTCTCGTTGGTTGAACAATGGGAAGAACACTGAGAAACTTTGTATGCAAAGGAGTGCCATTTATAAACTACGTTTCGCTGAACAGTCTTCAGAAAAGTGTTCACCGTAACATTTGAAAGTGTAATGGAGATCACTGAATTAAAAATGGTGCTGGCATTTAAATTTACAATGTCCAAGCTCATATCACTCGCAGTAGCAGGATTTTTTTTTCTTTCGCTTGTACTTTCGGGGTGAAACCTGCGTGTCATCGTTCCGGATATTTCCTGCTACGTTCCCAATTCGAGACGAACTGTGACGGCAAAAGCGAGGAAGAGGAACCAATTTTTCCCTTTTGTAACTCGTTGGGTCCTTTTTATTTACATGTTGTTGTAATACTTCTTCAAATTTAGTTGCAGCCTGAATCACCGGTAGGACTCAGTTAATGCTATAGAACATTGGTTATCAACCACTGCTTAACAGTTTTCTTTGTATGTATAGAGGAACAGTGCAACGTCTGTAGATTAGTCGGAAGCTCATATTTGATGTTCTTTCTTAATTGCAATGCAATTCTCACCTGTCGAACATACAAGTCATCCAAATAGAAAGATGTATCAGGTATTAAATAAATAAATCAGCCATACTCGGCTTACTGCTAGGCCGGGCATGTACAAGCTGAAACAGGGTAGGCTAATCACAATGGGTTACTGGTGTCAAGGGCTGTACGAGACCATGTATAACACTTCTACAAAAATAACCATATTAAATCGAGTAGCTCATTCATCGTACACTAATATCAAAAGAACACCATAAACTTTTAACAGTAACCAAATTATTTACTTACTAGAGAAAAGCAGAAAGGACTTGTTTACTTCCCATTTTACTAGGGAACGACCCGAGACCAAGTCGCGAAAGATAAATTACACTGCGCGATCGAGAGTTGTAAAAATTTTCAATTTAGAGTACACAAGAAGTACCTTTCCAATAACAGATCAGGCAGGCCGGGGTCTTCTGTTGTACATGAGTGATCTAGGACTATCTTGGATAATTCATTTTACGATACTGTAAAATGCTGCTTAATTTCGACACACAAGTTGTATGTGGACGTCCCGTAGAAGTGATCTTATAACATAACCGGTCCTATATCATTTTAGTACTGTTATTTTCACATTATCTTGGTGTGTCAGATTCTTTTTGTCTTGCAGCTTAATCTTAGCATGCGTGTCTCCACTCCTCGGTACATTATCAACGGAAGATGTTTATTCAAATTCATTACTGCAATCCATATATTTTGAGGCAATGGTGGCTCAATAGTAGTTCTCTCCTGTAGTGCGATAGTCCCTGGTTTGATTCTAGCCATGTGATAACATCTTGTCCACGTTTTTTCTTGTGGGCTTTCCCGTTTGTTCGTTTTTTTTTATCGCATCTTCATTCCACCAATTTCATAAATTCACTTGTATGAATCATCCGTCTCCTTAACACAGAATACACTCATTGAAAAAGTTTCCTCAGACATGCATTTTTTTAAATGAAACTGTTCTTTCTGAAAGCATTCCAGCCTAGCTTAATATGCCTTAATTTCTTTTTTTAATGTTACTATTCATAGAAACTCATTCCTGGCTGTAAACGTAATACAGAAATTGAACATCGATATTACAGAATTTGTTGGTAACCATTTTTGTCCGACCAATTGGGAACACTGTGTTTTACTATGTTCGGTTGGAGTAAATTTCAGAGGGATTATAATCAAGCTACAAAACTAACTAGTCATCTCATTGAATAATATGTTAATGATCATTTCTTAATAGTTGAAATTGTACTCGTTTATCTTGCATTCTATGTTCTGAATCCACGTGTTGCTGTCTTTTGCATACTGCACAGTCGAACTATTATATTAAGTACTATGAATCCGTATACAATATCCTTCTTTTAAATTTATTGTTCAACGTTACACGTTTTGCTTGTAAGCTATCCGAAACTTGTAATAACCTATTGGATGTATGTTCTAATGTTGGATGTTACTCTCTATTTTATTTTAATATAGGAATATGAATGTTTCAAGTACATGGTGAGGTTCATCAAGAATCTCTCTTTTTTCATATTTTATGAAGTCAGAGTGGCTTGGTTAGATAAGTATTGACGTGTGTGTTTCTGTGTAATGAAGCCATAATTGCAAAGTTCGTGTAGAAATATGTTCATAATTCTAATCTTCGGTGCATCCCTTGACTGTTCTCCTTAATTATCGGTTTTCCGTGTACCTATTCGAATCACTGGGAAAGGAAGTTGCCCCCTACCTTGCTATTCTGTTGGTTTAGCAATCACATATAGCTAGACTGGGATAAATGGGTTGTAGTTTGTTGCCGAGAAGAATATTTGAGAAGATGTTGCGAGATTAATACTGTATATTGATTTGTCTGTATTAATATTTCTCTTTACAAAAAACTATTTTGTAATAAGAAATAGTTACACTACTTATTAATGTTTTTCCGAAGATGGGAGCATATGTTCCCGATCAATATTGTATACAAATATTGGTTGTAAATGGATTATTATTATTATTACTATTTGGATTTCATCTTGCTTGCAAAGTACATGGATTAGAGTATGTGCTACGAATCTACGTGGGGCCGCGATAGCTCAGTGGTGGAGCGTTATTATGCAGCAGCAACAATTGTTAAGAAATTGTGGTTACTTGCATGTAGTTATTTAAAGCAGTGGATTCCAGCTAGTGTGTGTCGCACAGTTTTATAGGGTGTGTCGCGAAATTTTAGAATTTAATAATCATGAAGCTTTTAGTAACAGAATCGGTTTTGAGGTAGGTTGTACCAGCCAACAACTCCAACTGTAGCGACAGTATTCAATACTACATAGTCACTGTTTGGTAGAAACTTGGAACCTTATGCAGAAACGTTCTGACGCGTGATTAGTGCCATACTAAAGAGTTCGACTAACATATGTTTCCTGCAGTAGTCAGACCTTTAGTATGACGCTGCGTAAAGTGTCAAAATGAAATGGCTCTTGTCTTACACTATTATAACGTATATTATTAGTAATAAAAATTCAGACAAATGTGTCGTGATGCCGTGTGCGTTCAGTAAAGTGTCGTCAGCCGAAAAAGTTGGGAACAGCTGATTTAAAGTATATATTTTGAAAATTAATATTTTGTTGTCATTATAACTACCTGAAGTCTGAATTAACCCTGGAGATAATCTTCTGATGTAAAATATTCATGTTTATAGCTTTTTCTTTCTTTTTGTCTTACGATGTTAGACAGGTGTGGCGCAAGCTTTTCCTTGAAACTACTTTGTATTTTTCCACTTGAAATATAGGGGTGTGTAACTTTGGTATTTACTACGTAATGAAAATAAAAGAATAATTTAACGTCTTTTTGATTTTGATGTGGGATGTATTTTTGATACATGTCTGCACTAGAGAATTATCAGGTATGACCAGCTGTTGATATTGCTAGGATAGTTCTAAATTGCTAGTAACTACCACGCCCTGTTCAACCAGCAACTGCCATTGACAATCTGCACATTAGCGTGGGTGTTGCATGTTAACCTGTAAAAATGTTTTTGTATTCTCACTATTATTTAAATGAAAGGCTATGGTACATGTTAAAGAGTAATTGCTAGTTTTATAGGCTATGTGCGTATAAGAAATATGTGAGCAAGTATTATTGCTGTTTACTTGTCTCTGAATTTCATCATCGTCATTAGTGTAGTGGGGGATGTGTAGTCTTAGGTATGCAGGACCAGTTTTCATATACGAACGTCGCTCAGGTGTAGGATGTGCTAGTGTTTTCAAGGTAAGCACTGTTTCTCCTTGGTGGCGTCATATCTATTTGAAGATTGACCCACGCTAAACAGAAGATAAAAGGTGCTCGTCTCTATTCTAGTTAGTGACAGGTTTTTCTGTACTTTTTATAAATTTCGTTGAGGCCGAAAGACGGGTAGTATTGTTTAAGAATGTAGTCAATTTTACTGTGTCCATTTTAGATTGCGGTAGGAGGAACAAGTGTGATTGAATGTGAGTATGGAGGCGGGTAAATGCACGTGTCCTTGCATATGGGAAGATGAAATGAGGATAAACAGCGTGGCTTGCTGTTTGAAACGTGCCGAGTTTACTGAATCAAAATAATTTTCATTTCGAAGTGCGTAGATTTCGCATTGAAATTGGACAATAATAGTATTTATTTATTTGTTTCTTTAAAGTTTAGTGACCCTTTTCAGTATCGAGGCTATGTGAGACGTATCCCCACAGTTTAAGGTGGAATCCGAACCATCGTAATGCATTCAATAGTTCTCAACGGTAATAGAACGAAAGGTGCATTCGCTAGTCACTAGAGCACCGGAGAGGGCTAATAGAATTTGGATGAAATGCAACCAGTGATTGTGATTTATTTAAGAACGAACTTCTGTCTTAGACAGGCATTTACTGAAGAAAGCAAAGTAGTATGTATATTTTAAATGAATGTTCTGTAATCGCATCTTAGTCACGAGCTACTCGCAATTGTTCTAAATTAGCTTTGTGCATATAGTTTCATTTGCGACTTCATAACATAACAAAGTATGTGTAATTAAGTTCAATGATGCAGCAGTGTATATAATAATCCACACTATGTGCCTTGTTCTATTTGGAATAAGGCTGTACATGATAAAGGTGCAGTTGAATGCTGAACCATGTGTGTTGCCATTATAGGTTTAATTTGGATCCTCCAAACTAAAGATGATTTAACTAGCATTAAGTGACGGAGAGATTGTCTATATTTTGGATATAATAAGATTTACTTATGATTTTCGCTATTAACACTTTCAATTCTTCTGTAGTTCTGGAACGGCATACTGTAAACTCACGTTAAATTTGAGTGTCGTTCGGGAACGACACGGTCATTTAAAATTTAAAATACCAACCAAAAATAAATTTTGTATGTTCTTTTATTTGAGAAAGGAATTTTGAGTGCTTTGTGAGTTACGTACTGGCAAAGCCTTTCAGTCATTGTAGAAAGAGAACTAAAGAGTTTGTATCATTATCATTCACGACACTCAAGCCTTATTAGTTGCAAGAAATAAAATTATTGTTTGTAATGATTACTCACATATGTCTTGTACATAAACCGGCATCTTCTAGTAGATTGGTATTTTTTTCTTTTTCTGAAAGTTTAAACCGTTTGAAGTGAAAAACTTAGGAAAATATGATTTTTTAAAAAATAACCTTTATTTTCCCCAGGACACAGGAGTTTTTCAACTTAAATATCCCGAGGATTGAAAGTATTAACACATGAAATATGTAGACTTAAACGTACGTGACTAGAATTATACACTTGTGATACACAGAAATGAAGCATTAACATGAAGTAAATACTCTGAATAATTTAGTCAATTGACACATGTTTAATTTTGATCTGGAGTAATAATTTTATTATTCCCCCTGGCAATATTCGAACTCTGCTGTCAGCGTCCTCGACATTGATACGGGAGAACAAAATTTAACCCTGAGAGTGCATATGGTTTGAATTTCCCGTTAAGCTGTGGTACCATCCTTATTACGGCTTCAGTACTCAGAAAGAGATAATTCCAACTATTCAAAATTCACACCATTCAATATTCTAACTGGTTAAAATTAATAGTGTTAAGGAAAGGCAGAGCATTTCATTTTATTATGGATCCAACTGTTAGGCTCGGTAATCGTTTTTCGTAGTGAATATTTCTTATATTGTTCTCCGCTTCGTTAGAAACATTCTTGATTTGCCCTCAGATAGGATTATCGGATATGAAACTAGCCAAAATGCTATTTTGAAGCATGAGTTCGTCTATTTCCGCGAAGGCTTGTTCGATATTCTCTTTCTGGGTCACGAAAGCCACCACGACGTGAATTACATAAGTTGTATTGATTTATGCAGCATACTAATATTGAGTGATGAAAATGTCAGTCTGTATATTTATTTTAGATGGTGCTTTCCTTCCTAAAGGTCAGTAGGTATGAACTAAATTACAAAGGGCAATAGGGAAATTTTGAGTGTGTCTTTTGTATTGATACAACACTTCATTGTGCTGTTTAACTTTGTTTGCGAAACATATAAATCTGTGATACGATAATGAATTTATTATTATAACATAAGGATAATTTATGTAAAACCGCGGGAGGGCAGGGGGACGTGCCCCTCCAAATTCTGTAGAAGAGATTAAATGAATCATTGCTAAAAGTATTTGTTTAGTTCTATATGGAAGAAGCAAATACTGACAAAACTAAGGAAGTTACCAGTGGCGTAGCACACTTTTGTGCCCCCCCCCCCCGCAAAGTATAGAGAAGAGGCCCTAGTTGTAAAGCCGACAGAAGTAAGGTTGAAGCTCTACTTCTTTATATCTTTATTAATCGCAAGACTTCGGGGCTCCGTATACCTCGGGGCCCCCCGCACTGCGGGGGTTGCGGGGGCAGCTGTTACGCCACTGGAAGTTACATCTGATGTTAAGTATTCAGTTGTTGTAATTGAAATGTCCGTTGACGTGTGCCACTTTCAGGGAAATATTTATTTAAAAAAAAAGAAAAAAACTGCATACAATAAAATATAGGCGGAGACGCATACAATAATTATATAGCCATTAAGAAGCTCTTTAAAAGATAAATTATTAGGTGTTGAAAGTATTTCCATATCCATCATATTCTATATGTGTGCTTTTATCTCTTTAGCCTATGCCAGGGATGCAAGTAAGCAACAAAATTTTACTCGCCCAAGAAAAAAAGCTACTAGTCCACATCCCACAATAGAAATCATTTACTTACCTTCGGTATGATGTTAAATACTCGCTCGCACCGATGAACCACTCGGGGCGAGTAGTTATTTGCATCCCTGGCGAGTAGTTATTTGCATCCCTGGTCTATGCAGTAGAGGGTTACACCTCTTTTTGAATAGGTTAACTATGTCGATTGAATATAATCAAATATACCAATATGTGCTGAACAATACGCATTCAACTATATAAACAACAGTGAGCGGAACAATTAAACAACGGATGAATGGAAACCAAAACTTGTAGTGACATTTCTCGGATTTTTTTTTTTTCTTTTTCTAGGCGACGGGAGTGCGATCTTTTGCACATCTAACAACACTCGCTTTTGTAGAAACTTCCATCCGGGAAGTTGCAACGTATGTAAATTTAGTTTCCCAAAACTACTGTGGCTGCTTTCCGTACACTAATTAAGTGCATGTTAACATAATTTATTTATTTTATGAATTATATCGAAATTATTTATCATTAGTTTGTTTTATGGATGTCCATGAATCTTGCTTTAAGTAAGTAATTACAAAATTTGCAAGTTTCATGATTCTAAACAATTTTTCGACTCATTTATTTGCACTGATAAGATTGCATCAGATTTTGAGATATACAAATGCTTAAGTTCCGAACAAAGTCTTGGAACTTCCCGAACCAATTATTAACTCGCTAATGCTTGTCTCCAACTAACTGTTTCGAGATGTAAACCATTTTATTTAAAAACTTAATTAACTTGAATTAAATGAGCATGTCTTCGTGAAAAAATAAGATCTCTCTGTTTACGAAAGACCTTCGTTTGTTTAAAATGTTGTTATCCTGGAATTGTATTAAGTTGTCAAAGGAGCACTTAGTATTTGATCACGCTTTTAGGAGAGGCATTGCCTCTGACCTTTTTAAAGAGCACTGCTCGTTTGCTTATCGCATCAAACAGTAATGAATAGAAAATTAGGGCACAGTGTCAGCGAGAAATAAAATATCACGACTGTTTTATGGTGTCTCTCTCCCCATCCCTCTTGCACCTTTTGTGACTGCGAATGTGAAATAATCGCGTTTTACGTGTATGAAAATATACTGATTGTCCGTATGTAGTTCATGCATCATGAACTGTCCGCTTTTCCTATTTTGTTTCAAAATTACGTAGAGACCTATTGTAAGGTAATTATGGTATAACTGCAGATAGAATAACATTGGTACAAACGAAAATGAGGGTAATGAAAACACAGTTTGGCCATTTTTATGTTCCTTCAACATGGAGTAAAATTAGGTGTAGTCGTACAGATTTTCTGTTGTGAAAAAGAAAAATCCACTTGTCCAATTCATTGATCCAGTATTTTGATATGTGAAACATTACTTACAATTAAAGCTTCTGTTTGTTCAGGTTGAAAGATTAACGTGCTTTCATAGAAATCCACAGAAGGTTGCAGCAATGATGTGGGGGTCATTGTTATTCGCATAATATAAATGAAAAAATACAGGATAACTTGAGGTAGAACGACTAAAATCTCATGCTTGAACATAAATTGCTGCTCTCTCTCTCTCTCTCTCTCTCTCTCTCTCTATATATATATATATATATATATATATATATATATATATATATATATATATATATATATATATATATATATATATATATATATATATATATATTTGGTCTAGGAATTAATTCGTGCGGTTGGTACGCACACATTGAAGCTGTAGTACAAACACAAAATACATAAATACCTTAAGAAAAATATTGTCCATCGCTAGCCACCACTTTCGCCCATCTGTCAGGCAATGTACGGATTCCGTGGCGAAAGAAGTCCTCATCCTTGGAAGCGATCCAGTCAGAGACCCATGTTTCGATATCTTCTGAAGAAGTAAACCGCTGTCCAATCAAATCGTTGTTCATGCAATCGAACAAGTAGTAGTCCGAAGGAGCAACGTCTAGTGAATACGGCGGGTGGGGTAAAACTTCCCATCCGACATTTTCTAAATAGGTTTTGACCGGTTTTGCGACATGTGGGCGAGCGTTATCATGTTGAACAATAAGTTTATCATGTCTGTTCTCCCATTCTGGTCGTGTTCTGGCCAGAGCTTGCTTCAAACGCATTAATTGTCGTCGATAACGTTCTCCATTCATAGTTTCACCCGGTTGCAGCAGCTCATAGTACACCACACCTTTCATATCCCACCATATGCACAGCATAACCTTTGCACAGTGAATATCTCGTTTTGGTTGTGATGGACCTGGTTCATCTGGTTTCACCCAGGCCTTTTTTCGTTTAGGGTTCTCGTAATGGATCCACTTCTCATCACCCGTAATAATTCGATGCAAAAACCCCCTTTCTGCTCTGTCGTTGAAGCAGCAATTCGCAAATGGTTTTTCGTCTTTCAACGTCTCTGTCTTTCAATTCATGTGGAACCCAATGTGACATCTTTTAAATCATTCCCATGGCTTTCAAGCGTTTGGAGGCTGTTGTTTGATCAACGCCTAATGCTGCTGCAAGTTGTTCCTGCGTTTGACACGAATCCTGCTGGAGCAATGCTGTCAATTCTTCGTCTTGAAATTTTTTTGGCTGTCCAGCTCGCTCTTGGTCTGCCAAGCCGAAATCACCACTTCTAAACCGTGCAAACCACTTCTGACACGTTCGCTCAGCTAGAGCATGGTCACCATACACTTCCACCAAAATACGATGACTTTCAGTCGCACTTTTCTGCATGTTAAAGTAATGCAGCAGGACACCCCGCAAAAACACTTTATCAGGCACAAATTGCGCCATGTTCACTTAACTACAAACTGGTGTTGTTGACGCTTTAATCCACTGCCCTATACTACGAACGATAAGCGATGACAGGGGTTTGCAACACATGTGTGGATACACCGGAACTGTGGGACGCTCCGTTCGTTGCGCCATCTCTTGTCAACCCGCACGAATTGATTCCTAGACCAAATATATATATATATATATATATATATATATATATATATATATATATATATATATATATATATATATATATATATATATATAGTACAATATTCGGTTATTTGATCTTCTGTTCGGATCTTATATAATTATTAGCAGGGTTTGAAAAATCTTGCTTGCAAGTACTAGCCAGCCAAAAAATTACCAACCAGACCGTTTTGCAGTCACGGTTTATACAAATAAACAAAAATAACTTTGCGGCACAGTAAACATATCAATACATTTTTTTTTTTTTTTTTTTAATTTTGTTTATTGGCATGTCGCTTACAAGTAAAATAAGAAAAGAAAGAGTGATATCTGCTATTCTTGAATTTCTTGTAGATATATCCAGCTGTACGGCGGACTTGACTCGTCAAATGTGAAAAAGTACTTGCCACTGGCGAGCAGGCGAGTGGATCTTTTAAACCCTGATTTTAGTCTATTGAATAACATTTTGTAGGCACCGTATGGCATACTTTTACTTTCTAGTATTGCATCATATTTACTTTTGAAATTTGTATTGTATCATTCATTAATCACACTTTAAGAATAGATCTTCAATGAGCTAGTCTAGGGAATAAGGAATATAAAAATTTTGCCTGGAATAAGGACAACTACCATTTAATGCTACACTAGAATACATCAAGAATAATCAGATGAAACTTTGGATAATTTGCGTTGTAAGTGGACGATTCAACTCAAGACTCTTCAATTATTAGTGACCTTGTTACGGCCGATTGTTTTAATTGCAAGAGGTTACAAATTTAAATGTTTCCATGAACAATTTCTGATATTACTTCCTTAACAAATTAAACTTCTGAAGTGCTACAGGTGCTTTTCATAGAAAGTTTGTTGTTCGGCAATATATTTTTCCTTTACTCCTTGTCCCCGTGAAGTTCTCGTATAGCCGTGGGGCGTGTATTAATGAGTGACATTATGTAAGTTATACTCTTCCCATTGTAGTCTTCTAAGGTTGACCAGGTGTATACGTTTATGATGCAGGTAACAAAAGGGTGTTTCTTCTATATAACAAACTGCCTGACTGCCTAGATATATCACAATTAATATGTGGACAGTCATTAGGTATTTGTCTCAAATTTCACTGTCCTAGTAAACTACTCTTATTATTTGTCTTCGTTTTTTTAAAGTTTTTTCTTTGTTTTGTGTTAGTGTGTATTACTTAAGCGTATTGTCAAAAAGTAGTTCCCTAGAATATTATTGTTTGCTGTTTTAACTAATATATATATATATATATATATATATATATATATATATATATATATATATATATATATATATATATATATATATATATATACTGATGTGCAGAACTTAGGTACGAGATAAAAAATAATAAAATATTGAGTTATCAGTGAAAATTAATGAAAGCCCACCAGCGTGTTACAAGAGATCTTTCACAAGCGTACATGATCAAGAAGTTTAATTGCGTGACCGTAGCACCGAATGGGTCTGCTTCCCGAACATGAAGCAATTGAATGAAAAGAACGAGACTGTGTATCAGAGCTGTTAAGGTGCGTTGTTGTGATGTTACCTACGACAAGATGACCCGAGGAAAAACTTCTGGGTGACTTCGTCGGGAAACTGGAAGAGTGAAAGTAACGAGTATGGCATTGTCCACTGCATTGTTTCACCCGAACTACAGGCAATGCTTGAAGGAGAGGTTGTGGTCGATCGTGTGAACTGCAAAAGAAGACAACCGCTACATTGTGAAACATGCCATTTTTAATCTTCTAATCATATGTTTTTGTGGTTTACTGTATCATACTGTAGCACTACTGGTTACTACTGTAGCATTATTTAACTGTTTACTAACAGGTGGCCAGTTAAATATTTTACTTGGAGGAAAATGTATTTTGCTTTTTAAATAAGCATACGATGCATGAGAGGGAATAAGTCAGCCTTGATTCAACTCAAGTCAATCTTGATTCAAGTCTTTAACATACATAATATATAGTTGTACATTCAGTATTGTGATTATATGTTTGAAAAATATCCCAGATATTTGTAAATAGTTTTCACTCAGTGTTTATTGTACATTGAGTTGTTGAACAATTTGCGATAAACATATTGGATATCAGCTCCGTTTTCTGGCTTTCTAACGAGTTCGCTGTGTTTATACTGAAGTAACTCCCCAGTTGCCTTACAATTCTGAGATTAACATCAGCAGTTCTTGTTTTCGACAATAATCGAATCAAACCCGAGACTGTTCACATTAAAGCCTGTTGTGTTTAACCGTTCGGTCACATAAAAGTACATAGATTTTTTTTCTGTTCGTTTGGTGCACTACAGATATTCAGTATCTTCTCATTAACCCTGGTTCATAAGTGTTCGTGAAAGTATGTTCCCTTGCATGTGAAATGTATATATTTTACGATCGTTACGGTTTGTTGTGAAAGCGAAGTACGTATTCAGGGATTTTTTTTCTTGTCTTTTGTAACTGAACAAAATACCATGTACAGTTTATATCAATACCTTTGTTTCTATTAATTCTTTTGTAAGAGAAATTTTTAACGAGTGGAATGTATACGTAAGTATGTTTAAGTATAAACAAACATTAACAGTGTTGATGTTCATTTTTAATGAGTTTGTTTGGAGGAATATTAATAAACCATTTAAGCTATGTTTTCCTGACTCTTTCAAGGTATTCTTAATTTGACAAAATTGAATCTAGGAAGGATTAAAATCACTCTTTTAACAAGTGAGTTTCGTTTCACAACGTGAAACTGTGGTAGACTTCCAAACAATTGGAGTTCAATATTCATACTTGAAGTAGTACATCTATAACTACTGGTTGAAATAGATTAATAAGGCTCCGTATCAATAAACCATTACTCGCTATGCCTTACTGTTTTTCTATGGCGGTAAAGGTTAAAACCAAAAATTAATTTTAATCACTTCCGGATTGAATAGATATTAAGAGTACTCTTAAGAGGCCTCATCCCGGCGAAATTAAAATACCGCTAATTTTACAGTTATAATGTGATATCTTCAAATAGATAAAAGATAATTGAAATGTGGAACAAGAGCGCCCTAGACAATATTATTTTGCGTGAGGTACCGTTATCAAAAGTCACCTAGTGACTTTCCGTTTTCAAATGTTTAGAAACGCGAAAATAAATGCCGATTTTCTAAATGACTCGAAACAGAAAGCAGATAAGTGAGTCGTGATAACGGTATCTCATGTAAATTTATATTGTCTAGGGTGCTTTTGTTCCACATTTCGATTATCTTTTATCTATTTGAAGATATCACATAATTACTGTAAAATTAGCGGTATTTTAATTTCGCCGGGATGAAGACTCTTAAGTAGATGAGTTAATTGAAAAAAACTGAATCTCGATATCTCGAACTGTTTTTGTTCTACGGAAATCAATATTGAAATCTGAAGTAGTACTTTCACACTTTCGGCTTCGTAAAGTGTTGCAGTTTGTGATATTATGTACTCTTGAGACCCTGAATTGATTGCAGAGAACCGTTTGTCGCTATCTATTACCATTTTTGTTCTATGGAATAAATATTGAAACCGGAATAAATATTATTCTATGGAATAAATATTATTTTAACCACTTCCGAATTCAGTAAAGTGGTAAGGGAGGACATAGAACCTACACTTGGGGAACCTGAATCGATTGCAAAAATAAAACTACATTTCAATATCTCTGACAGTTTTTGCTCTATGGAAATCACTATTGAAATCGGAAATAGCAGCAAATTTGAACCATTTTCGGTTTTGGTAATGTGTTACGGGTTTTGATGTTATGTTCTCTTAACATCTTGAATTGATTACAGAAAACCACTTGTCGCTATATATTACAATTTTTGTTCCTATTACAAAATGAGTCAGTATTTTGGTTTTATTTAAAAGGTATATACGGAGGGGGACAATGTCCTGACATAATTTTGAAAGGATAAGTTCGAAATATTTGCAGTTCTCTCTAGGTTGTTGATATGCTACATTCTCGAAATCTTTGTATAACCAATTGTCGTTCGTTCCATTGGCAACATCAAGCGCTACACTTCCATTGAGTGGCAACATGAACACACCAAGGCATGTACAGGCCGTCGTAAACACATTTCAAAATATAGCTACTTTTGACTTTTTGAAAGTCAACATATCACCAAGTTAGAAACCACTACAGAACATTTACAATTTATCCTTTCAAATTTATGGTAATGCATTGTTTCCCCCCTGTGTGTATAACTTTTTAATGAAGCCAAAATACTGTGTCATCTTCTAGCCCTTTGTTACATTATGCAACATCTATTACAAAATACCGTGTTTGTTATTATTATATATATATATATAATCTGCAGCATTTCTCCGATTGCGGTACGTAGCTGCAAAGTTAATCCCCCAAATAGAAGGTCCATAGTAGAGGTTACTCAAATTCAAGATGGTCTTAAACTTTTGACTGGTAATGTATTCTTTGAGAGTGATGTGTGTCATGGTGTAATAATAGGGTTTTCGAGTTCGAATGAAATTCTTAGGATGAGGAAAGACAACTGGAGATGTAGGTATAGCTATCATTTTACGCAAAAATGACTAAAATGCGCTAGTTTAAATTTCATTTAACATAAATTTGTAAGAATTTCATATCTATTTTTGCCTCAATTTAAAAATTCTGTTTAACATTTTTTTTTTTAAAGGAGAACAAATATAATTTAGTGCGAGCACTGCCTGATCTAGCCGCCCTGGCTACGGACCTGTTCAGAACTTACCTTTGAGTAACATTAGTTTCTTCTAGTTTGTCCTGTAAAAGAGGAAGCTCTAAGAAAGCTAATAGAAGAGGACAAATTTCTTTTAAAACTATTCTCGAGTGTTCTTGGTACATATTTTGTGTTAGTTATACATTGTATCATGACAAGGACGTCTTTGCATATTCAGGACTTCCATTGTTTACCAGGCTGTACAAAACAAATATGTAGATTGTAAATCTGAAACACTAAACTCGAGATACTGCAATAGGTAATATAGAGAGGTAGCAATGATACTGAAATGTAAGCTGCGTCAATATTGTATGTTTTCGGGTGATACAATGGATTGTTGTATATAATAATAATAATAATAATAGAATTACGAAGTCGGTTTCTTTCTTCTAATGCGTGGGGTTCCCGGATCGATCCAATATCGCGCCAAGTGGAGTTTGCAGTAGGCAAACACCGTATATGTGGGTTTTCTTATAGTTCTCTTGCTTCTTTCCACTTTCTCCATTTCATTCATTTCAGTATTCACTGTCTCCCTTAGCCTTAACTGTGAAGAAATAATAATAATAATATAATAATAATAATAATAATTAGTCAATTTGTGTAATAGTAATGTCGCATGTGGGTATGCTTCAACCTTTGTTGAGAAAGATCATGATTCCACTGTTTTCAGGGTTTGCTTTGATCACAGGCAAATGTTCCAAAATACTCTTCAGGTACAGGCTCATTATTTAGTGTGTGTTCCCATTTACGGATTAATGACATAGCATAAGATTATCAAATTAATTCAGTTTAAATAATTAAGTACAGTGAAAACTGTGTAAGTTCGTTAACCTTGATTTCACAGACGACTAACTTACATGTCACCAACATCCGTAATATTAAAAACAGCTAATCTGTAATGCTCCTGATGTGGAGTGAAGTTAACACTTTAATGCCGGCACCATGTAAATTTTCCTCAATTTGCCAGCGTATAATCAGTTTTAAAGAAAAATACCTTCCATATTTTTTTTATAGAAGCTAATTTTTATATATTAAAATCACAAACTCGGTTGAGCACTATATTGTCATTTCTAACGCGAAAAAAAAAAAAAAAAAACTAGAGGAACTTGCTTACCTTTGGACGAAAACAAACAGTATAATCATAGATTTACGAGAAAATGTGTAGAAGTTGGTAGGACACATGCGGTTAACCCAATGAATTGTATTGAAATACAAAAAAATTAATTGGTTCTTATTTGTTATTCTTATTAATCTATACTTAGATTTCATTTCACAAGTAAATGATTAAATATATGTTAATTAAATTATAAAAGGATTTCTCTGAAGATTTAAGGCAATTAGAAATATGATTCAATTTCATTCATTAGAGATGAGCGCTTCATTTTTGTTGGTTTGTTTCTCCTACGATCCACATGGAATTAATAAAACACAAACCAGGGCGATATGTATATTTAATGCTTTGATTTATGAGGATCGAATGCTCAGGGAACACCATAATGTAGTAGGTCTTGTGTATTGTGATATCAGCACACTGTGGACAACTCTCAGAACAGATTATTTCAGATTCAAAATAGTCGAGACATACAAAACTACGAGACATACATTAGTTGTATTACAACCAACCTTAAGATTTTTTTTAAAAAAGTATATTTCTGGGCATTTTCGGTATCTATGGCCTTTAGCGTGTCATGTGTGATGGATGACGTCCCTCGATGATGACACTATCCGGAAAGGTATGGGGAAGGAAGAAAGTGGCCTGGGACTTACATGTTAAATACTATCCCAACATTTGCATGGTATGAATGAGGAAAACCCAGGAAAAGCCTCACTTAGGATGGCTGGCCTGAGAAACCTATTACATCGTTTCGACCTAGTGTTGCCACCGGGTATCGAGCCCGGAACCGCTCGCACCAAAGGGAGAGCTTTAGCGACTACGCTCACACATTCAGCGATTACATTATTTCGCAGTATTCTTTTGTTAATTTTATACATCTATAATAGTCAGTGTTTGAAAAAATTCCGTGGATCTTATTTGCCCTGGAAAAACTTGAATGAAATTTAAGAGCTTGTCGCTTAATTTTCGAGTAACTGGGAGTTTTATGGGCGTCTCCAATCTGTTGGCCTACGCATTACAAGTTTAATGTTTTGTAACTGAAACGCGAATAATATTGAGGTCATTTTGTAAGGAAAAGTTAAGTATGGGTAGGCTTTTGGATAACAGAGAGAAGAGGAGACAACTCTTTGAAATTGACATGTTTAGTAACCACATGTGGTAAAACTAAAGCCTGATCTAAGGACTTATCTTAAAGCAGTGTTGAAGTATGAGATATAATTTTTAGTTCTAGATTCTAGTTTGAGGCTCTTCTTCTAGCAAGAGGTAGATCTGAACTTAAGAGTTCTAATAAAGTTTAGTGTGTGAATTTAAGTGTCTACTAGTGAATTGTCTTATGCACTGAATTAAGTCTGGCATCAACAGATTTCTCAGCCACATACCTGTTAAGTTAGATCTTGATGAAGATAAATACTCTATTTTGTGCTATAGATTATTGTTCAGCTCCCATCTTGATAAAGTCTTGATCAGTACGGGTTAATTATTGCGGAGACGAAATAATAATGAGTTCGTGTTTCCTAACTAGTCCTTTATAAACTACGGCGATCACGCGCTATATCGGCGGTATTTTTTTTTTAAATTAGTTTTATCTCCCTAACTCGAAAAATCATGAGATTATTGTTGGTAAGGGAAAAGTTTCCTAGAATCGATTAAGCTTTGCAAGAATACCATTTCTTCTCCATTCCTAGCTCTTTACTAAAACCGGAAGTGATAAATCCATTACAACCTCCGGTTTAAGTATTGATCTACATACAGCATAAGCGATAAGAGAACGAGAAACTTTTTGGAAAATCGATATAGCGTTCTAAGAATATGGGCCTTATTGTTTGATAACCTTCCTTTATTCAGCCGGGAAGTGGCACAAATGAACGAGTTCTTATTTTAACGTTGATCGCTATAGAGTAAAAACGGTAATAGGTTCCGAAAAGCGGTTTCCTGTGATCAGTTCGGAGTCCCAAGAATATATTCCGTCTGCATTCTAATCTCTCTACTGACTAGAACCGGAGTGAAACAAATTTACGTTCAGTTCCATTTTTAATATTAATTGGAAAAATATCACGCCATACAAGCCAAAGTCCACGTGGTGTACACAGACGTATTGCTCCTTTTTCATTAAATTTGTTAACTCAAAATATAGGGGGCGAAGGTTCAAATTTCATTGCGTTTTCTCTTTATTGTGTAAATAAATCTACTTTAGAAACTATCCTCAGCACATTTAAAGCATCGTTTTGTTTTTACGTAGATTTTATTAGGCGAATTATGGTGAGCGGCATATACTCGTGTATTTCGTAAATTTCAGATATATATAATTGTGAAGGTGGATATATGCCCTATATCCTCCAGTACATTGGTGTATGTATTTGAGAAGTCAGATTACAATCTGTTTCACCACAGAACATTTGAAGGATTGAATCCAAAAACCAGATAAAGTCCACTTTTAGAAATTTTTCCAGAGCTGCCTGCTTTTTGCTCTAACTTTACGAGAAACACTGTATGTAGGTACCTCTTTACATTATAACACTGAATATAATAATCGGATCCACATGATTCTTGCACACAATGTAAAGTGATTTTTTTCTACAGAACATTTGAACCTCTTAAATTCGCTAAAATATAGACCTACCTGGTTCTTGCATCCAACCCTTCATTTGGTTTCATGCATCATATCTGAATGATGCGTGAAAACCTGAAATTATAGAAGAAAATCAGCTGCCCCTTGAATAAAGTACTTCGTTGTTTTTACTACTGCAGCTGTGAAAAGTTTTCATGTTTTTTTCAGTCAAAAAACTGGAGATTACAAATTCAAGTTACATGCTCCAAGAACAGTTATGAGGAAAGATGTGTAAACGTTTACCCGGATTCAAGAGGTTCATCGTTAATATGAAGAGAACAGGTGTGAAAGCGCTAAGCGCTCAAAGGTGCACACGCTTAACCCGCAGCTTACCTGTTCGACGTGTGCTTTCTCTACACATGCTGTAGGGGAACGGCAGGTGTGTCTGTGTGTAAATGTTAGTCAACTCCCCTTTCTCATTTCCGGTGGCTGTGGGTCGTCGAGCCTCAGCACGTGATTTGTTACCAAAGGGGCGAGAGAATAATTATTTCCCAGCCAACGTAAAGGATGTCGGGAATGGCCAAAATCAACATATAATTTCTTGTTTATGTATGGTTTGCATTTGTTAAAATATTAAGAAATTAAGTCAGAAAACTAGCGTACGTGTTATAACGTTATGCTTGGCGAACGAAGAATGACTTCGGTGGTTCATTGACATTGTATTGCTGCCTCTGTTACGTCAAAGATAAAGCAAGGAATTAAAAACCACGTTATAATGAAAGAAGAGTAGACTAGGACTTAGTTTAGTATATTTTAATTTTCCTTACATCGGCAACGATTTATAACTATTCGAAGATAAAGGAGGTTACATTATCCAGACCAGTATGTAAATTTTAATATCCTTTGCAGCCATTTAATTAAGTGTCGTTTTGTATAGAGAGGATTGATTTTCTCTACAACACTGAAAACTAGAAAGTCATTGATAAACTAACATATAGCATCTGTATACCATATTTACTAATGACTGTACATTATCATAATGCTTATACTGAGGGTTACCAGACACTCTCTTTGACTGCAAAACATCCTGTTTTTCGGGCTCTGAAAATAGTGTGAGTGAGTGTATAGGAAAATGGAGAAATGTCTGTTTTCGGGGAAGGGAGTGGAAACAAGATCAACTTCAAGATTCGGAAGAAAAAAGAAGCTATAGTTTAACTTCAATTTAAGAATTAAAATTTAAGAACAAGAATGCACAATACGAAAATTAGTCTTTTACTTATTCATTTTTATTGGAACACCATCAAATGTATAAATTTCAATTCAAAATTATACACTAGATGTTGACGTGAAATATTGCAGTGATATTTCCTGTGACGGAGATACCTACATTACAATTTTAGAAATTCTCTTTCGATGTTGATGTAGTGAATTGGATTTGTTTTTTGTAAACATAAACCATTTATAGTAGAAGAGAGCAAAATGGACGGGAAAATATACAAATGAGTTTTTAGGAATAAGATGAAGTTTTCCCAGTGGATCAGCTCAGATTTTGACTGAGAAGTCTCTCGTTACGTTGTTCTTCATTAGTGACAGTAAATTTTTTTGGAACATTTTTTTCTTTTTAAAAAAAACTGCTCGGGTGATTTTGTTCATATTTCATAAATATTTTAACACCCGCTTCTCCTTAAAATATCTATGCAGACTTTTTTGGTATTCTTTGAATAAATATTTTATTATTAACACTTATGACATAATCAGTTTTTTTTTCAAGAGAATTCAGAAAGGACGAGTTCTTGATAATTTGCCGAAAGCATATCATTTTTCGTATATTTCATTACATAAATACTTCAGATACAACTCGATAGTATATACGTACATTTGATCAGTAATATATAAGGAAGCGAGAAAGTTTAGTCCGGTAGTTTGTACCGTTTATTTCTTTTGTACTAAGGTCATATTGTTCATTGGTAACCAACTGCACGTAATTGTTTAAATTATGTAAAATGAAATAATAATGGATAGTTTAGGTCTTAATTTAAATTATTAAAGAGACTGATCTAGAGCGTAATAGTACTTTCTTTTTTAATTCAACGGTGCGTACACTACAATGTACAGGCTTCGTAATTATGATTTTGTCTTGTTAATATACAGAGGTAAAATTTGGCATAAACTAGCATTAATATCAAAAGTATATATTTTATTATCTATTCCCTTCCTTTCTGGAAAGTTTAACTTGGTTAAATTTACATTTTTCAAATTGAAGGTACTTTAAATTTCGTTTATTCCGATATGTGAGAAATTTGGCACTAAATTTCCTTCTTTTACCACAATGATTTCAGTATGTATCTTGGAAATATCAAAATTGTTTTGTTGACATTTTGTAATGTACCTTATTTGTGATCGAACATTGTTACTTTTAATTTAGTGTGAAGAGTCTTATCTCTCTCTCTCCGCCCATGTATAAGTTTGGTTTTTACACACAGTTTTGGACATCTTTGATTTATACAATATTTTCTTCAACGTGATTTCTGGCATAATAAAGTTAAAACCTAAATTCACTTAGGTTTTGTTTGTTGTTTGTAAAACACAAATAAAATTACTGTTTAAAGGCTCTCTTCTTAAGCACACTGTATGGAATATACGTTTATCAGCCCGCTTTTTGCTTGCACATTGTTCAATACTAAAAAATACAAAGCGGTGCATGTAGTGTTACTGGTTTTTACTTTTAAAGTTTTTTTTTATTATTATTATTGCTGTTACGTATACACTTACAGCCTGTAAGCTCTGTACCGTAACCTAGGACACATGTTTCCAGGCAGCACCGTATCACGATCTTGTTCAAGGGTCGTTATACCACACTTTTTTCTTTCCTTTTTTCGTGAAAAAAGTGATGTTTGTTTCTAATGAATGTAGAAATAAATATTTTAAACTGTTTACATGCCGATAGGCCTGTTACACGTTAATCAGATGTAGAATAAACTAAATCATAATTACATTTAGAAGGAAGAACTTTTCCTGGAAAATAAGATTCTGTAAAAAAAAAAAAAAAAATCAACATTAGGGTACTGAGATATTTTTTGACTTAAAAATATCTTATGTATGATCGCCCCTTTAGGTACACAAAGTTGACAAAATTTAAAATAACTTGATAATAATTGGCAGCAACAGTGTAATTGACATCTGCAATTTGTGTGGATGCATTAGTAAGTGAATAAGGCTCACGTAGGAATAAGCTTTCACATTCACATGGAGACTTTGCCTCTTTCCTGACACGACACTTGCCTTATTCAAATTACATTGATCTGCAAACCACAAAATTACGTCCTGCGATGTCTCGGATAAATAAGGGAACTTCAAAGGTAAAAAGAGCTGTTCCACATAATGTGAAGAAGTTCTTGATTACAGAGATGTGCTTTGTTACAAGATAGAACTTGTCTTTTGCCATGTTAGCAATGAAAACAATGAATACATGAGCACAATGAAAACTGTGTTGGATATAGATGTTTGCAAGGAAAATTGAGAAATCTAAAATCTGAGGGGCATGACTTTTCATCCCAAGTTCTTTAAGAAGGAACCTCTCAACGTCTACACCCTTAAAATAAATATCTTCTATCCCATTCACTTTTGACATAGTCTATTCTAAAAGTTTAAGACCAAATTATCTTTCTGGATTCCACCAACTTCCGTAGTTACTCCTATGGATGTGCGAGAAATCAGAAATGCTTGAAGTGGCGCTTAGTGGTAGAGTGTTCACCACTGGTGTGAGGGGTCTCTGATCCCTCGTTACGTGAGTGTGATGGGTATATTTGTGGATTTGTCTATATTGATTAAACTTCCGTATTTTTAGAAAATAAATTTGACGAAATATTGAATGTGATTCACGTTGTACAAAAGACAAATTCTCACGCAACATAATTCAATTTAATGATTTGCCTGAACCGGAATTTTAAATTCCTCATGCAACGGGCTTTCTGTCAGTTGTCTTTTCGTAAGCTAAAGAAAATAACTAGAAATGTTCTCAGCAATTTCTCGCTGCTTGAATGACTTAATGAAAAGGTTCATGCATGTAGCGGTAATAAATCTACAATAATTCAATTATTTTTTTGAATAAGGAAACATTCACTTAGAATAATATTATCGAAGAAGTAATCTTAGTTAGCATTGCACGTTGTATAACATTGATAGTGTAGCATATACGTATATTCAGTTCCTGAAATATTTTCATGAGAATTATAAACACGAATTATTATACCATTCAAAATACATTTAGTTTTGTTTCGTTCAGCTTTGTATTTAACTGATTTAGTTCTCTTTCTTTGTGAAACTCAGAGATTAGAGGTTAAAAAAATAATATTGCTTTTATTTGTTATGAAAAAAAATTGTTGTGCGGCGTGGAAATTTCAGTCACCAATTTTATGTTCGAGTAGTTAGCATTCCACCTGCCTGTTGCTTGAAAATACTGGATTAAGCTTAAGGATGTAACTAATTAGAATATTTAAGGTCTTAGTTTGATTTCCGATAGCATCTGGAGTCTTAGATTTTTACCAGGGTTATTACTGCAAAATAAATATATATATATATATATATATATATATATATATATATATATATATATATATATATATATATATATATATATATATATATATATATATATATATATAATAGGGTTGGTAAAAAATATATCAAAATATATAAGGACATAATTTTTACTGTTGTGGACAAAGTTTGGAAGTGTAGAATAAAAGTTTAAAAGAAAGAAAATAAAAAAGGTGTAATATGTTGGAAGTCATTTAAATATATACCTTAGAAAACTGTAGGTTGCTAATAAGAGACCAATAAAAGTATTTTAATAGTAGCTCAATGTATTTTAAATAGTACTCGTAAATACGTACTATTTAGAAGAAATCATTCACATGTATGTGTATAGTTAATTCTGTAACTGATAGAATATATAATTAGCCTATGTATGGTTAAGATATATTTAAATGGATTAATATTTAAGAGAATAGTAATGGAGGGTGTTATCATATAACATAAACTTGCTGCGAACTGTAAAGCGGAAACTTCGTTGTATGGTGTTCCTCCTATCATCAAGACTCGTAGTAGTTTCCAACTTTTCGAGTGTTATTGATCCAGTCTGCCTGCGAATAAAATGAAAATATGTTAAAGCACTCTGTACCTTCAAATCATATCAATTGTTGCATATATACGTATATATAGGGTGTCCCTATTTTTCGACTTCCGAGAGTTTTTGTTTCCTCCATACTTTGTTCTCTATATTTGCATTGTAAATGAAACTCGAATATTATGCATCCATTCAAATGGGCTTTAACTTACTATGAACAGCTTCACCAATTTTTGCATAAAAGAAGCGTGATTGCATAAAATAAGCGTGATCTCGGTGTGAACTCATGTGGTTCGTATCCCACGTCAAACTATACGTTCGTGTCTCATATAGTCTCGGTGTTGAACGCTAAATTCTAGTCACCCTAGCCAAATTCTACTTTGCAAAGTTTTGGGGTATCGGAAACAATAAGAAATCTCTTATTTTAATGCGTCGTAACCCATTCCAACAATGTCTGTATTTGTAAAGTGGAATAAGTTGTGAAAATTTGAAGAAAATAAGGTACTGTATTTGTGCAAAGTGATACCGATTCCTGTACTACAATTTCAGTTGTCATTGCGTTGTCCTATACTGTATCAATTTTGTCAGGTAATCGTAAATCATGATGTTCGATCATCTGTGAGGGCAACAATTGTGGTAAAAATACTTGTGGGAGTCTTTATTTATTAACTTACATGACCAAACAGACTATATACAGTTGGAACCTATTATATATATTTAAAACTATTGTTTCAAAACTTTGAAATCAGAAATCGCATATTTATTTATAATATGTACAATGTTGTAGATTCTCTTTTTAGTATACTATATAAATATGCGATTCCTAAATCCAGAGTGAAAAAATATATCAGATACCCCTTACTTTAAAAAAAAAAAAAAATCTTGTATGTCTTTTTTAAACGGAGCTTCCAATTTTAAGAATATACTCTAGGTTCTTTTGTTTAAAAAATAGGAAACAAAACCGACCATACTTTGTCTTTAAGGCTTTTTACTATGCTTGCCCTCTTAAAAAATATTTAGTTGTATTCAGATCATTTCATCTTGTTCAGGAATTTGAATACCAGACATCTATGACGACGTAAATTGCTTGCAGATTGTCATAAAAGTACAATTCAGAAGCAGTTATTGGTTTATGCAAAATATTTTGTAGTACTACACTCTTACTACATAGGAAAAAGTAGGAAGAGGGTGTAGGTAAGAGCCTTGAACTTCCTAATGCCGAAAATTCGATAAATTTCGTAAGAGGTTATACAACCCAACCAACTTAGATGTATAAAGGGTTGTATATATTTCAGGTAATTTAGTTTAGACTTCTAACCCGGACAAGACATCGTATAACCCGTTAATAGTAAAACCTGGCTTTATTATGAACATATTATTGGAAGTTGATCTAGTGAGTTAAGAAATATGTTTAGTATATGTTTACTGTACGTTTGAAACTTTTTCATAATTTACGCTATACGTTTCTGTAATAAATTGTGATTCAGAAACGTTCAGTGGAAAGAACATCTCTTACAAATTTCGTTTTATGGACATCCTCTCAATGTGATCATCTTCTGTTACTCAGTTTACGATTCGATAATCGAATTCCTGCTGTATACAGACGAGCATACCTGCGTCATTGGTTTCAATAGTACCAGCACTTCGTTGTTGTAGCTTCGGCAGATTTCGTTAAAATTGTAACAGGTACATGGTATATTTTATACCATATGTTTTTAAATGTGACATTTCTCTTTACGTTTTAATCGACTTCTAGTCCTATATTTTTAATAATATCGTGAGAACACTTTTTTCTGTCTTTTCCCACTTACATGGAGTTGACATTTCTGATGTCTTCTCCATAAAGCCCTGTCTGGGAATTTTGCTTCTGTTAGACATTTTTTTCCTGGGCATGCTTAATCATATCAATCAGTTTCGTTCTTGGTCTCCTATCTCTCTTCCCATCCACTTCCATTGGCATCACTCTTCTGACCACATAGTTGTTTGTCTTTCTCATTAGATAGTCAATGTACTGCAGTTTTCTTTCTTGTATGTTCTTAGTTATCTCTATAGCCTTGGTTGTTCCCCTTATTCTCTCCTCACTCTGTTGTATCTTGTTACCCCACATATCCAGCGTAGCCATTGAGGTCGCGGTGGCTCAGTGGTAGTGTTCACCTCTGGTGCATGGGGTCCCTGGTTCGATCCCAATTTGTGCCAAGTCGACCAAGTGGACAAACACCATATGCATGGATTTCCTCGGGGTCCTCCCGTTTCCTCCCACTTTCTTCATTCCACCATTTCATTCATTTCTCATTATCTCCGTCTCCTTTAACCTATACTGCATAACCTTGGGACCGTAAGACTGAAAGACTTAATTTCATTTCTAGCGTAGCATTTTCATTGCGGTAACATTATCTTTTTCATATGCTTTCTTTTATTGACTATATTTCTGGTCGGTAAATCATTGTTGGCCTATCCACTGCTTTGTAAATAATCTCTTTATTTTTAATCGCGATTCTGCTGTCCCACAGAATGTCCCATTGTTCCAATTTCGCCATTTTCTGGCATTTTGTGTTACTTCCACATCCAAATCACTATTCTTGGTAACAGATAAGCCTAAACATTCAAGATGTTTCACTTCATTCAATCTTGCTTTGTATAATCTTACTTCACATTTCCTCTGTTAAACTCGAGATTTTTCGTTTCCTTTCTACTAATTTTTAAACCCCTACCGTCCAAAGACGTTTTCTCCAAATCTCTGCTTTCCTTTTATCTTCTCTGTTTGTACTGTGTAGGCAAACATCATACACCACGTAATTTTACCCCTCACATTGACATTCTAAAACCGTAATTTGTAAATACTATGTAAAATCTTACGTAACGAAATTGTAATAACAATTGTTCAATTTTTGAAAAAGTCTCATTTGTTGGAAAAGGGAGAACTCCGATCATTCTCTACAATTATCAAATTTGTGTACGCAAATCAATATTATTGTACGGGGTAGTTTTATTGCACTTTATAAACAGCATTAAATAAAGCCATCAGTGGTTAGATATTACATAGTTTTAAAGGTCGGTTGAAACTTGGTACGCTAGGAAGCTGTTTACTCAACGAGAAATATTTCAGTAACAACATTGTAATATATTTGATTTCTGCAATATCTTTGAGGAGTAGAATAGCCCAAGAGCAAATTGCGTCCTGTGTTTGGACGATATATATTTCACCAATAGTATAGTAAAATGTCAATGAAAAACGTTAAACTTTACTCTTATCGATTGTGAATTCCCGCCCAGAAAAAAAATAGATAATGCTGGAAGGGCATTTGTATGTCCGTAGGAGTATATTTGGAGCTGAAGAATTTTTCACTTTTTGAATACCATAACAGCTTTTTCTTACTACCAAAACACTTACACACTTTCATAACACAACTGTTGTTTTTCAAACTTGCATAACAAGGTGGATAATATACGAATTTCAAGAGAGCTCATTGCCCTCATCTTCTCAGCTGAAAACTTGCTTGCTTTTTAAATGTTTAGACTTCTCTTCGTATGCTAATGCAGAATTTGGCTTTTGCGACATGTGTTGAACTGAAGAGGAGGATATCCTTTCGTTGTCTTATTTGGCAATCTCTGGACAAGTCACAGGCAGCGATGTGTATTTTAACAGTGGGCGTTAACGTGGCGAAAAAATGGGCAAGATTAAAGCGGTGGTAGCGAATAGCATAATTTCCAAGGTCGAAACTGTGCAACCTTCGTTATTAAAATTCTTGTCCAGTAAATACAAGACATCATAATTTGTTCACGAAAATTGAAATGATCTCAGCAATATGACATAAGAAGTATAACTAAGTAGGTCGTTATGCAGATTTTTAATGTTTATCTGAATTATCTCTAAAAATCTGTATCATTTTTGCTGTCATATTGATTGTTACTGTTCAATTATGTTCAATAAATTTGCTTTAAAAAATAGTATCAAATTCCAGAATTTGAATGTAGTGTATTAATTTTCTCTTAAATGTTAAAAAAAAAAAATGTTTCGAAACTTTTTCAGCTATTATACAAACCATATAAAGATTTTTCTGTAGCACTTGAAGTCAGAACAGGAATATCCCAGCAGCACACTGCACAGATGGTGCAAATTATTTTAAATCCATAATATATTGCATGTAAGACGTATTAATCATGTCATTGAATATTTCGCGGCTCCTAATATCTTATTAGAACTCCATCATTTAAAAGTATTACCAATAAGTTTAGGGTATAGGATTTTAAAAATCTTAAGCAGTTAGTTGTTAATAGGTTTTGCTTCAGATTAATTGTCATAATAGATAGAGCAAAATTTTTACATGTTTGTATGATCATGTAAAGAAGTGCAGCCCCTCAGATAAATTTTCATTTTCCAATAACAATATTAAATGTTATTATTTTAGGACAATTTATTCAAAATAGTATAATTTTCAGATATATTGTTTCTTACATTACTCTTAACGATTAGCTGAGAATTATTTGCCTTGATAAGATGATATCTACTCTTAAATTTGACTTTTTTTTTTTTTTTTTTTTTTTTTTTGTAAATGTTTCTTTTAAATCCTTTCTCTACATAATTTATACTGGTAAAATTATTTTATGAGAAGGTGTATAAGAAATGTTTCAAGAAAACGGGCGATTTAAGTTCATTGTATTTTCTGCTTACGTATAATCTAAAAGAAAAGTAAGTATTAAATTGTATATGAATGATTCTCACGAGCATATTAACTTATTAAAAATGATTGAATACGTTTTCAGCACTTTTAAAATTTCCGCTCTTGAAGGGGACAATTTCTATAATAATTCGAACTCTTGATTATTCAGGAAATATCCGATGTAAAGGTTTCGTTTGAGGTGTGAAACTTGGTGCAAAAAACTCTCATTAAAAATAACTGAAAAACTGCATATTTTTCGACAATTTAGCTTCTAAAGGGGGAGAAGGAGCCAATTTCTACAGGTGAGACCAAGGCAACACTGCAAGAGAAACCTGGACAGGATCATTGGTGAGCAGGATTAGTAAAATGTCCAAGACAGAGAGTATTTACATTTCCCATTCAGCATAAAATGGAATCGAAAATTAAAGACTACGACCGGACGAAGAAGAGGTTGTAATGACGAAGACATTTAAGTACTTAGGATGTACTATAGAAAAGTGCAGGAATAGAAGATGATGTAAACAGCAGAATTAGCAACGGTTGAACAAAATGGAGATAAGCGAGAGGAGTATTGTGAGACCGTAAAGTATCAGTGCGCTTGAAAGGAAAAGTTTACAAAACAGTAGTAATACGTGCCTTATATGAAGCGGAATTTTGGACGACGAAGAAGAGAGAGAGAGAGAGAAACAGAAGTTTCTTGTTGCGGAGATAAAAATGCTACGATGGATGTGTTGAGTGATGCGGAAGGATAAAATAGAGAATGAAGTGATCCGTGGAATAGTAACGGCAAGATAAGTAGTAGGAAACCTGCAAGAAAGTAGACTGAAGTGGTTTGGATATGTAAGACCTTCGGAATACGTAGCTCACTAAATTGATGCTATAGAACTGAATGGAAACAAGCGGGAGGCCAACCAAAGAAATGGGGAGATTGTGTGGAGAATGGTATGGTGCATTGTGGTGTCACAGTCGTTATGGCACAAGGTAAAAACAGGTGGAAGACAGTGATCCGGAAAAACAACCGCAGCTAACTAGGGAAAAGGGTATACAGGAAAATAATAATTCAGACTTCTGGTATTATAATCGTTAAACCTTATTTTTCGTACGAAGAACGGGCACTTCAGCTCGGATTTTTGGTGAAAATTACTGTGCGCTTCTTTTACTAAAATCGTGTTTTATTTTCTACATACACTTACTCAGTCGATAATTTCCAGTTTTTTCCACTGTAAAAATAATAATACAGTATAAACTTCTATAGAAATTTCATGTTTGACGCACAAGAATGCAAGGAAGTGTGTAATAATTATCGAAAAGATTAATATAATTTGTATTTATAATTCTTGATTAATAGCACTGATATCACATTAAAGTAGAAATGAATGACAGTGCAATGATAGGAAGCTGATAGAACGTAGGAATGAAATAATGTTGGTTATTATCGGAGGGGGTATGTTCCAACTAAATATTATTTTCATGGAATTAAAGAGCATAATAATCTCAAAAGAAGTTTCTCTAGTTTTGGCAAAATTGATGTATGCACTGTATTGCTATGAATAGTTCGAGAAGTATTGTTTCTCTGCCTACTTGCATTAGTGCAGGGCATTGCACTTCATGTATTGGGTGCGTCACTGATGAACCAGGTTCTAAATTTCCGTCTTCATACCTAGGGAACTGTATCATTACAATGGGTAGATTAGCTCCACCCTGCGAATGTATTCTTGTGCGTTTAATAGAGAAGTGGGTGCTTTTTGTAGGCGTCATAAGATACTAGCAAAAGGATTGTTGTGCAATGTTTATTAAAGGTATAATTTGTAGACGAGTCTCCACCATACATATGCAATCTACTTTGTGAAGAAAAAAGTGTGCCTTAGGCGACAGTAGAAACAATGTTGGTGTAAGAGCTTTGGATTGCTCGAGTAACTTGTAGACTTACATGTATTACCATAGTTATAGAAGTGAATTCATAGTCGTAAATACTGAGAATGACTGCTTGGTAAATATCGTAGATCACTTTGAGTAACGATTTTCGAAGATAATGACATTGAAGTATATCAGATAAGTTATCAGCACCAACCTTTAAAAGTGCTGTCATTTTCTTGATGGACTTTTTCATGTTTGTTTTAGAAACTAGACGTTACTATAGCATATGGGAAAACAAATATAATTTCAATCTTGGTGTAGGATACGTCGCTAGTAAGATGGATTAAAGCAATAAGAGTATAATTATTACTCGATAAAATAAAGCTTCAGAAAAGTGGAAGTAAGCTCTAGAATATCTGGGGTACTTACATTTACCAACATACATTTTGGTCTTTAACTAAGAGAATAAAGTTACTCTTCTAACTGTAATTTTCTGTTTCAGTAGTTCCCAACCTTTCTTATGATACACTTTACTGAACACCATGACATCGGGGCACACTAGTTAGATAACAAGATCAAATTATAATACTGTAAGCATAGGATTTTTCTACAAAGTAGCGACTTTTTGTACTACACTGAGCATTGTTGTTGCCTCTGGACGCATCGACTAGTACAATCTGTTTCAAAACTGATTTTAGTAGTAATATTTCATGCTTTTAAATTCTAAATATTTCACGACACACCCAGGGGACTGTGACATACTGATTGGAAACCACTGACTTATAGTATAGTGTAAATTAAATCGATTTTTCCAAATAATACAGAACTGAAAGGATATTATTAACTATCTGTAAACACCGCCTGTGTCTCAATTAAGAACCTGGATAGAGAGTGATGTACTCTATTGTCGATTGCTTATTTCCTGTTATGTAAGCCTGCATACCCATAATCTATTGTAGGTTACATACAGATAAGATGTTCTTAGAAATGGCGAGAAACGTGCATACATTCTTACTCCCACAAGTTCCCCCGAGGCAAAAAAAAAAAAAAAAAAAAGCTTCGTATGCGCTTAGATCTGGTGAAGATATCTGTGCACAAAAATTGGCTGCTCTAGGTGATATCTTTTCATGCGAAAATTGATAACAGACACACATTTATTATTATTATTATTATTATTATTATTATTATTATTATTATTATTATTATTATTATTATTATTATTATTATTATTATTCGGTTATTTTCTAAGTACAAAATTCTAGTCGGTGAACTAGACAATGCTTTTAAAATAGTTTTCATTCTTGTACAATTCGTTATTGAAGCCAACGTCAATACATCGTGGGCCATAAGTCACTTAACACTAGTAATTATTCAGTTCTCGGTACCAATAGGTAATTTACAAAACAACACGTTATGGTGTGGTTCGTGAATAATGCGTTGTAAGAAATGATATATATAAAAGATGTAAACCGTGTTTCATTGGCAGTTACGTTATAGAAAGTTGTCAAAGGATGAACGTATGCTCGAACCTTAAAAATGGATACAGAATTTCTCTCTCTCTCTCTCTCTCTCTCTCTCTCTCTCTCTAATATATATATAATATATATAATATGAAACTTATGGAACTTGAGCGTGTTCTGTCTTTGATGTAATTTATGCATTGAAAATGATAGAGAACAGTTGGATATAACTTGTAAGGATTTTATATTTGGTCTAGGAATTAATTCGTGCGGGTGGACAAGAGATGGCGCAACGAACGGAGCGTCCCACAGTTCCGTGTATCCACACATGTGTTGCAAACCCCTATCATCACGTATCGTTCGTAGTGTAGGGCAGTGGATTAAAGCGTCAACAACACCAGTTTGTAGTTAAGTGAACATGGCGCAATTTGTGCCTGATAAAGTGTTTTTGCGGGGTGTCCTGCTGCATTACTTTAACATGCAGAAAAGTGCGACTGAAAGTCATCGTATTTTGGTGGAAGTGTATGGTGACCATGCTCTAGCTGAGCGAACGTGTCAGAAGTGGTTTGCACGGTTTAGAAGTGGTGATTTCGGCTTGGCAGACCAAGACGAGCTGGACAGCCAAAAAAAAATTTCAAGACGAAGAATTGACAGCATTGCTCCAGCAGGATTCGTGTCAAACGCAGGAACAACTTGCAGCAGCATTAGGCGTTGATCAAACAACAGTCTCCAAACGCTTGAAAGCCATGGGAATGATTCAAAAGATGTCACATTGGGTTCCACATGAATTGAAAGACAGAGACGTTGAAATACGAAAAACCATTTGCGAATTGCTGCTTCAACGACAGAGCAGAAAGGGGTTTCTGCATCGAATTATTACGGGTGATGAGAAGTGGATCCATTACGAGAACCCTAAACGAAAAAAGGCCTGGGTGAAACCAGGTGAACCAGGTCCATCACAACCAAAACGAGATATTCACTGTGCAAAGGTTATGCTGTGCATATGGTGGGATATGAAAGGTGTGGTGTACTATGAGCTGCTGCAACCGGGTGAAACTATGAATGGAGAACGTTATCGACGACAATTAATGCGTTTGAAGCAAGCTCTGGCCAGAACACGACCAGAATGGGAGAACAGACATGATAAACTTATTGTTCAACATGATAACGCTCGCCCACATGTCGCAAAACCGGTCAAAACCTATTTAGAAAATGTCGGATGGGAAGTTTTACCCCACCCGCCGTATTCACCAGACGTTGCTCCTTCGGACTACTACTTGTTCGATTGCATGAACAACGATTTGATTGGACAGCGGTTTACTTCTTCAGAAGATATCGAAACATGGGTCTCTGACTGGATCGCTTCCAAGGATGAGGACTTCTTTCGCCACGGAATCCGTACATTGCCTGGCAGATGGGCGAAAGTGGTGGCTAGCGATGGACAATATTTTTCTTAAGGTATTTATGTATTTTGTGTTTGTACTACAGCTTCAATGTGTGCGTACCAACCGCACGAATTAATTCCTAGACCAAATAATTTTGTAGTTGATAAATAATTCATTTCAAATACATTTTTGTTAAGTGACTTATGGCCACCTGCATATTTAAATTTGAATTCTTTAACAGTGCTAAGAGTACAAAACGCTCAAGAGTATCAACAGCACAAAATGTTCCATGTAATAGTATTTTCTAAGTACTTTTATAATTACCAGAGAAATGTTTAGTATTTTTGCCGTAATATTTTTGAAAAAATATATATAAAAAAGTTATTTGATACGAGATTTGTGTCGTTGTGATAAAATTATTATATTACACATAATAAAGCGTATTTAGTCTATTTGAACAAAATAAGCTTACTTTCTTGATTAACAGAGTCGTCAATTCCATCAGGCTAAGCTTGAGAATTTCGTTCTTTCTCCTATTTTATATGTAGTCATATCTTTGTAAGTAATAATCGTTCCTGGTCTTGGTTCGGGTTTGGACTGATAGGAGTGCATGCAGATCGAATCACACATTTAATTGTAGATTCATGTTTCATACTGCCTAGGTACTAAAAAAAAGGGCATTAAGCTAAGTAAACAAAACAATAAGAGATGCTTTCCTGAAAGATCGATCCGCATTTTAGAATGAATATTTGTAGGTAGCTATTTAATTGACAGTAACTATATTAAAAGTGTATAGGCGCCTTATGTTTGGCAATTGTTCGTGTATTCTAAGTCCTGATTGTTTATGTACAGTGAAGAAGCGTCACTCATCACGAATTGCGCTTTAAGGATTGTTGTTTTTCTGTAATTACACTGTTTTTACATTCCGCTTTGTAAGTTGGTCAAGTTCAAAAAAACCTGTTCGTTGACATACGTAAGATTGAAAGTAACAACAAACTGTGTAGGTAGTCCGTCGGAGAAAGTGAATAATCTTTCTTAACATTTGTTGGTTTAACGACAAGCCTATTCAATGTATTTTTTTTTTTTTTTTTCAACTATCAATTGAGAAATATGTTGGAGTGAACAGAGGTGGTATGTTAATCAGCATCCTTGATTGTCGATTGCGTAGTCTTGTAGCGTCGCACGCAGTTGTTTACATATTTAATTTTATTGTTATCTAATATATATAATAGCTGCTGGTTGTCGGTCAAGGATGCTCTTACTGTTGAATACTACGGCAAATCTTCAATAGGCAATCTGTAATATCGATTCGAATAGCAAATTAGACTCTGCAATTCTTTATACATCTTGTATAGCTTGTAATAAGTATTGGTTCATCTCGAAAATATTAGTGTTTGTTACTTTTAGGGAAGTTAAGTAATATATAATAAAGTGTTAATGACATGTGTTAAATCGAAGCTCTTAATGCGTACTAATTATATCCACTCTAGCTGCCTCTTAATATAAAGCCAGGAGCTTAGTATTTAGATAAATGAGACTATTTGATTTTCTGTAGAGTTCCTTCTAGAACGACAAGTCGGGTATGATTCCATTCAAATCTTGTAGGTTCCGTTAAAAAGAAAACATGGGGTTGCTTGAGGTATTATTTCCCCATTCCTCCAGTAATTTATTGTATCTGATTCGTATTACTTCCGTTGCTTATAAACGATCCTCCTGGGACGTTAACTTGGTCTTATTCGATGAAAATGACTTAATAAGTATCAGAACATTTAAAAAATAAACATATTCGATGAATATAATAATCTTTTGCGATTGTGCTTTCATTGGTCAAGTGGATTTGAGCCCTGTTCGTGTCCGTCGGGTTTTCTAGGGATGTGTTTAGTATTGTTGAGAGAAATCCTCTATTTTCTTGTTTTTCGTGCTTTGCCAACAGATGCTTTCTAAAAATAATATTCTAGATTTCTGACTGATGGAGGCCTTAGGCTTACATTCAAGAATAAATATATTCGCGCAAATGAGAAGTAAAATTCAACAGATATACTTAAAAATTATTCTAAGTAGTATGTGTAATTCTCACGTATGTTCTTAGTCATATAATCAAACAATGTATGATACTTTGACATTAATGTGCAGTTTTTACTTTTAAAAGAAACTAAGGCCACCTACTTTTTTCCCCCTAAAGATCTGCACACAACGGTAGATTCAACACTTTAGTAATGAGTCGTGTAACAAAGTTTAAAATGAGATACAATCCTCTCTTAAATGTGTGTATTTCAAAGTGAGATGAGTGTCCATTAAACCGGAAAAAGTCTATGCTATTTTATGTAAAATGAAAGTCAAGTAACTAGGTAACATGGAATATTTTGCTGGTTTCTTCAATTAACGCGTTGTTTCCATGGAAACACGGAAGCCCCGCAATTACAGCACTTCCGTTTTCCGGATTGTATTTTTTAGCTTTTCGTGGCACTTTCTTGACTGTTGAAAATAGAGACCGTGCAGTTTTTCTGGCTCTTGTTCACTTACTTTGACTGAGCTCTTTAAATATTGTTAAAGGATATTTTTTTAAGAATATACAAGACTGCCATCTTCAAAATTCGGAAAATGCAAACTATCTTAATAGAAATTTAATGGAATATTCTGTGTAACGTAGTAATATTAGCAGAAATATCCTTAAAACGTTTTTGGCATTTTTTGACACTTTTTAATACTCTAAATTTATATGGATGAAAAAAGGTAATCAGAATGCTCTCAGAAGAGTAACTGTGTGTAAGCTAAAAGTAATGTAATTCATAAACTTTAGAGAAAATCATTGACATCCATATTGTATAGAAACATTATGAGCCATATTGGAAATTACTGAGAAATCAAACAATTACTTCCTTATCTTATATTGATAAATTGGCGATTCATTATCTTATGGGTGGAGAAGGGAGGCAGAAAACGCAGATGTGTTTAATATCAATGACAATTGCAGGATATGTTTCTCTTATTACGTCGTTCACTTGTTACGATTAACAAGGAATGTAATAATGATTCATATTTTTTCCTCGTGTATGCCTACACTTCATTCTTTTCTGATATTACAGAATTTTGGTTGTAGTATGTAATTTTTCTACAGAGAAAATTAAGATAGGTCTGTATTGCGTTTCAGAATAGTTCACAACATTTTAGTAGAATTTCTTTCATCTTGGTCAGCTGTATATTCCAAGCCGTTTAGTTTGTTGGATAAATATTAATAGATGAAACATGCTAATTCGGGGATATTTTTTCGGAAATGGTGTGGATATTTATTTCGTTGACGTTTAATATTTGGTCTAGGAATTAATTCGTGCGGTTGGTACGCACACATTGAAACTGTAGTACAAACACAAAATACATAAATACCTTAAGAAAAATATTGTCCATCGCTAGCCACCACTTTCGCCCATCTGTCAGGCAATGTACGGATTCCGTGGCGAAAGAAGTCCTCATCCTTGGAAGCGATCCAGTCAGAGACCCATGTTTCGATATCTTCTGAAGAAGTAAACCGCTGTCCAATCAAATCGTTGTTCATGCAATCGAACAAGTAGTAGTCCGAAGGAGCAACGTCTGGTGAATACGGCGGGTGGGGTAAAACTTCCCATCCGACATTTTCTAAATAGGTTTTGACCGGTTTTGCGACATGTGGGCGAGCGTTATCATGTTGAACAATAAGTTTATCATGTCTGTTCTCCCATTCTGGTCGTGTTCTGGCCAGAGCTTGCTTCAAACGCATTAATTGTCGTCGATAACGTTCTCCATTCATAGTTTCACCCGGTTGCAGCAGCTCATAGTACACCACACCTTTCATATCCCACCATATGCACAGCATAACCTTTGCACAGTGAATATCTCGTTTTGGTTGTGATGGACCTGGTTCACCTGGTTTCACCCAGGCCTTTTTTCGTTTAGGGTTCTCGTAATGGATCCACTTCTCATCACCCGTAATAATTCGATGCAGAAACCCCTTTCTGCTCTGTCGTTGATGCAGCAGTTCGCAAATGGTTTTTCGTCTTTCAACGTCTCTGTCTTTCAATTCATGTGGAACCCAATGTGACATCTTTTGAATCATTCCCATGGCTTTCAAGCGTTTGGAGACTGTTGTTTGATCAACGCCTAATGCTGCTGCAAGTTGTTCCTGCGTTTGACACGAATCCTGCTCGAGCAATGCTGTCAATTCTTCGTCTTGAAATTTTTTTGACTGTCCAGCTCGCTCTTGGTCTGCCAAGCCGAAATCACCACTTCTAAACCGTGCAAACCACTTCTGACACGTTCGCTCAGCTAGAGCATGGTCACCATACACTTCCACCAAAATACGTTGACTTTCAGTCGCACTTTTCTGCATGTTAAAGTAATGCAGCAGGACACCCCGCAAAAACACTTTATCAGGCACAAATTGCGCCATGTTCACTTAACTACAAACTGGTGTTGTTGACGCTTTAATCCACTGCCCTATACTACGAACGATACGCGATGACAGGGGTTTGCAACACATGTGTGGATACACGGAACTGTGGGACGCTCCGTTCGTTGCGCCATCTCTTGTCCACCCGCACGAATTAATTCCTAGACCAAATAGTTGTATCATTTATTTGGATCTTAAGTTTGTGAATGTTGCCCGGCTTACCTATATAAATTTGACGTCACTTTATCTTTGTTTTCTGTGGATAATTTAAATTCCTTCTGATTTACTGTGCTATTAATGTTTTTTCTTCTACTTTTCTATCTTATATACCTAATTTATCTCGCAGTCTCGTTATGAGGAATAAACTTAAAGTAACAGTACATTAATAGACATGTTAATGTGCAAATACATGTTTGCTAGTCTAAGATGATGGAAATTACATATCAGGGACGAACGCAGGGAGAGGGTCCTGGGGGTCCGGACTCCCCCAAATAAATACCTGCGTACAATACTGTTACATGTTATCTAATTAGGTGTAGTGATAATTTTATGCTGCTGATACAAAGACAAAATGGATGAGCAAACATTAAAAATGAAAATTTTCAGTAGTTTCTATTGTTGATTGCTTGTTGTCTCAAATCCGTGTATTTGACAGTCGCAGACAGTTTAAAGGAAAACAACCGTAATCCGAATAGAAAATATTGTGGGCGTGTGATGATTGCTGTGTAACATGGTTGTGTGACTAATGTGATATATTGATCGTGAGTATAAAGAGTTTTCCTTTTTTTCGTATTAACTTGAAACCACTCTTAAGAATTGATTTTCATGTCAACAGAATGGAAGCTCCCCTAAGTTCACTACCTTGCGGAGATGAATCAGGGTTGGGTCAATAAAGTGGCTGATTTTCTACTCTATTGACAACAACGAAGACATTCAAAGCGATTATATAGTTTGACTTGGATATCTTGCTTGTTTGGCCTTGTGGAAAAGGATCGATTTAATAGTCTTAGGAAAGGATAAAGTGGGTTATTACTTGACAGTAAATGGTAATTTAGGGCAATGGTTCCCAACCGGTATGTCGCGACACAGTTATGTCAGGTAGTTCCATAGAATGTGTTGCGAAATTTTAGAATTGAAAAATTTTGAAGTATTTGATAATTATTTAAAGTCAGTTTTTAGACAGAATGTGTTAAAAGTCTGTACCTCCAGTGGCAACAACAATGCTCAGTACTTCATAGAGTCACTACTCTAAAGTAAATTATAGGCTACACTATTAATAATAATAATAAAGTCAAACAAGTGTGTCGCTTTGTGGATATTCAGTTAAGTCGATTGTCAGGTTGAAGGTACCAAATGTGTTAGTGAAATAGTCTTGCTCTGAATATATGTTTAATTCAATGTTTAATAAGAACAAGCTCTTAACAACAGCATACAAGTGTTCCTAGTTAAAAGATTGTCTGTTTATAATTTAACTAATTTTGAACATGGACGTATTCGTTTTACATCCGTCTTTCGTAAATAAAAATTAAAATCTCGCCAAAGTGAACACTTAATGAATAATCTATGTAGTTTTAGCAATATCTCATTGCCTTTATCACGTACGTATATTATGATCTGATAACTGAGAAAGTGTGTGTGATGAATGCAGCTATATTTTAACGAAAGTTTAACTTAGATTATTCATACTAAATGTTTAGTTTGGCTAGATATTATTTTTATTTAACTTATACGTACTTTCGGTGTTAGAATAAGCAGTATTCTTTTTCTTCCTATCTTTCTTCAAATTTCTTTTCAGCATTGTGAGTGCATTGTAAAATAGCGAATAAGAGGGCCAATCTTATTTCTTCTTGTGTTTAGCGTGGCCAAAATATCTTTATTTTAGGTTGCGCACTAAATTTTTTTCTGCGTCAACACATCTCAAATGCCTTCAATTTTTTTCTTGCTGATTTTCAAAGTTCTGTTCCTAGTCCACACAAAAACACACTCCATAAAACATTCAGTGATCTATTTTCCTATTATGGAAATGTCTATGATATATAAGGTGGGTCATTTATCTTGATACAGCCTTTTAACTTTTAAACTAATGAACAGAAAACTCGATACAAACATAATCAGGAGGAACATTCTTTGGCATACCCTGCGATACCACAAGGTTAACAGTATTGCTAGTCCAACATATAGTTTTATTTCTTTCAAATGGCATTACCTCAGGTTATTACAGATTTCAATCTACATGTTAAATGAAAACTTAAAATATTATATTTATTATTTAGTACTGAAACTAAGGACGCTACAGTATCACAAGCATCCGAATTTTGATGGCCTCTATAGCAGTAATAACGCTGGTGAAACACGTGGGGCAGTGTATATCCGAAGTACTTTAGGGTCTAATACTTTAATCATGATATGACGAATTTCGAATGAATATGATCAAAGTTACAAGGGATGGAAAACTTTACTTTTTCAAAAACCTTCATTTCGATAAACTGCTTTAATAAGTACCTCATTCAATTGCATAGATGGTTTTCAATACATGTGAGAATCACAATTCCCTTTACAGCATTTTTTTCTCTCTCGAGCTGCTCTGGACATATGGTAAAAATTGTTAGTTTGTAACGTTGCTTAAAATTATGTAATTCCGAACATTTGTTGGATTGGAATTACACCTACCAAAAAAGTGTGGTTGTAATGTTATAGAAGCAAAATAAACAAATTGTTTTATAAAATTCCATAGATACACCATTTTAAGCAATATATAAAACTTTACCATTTTTTCATATCTCGCGAATGGTTTGAAATATCAAATTGCTGTAAACGGCATTATAATATTTACGTCCTTTGCAAACCATGCGCGTAATTAGACCCAGGCCCGCAACCAGAGGGGGCTAGGGGGCCTGCCCCCATAACTTTTCGTGGCCCCTCCAGACCTTAATACAAAATGCTATTACTGTATTAATACAAAAACAATTTAGCTATTTGTAAGAGAACTTTTAATGGCTTGGCCCCCCCTAACATTCCTGGCCCCCAAACCTCTGTGGCTGGTTGCGGGCCTGATTAAACCATGTGATACTTACTTCAAATACTTTTTTTTAGAAAAATTCCTTGTAGCTACGTTTGTGCTTATTCGAAATTGCTACATTGTTATGATGGCCTTAGTATTCGGCATTAATGTACTTTCGATGTGCATTACCCCGCCCGTCTCACTTGTTTATTACCGTTGTAAAACCCTCGAAAACTTGGTTGTTTTCGAGATTTGTGACACTGTAGCATCCTTAGTTTGCAACATTGCATAACAAGCGTGCACAAGTTTTATTTTTGTATGTAAATTTGAAATATGAAAGAACCTGACGCCATTTGCCATTTGGCAAAGGTCAATGCAACTTTGTTTGGTTGGCAATACTATTAATCTCCTACTGTCACAGAATATGCCAAATAATGTTCCTTAGCCGATATTTACATGGTACAAAAATTCAGCGTTTTCTGTTAGTTCAGAAGTTACAAGAGCGCATCAAGATAAATAGTCCACCCTGTATACATTAGAATGTAGGTATTCATATTCTTGAAATACAAACATTAGTTAATGAAGTAATATAAGGTAACATTAATTTGTCTACAAGTTGAAAACAGTAATTTGTCTGCAAGTTGAGAAGTCAATTAAAGGATATGACGTTGCGAATTCCTATTTGGAAAGGATTCAAGTTATTTTGCCTTGGGTGAAAGAAGGTGAATGAAAGTGTATCTGTAAAGAGATAACTCGATTACGCTGTCTGATCGCTCTCGTCTTTAGGAAAAGGAAGATCAGAATTCTTACCCGTCACTGGCGAAGGCATTAGAAACTGGGTCACTAAATATCAGAACCTCATTCTCGTCTACCTACATTGTTTCGGAATACATCCTGCAAGATAATAACGAAGGTTTCGTATCACTTATTTGTTGTCTATTATTACTTATTAATCGGTGTATTGAAATCAATATCAATTACTTGTGTTTTGTGATATGACATGAATTTCTTTCTTAGTATAGCTATGAATGTGAAAAGTATGAGACACGTGAGGAAATTTCGCAGTATTATATCTGCACTTAGTAGTAATTATGTTCTATGAATCAAATTTCTGTACTTCAGATATCTAATGTACAGTGACATTTTGTCGTATGTGAAGTAATTAATTGCGCGTTATGGATATACATGAAATTACCTGTCCAATAGCCTTCCTTTATGATGATGTATTTATAATGGAAAACCAATCTCGTATTTAAAAAGTATTTGGGGTTTTCAGTTTACAAATGTAATAAGAGTAAAACAAACTTAATATGTTTCGTGTACTGTTATAATTGTTCGATTGAGTGAATTTTTCTCAAAAAGATTAAAAGGTGGCTTTATGTAATAGTTAATCAAATAAAGCGGTTATAATTAAATATAACGAGTACATAATGACGTTACCTTTAAATTCTTAACTTTCTGGAGTGGAGTTTTCTACTATATCCCTGTAGTTTTCAGTTAACCTCACAAAGTGCTCAAAAGAGTTTTACTAATTTGGCTGCTAATAATTATGGATATATATATATATATATATATATATATATATATATATATATATATATATATATATATATATAATCATTATTTAAATGTACTGTATGTTTAATTATTACAACTAGATATTCGTTCTGTGTAGGTTTGGTTGTTGAAGTTTAGCGTCACTTTTCAGCAGCGAGGCTATATGAGATGTGGGCGTACAGTTTAAGGTGGATTCAAAACCACCGTGGGGCACTTAGATTTTGAGGCTCTCCCACCAGGAACCGAACTCGGGGCTACGTGCGCAAAGGTACACACACTAACCACTACATCAGTGGGAGGGCTTCATTCTGTGTAGACTAGATATTTGTAGTTGCATAATCATGTAATTTATAAATAGCTGATTGTGTAAAGAAATGTTGTCCTTCCTGCTATTGAAGGACAGGTATTTTCAATGCCGGAAGTGTTCATAATTAAGTTTTTCATAAATCATTGAAATTATTCAATATTAATTTAGATACGCAATCGTTTCAAATGTTTAGCAATACTGACAAACTATGCAGATTCTTGATTCCTTTAAGGATTACAATGTTTCATAGTATTAATAATGGTGTCATACTTAACGAATAAATAGTCCAAGTAATAAAAATATCCTTATATATATATATATATATATATATATATATATATATATATATATATAATCACTTTAGCTTGTTGTTTTACTGTAAAATTAAGTTCGTTATGAGTGTTCTAATTATTTATCCTTTTCTGTTATGCAACCAAAAATGCTGTAGAGTTGGCATGTACAGTATCACATACAGGAGTGCTTTGTCATTTATCATTGATTTACAGTGTGATGCTACGGTAGATTTCAAGAGCTGATTAAACATTAAAAAAAAAAAAAAAAAAAAAAAAAAAAAAAAAAAAAGTATTAGTACAAAAACCAGAAATAACCGTAAAAGAATCGGCTTTCAAAAACAAACCTTTTATAAAATGCACATTTTTTTACTGAAAAGAGTAAAATGAAAACATGCAACTTTGAAAACATTGGACGATCTAAATGGTTCGGTATAATCAATCATACCCATTGCTTTTATAATGTGGCCCCATTTCTTCATTCTGTCTCACCAAAAAGGATGTTTTTCTCCTTTCTGCATTTTATAATTTGGATGTGTTAGGTCCCTACAAAGTTAATTAAGACATTTTGATCTTATAATTTAAAATGAATATTTAGAAAATGCATGCAAAACTGACGTTCCTATTAACTGAATTTCCGTGCAATTTGAGAGCACTTTCATAAACGAAATTTACAAAAAACTTAATAGTGACGTAAGCGTATAACCCGTTTCATCCATACTATTCATACTAGGATGTTGTCGATAGAATTAGTATGTTTTCGTGTCGATAGAATTAGTATGTTTTCGTATTAATTGTTGGCCTGCAGGCACTCTTGTTCGCCTTGATAATATAATTCATGGAAATCAAGAATAGTTACTCTTGTTTTCCAGATAATTTTCAGTTTGTTGTACCTAGAGAAAGCCTCGAGACATTTCACTCAGTGCATCATTAACGAAATGATTAAACGATAGCTAAATATATTCAATGACTTTCAATAACAAGAATGAAATAATGGTATTATAATGGGAGACTAACTGCAATAAATGGGTACAATTGATATGATCAGGAAGAAAGTGAAAGTTAACTCGTGTAGCGCTCCTTGTTTAGTTATTGGTTGTTGTTAATTATTTTTATTATGTAAATAATATAAATTATTTAAATTCAGCTTTTCTATGTCTTATACATAACGTTGTAAATAGTATGTAAAAAATCATTAATACAGTTTAGAATATTCATGTAGCCGTTAAAGTTGTGGTGGGATGCAGGGGCGGATCCAGGGGGGGCGATCGGGGCGGTCGCCCCTCCAGAAGAGGAAACTTTCTTATTTTATATATATAAATAAAACACATCCCAACGTTTAGAGCCCTTAAAAGTAGCAGTATGACAACCCACCGCCCCCCCCCCCAGAAGTCGGTCCTGGATCCGCCCCTGGTGGGATGTAATAGTTTATTGTTCCATAGTTGTCAGTAAACTAAAGAAGAAAATTAGGGAGGGCTGATTTAAATAAGGCCTCATGTATAACATATTTGAAATTTTACAATATATTCATTATTTGCTTTTTTTTTTTTTTTTTTCTTTCGTGTCGTGTGTTAGATTATATTAGTAATTTAAAGGAGAAACATCAGTATTCGAAACTTGAACCTGAATAGGGCACATTTTATCTCTCGAATTATTTTGTTTTGCCGGCAAACTAAGGACGATAGTATTGGTTTCCCCTTGATTTTCTCACCTGAATACTTCTGTTACTTAAGTTACTTGGGACCAGGGATGTAATGGAGGGTATACGCGGATATACGGCGTATACCCACCTCTAATTTTTGAAACTATCGTATAGCCACCTAAAAAATTAGGAAGTACGCGGGTATACGCTACATTCGATCAATAGTATATTCACATCATTGGAACAAACAACTGCTTTTCATGTACTTTATTAAAAAAAAAAAAAATCTCACTAAAAACTGGTCGTCAGGCTGTTACCGCTAATGATGTCTAAATTCTTTTAAAATATTTGCGTTTTTCGGGCGTGGGAATGAAATTTTCGGAGAACCTCTTCTATAATGGAAAACAACGCTCTGAACATGCAGTGAATTTTTCTCAAGATGTTACATGCGTTGTTCCTAGTTTCCAAATTCAAATTTTGTTGATTGGATACAATTTGAGCAAAGCAATATGAGATCTAACCAGTTTCTTTCCGATCGCGGAAGGAGGTTCCGAAAAAGTGTGTATTTACTTTGAGTTAAGAGGAAATTAAATGAATATATTTGCACCAAGAAATCGTTGGCCTCCACAAAAATAACAAAACATATGACCTATCGTCGGTCTATTTTGAAGCATTCACCGTCGTTCCCAATACCGCCAAATACAACAGTGAACCTCGGATCAGTACTGCTCATTTGTAGCCGCAATTAACATCAAAGAAAGGAGCTATTGATTTCGATAAATACTCAGCAGCTAGTACTAGTAGTAGTTTTTCCTCAACCTACTGAACAAAAAAGGGACGGGTTAAAAATAAACATTTTTTTCTTTCTTGTTTCATTTTCTTTCAGATAAAAAAAAAATTGAAGAAAATTTGTTAACAGGAAGGTGTAAAAAACAAAAGTCAGGAAAGACTTGTAGCGTATGAGCATGTCACAACAATCTTTGATCATTTCGATACAGCCGTCACTTCGAAAATATTTGCTTAGTAGTGTTTAACCTTTGGGGATTTATGGTAATTATCGGTACCATGGAATATGTGTTTAATCGCTTATTAAGCTCAAATAATGCGTATTGAACCCGATTTTTTTTTTATTTGTCAAGTCACTCATGAACAAAAGAACACCCCAGATGAATTTTGGATCGGAATGATAAACTTGGCGGTGCAAAGTGGAGCTTAGGGGTGTTTGTTTTTCTTTTTTCTTTTTTCTTTTAGGGAAATTTCAAAAAATCTCACCCTTAGTTTCCAAGAGATTAAAATTTTGCATACGGATTGTGTGCATCTATCAGTATTTCTCAAGTTTTTGAGACCCCTACCTGAACCCGGGCCCGAGGGGTGCAAATATTCCGAGAGGGTGATTTTTCAGAAAAAATACTGTTTTTCCCGAATTTCCCGGTTCAGGTGTACGATACGGACATGTGATGGTACCGTTGGAAAGGGCGCATAATACTGAAGAAAATGGCGTTTGAACCACGATGCTAGACTAAGTAGTAATGACGCAGTAAATTTGTTGAATATGCATTATATTATATAAAAGTGGGTGCAAAAATTTTGAAAAAATCGAAAAAGCTCCAGGTTTTTCCCTCTCTTTTCGTTTCTAGTGTACAATACGGACTAGCGAGTGGTACCATTGGAAAGTGATGTTCTATTTAAAAAAAAAAAAAAAAAAAAAAAAAAAAAAGAAAGAAAGGAAACTGAACCATGATCCTACGATAAGTAGCAAGGAAGCAGTAACTGTTTCAGTGATAGTCTAAAATTTACATCAAAAAGTGGAAATCCAAAAGGTTTAAACTTTCTTTGTGGGTTGACGAATTAAGAGTTGCTTCGCAATTTGCAATGTGTCCAAGAAGGTGCTAGAAAATTAGTTAAAAAGGAAAAGAGACAATAGCTGTGTAAATTACATTTACGAAAATGTGAAAACAAATACATTGAGAAATAGTGAAGAAAAATCCAAAGAATATGTTAATTTGCCAGCTACTACTTCAGAGAAAGACATAAGTATATTATTTATTTATTTATTTCACATTATAAAGGTTGTTATGGCATCTCCAGCTTGATGATGAAGATGTCAGATGGATAACGTCCTTCGTTAAAGGCATTGGATAGGAGAGTACTTGGGGCCTGTAAGTTAGATACTATTCCGACATTTGCCTGGTACGAATGAAGAAAAAGCTCTCTTAGAATATCTGACCTGCAAAAGCTTTTTCACACCTTCTTGACCGATGTATTATTATTATTATTATTATTATTATTATTATTATTATTATTATTATTATTATTATTATTATTATTATTATTATTATTATTATTATTATTATTGGAATCATCTGTGTGACCGATCCCAGGGTTAAATTTCGCTGCAAACAGCTGTTTGAGCACTTCTACTATTTAAAAAATCGATAGCCAGCCATCCTGACTGGTCTTTCCAAGCTTTGGACAGATTAAGTGAGTGCTGGAATAGTACATCAGCTTATCAGTCTAGGCAGCATCCTTTTCAAAACCTTTTGTCTGACAGTATACTCGAAACGCCTTTCAACATCTGAGAAAATGTCTGACCACGAAAATTGTAATCTAACTAGAAGAGCTAGACTTGCGGGTTTTCCCACTTGCTTCCTCGGTTTTAATAAAAACAAAAAACTTAGTTCACAGCTTTTATTTCTTTTAGGAAATACCTTTAGAAGAATAGCATTTTTTGTCTTTATCTATTTTTCCTTTTTTCTCAGGGTGCATATTTATTTTATTTATTTAACAATCGCCAGATACAGCTCAGAGGTCATTTTATATTGCGTATTTAACAACAATAATAATAATAGAAAGGATTTGGGAAGTATCGGCCAGGGCCTGTTTAGTAGGTACTATCCCGCCATTTTCCTGGTAGAACTGAGGAAAACTCCAGTCAGGATTTTTGGCAGCAGGAATCGAACCCACGACCTACCGAATGCGAAGCCACGCTCTACCACTTGAGCTACTTCTCTCGGAAAGATTGTCGTTTGTGATTTTTAAACCTGTCCTGACGGGAAACCTAAACCTCGAATCAAAAGAAATTATTGGACTAAAGTTTTAGATGGGTATACCGATACTACCCGACTCTAACTTCGGCACAGGTATCAGGGCTTAATTCAACCCTAAATTGGCCTCGAAAAAATTCTCCAAGGTACCTATTTGTTGTTTGGTCGAAGCGGCTCTTTTGCATCGCTTTTGATGAAAAACTAAACGTTTAATTAAAAACACCTTATCGGACCAAGTTGCAAACATGAAAAATATTAGATCATAACGCCTTCGCAGGCATCATATGCTTAATTCGGTTTAAATTTGGCTTGAAATTGTCGTCTAGAGCAAAAGAAAGCTTCGTGTCTGAAGATCACAACAAAGACTAGATTTGAACTTATGACAGTAGTATAACCTAAGTTTATTTCTGCTTTTCCAAGACATCTAAAATTCTAAGTTCTAGGTATGGTACTTCATGAAAACAGCTGGTGGTCTTATTATTGTATTGTTCATTTGTCTACTCTTTATACTTAGCTATTAACGTTTCGAGTCATTAATTATTTGCTCATTGGGACATAACTGTCATTGTTTTAATTGAATAGTTGAGTGACACAGCAGCCTAAGTATCAACAGCAATAAGGCCGATATTAGTAATTATACGGATACTAATTTCGACATTATTGCTTTTGGTATTTAGGCTACTGGGTCACTCAATCTATCAATTCTAAAACGGTCATGCGCCAATGAAACCAAAATTAACCTTTTTCTATTTTAATGCAATAATGATCCGACAGAAGAAAGCTAAATTCATTCTTCCAGCAAAAGAACAACTAAACGCAATTTGGGAGAGAGAGAAAGAGAGAGGCTGTAAGCTGCAGGACGGACAAACTACAGATTGAGGGCGATTAATCTCTTCTTGGTTATGGCCCTGATTATTACAGCAGCCAGTAGGCTGCGGTTTTCAACGGATTTACAATGTTAAAATTCAAAAGTTCAATCTTAAATTTCTCCAGATGTACTCAACATTTTAACTCAAATAAGATATGTGTACATTAAGTACATCATTTGAAAGTGTCAAGTGATAGATAGAACAAAAGGAATGAGCAAGGTGGCGGAAACAACATGGGTCCAAGTCATTTTTTTCTTCTTATAGTTACCAGTCACACAAGTACAACCTCTTCTGCAGCCTGACCTACTTAACGCAGAGAGATAAGTAAGGTCTTAAATTGATCTATAGCATTATAGGTAATCTTTTTCTTAGTTTCTGGTTGATAGGTAACTGTTCACCAAAACATAGCTCTCCATTCAGAGTTCTCATGTTACTTCATATACATATCCTGTTTGTTATGCAACCTATACGCGCAGAGAGCCAGCGTGAGTTGCCTAGAAGCAAGGATATTTCATAATTTTTTTAACGAACTTTGAACTTCAAATCTTAATTGTGCAAAAACTAATAGCATTGAAACACCCGATATATATATATATATATATATATATATATATATATATATATATATATATATATATATATATATATATATATATATATATATATATATGTATATGTGTGTGTGTGTGTGTGACAAGGGATGGAGCGTATACTCACCTAAAAAATTAGCATTACGTCACTGCTTGGGACTAATGCCGTTGTCGTACTAATCATTGATTTCCGTCAACTTGACTACAAGAAAAAACTGCCTCCTACTCGGTGGCTACTGCTTTCTGACCAATTTGGCAGGCGTGTGAACCTTCAAGTGACAGTCTACCCTCAACATGGCCCGAAATTTCATTACAACACGCAGTCTCTCCTACTTGACACATAAAAATGCGGTCTGAAAGGGTGACTGGCTGGAATATACTAATATAGGGCATTCTACTCGTAATCACCAAGAATAATTAGCTTATTTCTCTTGAGCATTCTCAACTTCGGTCTGGTAGACTCCAGTCTATAGTGCCGTACGTGTTTAAGCACAAACTATTAACTATTCGTTGGTACAGAAATTACATTTTTTGTGTATGGAAATAAGCACTTTTAAGTAGACTATTGCAGTAGATCTTTTCATATTCTCATGTTTCTGCAGTTTTAATTGTATTTTCCATTTTCTGAGCTCTTTGATCTCTTTAGCTATTAATTTGGACATGTACTCATGAACTTGAACTATTCATTACAATAACTGGGTGTTATTATTCATTGTTCATATTGAACCATAGTAAAGCAGCTTCAGATCGAACCCTGACCTTTTTGACAGATCGTGTGAGCAACCATTTTATAGCATAGTCACTCCGTGATAATGTGGCTCTGCCCGTTCTTAGAATATAAAAAAGCTTATTATTTTTCGAGCATGATCGCCTATGGCGTCTCGTGACTGCACAGCTCCGTGCACTTTTACGATACGAATCAAAAGTCCGTGTCTCTTCTATGCAACAAAGAGGTAGGAAGTAGGACAGTCTAATCATGAAGTTGCCGGGGAGAAAACTGAAGTAGTTGAATGTTTCCTGTCTTTTGCGTGTTAAACCGTGTAATGAGAAGTTCCAATAACCATATTCTAAGGATATCACTGATTTTTATGATTATGCATATGTTACATTAAAATAGTTATTCCGTACAAAACAACGGAACTAAATTTGAAAAGATTTGTCACCCTAAACCCGCAGTCTCTCTAAGCTATTTGTTTTAAACATACAAATTGCGAAATATTTGTTTTGACAGCATGTCGCTGTGTTAGTCGTTGAATTAGAACACAGAAAGACTACGCATCTTCCTTTTACCTCACATTCTCACAGGCTTACTACTGTATATTCTAGTCATATCAGTTGAGTTATTTTCTACAGTGAAGTCCGTATTCCTAGTTAATAATCTGAGTCGCTTTAGTTATTTTGTGGTTTCCTATTGCTTGGTGGTGCTACTATTACTGCTACAAGGTAAAGTATGATCAAGACAAATCTTTTTTTTAAAAAAGCTAAATCTTACAGTAGGATGTTTTTCTTTCTTTCTTGCTTGCTTTCTTTCGAAATACAGTGTTTTCTGATTAGTTCAAACAACGGTGGCTGTTCATATCCCTTTTTATAGCTGTAACGTTTGTTGCTTCTATGCAACTTTCACAGTATCAAAGAATTGTTGGTTGCCCATAATAAAAAGGATATGTAGAAAAGTGACTATGCATATCACGTATAAAATATATAAATTCCCTACCTTCTATGCAACCTTCACAGTAGCAAACAAATGTTGGTTGCCTATAATAGAAGGATATGTAGAAAAGTTGCTTTCTGTATCACGTTTAAAATCTATAGAATTCCTTAGCTTCTATTCAACCTACACAGTACCAAAAAAGTGGTTGCCCATAATAATAGAATATGAAATTGAATGATCCTCTTTGCTGTCTATTAGTTTTGTTTTTCCTTTTTATACTGAACAATTTGTGTGTTTGGAGGTTAATATTACCCTAAAATCCAGCCTCTGCAATAGATGGGTCCAGAAAAAAAAAAAAGTTCTGGAATTCTGGTTCTAGTTTTTGTCTTTTATATCCTTGTGTAACACCGAGGTTATGAAGGACAGCGCCTATTTATTAACATGAGCTCCCATCCACAATTAAGGCTTGAATTTGGTGTTATTGGCGGGTACACAGGCCATCAGATAAGATTAGCCTTCACCACAGGGTAGGCTTTCCGCAAAATATTATCTCGCCTCTAAGAAGATGGAGGACCACTCAACCGGTCCTGGCTGAGTTCGGATACGAAAACCTCTCACCAGATCATAGCGTAATACGTTCTATTCCATTAGCAAGCTCCATAATTCTTTCTGATAGACTTCGACTGTATCAGTTAAGATTTAATAGGCCTTATGCAGAGTCGTTGTGACGCGTGATTAGTGTCATACTAAAGAGTTCGACTAATGTATGTTTCCTGCAGTAGTCAGGCCTTTAGTATGACGCAAATCATACATCAAAACGACTCTGCATTAGGCCCAATATATCTTATTGCAACATAGTGATAAAGAGAAAGAAGCTTAGTCTGACTGCCTAATATAGATGTAATGCATTATGTGAACACACTTTATTAAAATCCAATTATTTTTTTCTTTGTAGGTGAAACTTGAGAGAGTTCTAGGTCTTACAGTTTCAAGCAATGCCGCCTTGGATTGCGATCCAGAATCAGGAATCGTAGCTTATCCTGCAGGGTGAGTAGTTAGGGATTCTTGTCTTTCTTAGTTTTAATTCCCTGTGTGTCATTTGTGTAAGATATTTTGCCTATGGTTAGAAGACTTAATTCCCTGTGTGTCATTTGTGTAAGATATTTTGCTTATGGTTAGAAGACAGGAACTATGAAAGTTCCAAGAGCGTGTTTGCATGTTAACAAAACAAGTGAAATCCAACCATTTCTGAATATTGAAACTCAAGTCTATGAGTTTGGAACCGTGAGGAAATGAAAAGATGCAGATTTGATGTCGGGACTTGATATTGCACATTAGCAAAAGTTGCTTTGTACATTTGTCTTCTTTCGTCAATAGCTTCTAACAAATTGTGTAATTAGAATACAGTTTTCAGTGTAGTAAAAGAGAATTAAGTTTTCTCTGTTAGAGAAAATAGAACTGTCCTGACGTCATTGGCAAGCGATACGTGCAGTCACTAGCACACGCAGGATTTTAAGGAAAGTGATAGGTTGAAGCTCCCAAGCTCATATGGCTTCATGCTTTTTGTGCGTAATATGCTAAATGTTTATTTTTTTATAGTATCTTCTTCAAGAAAATTAAAGCTCGGAACTCCCCCACCCAACCAACCCACCCACCCCTTAAAGGAAAAGGTACTTTTGTCATATAATACTAATTGACATAGTTACTATTATTGAATAGTCCATAAATTATACAGATCTAACAAGGGTGGTTGTTTCCTTAAATAAAACTACTAATAAGTTAGAAGAAAGGATTGTTCATATTCTTATGGAGAACTATCTTTGTTAGTAAAAATCTAAAAGTAATGTCTTACATTATAAAGGTGGGTTTGTCGTTCAAGAACAACCACAAATAATGGTTTTGACTGCGGTGTATGTACTATTATGATTACTGATATTTTGTCTCCATGTGCGAGGCCTCACATTCTAAAGGGACAGACAACAGTTCTGTGTTCATTTACAAAAGTCTGTAGAACGCTTGGCTCTTCGTTTCGACTTCCAAACTGGGCAAAATGATGATGATAATAAATCTTTGGTTTTAAGCATAGGAGTGAACTGCTCCAAAAATTAATAGAAATATTTTAGTTATTTTAGTTAGTTATACACTCCACTTGTTCTTTTTGCAAAGCAAACGGTTGATTGAGAGTGAATGATTGTGAAATACTGGCAATGCAAAAGGAAACTCAGGACACAAGGTCAAGTTGTTCACCACTAACTTAGATTACCTGAGATCGAATCCTCGCACCCGAGGTTTGCGTTCTACCACTGAATAACCGTATCCTCACAAACGGCAACAGATTCTATTAAAGGACTTCCATGAATTAGTGCTATTGCAGTATAATATAAAGTGATTGTCAAAAATTTCATTCTGACAATATTATTATTTCACTTCCGGACATTCGTTCTCAATTTTATCGGCAAAACTTATAATGACGAAAATTTGTTTCCGAGATAATGCATAATAATAATAATAATAATAATAATAATAATAATTATTATTATTATTATTATTATTATTATTATTATTATTATTATTATTATTATTATTATTATTATTATTATTATTAAAAGTTCATCATCATCCAAACTCTTGTTCTATTAAGGAATTTAAAGTAGGATTTATTCTGTCCGTGTTTCTCTCCATTCATCCGAGATACAAGAAATCTCAAGAAGTGGATCACCATTTTTTGCCAGAATGTAGAAAGTCAAAGGTTAGGAATCAGAGTTAATTGATGGAGGTGATATTCAAATGGGAATCAGCCATTTCGTGATCAACTATAGAACAACGGTTTTTACGTGATCACTGTAGAACAAACACGGTAGTAGCGAGAAATGGTTTCCTAGGCATTCCGAGGATACATTTCATCTCAATTCTTAACTCTCGATTAAAATCTTAAGTGATGGAAATACGCAACTTCCGGTTTCAGTATTGATCTACGGAGCAAAAGCGATAATAGATAGTGGATTTTAAAAGTCGATTTAGCGTTCTAAGAATAAGTACCACATCTCTCTTAACCTTTTATGCAAACCAGAAGTGGAGAAATCAGCTATTAATACTTCCTGTTTTAACGTTGCTCACTATAGATGGTGGGGAGCTGTTTTGTGCAAACAATTAAGCATCTTAAGAATATATCCCATCTCTAGTCTGTACTAAAACTGGAAGAATAGAAATGGACTACCACTTCCAATTTCAGAATTAGAAAATTCATACCATACAAACCAAACTGTTTCACGTGGTGTACAATGACCTGATACTTGGTGAGTGATGAACTTCTTTAGGATTCAACCATTAAACTATATTCTTACACTTTAACTACGGTAGCATTTGTGATCAGGGCTTGAAAAATACCGGATGACAGGTCGTTTTGGCGACTGAAATTAAGAGTATGGCTTTTAGCTTTTTTCTCATCTCGACCATTGGTTGGTGGGCAACAGAGAAATTTTAAAACTTTTCTCTCCCGTGGGAGAGCTATTTTATAATTTGATAGAATCTCTTTGTGACTGCATCTAAATATTCTATCTTTGGTCTTCTTTTTCCTAGTTTTCCTTCTATCAACAGGGTGATCGAATCGGAGTGCCGAATAAGATGGCCAAGCATGCTGTTTCTATTTTTTTTCTATCATCATCATTATCTGCCATCCTTCCTTAGCGTCCTTTAGTACGTCTTTCCGTTCGGTCCATTTTAGTTTCCTTTTCCTTTCAGTCCATGATATGCACAGCATTTTGCGCCAACACCACATTTCAAATGCTCCCAACGTGGATATTCCACCTTTTCTCAATGTCCACTTCTCTGATCCTTAAAACGCCACGCTCTTAATAAATCGTTTTCGAACGTCCAGCGACATATTTCTTGATGTTGGTAGTTCTCTTTTCGTATTGAATGTTTGTTTAGCCTGTTTTTGGTGTTAGAATTCCCAATTATAACTTGCTAGTAGTTTTGATTTTTTGTGGTTGGATAGGGTAAAAACAAATTATAATAAATTCGTTGAACCTTAATATCAGTGTTCTCTCATTTGAAGATTTTGATCTATTTGTAGGACAAGAAAGTTGGTATTTCGTTGCTTAAAGTACGAGACCTACATGAAAATAAAACACAGACTGCTTCTATATGTAAAACTTCGCTTGTTTTGCCTTAAATTGCTGTTACCTTTTGAGGGATAGCCTGTAGACTGAGTAAGCTAACTAGTGACTATATTGATGGGCTGGTTTTCAGAACAGACGACTAGATTAGAAGAAATGTTTTCGATCCTTGTTTATGATTGTTGTAATTGTGTCGGATTGCTTATGTGTCATATTTCGAAGTATTCAGTAGAACACAATGGCTGTGTTAGGGCATTCACCCCGGGTCCAAACGGTCTCCATTTTGATTCTTAGTTTTTGAAAGTGGAGTACTGAATCGTGTGCTATATGAGACTTCGATCTATTTTTTAAATGAGATCCGATCCGCGCGAGCTCCCACCAAAATCGAAACCGAGTCTCCTCCACGGGAATGAGCCACGAATTAACTTAAGATTGACTGTATAGTGCACAACAGAATGACTATGGCTTTTCTCTGATTTTTCCGGTTTCTTACGTTCTCATTCCAACAATTCTATTTTACTTCCAGCTAACAAGTTTTCATGTAGCCTGAAAGGGATAATTGTTAGACATTAAACTAATGATTTGATTTCGAAACTAATCAATTTACAATGCGTATGTGAGTGTGTTTCAGAGAGACAGTTTTAATTAGTCTGTTGCTTCAAACAACTTCGCACTAGCATTCTTGATTATTATATTTGAATAATTTACACTTTTTTTTTTTATGTTTCTGTTTGCGTTACGTCCAAGTAGTATCCTAATTGTGCCAGTGGTGGCTCTTGAGAAACGTATATCAGCGAAACTAAATTTTATCGCGACAAACCGATGAAAGGAAGGTTAATAAACTTCAGAAAGCTGTATACAAGAATTAAAACATTAGGCAGAATCCCCGGAATTAAACCAAAAGGAGAATATGATCACCTTCAGGTCCAACTTTTTGAAAGAATGTTCGTGGTTTTCAGATATGATGGACATTATTAATGTTTATGTTGCAGGTTCATTTATGGTTGTTACTATTTCGAAAACAAAGTTCATTATCTGCTGCAGTTCCTTTTTAAGAAATGTGTGTATTGTATTGTATTGTAATGTGTTAATATAACAACCATTTCTTTTCAATTGTTTGATTACACGACTTGAATTTATGTTCTTTGTATTATGACGATAAACATGAAAACATGAGGAAGAATTTGTAGATAGTTACCGACGCGAAGTCAGTATTGTATGTAATACTAATAAACATACACACACACACACACACACACATATATATATATATATATATATATATATATATATATATATATATATATATAATGTATCTAGAACATATGCCTGTTTGCAGGAATATTATTAAAAGTCCTCTAATTTTATAGTAAAACAATATTAATAGTATTTTTTTAATAATTGAAGACTATGAAGATACTATAATAACACATTTATAAATTGTTCAAATTTATATAATATTTAATTTATTAAATAACCCATTATTTATATAATCTGTACCAGTTCGAGACATTCTGGACTGGAATGTTCAATCAAAGAAAAGCACGAAGGTATATTTTGAGAATCAGTTTCGATCATCGGATCATACTTTAAGAAACGCTGATATACTTCACAATTAATACCAGATTCCATAGCTAATTCACAGTGACTCGGTAGTAGATAGTCTTGTGGTTATATTCTGAACAATGAAGTAAACTATGCAACTATTCTTATTATAACAGTTGACATATTCTTTAATGCAGAAATCATCGAGGTTAGTAGATCATCATTTTTCATGTTTCAATTGTCCAATTTATCGTACTGTATAGAAACTACTAGTATAGGTGTAATGATATTTGTGGGGAAAAGTAGCAACAAAAAGACCGTTATTTGTTCTTGTCCTACATAAGAGAAAAGTCCTTAAGATGTGTTATCAAAGCATATCGTTATCGTAAAACCTGTGGAAAGTCCTGTAACCGACCTATAAAGATAAGTGTTAAAAAGTACTAGATGGTCAGCTTAAAACCTTTTTCATGTACATTGAAATACAAACAAGGGAAACTTTATTTTCATAGAGAGGCTTGAAACAATCGTTTGTATTTTTTTTCACGTACATGTATCAAATTCCTCATTTTATCATTACGAAGAAAAATGAAAAATAATAGTATTATTTCAACGTAACATTTTCTTCAGATTACTGTGTATTATACTTTGAATACTGAAGAAAAGTGAAATAATCATTAGAATGATAAAGTGGAAGGGAAAAGAGGTGGTCTGGAGTAATTCTTCTATCCACCTGAAGTCCGTTAGTCTAAATCTAGAAATTCGAAGTTAAAAAGCATATACTATATACATGAACTAGGTTTCGCTTATGGTAGGCCAAATACAACTCCTTTTAGTATGTAACGCAAATATTTTACCAAATTTATATATTTTTATAAGAGTGAATTCAATGTACGGTCATGTTTAAAAATATTTAAACACTTACCTTCATTTTAAAAACTAATATTGAGCTCGTGATAAGTAGCATGTCTTGATACATAGGATTGTGATAAATGATTTCAAACAGAAGAGAGAATCTTTTTGCTACGGATAAGGGCATAAAGCTTCTAATGAAGGTGAATGTTTTCGAATTTTCAGAAAGTAAATGTACTTTTATCACTGATTATATTGTACATAAACACATAGAGGAAGTTACTTTTAGTGATTTTATCGCCCTCCACTGTGTTGACATGACAAGAATCGACAGAAGAAAGTATTCATTATAGTTCCCACGTCAAGTGGAAAGAGTTTCTTTTCGCAGAACATTATCGACGCATAAAATTGTAACTGTTTTCTCGACTGAACTTTGATTGCTCGTTTGCATTTAACATGGTGGAACAAACTACCAATCATAATTTCAGTAATGTAAGCGATAATATCGGTTTCCGCCATATTATTCAACAAAAGTTTCTAGGTGGGAGATCAGGATATTGTTAAAGCGTTCTTTTGTAGATTTATAGAGTTAACAGATAATTCTCGCGATTTATCAGATTAGGAAAAAAAAAAATGAAAATTGAACAAAACTAAACTTGTGATTTATAAACTCCCCACACCTTCGCACTTCATATTTCATGCTTTGCTTCCATTCTTCGCACGGCAAGAATGTGTTTGACATTATTCTTTGCGAAAAGTTTTAAACCCCTTTCCCCCCTAGGATACATGTTTCAATCAAAATTAAATTATAAAAATCCATATCGACCCAAGTGCCAACTGTGTACAAAAATAGTTTCAAATGATTCGTCCGTAATAATGTGACTGACAATCTTTAATCATTTTTATATATTGGGAAAAAATTAGAAACTGCCTCTTCCGTCGTTGAAAGTGAATTTTTAGAACTGCTGGTCCCACTTGTTTTGAATAAGGAGTTTTTATACCAAGTTTCATATTCCGAACGTGTCTCTAACCTTAAGGGATTACGATATATTGCCATCTTATTTTATCAGTTGCAACCCTCACCCTTTCTCTTTGTTTTTTTTTTTCTCTTGTAGTGGAAACACAAAATTAATAAATAAAAATAAAAGTCTAATTATTTTAAATTAAAAATCTAAATATCAAATTTCATAGCTGTAACCTTAAAGGATTTCGAGATACGGCCATCCTGTTATAATAATTAAATATTATTTATTTATTTATTTATTGCCCTCTAGGCGAAATATCAAAAAGCAGTAAGGTATGGCTATTGGAGAATGCGTTTCCGATGCGTTATCCCCGCAGCGAACGCGACCTAGGTGGCTACTCGGTAATTTTACTTTCGCCAGAGTTAGAAATCATACTGTGAGCCAGTCAGGGTTTCCAGGGCTTTTTTTTTTTTTTTTTGCCAGATCCAGGTCTATAATAGCAGATTTCTAATACTCTGCACAAAGCATCTTCCAAGCAGCTGTTTCTTGCTAAAATCCCCTTGCCTGGCAACACGTCTTTCCTTTTTCCCTTCCTTTAGATATCTTTTAAACAGCAGGCAGTCCGTTGCTCCGAAACGCACCAAATATGCTCGAGCCGACGTCTTCTGTGCGTTTTTATTGCTTCCGCGTTTGCAGCGCATTCCGATTAGCCATCCACATTTAAATACACTGTCAGCGTATTCCAAGCGTACGCATGAGCAATAAAAACGCGTTGCGAACGCTTCGAATAGCCGCTCACTAAATCACATGTATATTCATATACCAGATTTCATGTTTCTGTCCTTCGGATATGGACATTTCACTGTAATAATTGTCACCCCAATTTCCACTCTTCCTCATCGAATTCCCAAAAATCTTTCCTTGGTAGTAGATTGCATCACAAATTTTATGCAATGTCAAATTTTCAAGTTTCTAGCTTAAGCGGTTTGGCCTGGGCGTTTATTTTCAATATTTAGTATTCTATTCATACAACTTTTGCAGGATGTGTGAACAATCGAGCGTTTTAAAACCGAAAGAGTTCGTAAGGTGAAATTGTCTGCTGTTATCAACTGCTACTTTACTAATAATCTTTAACGTCCTATGTAATGCTTCTTGTTTCAGCAAATCCAATTTATCATATCTGTCTGAAGCTTAATATAAAAGGATAAACTTTTGAGCATTTCTTCAATTGTAACTAAAGGTATTCATCTTTAGTTTTTACGCCAAGAAAGACAAATATGAGACCTCTCTCTTAACTCCTTTTACGTGAAGATATATGTCGCCTTTATCAATGGAAAGAATAGAAAGGTCAAATATTAGGACTTTGGACCTATCAGTGATGTAAATTTATGGTAAGGAGGTTGAGGTGTAGAGAAAGTTATTGTAGAAGGATAGTAGATAGTAAGATCTCTCCATTTTTGTTGTGCTGACAAAAGTTGCAAGGACAGAGGTTAAAGGTGGGCGTGATTCAGAACAACCGGTACACGAAATCATCTTGTTCTAATATGTGTAGCTATATAAAATAAGTCGAGGTGAATCCAACTTATCTTTCAGTGTGCAAAGCTGTGGACCACAGTTTCTGTTGCCGAGCCGAGCATGCCCCTGACCAGTCAGCCACCTAATATAGTAATTTGTATTCGTTAACTATGAGCTACTTGCCCACCAAATTTAATTCAGATTCGGCTAGTAGTTACTAAGAAATAGAGTATTACATACAAGCTGGGCCCAGCCGGTCCCTGACCGACCTCATGTAACTAAGTGTCGTATTATGTAGTGACTATATAGCACAAGGGGCGTTCAATATGTTTTGCACAGATGGTTGTATTGTTATTAGCTACATATGATTATGAAATTTTAGTTAAACATACTTTAATCCTTTGGCTACAAGACCATGTCATTTAATGTATCCTTCATCTTTAGTGACACATCTCTCCAACGTTCTTTCCATGCTTTGAATGCACTTTGGTAAAATTAATGTGTCTGATTTTTACACCATTGTTTCACACAATAAATGAGGTCTTCGTCATTGTCGAATGTTTTCCCTCGCTGGTGGGCCTTCAGACGACCAAACGAAGAAATCCGAAGGAGCCACGTCCCAGTGGCGTAGCACACTTTTGCGCCCCCCCCCTCCCCGCAAAGTATAGAGAAGGGGCCCTAGTTGTAAAGCCGATAGAAGTAAGATTGAAGTTCCGAGGCCCCCTATACGTCGCCCCCCCCGCACTGCGGGGGTTGCGGGGGCAGCTGCTACGCCACTGCCACGTCCGGACTACAGGGAAACTGAGAAACATTTCTCTAATTTTCTGCTGTATCAAAGGCTTTATGAGGCTTGGCATTGTCACGATGAAGTTCGATGATCTTACCTTGTAGCTCGGTCCCTTATTCCAGAAAAAGGGGGCCATAATTTTTTAGCTTGATCTGGAAAGTCTACGTTTCTTAAACCGCTGGTGCCAGCGTTGGATACTGACGCGGTCTAATGTGTGATCCCCATAAAACGGAAGCAACTTCCTATGAATTGATTTGGCTGATTCATCACTAGTTTTGATCAGGAATTCATTACCGACCATTGGTTTGTGGTGTCTACTTCAGTGTCCATTGTGGTTTACCTGTGGACAATAGAAAACAACAATTATTACCACTTCGAAGCCAAACAATTAAAATATGTTCACCTAAGATTTCATCATCATGTTGCAACTAATAGCAATATTATACCCATTTGTGCAAAACTTGAGTATCCTTTGTACTAATCATTGTTGCTGCCGCTGAAGTCGTTGACTGGTACACACTGTCTCAAAACTAATTATTAAATGCTTCATTATTTTTAGCTTCTAAAATTTCGCGGCCCACCGATTAGGAACCACTACCTTAAACGATGGGCTACTTACCCACCAAATTTGGTTTAGATCCGGCCGTAGTTGTCGAGAGATAAAGTACCACACACACTGTATATATATATATATATATATATATATATATATAATATGGAGTAATACCAAAAACTCCCGTATGTTTACGTCTAAAGCTAACAAATTCCGAACTTAGATCCTAGGCTTACCTCTTTGACACGTAAATTGAGAGCAATATTCATGAATGCATAATTCTCTAATATAAAAATACGAAATAGAGGCTAATATGAAATAGAGGCTTCAATTTTGGGTAAAAGTGAAAGATGAAAAAACAAGAAAAAAGAAAAAAAAAACGAAATAGCTTATAGACTGCTGTATGAAGACATTGTAATGGAATGTTACCAATTGAACAAATAATTACATACATATAAGCACGTAAGAGTATTGTCAATAGTGCATATGTTTGACAAAATTTAGTTTGTAGACTTAATATCAATGTGAATTGTATTAAGGAATATTTACCTATTTCCTAGACCACGGTGGACAAAATGTATAAATGAAAGGAAATTTCTGAGTTTTACGTCCCACGGTTATGCCGGTTAGGCTAAAGGAGACGGTGATGATGAGTGAAATGGTGGAATGAAGGAAGTGGGAGGAAACGGGAGAACCCCGAGAAAACCCACGAGCACGGTGTTTGTCCATCACAAAGTTCACTTGGCGGGGGCTGGGATCGAACCCGGGACCCCAAGCACCAGAGGTGAACGCTCTACCACTAAAATGTATAAATATTCCTAAATATGAGACGAAAATATTTTATTCATCCAGAAAATTATTCGAATTATTTGAATATCATCGTATAGTTCTTTTAATTTGTTAATTTATTAAGCTGGAAAAGTAAATAAATTAGCATCCAGAAGGTACTGGAAAGATCTATCTAGAAAGAAGGTTGCCTAGAGCTTCAACAGAACGGGAACTTGTTCCCAGTTGCAAGTAACTCCACTTATTAAGCTTATCTACAGTTTCTGAAACTTAAGAGACAAGCGCGCTAATGTTACTTCAAAATATCCTGGATATGAGTACAGAAAAAGAAAAAAATAATGATCAATAATAAAGATTTGATTTTTTTTTTTTTTTTAATATATATGGTTGTACATGTCATTTGGTTCCGAACTTCAAAAGTAGTGTTACCTTATCCGTTCTAATCTAAACATTTGCTTTCACATCTCAACGAAGATTTTGCAATACCTGACCTCTGACCGCAGTATATAGTGACCATAGTTGAAATGACTGTACATGTAACCCATGTGAACTGTTGACGTCAAATGTGTTCTGTATACCATTTTCCATTAATTTTTTCTCACTTTACACTGATGTTCACTCTCATACTTACTATCACCGGTTTATTAGTGTACCAAATCGGACAATCTGTTTTCTACAAAGAATAGTCTAGAACGAAAGGCATATGTTAGAAACTATTACCTGCAGATGACTGACTGACTGACGCTTCTTTGATAGTTGGTAATAATACATGAAGTGCTGGAGTAACATTTGGAAACGTTCACGTGTTTCTAACAGGTGTTAGGAAAACCTATCACGCAAAACAAAACAAAACAAAAAAAGTTTTCGCGGCCACCCACTGCGTTTTAAAAGAATCCTTCATTTAAATGCTATTGATATTCACACAAATGTGCGATAAAAGCTTGATAAAAATACATCTAGAGCCATACTCGTAGATTTAAAAAGAAAAATTACTTCAACACGCTATATTTAGGCTATATGCCAAACTACCGGACTCCCTTTGTTAGTTGAATATTTTGAAAAGAAGAGAATAAGAATCAACAATTTAAGATTACCATGAATTTCTGTACAGTATTTGTCTTCTCCCCATTCCTTCTGTTGTTTGCCTTTTTTTTTTTCTTTTTTATGTTGGAGCAATGTGTGTTTGCACTTCACATTGTAATAATCTTGTGAAAATTTCTCTTTTGAGTAAAATATATGATCTACAAGTATCAAAATATTATAGTTATTTTGCTTCTGTTTTCCATTTTCCTCCTTCTTTTGCGAAGAACACATACTTTGAAGATTAAGGCATCAGATACACAAGCACAATGGACAAAAAGCAACCCCACTAACATGTTACTCCGTTTATCGTTGTAGATGACGTTAACACTCGGTTAAATGGCTCTGAGTTGGGTATATGGAAATGCTCCTCAAGATAGGTCGTAGTAAAGATGTAACAGAATGACAAATAAGTCATTGTGTTTGGTCTTGCCCATAAGTACGTAGTAAATGGCCGATTTATTGGTGTACCAAATCGGACAGGCTATTTTCTACAAAGAATGGCCTAACATATCGTCGTTTAAGATACCTCGTGTGTCCAGTTTTGCGATTTTGAGTTTTTGGCATAAACTTGACGAGAAAACAATAACCCACGTTCTAGCAAACCCTTGTACGTCACATCGATTGCTGAAAAACAGTCGATTATTGTGTTTGGTTGTCGATTGTTGACAGATTCAGGTGATACCTCGTATGCCAGTGAATTCACTGTATTATAGCTATATGTGCTGTGATGAGAGCAGCTTTGTCAGTGTTTTTAAAGAAGAAAACACCTTTTAAAAGGTCTGAAATATTGTGAATAGGTATAATGACGTTTTTTCGTCTCCTGAAAAACTAATAAATTGGCCATAACAAGGTTTCACATCTTAAATAACTATATACTGTATGAACACAAAACTGCGACAGAACTGTGATCTAATAAAGTTCCTAACCCAGAGAAACCGCCTGCGAATTTCTTACCTCGTAAAAGAAAATTGTTTTCAACTCCTACAGGAATTACTGGTCCGTCCTAACCAATTTTCTAAATATCATTTCAAAGCGAACCCATCAAACAGTGGACCTTTGAACAGCGGGTTCATGCGAAGAAACATAATGCAATTTTGTGCTAAAATTATATACAGACCAAGCAGAACTTAATGGTTTGTTTCATGTCTTTCAGTGCACTAGGAAATACTAGATTTGAACAAAGTTTCAAGTTAAATAAACCCTCCAAAACCAGCGTAAATCGTTCCACGTTTAAGGAACATGGATAAGCCCACTTTTGAGGATTAAGACCTTTTCGCACTAGGACCCTAGCTCCGGTCGACCCGAACCAGCAGTTTCGTCAGTGCGAAATCACCAGCATAGTCATGCTGAGTCGAACCATGTTTTGTCCAGACATGTAGGTGTGTTAATCTATACCGTAATTATCGCTGCAATGACATGTTGAATTTTTCCTATGTTCGATGTTCGAGACTCGATTTGTTGGTGCCGTGTGCATGGGTTTTCTCGGAGTTCTCCCACTTTCTTCATTCCACCAATTCATTCATTTCTCATAATCACCGTCTCCTTTAGCCTAGCCGGCATAAACGTGGGACGTAAAACTTAAATATTTCATTTTTTCGATTTGTTGGTGCTTTGGTTGTTTATTTTGGTAGGTGGTTTTCATTTATTATACGCACAACAAAGTTGTTTGTTTGCTAAATAACAAATATATCATCTCATTTCAATGATAGTGAAGGGAAAATTTCGATTGGAGAAAGGAAATAATTCAAGATAGGCTGAACAATTGCATACGATTCCAGAAAATATTTAGCAATATTTCGTTCAAATTGCGGGCACAAGACATTGAGAAGACACCAACACAATGCTGGTATTAGATAAAGGAGTTCAAGCAAGAATGGAGGATAGTGAAGGATTTCTGTAAGAAATCCGGAAATAATAAAACATATCTCCAGATTTTGTATGGAGGTAAATTGCATTTTAAATATTTCTTCTACTCCCTTGTGACTTTTCTTTGAAACTGAAAAACAAGTGCGCAATGCTTAAGGCTTTGTTATATATGTGTTGAGTTGTACCGGGTGAATGCGATCCAACCCGAATCGTGCAATTCAGTGTGAAAACCACTAGAGTCGAATGCCGCGAAAGAAGCCACTTTTTATTGCGGCTAACATCTTAAATGAATTCAAAAATACAAATCGACACGGATTATAAAAAACTGGAAACATGTAGTCCGACAAGTTCGCGGGGCTCACCAGAACCATCTGGTAGTTTGTATAATAATAATATAATTCACATTTGGTAGTTTAATTGAAGTCCTCGACTTGAAATGTGTGATGTCTTCAGTCACAATGTAGTGTGTTTAGAATTTGAATATCAGATTCAGTTAGTTTTTAACTGCAAAAATATGTTTGAGTCTGTATTACGTAATGTATTGTCTTATTTCTCGTTCTATAGCTCCTGAGCAGTCTTTAACATATCTTACGTGTACTTTCCTCAGTTTGTATTTTCTTTTATTTATGTATATAAAGCTATTATCAATTATGATTAAGGCTTTAAATCAAACGGTATAAGTAAATTTTAGTTCAGCGTTGTAATATTATACGTATATATTGTTTGATTTTATGAATTTGTTGCCAGTGTCTAGAATGTAGAAAAGAGGAATATTTTCGTGTTGTTTTGATTAACAGTTGGGCTAATTTGTACTTGAAAGTAAACAGTCTGACCTCCAGTTCTTTTTACATTTATTCGCACCTTCCAAGCTTTTGTAAAGGGTTTCGTCTACACAGAAGAGAAATTTTACTACACTGTTTTATATTTGTTTGCCAAGAACTTTTTTTAAATGTTAATTCCATTAGTTTTAAGTCAGCACTTGATCACAGATCAAAGGCCAAATATCGTGCATAACTGGTGAGTGTGTGTTTGCTCTATAAATGACATTCGTTTGGAAACTACCTCAAGCTTGGTCATCATATCAACAAATCTGTTGACTCATCGAGGTATCGACTATATAATAAAGATATAAAGTACCTGTATTGTTTCCAAGTTTTAAATTATTTTCGTATGTAGGATTGTGTAATACTAATACATTACATCAGAATTTAATTAGCATCTACCTCCGATAGTTTTCCATTTGCCACCTAAACATCTAAATTTTCGAAACCTGTCGTGTACCATCTACTCCAGTAGATGAACACTAGAAAAATACAAATTAGAAGTGCATTAGAATTTGCTAAAAACATGGAGTATAGCTTACTAGAAAAAAAATGAATAGATTTAAAACTATAAAGTGATACATGCTAATCTTTTTCTTCTTTCCAAGTATAAAGTTAATGGAAAAGTTGAAACCGTGTTTTAATATACTCAAGCCTTTATTCATTTTTTTTATATGATTTAATTTCCGATTTCATCTATTATAACTTTAACCGTATTAATTGTATACTTTTAATTTTAAAATAGTTTTGAAATACCTAATATTAAATTTGAATCTGGAATTTTGTTACTAGTATCAGGCGTTTGAAACAAGAGAGGGAGTCCGAAATACGACAGGGGGGGGAGTTTCCCCTCTCTTTTTCTCCCAGAAAAGCAAACAGTAATGGGGAAAACAAGACAGCAGTGGGAGAGTCCTGGTCTGACACCCAGTGACTTCCATCTGTTTCCGGCTTTGAAGAAGACTCTCAGCGGAAGGCGCTTTGGAAGCAATGCTGAAGTCACTGAAGCTGCTCGACGTTTCTTCCATATGCAGAGCCCTGATTTCTTCCTGGAAGGGGTTTTGAAGCTTATAAACTGGTATGACAAATGTCGGAATCAACGTACGTGATAGTTACATGAAAAAATAAAGATATGCCGGATCTTTAATATCACATGCATTTGTCTTGCATCCCCACCCCTCTCGACAGTCGCCTGGGAAAACTTATTTTCGGATTCCCCCTCGTAATTTAAAACGGCGATGACCAATTTATAACTCACCGCGGGTCAGGACAATATAAGAACCAATTTTTTGCCTCCCCCTCCCACTTGATGCGACGGTAAGTCGTACATTTCCTGAAACTTGATTCTGAGTTTCCTGCTATTTGTTTCATATATCCAGGCCAATTAAGGTCTGAGCAAGGAACAGTTGAAAGTATCTATATGAAATTACATTTTTTTTTTTTTACAACAAATATATTTTTTAAAGAAAAAATCTGTTTCTATGCGGGCTGAAACACTCGCAAAACATCACTGATTTAAAAGATTCAGAGCATCAAATTGTTCCTGTGTTAAGATATTAAAAATGGAAGGTATTCGGGTAATTCTTTATGAAACATAATATAAAATTGAATAAGAGTTATCATGCATATTGAAGAAAACATGTATTTTGCGTTTCCACAACCTTATAGGGCCTATCTGAAAAAATCGGAAAAAGATAAGCATGTATTATGTGTCAATTTTTATATCCAAAATAGTCTCTATATGTGGTCGTTGGTGGAAGCCGGCTGGTTACTGGAAGGCTTGGTAGAAGAGTGATTGAATTAGGGTTTGAATTGTAGGAATTACTAGCGTACTGCTTCTAATATCACCTCTTGTACATAACCTAATTGTTTTGTTTAATATTGTTATCCGTTACAATAATCGAACAACCTTTGTCGACAATTAGATGTTTAGAACGATAGATAAGAAGGCATTTTGGAAGAAAGATGACCAAATTTTACATTTAAAAATGTCACCATGTCATTAGCCTGGTAGGACCGAGGGGAAATCCTGGAGAAAGAGAATTGCCGGCCGCAGGATTCGAATCTGAGACTTTCCAATTGCGAAGCGAAAACGGGATCATTTACCTCATCTTCTGGATATTTTGTATCTTTGCTATTATTCCATATTCCCGTTAAATGTAACAAGTTTCTAGTTTATTTAAAAATAGACTGCGATTAAGAAACATTCCACGATAATTCGTAAAAGTAGAAACACACAGCGCATACGATCTTTGAGGGTTTCTCATAATCCACGCTGCTTCAGATTCAAATCAGTTAATTGTGTGGGAATGAATTTGCTGTTCCCCCTCTGTTTTTTAAAAAAATGCTCCAGGGTAACTTTCGTGAAAGAAAAAAAAGTATGATTTTCAAAATTAAGAATTAATTGATTAATTGTGATTAAGATTGGTTAGAGATAAAGGCGATGAAAATATTCGATACGGAAAACAGAAAAAAACTTTTCACTTCCTTCTTTAATGCACAGCATCGGTAGTATAAATACGTATTTAGTTATTAGCATCTCTGCTAATCAATAATAGAATATTCTTCCTAAATAATAATAATAATAATACCATAAATTAAGAAATGCTTTTCGTTCACCATGGTTCTGTATAAACTGAAAATTTGTAATATAGTTCGTGCAGTCATACAAATGAGGCCAAACATTTCCGAACTACATTGTAGTGTTCAGTAGTTGGATTACCTTTTCGTGACCTTCTCATATCGTGATGACTATGGAAGACTTCTGTTTTTGCTAGGCACTTCCATCAGCGGCTGTTCTCACTCACGCAATAAACTTGCGGAAGCACCATATGTTTTGTCATGTAAAAGAACTTCTAATAAAAGCATCTTTCGATGACATGACATGACGTCAAATGTGGTATATTTGCGTTTTTCTGAAACTACTAGGTTGGTGGTGACTGTCACCAGTGGATCGGTGACCTACTAATCCTAAAACTTAGGGTAGATCAGATATCGAGGCAACTTTAAGGTGTCATGCAGGAGTAATTGTCCAGTGTGAGGGCTTTTCTCTACATCCCGTACTACTTTTTAATATTTGCAAATAACCCAAACACAATGAAAAAAAAAGCTATTTATTATTTACAAAATTATATTAGATAAACCAATTCATTATTAAACCAAAACATACATTACATAGAATACTCGGACACTTAAATTTCTGCTATATACCGGTAAAAAAAGAGTTTGGAAAACAGCTGCTGAATTATTTACAGTAATAAGTGATAAGCATTTGCGTTAATTAATAATTAATAAAATATAGTATAACGAAGAGCCTTAATTCGAAGCAACAGATTTATGACAAGGCATTCTGGTCTTCCAGATTGAATTTCTTGATTAAAATTTTACACCCATTCTATTCTGCGTTGTCTTAATACGAATATAGGTCTATATGCGCATCGTGAGTCAAACACAAACTCAGGATACCCATCTGCTTGCCTCCTATAGCGTTGGAGTATACAGTAGAAAGAATACAGCAATCGGGTGATCAGCACTTCAATACGTACTACGGTGGCCCAAGTTCGGTTTTAGATGAGGGACTGTACGGTTCGGACTCCACATTAGTGTTGATACAAGTGTTTTGTAATTATGGTTGTCAACCTGTCAGCGTTCACACAAGAGCGTCTATCGACAATTTGACTGCGTTGATTTAAAAAAGTAATGTAGCCTCATCGGACTTTGGAGCAGACAGGAAAGAAGATATAGCGTGAAATAACAGATACTCAACATTTTCTTCTAAAGGAAAGTGAATGGGAGATGTTACTGCACATCTTAAAGTGAGAACCCATTACAAAATCTTCCGTCTAGTACAGTCCGCAGCAAAAAAAAAAAAAAAAAAAACTGCAACATGAGCATGTATGTTTATTGTGAAACTACGCCTAACAGCACAGGGAATCAACATAACGTCTAAGTGGCATGAACCACGCCAGGAGAAACCTCGGCGTCCTCCCCTGCACATTTATTTTGAAGCAAAAGCTTTCGTCGTTTCACAATAAACTTATATGCTCATGTTGCAGGATTTTTGCTGCGGACTGTACAATTCTCGAAGTGCCAAGGAACGCAACTTACCAATATCCCGCTTAAGCTTGAGTTTCATAATGTATTACTTTCTCTGTACGATTATGGAGGAAAATAATGTTTATTTAAGAAAGGATGAAACATAGAATGGTAATGTTCATCTGTCATTGTATTGGCAATAGAAATAATCTAACATAAATTCTGTTTATAACTTTTTAATTTTTTTTTCTAAACATTGATTATCGAGGCAAGCATCATAACCTGACGGCAACGTTCACGTCATTATCACAAGGCTCGAACAGAGCAGCAGTGGCGTGAACTTCATATTCCACACTGGATATCTCCTGATCTGAACTCTCAGGACATTGCTTGCGAGAAAAGCATTAGACTTCAGAATCATCTTTCTGAAGAGCTGTATGGTAATGGCAGTGGTAGAGTTCCTTCTCGTTACAGTGCGTAGTAATATTGAGGTTAGCACGGAGATTTAGGGCTTGTGTGTGATCAAAGTTGACCATTTTTGATAGTGACTTGTTTTTCTGTTCTTTCTTTATCCTTGTATTAAAAACTGTTGGGATATTAAACTGCCTGACAGCGTATAGTGTTTATTCGTTAAAAACATTTGGCAGAAGTTAATACTACTAGGTAATGTTAAAACGTACTTAATAACTGAATTATCCTAATAAAATAACTTATTCGAAATTTAAAAAGATCTATATATTTACCACAATACATTATAAAAATAAAAGTAAAAAAATAAATGGAAAGACCACACATGAAGGGTAAGAAAAAAAAGAAGGAATGTCATAAAACTGCATTTTTCGAGAAAATGGCCTTTTAACATTGAAAACTGCGTACAAAATGAATAAGTTGAGTCAAATCTTTTGCCCCTTTTACGTGGACATTTCTACATCTACTCATGCATGGCATGTACAGTCAAATAGTACCACGAATCGCCAACAGATAGGACAAGGCAACCGATAAAGCACACACATCGACATTCCTAGTTTTTTCCCCCGTACCCTTTACATCATCTCACGTTGCGGCTGATCCTGTAATTGACCATCACTAATTTAAATTGTTCTTCAAAATTTTCAAGTTCATGATGACTGCCAATAAAGATTAGAGACAAGTATACCAGAGTGGTACATCGTATTTTAAATGAAACTGTACTCTAATCATATCAAATTAGGACAAATCTTTATCTGATGCGTGTTCTGCAGTAATATATATATATATATATATATATATATATATATATATATATATATATATATATATATATATATATATATAATATGTGTGTGTTTGTTTGTTTGTTTCGTTACTCAATCATTGAAAATGTGTTCGAAGTATTAAAGAAAATGAACTGTGCCTATTGGCCTGGTAATCTTAATTTTGTGCTAGATACTAATTTTCACGAATTTCAAGTAGCTTCACCTTCGTTTCCAATTATATTTTGTTTAAAATCAAAAGTGAAATCATTTCGTTAGGTTTAGTATGTAGTGGACCTGTTACAGCCTGCAGAGTGTATCCATTTCCAGAAGGTTACACGCAGCTTGAATATTAAATAAGAGTAATGACCACTTTATAAAATATATATAAAAGAAGTGTCATACAAATTACTTCATCCTTCCGCAAACACCAGTTGCATTATTAATTTTATATAAAGTTCACTATATCCTTCATACTAAGTCTTCACAAAGGTTTTTCTTTCTTTCTTTGAAATAGAGGTTATTGCTTGTCCTTTGTCTGAAGTCTTCAATATGAAAAGTGGTTGCCTCAAATGGAAGTGAATTCTTCCACACAAAGCCTTATTAACATAATGAAATAGTTTTTTCCAGGAAACCCACTTCCTACTGCTTCTGGGCATTAACAGCTGCTCTACGATTTGTTTAGATTCTGTTGGTAATCCACTGCTTGAAAATAACACTATATAATACAATATAAAATATAACAAGATTCGATAATTATAGCCAGTTCTTTCGAGGAACTGACTTAGACCTTATAAGTTGAGTAAAACTACTATGTGTATGTCCATGTCTTAGCTAGTGCTATTAATATACGAAAATTGAACAATATTTCTCTAATGATGGAAGAACAATTATGGGAATAATTTTAGCGGTACCCATCTCAAACCTTCTTTATCGGCAGATATGTAGTTATGGAAAAAGAGGGAAGAAAGGTAAAAATTCATAAGAAATAAATAATGTTATGAATTTTATCTATTAATCATCTCCTATAAAATAGTACTACCGTCTGTTATTTCATCTATTTTCTAATGCATGAAAATACGAAAACAATAGGGATGTTACCCAGCATGAAATTTAACGAATATAAAGTAGAAAACGGTCCGCATAGTGGTTCGGAAGACTTGATTTCATCCTCACATAGTTTTTTTTTTCTTTCTTTCTTTTTTCAGTAGCGATTTCTAAATGGGAGATCACCTTTTATGAGTATACATTATACAACATGTATAATGTAGTAATACGTGTTATAGGCTATATTCAGAATAAGCTAATTTCTTATTTAGAAATCACTGTTGAAAACTCTATGTGAGGATGAAATAAAGTTCTCCGAGGGTTTGAAGTTTATCCAATAATTGTGGCGATAGATAAAAATACGAAAATAATAAGAATATGAAAAGAGTTTAGAAGAAATTTGCCTTGCAGATTTATTTATTTATTTATTTATTTATTTATTTTAAGTAAATGAATAAATGGTTGCATGGGTTTCCGATATTTTCGAACTCTTGATTTTAAAGCTTATTTAAACTATTCTGCATCACATTCTATTACTGTGGTCTTGTCCAACATGAGATTCGTTAAAGACGGAAGTTTATTGTAAGTCGCATGTTGTATATGTAGAAGTTTTTGCAGTTTGTATTACAAGAAATAAGTATAACTGTTATTCACTCTTTTTGTTCCATTCCGTTACACGTGCATTAAAAAAGGTATGTGATTAAAATGAAGAAAGTGGTCGTCTTGATAGTAATTTTGTTCCATTCTACTACTGACAGTGCATTCTAAACCAGACTGTCACAAAGAATTCAAAGAAGTATTTGGCTTTATAAAATTAAGGTAATATTGTTCCCTAAATTTAGTAAATTATCTCCACTTACTGCAATGAAAAATTTAGGATTAGGCATTTAATATGATTATACTTGGTTGTTCTGAAATAAATATAAAACAATTGAAAATACAAGAGACGCTCAATAAGTTTTGCACAGACGGTTATAACATTGTTGCAATATGATGATGAAATTTTTTGGTGAACATAGTTTGATTCTTTGACTACAAGACTATGTCACTCAATGTAGCCTCCATTTGCTGTGATGCATCTCGTCCAATGTTCTTTCCATGCCTTGAATGCACGTAGGTAAAATTCAGATGGCTGATTTTTACGCCATCGTTTCACACAAGAAAAGAGGAGGATACTGTCACCGTCGAATGTTTTTCCTCGTAGGTGGGCCTTCAGACGACCAAAGAGGAAAAAATTCAAGTCCGGACTATAGGAAGGCTGAAAGCCTACTTTCCATCTCATTTTCGTTAATTTCTGCTGTATTGTTGCGGTTGTGTGAGGCATGGTATTGTCCTGATGGAGTTTGATGACCTTACCTTGCAGTTTCGGTCTCTTGATCTGGAAAGCACGTCGTACCTTGCTTCTTGTTAATTGTGGAGCAGTCTATAAAAATGACACCGCACTGATTCTAGAAAAGGAGACCATAATTTTCTGGCCTGATCTGGAAAACATTTTTTTAATCACTGCAACCAACGTTGGATACTGGATACCAACGTTGGTCCAATATGTGATCCCCCTAAACAGGAAATAACTTCCTATGAATTGATATGAGTGATTCATCACCGATTTTGAACAGAAATTCCAGTACAAACCGTTGTCGGTTCCTGATGTCGACTTCAGTATTCATTGTTGTTTATCTATGAACAGGAAACAATACATATTTATCACTTACCAAGTTTAACGGAATCATCAACTAGAAATTTAATGTAATATATTGGTGAACATTTAAAATGTAACACCAAGAAGTAGCAGTCTCAGTGTAATAGATGAAGTTATTACACTCAGTGGCGGATCCAAGGGAGACTATAGGGGCTATAGCCCCCCTTGACGCTCATATATACACTGGATAAAATGGGCTTCAATCCTGCTTTACACTGGATAAAACGGCAAAATATGGTTTAGCCCCTCCCTTGATAATATCCTGGATCCGCCACTGATTATACTTACAGCTCTGTGGATGTGTGACCACCGCCGTGCCGCAATAGCCGAAAAGAGTCCAGAAGTTAATTGCGTGTGGATGCACTATGGGCGTCTAGAATGAAGCAACACTACGAAGCATAGAGTGTGTGTTGAGATCTTCGATGATCACCTGGGGTACGAAAAACCATGTGCTTGGAACATGGTGAACATCATCAGTTGTAGTTTGGGAAGTCTCAGATGTATAAGGCATTGTGCAGCTATGGACCAGACGTGTTGAATCTGCGAAAAATTGAGGGCGTCGGCCAAAGAAACATTGGAATATCATAGCAGCCAAGTAATGTAGAATGCTGCACGTCAGACGCGGTCTCGCGATATATTGTTGGAAAGTGACTCTGTGCAGGATAAAGTAAAGGAACAACAACCGGACATTATTTTTGAATGATCGAAGTTCTCAATGCGTATTAGATGTGAGTGGGCACATAATCTAATCTCACCTCTTAGTATAACGTTCATGTCAGACCGGTGTGGCGATGCAGAATAAAGACGTAGCCTGGCCTGTTTACATGGTACTGGCAAGCACTGATGCGGCTGTCATAATCTACAAACAAGACATTCATTCGGGAATTGGATGTCGTACCATTCGGCTCTCTGTGTGTGTTGTTCGTAGCACCAAATGCAGCCTCACATACCAATGCTGTGAAATTCAGATCTATACAAATACGCTCCATTTCTCCAGACGATGTCGAACTGTTCTTTGGGACACTAGTTGCTGTACATAAATTTCGAATTCGTGCACTAGTGTTCGAGATGTGGACGTACGATCATTCATAGCTATGTATACAAGAAGTTTGTCTTCTCAGTCCGTAGTATGATGTGACATTTTGTATCCTGTATGTCATTGTCTTGCCTTTCTTGAGTTATCGGTACCATATTCGTATTACTGTGGCTGCATTCCGTCTACCATGGATATCAGTATTGCGGACGGATAATCTTCAGTTGCTATGTGTATCACAATCCTTCAGTCGCGAGTGCTGATGAATTTGCTGCCACATTCGACGAGGAAACGTGGTATGACTGTCTAGACACGTCACAGCCAACTTTATCACCTTTCCCTATGTAATCAAAACTCGACAGAACTCTTTTGAATAGCTAATGCATATATCGCAGCCGTTATTTCCTTGAAAGTGATTGGTCGAAATTTTTAATACTTCACATATGGAAATAAATTACGATAATTAAGTAATTCCTCACGTACAATTCTTAAGTAATATTTGAGATGCTAATCTTGATAGTGATTTCCATCCCACTTTAAATCCTCCCTGTCGTAACTTCGGTATTACTATTTCATAAAGTGTCTTCTATGAATAAAAAATCTTACTCTAAATTATAGGCCGTGTGCGTGGGTTTCCTCGGGGTTCTCCCGTTTCCTCCCACTTTCTTCATTCCACCATTTCATTCATTACTCATCATCACCGTCTCCTTTAGCCTAACCGGCATAAACGTGGGACGTAAAACTCAGATTTCATTTCATTTTCATTTCTAAATTATAGATTGTCTCATGTAGCCTCTACACTGAAAGAAGACAATCTTCTAACAACATGTTTCTTAATTCAATCTGGGATTTCGGATGTCTGTGTCTAAAAGACGCTTGCTCCAAGAAGGCAAAACATGTACATATAATTGAGAAGAGAAAATATTCAATTTTTCTACTTGTGGGCAGAAGCGAGTTGGTGTAGCAGTATTGTGAAAGCGTGAAGTTTCCAGATGAATGACAATCGTTCCGTATGTTGCAACAAGTTAAAAACCCAATAAATAAACGATAAGAGACTGGTATAGGAAATTTGAGGGAAGTGGTTGTTTGTGTGTCGGAAAACTTATAGACAGACCAGGGTTATCTCCTAAAGCTCTGGGGTATGAGAATTCTTTACCAAGAGTCTTCCGAAATCAACAATTCTCGCAAACGGAAAATACAGATGGCTCATGTGACCGATATGCTACGCAAAGAGTGTAAACTGCCGATTGCAAGTGTTTCAGGCTTTCACAACTGAAGGTCTCAATCACCGTTACCAGGTCTGCTTAGAATTTCAACTAGAGGTCTACATCTAGAGGAGGATGTGGATAAGCTTGCGTGCAGTGACGAGTTAGGCTTCCTGGTGAAGTCGACCGTCATAACGTTCGTGTTTGGGGTATTATGAAAGATTCTTGTGCATATTCATCTCGGAAAATTTACAGACCATTTTCCTTTAACAAGAAAACTGTTAGTGAAATGTTTTCATAAATATGTTCCAGCAACACCGCGCGAGAATAGTGACGATTTTACACTAATAGCAGGATAAACCTCTTTCACATTCGCAATTCGCCGTTACCTCAGTGCCATTTTGTTTCATCGTTAAATCTAATAAAAACTCCGCACTTCCTGACCTCGTAGGTCACTCAACCTATCTTCATGTAACTTTCTCTCCTTCATTCTTATGTTAAATATGGTTTACATGCTTTCCTTACCAAGAGATTTATCAGAATTTTGACAAAGAATCATGGCTACAATTAGTAGTATCAACGGTAGTATGTTACAACGTGTGTGACAGCATCCACTGTAGATTACAGAATTAACGTCTGTAAAGTCAACAGTGAAAGAGAGATTGAACTATGTAAAGTAGATAGTTTAAAAGTTGGTTATGTAAATTATAGAACACCCGCTATAGTTATGATGAAGATGAGAGACCATTGGCAAAGAACTAAGCGCGATGTACTGTAGATGTAGATAAACAGCAGAATTTGTAAAGTTCATTACCGTTACAGTTTCTCTTATATACACATAGCTTTGTTAAAACAAGCAAGGCAGTACGGAAGCCTTAAAGCTTTTCTTGTGGCATTGAGTCTATTGAAAAACGAGTGACACACTGTTAGTCGTATTTTTGTTTAACATCAACAGTAGCTGTGAATAGGAAAGGAGTTAACCATACTTAAAGGTTTTTTGGTCAAGAATAAGAGCACCGCTACGCCGTGAAAACATTAAACAAAGCATTTCGTACGGGATTTTTCTGTGAAGATTATTTCTACGGCATAGGACAGTACAAGGAAGCTTATGATGATCTTTTCTTATGTATTACTTTCAAGTAGATCTCTTACTGTAGAATTGTATGAAGATCGACCCACTTTCTGTTAGCTTTTAGGTGACATTTTACAAAGGAAAGTTTTTCATTTGATCTTTTAGATCTTAATGACTTGTCAAATTTGAATAAACATTTATATTTCACGATTTGTGTTTGTCATTGTCCAAACTATTGACTCAGAACATGTTCCATGAAGAAAGGTAATGCACATAGAAGTGCTTAATAAGTAGTAAGAAGTAAAGATGATTTTCTGTGCTTTTAGTATTTCGTAAATTACTCAAATAATGGATGATTGTTAATGTAGCGTTGATTCTGCTTTCGCGTAGTATTATAGCTTTAAAAAAAAAAAAAAAATTCAAAACTTCAAAAGTTATAGTTTTACAACTTATCTTTTGTAGCTCTTGAGGGAGTTCTTTGATTGTTGGATAGTAAAGGGTGTGGAGCATTCGCCTAGTGGCTCCTAAAAGAAGTCAGGTCGGTAAAAATTAAAATTTTATTGCAACAAACTAAGAAAAACATCTTACTTAACATGCTAATTCTTTTACAAAATACGTAAGTACGTTAGGTAAGTTTTCTTGGTTTATAGCGATAAAATAATTTTTACCGATACGATTTCCCTCAAGAGTCGATACTGCATTCTATGAAGTTCGTTATAACATCTGTACTTTGCATTACGTTCTTCAAATTTTGAAAAGTGAAGAGGCGGGAGGGGAAGTTCAACCATTACTCAGGAAAGATATTGTTCAGCCGATTTTAATGTGATAAATTGTAGTAAGTTTGTGTATACCAATCAAAAAGGTCATCAAATTCACACTAAAAAATTTGCAGAGGTTTCTGAGTTTCTTATACATTTCGTCAAGTATGTATTTGACTTTTGCATTAAATGATTAGTATAGTTCAGAAATTATATCACAAAGTTCGAGGAAAATATATTTTGCGTATGCACAACATAGAAATGATTTGCAAAAATTCTGATACTGGATTACATTTAGTTCTGTTGTGGATGTAATAACCTAAAATAGGGATTAAATTCACTTCTTTTAGATACTTCGTAAGTTGCAGATTCAATCGAACTGAAATTTCAACCGAAACACTTTATTAAGTTTTTATTTTTATTTTTTAAGTTATTATTTATAAAGTGTAATGCTATCTAAATATTTCTATTTCGTAATTTAAGCAAAACAAATACATAATTTATGTCATGTATTTTTCGCGAAGTCCTGAACGGTGTAGATAAATGTTAGCATTGTTGCGTCACACTCAGGAGATTCAGGGTTCATATATCGTAGCCGGACATTCTAAGTGAGGTTCTCTTATGATTTTCTCTCACGTTTTCTTATGATTTTCTCTCACACACTAGAACCATGTAAATAAGTAAATAACTGAGAAGAACTGAAGAACTTTGAAGTATGATTATTAGTTCTCGCTGTTATTCTTTTCTTTCCTTTTTAAAGAATATTCTTTCACTGTCTCTGACGGAGCAATTTTATTTTCAAGCAATATACACCTGCACTTGCTTGACATTGTGCGTTTCCACTGAAAGCAGATTATTTTTATTAGTAAATTTTAACAATGATAGAAGGAAGTGATTAATACTGAATATGTGATGCAAAACTAAGAATCTCAAGTTAGATTACTATTTTGTATTTGTAAAAGCAACAATTTAGATTTTCATACATATTGCTTATAGGATGGAATATATATATATAATATGAACAAATATTATTTTACAATATTACTTTTTTCATTACAAATTGTCAAATGTTCATGTGATTAATATATATTAATCGTATGAACATTCGACAAAAAATTGTAATGGAAAATGTAATATTGTAAAACAATGTTTGTTCATTTAATAGGCGCCTAAGTTAAAAAAAATGACTGTTGTAATTCATATGTAACAATTATGACTTAGTTCGACATATCGTAAAATGTATTCTCGAGTGCTTTGTCTTAAATGGAACTTTGGTTTCTGTTTACGGCAGCGATAACGAAAAAGCTACGAGAAATGGCATTGCATCTTGATTAGCGGAACCTCGGTCCGCGATCCAAGAAAGAGGAGGGTGCGGCCGTAAGTAATCCACGCCTTGTTTACCCGATTAGGCAAGACTTAAGATCGAATGCATGCAAGCTCATGTGTTAACCCGTTTTTTGTACTGGTAAAATTCCTGTTGTATTTTACCTCATGCATGGTGGCCCCAAGGTTGTCTGCCAGTCGTGAGGGAGGAGGGACGATTTGCACGAGATCTGAATGACAAAAGACAATTCGTTCCATAAGGCTTATTTTTGAGGAGTAATATTTCTGATGTCTAGATCTGGTATGTGTTTAGGACTAGAATAAGTGAATCTACCAGAAACTTCCTCTCGACGTTAAGGAATTTTAAAAGAACATTAAATGTGTGCGATTCCCTTTAAGAAAAAGATTTCCAAGGTTTCTCAGACCATTTCCTGTCTTTTGTCGGTTTCTTTTAGATGTTTATACACGTGGTGTTTGACGTACTTGTTCAATATTTAGTTTCCTAATAAGTTAAAACTTGACAGCTTTGGTTCTATCTCCGAAATGATAAAATTCGATAGTGTAGTTACAGATATCAGTTTTAATGGAAATTTTGTGTGTAATTTACGATTATGCATACTCAAACTTCCGTCAGTTTCAAGGTGAGGAAGCAATATATATATATAGCTCTGTGGCAATATGAGAGTAATTTTATACGTGTAGTTTTTTTTTTTTTTAACTTCAATTAAAGACTAAGTACATTTTCGGAGGACAAGTTAATTGAGTGCGATGATTCATAATGTGTTGAAATACGAAATTATAATATTCAAATTGTGATGTGCGAAAATAATACATATTTTCAAGGTTGGATAGAAAAGTTGAATTTAAGGTTGATTTATATTACATTTATTAACATTATACACTGTTGATAAAAAGAAAGATTCGTTCATTAATTTTGTATGTTGTGATTCTAATAGTTTGGTCAAAATAGCAAAGTAAAATATAGTGTAGCTTAATCTTTGATGTTTTGCGATTATTATATACTTTGCGTACAGATATGTTTCCTGAAGATCTTTACTATCTATAATAAATTCTGTCTGAAAATGCACCTTTTGAGCTATCATAGCTTAACTCCTTTACGGTCAAGAGACATATTTGTTCCATTTCTTTAAACTGTCTTATAGAGTTGTACTGGATTATGTAAAATGTTTGTTTTCGTGTTTTGTGTTAAAGGTACGGGAACTATCTAAATGAGCTTGAATATAAGTTAATATAAATATAAATTGCTCTATAATAGTTTCGCAATCAGCCTATGGTTTTAGATAACTTTTTTACCAGCTACTTATGAATTTATGACATTTAAAGGAAACACTACTATTGGCATATGCAAGTATTAAAATTACTAACACTGTGCAGAGGAATAAAAAAAAAGTTAAAAAGAAGACATAAGTAGAACTGCTTGTGCTTATTTGTATAAGAAAATTCCTTATTGACCAGGGATATATTTGGTCTAGGAATTAATTCGTGCGGTTGGTACGCACACATTGAAGCTGTAGTACAAACACAAAATACATAAATACCTTAAGAAAAATATTGTCCATCGCTAGCCACCACTTTCGCCCATCTGTCAGGCAATGTACGGATTCCGTGGCGAAAGAAGTCCTCATCCTTGGAAGCGATCCAGTCAGAGACCCATGTTTCGATATCTTCTGAAGAAGTAAACCGCTGTCCAATCAAATCGTTGTTCATGCAATCGAACAAGTAGTAGTCCGAAGGAGCAACGTCTGGTGAATACGGCGGGTGGGGTAAAACTTCCCATCCGACATTTTCTAAATAGGTTTTGACCGGTTTTGCGACATGTGGGCGAGCGTTATCATGTTGAACAATAAGTTTATCATGTCCTCCCATTCTGGTCGTGTTCTGGCCAGAGCTTGCTTCAAACGCATTAATTGTCGTCGATAACGTTCTCCATTCATAGTTTCACCCGGTTGCAGCAGCTCATAGTACACCACACCTTTCATATCCCACCATATGCACAGCATAACCTTTGCACAGTGAATATCTCGTTTTGGTTGTGATGGACCTGGTTCACCTGGTTTCACCCAGGCCTTTTTTCGTTTAGGGTTCTCGTAATGGATCCACTTCTCATCACCCGTAATAATTCGATGCAGAAACCCCTTTCTGCTCTGTCGTTGAAGCAGCAATTCGCAAATGGTTTTTCGTCTTTCAACGTCTCTGTCTTTCAATTCATGTGGAACCCAATGTGACATCTTTTGAATCATTCCCATGGCTTTCAAGCGTTTGGAGACTGTTGTTTGATCAACGCCTAATGCTGCTGCAAGTTGTTCCTGCGTTTGACACGAATCCTGCTCGAGCAATGCTGTCAATTCTTCGTCTTGAAATTTTTTTGGCTGTCCAGCTCGCTCTTGGTCTGCCAAGCCGAAATCACCACTTCTAAACCGTGCAAACCACTTCTGACACGTTCGCTCAGCTAGAGCATGGTCACCATACACTTCCACCAAAATACGATGACTTTCAGTCGCACTTTTCTGCATGTTAAAGTAATGCAGCAGGACACCCCGCAAAAACACTTTATCAGGTACAAATTGCGCCATGTTCACTTAACTACAAACTGGTGTTGTTGACGCTTTAATCCACTGCCCTATACTACGAACGATACGCGATGACAGGGGTTTGCAACACATGTGTGGATACACGGAACTGTGGGACGCTCCGTTCGTTGCGCCATCTCTTGTCCACCCGCACGAATTAATTCCTAGACCAAATATTTAGCCCCAGGTTATAACTAGATAATCATTGAAGTGATCAATTTACGATGACGATCTTTGGAATCTACATGTCAGCTTTAGTCTAAATAACTTTTCAAAAAATCCTTGCCTACAATTCTTACGGTTTTGAAGGAGTTAAAATACTTGTGAACCATCTTGTAAAGCATTGTAAGGATTAAATGTTTAATGAACAGTGCTGTGGTCACAGTAGGAAAACTGCGTGAATGTACTTTGTCGTGGAAACTAAATTTGTTATTTATTGTGAAATAAATGTTTCTTTTCAGCAAAATGTATTAATCACAAAGTTCCAACTTAACATGGAGTTCATACGTGTGCCTCTACCAGGAATCGAACCTGAGTCCACACACAGAAAGCACGAATGTTAGTTATTTGGTAATTGGCAAACTAATTGTACATTTCTCAACAGTAATGAAAAACAACCATATAACCAGTTCAGAGCGATTTAGTACTTTTAACGTAGCTACTCAACGCCGAGTCTATGGGATGTAAAGATAGAATTTAGTATAAATTTACAATCGTATTATTCCCACCGTGTATCGAACCTGGATTTGTTCTAAGATACAAATTGAAAAATTATTGTTTATTGGCGGGAAAATTGTCATCATCTACGATATTAACGAATTTTCAAGTAACCAATTTCTTACAAAATGAAATGAGTATTCAGAAAGATAAGAACAGAAACTGGAGAAATGTTCCAAATATAATGTAAAGAGAAGAGGTAATAAAAAGAAGGAACCAAGGAAACTACTTTAGGTGTGTAGTGTAATCGTGTATATGTGTTTAACGAACATGAACTAGATAGGAGTCTTACTTCTTATAAAAACTTTTCCTCCTTGCACTCGGACCTGCATGAACCAGATAGCTCGGAAGTGTGTATGACGTGACTGAAAGTAGATCGAATCGTCGTCTTTATGCGTCTTTAAATTGTCACGCCAACGATCCATGTTTCTGCATAATTATGTGTGATTGTGGAATATTCTAGTTGTTCGTTGTATGTAAAGTAATTGTATAAACCAAATGATGCTTGTCACGGAATAGAGACAAATTGCTTTTGTGTTCTAGTAAACGACTCTTTTTTAGAAATATGTTTAATCCTGGAGTTATAACTTGAGAACTTCCCTCGAGAATATTTTAATGAACAATGTCATTCTTAGCACTAAAATGCGATTTCTACCCTCTTTTCTGACCTTGTCTCATGCTTTCGACATGAGAGGTGTGGTAGAGTTCCATATCCTTCAATGTTATATCATACTTATCATATCAGCTATATATAGCTCAGATTGTGAATTTTATTTTTGTGAACAACACTTGTGACTTCTTTTTTTTTTTTTTTTTTTAAGATAATTCATAGTTCTTGTTTTTTTATAACAGGAAACTCGAGTCACTAGTTCGCATCTATATGTAGATCATAGTATGGATATGCATTAAACCAGTACGAAGGGGGGAGGGGCATGTGTTCATTTGGAATTGTTTATTTAGTTATAGTAAACCATGGTAATAAATTGGTGGGTACTCTCAGTAGTAAGGATATATAATGAAAACTTTATTTCATTTTTACAAGTTTACTTAAAGATCGGAGTTCAAAAGGTAACTTTTAAAGCAAAACTCCTTATATTTACTCTTGTCTACCCGTGTGTCCGTTCGGGAGACAAAGAAATCTCCAGAACTACATGATGCATCGTGATCAATTTTGGTCAAAATATAAAGGATCAAAAGTTAGTAATCGAATTTGCTGATGGTGATCCATCCACCAGAAGTTGTAGAAATCATTTATTTCGGGTTTTAACTTTGATCACTATGGAGCAAAAATGGCGAGAAGCGGTTTCTTTCAATTGATCAAGCATTCCAAGAATAGATATAATTTCAGTCTTTAACTCTCTACTAGAGTCGGAAGTGATATAAAAATTCATTACGAAATTCGGCTTCAATGTTGATCTACGTAGAACAAAAACGATCAGAGATAGCGAGAAGCATTTTTTAAAAGTTGATTTAGCGTTCTAAGAATAGAAACCACTTCTCCCTTAACCCTTTATTCAATTCGGAAGTGGCAGAAATTAACCACTCCTGGTTTAACATTGATCGCTATAGAGTAAAAACGATAATGGATAACAAGAGTTTCTGCAATCAATTTAAGCGTCTCAAGAATATATTCCATTTTCACTCTAATCTACCACCACTTCTGTTTTAAATATTGAGAAAATATCAGGCCATACAAACCAAACCCCTTATGGTGCACACATGAGACTGCTACTCTTTCTTCATGATGAAAACAAGAATTTAAACGAAGGCCGTATTCAAGCATATTCGAGCTAAGACCTCAAAATTATGCTGCTTCTTCTTCAATAGATTTATAGGTTTTATTCCGGACTTGAGATTGGGCGTAATATGAATCTTGAATTATTGGTAACATAAAGAGAGTTGTTTGCTGTTATTTGAATACATATTGAAACATTTGCAAATAAGGTTTACTGCTTGTAGACTACTTCCGTCTCTAAGATTTGAATAAATAGCTTATTGATGATCTGTTCTGCTTGCATGCAATTTAGTGGAATCATGACAAATTGATCTGTTCCGAATTCATATAATCAAATAAGCATAAAAAATTTAATTTTGATCGATACGATATTCTGAAAACAAAATTAATAAGATGAGTATAAGATGGCATTCATTAAATGGATGCAAGGTCGAAGTATAAAAGCAGCAAGAAAAGATACAGGCTTTAATTTCAATGCTTTCGGCGCAATATAAACTATTTTGTAATTATATAACACTATAAGAGTTCGCGCTTTTGAGTTTGAATAAAATGCCTTCATGAATTGCCGTTCTGCTCCACTAATCACAACACTGGTTCCTCTGCTAGTTAGCTGAAGTGTACACTTTTTGTTCCTTTCTCCTCTTTCATTCCATATCACTTTTTGTTTTCGATTGGACATCGTTAATGAGTTTTTGTATGGAATGTAAAATGAGCTTAGTAGCGGATGCTCTATAGTGATGTGCTTAAACCTGCCTTGGTATACTCCTAGCAGAATATTTTCTCAGACTCTCATTTCCTGTCATTTTAGAAATCGAAATATGTAAATTGAGAAGAACAATTCAAGTGTAAATAATAGAACTTTCATTTACAAAAGTGTTGTAATTTTATCTATCAATAGCATCCTGAGTACCCATTGTTGCACAGGGCAGATTATAGATAGCCTAAAGTCTCTCAAAATTTGCCTATAAAACACTATATAGTCATAATAATCATGCCCTCTTAAAGTAAACCAGCACAGAAGAATGCAACATCACTTATAAAATACAGTTTTTAAAGATGATAAGGGTTTATTTTATCGAAAAGGCGGACTATGTAGTGATTTTGCATCGGTACATCAAAATTGAATCTGAAGCAAGTACTGGGCGAAAAATTTTAGACTACTTTTTTTTTTTTTTTTTTTTGAGTTACCTAGAAATACCCCAGGCCAATGGTGTGAATTTGTATAAAGGACAAACATTCAGCTTTGTATGTAAGATATCAATATGTTATAAGAGCGTGCAATGTGTTAAAAAGTTTATTATAAATATGTAGGAAGTAACCTGTAGTAAATATAGGAATAAAAACTGCAGCGGAAATTCTTCTTTTCAAAGTATCAGCAAAAATGATTGATGCATGGGAATTAGTTGCACAGCAAGTGTGCTAGTTATGTTTACTAGATTATTCCATCCCGAGTGCCATATCAGCATTGTCTACATCACATAGTGGCCAGGTTTAGTTGTGTATTTTTTTTATTTAAACAATATTAGATATATATTCTTTCTTTTAATCAAATATTTATTATCCAAAAGACAAGTGATAGTTCTGTATGTATTTAACCGCGATTTTTCATGTTTTGTATTCGTTCATGCTTGATAACGCATAGCTAATTTTGCATTATATGTAACCTAATTGTATATATATTTGTTTATTTATCTTGAAAGTACTTAATCAAATGTAAAAGAAATACTAATAGTTACCATTTAATTTTAGTACCAGTTTGGTACCAATCGTAAATTATGTTATAAATCGTATCCATATTAATGTCCTAATTTGTATCTATTGTCACTTTGATGATCTTCATGTTTCAACTTACAAAATTCAAAATAAGAACAATATTTTAAACAAGCAGATATATTTCGAAACCAATATATATTCCTGAACTGACTTGCTACGTACACCTTGTCTCAAAAAGGTTGAGCGCATTCTTTATTGGTGTTTTGAGGCAAAAATTTTCTAAGTCCAGCTTCGGGTATCTTCGGGAAAAAGTAAGCCAGGTTCGAACCTCCAAGCCAGCCTTTCCAATCGGCAGAAAGTTTGCAGATGTGTTTTTCTTCTTTTAAATATAATAAGACTTGTTACCAAGTGTTTAAAAAAGCAACATTGATTGAAATACTTAATGATACAATATTTCGAAACCTTTTATTAATGGGAGCACATGCTTGTTTGTCATTTAGCTTTCTATACGTAATGGAACATTTAAATACGTTAAAGAATCTTTCCATATGTAAAAGAATGCTCAAAGTTAAGAAATAGAACATAATTATCGCCTGAGTACTAAAATAAAAGTCAAAGTAGAATAGAAACAGCGTTTGTCATGGATATGAATGTCATAATTATTTTGAGATCCGTTATACATCGCTAGAAGCTTAGCTCTAGAAGTCCTTGTGTTAGCTCATTGGTAAGCTGTCGGATTTCAAATCATAAGGTTGTGAGTTCGAATCCCATCTGGGTCAATTCTTTTTTTAAAAAATTATATTTTCCGCAATGCATGAAAAATTATATAAAGTAATTATTAAAATACATAAGTTGTTTATATATAACATAACAATTGCAGAACATACTAATTATTATGTTTAAAATATAACATCTGAGATAATTTTCACAGTAGGTCGGTATTATATATGAGAATGTTAAATACAAGTTAAGAAACTCGTTCAATAGCAATAAATAAATCATGTAGTGTATTTATTTGCAGCTATTTGTCATATAGAGAGTAATTCTCAACATTCATAATATAGAATGTCATTTATGTTCTTGAAAAGTTATTCGATGCATAAACAGAAGGTATAAACAGAGAATCCAAAGTCGGAACGCTCGTAAAAAAAATTCATGAACCCCAAAGGTCACGTGAGCAGACTGGAATTGTCCTTATGAAGCATGCCACAGCAGAAAGTCTTTACATAGATTTTCAATTCAATTCCTGATATATGCTTTTGCAATGTGGAATTGGTGATGCCTTGAGTCGCCCTCTCTCGCTCGCTCGCTCGCTCACTCTCTCTATATTTATACAGAATATAAAAGTGGATTTATGTGTGTGTTTCAACATAATTCTGATATATCTAGAGCAATTTTAAGTATATTTCTTACAGTCTGGAAAAAGAGTACTGTCGGGATACATATCAAAAATGCTAGAAACGGGTCGATATTATTATTGAATCCATAGTTTCGTGGTCGCTTAGGTGAATAGCTCTACTTTCAATTCAAGTCCAATTAAGCTCCCATTAGCACCCAGGGTGGTTACGTAGCGACATAAAGATATCGAAATCAACCGATATTATAATCGAATCGTAAGTTTTCAGCGCCGCTAACAGTGCAGCATTTCCCGTTAGTCCACATTAGTCCCATTGCCTAGAGGGCAACATATTTGCAGAGTGCAAATTTTAAAACTTGAATAATATTTTAAGTTTTTCCGTATGAAAAAGTTAAAAATCATGAGCAAATATACTATTTCACGAAGAATCCTCTTTTACTATTCTAATATGTTTAATAATAGCGTAAGAAATGTAATAGTAATTCAGAACATGTTTTAGAGTTGTTATTTTTTCTTACATAGTTGTAGCTGTAGCATGTAGTGAGTGGAATTTAACTGTAATAAATTCACTAATTAACCATATTCCAATTAAGTTTTATTTTTAAGTTCGGAATGAAGGGGCGGAGAAATATGGAGTTATTGGGGGCACCGAGCTTTTCTACATTTTACTTTCAAGATCTCCATTTTTCTTTTGTCATTTGTTCCTAATTAAAAAAGTTCAGTCACTTTTGGATTGTCATAGGATAGTAGGAGTTGGATTTTGGGATGCAGCCTGTGAGATTCTAGAGGAGCTAACTGCTTGAAAAAATATTTTTGAATCATCTGTAACATATGAAATAAGGATATGTATCATAAAAAATTGAAAGTAACTATGTCTGCGTAATCATCACGGTCAAATTGCAAAGTCAAATGAATTGACGTTTGGTATATAATCAGGCTCCAATCCCAACTGGGAAGTTATCATACGCGTGTCACTTTAATTATAATACATATCCTTAGGGGGAGTAGAAGTCCGAATTTTTGCGAAAAATTTAGTATCTCACAAGCCGTTCAACTGAGAGCTGAAATTCAGCATATAACTCTTTATTAAAAATAAAGAGAATATGCCCTGGCATTTTTTAAAATTGTCTTTTATGAGCGGGTGGACGGGGGTGCATTTTCTATATATTGGAAATTGGTAGTGCGTTGATTTGTAAAAATAATCGAAAACGATTGATATTAGTTGAGAAAAAAATTGAGTAATGCAAACTAAAGTTCTTTTTGAATTTTATACCCACTGCTTTCTATTTATAGTTGCTGAAGCTGGTGTTTAATATATGGAGCTTTCCGAGCATAAGGCAATCAAGCCATAAAGTTAGAGAAAAATGGCCATAAAATTTGTATTCTAAACTTAATTACATGGGCATTTCCAATTAGTACGGCATGCTTAATTATATAGAAAATTAGTTTCTCTCTCTCTCTCTCTCTCTTTTTTTTTTTTTTTTTTTTTTTTACGTTGGTCTACTTTTCCTTGATTCGAAACTTTTAAATTTCACCCTATTTTCTACTGAAATGTGTCTGTGAGGCAACAAAGAAATAATTACATATGATAAATTTAAATTCATTTTAATTCGGAAGATGAGAAACACTTTGCCATTATATATCGTAAAGGTCAGACCCACCAGTATTGTAACAAAGAGGTGCTTGAGCCAATGACGGTAGAAATTCAAACTCCGATAAGTGATAATTTCACAGTCTTGTTTTATTACAAGTGTAATCTCTTTAGTCAATTGAAAGGAGGACGTGGGTCATCGGTCAGAGTTGATGTCGATGGGTTTTGGTGGGTCGGAGTTGGTCGCAATGGTTCAGAGTGGTTCATAGTTGGTGGTGGGTCAGAGTGGATCACGAAGGTTGATGGGTCAGAGTGGGCCAATGGGTCATTTGGGTGGTGGGTCATAGTGGGTCATGGTGGGTCGTGGATCAAATTTTCATTGACCCACACCATCTCTGGTTAAAATTGTACTAAAGATAAGAGGCACCGAAGATGCATGTCGGCTATTATGCTCAAATTTTGCGCATGGATAGTACTCCACCAGAAAGCAATAAATCTGAAACGGTTCACGTTATGACCTCCTAGAACTCGAGATGTAGGGGTTTGTCTGATTGGCTAAATTAAGACGTCAATGATTTATCCTTCAACAACCAAGCTTTTTATGATCGTTTCCGTGGGGAAGTCAGAAGAACACGTGCCTAGTAATCGTAATATTGATAGTTCGCGTCCACCCCGGGGTATTTGTTTTGTGTTTTTTTGTTTCACCTAAATATAAACAAATCACACATATAGGCATTTTAACATATTTTGGGAGAGTAATTTTGTGGTTCGTTGGCGTTTCATCGCGTCTCTGCCGCTGGTAGTAAAGTTTTCAAAATGGAACTTGGGCCATCACGGATCGTCGCTGCGGGGCCACCAATTTCTGGCGAGAGGTTAATAGTTGACCATCTGTAGTCCACCGACGCTTACAGCTTAGGGTAATGAACGATGTCCTTGCCTTGTAGACTTCATGACTACCGACGTCGGCAGTCAACTAGCTTTTAGTATTCCTTTACTAACCATCTATCGTTCATGTTTGTACATGTTTGTTCATGTTTGTGCTGTAATAATAATAATAATTATTATTATTATTATTATTATTATTATTATTATTATTATTATTATTATTATTATTATTATTTGTAGTAACAGTAGTATAATTGATGATAGAATAATTATTGTCTATGTATTGTCTAGGTAGGACTACACACAGGATTTGGCTCGTTTTGGTTCGACTTTACTCTAATCCGAGTCGAGTTGGAAGATATTTTTCGCGCCGAGTCCAAGAGTAGACCTCAAAGATGTCTGTTTGGAGTCGAGTCGAGTTTCAAAGAAAAGTCGTTCGTGCCCATCCCTACTAATGAGAGCTTAATCGGAGTTAAGCGAAATTGAAAGTCTCACTATTTATGTAAGCGACCCCGAAAACTATGAATCTAATATCGATCATTTTCTAGCAATCTTTTATATGTGTCACCCTCCCATTCACCATAGGTAACCCGACAGCACTCTTTTTGAAACTATAAGAAATGTGGTTAAAATTACTCTAGGCCAGTGGTTCTCAATCTAATTCCTATCACTATCCCCTTTTATCACACGCTCTTGCCAGCGACCCTTTTATAATTTGTTTTATAATAAGCTTGTGTGGGATTTTTAACATACCTATTTCTACAATAGTAGAATACATTTTTTTGTTTATAGTGAACAGTGCCATGGAAAATCATTGCCCGGGGCGAGAGTATAGTACGATGTCACCGTATATATGAGTGACGTCGACAGACTAGCTTCGAAGCGCCACCATGGTTGGCACGAAGCTCAATAACATTTTCAAAATAAACCCTATCTTTCCTTAATTTTGAGTACATTTTATTACGTTTTTCCTTCTATTTTACACATGTGCACATGCACTTTCCTAACTTGAGTAACACACTTCCTCCGAAATGTGTGGGCCCTCTTTTCGGCGCCCGGCTCTGACAGTGGATACAGTAACTGTAATATCTATATTCCCAACGACGAAGGTGCTGGTTCAAGATGGATGTTAAACTCCTTCATTGAAGAGGCCATTAACGTATCCGATCTAAGCCCACAACTTCTTGACCAAATAATAGAATGATCATGCGACAAGCATTTGCAACTGGTTTTCTGTAACGAAGACTTGGACAAGTTCTGCCTGATGAGGAGAGAAGAATATCCTGGTCTGGTGATTGCTGCTTTAAAAGTAATAATTCCATTTGCTATATCGTACTTGTGCGAAAGTGTTTTTTTTATGGTAAACATTAAAACAAAGATAAGAAATCGCTTATCAGTTGAAAACGGCTTGATAATATTCGTCATGAAGATTGAACCGGGCATTGCTGCACTAGTGAAATTACACCATGCTTAGGTATCTCATTAGGTTTTAATTTTAATTTTATTTCAATGTGCAGGTTTTGTTTCATGTGTATTTTTCTAGTATTTCTATATACAGTTCTCATTAGTTTTATATCATACCTCTTTGATTTAAATTCATTTTTAAACAACTCTACTAACTAACTAACTCTATGGCCTATGGAACCCGGAGGTACAATGCCGCGTTCACAAAAGCTCTACACTGACTTCTATCCTTAGCAAATTGGATCCAGTTTCTACTTTGTATTCTTATCTCAGCGAGATCCATCTTAATATTGTCCTCCCATCTGCCCCTAGGTCTTCCTAATGGTCGTTTTCCGTTTGGTCTTCCAGTCAAGACTTTCAAAGCGTTTCTACCTTCTTCCATTCTAGCTACCTGACCTGCTCACCTGAGCCTCCTAGACTTGACGACCCTAACAATGTAGGGTAACCGTATAAATTATGTAGTTCCTCGTTATGAAGTTTCCGCCATTCCCCATTCCCGTTCCTCTTGGGTCCGAATATTCGTCTAAGGATCTTGTTCTCAAATACTTTCAGTCTATGTTCTTCCCTCAGAGTAAGCGACCATGTTTCGCAACCATACAGAACTACAGGCATGATTGTCGTTTTGTATATTTTAAGCTTCAAATTTCTCGACAGAAATCTTTGAGTTTTACGTCCCACGGTTATGCCGGTTAGGCTAATGGAGACGGTGATGAGGAGTAATGAATGAAATGGTGGAATGAAGAAAGTGGGAGGAAACGGGAGAACCCCGAGAAAACCCACGCACACGGTGTTTGTCCACCACAAAGTTCACTTGGCGGGGGCTGGGATCGAACCCGGGACCCCAAGCACCAGAGGTGAACGCGGTGAACGCTCTACCACTGAGCCACCGCGGCCCCAATTTCTCGACAGAATTCGCGACGACAAGAGACTTTGAACCGAATAGTAACACGAATTCTACACCCTTTGAAAATGTTCAGTAGACTTATTTTTTATTGTTCTTTACAGTGTGTATAAAAAATAAAAGTATGCCTATCAGAACAAAATTAAAAATAATATTTAAAAATAATTTCTGGTATTAGATTCTAACTATATTTATCTCTTCCGCCTATCTTCGCGATCCCCGAGGGGCCGCGACTCCCAGGTTGAGAAACCCTGCTCTAGGCATACATGAGTTATGATGGAACATACATACATACACTTTTATATGTATAAATGCAGATAAGAGAGAGTTGAGAGAGAGCGATTAAGGAATTACCGCTCTCAATCTCTTCACTTTACTATTGCGATTCGCGAATTTCTTACGTGACAGTTTGGGGCTAGCTAGTTTTTTTGTCTTGGACCACGATCCGATTTTCGATATGCTCTACCTAAATGCTGTAATGCGAATATTGAGAAGTTATCTGCGATGAAAGTAGCTGTAAATAAATATATTACATAACTTATTTATTGCTATTACACGATTTTTTAAATTTGTATTCAATATTCACACATAACACACCGACGTTCTGTGAATACCTCAGGTGTTATATTTTAAAGATAAGAATTACTTATGTCGTGAAATGATATGAATATATATATTCAACGGATATATACAACTGATGATATGAATATATATATTCAACTCATATATACAACTGATGATATGAAAATATATATACAACTGATGAATTGTAATGTAACTATTTTACATAATTTTCATGCATTGAGGAAAGTAGAATATCATAAAGGAATCTCACCTGAACGGGTATCGAACTCACGATTTAAACGCTCGGTGATGTACCACTGAGCTAACATGACCGCTTTTCGGAAGCTGCTTCTGAAATATAACTGAGCTCATACGTAAATGCTCTTTTCCGTATGGAAATCACAATGACGAAACGAGAGTGTGAATACATAGTCTCGGAATATTGTATCATTAAGTATTTCAATCAATGTTACTTTTTTCTACACTTAATACCATTTCAACATGTCTTATTATATTTAACAGAAGGAAAAACATATCTGTACATCTTTTCCCGATTACTAAGGTTGGCTTTGGAGGTTCGAACCAGCAGCTTTAGTTTACTGTTTTCCGAAGACACCCGAAGTTGGACTTCGAAAGTGTTCGTCTCAAAACAGATATAATCATATCGCTCAATCTGTTTGGTATATGGTATATGTTTTTATACGTGTAAAGTCAGTATAACAATTCATTCTTTAAACAGCTTTTCGTATGTATTAATATTCCTTTATAAAAACTGTTTTTATTATTATTATTACGGCGCACCATTTTCAGATTTCTTTCGCGAGTCGTTGACCAAGTCGTTCGCCACCAGCGTTGCCAGACTCACAGCTCAGAATTATTCCAAAACCTGATCGAACTTATGCTAGATTCGGTCAAATTATGCTAGATCATCATAATTACTAATTTAGGAGTTTAAAAAAAAACAAAGTTGAGATACGATAACGTAACATAAAATACACAGAGAGCAAGAATGCATGGATAGAACTCAATACTTCACGCACCAAAATTTTAACTCAACTAAATTACTGCAGTCGTTGCCAAACTCAATGGCGTATATATCGTATAAATGAATGCAAAGTTTTTGTTTACATATTTTGAAAGAAAATTACTTCGCAGCATAAGCGGAGTTGGGAATCGTCTGCTGGGGGAGGGGGCAGATTTTTGGTCGGTCTCGGAGCTGTCATTTCAGGAATAAATATGATCATGAAGTCAGAAGTAAAGATGGTGAAGTTGTCAAAAAGTTGGGGGGAGAATGGCCCCCATAGCTCCGCCCATGCCTCGGAGTTAAAGGATTAGAAAACCCTGGGTGGAGCCACAAAAAAAAGCCCAAAGCCGTTCCGAACTTACTTAGGAAAATAAGACTGCCTGTATGGTTTACCGAGTGTATGAATCAATGGAAGAGGATACATTTCTGCCGTTCTTTTTCTTCCCACGACCAACGTCTCCAGGTTTTACGGCTTTTTGATAACTTGCTGAAATTGTGCTAGATTTGGGCAGGATGCTAAAAGCAAGATGCTAGGTGCTAGAGACATGCAAATTATGCTAGATCTAGCATCATTATTCTAGATCTGGCAATGCTGTTCCCCACAATAAGCGTGTCGTGCAAGTAACCAATCACACGTCAGGTACTAGCTTTTACCTATTGCTTTCTTCTCACAGCTCAGAACATTGGTAACTATGGATAGACGTACAGCAGTAATTACTTTATGGGAGTTGGAAGGTTATTCTGCAACTGCAGCTAGCAGGCGAGTAGGTGTCCCGGCCTCTACAGGAAGGCAATGGATTCGGAAATATGGTGCTACAGGTCAGACTGGTAATTTACGATCTCCTGGTCGTCCGCATGTGTCAACCGAAGCCCATGATGCGAGATTAGTAAACGAAGCCCGGTTAGACCCACTACGGACAGATAACAGATAAGGGAAGCTTCTCTCTTTCCTGGTAGTAAGCATACAGCTTTGCGAAGGCTTCGTCATGCTGGGTTACGTGGCCGTGTTGCTGCCGTGAAAAAAAAATTCTCAGATGACCACAGAATTTACCGTCTCGCGTTTGCACAGGCGAATGTGGGTCTCAATTGGGAAAACGTAGTTTTCTCAGATGAATCCATATTCACAACATCAAAGGAGGGACGCCGTTTTGTGTATCGTCCGAGAGGCACCCGATATGACCATGGATATGTGGCTGCTTGCAATCGCAGTGGCCATGTATCTATTTTATGTTGGGGTTGGATTTCCAGTCGCGGAGCAGGACAGCTTCATAGAATTGAAGGACATCTGGACAATGCTCAGTACTTAGACATTATCAGTAATATCATGGTGCCATCTGTTTCAGCCTGATGGTGTAATTCAGTTCCAGCAATACCAGTCGCCAATACATAATTCCTGTGTTGTTCATGAATGGTTGGCAGAACACCCCGAGATTGATTTAATCGACTGGCCGCCTCGTGGAGCAGACTTCAATCTCATGGAAAATATGTGAGCAGAAGTGAAGCGTACTCTAAGGGAAAGTTGGCCTGAGGCAGATCCACCAAGAACTCAGGATGACCTGTGGCATCTTGTTTCCGAAGCATGGCTGGAGGTAGGGGAAGGAGATAGATTTGTCACCCATGTAATAGATTCCATGCCCAGAAGAATGGAGCGTGTAATAAATTCAGAAGGGTCTTGGATACAATATTAATATCCCCGCCTTAACTCCCGAAAACAGCCCTTTTCAGGGCTACCTAAACGCTTCTGAAAATATTTCTAGAAGTAAACCACTCCTTTTATCCGATTTCTGTTCAATCCTACTAACAAAAGAATGATAATTAGCTGTAGGCTTTGAACTCAAGACCTCTTCAGTGGCAAGTCCGTACTCTACCAGTGAGCTAACATGAACACGCAAACCTAACCTGAAGAAACACGACTTTCAATTTCTGGTATTCGATGACAATGATGCTCATATACTTTGCAAATGTTGTATTCAACTTGGGATATTCCGCAACACACACACACACATAAAGCGAAAGAGAGAGAGAGAGAGAGAGAGAGAGATGAATACACAAAAGCATATTCAACGTAATCGAATGAGACTCTAAGTAACGACATTCCGTTCTAAAGAGAATTTGTGTTTCTTCCCGTGACGTTAAGGGGATCGGGAAAAGCTATGTGTCTTGAAGCAGAATACGACTTTGGATACTCTGTTTATACACTTTCTATATCCGTAGGAATATACTGTATTTCACGAATATAAATAACATACTGTAATGAGAATATTGAGAAGTTAAATCTGTATGACAAATAGCTGCAAATAAATACACTACATAACTTATTTATTGCTATTAAACGATTTTCCTAACGTGTATTTAACATTCTCATATATAACAACGACCTACTGTGAAAATTATCTCAGACGTTATATTTTAAACATAATAATTACTATGTTCTGCAATTATTATGTTATATATAAACAACTTACGTATTTTAATGTAATTTTTCATGCATTGCGGAAAATATAATTTTAAAAAAAGTATTGACCCAGATGGGATTCGAACTCACAACCTTATGATTTGAAATCCGACAGCTTACCAATGAGCTAACACAAGGACTTCTAGAGCTAAGCTTCTAGCGATGTATAACGGATCTCAAGATAATTATGACATTCATATCCATGACAAACGCTGTTTCTGTTCTACTTTGACTTTTATTTTAGTACTCAGGCGATAATTATGTTCTATTTCTTAACTTTGAGCATTCTTTTACATATGGAAAGATTCTTTAACGTATTTAAATGCTCCATTACGTATAGAGAGCTAAATGACAAACAAGCATGTGCAAGGTTTCGAAATATTGTATCATTAAGTATTTCAATCAATGTTGCTTTTTTAAACACTTGGTAACAAGTCTTATTATATTTAAAAGAAGAAAAACACATCTGCAAACTTTTTCCCGATTGCAAAGGCTGGCTTGGAGGTTCGAACCTGGCTTACTTTTTCCCGAAGATACCCGAAGCTGGACTTAGAAAATTTTTGCCTCAAAACACCAATAAAGAATGCGCTCAACCTTTTTGAGACAAGGTGTACATGTCTTTGAGGGATTTATACACCAGTTCATGTCAGCTTCCGATGAAATTGTTCATGAAGTGAAGTGCTACGCATTCATGTATACATTAGTGTAAGATACAGAAAGAAGACACTTTCTCTGAAATTCTCTACTTTTTTCTTGTGTATTTTGCGGGGTTTTGGTAATATAGGGGGAAATATAGACAATTGAAAAAGCATATATAATTGAGAAATAACAAACTCTTGTAGTGTGAACATGTTAAATTGAGCGTTAAAATGAAAGGATTAAAATATGACCTCAATAGAGACTTGATCATTCTTTCTTTCAGACACTAGATGATTCAAACAGAACTAATTATGTAAAAGTGTTTCCAAAATAATAATAATAATACGGAAAAAATAATGTAGAAATAATAAAAGCTTAAAAAATTTACTATTTTCTTAAGTTACCCTCATGACTTTAAAATACACTTGAAGAAAGTGCTGAACTGAATGAAAATCGTTGGAGTAAGAGACCACCTGTTGTGATTTATTTTCAGTGTTATGGTGGGAGTTCTCGGTATTCAGCGTCATTTCCTGCTCCCGAATGTCAGTAACCCTCCCTTAAAGTGTTCTTACAATGTGATGTAAATGGATTCTTTTTTCTCCTCTTGCTGCACTCAGACGGAGCGTGAAGAAGGTATTGTGATACTTTCTTGTGCTGCTGTGAAGGTTTCCAGTATTTTATTTCACCCACGACTTTTGATTCGAGGAAATTGGAGTTTTCTTTTTTGAATATATCATACTTTTCTTCAATGTCATAGCATTTGGAGAATGGGTGCTTTCGGTTTTCAACGATACTACCATTGATTAGTTCACCTTTATTAAGTTATATTGTAAGAAGTTGTCAGCCTCTACTCGTCTTTTCATCTTCTGAAAGCTTACATTTAGAATTGACTCATTTCAATTTCGTCTTAATGAAGAAGTTGAAACAAAGTGTTTTTTGATAGTGAATTGAGGATGAATTTCTGCTAGCATACCTTCAAGAATAACTCTTACAAAATCTATTTATCAAATATCAGCTACAAAGATTTTACCCCCTTATAAGGATTTTATTATTACTTTCTAGAGGTAGAATTTCATTATTATTGAAGGTCTGGTTTAGATAACTACATAATTACAGTAGCATAAGTGCTATCAAAAGTCAGTTCTAAGAATTGACCAAAAAAAATCTTGACATATTATGTCTTTATAGAGATTTACGTAGCAATAGCGTCCATTGTTTTAAATTTAGTTTAAGATCAACGGTAACATTTTTGTTTTGTATTCTTAGTAAATCCAGTTTTCATGTTTGCTCCTTCCATTAATTAATTTTGCTGCATCACAAAAAGTCTGATGGTAAGCTTCAAACCTTTGTGAAACTAGTTACATGGTAACAGTTACCTGGGTGAAACATGGTGCAACGTAATGATTAATTCTTAGCAGAAGAACAGACATGAGTCCCACTCGGGGCATGTGTTATGTACTGTTTCACCATTTAACTATAATTTTTCGTCGTCTCCTGTACCTTAAAGACTAGAATTGTGGGACTTAAAAACTCAACAGTAAAAATTAAAACAAAAATAGTATTGTTAACTTCAGGTAACACGATACAACATAGATTAATGGAGTCCCGCCTCAAATTTGAAATCCAATAAACAAATTCTCTTTTTGTATGTAGGCGCTAGTGTTCTTTATGTTTCTATGTGTAAATTATTTTTAATTGTTTGTTTAAGCCTATTCGTTCATATTTCACTTTAGAAACTGCTGTTCAAAATGCGACAACAACTGATTGAGGTGACACAAATCGTCACCACACATCTTATTTTTCTTGTGTGAGAACAAAAAGAAGTCATTATGGGTTAAATCAAGTGAATACGGACAATGAATATTCGATTGTAATTCGATTTTTTTTTTATTGGAAAAAATAGAGTTCGGTGGGAAATGGCGTTGTGATTGTGAAGAATTTTGCGACAATTTGAGTTTGTTTTACCAATTCATTGATGATCTCTGGTAAATAAATTGTTATCTTGTCGCCCAGTATTTCCAGTCCTTCAATTATCTAAGGCTATAGTTTAAACATCTCCGCTGGAACCGAAGAAACCAGCAATAATTTGCTTGGCAGCATTCCTCGAATGAACAACTCATGTTGGTTTCGGCTCCTTTGAAACAACCTGACAGTGGAATACTGTTTAGTTTCAGTTATGAATCATCCAAGTTTCGTCCCCTGTAACCATGTAGTACATGAAATTGGACTTACCTGGGATTTTTAAAAGCATTTCTTGACATTAATCAACACTAGCCTGTTTTTGAGCTTGGGTGAAGTTGCATGTGATCCAATGCCTTGAGAGTTTTCGTACGTTCAGGTGCTTGTGGAAAATTGTATGTATTGCTTTCATATCAATGTGCAAGGATTCCTGAATCTCACGCTATGTTAAATGCCGATCTCTCTCTCAATCATTTCACAAACAGCATCAATATTACTGGCTACAACAGATGTGATTGGTCTACCTCCACGAAATTCATCACTGGGAAATGTGCTCAACGCTGGATTTTCGAGAACCAAAGTGCTTCATTCCTGAAAACCAAATGAAGTCACTCGATGCATTAGTTCGGCGTTAAACTACACTTGAAATCATAAAAAGTCATTACCCGAAATTTTCTCCAGAAATTTCAATTTCTCGCACATTTTTTTTTCAACTTCTGTTAAATATAAATGAATCGGCTTAAACAAAGATAATTTAAACAAATGTCTTTTCTTCCTAATTTTATAATAGCACAGCACTAGCGCTACTGTAAGTAGTAGTTTGCAGAATTAATGATAGCGAGCGTATCAGATATTGCCATTTATGCATATTTTTCTTCAAGTTTCTTGTTAGTTCCCCTCTATGATAACTCATGGAAGTTGTAGGTACCCTCGCAGTATTTAAATCATTGGAAAAACTAATCAGAATTTCCATCAGAGAGCTCAATATAGAATTTCGAATTGCTGGTTCACAGTTTCTGATAGTTCAGATTGAAAATTGATATAAATAATTTAAATGAGTTGATTTTGAGTGTAACGTCTCTTTTCAGCAGCAAGGCTATATGAGACGTAGATCTACAGATTAACGTGGAATCTGAACCACATTAGCCCCGCCGGGACTCGAACCCGGGTCACCCGCGCCAGAGGTGCGTATGCTAACCGTTTAGCCACGGAGGATCTCATAAATAATTTAAAATAGGATGATAGTGATTCAATGAAAAACAATAGTTAATTATATATTATAAATTTTATTATGATGGCTTATTTGTCAAATATAGCTTCAACATTTTTGGATAAAATAATCCACCTGCTTTCCGATTATTTTTATATTACGTCAGTACAACGTGTATAGTGTAACATATGGGTTGCAATCGAGATAGAATGTTATGTGCGTTTAATGTATGCATTAAGTGAAAGCTGATATTGCGAACCAATGATAATTATGTTCTGCAGAAAATGCAGAATTAATTTCTGTTCATCACTGAATGTTACACGAAAGAGAAAGTAGCTTTATATAGGGGAAAATGTTTCATTGAAGTACGCATGTATGTTTGTTTTAATAGCTTCAGTTCAGAAAAAGAACATCTTTCAATAGTCTACACAATATTATTATCATTTTAAGTCCGCGAAACTCATAATTTATACTTAAAGTAATTGTAATGTCTGCTATTAACATATATTGCGTTTAAACTAGATAATTATTAAATGGTTTTGTAATCGAATTATAGTTAAGTTACTGTAGTTAGAATATCTGCAAACGACGTAGCGTTGACTTAGTATTTATTGATGGTCACCAAAGTAACCTACTAAAATACTGTAGCAAGGGTAAAACGTTAATGTGAGTCAAGGAACAACACAGAATAAATAGCATCCCAGTATAACAGAGTGTCAACATTATTGAATTTCATGCTATTAAATCTGCATAACGACAGGGTGATTAAATTGCAAGGACAAGAGTTTCGTGTTTCATGTGTTATGTCTGTAGGTTTTAGTCAGAAAATAAATATTATAAATAATCAACTTAATATATTGAAACTAATATACCACGAAATCTATTTCATCCTTTTTCGTTTCAGATATAGTAACTCAAATTTACGCGTGGCTCAATAAAATTAAGCAGGCAAGCAATCCATTCTGCAAGTTCCTGATATAATCTTATTCTGATATTTAGTGCACAGATATCTCTAATCCCACAGTTATACCTTTTAGGCTAAAGGAGACAGATAATTAATGAAAGCGAATGATTCTGAAATTAAAATTTTGTGCTCTCCCACTGGGGATGGAACATGAGAGCAAGTGCATCAGAACCACAAGCTCAATCCACTTGAATAACGGGGAGTGCTTTGTGTAAAGACAGGCTGGGGGGGGGGACTTTTTCGTACTAAAAGTAGTCTTCAGAGTGTTGATATAAAAATCTAACATTTCACGGTCTTTGGAATATTAGTTTACATGTTCGAATTAATTTAATTATCTTTTATTATCAAACGTGAAGGTCATCAAGGTTAATTTATTATTGAGTAATGCACTATCAAGTTAAAAAAAAATGACCACCCATCGCTGTTAGATTTTCGTTGATAGTTTATATATGTAACGCATGCGAGTAGAAAGTTTTGAAAGTTTTTAGAGAAATGGTGGCTAATTTACAAAAAGAAAAAAAAAACTATCTTTATGAAATAATCTATATATATAAAAGAGAACGTACAATTTTTTGTCCGCTCATCACGCTAATACGGCTGAACCAATTTCTTTCATTTTTGGGGGGTTATTAGGATTTGGACCCTAGATGGTTTTTATCATATCACTTTAATTTTTAATTACCAGTGTCTTGAGATAATTGACCATTCAGGTGTCCATAACGTACAAATCCTTTGTTATTAGTTCATCATAGGTAAAAATAAACGTATTTATATGCAACCCGCATGACCGTGTCACTCGGCGGGTTAACATAAATGACAGGCGATATACAGCGGAAAATAGCTTGAATCTTCTGTTTAAAATTTTTTAATTGATTTGCTTATTTTTACAGACACTTTTACAATATGCCAGCACCGGGATGACCGCAGCGAAGCGGGGCGGGTTAACATAAATGACAGGCGATATAATGTTAAGATTTACTGCAATCTTCTATGGTTTTTATCATATCACTTGAAAGCGAAAAAGTAAAAATTATCTAAGTAACAAAGTTTATTGCGTTCCGGGGTGACCGCAGCGAAGCGGGGTGAACGCTGCTAGTCGTTAATAAAGGTTCTTGCAGTAAGGTTGGAACAGCTTACTCTGCATGTCAAAATGCATTAATTTGCTTGTGATTTTGTTGAGCTTCGACACACACAAAATGGTGTGACTTCAGAGTTTAACTTTAGTGGTGGTGACAAATAGTCCGAATCCCGCCGCATGGGAGATCCATTTGTAATGATCTGATAAAGGACAGTAGAAAAGAACACGCCAAGAAGTTTCAATTTCATCCAGTAGATGTCGACCGCTGGAGGATGTTTGCTGCCCTCTAACGGTGCCATATGTAATTACTACCATGCTACAATTATACACGTTTATTTCAACTGTAGAAAACGGTATGTGGATATCCACCGTTCAAGTCAACGTTACCCGTGAAGATGTTAACAGATTTGAGTCCATTAAGAGCTCGGCCGAGATAGTTGTTCTAGCTGCCTATTGAAAAATTACCTTTCGTTGAAAAGTTATCGTGCGGAGTAACGTACGTACGTACTACCGGTAACATTAAAATATTTTAGACCCACGAACGTAATCCCAATAATCAGCTTGAAAGCAGTAAGTTTCTTTCTTTCTTTCTCTTTCTTTCTTTGCTATTCGTCTTCCTCATTTAATTGTTCTTATCATATCACAAGGATATTGATATACGTCCTCAGGTGAATTCACCGAACTTACTTAACGTATGCCTTGACCTGCTTAGTACGCATATGACACGTTTTTCTAGTTCTTAGGTTATAATCCATCAAAGTTTGTGTTTAGACTTAGTAAAATTTTTGCCCTTCCTTCCTCCGAGAAAGAAACTGCTATTTAAAACAATATATGGAACAAACCTGTTAAGCAGTGGCGGCTTTAGCGGGTAGGCCGGGCAGGTACGGGGCTACCCAAAAATTTTGAAAAAATATATAAACGCTAAAAGATATAATAAAAAGTAAATATATATTCCACTATTTATATTAATGGTAGATAATTATTTAAGAAATAGAATCAACCACTACTGTAAAAGTAATTTCCTACTGTCATTAATCAATCAAGTGTGTATATGCATCCATAAGCGAGGGAGCGGGCATACCCAAAATTAAAATGCTAAAGCCGCCCCTGCTTTTAAGCATTAATTTGAGGCAAAAGAAAGTAAATAATGAAACAAGTGATTATCAGTGTTAAAAATTTAGTGTGTACTTCTGATAAAGGTTTGTTACGAATGAAGAGTGATATTTTTCGCAATAGGGGAAAGTCATATTATATAACGTATATTATGATACATAAACTAGTTTTAATTTAAGTGTAATAAGACATTTCAAAGTGTAGCGTGGTTTGTCAGTCGTGATGAATGTCAGAACTCAAGAGCAAAGGAAGTCATATCTAACGGGTCTCCACGTCCTGTGATGATGGAAAGGTGACCTCTTCTCATAATCAGTCTCAAGTTTTATTAGATCTGGAGAGGGTGAAGGATTACAGCATTGCTGGTGACAAGTTAGTTTTCTCAAGTGCAACATAGAACATGTTTTAAAGCTACGTGGTATCTTCTTTCTTGCTGCTGAACAAGTTCCACAACTCTTTCTTCTCCACTGAGTTAACCTAGCGTAACAGCAATGCAGTTCAATACTCTTCTTCTTTTAGATCGTTATGAGTCATCGGGCTTTTAACTAGACACCGCTCGATGTACCGTAACTATTTGCTCGGTCATTTATGAAGAATAATCTACTTTGTTCCTTATTTATCTTGTATATGTAATGCATGGGAAACTTGTACGACGCTTCCTTCGTCTTTATTATATCCTTAGAATACATAGTAGTGTTTATCTTGGAACTTGGTATGTTTACTGTAAGCAGTTATAACAAAGTTACTGGATTCGTATGTTACGGAAATTGGGTCAGTGATGGAACTTTTTGTATAATTCTGTATTATATTTACATATTTCTTTGAAAATAAGGGAGAAGTAAGATTCATTGTTATGCCCTTATGCATATATACAGTGCGACTAGCATGAGTGAAACTTTGAAAATATAAATGCACCAAAAACGCATAGTACAGTTGTCTCCCTCAATAAGAATTTTGCCACCATTCCTTTGAGAGAATCAGTTTATTTTGATGCCCAGTACACTCAAACAGCTGGTGGTGCGTGAGAAATTTGACTTCTAGGCAGGGATATTAGCGCCTTGGTAGCACATATCTGCCGTTATCTTCCGCACATATCTGTAATATATATATATATGTAGTTATGCATAGATTTTTGCAGAATTACAAATATTCAAATAATGTGGTAGGCAGTAACAACTGTGGATTATTTGATTACTTGTGGATAGTAATGCATTTATTGCGCCTGAAACATAGACAATCTATTTACATCTATCCCTTGGTTTGTATAACTTCCAGCATGATATTCGTAAGAGGTCACAATGGCTCCGTATTTTTTTTTAAGGTTGGAATAGTCAATACATACATCATACTTTATCTTGATTAGTCATGACCGTGCACTAGCCATAATTTTATTATTTGTCATAAATTGTATAATGTTTCTTAAATTTATTTTTTAAAAAATCAATATTTTGAATAATTTCGAGTTTCTAAAATCTTGCCTGTATTTTAATTTAGGGACATTGTATTGCGAATAATCCTGAAACTAAGCTGTATGATTGTTTCTAAAGAGATTGTCTCTTTCTATTTTTTACAGATGCACGGCGGTGCTCTTCAATCCACGTAAGAATAAACAGTCCCACCTTTTAAATTCGTCTCGGAAGACGATAACATCATTAGGATTTTCTGCAGATGGCAGATACTTGGTCACTGGCGAATGTGGCCATTTACCAAGTGTTCGAGTATGGGACATTCATGAACATGTGCAAGTGGGTGAATTTCCTGGCCATAAATATGGGATCAATTGCGTGGTAAGTTTAAACATATATTCATAAGCTATTTCTGAAACTTGTATTTTATGTGTAAATTCATAATAAACGATAATTCGAAACCTTTTTTTTAAAAAAAAAAAAAAAATCTTTCTTGCAATTGTAAAACGTTTGTTTTAATATTTCGTTCAGTGATAAAGATCTCAGTGATCAAATAATAACTTTTAATTCAACGTATGAAAAATATTGTTCTCTCTCTCTCTCTCTCTCTCTCTCTCTCTCTCCTCGAAAAGTTGCCATCCTTTTAACTCTATTGTAAATCTTACGAGAATGAAAATTGAGGTTTTTTGCATTGTATTCCGGGATTCAGCGATCTTCACTTGGTTCTTGTACATCATATAAGTATTTCCGTTTTGTATGAATTGTTTAACCTTGGTTCATAAATTGTTTATTCCAATTTGAATACGTGAATTGCTCATTAGTTTGAATGTGTAAAGATGTATAATTTAGTGCAATTTTTTATGTTTGCAACATTTGTGGCGGTAACGCAATAACTCATTCTGTCAAATCTTTCGGAGTGTTTTCGGAGATATGCGTGTATATGTATTTTCTGTTACAACTATCTTCTAAATAGTTTCTTTCTGAAAGAAATTTTCATGAAATTTTGAAGCAATTTGGAAGTAGGATCTATTTAAAAAATGGGCAGAGGTCCTCTTTAAATTATAAATTATTAACAAGAAGCTGAGATTTTCGACACAGTTGCTAAAAAATATAAATTAAATAAATTTATTATGTGTATGGTTACAAGACTATTTTTCAGTCTTTATTAGTAATTTAGGGAGAAGCCAAGCATCTGTCATCCCTTCCATATATATAATTTTAAATGTTGATCATAGGTCGATATACCTAATGTAAAAATATGTCAGAGTATGAGAAGTTAAATAAGGTGTTAATAAGTACTATAACGATACACTGACATGACATAAATACGTAATTCTATTGCCAGTAAATAAGGTAACCTCAACCCTTTCGGATACGTTTGGTGCATGTGCTGTCTATGATACATTATGTACATTAATATAAAATTTAAATTTTTGTTGTGGCATGTTACAAACCCCGACGATCCATCAAAAGCAGGTAGCCAGGAAAACTGTCACGAAGTGTCCTTATGAGTCACGATAAAGCATGCCTATGTTCTCAACATAACAATGGACATAGGGTAGTTTTCTCTTGGCTTTTATGGATCATTCGCCTTTCAATCCAGATCTTTCTCCAGGCAACTGGTCCATTGAAAAAGTATCCTGAATTATAGGCATTTTACCTCGGCACTACATTTTTCGTAGTGCTTTGGAGTTTCTCAGCCTGCAACCAGTGTCCTTTTCTTGCGGACAATATAGAGAAACTTAAGCGTTGGGAGAACTGCCTAAACAATGAGAGTATTTACCTGTAAATTCTTGTCATTGGTATGTTATCTATCTATCTATCTATATACACTGCCGGAAAATAAAATTGCAACACCCTTTAAAACATGAAGGAGATAGATGTGCTTCCAGTATTGGGTTCTTTGGTAATAGTATAGATGATTAATTGTGTAACAGTTTCGGCCAACAGTTGGCAGCACCAGAGGGACATTTGCGCCACCTGTGACGAGTCTGTGTTGTGAATTAGCAGAGGCCGAAGATCAGCAGGTGCATGAAAGTGACTCACACAATAAACACAAGCAAGACAACATGCCACGACAACGCAGTCTTGCTCCATACAGTCAAATGAGTGAGTTCGAACGGAGTCGCATTGTGGGCCTTAGAGAGGCTGGTTAGTCCTTTCGTCGAATCGGTAATCACGTTGGCCCTGATGCATCTGTGGTGCAGCGGTGTTGGCAGCGATGGATAGCAACCCATTCCCACACCCGCAGAGAAGGTTCTGGATATCCTCGTAGCACGGACGTGCGCCAAGATCGGGGTATTGTGAGGGCGGCATTGGCAGACCGCACAGCTACCACGTTCAACATTCGAGCAAATTTGGCCCCTGAAGTTTCCACACGCACTATTGGGAACATATTACTAGCGGCAGGACTTCGGACATACATACCAATTGCCCGTCTGCCACTGATGCCACATCATCGCCGTACACGGTTGGCCTGGTGCCAGCAAAGGAGCACTTGGAGGAGGAATGGCGTTCCGTTGTGTTCAGCGATGGAAGCCGATTCTCTCTCTATGCAAGTGATGGTAAATTGCGAGTGCGAGCTCGACCTGGAGATCGTCTGCTCCCACAGTGTGTGCGTGCAAGACACAGTGGTCCCATCCCAGGTGTTTTGGTGTGGGGCGCGATCAGCTACAACTCTCGCATACCTTTAGTGTTTGTGAATGGGACATTGACAAGCACCTCTTACGTGCAACAGATGGTAGAACCGGTTTTACTGCCTTTTTTGAGACAGGAGTGTCCTGTACTCTTTCAGCAAGAAAATGCCCGGCCACATACTGCCCGTGCAACAGAACGTGCTCTGCAAGGTGTGTGCCGACTTCCCTGGCCAGCACGCTACCCAGATTTGTATCCTATCAAATATGTATAGGACATTATGGGTCGACAACTGACAACTGCTCCACGTCCACCTATAACTGTTGCTGATTTGCGCGAATTGAATAAATGTGGTTCAGATTTGAAAACAGTTTCGTGGTTTTGCATTTTCATTTTCCGGCAGTATATATATATTAATTCCCGACACCGAAACCAGAGAAAAAGTCCTCTGGAACTTTAGTCAATGAGGGATAGTTTCGGCGATATAAAGTGCCGAAAGCGTGGGAAAATGAACTTCAGAGTGCTGTAATTCAAAAACAACGCAACCTAGAGAGCGCGGTTTAGATTATGATACTTTGTCATACCTGCTCGATTGAAAAATGTATGTTTCAAACCTTCGCAAGATGGGTGAAAGTTACTCCCCAAGGAACTTAGGGATTCCCTATAACCTAGCAAGTAATCCCTATGTTCCTTGCGGATGTTTGAAACATAGGCTACATTTTTCAATCAAGCAGGTATGACTTCGAGTGTCATGTTCTAAACGGCACTCTGTACGTTGCGTTGTTTTTGAATTACAGCCCTCTGAAATTCATTTTCCCACGCTTTCGGCACTTACATCACCGAAACTATCCCTCACTAACCAAAGTTCCAGAGGACTGGTTTTGCTGGTTTCGGGAATCAGTTCCTGAAGTTTGTTCAAATAGTTTCTTGCCTTCCTGGATATACCTGTATATCAGTATATTTCTAAACAAGTCTCTTTTAATTTAACAGCTTTGTAGATGAGTTTCGGCGAATGTATAGAAAATCCCCTTGTAATAAAAGTACTATACCCTTTAATTAGTTGTATTTTCTGACTCACAAATTGAGAATAGTCTGAGATTTCCAAGTCCATGAATCGAATAAGTAATCAAATATCTGACACCAAGAAACATTCTGCCCTTGCGTTGCATGAAGCACTTTTAAATGAATCCTTACAATCAAACTTGAAGCTCTAAATTATGTTTGGTTGAGGAGTTAAACGAATAATTTCGGTGAAGGTGACTGCTAACTGGATTAGAGCTTCCGTATTCTAGCCACGTGACAACAATGTTAATGATATATTGATTTGTTAACAGCTGAAAAGAAGACAAACTATTTTTACGAGAATAAAAATAATTCAATTTACTGAAGCATTTTACTCAAATGATTTAAAAGAAGAAAAAAATCATAATGCTGAAGCCCGTTTAATTTTTCAACAATTAGTGTCACTAAGTTGTCTCAAGAACTTTCATATAACAAGATGATACTTTAAAACAAAGTTTGGATAACTTAATTACTAGTTCAGTAAAATCAACAAGTGTCAAGTCAAATATAGTATAGCTAGTACATGTTTGCTTGCTTAGGTGTAGAGTTCAGCGTCTCTTTTCAATATAGAAGCTATATATAACGTTTGCCTGTAATTTAACCCAACATCAGAACCACATCAGCTCCCACCATGAAGCGAACCATCTCTCCCATACCAAAGACAGACCTTTAGAAACTAAAATTATGTATGTATTCGGTGTTTTTTTTTTTTTTTTTTTTTTTCTTGCTTCAGCATTGTATAATCGCAATCATGAAAAGATCTGAATTTGCTATAGTAAGTTCGGAAGAATTTGAATTGCTAGCCTGCAAAAACGTGCACATGAATTGAGTTTGCTAATCATGATGCTACTGGTAGATGTTATACAGTAGCCGATATATATTCATGAAATTATTAAACCAAATTGTAGGAAAAGTAACTATTCTGTTCATATAAAGTCTATTTTGTGAATTCCACTTCTGCAGTATTCCAAATCTCAAACCTGATCTCCTTTAATGTTGTATTCTCCATCACTTCGAGTGATCGTTATTTCACTTTGTATTTATTATGACATAACTTTGATAAACATGAAGTTACGTTCCTGAAACAAACGTGTAAAAATGTTCTGTACATGCTTTATCAAAGCGTCGTTATATTAGTATAACGTTAACTATCCATGCATGCATGTAGTGATGTACAATTTTAATGAGGTATTAAATCTATTCTTGTTCTTGTTCCCTGAAGTATATCGACATTACAGATTGAAATTGATGGAATTTATTCACTCTGGCACATAATCCTACTTACAATAAATATGTATATATGAAACACACAAGTTTCTAATACACTGAATTATAAGTCATACACAAATATCATAAGTGAATTATAATAAGATATTGTAAACTGATATTATATTATTTTCTTACTGCAAAGTTTGCGTCTGCTTCTCATTAAGTTCTACAATTTATGCTTGCTTTTAAAACAAACTGTGTACATTCTCGTTAGGAAATGAAAATGAAAGTGGTGGTTCACCTTCTCCGATGGACTTGTCGTTAAATTTTATCTGTATAGCTAAGTGTTACTTCAGTTTTTATTTTGTTCCCACCACATGTTCCATGCCAGTTGCTGCTGTATGTGCAAAAACTGTTCGGTTCGTTTACGTAGCTTTAAAACTTCAGGTGGTTTTAGTTACGGTGTCCACCCATCTAAAGTATGAAAAATGATTTTTTGCAAGCACATTGCTTGAAAGGTAATATGGATAGGAAATTCTATGGTTTCAAACTCGTGAAAATTCTATATGAAATTTATACTTAAGACCCGAAAGTGACCATCGACCGCATATAGAAACTGCTGTTCAAGTTATGGACTGAGTGGTTAATATGATCAGTGTCTTGCATTGTGATGGCACTGTAAAAACTGGAGACCTAATTTTTTTTTTTTATGGTAGTTAGGACTTCCAAAACACGAAACAAGTACTTGACTGCTCTCGGAGCGGTCGTAGATATTTTTGAGGTTATATAAGGTTGAAGCTCCTTTCTGCCTTATTACGTGGCATTCAACACTTATTACTAGGCAAGATTAGAATTTAGAACCTTCTGGAATCGTTGGTGTCTTAGTGATTTCGTTTAGTCAAAAGTGACAATGTATCCGGTTTTTGTGTGTGTGTGTGTGTGTGTGTGTGTGAGTGTGTGAGTGAGTGAGAGAGAGAGAGAGATAACGATATCATTGTATGACAATTAGAATGAAACATAGGATACCTGATTTTGAACTCAGAATGTATATAGTATGGACCTGTATAAAGTCAGATTTCTTGAATAACATCTTAAATAAAAGTTCTGAAATGATTATTCCACATGCATGAAGGAGTTCATATGTACTTGCATATTCATTTATCACTGCACTTTCAAACTATGTATAATTCTCGCAATATAATTATGATAAGGCGTGATCATTCGGGACAGTTTCTGGAAGAAGGGTATACGTATAGGATAATAGTGATGTGATGAATTGAGTACTTGTTTAACAGTTGATTGAAAACACACGAAACTATATTCAGCTGTGTTAAAAGCAAATCTTTAAACTTCGATTTCCCGTATCATTTTATTCTAAACGCCTTCCTTCACTAAACTGGCATAATTATCCTTGTTGGCTTAGAAAGTTAGTTTTGGCACTACTATCAGGTTGTGAGAGGAATCGCAACATTCCTTAATTATCCTCTTTTTATTATTGCTATGCTCCAGTTTTACAGCGAAGATTAAAATAGTTAAGGAAGTAGATTTTTCTTAACCTAGGTATTTTATAGAGTTTTAGTAGTTGTTTTTTCTTCAAATACCATATCCACAATCTAGCAATGTCACTGTTCACATAATGTTCTGTGGTTAATTGCGCAGTAATTGTCTTGAAGCGTGGGAAGCTGTACCTTCGTGTCATCTCCCAAGTCAAGGTCTATAGCCTGTTGTGTGGGTCCTTATACTTGATATCCATTTGACAGGTAGTAATACAGTCATAAAGTTTCACCTTTTCCAGCTGCCTTTTTTCGACACGATTCAAGTAGAAAGTGGTTCACATTGGGATCAGATCCCACGTTTTGTCCTCCTTGTTCCCTATGTCCTTTTGGGTTTAGATACATATTTTCTTTGATTTTTAGGATATTTAAAGATTAATAGTAGTGGAAAGTACTTGAACACTGAAATCTAGTTTTTCTCATTCTCGCTAATAAATGTATGTTATTATCAATATTAATACCCAAAGTTTTTCCCCTGTTACAATTTCTTTTATGAGCAGATGTTTTGATAACAGAATTGTAATACAAATAGAGGCCAAAGTCATTTTTGGCATCTTCTGTGAGGAGCCCAATACACCCCGCGAATAGCTGACATTTACATTTTAAATATTCGTTGCACGTCGGCTTGCTTCAATTTACGCCGTCTGAGTTTAGTGCATGCTTAAAAGATAAATAAATAAGTCTTACTTCGGACGTAGCCATTTAATAGGTGACAAGCAACAACACTTTTGACGTTGTTTTCTCTCTCTCTCTCTCTCTTTCTTTCTTTCTTTATTTCTCTTTTTTTCCCCATTCACTAATTCTCATCCCCAAGCCTTAATACAAATTTCGATGACCCGTTACTGTTATTGTTTGTATTTTCAAGTCATGTTTGAGACATTGGTCTAGAGGCTAGCGCGTGTGCCTTTGGTGCAGGGATCTCAAGTTCGATTTTTGATGGGAAAGTCTTGAAATTTGAACTATTATGGAGGTTTTTCTTCCACATCAAATTGTAGATCTACGTCTCATATAGCGTGAGTGCTGAGAAGGATGCTAAACTCTATTTCAACCAATCTGATTTAAGTCAAAGTTGGCAGGCCATCAACGACTTACATTCCGTTCAAGTTGTTCATATGAAAAAGTTCGTTGTTCATGCCAATTTTGGTCCAAATTTGTCACTCTGTTCGTGAGAAAACATTACTTCTCTTTTGGATTTGTAACTGTAGATGATCAGTCGGAGTTCTCTAACATTATGGAATCTATTAAGGTAAACTATTATTGATTCAAATTTGAAAGACCATCCAAATACACCTTCAATAGTTTTCATGCTAGGTTGGTCTAAATTTGCCCTTTGACCGTGTCTAAATTTGACTGAGGGAGACTACAATGAATCGCTGCAGGAGCCACCAGTAATGATTTCCTAACGAAACTCGTTATTAATTCCTTCCTAATTTGTATGGTAAGGATTTTTGTTTTCCATTTGTTTTGATGTAATAGTTTTAGACTTCGTTTCGGGATATGATGTTAGGATAGTTCCTAGGAGTTTTGAAACAAACGAAATACACTCTTGATTTCAGAACTTTGAAAAAAATCAGTTCAGTATTTTAAAAATGTTTGAGGGAGAGGGGGGAGCGGCTGTAACTTTCCACTTTGTCGTTATGTGAACGCGTTGTATTTCCAGCAGGGTTTGAACGTGCAACTGTGTACACTGAAAGCGAGATAAAGGTATGGGGTGGCATCTATAATTAATTTGGTTGAGAATTAAAGTTTGTTTTACACATCTCTAGTTTCCACCTGTCTGAATAATGTGGCTATTTTTATATTATCTCTGCGCAATCCTATAAGTTGATCACTGCCTTCCTAATATAAGTATTTTGAAAAGATACTGTTTGATCTGTGAGTATTGAAGGATATCTCAATACAACACAGACATAACACAGTTCTTTAGAGCTGACGTGATTAAAGGTAATTTCGAAACCAATGGGTGTGACGTATACATTGTTATGGAAGAGCAGACAGGTGTAATGTTTCGCTTTAATAAAACACAGTTGAAACGCCCATTAATACTCTTTGTAGTTGAAAAACAATCGTTATCACGTAAAATTTATTGAGGTTGTTCGATGTTAGATGCATTATTTCCTCAGGATGAGCTTAAGAAGTAACCATTTTCTGTCTCAGAATCAACAGAAGGATTTTTAATAGAAATTTTGTATCTGATTTGTTTTCGTAGAATGCTGTATGACGCCTTACACGATTAACTGCGAAAATTCATGTAACGAACAAATAATGACAATCACAGACAAGGTTTAAAACTACGCTATTTTCCTATGCAGATTTTAAATACAATCTTACTGAAAAAGCAGTTAGTTTGAAGCAGTTACACTGTCAGTGTGTCATGCTAGTCTAATTTTGTCATTTGTGTTTGACATGGAAATGAGTCTGTATGGCAGGGCGACGTACTGTTTTTCATCACTGTATGCAGGTCATTGATAACACAGTCACACAAGCATAGTACCTGTTATTTCCTGCATATGAGCCAGTAGAAGAATGGCGACGAATTAAAAGATCCTTTTAATGTGTCTTTTGTATCCATAGAATATATAATGTGAGAGAACAAAGATTACATTTCTGAGAACATGAGTATATGCTTGCATAGCATTATAATTCGTTGTAAGTCAGGTCGGGACTGTAACTTAGTGGTGAAGGTTGTTCACAGACTGATCTAGCAGCAAATATAGCATTTTTGTCACGGTTTATCTTACATCATGTGTCAATTAGAGGTTCAAAAGGTTGAAATATTTGTTAATTGACAAATTGAACTAACTGCAGCTCAGAATGTTTTTGTGTTTATCTTCAAAGAATATGCTTAGACCATGTTCGAGAGATTTCCTGAACATTTTCTACATGAAATATTACATCCTGAGAATTTGTATATGCTTGATAGCATATAGCAGACTACATATAAGATTTCACTTGTAAAATTCACTTTCACGAAATTTGTAAAATTAGTTATGTACCTTTTTTGTATGTAGTGACGCATAATTGTGTTAACATTTCGTGAGAATATATCAATGGAACTTACATTTGTTACATATTCATAGTCACATGACGATAGAGCTTTCAATACAATAAGATTTTGTCGATTAAGTACGCATACTTGGAGTGTTGCTTACCAAGGACTCACTACTTGGAGGCAGAAGCATTTTAAATTGCCAGTTAAACATGGAAGTTCGAGGCCATCTGCAAGCACTTTCTCGATGTTCTGTCTTTGCATCGCAGAAACAGTGCATTGCGTAACCAAATATTTTGGTTACACAATTTTGCTTTTTTTTTTTTCAAGTTGCTTTTGTGTATTGGTATAGTATTTTTAAGTACATTTGCAAAGAGTGACACGTTCGAACTACTGCGTAAACAAATGCAAGTTACCACTATATAACAACTGTCGAATCAGGTCGATGAGAGTGGCAAACGAAGACATATATTTTACATATTATTAGTCCACAAAGGAAAGGATAAATCACTATAATAAACCATGAAGGAGATTGCGATGAGAGGCGGGTTTACGCATAATTGGGGTCAACAAGTGAATAATTCTTCTTGTCAGTACAATATTGCGTTATGTACTCGTATAGAGAATCCTTGCTGTTAGATGGTAATGGATTGAAATAGTGTAATCTCTGTGTAGTTAGATACATGCGAACTTTTTCACCAGTAATATATATTTTCCTAAACTAGAGAAGTCCTAGTATTAAAAAAAAAAAAAAAAAAAAGAAAGAAAGAAAGAAAGAAAAAGTTCACACTGACTGACAGACAAGTAAAGTGCTCTTACGACCATCAGGTGAGTTTCTCAAATCCCCTGCCATTTCAGACCATAAAGGTTGATTAATGACATTTTAGCACCCCTTTTAACACTGAGGCTATATAAGACAGATCTACAGTTCAAGGTAAATCTGAACTCGGACCCTGTGCACGAAAGATACATGTACTAACCGCTAGAGCAGCGGGGAGGGTCACACAACAAAAGATTGGTCGATTGTAGTCCTGCCCCAGGATTTTTGGATCAACGCCTAAAACTATTTCGCGCACCAGAAATGAACTCCATATCACACATTACCATTTGGTTACACGGAGTACCAGGGTCAGATTAAAGTGAGAGTAAAAGCTCAACTATCGTCAATAGATTGCAGCACGTGTCCCCTACTTTTCCAGTGTATTTTGTAAGGTGTAACAATATTTACAATAATTCAATTAAATTTAAAAGATCAGTATTCAAGCTTTATCTAGAGATAAGGTAAACAAATAATTAAGAAATAAATCGTAAACAATCTAATTATTTTAATTTATTCATTGTAGAGAGCATTCAATTCTAGTCTTCAGAAATATGCTTTCAGTAGATAGAACTCTCTCAATAATAATAATAATAATAATAATGTAAAAGATGCAGAATATTCTATGTAATTTTTAGATAATTACTGATTCAGCTTGTCTCTGGACAAAGTTTTAATATTCATCTCTTGAATTTGATTGAATTATTGCAAATTTTCTCTCTCCCTACAAAATACATTAGATAGGAAAGATAGGGAAATATGCTGCCATCTGTTGGTTATTAGCGCTCCTCTAAATTCGCCTTAACACACTTTAGTGCCCTAGACTGCTTTCGGAACCGCCCCTCCCTCCCAAAAAGTAACGTGGTGCAAGTTTAAATATATTTCTGCTTAACTGAATTTGAAAGTGCTGTTGTCCATCCTGTTCTAATACGTGAAGAAAATGCGAGCGGTCCCGGGCGACGTTCTCGATGGGAACACTCGGTCGGTTTGATTTGATTTTTAGTTTAGCGTCTCTTTCAGCAGCGAGGCTATATGAGACGTAGACTACAGCTTAATGTGAAATCCGAACCACATGAGCTTCAGCCGGAAATTGAACCCGAGTCTCCCACGGCAAAGGTGCGTTCCTAACCACTTAGCCACGATGGGACTCAACACTCAGTCGGAAAAGTGTAAAAGTCTTTTTGGGCCAGCGTTCCTGAGTGAGGTTTTTCTTGGGCTCTCCTCATTCACACCACGCAAGTGTATTCACACCATTATTATCTGTAAGATTGAAAATGTAAATACAGGTCCTTCAAAAGATAAGATACCTCCTTCCCTTGCACCTCCTCCTCCCAAAGAAATGTATCATTCAAAGGAAAGTGAGAATCAAAAAGAAAAATTAATCTATATATATAAAAGAGAACGCACAAATCCTTTGTTACCTCATCACGCTAATACGGCTGAACCAATTTCTTTTATTTTTGGGGGGTTATTAGGATTTGGACCCTAGATGGTTTTTATCATATCACTTTAATTTTTAATTACCAGTGTCTTGAGATAATTGACCATTCAAGTGTCCATAACGTACAAATCCTTTGTTAGCTCATCATAGCTAAATCTAACCGTATTTATATGCAACCCACATGACCGTGTCACTCGGCGGGTTAACATAAATGGCAGGCGATATAATGTTAACATTCTTCTATGGTTTTTATCATATCACTTGAAAGCGAAAAAGTAAAAATTATCTAAGTAACAAAGTTTATTGCGTTCCAGGGTGACCGCAGCGAAGCGGGGTGAACGCTGCTAGTAACTAATATTAAAAAAGAAAATCGCACTATCGAAGGATCTCTCCCGCTATACTCTTCGAAATGAAATCCGTGTCAAAGGAACACTACAGCGTATCAGACCAACCTATTTTCCTCTCATCTCACAAAACTTGAATGGTGGTGAGCACACAAATGCCAGTTCCACCATCTATAAATATTTCCGAACACAGCAATAGCTTTCCCTATTTACAGCCCTCACAAATATTAACTAGCAGAATTAAGTTTATCTTCTGTTTGTATTCGGCGTCAGGCTGCAATCAAACATTTCTATCAATGTAGATTGAATAAACATACGAACGACATCAGTTATATTTAGGCATAGTTCTCGGTCATAAGAATATTTTCACTTTGAAATTCTGGACTTTTTTTCATCATACAATTCTTTGATTTCCTTCTTTTCTAAGTTTACATCTTACGCTTATGCCAGCTAGGCGAAAGGAGTCGGTGATGATGAGAAATGAATGAAGAAAATGGGAGCAAACGGGAGAACTCCGAGAAAACCCACGCACACTGTGTTTCTCCACAACAAAGCTCACTTGGCGCAAGCTGGAATCGAACCAAGAATCTTATGCACCAGAGGTGAACACTACCACTTAGCCACTCGACCTTACTTTGATTTCCAGTTACTGTACTTAGCGTAGGTAGCTTCTAACCAAAATATCATTTCGAGCACTCGTAAAGTACCTCTGTAGTTAAATGAAGCAAAAAACTAAAGCTTTCAGCTATCTTTGAAACCATTTCAAGAAATTCCTAGAAGGAACTTTTTTTGATGATGAGCAGATTCGCTTAAGAATAAACTGTGGTTTCGAAAGAAAACTACCAATTCTGTTGAAATTGATATGCATAGTATTCATTCAACTACAATACAGAGTAAGTAGTGCATGTAATTGTGAGGAAGAAAGAGTGATGATTTCTGCGATGATAGAAATTTAGATTGAAGTTTGATCAAAAGCGTTTTGTATTTTATATTATAAGTAGATTTCGGTGATAGCAGGACGTATCCAGTCGTCACTTTGATGAGAAACCTGAAAATACTGTAAGTTCTGTGATAAAATTGAAGTGTTGTTGCAATTGTATCTTCCCAGTTGACATCTAGTATATTTTAGATTTGTAAAAGCCAAAACTATTCTCTGTGTTCAGTGTTGTCCAGAAATTATTATTCTTAAAAGTATTCTGTATCACAAATTCTTCGTATTGTATTTTGAGAAAATTATACAGTTGTTACAATGTACGAAATTTTATTAATAAAGATATTTGATGCTTTCTCTTCTTAGATGCTATCTTAGCTACGAGCTCAACGAAAATACGTATATGAATATATAATTTTCAGAGTGTATTGATGTTTGTTGTTTTAGCTTCCATTAGCTATTAGTGTTTGGTGTTAGTAGTTCGAGTAATAGTACGGTATTCTGGATGCCAGGGACGGATCCAGGACGGACTTCTGGGGGGGGGGGGTAGCTACTTTTAAGAGTTCCAAACTTTGGGATGGGTTTTATTTATATATAAAATAAGAAAGTTTCCCCTTCTAGGGGGGACAATGACCCCGATCGCCCCCCCCCTGAATCCGCCCCTGCTGGATGTTTTATATCAACCATCTATGGAAACCATCGTTATTTTTCTTATTTGTGGAAGTCACAGAACTCGTAGTGAAATTTATATATATCCGTAATAATGTGTGGCATCTGTGGTTTCAACTCTTTTTTTAGGTGGTTAGTGTACGCGCATTTAGCGTGGGAGACCCGGGTTCGATTCCCGGCTGGAGCTTTAAAAAGTTTTACGTTAATCAATAGATCTCGTCGGATTCTACGTTCGGATCCTACAAGGGTTCGGATTCTGCGTTAATCAATAGATCTCGTCTCATATAGCCTCGCTGGTGAAAGGAATGTTAAACTCACTCAACTCGATTTTTAGGTGGGAGTAAGGATATTATTTTGCTATTAATTGCACAGTGTAAACGACTGGAAAGGGTTCTTGAATTACTCGTCGTTCAAAAACTATGGAATATAACAAAAGCGTACAGTTTTTTTCTTTCTTCAGGATCGTGCAATATCTTTGTCAGTATTATAAAAGAAAGCTTGATATTATAAAGAAAAGCAGATATTTAAATATATTTCATTTTCAATTAAGTTATTTTTATTTGTGGGCGTTTCCATTCATAACATTACGTTACAGCATTTTGATGTTCGTTCGTTAGTTGTTCGTTATTTATTTTGTAGTTGATGGCCGGCCGGGCTATTTCCAGCGTCGAAACTGCATAAGATTTGGACCTAGCCATCAATAAAGAATGCGAATGACGTGAGCTTGAACTTGAGTCAAACCCAAGCATCAACACTAAAGTTGGTGATTTCATTTAGTTTCCATGTGTCTGCAATTGTAGCCTTTAGATTAATCTTCAGCTCTAACTGGAAATATTTTGAGATCGTATGACGGGTTCAGTTTTGCATAGGAGCGAGTGACTTATTATATTGTCTTTAACTGGAATTTTCTTACTCTCGTTTACAAAGTACTTTTTAATATTTCATTTTAAACAACCTTTTAATCATAAATATCGAATAAATAAATATTTAACTGATACAGATAGTGATCAGAAAAATGGAAACACCTGAACGAAATTGCAACTTACCAGATTAATATGGTGTCGGGCCACCTTACGCCTTCAGAACAGCCTTGATACGACGTGGGATGAAGGCATAGAGGTCGTGATTGGTAGCAAGTGGAATTTTGTACCATTCCTCGTGCAGGGCATCGGCCAGTTCTGTGAGAGAGGATGGAGGTGGAAATCGTCGCCGGAGTCGTGTTTCCAAGGCGGACCACAGATGTTCAATTATGTTGAGATCTGGGGGTTTGGCGGGCCAGGGGAGGTGTTGAACTTCATCGCGATGTTCCTCAAACCACGCTGCAACAACACCAGCTGTCTGAATGGGTGCATTATCATCCTGGAAGATGGCGTCATTGTCCGGGAACAACATCCGGACCATAGGATGCAAGTGGTCTCCTAAAATTACGACATAATAGTTAGCAGTGATTCGTCCGCTAAGGGTGACCACAGGATCCAATGAAAACCGTGATATGACGGCCCACAGCATCACCGAGTCGCCGCCATATTTCACAATTGGGCGGAGACACTGCAGATCATAAGCTTCTTTGGGCGTTCTCCACACATAAACACGGCCCGTGGTTGGGAATAGGGTGAAGGATGAGTCATCTGACCATATCACACATTTCCAGTCCTCAACGGTCCAAGTTGCATGGTCGCGGCACCATTTGCGGCGTGCGAAAGCGTTATGGTCCCTGATAAGCGGTTTGGCCCGTGCAACACGACTCCGTAAGTTCATGTCATGTAATTCGCGGCGGATTGTGATTCTCGAAAAAGGGTGGGGGAGGTGCTGATTGAGTTCCTCCGTCACTTGCTCCGCAGTGGCACGACGGTTCTGCGTGACAATGCGCTTTAATACCCGGCGTGACCTGTCACTCATGATTTTCTTCCGCCCACTGTTCCGCTTCCCCGATGTGGTTTTCCCGTGTGTTGTGTAGGCCGTCATCACCTTCGACACTGTCCCACGCGACACACCTAACACAGTAGCCACTGCCGTCACACTCACTCCACATAACCGCGCACCAACAATTTGCCGTCTTTGAAAATCTCTCCCATTTTACAATACCTCCGTCTGCTGTAGCCACTGGACACTGCTGTTCCACTGCGCTGACGTAGTATGGAGACCGACCTAACACACCACCACCTGCGGTCCGGCGCTGCGGGCGCCACGACACCACTGCCAACCCATACATCTGACGTGTTGCCATTTTTCTTATCACCATCTGTATGTCGTATACTGTAAAGGAGATAATGGTAAACGCAAGTGAATGGTGATTGAAGAAATTGGAGAGCTTCGAGGAAACTTAGGAACAAGATTTTTACAAAAATTCACTTGGTTGTGATTGAACTACGAACTCCTCACTGCAGAGGTTACCTCTAGTCTGTTAGGCCGTCGTATCTTTTAAGAAAAACAGTAATTTCGTGAACCACGTTAACAGCAGTTAGAAGGCAGTCCAAGTGTAGGTCCTTTGCCGTGGGAGACCCGGATTCGATACCCGGTGGGAGTTCATATGGTGCGGATTCCATGTTAATCAGTAGATCTACGTCTCATATAACCTCGTTGCTGAACGGGACGTTTAACTGAAAATCAACGCAACTCCAATTATAGGTATTGCTAGACGCCGAATACGTATGCTAGTTAAGAGTTTGAATTTCTTCTAGTCTATCAGAGACCCCATTCATTAATTTATTTTCTAGTTGTGGACCACTTTACTAGATACAATAAAGTGGAGTAGAAATAGTGTTACGTTAGCTAATGTTGCTTTCATAAAATAGTACTGCCGTGTCGCGACAAAACGCTGTAACTTGAGTTGCATTGTTTTGTCGCTATAAGCATTTTTGAATTTCCCGCCACCGATATTTATGTTCACCAGCCCCAGCATTGAGCTGAGTCAAATACTTTTGAAAATATACCAAAGAGAATTTCGATGTAAGTAGGAAATTAGCCGGTCTGTGGCGACTTTATGGCTCTTTTTCTCAAAACTGCTCCGCCAAAGTTACAGCGTTTTGTCGCGACAGGGCAGAGTACATACTAACACGTGTCTGATAATGAAAGTAAGTTTTAAGAATTGTTTGACCATATTAAAGAACTGACTGTCCTAAAAGAGTTTATTTTAATATCCTTTGTTAAGATTTCTAAAGTATGTACGCGAATGACTGAGGGATTAAGTTGTAGTTTAATAATTCTAAAATATCTTTGTAATTAGGGAAATGGCCCTAGCTTTAGTATGATGCTGTAGTTATAACTCGGATGAATATATCATCTTCACTCCCTTTTCAGCTTGATTGATTGATTAATGAAAATGGAACGCCTATTTTCAGTAACTTGGATGTGAGGTAGAATCTTTTGTTTAAGAAAGCATATACATACTCACTGTATAAGTTTACGAACCTCTGTATTACTATGAATTTCTTCGAAATGATTTGAGAAAGAATTGAGCAAAGTATGTGAAAATGATTAAGGATACTCTTATTATTGTAGTCTAGACACTATTTAACAAAAAAAAAAAAATAAATATATAAAGTGTATCAGTAACCTCACTTTCAATTTGTGCTCCAAATTCTTATAGATCGGTCGGAAAATGTTATTGCCTTTAAGACTTCTCTTCATACGGCTCACATTAAACGGATATTAAATATATTTTCCCAGTTTAGCTATTATTAAACTGATACGTAGTTTGTGAAATCCACTCGATACAATTTAATGTTTTGACAATAAAATTCATTTGTATGCATTGAAGTTGTAAAATTCAACGTGTATTAATTTATTTGATAATTCCATTTAGCATCCTTCATAGACTATAAAAATTAAGTTCCTTTGTGTATGTTTAGTTACATTAAAACATTCTACGTTGGTTGAAAATGAATTTTCTTGTTATAGCCTAGATCCTTTCTTCATAAGGGAGGAACCATATTTTCTTTCTGGATTCTTGAAAGACTCGCGGTATTTATTTAAGAGCTTTTGTGTTCTTATCGTATGTTCACAATGTTTGTACTTCTACTTTTAAATGACTATGCCCTTGGAACTTGCGTACGGTACATTCATACCTTTCCGAATAAACATGACTCTGTAGTCATTATCTTCGCAACATAATATTATGTTGATGTCTTTCTTTGGATTGCAATTCTTCAAGCAGCGGATTAGTTCAAAGAAGTAGTAAGAAAATCCGTGTTGTTCCAGTATTTCCAAATAGGAAATGGTTCGGTGTGCATTTACTTTTAATGTTCCTATTTTCCATGCATATATTCTCTTCTATCTTGTCCTGTTCAGGAAGACGGATATTCTGAAAGATTTGTCTTCGTAAGTTGTTTAGACAAGGTAATCCGCTTGATTTGCGCTTCAAGGACAGGAGTTTCATGTTCCTAAATTGAGATTTAAAATTAAGCAAAAAGTATATTTATATCCGTAGATTGCAGAAAGAAATTTATATCTTATGACCGTAAATTTTGAGCGTATTGTTCTTTTTAGCAGTTTTTTGTCTGTAAATATGGCAACAGTGTATAATGCAAATGCCCTTCTTTCGTGACGAAGTGGGTTTGTGGATGACAGAAGAAAAGTATACCTTTCTTTTGTAACAGCAATTGTTCACTCGCAGAGCCGTTAACTATTTTTTAATTAAACAACTATTGCTGAAAGTAAATATAGCAGGCTGGTGCTATCGTTCGTGCCGCCATCGTAATGTGTTGTTCTCATTAAGTATTGTCGTACTTCAGTCGTCTGTTACGAACAAAAGATTTGGTTGCAGATTGGTAGTCTTACAGTTCATTTTACTCGCAGTTTTAAAAACAATCTACAATCTTTTAAATTAAAACAAGTTGTCATTTATACTCAGTGAGTAGGGGTCAATCAAAGATGTTGCCGTGTTTTGGCCTCCTCTAATCACTACAGGATACCGTCAGCTTTCGTCTATTTGAAACTTTATAAATTCATTCTTCCGATAAATGTTTGTTTGGCCCCATCTAGCCAGATGTTTCTTATCAAAACAATTTAAATACAGTATCGTGCAACAAACTTGAGTGTGTAACAGCTGAAGAAATATACTAGGGTTATTCATTTTCCCGACCATCCTTAAAGAATTTGACCAATCTCGCACTTCTTACTCATTGCATTGTCGCCAGACACTTATGACGATAAATATTCGCAGCTATGATGTTTCTTGCCGGTAGGAACCTGATGGCAGTTGGTCTTCACAGTTGGCGGGCCGCTTGATTTTTCTCAAATATTGTATCCTGATACTACGTACGGACATGTGAATGCAAATGGCATCCGATGGTAAAGGATGACGGGAGCCTGCACTCGGACTCATTCTCAAGAGCACACGCAATTTCAGACGGTATTCACAAACGAATCTTACTTAAGATGGTTCTTTACGCAAGTCTTTTTCTGCAGCGAACGTAGTACGTCTTTTGGCCACCGAATGCTGTTTTTTTATAATTATTCTCACTACTAGTACCTCTGGTGATAGTATGCGCCACTTATTCATTATCATTTTTAAACCCTCTCTGGTTAAAGCGCAGTCTCGTGATATTTGATTGAAATCTTCATAAATTTTCGAAAATATTTGTAAACATAAGTGCATGGTCTTTAAACTTTGAGTGTTAAAAGGTATATGAATGACTTAATTTGTAAAATAAAATGGAAAAAGGTCAAGGGAAGACCCCGAGGAAGAACGCTGTCTTGACCCTATAAAGAACGATTTTGACTCCATTAATTTCAAACTTCCCTCATTGGGCTTGAATGTACAGGACCAGCTTTACCGTATGTGCAACACGTACATTTATATGGGGAGGCAAAAAAAAAAAAAAAAAAGTCACAAGGGTATACCAAACTAATATACGTATTTTTAAAAATGTATTATTTAAAATACATAGACCTATTTGAAGTTCAAAGTTACTAACAAACATACTGTAAGTACATCACATTTTCATTGACTTTCAACTCCTCTTCTTATTTTGTGGGACCTTGAATAAAGAGTTGAGAAAAAGACATAAAATGCTTCGTGTGGAGTGTTGTACTGTTTGGGGCGGAAACGTGGACATTACGTAAAAGTGATGAAAATCGACTGGAAGCCTTCGAAATGTGGGTGTGAAGAAGGATGGAAAGAATTAGTTGGGTAGAGAGGAAAACGATGAGAAAAAACACTTTTAGATATTATTAGGAAGAGGAAGAGAAACTGGTTGGGACATTGCCTAAGAAGAGATTGTATCATGAGGGATGTCCTAGAGGGTATGGTGTCGGGGAAGAGTGGGAGGGGGCGAAGGAGACTATAATTAATGGATGATATAAAAAGAGAAAGATCATACGCGAAGACGAAGAAGTTAGCGGAGGACCGTGGAGCATGGAAGCTTCTCAACTGCGGCAAGTGACCTGCCAATAAAGGCAGAATACCTATGATGATGATATTCTTATTTGATGAATCTTGATTTCATTAATGTTATGATGATTGGGTAACGTACTTCATCGTGGCCTTTAAGGCATGTTATTTCTAGAAAGGAGGCGACAAATGATTTTATTGCACGGAATGGCAAATTGCGTGAGGCTGATTCTGGTGCGACCGCGCATACCAAAAATCCATTGAAATACAGCAGACCCATGTGATGGAGTGGATTTAAATGTAGCTATAACTGTATGAATATCGGACCCCATCCAAAATCATAATTAACATCTTCAATGATTTGATCGAGATTTCTTCCATTGTTTGTACCCAGCGTCGTGAGGCAAACTGGGAAGTCACGTGGATATAAGATGTGACGGGCCACTAGATCTAGAAAGCTCCCGATACGCCGGTTCGCGATAGGGCGACGCGACGCGCTGACCACGAATTCGTCGCTAGGCTGGACGTAGTTCCACCAACCGCTAACAAATGGTGTTGAGTGGCTCAGGCCGTTAAGCCAATTGTTTTTTTGTTTGTTTGTTTGTTTGTTTGTTTGTTTGTTTGTTTTTTTAATACACTTAAGTACAAATATAAGAAAGAACAATGATCTACATTTTCCACAGAACTACATGACCCGCATTACCTGAGGCTGCAGACTTGCGTGCTGATGAGTACAAAACGAGTTAGTAATATATATCAGTCGCAAACAGAAGTTTGAAGTTTCCATTTTCACGTCTGAAATTCTCCAAGAGTAGGCTTCAAAATTGGAATGTCACGTGATTCAGACAATTGAGCACTCGCAGGTGTAGTAAACTTAACAAATGGTTACGTAATATGGGTATTGTTCCCTCACTCTTTCGTGTGTTTGTATTAGCATGCATAAGGAGGGAGTAGCATCCGTTTACATATAGATAGGAGTGTCTCAACGACGTTAACTTGTCGTAAGGCTGAACAAACATTTGAAGGAAAGAAAATTCTCCCTGTCTCATATATAAAATAATCTTTCGGTTTGTTTACCTGGATGGTGTATGTCCTCGTATAGAATGCGTACATTAACACTCTCGATGACGTGAGAGCTTTAAACGTAGTCTGTCTTGTGTATTTTATAGTTCTCTTTTGTGCATATCACTGAAAGCGCTTATTAATTTTTTTTGTCTTCGTGTTGACAGAGTGGGAGAATAAAGGTTCAATGAAATCTTCCACTCATTTCGCACTTCTCAGACTGTACTCATGACAGTGTTTTTGAGGAATATTGTAAATTAGCAGGAGTGGCTGCAGTTCTCACGCTATGTAGAGGGAACTCATTATATTTAAGTTACTTTTCTTTTTATTTTAAAATTAGTAATTGTATAAGCTTTGAAATCATAAGAAAAGTACATGTCCTTGTAATCTCAGCGTTGCCAAGAACGATAGCCATAGTAATTTATTTATGTGAAAATAAGGAGAGCTGGTTGCTTATCTTGTTTTAATTTGTTGCACGTAGTCTCAAGTTCGATTTACGCGTAGATCACTCTCTGTCTCTCTCTCTCCGACACACACACACAGGTTTGTAAGATAATGTTATTTGGAGGATTCAATGTTTCTGAAATGAGGTGATGCATATAAATTCCGAGCTAGTAACAATTTAATAAATTCAACTTAAGCAATACTCAATCCTAACATAATTAGCTACCGACCGCTATTTACAGGAATGTATGAATGCAGATTAATATCGTTTGAATGAAAGTGTATTTATTACGAACCATAAAACATGTTCTAATTCCGTGTTGATAAAACTTTTTCATATTTCGAAATATTGTTAAATTGTTGCGAAATGAGGATTTCATTATACAAAGTTGTTAATTTACATATTTCATTTCATTAACTGTAAGGGAAAATTATTTCAGTACTTTTTAATTCTTCAGGTATAATAATAATTGTCTCAATTCAACCTTTAACATATTATTTGAAAGTAAAAATCTACAGAACACTCATATATGCGTATACGTAGGAAGAAACAAGTAATTCTTTTCAAATAATTCTTCAATCACGTTGTCCTTGACTGCATATAAAGAAATGAATGCATTTTTTTAAGGTTACGTGTTAACATGAATAAAACTATGCCTTTGCATTTTAATTAGCAAGTTTTTCTTTGTTCTTTCATTAAAAATAATTGTGTAGGTGGATTGTACAATTCATTGATTGTTACTTCTACTTTACCCCTAGAAATTGTAATTTCGGCTGGCGATGTATGCAGTAGCATTGATTTCATATACAGGGTGGCCCAAAAGTAGTTATACAGTCCCGTACTGATCAACTCATTGCTTTTTATATAATATCTTATTGTTATTCATCAGATGGACTTAGTTTCTTTATTATTTGTTCTTAATGTCTTTTTACTTATGCCTTAAGCCCGGAAAAGCCGAAGCAAATAAACCCATAAGCTAGAATGTTATACTTGATCAATACAGGGGTATATACTTTTGGGCCACCCCGTATGTATGATTTGTAGTATGACATATTCAATGAATCCCTTCTTTATGTTCAATAAAACAAAGATGTGTATCCCAACTTCGAAATTTTATTTTACTTGTCCGCATGGACAAACATGTTTAAAAATAGTTCAACTGGATTTAGCACTCTCAGATTAGTATAAAAAACGCAATTAAAATGTGTCGAAGCGTGGGTATTTTTTACTGTTGACATAAGCAGTACTTGGAACTCTCCCTCTCTCTTTTTTTTCTTTTTTTTTTTTTCTCGTGAGGCCATGAACGCATAGGTTTAGAAATAATTTCTTTGTATTCAGCGTTCTCAAATTAATATAAAAAAATTCAATTAGAAATTTATGCAAGCGCGATTACTTTTTACTAGTGCTATGATCGGATATTCGTTCAGAAGACAGCAAAAAGTGAAATAAAATCTTTGTTTAACTCCTCTTCCCCACAATTATGTCCTTTAGACTATGGAAGACGGATGAGTAAGGCAAGTTAATGATGATGAAAGGGTCTGTGGATTGATAATGGTAGGAAACGGGAGTACTTAAAAAAAAAAAAAAAAAAAAAAAAAAAAAAAAAAAAAAAAAAACGAACACGATGTTGTCCACCACAAACTTACTTGGCCAGAGATAGCGCTCTACCACTGAGCCACCGTGCTCCCCAGAAGAAAACAAAAAGGATTAGGTGAATCGAATCAAATTTGTGTGAAGGAAGTCGTGTGCATACTTGGAGTTAATTCAGCGTTGAATATGTAAAACTTTTAACACGGGATCAAACATTAAACCATCCATATGACTACTAACTTAATTTCCTCTAAGAATATAGGAGTTTCGAAGCATTAACATCTATATGGCTATAGCATAGTTTTCTTCTACAGAATTTTAATATTTTATATATAGTTTTTCAAATATCGAACCACATTACTGTTTTTTGCGGTTCTATTTTACTCGTCAGACACAATAATCCTATAAAATAAGAAAACTAAGAAAGGGGTATGTCTATAGATCTGTAATGCTCTTATTCTGGTAACGCTTTTAACGTAATGTAGAAAAACCTCCCTTTCCAACTTCCAACACTATTTCATGTAATAACACCATGTAAACATAACATGAGCAACTCTACAAAGCAAATGCAGTAACTCACCAAATGCAAAGTATGTACAATTTCTCGAGTATGAAAAACGAATTGTTCGAAAAATTTATTATTATTGTTATTATCATCATTATACATAATTCAGATGTAAATATCCATATTTTGGTTTGTGTATTTGCAAATGTTAACTCTCAGTGAATTTCTTTTTTTTTTTTTTTTTTTTTATTATTATTATTATTTTCAGGCGTTCTCACCAAACCACAAATACGTGGTTTCAGTCGGCTCCCAACATGACATGATAGTTAATGTCTGGGATTGGAGAGGCAATGTGAAAGTAGCGTCAAATAAAGTATCCACTAAAGTTAAGGCTGTGTCGTTTGCTGAAAATGGCAGCTACTTCGTTACCGTTGGGAATCGCCATGTTAAATTCTGGTACCTGGAATATTCCAGGTCAGCAAAGGTAAGTGGATTACGACCAAAATGTAAAATTAAATGAATTCAGATATGTAAAATTGTAGACACTAATATCTAATTACGATTTGCTTAACGGTATTATTTGAGATCAGTTTTTAAGCAAGTAAAATATATTGCTTCAATTGTGTTGATATCGATATGAATGGACATTGTTCTTCATTTAATTCAGTTTACTGGGCCACAATGGTTGAACATCATTTATGTACCATGATACTTTCAGTTGTCAATACCTTCTATAATGATTAGATAAGCATAAGAAAAGAAGGAACAGAAACTAATAGAAGAGATTCAGTTAACCGTGAGTATTCATGTGACAAAGAAAAATAATAATCATAATAATTATTAACATGGTTTATTCTGCTATTAACAGCAACAAGTAATTCGTTCGTTTCCAATATGTAAAATAATAATAAATCAAATTGTTATATAACTTCGATATATTTGAAATAATATGAAACTGAAAGTTTTAAACTTCACCCTAAATCACTTCTTTGTTCTTGTTTTGGATTCATTGTTACCATTTTATTTGGCGTATATTTTTGAGTATGTATAGTCGTCTTTAAGATATCCACTGAATGAGCAGCTCTAAGGTACGATTTATTTATTTATTTATTTATTCTCAAGTACTGAAACCAAACCTAAATCTGTATAATAATGGGTAAATGTTTATTAACTAGTAAAGATGTGGGCATCAGAAATCAAATTACATTCAAGTATATAACGCAGAATTGATATGTAGAGGGAAGATGAAAAATCAGTGCCATGACTATTATTTTTATGTATCATGAAATGTTTATTTAGTAGGATAGACACTGACTGATATTTATGACGTGCCCAGAATAGTAATTCATCTGTAGTTACATTGGTGATCACTCTAATGCTAATTATTTAATTGCTTTATCAAGCAAATTAGCAAACAAAATAATGTTTTCTGATTTTTTTTTTTAAGTTATATATTCAGTAGCTCTACAATTATAGATGCCAAACATGCAAAAGCACTTATTTTTGAGATAGCACCACTCAAAATATCCCTGTTATTATTATTATTATTATTATTATTATTATTATTATTATTATTATTATTATTATTATTATTATTATTATTATTATTATTATTATTACAGCTCAAGATTACAAAGAAATTATAAGACAATATTCATTGTGATTTGAGCGGTAGGATTTTTAATGAAAAGAGCTAAAGATAAATTCTTGGAAACAATTTATAATTTTATTTATACGTATTAAAAGCCATAGTTTTTGATACCAAAACTTTTTTCTTGCATTGTGCGTAAGCTTCTTGTATGAAAGAAAATAAACTGCATACAATTTCAATGATTTTAACGAGCATCTATCTTCTGCCTTCATTTGGGAGTATGAGTTTACACTTTATAATAAGATAAGGTTAATATAAGTGCATTGCTCGTAAAGGAAGGGTTCTTCCCATAAAATGTGTTTTTTCAATACTCCATGTTGTGAGTTCGTTTTGCGTTATTTTTATTCTCAGTTATTAAATCATGTAAGCATTTTCCTGTATTTATACAGTGTGTCCGTAAAGTCGCGCAACCCAAAGTTTGATTGCGTATATCTTTTGAAGCAAGAACGATAAAGACATGAGACTTGAAACAAATGTAAGCGTGTTCTATGTTGATATTTTTGAGATCATGACCAATGTTGGAATTTGTAAAATTTTCATGTAGTGACGAAAAAAATACCGGAAGTGTAAAATAAAAAATGTACAAAATGAAGAAAACCAATATTCAGTTGTAGAAAACTGATTTTCTGCGGGTGAATCCCTGAGTATATGTGCAGTATGCATGAACATTTATCCATTGGTGCGAAAATGTGACAAAGTTGATGTAGTGTTGCCATACAAAAAGACAATTAATGCAAGTCCGTAAAATGAGTGTTTTTTTGGTAGAAACGCGGCTCCTGGCAACACTGTTGTAAAATTACTGCAACAGGTATGTTTTGGGTTAATTAATGATAAGCAATGAGAATTTGGACATAATTTGTAACTAGAGTTTTTATTCAAACATTTGCGATAAAAAATACCCACCTGGCAGCAGACATAAAATCTCAAGTTATCAATTATGCACAAATTTTCATTGCTTATCATTAATTAACCCAAAACATACCTGTTGCAGTAATTTTACAACAACAGTGTTGCCAGGGGCCGCGTTTCTGCCAAAAAAAAAAAAAAACACATTTTACGGACTTGCATTAAATTGTCTATTTGCATGGCAACAGTGCATCAACTTTGTCACATTTTCGCACCAATGGATAAATGTTCATGCATACTGCACATATACTCAGGGATTCACCCGCAGAAAATCAGTTTTCTACAACTGAATATTGGTTTTCTTCATTTTGTACATTTTTTATTTTACACTTCCGGTATTTTTTTCGTCACTACATGAAAATTTTACAAATTCCAACATTGGTCATGATCTCAAAAATATCAACATAGAACACGCTTACATTTGTTTCAAGTCTCATGTCTTTATCGTTCTTGGTTCAAAAGATACAGACAATCAAATTTGGGTTGCGTAACTTTACGGACACACTGTAGTTACCTTCTTTTATCCCAAGACACAAGCTTATCCTTTCTAATCTCTAATGAGGGCGAAAGTTATAGTCCTGAATTTATAAATAAAACAGGTGTTGAGAAAAGAATATATGAAAATAGGTAATAAGTTCATTCAGGTGATCCTGTTTCCTTGCACACTTTAACGACTTTAAGACAGTTCACTACGTAGTAACAAACATATCTATTATGTATTTATATAAATTGTCGGCAATAGAAGGCAACTTTTTTTAATATTCTCCGTAAGACTGAACAGTTTTTCAGTTAAAACTTGGGAGAATTATTATATAAATTAAGGAAAATTGAGTTTAAAAGTATGATAGAAAAAAAATCAAAACATGCTGAAGTTGTTCTTTACTTTTATAGTGAAGGTACCTGTTACCCAACTGCAGACAAAATAAAATTCTCTGAAAGATTACAGAGAATTAAATTGTTTCTATTTAGTACTGTAATGACTTGCTTATTTTTAAGTATCGAATCAGCTTGAACGAACATTGCATTTTAACGCTTATCATAACTATTAAAGCCAAGTAATATAAAGAGAAAGATGTAATTAGTAATTTTTTGTACAAATATCTGATTGATTATTAAATAAAGGTTGTAATTTTTATATCTTATGTAAATTCATAAGTCGAAAGTCCAGTAACTGTATAATAATTAACTATTGTACTTAATATATTTCAATATTGTTTGCATGTAAATGTTAATGTGGATGAATTTTAATTATTGATTGCTTTCTCTTTAGTACAAAGAACCTGTTCCGCTTATGGGAAGGTCAGCCATTCTTGGGGAACAACGCAATAATTATTTCTGTGATGTCGCTTGTGGGAGAGGAGAAATGGGAGATTCGACTTACGCCATCACCAAATCCGGACTCCTATGCGAGTTCAATAATAGAAGACTGTTGGATAAGTGGGTAGAATTGCGAGTAAGTGTCACAGTTTTCCACGCCAAATTGTGTCAATTAAATTTCAGCCTTATTATTAAAATTGCTAGCCATATGCACTTAAATATCAAATTTGAACAAAAATGGCTTAATTTGTAAAATTACAAAATGAACCCAGACTAAACGGCAAATAATTAATATATTCGTCAACAGAAAGAATACTATCGATTGAACTTAATTGAGCCATTGAGCTTAGTAGTGTCCTAATCATTCTACATCTTCCACAAAAGTTGTTGGTCATTATTAATTAAAATACTATAGTTCCGCAATGGTACATTTATTTAAAATTTTTAAAAGTTAATTAATAGACAATAGGCTCTATGAGAGAAAAGACAGTAGACATTTAGATTAGTTCCCTTCTATGTAGGGTTACAGAACCATTAATTTCAGTAATTAAAAAAAAAAAAAAAAAAAAAAACCTGATAGGTTAAAAAAAAGGAAGAAAGAAAGAAACGTGTAAAACTTTGATCACACCAACGGCTTGTGAGATTAAATTCAAATACTACAAAACAGTATTTCTCCTTCAGTATCTTATTAACAGTTTTTGCTACCTGATTTCACTGTTCACTAACAAAGTCCGTTTTTACGTCGAATATCTGTTATTTCCGATGTTTGAATGTGCTTAATTTACCCAGGTAGATGCTTAAGAATGAAGTTGATCCAAAAGTTAGGTGACACCTACAAAACAAAATAGCAGCTCCCCCGAAATATCTAAATATCATTCCAAGTTAATTTTCTACGTTCCTTGAATTTTTTCAGAGAAATTCAGAAGAATTTTGACATGGTTTGATGCTGATACTAATAAGAAGGGATATTGAACAAGATGGGAGTTGCTCTGTAGATTTTGTGATAAGATAACCCGAGGTATCTTAAGGCATTCTGTGAAGAAGTAAACACGACAAGAAAAGAGGGAAAAAAATGATAGGGCGATCAACCACGAAAATCTGAATCTGTCATTGTCAGTATTTGAACTAAAGTACATTAAAACAAACTAAAACAATTCCTTTTGTACTGTTTTCTCATGGAGATTCTTACGGTGTAACAGTTTTTAATTTTATTATGGAAAGGATTAATTTACAAATACAGGTGGACGTTACAAGTATTAAAAGTCTCAGTTTTTGCTAATAGAACTAGTCACTTTAAGAAGAGAAACTACCTACGAAGGAAGACCTGTCCAGTAACTTTGAACAGTTGTAAGTTGGTATTGAAAATGAGGGGTGAATGCGAGTTGAATGTACAGAGAAATTGTTATCCTTCAGTATATTTTCCTGAATAATTGAAATAACGACACTTGTTAATCTGAGTTGGAGAATGAAAATCGCGTAAGATGAAGAAACAAAAATGACGAAAACTTATATTTGCGTGTGCAAAAATATTGAAACATACCACTATGTTGTGTTTATAATGTGAATTGACAATTAAATAAGAATTGTATTAAAAAAAAAAAAGTTTTCCGAAAATTTTGTATCTGCTTCCAATTTTGCGAACATCAAACTTCACCATATGATGCATGTCTGAACGATATAGCAAATAAAGTAACGAAGATCACGGAGTACAGTTTTATTCGAAAGATACTGAAACCTAGTTACACATCCACCTGAAGTGCCGCTTTTTTGAAAAAATAGCAGAAGATAATGGAAGTACTCACTCTTTCAATAAACATTTTACACAATGCTATACGAAATACTTAACTCAGAACTCGGGACCTGGTGCTGTTAATAACGTGCTCAGTTTTTGCGTGTAGAATTTCTATTATTTATGGACTGTTGTTGTACACATCTATAAATAGCCTTACAAGAAGTAATCTGATGGGGAGAAGTCAAAGGAACAAGGTGCACACTCATTTTCCAATTATATGAGGACTGTCAAACAGACATTTTTCACATGATGATTGACTTGTGGTACCATCATATGGAAAGCAAATATCTCATTCATTCTGTACAATGTTTACGCACACAGCGGTAATCATAGTGTAAGAAAGAGAGTCGAATAATGCTGCGTCTTAAGGGGGCAGACTACTAAATATTTTTCAAAAGCTAACAATTTTTCCTTTGCCCGTTTTTCGTAAGTGAAAGAGATAATGAAATGTAACTTACCATAATAATAGATAATGTTATTCTACAACCGAACACAACAATCGGAAGAATTTTCAGTGGTGCTATCCATAACTTACATAAGTTATTACAAAATAAATACAAATATTATTTAAAAAGTAGTTAACAAGGAATAAAGACAGCATGATAAGTCATCAGTTACCGATGAGTTCATTTTCCTAATTGCTGCCTTAACCTAGATTTTTGGGTAATTCAAATTCTGGTCACTCTGTAATTTCTATTTATAGCAACACTGAAAATTCATCCTATTAGTATTTTCGGTTGTAGAATAACATTATTATTACGGTAAGTTACATTTCATTATCTCTTTTCACTTACGAAAAAGGGGCAAAAGAAAAATTGTTACCTTTTGAAAAATATTTAGTAGTCTGCCCTCTTAATATCACACACTAATTTTACTCAACAGATGGATTTCACATGTAAAACATACGAGTGTTTAGTTGCTCATATTCTATAATTCAGGCTGTTCTCATATCCAATTAAACTGCGGTCCATCTACACTTTGTCAGTTCATCTACACTTTGTCATGACATTAATGTCTGAAGAAATATTCGTAAGATCATACCCTTTTCTCTTTACCCAGTTAGTTTCTTCAGTTCATGTACAAAACCAACACAGAAAGCATGAAATTGTAATTTACAAAGTGCTTTATGTAATGTAGACTTTGGTCTTTGTAATTCTTTCGATAATTTCTAGAGTGATTTCGTAAGAGAAGTTCATAATTGATTTGTAAATCTCCCAAAAGTCAGATATGACAGCCAGTTTTTTTTTTTTTTTTTTTTTTTCAGCTTCAAGCGCTCTCACACACATTTTATCTTCTGTCGTATAATGAACTCGTAATATTATTTTCCTGCGTGGAACGTTTGTCAGGATATCTAAATAGATGTTTCTCCACCTATTTATAGCTGTTCATTGTCGGGAAATGACGATGAAACATGCCTTTTAATGCTTAATCGTTTCAATAAAAGAACTGTAAACAGAACACGAGGTCATAGAGGATAATAGCAACACGAGGGCTGTTATCACCTCTCAACCCCAACATTGATATTGGAGTGGTCGACTAGACTCGGCGTTACTCATCAATTCATAATGGAAGTAAACGTAGCTACTATGTATGTTTCAGATGTTACTATTTACATTACTGTTATGATTCATTATAACATTATTTACATGATTATTATTGCTATGTTATGGAAATGCGTCATGTATAGTTTGGTGTTCACAGTGCTGCTGCTAACTTGTCATAAAATGTTACTTAACCGACAACCCATGCATTAACGTATTTCAGTATTTTAGCGTTCGCTGAGCCTATAACTAAGGAGAAAGTTCTCTTAATACAAGATCTGAAAGATGTTTGAAAAAAAAAAATAATTTTTGTTTATTGATCTTGCGTGATTCTCACAGTGTCACGTGTGTCTTTACATTTATGGTATATTCATTAGAGAAATATGCCAAAGAATCAGTTTCTTGTACTAAACTCACATCCATTGTCATATTACGAGAGTCTTAATTTCACAGGGCAGGACTCGGTGAAGACTATTCTATTAATGTAAAGAAAACGGAAAATTCATGTTAACTTACCTGCTCTCTTTTAATATATGAAAGGTCCAAGGATTATTTCGCAGATTTTATCATTAAACAGGAGAGAGACAGTGCTATTGATTGTTCTTGCTAGGATATATTCTTTTCCTTCATTTACTGGTTCTAGGCTTCAGGAGTTCCAGTATATTCTAGATAAAAGCATGCTAACCGAAAACTGAAGTTATGTTCCTTCCATGGACCTTCTTATAATAGTAGTAATGAAGCAGTTTTTGAGAATAGTTGTATTCTCCAGCTGAGTTTGTTGTAGAAGAGATTGAGGTTTCTGGAAAGCAGATTGGTTATAGAATTTGGTTGTAGACAATGTAAAATTTGAAATAATTAAATGTAAGTCCTTTTTCTATCATCTGCAATTGTTCGCAGGCAACTTAACAAGACATCGTGGCTATAGAGAAGTTGTTGTAATTGTTTTATTTTTAAATGACAAGTTTTCCTGTAAATTCTATATTCAACCTATTTTCAAATAATTTCTTTTCCCAAAACAGGCTTTTTTTGAAAGGTATAGTTATACTCGAAAACTCGACTTCATTACTATTCAGGGGTTAAATTAGAAGAGATCTTCCACGTTTTTACAAAATTTATATACCTTATTTTTGTATTTTAGAATTATTTTTAGTGAAATCATATCTTTCCTACGCGTTTAAGTAAGAAATTCTTGAACACAAAGTGGCTACATTAACATTTTTGAGAATAAAAATAAATTAGTTCAGTAACACACAGTAGTTCATCTGGAACCGTACTATTAAGGATCAGAATTAAGGTAAATAGTAAATGTAAACTTTTTATTATTATTATTTTCAGACAACGAGCGCAAACTGTATGACTGTAGGGGAACATTATATTTTCATTGGTTGTGCGGAGGGTATTGTAAGGTGCTTCAGTCCGTCTACCCTTCAGTTTATTACTACTTTACCAAGAACCCATTATTTGGGTGTAGATGTTGCCAAAGGCCTGTCCATTAGGTAAGCAGTGAAGTTGTCATATTATTCAAAAAATACTTTGTATTACCTAAATTGCAACGTTGAAACGGATTTCCAGTCGAATATAATTATTTATATGGTCATACATGTGTTTATAACATATCTATTGGGAATTTATTTTTTAAAGGTGGGGGAGGAGGAACAAGGAATGTTCAGTTTTGAAAAAAAAAAATAATAATAATAAAATAATAATAATAATAAGTATATTCAAGATGAATGCTTCTGTTCTACATATCAAAATTACATGAAGTTATTTCACTGAGGTATTACGTGGTTTTTATCTTTTCATCATAACAGATAGGTTCCCAAACTTGACACGAGAGATCAATATCACCACATTAAATTTTCAATTAGCAAATTAAGAGAGAAGTCAAGTTTTGGTCTATACTATTCTTTTGTTTTTTCCTGAAATATTCTGAGTACAGTAATATTCTTATATATTACTTTCGTAATTTTCTTGTATTTTGTATAGAATGTCTCAGGTAGCTTATATTCAAACCCTTACATGATTGAGTAGCTAACGTGCGTGCATTGTATTTTTTGTGTCCTAGTGGGGATATTTGCGGCAGATGTAAGCCCAAATAGTGGTTCTGATTCCACTTTAAAAAGTAAGTCTCCTCTTATCTAATGTGGCCTCGTTGCTGAAGGGACGTTAAAACTTCAATTAACTCACCATATGGTCGACGATCTGTGTTATTTTCACTAGTAGTCTGTCTCCGTCTTCTAAGCATTGTGGTCATAATACACTGTTAGAAACGCGTTTAAGAAAACCCATTAGGAATTCAGAGATGTGGTAGGTAGGTAGTAGTGATCCAACATAGCATTCGGGAGGAGATCCCGAACACACAATGTTTTCATAAAACATAGTGTTAACCTTAATTGCACTTGTAACCACCCTAAGCGGCCCAGTCTAAAGATGCTGAATTTCTGTCTGGGTTATGGTATCCCATGCTCGCTGTAGATTTTGGCGTAGTTTAACTATGATCATTACCGAGCGATCTGACGCCGTCCCACTTGAGCTACACGTTCGATAGAGCTTGGTTCCGGTGAAATAGCTGGCCAGGATAAAAGACACTTACAGAATATAGTGCCCTGACGGTATGAAGACGCGTGCTATCATACTGTAAGATAGGACTAGCAAAGAGTCGAGTTAAGGTCAGAGAACAGGATTGTGAATGCACGATGCTCAAAACATACTCTCCTGAATGAAGACTTAGAGACGAGTAGAATGCATAGGTTATTGCTCCTCATGTTAGAATTGTAGATGTGGATCCTATATGGCCAGTGTGAACAAACGCAAGATTATCCCACACACCTATCATTTGACGTGTACAGACATCTACACGGTTATTACTGTATCCAAGACAGGAACCGCTGAATACTACCATTCGCCGCTTCCATTACCACTGTAATCTCTCCCGACACTACCAGGATGTCGTGTCAGAGCTAATCATGCGGGAGAACACCGGAACGAGAACTTGCCTCAAACAATTGATCATTTGGTGTTCGTGTACTCATCTTGGGGCACAATAGCTCGGATTGCATTAGCGGTCGTCATCCTGTCCGACCGATCCTTCTGTCCAGATGCTCCCTGGACTTCACAAAGCACATCTGTTGTGGAGACCCACATAAGCGGCAATTCTGTGGTCATAGCTTCACTATACAGCCACGTTTGAAGTCAGTTAACAAGTTTTGTAGCAGACACAGACACTAGTCCACAATACATTCCTTGTCATGTTTAGTGACCTTCAAATTACTACTAGCAGCATAGCATGTTCACTATGGACACTAAGATGAGTCTGCTTCCTATGGTGGCCGATCTGCTGGGGCTTCAAACTAAAATGAAAATTAGTCTATGAACAGACATTCTGTGGTGTGTCTCGCACGAATCGAATGGTATATGTGGGTTAATAGGTTTCCACCGGTATACCGAATTACTTAAAAATGGAGCAAATTACTTAAAGAGCATTCAATATTGCGCCCGATTAGATGCTTCATAGCTATTTTTCCGTTCTTTAAATTTCTTTTCATGCCATCTGATGAAATGTTCGATATACATTTTTAGTGCTTAGTGTATATAGTCTACTTTCATTAGTGCCTTGTGATGATAATTTCATTATTTGGAAGGGAGCGTCACCGAATGAGAAGTACAGGGTGTCCGGAATGAGACTGACAGTTTTTAAAAGTGTATAGTTTTAATATGGTCAGAGATACAGAAGGAAAAAAAAAAAAAAAAAAAAACATGCATTTTAAAGGAGAACCAAAAGTTTATTTGGTCTTACAAGTCATTGTAATTCAATATAACTCTACGTGAGTTCCATTTGTAACTCTTACAGTATCTAGCCTGAACTCAATCTCTCTCCACGGGGGTGTTACTGAAGCAATCGCATTCCTAATACGGGTTTTCAGTTCATCAAGGTTAGGCACCTTTTCACCAGAATACACAAAGTCTTTCACGTAACCCCATAGGAAGAACTCGAGGGAATGTAACATCAGGAGAGCGTGGAGGCCACCTAATTGGCCCATCACTGCCTATCCAACGGCCAGGAAATTCAGTATCAAGGTACTCCCTCACTTGTAGACTCCAATGTAGCGGGTCACCATCCAATTGGAATATCACTTGAGGTTGCAAATGTTGTAACTGGGGAACAGCAGTGTTGAAGCATGTCTAAGAACACATTTCCTGTTATGGTTTGCTCTATGAAAAGAAGGAGCCTATAACTGCATTATGTGTTAAAGCACACGAAACATTCAATTTGGAACTGTCTCTAGAATGTTCTATGTACGCATGCGGATTCTCAGATCCCCATATCCTTACATTGTATCTATTAACACATCAGACAAGTGAAAAGTTGCCTCGTCAGAGAAAACAACGTTCAATAGGAAATTATGGTCATAATCAATCCTATCCAGAATTTCAGTAGCAAATGCTGCTCTCTGTGGCTTATCGTTGGGCTTAATTTCTTGGAACAATTGCACCTGATACGCGCGCAAACGTAATCATTTGTGTACCACACCGTGTACTGTTGACTGGAATTGTCAATTGCGTGCTCGCTGCACGATTTGACTTCTTCGGGACTACGTGAGAAACACTCTCTTATTGCTTCCACATTTTCTTCTGACACACGCGATTTACCACCGCTGTGTTGTTTCACTACACTACCGTTGATAAAAATTGATCCTTCCACGCCTGGATACTGTTGCGTGATGGAGGATTCTTGTAGTAAACACGTCGAAAGTTTCGTTGAACTTGAATAACACTTTTTGTCTGCAAACCACCACACGCATTGCGTCTTTTCGACTGCTAACGCTATTTCTGTTTATCTGCGATACTAGCGCCGTCACCGGTAGTTGTTCAAATATGAAAATTTGCTGAATAAAACTGAGTTTTCCTTCAATATGATTTTTTTTTTCTGTATCTCTGACCATATTAAAACTATACACTTTTAAAAACCGTCAGTCCCATTCCGGACACCCTGTAATTTCATTTTTCATATCCACTTCGGGATCCCGTCTAATCTATGAATACATATGAATTCAGAACTTGTTTCTTATTCCTCGACTGACTGTATCTTCCGAATCCCTTGACTTGAACTTCAGGAACATTGCTAATTCATAGCTTTTACGTGCGATAAAGATTTAACGAAGGTTAATGTAAGTATAACATTGGATTTGCGTTATAACACAGCCTTGCTAGGAATTTTACATTAGGCATATTTATTGTCCTAGGAAGTTAGTAGGAAACCTAGAAAATATTATAAATAGCATCTCCTAAAGGCGTCAAACATTGTATAATCTGCGAGTATTACACAAAAACTGCATGCCCGTTTTTTTTAATTTTATTTATTTGTAGGGTGTTAAGCTTCAGCCTGTGAGAGTTTTTATTATAATTAGTCTTTGGTAAATTATCCACTAAGAGAATACGAGGTTGTGTTATTGTGTTAACATGTTTGTTTTGGGCCACCATACGTATAGACATATCAATATTAGTGTTTGGGAGCTTTTGGTTTACAAAACACTAACCTATCATTAATTTGTGGAAATTATAGGTGATGGAGAGAGTGGAGGAAGTTTCGTATGACCCGTCGGACTTACTCATGAAATTTATTATTTGGAGAATGTGAATTTGTCGTTCACTTGCATGAATTTAATATAAGTTAGACAAAGGTGTAACATGATACTGCAGTTAAAGGCAGATGAATTAGCTATTACATGTAAAAGTTTAGTTCCGTCAGTGCAGTTGCAATGTTTTTAGAATTAAAATAGAATCCTAATACTAAATTGTCTTCTAAAACAAAATTCGCTTTCCAGAGTTAAAGAAAAGTCGAATAAACCATATTCAAACTCGTCATTTAGAGCAGGTCACGAGTTCAGTTAGAACTTGAATCTTACCGTGTTAGTTATATAACTAGCTAGCACTGTAAATTGTGTAACCAGCAAAATACATAAACATTCCTTTTAGTATCGATAGTATTGTTTCAAGTAAATAATATATCAGTTTCGTACTGTCCTTTCTTAATATTAATTCTCTTATTTTCAGTCATATGTCTTCACATCCAAACAATGCCAAGTATCCTGACGCTATTGCCATTACGTATGACGGACAAAACCATAAAGTTACCTGTGTCTACAATGATCACAGTTTGTATGTGTGGGACGTACGAGACATCAAAAGGGTAAGATATACTTCATAATACTTAGTTTCCTTTTATATTCGTGATAACTGATAAATACATCCTACATTGTTCTCTTTTAGCAGAATATTTAATGCACCTACCTGTAACGTGCACATTCCCGGTTTAGGAACAACAATTTTTAGTGTTGTCATGAGACAAGTGTGGAGCTATTTGAATTAAAAAATAACTAGAGATAATTGTGTTGAAAGTCAGTACGCTAACAGCACATTACTCAAGTGAGCACAATCTAACTGATCATAACACGTCACGGCATGTAGCTTAGTCTTAATTTACGCATGATAACTCTGAAATGACTAAAACTCGAAAACTGACTTACCAGTGAAAGATAACCACGTGCTTATACGAGTTTCATATATATATATATATATATATATATATATATATATATATATATATATATATATTTTTAAAGATTCGAATACGATATTTGATATCAGATACCTGGGTACTATACATTATGTATGTATTATGAGATATCCAATATCCGGTTTTAAAATAACAATGTATCGTATTAAATTTGATATTCATTTAAAAGTATGAATAGGTCCAGGCTTAGCAAATATGATAATAAAGTGAATTTGGGACATAAATTTATGAGTTCCTTTTTAATAATGTTGTTGATAAAATTTAGATGTGATTATATTCCTCCTATTATTTGGACATTAGTTTTTTAATCTAGTTTATCTATTTATTTAGGTATTTTATTCCTTGGAACAAAGTCGCATGTGTTTCTGTAGCATTTTAAAGGATTTTATCAGTCATGATATGATTCTACAATACATTCTTTATTTTCAGGTCGGAAAATCCCATTCTTTCTTGTTCCACTCGGCGTGTATTTGGGGAGTGGAAATGTATCCTAATCTGGGAGAAGATAGTAAACCGTTGATGCCACCTGGAAGCTTTGTTACTTGTTCCAGTGATGATACTATCCGAGTATGGAATTTGGATCCAAATATGCCAAATAACACACTATATAAAAGGAATATATACAGTAATGTAAGTTATAATAGTTAATTTCTAATTTTTCTGGTTCAGTAATCTATATGAATGTAACAAATGCAAGTTTAAACAAAAGTGATGGCTGACGAGAGAATTTTGCTGAAACACGTAAAATAACACAGTATAATTATTCTTGATTTTTTTAAACAAGCCTGTTGAGTTTGAATTTCACCCTTCTTACCAGAACTTAACAACATACCCATTGTATAATCACTGTTAAAATGATTAATACTAACGGAAGTTATAGTTCTGTGTTACGTTTCGTTTCAGGAACTGTTGAAAGTTCTGTATGTGGATCCTGACTTAACGTATCTAAAGGATCTGGATTTGTCAACTGCAGGTGCCACAGAAAAGACTGATACATCATATGATGGCAGAAATGGTGTTCGCTCAATCCGAATTAGTCCGGACGGAAAACATCTAGCATCTGGAGATCGAGCAGGAAATATAAGGTAAATTTGGTGCAATAAGTGTTTTATTATTAATGGTAATAATAACGGTATATCATTGTATTCATCTTAATCATCAGTATTTTCATTGATTTTCATTTTGCTTAAGGCTCTTCCCAAAACACTTTTTTTTTTTTTTTTTTTTTTTTTTTTTTTTTTTTTTTTTTTTTTTTTTTTTAGTGAATTACTTACAGTGAAGAATATTAAGAAATGTAGAAGCTGAGTCAGGTAGTATCTACAAAACAGTATTATATGAACTGATAATTGTTTTCAAGACCCTCTGTGTAGTGCATAAATTTAGGTGTCCAACAATAATTATAACGTCATACAGCACACTCAAATTTCTCATTTATAAGAAGGTTTGGAAACAATGATTAGTGTAAACAATATCATTTTGTAGATATACTTGGCTTACTTCCTACGGGTTTCGTATTCTTAATTATCTTCAATTTATTCACTAAAATTAAAAAAAAAAAAAAAAAAAAAAAAGTGATGGTAAGCTTCGCAAAGAGACGTGCGAGGTCAATTACAGTCGTCCTAACAATTTCTGTTAAGAGATCAAAAAGTTTGCTTTTTCTTCTTTCCTCGGCAGATTCAGGCTACATTAATCAAGATAAACGTAGCATCATGTAAAACATTACTTTACAATAATTTCTTGGTTATATAGATATTAATGAAAGAGGAAACAACCGATTTTTTAACACGCCAGATCCTCTGTAGATGTGAATTCAATAACGCACAAAGAGTGAAAAAACGACTGACTGGATCGGGACTCGAACTGGGACATCCGGCTTACTGTGCCAATGCGTTAACCACTATGCCACCCAGTCCGCTTACTGGAACAGCCACTCACTCTCGAGGTCGGTGCTCTCCACTCGAACCACGTGGGTTGTACCATAGACCACTGCTGTGCTTGTACAATCCCTGTATCTATATACTGAGCACCGACCTCGAGAATGAAAGAATGAGTGGTTGTTCTGGGAAGCGGACTGGGTGGCGTAGTGGTTAACACATTCGTACGGTATACCGGACATCCCAGGTTCGAGTCAGTCACTTTTTCACTCTTTGTGCGTTCTTGATAATAGTTTACGTGCTAAGTATATTCCATTTATTCCAAGTTGTGCAACTTGTCCGTACCTGTATTTTAAGCTGTATCTTTAGTTTGAGTATTTTTTCTTTCTTCATGTTGTTGAACTTTTAGGTTCGAAAGAGTGCAAGAAATTGTCTTTGCATCAAATTATTACAGTTGTAAACAGTTTAATCTGTGCGTTGTATGAAAACTGTGTGTATAATGTTGTGTATACTATATAGTAATATGTACCAATGCCGTCCTTTTTTTTTTTTCTTTTTTTTTTTCTTTAAGGATTCACGAACTTCAGTTTCTTGATGAACTTTGTCGAATCGAAGCGCATGATGCAGAAGTTCTGTGCCTTGAATATACCAAGCACGAGAGTGGACATAAATTTCTTGCGTCAGCATCACGGGATAGACTTATCCATGTCTTCAGCGTTGATGAGGTATGTGATAAGCTAAACTAATAAATATATATATATATATATATATATATATATATATATATATATATATATATATATATATATATATATTAACGGAAACAAAAATAATCATGGTCCGAGTGGTGGTAGACTAATGGTTAGTATACTTGTTTTGCAGTCAGGAGGATCCGGGTTCGAATTTTTACGGCTGGCTATCCTGACAGTTTTTTTCAGGCTCTTTCGTGAGTCTTGCCAGGCGAACGTCGTAATGGCACCTTTAAATGTATGTCACGCCTATCATTTTATTTCTCATTGTTCGTGGTGATTGTTAGTGATTCCAATATGCATTGGTCTCGCAGGTTATATGTGAAAGTAAATAAAAATAATAGTGTATTATTATTATTATTATTATCATTATTGATTAGAGATGCAAGGGCTCGGAAAAAAACCGGCTTTTTTGGAAAAAAACTCGGTTTTTTCTGCTTTGCTTTTTTGCTTGGGAAATTTTGGGCTTTTTTCAAAATACTGCTTTAAATTGTTAAAATAAACTTTGTATCACTTCTCTATAACACAATAAATCATTTAATTAGTGGTTGATGCTGATAATAATATAAAACATCGAAAATAAACTATGAATTTCGAAAAAAATATTTCAAACAATTTTTCTTCAACATATTTACATTATGAATTCCACAGGATTAACCAATGTATATAATAAGAATTTTTTAACCTCTTATATACAAAAGTAAGCAGAGTTGGCAAGAGCCGTGGTTGTTTTTGAAAATGCCAAAAACCCGTTTTTGGGGGGATGTTTAAACCAGGCTTTTTTGGTTTAAACCAGGCTTTTTTGACTTAGATTTTTTGCTTTATGTATTTATATTACATATTCACAGAAATAAGTTTGTTTCGCCTTGATGTTATTATGCAACAGGTGGGTTATGCCGGAAGAACTCCCATAAGCTTAAAGAAGTGCGGTCAGTAAATTTCTTAAGTTGAAAATCTCCCGCCCTAGTCATTGGGAAAATCCCGTCATTACTTGAAATGTAAGACAATAACGGGAAAATCCTGTTATTGCTTTGCATGTAAAATTTAAAGGTCAACGCACCATAATCAGTACGCTAAAACTGAGGTATTAAATTACAAATTTAGTACCGGTACGTAGATATCATTGAAAGTCCAATCCAAGCTAATGTTGGAAGCTACGTAGGCAATCGATAAATTTTGCCAATTTCTATCAATATATTTAAGCAATATTGGCTTCTTTATAAAACAACACGCATTTAGGCATGCAGAAATATACAATTTGGTTTGTTTCGTATATTTAGGCTTAACATCCTTACGAAATACCGAGGTTATCAAGGAGAAGACTTTCGCTTAAACTGACATCCGAACCGCTACTTAGGTTACGCATGAAAGAAGGTTTGTGGTTCGACCGAGAATTGAACATGGGACACCTTGATTAAAAGGTGAAAGGGAAATAAAACTATTGTAGGTGGTTTGATATCTGAAAACGTCACCATGAAGTTCACACGATTCGAATTTTTCATTCTTTTTATTTTTGTGGTTTAAACCAGTTATTAAAAAAAAAAAAAGTTGGTGTAAACCAGCCAACCCTAAAAGTAAACACTTCTTTTAAAAGAATACACAAATAACTAGCAAAATAGTATGTAGTATTTTTACTTCAAAATATTCCATACCCTCTTTTTGAAACAAAATAAAATTAAAATAAAACATAAGAGAAATACTTAGATTTATATGATACACTTAAAGGCTGCACATCTAGAGCTTTTGGTGCTGTATATTCTTGAAATTCTACAGTTAAGTTTTATAGAACCACCATCACAGTTTACCCAATCCTCAAGTTTTCTGAATTTTTAACAAGAGAGATTCAACATATCATTACGGAACTCCCCCACAAAAAAAAAAAAAAAAAAAAAAAAAAAAAAAAAAAAAAAAAAAAAAGACTACGGAATATATTTAAGTTAAGCTAAATACAACTGCACAACAAACATGACTGAGTGATTAGCTTTTGCGCTTCTATCGGGAAGTCCGGGATTCAACCAGCATTCGACCATTCTGACAAAGCTTTTCTTCATTCCATCTGTGAATGTAGAAATAGTGCGTGTACTGTGAGTTGGGCGACTTCCTTTTTTATTGTCTTTAAATCGTTATTATTACTAATTACCAGCAGTGACGGTTTTGCGAAGGTTAAGGAGGCGGTGTTTTGGACTGAAGCCCGTTCCCCAAAGTTACGGAATGTCTGCAACAAACGAAATATCTATTATTTATGCCTTTACTCATATACTTTAAGCTCCCGTCAAATAAAAAATACGAATGTTTAAAAAAACTAAACATTAGTAAGAAAGCCTTCCCAAAATACTTTTCTAAATCCGCCACGGATTCTCAGTATAAAATGATTTTTAAAGTTGTATCCGGAAGATTATTGCTAAACATATAAACGAAACGAAATATTAGTTATGCCTGTACTCATAAACTTCAAGCACTTCCCAAATAAAATTAGGACTTTTTAGGAAACGAAACTATCAGAAAAACCCCTCCTAAAGTACTTTTCTAAATCCGCTACTGATTATTTGTATAAATTGGTATTCAAGGTTGTGTCCGGAAAATTATTGCTAAATCACTTCACAGCTACAGTATAACAGAAACGTGAAGTACGGTTTGACGGATATATTGAAAAACGTACACTTTGACGGATAAATAGAAAAACGGACAAGTTTAACTTTTGCGCTAGAAGCTAGAATACTAAAAGCTCTTAGAAATGAAACACGGATGACAAACTAGAGAAGAAAAAAGATGTCGATAACTCAAAAGTTAAAATAAAGTTAAATAGCCTCTAAAATTACCCTCAAATACTACATTCTTCATGTTAGCTTTAATTCGTAAAACATGTGCTCCATCCATCTTGATGGTGAATTTCAGAGCGAAATATCACATTCAGGTCATGGAATTCTTATCTAACTATAGAATATACTATACGAAAGCTATTTAGATAGAAAAATCATGAAGTTGAAAAAAGCCAAAATTTCCAAAATTCTCGTTTTTTTTCCCAAAAAAAGCCGGCTTTTTATGTGAAAAAAACCATCGATTCAAAAAAGCCGGCTTTTTTGCATCTCTATTATTGATATGCACATTATTTCATAGCATATAGTTTGTTTTTTTAACTGACGAATATCATTTGTTTATAGAATTTTTAACTCAAGTCTTACTTCCATGTGGTTTGTGGCAAATGATCAAGAACGGACGCGAAATTTATGGGATTATATTTATAAGTTTCAATTCATCCTGGGTAATCCAGGCAACGTCTCAAGAAAACACCAAATATCCACCAGTGTATCCTAGAATTGGAATATACTTTTAAATTTTTGAAGGGGGATTGAAGAATGAATGAAGTTAAAAGTAAATGTTAGTGGTAATACGCATAAAACGTAAAATTATTAAATTACATTATCATTAATGAAACGAAAGAAAGCACATAACATCTGACCTTTAGAGAAAATGTAGACAATTCCGCCTTATTCCTGTAAATGAACTCGAACACGTCGTTTCGTGTTAACGGCTGTCAAACGTAATGTTTCCTGGCTAATGTTCGCAGTTTTAATCGTGATGTTCTCTTCAACATTTCCAGGGTGGTTGGATTATTTCTGTACACACATCGATTCAGGTAGCCCAGTAGAGGAAAGTCAGGTCTAGAGACCTCGAGGTCATAACTGCTTTGAAATAACCCTTTTGTGTATATATATATATAATATAAACCAACAATGAAGGTCACATTGTCATATAATGTATGGCATGTTTCCTTATCCTGTTCATAATAACCCTGTGTGAATTCAATATCGTCCAACCTTTTAAGAAATTCCATTGATGAGGTTGTTATCTAACGATAAAAACCCAAGTCACCACACCGTATTAACGCTTAAGGTACACTAATGAATATTTGCTGTTTTCCTAAGTTGACAGGATCGTAAGATACCCTCAGTTTTTCACATAGATTTTGACCGTCATAGGATACAAATTTTAAAACAGTAACATGTCTAGGCCACGATCCACCCATGAAAAATCACCAAAATCTGTGCATCGGTCTAAGAAAGGTCCGCGGACAAACATCGTTACATACATTTTTATATGTACAGACGCTGCTGATTGTTTTGTATACTAGATGCATAAACTTCTCTTCTGTTTACAGGAATACAATTTCCTTCAAACACTGGATGATCATTCATCGTCAATAACAGCTGTACGATTTCTCAATACTCATGGACAATTACAAATGGTATCCTGTGGAGCTGACAAGTCGATAATATTCAGACAGTTACAGTGTGTAAGTATTTATATGTGAATGGTGATGTATAATGCTAACTGTAATTTTCCAAAGTTTTCTAAGTGTAATTCTAGTACGATAACAATTCAGATATAATTTTAATAATGCTGTTTTTTGTCAGTATTGAAGTTTTTGGAGATATTTATACAGTATTTTCCTTATTTTCGAGACTGATATATTATAAAAAGTTAAAAGACTGCATGGTAACACTTTTTACATTAGAACTAATAAAACATTCACCGTGAAAGCGTTGAATTATGTCCTTTCACTGCAATATTTCATTTTATTAATGGAAATAACCTCTAGTAGTGGTATTCAGAATAACCAGTCAACTGCTTGTGATTACATTCTATAAGCATGAGTGCCACAAACCGGCTGGTAGGCTCTGGTCCTCTAAGGACTATTAAGTTTTAGCTTAGATCTAGTCTATATTACCGATAACCAGAAACATCTACTAACCACTATTCGCTTCAGGGAACATCTGCTGAAGTAATGAACTAAAATGTATTAGGAAACTTGCGAGAATGGAATTAAGTCATCTTGGGCAGCCTACCATTTCCAAATTATAAGTAGTCAGTATTGCAAATATCGTAACAAAATAAATAAATAAATAAATAAAATAAAGTAAATAAATAAATAATAATTAGATTTCTTCGGAATTCTAGTATCCAGCTATCAGCGATTAAAGCTAGTGGTAGAACGTTTACTTCCATTGTTAGCTGAGGCTGTGTTATCCAGATTTAGTTTTGATTTTTAATGAAATAAGATTCATAAGGAAATAATTCAAGCCAGATTTAGTTTTGATTTTTAATGAAATAAGATTCATAAGGAAATAATTCAAGACTTCTAAGGTAAACTGTTTCACTAATATTAATATATTAATTGAAGAATGTATCCATATTTATTCCAGAGTATACTATGAAACTGTTATATACATGAGTAAAGCGCATTATCAGTCTTTCATCTGGTACCTCGCTTGTCCACATTATTCTTTTCTGTAGTAATAATTTAAATATATATAATATTTTTTTCAGAATGCACAAAATCAGTGGCAATTTGCCAGAGGCCATAATGCTGCGGGGAAGACAACTTTGTACGATATGGAAGTGGATTCTGGTCAGAAACATGTCTTGACTGCATGCCAAGATCGAAATATCAGGGTATACAATGTTAATAGCGGAAAACATAGTAAAACTTTCAAAGGTTCTATTGGAGAAGATGGATCTCTCATCAAGGTACTATTTCTTATGTTTCAGTAAATTTTGCTACTGTCTTTGTGGTAATAAAAAATAATAAGACGTCAAATAACGCCATTTGTAACACTATTGCAGGGAATCTTCAACATACAATGATCCATTTCGATTTTTATATATATATGTGCGCCTCGCCAGTTCAGTGAAATATTTACGAACCCCCGAATGAATGATCTCCCGAACGTTGGCATTTTGTGTAAGTGTTCTTATTGGAGGTAACTCCTCTGTGCAGTAAATGTAACTCAAACCTAGAATAAATGGAAGCAGCAGAAATGGGCCTGAGCAAATGTAATGGATTTCTTTTTCGTCTTATTTCAAGTTCTTTACATAATAAAAATGAGATTACGGCAATCTGAAATTCGGTATTATTATACACTTTTTGACAGTTTGATAAAAACAGTCTTGATATGTTTTTCATCAGTAGATTTTAGTATAGGTATTATTATATAAATAGTGCAAGTTTTACTAATAATCGAACTAGTTTAATACATGTTTACATCTGTTCAGTGGAAAGTGAGGTGGCTAATTATATATAATATAAAACCTATATAGCCTATTACAATTTCTGTTACAGTAAATAGCAAGAGAGAGAGCTTTCTTGTTTAAAATGCTTGCATTTGTCCATTTCGAAGTCGGAATTTTCGTATTTAAAGTCAGTAATTTGGATCTCAAAACTAGTTTGCATTCCTAATATTATTCTTTCTGTGATCAGCAATCCATGTTTTATATTCTCGGTACCATTATTATTATTATTATTATTATTATTATTATTATTATTATTTTACTTATTTATTTATTTTTCTTTCTTTCGCGCTGCCGCGTTGGGTTTCGAAATCGCAACCCATCCGTAGATATCGTGATAGTAGAAGTAAGTCGTTCTAGGTGCTGGTTGAGCTGTGCAGACAGTATTTATTTATCAGTAATATTTATTTATTTATTTATTTTAAATCTATTACTATTCTCTTCAGTGTTCAACTAGTCCTGTCATCTAAGCTTGTTTTCCACCCACTAGTCCTCTTCTCTTACCATGAATTCTGTATGCCATCTTTACCCTCGACATTTTTGTTTTCAATATACCTAATATACTGGAAATCTTAAATACATTTTCTGAAATTAACCCTATACCCACAATTTGCCCTCTCTGAAAATTAGAGACTCTCATTTGTGCACAACCAACTTCTGGTATACACGTACACTATACTATACTACAGAGACTTGTTTACACTCACTTTACCCAAAACAAGACAGCCACATTGCATGAATGTTCAGTGTTACTAACTCTCGAAGATTTATTTGTTCCAGTACTTGGACGGTTCCATTATTTTGATAACTATATGTATTTGTGTAAGGAAAGTCATCTTCCCGTGCTATGTTATTAAAAAGATAAGTGAAAAGACTAATTATGTTGATTGCATCTGTAACAATTTTTGTTAAAGATTTCGACCACTTTGCTATTGCCAAAATAGTTCAGAAAAACTGTTATAGATAACAAGTTAGTGTTTTAACTCATTTTTAAAATAATTTGATTAAAAATGCGTAAATTTCAGTCTTTAAGCTAGTCTCCATGTCGTTCTTTAAATTACCTATGAATGTATTGTATTTCGTCTGTCTTAATTTACAACTTCATTATGTGTTTTTTTCTTTTAGGTTGTGCTGGACAACAGCGGTATTTATACTGCAACTAGTTGCACTGATAAAACGCTGTGTATATATGATTATTATTCAGGCGAATGCATGGCAACTATGTTTGGACATTCAGAATTAGTGACTGGATTAAGATTCACTAATGATTGTCGGCATCTAATATCTGCTTCTGGTGATGGTTGCATCTTCATCTGGCGAATTCCTCATGATATGACAGTTACAATGCATGCAAGATTAGCCCAACAAGCCGCTCGAGCTGCCAAAGATAACAGGTAATTCTATAAATAGCTGTAAGTATAAAGTATGTTGTTCAAAAAGTTCACGACGAATTTAAGACGATATTCCAGTTTTTCTTTTGATTGAGAAAACATGAATTAGAATTAGCATTTGAAGAAGCCATTAAAAAGAAAGAAGAAAAAACAAACCTTGGGTCCACGCAAGGATGTTACAAAATAAAGGATCTTCCTATATGTATCTTCATCCTATTAACGCAGTGAAGCCAAAAAGCAACCGAGTCTGATTGGCTACTCTTGTTTCCGCTATGAATGTTGGCTCAAAACATTGCGATCTTATTGGGCGGAGCGGACAGAGAAGGGGTGGCGAAACTGTGACGTGTGGCTTCACGGTTTTGTTGTATAGGCAGATCCTCTATTTTATAACATCCTCGGGTCCATGTGGGATTTTTCGGATTTAATTTGTCCTTTTGGGATTCTTAAGTTCCTTCGGGACAAAAATGTTAAAATTTGATTTATAATTGAAGAAGACATAGTTGTTGTAATTTGCAATAATTTTCTGTTCATTGGTTCATAAATACTTTCAATTTCTAAGGAGTTTACTCAGGCCCGTATTTATATATTGTGCGCCCCTGTGCTCTAAATAATTTGCCGCCCCCTTCCCTTTGCATAAACTTAGGTCTCAAACAAAGAAACAAGCCGTGATTTTGCAAACATACCAGCTCTTGTTGAGAAACAGTTTAGGTATTACACGTTACAAAAGTTACAACGTAATTTTAAATGACCTAATTCTCTCAATGATGATTATGATAATATTCTGCCCGAAGGTAGTGTTTGACCCGAAGGTTCCTGTGCAAGATGAACTCATGGTAGTTTGCCATTGTCTTCCATGGGATGATGACTAAGGATGGAATTTACAGCTTAACTTGGTATCCAAACCACTTGTGTCCCAAGGGAATCAAACCCGGGACCTCTTGATTACAAGGCAACGAGCTTAACCACTCATGCATTGTGGACACATTCTCTTAATACTAGCATGTAATTTACTCATGTAGGTTTTAATTTACAGTCCAGAGAAAATGCATTCTATTAATTCTTAATCAACAGTTGTATCATTTTTATGTTTCATAATTTCACTCGAATTATAATTGAATTTCTTAAATATTTACTCTTATTATTGTAATAGTAAAATATGGAATTAAAAAAAAAAACACACTAGTTAGTGTTTTTGACATTATTTTGAACCTATCACATAATTAAAGATTATAGGAGTTTAGTAAAAAGCATTTTATAAAACTTTATATGTAAAAAAAATATATTAATTTATATAATGAGAATGAATTTTTTTCATGTGTTTCTAAGCTACTCGAACGAATAAGAGAAACTCTTTCCAAAGAGTTTGCAAAAAAAACTCTTTCTCCTGTATGCATTTTCTTTTGTCATATTTTACGTTACTTGAACAATAAATAATTTTAAAAAAAAAAACCTTCCCAAAGTATTTGAAAAAAAAACTAAAGTATTTACAAAGAAACTGTTTTCTCCTTTTTTTTTTAGATTACTTGAATAATACAAAAAACTTCCATAAGTATTTGCAAAAAAAAAAAAAAAAGTTTTTCTCCTGTTTGCGTTTTCTCAGATTACCCAAATAAATAAATAAATAAATAAATAAATAAATAAATAATAATAATAATAATAATAATAATAATAATAATAATAATAATAATAATAATAATAATAATAATAATAAAACCTCCCAAAGTATTTGCAAAGAAACTTTTTCTCCTGTATGCATTTCTCATATGTTTTAGATTACTTGAATAAGGAAAAAGCTCTTCCCAGAGTATTTGCAAAGAAATTGTTTTTCTCCTCTATGCGTTCTCTCATATGTTTAGTTTTCTCGAAAAGACCAAAGTATTTGCACAGAAACTTCTTTCCCTGTATGCGTTTTCTCATGTTTTAGGTTACGCGAATTAAAAAAAAAACCTTCCCAAAATATTTGCAAAAAAAATCTCTTATATTCGTTTTCTTATGTTTTAAGTTACTCACATAAAAAAAGACCAATATTAGAGTTGAATTCATAGTTTTTGGGGTCGCTGAGACGAATAGTGACAGTTTTAATCCAATTCAATCTCAGTCATACTCCACTCCCTAGGGAGGAGGCGAGATTTTAAAAGTAATCCAAAACAACAAATAGTAGTGTTGAATTCATAGTTTTCAAGGTCACTGAGTTCAACGGTCAATTTTCATGATGTTCAAATTCGTCCTCACCTCTTAGTATGGGGTGGAAGAGGATGACTTTTTAAATATAATCAGATAAGCTACCTAATTAGTAACTACTGTAATTAGAGCGAATTAAAGACATTAACATATTTTCTCGCGCTTGTGCGACATTCTGTGAGTTGCTAGTTTTAAATATTACTTTATTGTGAATCTTAAATGAAATACAACATTTTGCCGCCCTGTGCTTGGACACAGAATAGCACTTACCTAAATACGGGCCTAAGTTTACGAAGACCTCTTTATATGTTTACCCTGTCTTTTTCTCTGTGTGCCGGTCTAGAAGACGAAAAGTCTCAAGTACTATTTGATGAGTCACCATCAGTTTCGGCCAGGATGGAGAGGGTCAAAGTTAGGAAACTATGATGAAAGTGATATTCAAACCGGAAGAGGTAGAAATTAACCATTTGTAGTTCTAACGTTGATCACTATAGAACAAAAACTGTAATAGATAGCTAGAAGCGGTTTCCTGCAGTCTATCAAATCTCCCAAAAGTACACTTCATCTCCATTCTTAACTCTACTAAAACCGAAAATTACAAAAAATCTAATACAACTTGCAGTTTAAATACTTATCTACATAGAGCAAAAATTATAACAGATAGCAAGAAGCGATTCTTGGAATCCTCTAAGAATATGTGCTGTCTTCTCCTGTATCCCTCTATTCATATTAAAAGTGCAGGGGCGGCTTTAGGATGTTAATTTCGAGTAGGCCCGTTACCTTGCTTATGGATACATATACACATTTAATTGATTAATGACAGTAGGAAATTACTTTTACAGTAGTGATTGATGTTATTTGTTAAATAATTATCTACCATTAATGTAAATAGTGGAAAATATATTTACCTTCAAGAGTATAAATTTCGAAGATAGCCGGACTTAAATTTTTAATTTTAAATTATTTCAGACTTCCAATACCGAATGGAAATCATATAGACAACGAGCATTTTGGTCCACCACCTCCCGAATTGCTAGATCCTAATGCCAATAACATGGATGAACCTGATTACAGGTAATTGATACAAATAGACGTCTAGGAATGGTTTGAGGTTAGAATACTGATATAGAACATATTTTAGGACTAATGTGTATTGTACTTAACACGTGAAATTAGCCGCAGCGAAGTTTGCTGTTATTTCATAATTCAAACACACAAACTTACTTTAACAGAGATACCATCTGGCAATTTTGTTAAGATTAAATAATACTCTCTTACAGTGTGCTGTGGGAATCCAAAAAGGATTTCTAGATCCATAGTATGATTGCGGCAACCAATCCTGTTGCGTCCCACGACTAGTCAGTAACGAAGAACTTCACGTATGGTTTTTACATTTTATTCAAGTTAGTCTTTTCCACACAAATTTACAGTAAGTTATTAATGTGCTGGGGGGAAAACAAACCTAAGCTTTTCATTGCGTACTAGTCGTTGAAGGCAACAGGGTTGGTTGATGAAATTACGCTAGGAATGTAAGTCTTTTTAGAATTCTCAGGGCACATTGTAGGTGAGGATTTAATCATATAAGATTACATTATTAGTACTATGTGAATTGACCACCTATGTAAGTTCAGCAGTTCTTATCAGACACAATGGTTATCAGCTTAAGCAGCTTACACTGCATCAGTATTTGAATATAATAGCTTGTAGCGTTTTAAAATGTTTCCTTGAATTCAAGTACATATAATTTTGAAATACTGTTTATGGTGGTAATTTTATAGATTACAAAAGGATAGCAATTTTAAGGATAAATGATGTAAGGGGGAAAAAATGTATATAAATAAAGCAATCAATTTTGCTTGGTGCAAGTAGACATAAATACAGCCACGAAGGGGGGGGGGGACAGAAAGAGATAAATAAATAAATAAATCAGTGTAAAATATAAGAACAAAAGATAAGCTTTAAATCTGAAGATAAATGTTTCAATTGTGATATTATTAAAACTACACAAACATTCTTAACTATTCACAAAATTTGCAGTTCAGACATATTGTGTAGTAGCTTACGTCGAACCAAAACAGTCGTTGCCAAATACCATTGAAATGTTTTCTTTATAGTTGTAGCTTTTTTTAAAAAAAAAGTAACTACCAAGTTCAAATGCAGAAAAGAGTATGGAGCTGCATTTGAATATTGTAAAGGGTACTTTACAGAAAAAAATATTTATGTATAGTGACATCTCTTATAGAAGAAAATGCATCTGAAACTTGTTATAGAAGAACCAGAACTCCATTTATTTGGACAAGAATTGGGATTTTATTATTAATAACTTTATTAAAAAGTAGTGTTTTACAATATTTATATGCAACTTCATACTTTTCTGCTGCCTATTAAACTTCGTTATTACGTATGTCTTTTCAGACCTTCACCTACAAAATAACAAAAATATTATTGTAGTATCTGGTAACGATTGTTTGACATGACTTAGTAGTACACAATATAACTGAACTGTAAATTTTGTATCTAGTAAGAATGCTTGAGTTTTTTTAAGTTTTCTCAAGGTGACTGATAATTGTGAATATTTGAATATTAATCCTGCTGGAAGATGCAGACTACAATTCATGCATCAAATTCTGTGCTGAACATACTGAGAATTACTTGTTAGTGGGCCACCGTTTTTTGAGATCATGTAGTAAGTCCATTGGATACTCATGTAGCAACTATCACGAACGACCAAGGAGATGGCGAGATTCTCAAAATTAATAATCGAAAAAATATATTTTTTAGGTACTTCGTGGTACGTTCCTTCTAAAATTCTAAACATGTAAACAGTTAATATGAATCGGATTTGATTTTATGCATTTCATCTAAACATTATTGATTTATTTCAGGTTTAGTGTGGGTCAGTTGCCATTGTGGGCAAAGAAACAAATAGCTGATAATGTAAGTCCTCCAACCAGTATAGGACGTCAGATTGATTTTCCGAAAGGAAGATGGGCGCAGCGAATTGATGCTGGAGGTATTACTGTAAAATCTGTGTATGACAGTGACAGTATTATACCATTTCCTTTAAACCAAGGTTAGTAACAAAAGTTTTCATTTGTTTTTCTACATCCGGTGGATATGCAGGTTGATCCAAAAACCCTGTCACACCCCAATGTATTTATGTATTTTATGATGTAAAGTTATGGATAAGAAAACATACAATGTGATAAGAGAGAAAATAATAATTTTATTCAGTGTGTCTGTGTAGATACCATCATTTTAGAAACAAATATTTATGCACCACCAGGTACGCTCTGAAATTCTACGCAGTATTGCGCGAATAATCATGGAAAATGCATCCCGAACAACTTCCTTCAGCTCGCTAATTGTGTGGTAACGCATAATGACAACTTACTGTTTGATATAACCCCACAATCCATTATCACATGATAAAAGTTCGGGACATCTCGGAGGTCAGTCCAGAGATGTTGGTAACTGTGGAAAACTATGTCCAATCCATCTGTTATGAAACACTTCGTTCAGAAATTTTCGCATGGAAACCGAATCATATGCTAGTGCTCCATCGTGCTGAAACCAAACCCGGTCGATAAGCCCTTCGGCTAGTAGTTGAGGGACAAACCAGTCTCGCAATATGGTATAATAAGTTTGTCTGTTGTAGTCCAGTACATGGGGTAACGGGACTTTTGGGTCACACTATACAATTGTATATGTGAAACAAGAAAATACTAAGACATCGGAAATAGGGATCTATAGACTTGTGTATTTTGTAGTATTACGCGGAAACTCTGTAATCTAAATTGAAATGTCTGATGTGCAGCTAATAAAATTCCATAAATAAGTATTTATTCTAATATGCTTAATTTACAGATACGATTCCTTTTTTTTAAATTTCAGAAAAGAGACTCGATTCTGATGGTTCAAAGGACAGTTCAATTGATAGTGGAACGGAAATACGACAGTACGCGGATTTCAGGAAAGAAACTATAATAATATCGAAACAGGTAATACTTAAAAATGTATTTTTTCTTCTTTTAAAAACACTTATGATAGATTTCAAAGAGACAATATTAAATTTTGTAATTGTACAGGAAATATGTCTCGAAAGATAAATAACTATGACAGAAATTTCAAACATAAATGTATGATACTAATGTATTTATAAAAGAAATTAAAAAATATATCACTGAGGAAAAGACAAATACAGGGTATCCCATTTAAAACGCAAGTTGGAATCAGGTATAGGCTAACTTTTGAACGAAATGAGGTACACATATAAATGATACACCAATTTTTAGCTTGATCCATATAGATATTTTTAAACAGAAAAGCAGCTAATGAAGACCACATGTGTGCATGCAGTGTTGCCAAATGCTACTGAAAATTTAAAAAAAAAAAATCAAAACAGAGTAAATCGCACGTCACAAATGTGCATGGACATGCAGCCCACAAATTTCAGAGCGGATTTGTGGGTTGGATTGATAGTTATCGTAGTCGAAGAAGAACGGTTCATTTTCACCATCAGCTTGTCCAGAATTCAGCCATTAATGGCGTGCCCGCGAAAACGTGGTTTTTGAAGTTTTACGCTACGCACTGGCAACACTGCCTGTGTTTAGGTGCAACAGCATGTGTGTTTAGGCACTGTTTATCACATGAAATCATTGTAAACACGAAATAAAAACATTGAAAAAATAAGAAAAATAACGTAACTTACATGCACTCTGCAACCCTGTGTGGAAGGAAGGGAAACGTAGTAATGTTGAAAATGCCTGCCATTCTCGTTCAAATAAAGATTCACACGTCTTAGCATGTTGGAAACAACTTCACGGAGAGTTGACAGGTTCATTTCCTCAATGGCTCTGCGAATGTTGGCTTTCAGGTCTTGTACAGTCCTTGGGTTATTTGTATACACGATTTGTTTTATAGTGCGTCCAGTAAGAGAACGTCTCTGACAGCTCGCAGTGACATTGCCACTACTCGCGTGTCAAGATTTTTTTTCGGTGCAACTGTAGTGGCAATTTAATTAATGGTATAAGACAGAGTGATCGTGGTTGGTAACACTGGTATCAAAGTAGGGGCTGCATTGTCCCACCGCATGTGGTAAGAAACGTCAGAGACCATCTCTTGTTGGCCGTGCTATAAATATCTCCATAAGAAAAAGTCTGGAGATGTCAACTCCGGGGAGCGACTGGGCCACAAATTTTTACTTACTACTCTGTCACAGACAAACTCAGTCAACATATCCATAGTTTAATTTGACGTGTGACATGTAGCCCTGTCTTGTTGTAGCCAACAATCGCGTTCATCACGTACAAAGCATGGAAATAAATTGGGTGATTATGTCAACCGTAGTGTTGAAAGAAATAGGCCCAATTATTCGACGTTGTAAAATTGCATACCACATACCTATCTTCTCTGGATGAAATGGTTGCTCGTGTAACACATCAAAGAACATGCGGTTGTCTGTTGCGTGATTTATCCCGTTTCACGAAATTTTGTTACTAATCGCTGAATTGTTGATATTTCCGGCACACCGCTATTTGGAATTTTTCCTTGAAACAATGCTATCACATTAGCACACGACTTTCATTCAAAAAATGTTCAACAATAAGCACCCTCTCCTCTGTGAAGTACCTCATGGTAATAAACCTACCTCTGACACACCACACCAAGTAAGACGATGAATTGCTTGCCTGTTTACTTCTCCCTTTGCCTATACTTAGCCTCTTCTTACAGGATTGCAGGGTGCATATAAGTTAAGCTATTTTTTCCTACTTTTTTTCAATGTTTTTATTTAGTGTTTTCAATGATTCCATATGATAAACAATACCTAAGCACACATGCTGTTGCACATAACACAGGCAGTGTTGCTAGTGCATAGCGTAAAACTTCAAAAACTACGTTTTCGCGGGTACGCCATTAATGGCTGAATTCTGGACAAGCTGATGGTGAAAATGAACCGTTCTTCTTCGACTACGATAACTACCGATCCAACCCATAAATCCGCGCTGAAATTTGTGGGCTGCATGTCCATGCACATGTGTGACATGCGATTTACCATGTTTTGTAAATATTTTTTTCACACTTTCACTTACATCTGGCAACACTGCATGTGCACACGTCGACTTCTTTAGCTGCTTTTATATTTAAAAACATCTACATGGATCAAGCTAAAAAGTGGTGTATCATTTATACGTGTACCTTATTCCGTTCAAAAGTTAACCTATACCTAATTCCAACTTGCGTTTTAAATGGAACATGTACTACAACTCGCATTAGTCACTACATGATTGGACTGGACTTCGCAGCTTTAAAAAACACCTGTCTTGTAAAGGAATAAGTGTATTAACGGTTGATTTGCTTGATAATGTTAAAAGATGTTTGTTAAACGATAAGAGAGAAATTAATATGCTCCTGTAAATAATTCGTGTATGATCCAAGTATAAAAATACAATAGGTTAAAACGTATTATTTTATCTTTTTTCCTTAAATGTGGTTTTGTGCAAAGGCGTTCGCTGAATGGTTTTAGGAGAGGATATTCGACGAAAGAAGTGTTTCTCTGCTACAATAAGCAAGCAACTTTTTTCTTTCTTTTTTAAAGTACAGTTTGAAATTATCTTTTGTGTAAAATAATTGGATTTGTACTAGAATTGTTTATGAAATTCAACGTCCAGTAGCTTGAAACATGATTTGCCTACGCATGATATTGTAACCTAACCTCTAGTTTAAAGTTAAATTTTCTAGGAACAAAAGGATATCCAGGGGATTTTTTCTTTGAATTTCTCCCAACAATTACATTACATTGCACCTTATTTCATATTAATTTGTACAGATTGATTGCCAAGGGTAGAATGTGTTTTTGTTATTGCAGGGTCATATTAGTATTTTGAGAAATGCATACATTTGTTATTACGTGTTCTAAATTGGATAGTTGAAAACTGATGGGACATTCATTAGCAATTGTAAGTGAGATCCATTTTTTTGAGATATCGTGATTCCGCGTATTAAATCTATAACATGAAGTCATGAAAGACAATTATATATGTCATACCCAAGATGAGACCTAAACTGGGTGACTCAGCTCCGTAAAAGAAAGTACTTGAGATCCAGGAAACCTGTTTAAAATACTAGAAAATTAACATATATAATAATCATTGCCATGAAATAATAATAGAAACTAAAACTTATTTTTAAATATTTTATTTACTTATGCAACATAATTAATAATAATAATAATAATAATAATAATAATAATAATAAATATAATGCTTTTACCATATTAACTGCAATTCGTAAATATCAATGAAATTTTAAAATTTAAACAGCTCGCATTTTTAGCAAAAATTTTTTTACAGCTTCTGCTTCTTTTTCTGTTAGCACTGTAAAGCACATTAAATTACTAATTTAAAACATACATACATACCTACATATATATAGTGAGCTACATTATTTACTCAGTCATCTATAGATTGAGGTAAAAAGTGAGTAGACTCAAGTGACTATTTGTAGAAGAATTTATTTAATTTTATTACATAAATAATACAGATATTGCTTTTGTTTCGCATTGACTAAGGCAATTTTTTCTAAAGATATGTTTAGTTCATTTGAGCCATGTAACCTTGATGTATTGTCCTTTACCATTTGTTCATCCCGTAATCTGTAATCTAAAAGAATGTTTATAAATCTAAGCTTTGTGTCATTCTAATGTCATTCCCTTGATTCTAATTTTATTTAAAGCTTTGTGATTAGCTTTTCCCTGCATACTCTATCTTAGTCATGTAAACATCAAGCTTGTGGCAGTTCTCACTAACATATTTCTTCACAGAATTTTATTTGAGTTTGTAGTCTCACAGCTTTAGTACCATACGCAACCCTGAAGTTTGAATCCCTGACTCACTTCATGAATTCGATATGGGAATGGATGCAGCAAGAGTACAGTTACTAACAAAAACACATATTATCAAACACACATGTTGCTTTGTTATTTAGAAAGAAATAAGCCAATTTGACTATAAGTTTCATTTTGTAGTGAAGTAGCAAATCTTTCGATATCAGTCAGTCTTGGAAGAATTCGAGAACATCTCCATGCTTATCATACATGTGTGGCTCTTTGCGCTGTCCTATTGGAACCAATAATAGCGTTTATCTTCTCCAAGCAAAGCCACGAAGTGACAGTTTCAATCCACGTATCTAACTCTACAGTTGCGTAAAAAAATAAATAAATAAAAATCCACAGAATAGAAACTAGAAACTATTGTACGCGGCAATCATTTTCTCGGGAAAACTATTCACTGCAACATACAATATTGTTTTCTATGATATAGGAATACCGTGGAACCGCTGCTGAAAGATATCGTAGCAATGTTCATGCGGTTTTGTTGCAAAATATGCTTCTACCGTTGTTATTGGGTAAGACTTACTGTGGATTGGCCTTCCTTCGTCCTCAACTTCTCGCCAACTCGAGCGCATGTGCTGTCACTTGGCGCTACTGTCGAGTGGAGGTAAACATTTTCTAGGATTTCTCACAAATATTGCAAGCATCCTAAATATTATTGCATTTTTCGGTTATTAATTTTAAACTCAAGAGGTCGGAGATTTGAATTGCATTGTATAATTTGTATCAATGAGACAGACAAAAATAAAATTCTGTGGAAGAAAATTTTTAAAATTTGCTTTTTAATATTTTTGTTGCTGTAATATTAACACTTTGGAATTTGTGTGAGTGCTGGTTCCTGCATTCTTTTATGTTGGGTGTGATTGTTGATGTGACGTGTGGTGACACATTGCAGGATGGTGAAGGTCGGACTGACTTCGTACCCTGTCCAGAGAGCTACGAGGAAATTACTCAGAATAATAGATACCAGGTACTATATTGGAATAATGACTATTTAGTTTTGTTCAGATATAATTCAGGTTTGTTAAAAGAAGAAAGGAAAGATTAGGCGAGTTGACTTTTGTTGATTAAAAGACAGATTCCAATGCGGTAAACCGAGTAGGAAACCGAAAGTAGAAATAACAATTCCACTGACAAGCAACAAAAGAATACTCAGCAACGAGGCTATTTGAGACTTGGACAAGTGATATCCAAACCACATGTGCTCCCACTGGAAATCTAACTTGGGTCTCCTGCACCCAAGGCGTGTACAATAACAATATAGCTACGAGGGAAATCTAGCATGCGCGTAACAGCAGATTAACGGATAATTTAGGAGGGAGCTAAATACTATATGCGGTGCACTCATTGATATTTTATATATACAGGGTGGTTCAGTAATGTTGGACAGCCCTAAATAAATCGGAAACCAGAAGAGATATTAGCAAGAATTTGGTGGATCCAGATACTTGTGGAAGGGGGACGTCCTTTGAGGTACAACACAATGTTACCAGGTCAACAGTGTTGCCAGCTCAGTACAAAGTTGTATTTTTTTAAATGGAACATATATAAGTTTATGCCATCAAAAGAATTAGTACAGAATGTGAATACCAACAAGCGAAACCGCACCTGTCAGTGTTGCCAAATAAGGAAGTTATGAAGCTTCAAAGATCAAGAAATTAATGTGTCCGTAGAGCAAAACTAGCAAAAAGGCAAGAAAAATAATACTACGGAATGAAAAGAAGTAACCGAAAGAGTAAACCAAAGAACGCACAGCATCCAGTGAGTAACAGGGTTGCCACAGGAAAGGGGGAAAAAATTGAAAATTTTGCAGTTGCTATAGGAGGAAAAGTGCCCATATGACATAATGCTGGAAACACCATAGAAAGTCTATGTAAGATTCAGGAATCCTAATAGCGTTTGTTCGAAAGCAATATCTCTAACCGTTTCCGAGATACACAAAAGCTGTGCGGAGTTTGCAACACTGCATAATAATTCCCTCGCCCTCCAAACTACAGGAACGAGTAATGAAAATGATACGCCCAACAAAATGTAAGAACTACACGGGTCTAATCGTCAAATCAAATATGCAGTGTTGCAAACCCCGCACACCTTTGGTGTATCTCGAAAACGGTTAGAGATATCGCTTTCGAACAAACGCGATTAGGATTCCTGACTCTTACATAGACTTTCTATGGTGTTTCCAGCATTATGTCATATGGGCACTTTCCCTCCTATAGCAACTGCAAAATTTCCAATTTTTTCCCCCTTTGCTTTGGCAACCCTGTTACTCACTGGATGCTGTGCGTTCTTTGGTTTACTCTTTCTGTTACTCCTTTTCATTCCGTAATATTATTTTTCTTGCCTTTTTGCTAGTTTTGCCCTACGGACACTTTAATTTCTTGTTCTTTGAAGCTTTATAACTTCCTTATTTGGCAACACTGACAGATGCGCTTTCGCTTGTTGGTATTCACATTCTGTACTAATTCTTTTGATGGCATAAACTTCTATATGTTCCATTTAAAAAAATACAACTTTGTACTGAGCTGGCAACACTGTTGACCTGGTAACATTGTGTTGTACCTCAAAAGACGTCCCCCTTCCACAAGTATCTGGATCCACCACACTCTTGCTAATATCTCTTTTGGTTTTCGATTTATTCAGGGCTGTCCAACATTACTGAACCACCCTGTATATATATATATATTGTTACCAATGTGACATATTGTCATAGTATTGTGAGTATTTGAAGAGAATTGTTCATAGAATTACAAACAAGTGTCAGAAGTATCAGAAATTAATTTTTAATGAACTATCATTAAAATAAAAATTAAATATAATCCACTTGTGGCGTAATGAGTTTATACGTAGAACGAATCTAAAAAACTTTATCTGAAATATTACATAGTTCTATCTTTAAGAAATTGAGTAAGTTACGTATGATGTATCTGTCATATTTCAGAATGAGTTCTTCATTTTAGTGTTGCCTAAATTTTAAATTTCAATATCTGTTAGCTGGGTTCTGTTCTTGCAATGGAAAGTTTCGGGAGGTCGTGCAATTTATCTATTTTAGTACAACCGCTTGAAATAACACGGTAACTCCATAAAACATTTCCAGTATTTTGCCGAATAAGTAAATATTATCATATAATATCAAAATGTGCATTTAGGTGCTAGCATTGTAAAGTCACAATATTTGGAACGTGCTCTCAGAACATCATCTTGGAGCTGTTATGAACCAAATCCAATATTACCGCAGTTTATTTACATAGGTAAAACTATTAGAGAGTGATCTTGGAAAATGAATATTCCGATCCTTTGCTTTTTATATTATTTTGCTGCTACTCGCTCAGTCAGTTATCCAATAAGCTGTAGATTGCAATGCATGAATAAGGTGCATGAGGGAAGTTAAAATATCGGATACTGTTTTATTATGTTATACAAGAATAACTAAATCATTGTTAGATATAGCATCGGTATTACCTGGTTCTTTTAGAATGAATTAGAACAAGGAATTGGTACCGTTTGTGCGAAAATGAAAGGACTTCAATGTGTTTATCGTGTGTTTTACGAATTGTTAACATAAGAATAACTAAGTAACTACCTAACTTAGGAATAACTACTGAAATGAGGTCACTTCTGAAGTGATACAATGAATCAATATAGTTGGGTGTCTTCCTTTCGATTTGTACATTTAGCGACACAAGACACATACACAGGAACGCATTTATCAATAGCCTAGAAATGGTCCATTGCGTAAAGTTTTAGAACTCATGGCAAGATTCCGGGCTGAAGTATTGCCGGTCAGCCTATAGGCATGGTTCTCTTAATAATTAAAAGCGTTGCAAATGTCTTTTTATATCCACATAATTTTGAATATGAGTTGTTTGGTATATTCTCATGATTAATCGTATGTAGTTCACTTCCCCTAGTAGGCTTAATACGGAGATTTTGTAGACTCTCTCTCTCTCTCTCTCTCTCTCTATATATATATATATATATATATATATATATATATATATGGAGAAGAAAAGTATGTCTTAATAAGCGAAGCATAAATGCAGTTACGTACAAAATGCTTTGTAGTTTTCTCTAATACTTTATAATTATTTTTACAAAGCAAACTCGAGGCGTGACTATATTTTTTTCTTATATTCCAAAATCAACTGAAGATTAGTGTATTGACCTCATCTCAAATCTTCGGTTCCTGTTTGATTCTCGGTAGGGATACTTGCCTTGAATACAAACCCGAATAGTGGTCCGAATCCCACAGTATACAGTAGAACCCGTTTCATATAGCCTTAGTGCTGAAAAGGGACGTTAAATTTCAATATAATATTTTAGTGTCTTCCGCAAGTGTCGTTTGAATGAGGAAAAATGTGTATTTTTGATAGTGCCTACCAATATTGAATAAAATGTAATTAGTTTTCTTTCAGTCTTTTCAAAATCCAGTCAATTATATAGCCAACTTATGTCTTCTAAATGTTCTGTGGTTAGTTCCGATGGAATAAGAATACTTCCATAATGCAAAGAACGAAGTATTCTTAGTTTAGATGTATTACTATAAATATACCCCCGACGAAAAGTAACTTTTACACCATTTTTCATTTTTCACATACTGGTTTGAGTACAGCTAAGCGAACAGATTATTCAAGCTGAAACTTAGGTAAGGTGTGGGGATCAGCTGTCAAATGCTTTCGAAATACTAGCGAAAATCAGAAAATGTTTTTTTGAGCTTTAGGATTCAGCTTAGCTCAGTTCAGTTTTCTTTTCATCAAGAAATTTAATTTCATGCTAAAATAAGACCCAATTTAGCATTTCTGTAAAAATAAAAATAAGCCTAAGGGTGCTAGAAAATTATAAAGTTAGTCATATTTTGCTTTAGCTAGTGCTTCTTTAATCCTAACTCCATGTTTTTTCAGGTTAATTTGTATTTATGTTGATGTAAAACCAATAGAGGTTCAATATTGTATAAAAATACTTTCGATATTGCTAAGAGAGTCTGATCAAAAGTCTTAGAATTCTTAGTCTAACAATAACAGTAATTGCATGCGTTAAGACATCAAATGTGCTGTAAAGAGGAAGCTGTTTACTTTCATTCAGATGTGAGTAATAATGTTCGAATAGCGTGAATACATGGATAGGTAGATTATCTTTCCTTTTAATTTTATAAAATTTCACAAAACTGAAATTTCTGTAATTCGAAGGTGATAAAGGTATATTTGAACCAAATAACAAAATCGTTATTGTTAGTATATCCTAGAGAATTGAATGAAAGAAATTACTTAATTAATGCTCAAAGAGTATATACACAGAGTTGTACACTGCAAAGCTACATAATTTCAAGGGTCTCGCATCTTGCACAAAATTGAAGATGTACCTCGTTGGTTTCTTCAGTGTCTGCTTTTGTAAGAGAAGGAATTACGTTAGTAACGTGCTCATATATGTGAAAGTTGTTACAAGATAGATGGTGCAGCATTCGAATTTTTTTTTGCTTGCTATCACATATTACATTCCCGTTTATAGCCTTTTAAATAGGATTAGTAATAGGAAACCAAGCACGCTAGTATGGTGAAAGTGAAATGTATATCATAAGATGTTGGAAGATGAGAGCATTTGTGTTAGATATGTACAAGAGGTGGTTGGTTATGCTTGTGATTTAGGAGGTTTTGCAACTTTGTGAAAGTTACCATATTTGGTGCAGGTGTCCACAGGCAAGGTTACTCTAACGCGAGGAAGTGACGTAACTGATATAAATCGCCATAGACATCTGACAGACGACAGCAGTATTGGAAGCTATAAATACGAAGTAAGTTTTTGTATATGTTTACGTAGTCCACTATTAAAGGAATGATTCAAGTATCAATAGGATCTTAATGGTGTTGGGTCTATATATTTTCTTTGTATGTCTGAAGAATGTACATAACATTCTTTAGAAACTTTTCTTGGTCCATTCTTTTAGTAGTAGTCTTTTCGTCCTTTTTACGGATGTAAGTAACACTTTCCTTTTCTCCAGTTGAAATAGTTCAGATTGTAATACTGTAGCATGATAGTATATTCGGAAGAAAGTTAAGTATGAGTGAAACTGCATGTCTGGATGCGATAAGTAATTTGTATTTCCATTGTATGTATACAGTAATTTATGTGAGAAATGTTCATAATAAGTGTAACAATGTATTTCTTTTAGTTCCGTGCTTCAGTGTTTTCTGTTAGTACTGTCTCAAATGAAGTCCGTGGTAGTCCTTTCACTTTCCCGTTAGGAAGTACGGAATGGTACTCTAATTTTGACATCCGAATAAATGTCTTAGTTTCCCTGAGTCACGTTAGACTAACATCGAGACAAAAAATTGGTGTTATATTCAGTATTAAGCTCAAGAGAAATGGAGACGTAATCGTTTAACAAGAAAAAAATGTAAAATAATAATAATAATAATAATAAAAAACATTGAAGTGTAGCATACACACTGTGTATAACATCACTAGCGCTAGCTTTTTTTGTATACGAAATCTACCTTGCACTGCAGTTACTATATGCACTTCCATTTCATTGAGGATATGCTATATGTAAAAAGCAATATTCGCAGGGGTGGGGCGACGGGGATGAATATCTCAACTTTTTAAGTCACCTTTCAAAAAAAAAAAAAAAAAAAAAAAAAACTCATGACAAGTGTAAAAGTGTCCACGCTTGGATAAATTTGTATTAGCTCTTTCTATACTAACTTGAGGACGTGGAATCCAACGAACCTATTTTAAAACACATCTGACCATAGGTTGCGGAAAAATTGACCTCAAAGTTTGGATATTTAGATCTACATTTTTTTCGTGACCTCAAGGACGGATATGTTTAAACATAATTCCTTTAGATTTCGCATGCTCTAATCAGTATAAAGAGCAATTAGAAATTTACCCAAGCGTGGGCACTTGTACCATTGTCATGAGCAGAAATTCTTTCTTTGCTATACGTTATGCTTATTAAAAATGTAATAATTAAATTTCAGTTTTCATGTTTCCTAATATATGATGTATATCGTGTAGCCGAAACCAGTTTCTCTTATATGATGCTAGTGACTTTTTTTTCTCTTATTTCTTGAAGGTGTATATAAGTGATGTAACAAAGTATACTATATAAAGAAATTCCTTACATACAATATTATCCTGTATGTTACATTGTATATCAATACCTAGAAGGAGAGTTTGCAAACCAAGATGGGAAACCCAAGTCTCTAGTGTTACATACAGAGAATCGTTTTTCTGTCATACCGTATATCATCGCATGAGAACCAGAGGGACGTAATTCCATTTTCGTAGGTTTACAGACAAGAGAACAAAAACATTATTTTCTTAGAAAGATGTGATTTTAATAAGATGGTAATTGAACTACATTACAACAGATGATCGGCAAGGAGAACAGGTGGCATTACGTTCCATTTACACCAAGTAGGGCTTTCAAAATTATGTCCAAACATGAACAAACCGAAAACCGCAGTTTTGGAGTTACGTTTCTCTGGTTCTCATGCGACGATATGTCACGTATATATTATGAGAATCAGTTTGCGACACGACATAAGGGAAGATTCGCAAAAAGAAGCTTATGAGTATGGTGCATTCAGTATTCAGTCTACAAGAAATCACTCTCAGTCTAGCGCTGGAATTGTCAGTCCTATTTTTCTAAAAAGTATATTTCTCACTCTTTGCCTTTTCTAGAGAACTGTTCTTATTATTCAAGTCATTTTTCATTAGAATAAACTAGTTTTAGACTGCTCTGGCATGTTAAGAGGACTGGCAAAAATGAATAAATAAATAAATAAATAAAATTAAAATATACAAACAAACCAAACGAAATTACTTTCCAAAACTATTCAAACTGCTTACTTAAGAAACATCATTTTGGAAAAAGTAAATTCCCCTTTGTAGATTACCTGTTAATAGGTTTCTATTAGCGTACGCACTTTTGTCGTGGGAGACCCGGGTTCGATTCTTGGAGGGAACTCATATGGTTTGGATTCCATATTAAGATGTAGTTCCGCGTCTCGTATAATTTCGCTGTTGAAAGGGATGCTAAAATCAAAGTTAATAGTTTTATTAACTTTTAATTAAAATAATAATTTGCTTTTTCTACGAGTTTTGTTCATTTATTTAGAAGTTCAGGAATGATTTGCTCCATGATTTGCTCTTAAATAATATGGGGCCGAAGATATTTCTAGCTAGACAAATGAAATACTATAGTAATTTCAAACACTGAAATTTTAGAATCATTTTATATTGTTGCTTATTAGGGTTTTCCATTATATGGCACAACCAAATTTACCAGCAGCTTAGGGAGTTCTTAAAATCATTATCTTTAAATGTTCTGAGCTTTAGCTTTTATACTATCCGATATAAAATAAATTTTGTATTGCTCTCATTTTAGGGAACTTCTTCCCATTTGAATGATACAGCGGAAATAAAAACGGTTTCATGCACACTGAATAATATATAATATGTAATATATTAGGATGATCTTCCGAGTTATTTGAGTCTCACGCCCTAAAATGGTTCCATATCAGGCTAAAGTAATCAAAAAAAAAAAAAAAATGAATAGCATTACATGGTGCTTCAAGCGATCTTAAGTTTTAAATGATTGTACAGTGTACAATATGAGGCAAAATGTAACTTGTAATAAGAATAACTAAAGGGAATTACATCGTACCTTGGGTAGGGGTAATGGAAATAAATCGCATGTGTAATACCTTCATGGCGATCGTATTTAAGACTGTAATCTTAGATTCAGGTCCAAAACTTTTAATAGGAAAGGGATCGTGCGACATCATTTTGGGGTAGCATTTCAGCACAACACACATCTGGCGTTATTTCCAACTTCTACTTACAAGGTGCATTTACTCCATATTGTATACAATTAATGCATTCAAAACTTGGTCACTTAAGGCACCATTTAATATTATTCAATTGAGCTAATTTTTCCCATGGGTTACGATCTTCTGATATACAACCATTTAAAAACGTGACCCTAAAAAAATTCGGATGTCGAAAGTAAGGGCATTATATATATATATATATATATATATATATATATATATATATATATATATATATATATATATATATATATATATATATATATATATAGGGTGTTAATGAACTATACCGACAAACTGTAAGAGGTAATTCCGTACATCAAAATAAGAGAAAAAATCATATGGACCTGTACGAAAAAACTCAGTTTTAGAGCTAGGGCTGTCCAAAATCGCGAAAAAGCCAAATTTCAAGAGGCCCTATTTCTAATTCGAGAGACTGTAAATGGTGGTCCGTATCAGCGTAAAGGAAGTCACGCCCAAGCAATCCAAAAATGCATATTTCATTCATGTTTAATTGGTATACAGAGTATTCCCTATAGGGTGAAATTCCCAGACATGCCATCAACCGAATTTTGAGATATGCTCTGACTTAATTATTAGTCCAAAGTAGGCAAATGATAAGCCTTGATAGCAGTGAACACGAAATCATTTGGCGCAATGTCGGAAGTTTTGAGGATCGTCAGCAGCACGGTCTCTCGTTCTCAAAAAAACGCTTGCTGGGATGTTTTCTTCCACGCTTATAAGTGGAGAAAACGTGAATTATACCATGGCGAAATACATCGCATCACACATTATTCCGAAAAAGAAACAAACACAAACACACACACACACACAAAAAGAAAACATGACGCTGCCGGTTCTTAACACTTCCGACTCCCCTCCGAAGCATTGTCCATTGTTGTCGAGGCTTACTTCCTGCCTACTTTGGGCGCTCCTTAAAATCAGGGTATATCTGAAAATTCTATTGAGAGCATATCTGAGATTACATCCTGTAGGGAATACCCTGTACACTTATCGAAAATTGATGAAATATGCACTTTTGGATTGTGTATACGTGACTTCCTTTACACTGATGACCACCACCCACAGTTTCTAGAATTCGAAATAGGGCCTGTTGAAATTTAGCGTTTTCGCAATTTTGGATAGCCCTAGTTCTGAAACTATGCACTTCTCGCCATAGGTCCATATGAACTTTTTCTCTTATTTTGATGTAAGGAATCACCTCTTACAGTTTGTCGATATAGTTCATTAACATCCTGTGTATATATATTTCATTAACATTTCTCTTTTCAACAGTGACTAATTAATATTAACAAGACAGTAATGTTGGTAGTGAATATAATGGAGAATCAATTTGAATGGAAGAATAAAAAGATTAGGTTACATAGATGTATTTTTTCTCTTTGTAATTCATGGTTAAAAGATTTATCAGTGTTAATAAATGCATAATATATTTATTTTTAATCACTATTATGTCATGTATAACCAATAGGAACATAAATCTACACCTTCCCCCACGCAAACGGGAAAAGACAAATTTTATCCATAACAACCAAAAATTGTGCACATTTGATAAGTACAATGATAATCTAAAGTTATGCACTTCTGCTAGCCGTTCTATTACTGTATAAAATAAAAATTCAAATAAATAAATAGATAAATAAATAATGGTTTTTAAATTAAAAAAAAAAAAAAAATAACCTCCCTCGCTCTCGTATGCTCGAAGCTAACCTATCTAGGATTAAGAGTTTATTTTTCAGAAGTTTTATTATATATACACATTGTTTATTGTTTGTGAAATGTATTTTGCCTTTTACGTTAACTTACTGGAATACGTATTTTTTGTTGCATTATATACTAGTTTTGTTTGCTTTGATCGTACTTTTGATAGTTCTGTATTGGTAACTGTGCTCAAATTTTATTTTATGGTATTGTTTACTAATACTGATTTCGTAATTGTTCAGCATAACTGTAATTAAAACGAAGGAAATAAAAAAAGGATCTCTGCTTATTTATAATTTAATAAACATTATGACCATAGAAGGGTTATAGCTGCAATAACAGACATTTAATATATACAATATATGAAGTGCAATTTAATATGTTTTTACCCTTCTATTTTTGTGATTCACTATTGAAAGATAGAAGATGATTAGTGAGTGATATCAGTTACATTTTGTTTTTTTCATTCTTTACTAGGATATTGAGAGTACAGAGCATGATGGAGACGTGGAAGATTATTCGGAAGGTGAAGGAGAGTCAACAGAACCAGAACATCCAGAGAGGTTAATGTACTACCCACATGCGGAAGATCCAGTGAGGTAAGGACAGCTCTAACTTATAAAATGAAAGATAGAAATAGCCAAATGCGAGTAAACATTGAAAACTCACAATTCAACACATGAATGACATACAATAAGGAGAAATAATAGATTGACACAGGTGCATGTCAGATCTACACAAGGTGGTCGAGACCAAAGTTTATATAGTCAAAGTGTAAAATATCATAGCAGTTGGTCACAAGATTGCGATCTATAGTGTGTCGTAACAGTGAAGAAATTTAAATATATATATATATATATATTGTCAGGAGATTGTTTTTGAAAATTTGCTTTCATCCCTGATACGAGAATCACAACATAATGTTTCAGAACTTCTAACCATTTTTCAATGCATCTTCTGCTACTAAACTGACCATTAGAACATAGTAATAAGTTCTGTCCATCTCTATAGAAACCCATGTTTTACTATGAAACCTTTGTAAAAATGAAAAAAAGAAAAGTTAGTAAAATCCGCACTTTCTGAAAATTATTTTGGTTAATGATGTAAACATTGGATCAGAAATGTGTTTAACTTCTAAAAATAAGTATTTTCTTGCGATAATTATGTAGTTGCGATAATTGTGAAATGTCAAGACATAGAACTTTGTCATTAACCTTGTTGGTAATTGTTTTATAAATCAGACCTACAAGGAATAAGTTAAATATAAAGCTTCAAATCATTATTATTTTTATTGAGGAAATAAAAACTGTATCGATGAACTGTCTCAACCTCTTTCTGACCTTTTTCAATTTCAGTGATTATACAGTTAACGCCATGGATGTGGAAGAACTACGCCGCTCTCAAAGAAGACACAAGAAAACTAGACCTGAGCGATTAACGGACTTGCCTATTATTTCAGTGTCTGTGTCAGGAAGTCAGGATAGTGACGATGATGATGAAGATGCTTCTACACCAAGTGCTGATACAGCCGAAAGAAACATAATGTCTATGTTGTCCGTGAGGTTAGTTTACTTTTTATAATGTGAATAGCGATATTTTTAAATTTCATTATCGTAAAACTGCACACTTACTGATACCTATTAATAAAACACATTTTTAAAGTAGTTAACATTATGATAAAATTTGAAAGAAAGATTTTAGGATGTTTTCATAATTTAATTTCATCAATATGTTATATTTAGGATGTGAAGGAAATTTCTTGGGGCCTTTTCAACTTAATCATTATATACCCTCAATTCCAAAAGAAACCGAACGTTTTAAAAAAACAAAAAAGCAATGTACATTTTGGAACAAATCATTTTTATTAATCAATGTATTCCCCTTCTCCATCGATACACATATTTGCACGCTCCAACAAGTTGTCAAACGACTTCTCCATGTCCTTTATTGGAATGGTCTTTAGGATGGCGGTCGTCGCCTTCTCAATGGCATCAATCGTTGCGTGCCACTTTCCTTTCATCGCCAAATGCAGTTTCGGGAACAGATAGAAATCGCACGGAGCGAGATCTGGTGAATAGGGCGGATGATGCAACTGAATAATGTAATTTTTGACCAAAAATTCAGTTACAAGTCGCGAACGATGTGATGGTGCATTATCGTCCAAAAGAGTCCAACTGCCGATTTCGCGATATTCGGGCCGAATACGACGAATTCTTGCCAGCAAACGCTTCATGACGCCCAAGTAAAACCCTCCAGTGACTGTCTGGCCGGGCTGAACAAATTCTTTGTGGATAATTCCTTTTGAATCGTAAAAACAAATCAGCATCACCTTAACTTTTGACTTCACCAAGCGACTTTTTTTGGGTGTTCCTTCATCCGGCGCTCTCCATTCAGCACTTTGCCGCTTTGTTTCGGGCTCATATTCAAAACACCACGTCTCGTCACCAGTTACAATCTATTTCAAGAAGTTTCGATCCTGCCGAGCACTTTTAACGATGTCTTTGCAATGCGCAATTCGATCAACTTTTTGGTCTTCGGTGAGTTTGTGTGGTACAAACCGCGAATTAACCTTCTTAAGGCCCAAAACTTCGGTCAAAATGCGGTATGCGGTTGTTTGAGGAATGCCTAATTCCATTTCAATAACTTTCACCGACGATTTTTTGTTATGTTTGATGAATTCACGCACTTTTTCAATGTTTTCTTCCGATAATCCGGTTCTGGGACGGCCTGATCTTTCGTCATCATCCAGCGTCTCTCTACCCGATTTGAATCGCCTGAACCACTCGTAAACTTGCGTACGGGATAGACACTCATCACCATATGCATTTTGTAGCATTTGGTGCGTTTCACTAAAAGTTTTACCCAGTTTAACACAAAACTCAATTGCAGCTCGTTGTTTGAAACTCATTTTCCGACCGATGTACACAACACACTGACAGTTGAAACGCAATAACTTTGTTGCCGTGCATCCAAATGTCATGACATTTATACCAGTTGTCAATGAGGGACTACGCCATCTACCGGTAAAATATTACAACAGATGGCACTAGTGGTACTATTTGTTTTCAAAAGTTCGGTTTCTTTTGGAATGGAGGGTGTAGAATTATCATAACTGCATGGGAATATTGGTGTAGTTCAGTGCTATTCAAGCGGGGGTACGCGAAAATGTTTCTGAGGATACGTAATGCTGCTTCTGGGGGTCTGCTGGAAATGTCTGTTGACAGTTTTTTGCAATTGAAACTCGATAACTTGTCAATTTATGACTTTTGTACTTATGCTCGAAAAGGATACGATGACATTAGTGACAGTGCTATTGCACAGCTTCTTCCATTTCTATCAACATATTTGTGTGAACAGGGTTTCTTTGCATTAATATCAATGAAAACGAAGCAGAGAAATTGCTTAAATCCAGAATTAGATCTGATTCTCGCACTCTCGAAAATTCGACCAAGAATCGAGGAGTTGGCGTCCCGGAAACAAACTCAGTCATTTCATTAGTTCTCAACATATTTTTAGTTTCTAAATTTTTAACATTGTCTTCAGTGTGCGAATTATCAGGGAGGATGAGGGCAAAATCCCCCTCAGTAGAACTGGATGTCTTCCATGTGTTTTGAAATTTCTCATGTTAATTTTTTCGGATGTGCACTTTATCCCCCTGTAAATAGGTTTTTGATTGGCACACTGATTGTCCTTTTGTTGGTTCTCTGTCCCCCCCCCCTTTTTTTTTTTTTTTTTTTTTTTCAACAGAACATGCGTATTAAGTTTAGAAAGTTAATTTCTTTTAAACAGCTTCAAGGGTACACAATTGAATGGCGAACTGTCTAGGGGTACGCGAGAAAAAAAGGTTGAATAGCACTGGTGTAGTTGATATATTAATAATCAGGGGCCATTGTAGGGCAGAGGGTCAAGCTGGGAATAAACCATGAAGTCAGGAAATTGTTCACGGAAAACCCGTCCGATATTGCAGAGGATCATGTAATGGAGGCTTACATCTGTATCCGCCAGTGACATGAAATCGTACCAATCATCAAATACTGTTTCTTCACATCGTAATCCACCATCTTTTAAAAATTAGCTGGTAGATTAGAAATTTGTTTTGGTATCTACTAATAGTGATGAATTATATCATCTTGAGCTGCCACGCTTTTTGTATATCACTTTTCTTTGATAATGCTACAGAAGAGCTAGCAAAAGAGGGTCTTTGACAGCTCACAGCGTCGTTTCAAGGCTTTTTCGGTACATTTATAATGGCTGTGTAAAACAAAGTGACCGTGGTTGGTAACACTAGCATCAAAGTAAGGGGTTGCATTTTCCCTCCATACGTAGTAAGAAACTTCAGGGACCATCTCCTGATGGCTCGTCTGTAGTACAGTGAAATTAAAATCTGCAGAGAAGCAAAGTGGTATGCAGTGTGATATTTGGATTAACATTCTATTTCCAGCGGAGACTTCAAAAATTTACTTTAAAAAAAGTATATTTTGTGTGTTTCTGACATCGATCTAAAGTCAAACAATATTTCCACATGTTTTTCTCAATCATTTGGTTACATTAGATTTATTCAGTGGTATTACTGATGTTTTATCTTCGAGTAGTTTGTAAAACTAATTCACATTTCAGTGGATAATCCGATTTTAATTTATTGTCAGACTTTTATCTTAAAGTACAAAATGCGTCGTCCAGAGTTGTTAATTACTTGTAGTTGTTGTCCTCGTACAGTTCACGGGACATTCAAAACCGACAAGAAGGGAACAATTATCATTATAAAAAGAACCTATTTATTTTTAATTTTATATAAAAGAATTGAACAATAAATTGCACTTTGTAAAATTCAAGTGAAATGTTTGGTTGTATGTAAAAACATAGTCTTGTCCTTTAACACAAAATAACAGTGTGCAAACCGCGAATTTTGAAATAGTCAATAACCATCCTAATTTTGTATTTTTCGATATTAGGTACTTCTGCAGTTGTTAATAGCATTATAGTTAGTGGAAACCCCCTTGATCAGATTAGCTGAAGCAAAAATTATTCAAAAATTTTCAATGTTTTACAGGGCCGCGGTAGCTTAGTGGTAGAGCGTTCACCTCTGGTGCTTGGGGTCCCGGGTTCGATCCCAGCCCCCGCCAAGTTAACTTTGTGGTGGGCAAACATCGTGTGCGTGGGTTTTCTCGGGGTTCTCCCGTTTCCTCCCACTTTCTTCATTCCACCATTTCATTCATTACTCATCATCACCGCCTTCTTTAGCCCAACCGGCATAACCGTGGTGGGACGTAAAACTCACAGATTTCAATGTTTTACACATACTCTATTTGTTTTTGTTGCAGTACTGAAAGTCTCGATCGAGTTGGTCAGAGAGAGAAGTACCTGAAGAACAATTTTGAGTCTCTGAGTGGAGCAGAAATTGACAACGAAGAAGGAGGGAAATCTGGAACGAGTATCTCATCACAGTTTCTAACGCGCTCACAAGATTCTCCAGGATCCATAAGAAATGTAGCTGTAATAAATGCAGCCCGTCAAGTTCGCCAGGATTCCGAAGTAAGCAGGAAACGAGAGGAACTCCAGAGGAGGATAGAAGAAACACGGCGGAAATTGCAAAGTGTAAGTAAATTGGAATATTGATGTGTAGCAATAATGATAAAAGTCTTTACCTGTGTGTATTTTCAGTCATTGCGCTTATTTCCAGTATCAATCGTGTTGATTTTGCAAATAGTGTATATAGTGGGTCTCGTTCAAAGATGGATTTTTTATGATAGACTCTCCAATTCCGATAATTTCATATAGACAGACTGACTCGGATATATATTTGTTATTGATCGATTTAAGAGTGGGAACATTATAACAATTTATCTCAATCAGAAATTATTGATAAGACATGGTTTTGTAGGAAATAAGTTTCAGTGTTACTGTGTGCTATCAAGCATTATTGCAGTAAATGACTTGACTCCGGTTTGTAAAACTCTGACAATTATAATATATATATATATATATATATATATATATATATATATATATATATATAATGTGTCCGTAAAGTTGAGCAGCCCAAAGTTTGATTGCGTATATCTTTTGAACCAAGAACGATAAAGACCTGAGACTTGAAACAAATATAAGCGTGCTCTATGTGGATATTTTCGAGATCAGGCCAATGTTGGAATTTGTAACTTTTTTATGTAGCAATGAAAGAAAGTACCGAAAGTGTAAAATAAAAAATGTACAAAAAGAAGAAAATCAATATTCAGTTGCAGAAAACACATTTCCTGCGGGTAAATCCCTGTGTATATGTGCAGTATGCATCAACATTTATCCATTGGTGCGAAAATGTGACGAAGTTGATGCAGTGTTGCCATGTAAAAAGGCTGTTTAATGTAAGTCCGTAAAATGGGTGTTTTTGACAGAAACGCAGCCCCTGCCAACACTCCTTGTAAAATTACTAAAACAGTTGTATTTTAGGTTAATTAATGATAAACAGTGAGACTTCGCACATAATTGATAACCTGAATTTTTATGCAAAAATGTGCAATAGAAAAATCATTCACCTTCAGCTGGCAACCCTGGCAACACTTCCAACTAAACATTAGAATGTTTCTTGGTTCAAAAGATACGCAATCAAATTTTGGGTTGCGCAACTTTAAAGACACATTGTGTATTATCCCAGCCCCCGCCAAGTGAACTTTGTGGTGGACAAACACCGTGCTCGTGGGTTTTCTCGGGGTTCTCCCGTTTCCTCCCACTTTCTTCATTCCACCATTTCACTCATCTCTCATCATCACCGTCTCCTTTAGCCTCACCGGCATAACCGTGGGACGTAAAACTTAAAGATTTCATTTCATTTCATTTACATTGTGTATTAGTATATAAATATATTGTGTAATATATATGTGTGTATTAAAAATATATGTGTGACATACTGTGTATTAGTATTAATTGTCACTGATTGACAGAAAACACGGAATGTGAATTCACAATGGACATGGGAGGTGAAGTCTTCACAACGTTGTAATTCGCCCCTCTCCCACCCTCAATCAAATGGTTTGCCTCCTGACGCGTCAACGCGAGAGATCGTTTCCCCCGCTGTTTGAAACTAGAAACTAAAATTTTATGCCCTGATGTAATCTCTTTCTATGTCAAACCAAAAGCCATGGGGAGGGGGAGGAGGAAAGACCTTCATAATTTGTAGATAAGAAATACTGGCGACCATCATTTTTGAATTTGCGAGTGCGTCTGACTTTGATATTTTGCGCCCTTATATAAATTATACACTTCCACATCAGTGTTAATTTAAATCTAGCGTAAGTCAGTAAGAGTTGTTTATGATCTTATATTCCAGTAAAACTAGACTTTTTAAGAAACCGAATTTATTGCTGGACTTGGATCGAAATTAACTGTGTTTATTTTCGAAGACCTAGCAAGCTATTCGTTTCAAAATTTATTTTTATAATAACTAAATGTTTATGTAAAACTCCGGAAAGTTGTGAAAGTTAGAAAATCCTATTGGATATGCGAGAATCGGTACAGGATACTTTGATGCATACTTAAACACTACGAAATCACTATTCGATGGAAGAAAGTTAAATGTGAGACTCTGACTCGTTGCCAAGAGAAAGATCAAAGGGAATTTTTGAGATTGAAAATTTTCTTTTGAAACTTCCTTTTTCTGTCTTCGACAGTTGGTATTGTGCTATTTTGTTTAATATTATATTTTGGAATACATTATAGAAATAAGTATTTTGAAAGAAAGAAGTGAACAGATTAAGAATGGAAATTACGACATAGTTTCTAAAGCTAAAGTACTTATTTTCATTTAGTAACATAAGTTTTAAAATATAGTTAATTCAGTCCCGTTATTCTCAAATGCTTAAAATATGTTAGAGGTTGCACCATATAAATGTTCTAATATAATTTTTCTTATTCCTCGTAGGTTGGGTATAGATCGAATCTGAAAAGCAGCCAGAGCATCACAGATCTCAGTAACATTCCAGAGAAGGATACTCCTGTTCGTGTTAGAGGTAACGATGAAAGTCAATTTGCATCTCTTCCTCCAGATTCCAAAATCTCTCCAACTGCCATTGACTTCACTAATTCTGCTGTCGTTGCTTCTCTTCCAAATTCTAGTGTGACAAGTGCATCTTTTTCTTCCACTACTAACTATAACAAAACAACTGCTACAGAAAAGTGTAAATCGCAACGATCCAGCATGTTTCTCAATCTGCGGCCATCATATGTAGTTGCTAACCAATCACTTCCAGAATCTCCTGTTTGTGATCTTAACTCACCTTCTGCTCTTTTTCCATATATGTCTGATGTAGGTCAAACCAGCGATGGGTTTCTCACAGATACAGAAACACAAATTAGTGGTGGTGGGCGCTCATGCAGCTACTTCATCGATTTTAAAACTCTTGAAACTGCGTTTGTGAAGTCAGAATCTTCTCCGGCAATATGTCCCCCGTTTACGAAGGCAGAGAGCAAACCGTCTGGAGAGAGCGAAGAAGAAGAGGGTGGCAATTTCAGTTCCGATTCCCTTGAAAAAGAAGAGATTGTTACGCCTAGGAGATGCATCAGTGATTACCAAATCTCTTCATGCAAAAGTATACGGATGCAATTAGAACAAAGAAGTACCAGTGTTACAAGCACGAGAAATGTGGAAGTGTATCCTCATCCAGCAACTGAAATAATTTCTTTCCAACCGAAGACCTCAACACTTCCAAGAGCTAAGGGGAAGCAAAATTTGACTCAGTCGAATACACGACGTGTCAGTGATACAGGCTCGGATATTTTTCCAGTCTCTAAAACTACTAGGATTAAAGCCGCATTACAGACATACCCTATCAAAAAAGTGCCATCACAAAAGGTTACATCAAAAATCACCGCTCATGTTGTTCAACAGCAAGCCCAGCATCGTTCAGTTTGCCGTTCACATAGTTTACAGGAAACAAAGAAAATGTGTCATGTAAATACCACGAACAGACAGAGAGCAGCTTCTTTAGTACACCCCGTTCAAAGCAGACCTCCAACTCCACATCAAGGTCGAGAAGGTAATCATTTACCGTTGACTTTAGTTCAACAGAGAACTAGTAGTGTTCCCGATGCTAGTTATAGTGAATCGGACATGACTTGGAATTCAGAGGATACGAGACTTTCTGGAGATGAAGAATTCTCAATTGATGACACCTTCCCCATGTCTGGATCCTCTACCCCATCTTCTACTAACTCAGCTAACTCTCCTAAAAGGTTGAGGACAACCAGCATCCATCCTTTGGTCAAGAGAGTAACTCTCAAACAAGTCCTGCCCTCAAAATGTAGTCAAGGTAACGTGCATGATGTTAGATGTGAGAAAAAGAACTTCTGCATGATGACTGCAGTATCACGTCCACGTTTAATTTTATTAATTATTTTTATTCATTCTTCACCAAGCTTTATTTCAATTCTTTACGTTGATCTTCTACGTTTTTAAAGTACTACAGCACGAAGCACTTTCTTTTCCTGAGTTATTTCAAATTTTCTTTCATGTGTATATTTTTTTATATGAGCATTGCACTGCGTTAATCCTCAACTAATGGAATATTGTATAAAATAACTAACATGATTACTGCGTTAAAGTTGGAGGGGCTCAGAGAAAACAGCTTGAATTTGAGCTTGAGACATACATGCAATGAATTAATTACAAATATCTTCTTTCTCTATTATGTCTTTGTGTGGTTTGTTGTCCTTCTTCGCATTTTCCGCTTTTGACTTTTTTTTAAATTTTGTATTTATTTATTTTTTGTATATATGTATACATATGTTATAACAGTGGGTTAACATCCTAGAGTTTTATTTCGAAGTGTGTTTTTGTAGACATCAGTAACGATTATAATAACCCCATTAATGAGAACCTTAGTATAAAATTTCAGGTTATTTTTATAAGGTATTGAAAGCAAAAGATCTATCACCCAAATAAGCGTGGTAAAACCTATTGTGATTACTTTTCCTCTTTACTGTCTGTTTATGACATTTGCATTTTAATTTAGTTTGTGTCCTTGTGACATGGAATTTTTTATTGTTATTTGCCTGGTATAATAAACAGCATGAATTTTTCGTTATATTTAAATATACTGTAATAAGAAAGTTAATTATTTAATATTCGTATTTCTTTGTATTGTCCAGGGACTTACTATGTATGTACGCTAACGTCAATAACTAACTGGGTAAACGAGCAATATTTATTATATTTTAGAAAAAAATATTCAAATTTTAAACGGAGTTCAAAATAAAGTTGACATTATAGGTCTGAGTATCGGAGTATCTTGTCGGCAGTTAACGCCTTCGTAGTCCGCAGTGAAGTTAGATCATTTCGAATCGTTCTCAACACTATCCAAGAATAATATCTTACAGGCATCTTACGGAGTGTGCACGTAATGACACAGGACTACAAGTAGGCCGCACTTAAAGGAATATAATCTACATCGAAGTTGATTATTGCCCTTTACACCATTTCATAATGTGTCAGATCAAAAGATTAAAAATAGTGAAGAGGTAAACAAATGTTTTATGTGCGTGTTCTGTCGAAAGTAGGCTTAATTACAGGAGTTAGTAAGGTTCTAAGCCAGTCAAACGAAAGCTGAATTGCTAATACTTTGATGAACATAATCTTAGTATTACCGTATTTGAAGAAAATTAATGATCCATAAGTTGCTACATTGAATGCGATGCAATCAGTTCGTTCTAGAAATAAATTTGTTAAGAAATAAATATTCGGTAGGAATGAAATTAATTAACCAACGAAATTGGTCAAAAATATATCAAGACAGAGTGTTGAAGTATTTTAAAATTCAAAAATTGCAACAATCACTTCACCTACTGTGACTTCCCCTAGAGATGCATTCATAAGACGTGATTCTAAATGTGCAGTATAATTGAACATAATCCGATGAGAACTAATAGCCTAATCTTAGATTTGTTTGATCGCATAACACAAATTCTGGTGATGTTCTCTGTTTTTACTCATATAATAAATAGGTAATGTGAGAGTCATGTTGTGTTCAATAAAATATTACTTTATAATGAATGGTAAAATAATTTTTAATTAAAATTGTTTGTGTTCCGATTTGGTTTTGTTTTGTTTTGTTTTCGTTTTACAGTGAGGGAATAATTTTTGCATGCATTTTTTGCAACCTTGCATTTCATTGTTTTATTTTAAAGATATCACTGCTGTAGTAGTTTGTCGTTTTTTACTGCAAGCGTACGAGTTTATTTCAAATGTTGGGCTGCAGGATTAAATTCATGGCTCTATAGTATGATTTAAGACGCGTTTCTAATTTGTTCGTAACATGGCAGAGTATATAATATGTGCGTCTTAATGTACAGTTTCTTTAAAATTCGGGTCAGTAACTCGTTCAGAAAGCAAAAAACTTACTTATACCTCTATAATAAAATGAAAATGAAATTTTTATTTATGATATTCCGTAACACGTTCTAATTTTTATTTGAAGAAGCACTAGACATACTTGGGGGAAAGCAAGTACTTAAAGAATTAACAGTGAGGGTTAAATACAAGATGCTTCGGCAAGCCTAAGAATATACAGTGTGTTTAGTATTCTTCATATGTTTTCTTGATACCACAACAATTTCGTACGTCATAATCAAAGAATGAGAGTAATGCTATGTATAGTAACCTCTTATGCCCAGAGAGTTTTAAAGAATTTAGTTATATTATTATCTGCAAAAAATGTAAAGAAGTTAAACGTCTCACGCAGAACGATAAGTTTTAAAGCTATTCGTTCAAACAAAATTTGTCACATTAAATTCAGCTTCGCTGTTTTGCTTAAAAATGGTTTAATATCTTAGATGCATACATCCAAAATTCTCTGCTAAGGAAATAAAACTATAAGTGCCGAAAAGAGAAGAAAGAACTACTAGAGACAACTAAACAACGACATTTTTTAAACGCTACATGTAAGTTTTGTATAGTTTGTATATTTCTGAGTTAAAATTTTCATTTTAATTTAATCCTCCTCATTAGTTCATTTAGTATTTTCTTTTCCCTGGTTGTTCCGTAGACGTAAAATAGAACAGCGAATTACAAAAGATCAAATTTCTACGTCAAAATTTTCGTTTTTTATATTAGTCTTCAGCGTTATCTCCGCAATGATTATAATCAAATCTCTTAAGCAGAAATAATAACTAGTAACTATTACGGGAACAATTTATTCTTCCTTTTACATAAGCGAAGATATAAAAGAACAAAGTTAACCATACATGCAGTTTAATTCATCACACAAACTTCGTGAATTTTCGAAATATATCTGAGCCTATTACGTATTTTAATCAGAATTTAAGATGCAGCCCAAACTGTTTTTGTTTTTGTTATAAGCTGATGGGAATCTTTTCACCACGACATAAATAAATATGCTAAATACTTCATTAAACTGTCCCTTTTAATAGTAGTAGAAGCCAGGTAAGTTCTCATTAGCTAGGGTAACGGATGAGGGCATTCTTGCTGGTGCTATGCTCCTTCATGAAAAGCTCAATGGACTTCAGCTTTAAGCAGGGCTTAATAGTACAGCTTAAAATTTTCTTGCTACCTCATAAACTTGCTCTACATATCTATAGCATTATTTTTTCTTTGCTTGTTCTCTCCAGAAACACGAAATAAAGTTACGTAAATTGTACCTTGAAAAAAGAAATGACAAACGGAAGGAAGGTAGAAAGAATTGTGAACCACTCACATATATGCATAAAGTAGTGTCCCCAATATTGCCGACCAGAACATGAACCACATTTGTTACAAGTCTTTCGAGTTTTTCGAGTCTTAATCCATGAAACTTCGATTTGTATGAATGTAGTGGAGTCTACAGGCTCACAGGTATGCTTGACCTCAGATTCAATCCCATGTGGGTATAGTTGACTCGATACAAAGCCCTAGGGCTCTCGATACAAGGTTTAGGGCCCAGTTTAAGTAGTAAGTTTCGTGTCACGTAGCCTTGGGGCTGTAAAATACGTTAAACTCGAAGCAATCAATAAATTCACATATAGTGAGATTGAACAAGACCTTTTGTTCCAAAGCTGAATTCTTTTTTACGTAGCTGATGTTCATACATAATTTTACTTTTGAAAAAAAAAATTATCAATAGAAGTGATTAAAATAATTTAATACATTCTGAATTTCCGTAACTTGAGATAATCGTACAGTTTTTCCTTGATTTTTAGGATAGGAATATGCATTATGTACGTCCAAAAATTATTTTCTTCTATTGCTTACATTGTTCGAAATTTAGAACACTTATCAGATTTGTAAGAGATCTAAAATTTTGTAGTAAACGTGGAAATTGGATTGCAGAGACTCCTTGCAATATCAAACATCGAAATTACGACTAGTAATTTAAGGAAAATTAAAGGACTATTTCTTTGTAGGAGTTTAGAAATGCAACGGAATTATTGCACAATGCACTATAAAATGGGGAGGAAATGCATCTATTGTATTAAATATATCACCAATTTTGAAAATGTGAGTTATACGGTTGATCGAATTTAAAATAAAAATAATAGCTATGAAGGAATAAAATAGCACAGCAATATTACGTCTAACGAGACGAGATTTTGTATAGAAAGTAAAGGGAAAATAGTGCCTCACTTTTGAACCCTAGAAGTGAACTTCTTGGTGAAGTAATACATTCTTAGCGTGAGTTAAGAGAATTCCCATCAACATATTGCTTTTTAATAATCAATTACAGTAGCTTTTTGTCTTATTTAAGAAGTTACCTTGATTAGTCCTGTCATCCACTGTTTACCTCTTTTACATGGATCCTTGCATGATTATTATTTCTTTCGTAGCAGACAGAGATGTTGGTGAACCTGGCGGAATGCGACGTGCATGCTCACTAAGTGACCTATCGAAACCATCTCCTCGTCGAATTCTTCCCACTCCCCCAATCAACGGTATGGTTTTATTTGCTTTTTTTTATTTGTTTTATGTTTTCAGTTTTATAAAGTAGAATATGTGTGTTTTTTTTAATTCTACCACTCCATTTATTTATTTATTTATTTATTTCTCGTCATTAATAGTTTCTCTTCTTTATCCTTGCTAATTCCAATACCTCTGAAACAACAACCTAGTCTCTGAGAACCAATTCGTTCAACGTAACGTTGATATCTGAAAAAGATATTTACATAAAACAAATTCACATTGTACAGTCTCTTTTTTCTTCCTTTCTTTCTTTCTTTCTTTTGTGTTATGTTTGAACAACACCGGTAAGTAAAATACAGAGTTATTCACAATTTCCTCCCGGGGTTTCGAACGTAAATATTGAAACAACTATGACATACATAGTACATTTAATCATATAGAAAGGTGCACAATCTCTCCAAGATTCTTACATACCTCAGAAGTGTTCGATATGAATACTTGCGGTAACTCGAGAGACTTCAATTCTGTGTTGAGTTCTTCCCACCCATTTCATAATGTGATGATCGATATCGACGAATGTTTGTTTTTGTGCCGTAGTTACAGTAAATGACGTGGCATACGGGTTCGTACACGTAATATTTGTCACGAAATTACCGTTATATTGTCAACAATGGCCTCATTTTAGCGAATTCTAAGACGCAATAAGCCCTCTTTTTACCAGTTAAATGCCATGTTTGTTGTTGCTCCCCTGTAGTGACTAAATCTGCAACTCCATGTCTGCAGAACTGGAGAGATTCTGCAACTTCCTAATATGAATAAATTTGCTGTACACGTGTTCTTAGTTGATATTTCCGTTGCTCCATTTATTTTAGTAGTCTGATGTTGTCTCTTGCTAATTAATTTTAAAACTACTTTTCATTGAACTGTCATAAAGCAAGTGCTATTAGCTACGTATAATGATTAAGTATAATAATATTCCGATGCCAATTGAGTTATAAAGAATTTCTACAGTCAAATCAGCCAGCAGTCGTGTTCGTTACTCAGCATTGGGAAACTGAAAGTGTTAACTCTTCTGGCTTCGTAGCTGAGTTCATGTGTTTGTTGTTCTTAACGTAATAATAAAATACGTTTTAGGACGTGGCTTTATCTCTTTTTCGGAATATGTGTCTTCGGATGGGTGTACAATTGCCAGCAAAATTGGCTATCCACCTATATAATTTCTGTCATCAGCTTCGAAATGAAGACAGCTTTTTGGAGAACATATTTCTGTAAATTAAGGAAGACATAGTTTTCTTCAAGCTACATTTTGTTAATTTTACATTGAGCTCTAATTGAATAGTATATTCCTGAAATACGAAAAATGAATTGTTTATTGTACTTACTAAATAAAAAACAACAAATATTTTTTATCTCTCTGTGACTTTCCTTTTGCGCTAGACAAAGCTTCGTTGAATTTAGCTTATAATTTTATCTGATTTCTGTGCTTATATTTCATTTGGCTCTTGCAATGCTCTATTTTACAATAGTTCGCTTTTATATAAGGGTAACGGATGGTGGGTAGATTCATGTACTTTAGTCTTTTATGTTACTTTATATCGATGCCTTTTTATTTAAAGTACGCGTGGGTTCCTGTCACCACGGCATGGCGCGTCCTCAGGTTGCGGATCGAGGAGAAAGCCTCTAGATATAGAAGTTAGCTGCGAATATACTGAATAAGCAAAATGAAATGAAATGAAAATGAAGTGAAATCTGTGAGTTTTACGTCCCATGGTTATGCCGGTTAGGCTAAAGGAGGCGGTGATGATGAGAAATGAATGAAATGGTGGAATAAAGAAAGTGGGAGGAAACGGGAGAACCCCGAGAAAACCCACGCACACGGTGTTTGTCCACCACAAAGTTCACTTGGCGGGAGCAGGGTTTGAACCCGGGACCCCATACACCAGAGGTGAACGCTCTACCACTGAGCCATACTGAATAAGTGGTCGCGGACAGACGACAAGAAGTGGTCCTCCAGCTCGAGGGTTTGGGTGTGGCTAACAACCTCATCCTGAAAAAAAAAAATGTTCAGAAACATTCACAGAAGCCTCAGACCACGACTGATAACGTGGTACGACCTCAGCAAAAGAAAATGGACATGAGATTTGGAACGTGGGATATTAGAAGTCTTTATAGGGCAGGCGCGTTAAAATCCGTGAGTCAGAGAAATACAGGATGGACGTAGTAGGAGTTCAGGAAGTAAGGTGGGAAGGCAATGGAACTGTGAATTCCGGAAATTTTACCTTCTTTTACGAGGAAGGAAATAAAAATCACCAATTAGGAACAGGGACTCTGAGGGAAGAACATAGAAAGAGTTATAAAGAATTTCTACATTCAAATCAGCCAGCAGTCGTGTTCTTAGTCAGTGTGAATTCCGGAAATTTTACCTTCTTTTACGAGGAAGGAAATAAAAATCACCAATTAGGAACAGGGACTCTGAGGGAAGAACATAGAAAGTATTTGAGAACAGGATCCTGAAACGAATATTCGGACCAAAAGGGGCGGGAGTGGGGAATGGCGGAAACTTCATAACGAGGAAGAAACGAATGGCGGAAACCGTATGAACTACATAATTTATACGGTGTACCGAATATTATTAGGGTCATCAAGTCTATGAGGCTCAGGTGGGCAGGTCATGTAGCCAGGATGGAAGAAAGGAGGAACGATTTCAAAGTCTTAACTGGAAGACCAATCGGAAAACGACCATTAGGAAGACCTAGGCACAGATGGGAAGACAATATTAAGATGGATCTCGCAGAAATAGGAATACAAAGTAGAAACTGGATCCAGTTGGCTAAGGATAGGAGTCAGTGGCATTGAACCTCGGGTTTCGTAGGCCGTAGAGTGGGAGAGTTATTTTAAAGCATTTTTTTATCATAAAATGTAATCTGTTTAAAAATAAAGAAAAATGACCGTATTACTCCTACTGTTTGTGAATTGGTAGACGTAAAATAATCCTGGAAATTACCAAATTGTCGTATATTAATAAGTAACTACAGTAGAATTACAGTAGTTGTATATACATAGCTCAAGCTCTTACTATACAAGATATGTAAATCATTGTAAAATTGTGTTAAAAATTTTGTCTGGTAGGAAAGGAGGGAGGAAAACACCAATACCTCTTAAACGCAAGTTTGCGCTGTTATCTACTTAACAGTGTAGTTACACTGATTAGTTCAATTGTAGAAGACATCACGGAGATAATGAAAGCTACGCTGTTCTTTAATCAGTTCGACCATAAGTAAAGTGGGGAAAAACGCAATCGGTGCTCTGTATAGTAGGTTTTATGTTCGTACTTTAAACCATTACTTTATATTTGATTACATTTATCGTTAATTGAAATAATCTCTTATACTTGCTGATCAGTTTGGTATGTCAGCGTTTTGAGTATTGTTTGTATCTCTAGTATTTTAGCCCTTGTTACATACTTTATTATTATTTTTTTAAGTTAACGAGTTCATTATTTTGATTTTTTCCCTCTTAATGTTGAAGTATTGCACGATTTGATATGTTTGTATATTTATACATAATTGTATAAAACTTTGTAAAACAGAAAAACGTCAAATGAAACGAATAATGCATTTCAGTTTCAGGAAAAATTCAAAATAAAGCAAGCAATTCAAGAACTTTGCCAAGGCAAGGTAATCGCTCAAATACAGGAACGAATATGACACGCAGCAGTTCCGTCGGGGTGCTGAATCAGGTAAATATAATTTTATTACCTAATGGAAACATATATATATATATATTTTCTATGTAAAGTTTCTGTATTAAGAGAATAGCTGTGTTCCTAGTAAAAAAAAAATTGAACTGTTTATAGGTTAGATCAGAGTTTTCGACCTCTTGTCTTTAGACACTGATTAATCTGTTACAAGAGTCAAAGGGCCATCCCATTTCTTTGATACTTTTTTTTTATTTTGTTTATACATTCTCTATCTCCCTGTACGATTGGAACAAACGGTTTAAGGCCGGAATAAAGAATTAATTACTTAGCAGAGAATAATGAAAACACAACTACAACATTAAAAAATATGTTTATGAGCACTTTTGCTAAAACACTTCATTAGGATGAGGAAGGTAAGGAGGAGAGAGAAGAGAAAAAACTGAAGAACAGAAAAAGGTAAAAACCGTTTAGAGCAGCATTTGCCTATTTACACAAAATGATATTTTTTCCCGTTATTATTCTTTCGCTTTCCTACACTTTGACGTACCTTTTCCATTAGTTTTCTCTTTCCTCATTTAACTCCATAGAAATCACAGTGGTTCACTAGTAGAGCGATCACCTCTGCTCCTGGAAGTTCTGTTCGATCCTAGGGTGAATGAGTTTGTGGTAGGTAACATCATATTCGTGGACTTTCTTCGAGTTCTCCTGTTCCTCATTCTCATTCGACCAATTCTCCCATTATCAGTAATCATTCGTCTTCTTTAGCTTGATAAACGTAATTCTGGGATATAAAACAAGAAATGTTTCATTTTTCTTAACCCTATTTTACTTACAGGGTTGTAACGCCACCACACGACCTTACGTTGAAACATGTCCATCTGGATGCTTCTGAACTTTTTCTGTTCTTTAATATTTCTTCTTTTTCCCCGCTTCCTTTCCCGTTTAATGTAGAATTTTAACGAAAGGATTCATATTGTATTTTTTGAGTATTGATTGTTTCAACTGTTTTCTGTTAAGTAATCAATTACATACAGGATGAGTTTTTTTAACTCGAGACTGCAAAATATGTGGAGAAATAAGTATCGGACGAAAAAATGTTCGAATTAAGAAGTTAATATTTTGGAGGGGAAATTCACCTGTGATACAATTAGTTTCCATGGGGGTAGGGACCACGTTAAACACTTAAATGTGGACCGTTAATTTGTATTGCAGATTAGGTTTTTACGGGGGGAAAGCACATTTTGTTTGAAAAATTATTTCTCGATTTGTGATGGATAACGCGAAATTGGTGAAAATTAGTTTCATTAAAGCTTCTTCAGTTGGGAGTCACTGCGTTTAATTGCAAGATAAATCTGCGAGAAACAGTGCAAATCTTTTGTCTTGAATGTTTTCTCGACCCGTGATAGATGGCATAGAAGGTTGCCGTGCAATTCAAATATACGAAAATGAAATCTTTTAAGTTTTACGTCCCACGGTTATGCCGGTTAGGCTAAAGGAGACGGTGATGATGAGAGATAAGTGAAATAGTGGAATGAAGAAAGTGGGAGAAAACGGGAGAACTATGAAGAAACCCACGAGCACGGTGTTTGTCCACCACAAAGTCCACACGGCGCGAGCTAGGATCGAACCAGGGACCCCACGCACTGGAGGTGAACGCTCTACCACTGAGCCCCCGCGCAATTCAAATGTAGTAGCGCGTAGGTGCCAAGCATTTTGTCGGCTGCATATCTCTTGGTCCACGCCTACGATACCTTAGAGCTACCAGATATTTTTTATATTTGATACTCACTTCCTTAATTGTGATCAAGAAGTTTATCACTCGCTTCATTCGTCTATTTTGTATTACTTTTGAAGTATGTTTTATTTTATATTTTGGGTACTACTGATACCACAGCCAATTAGATATTTTTTACTACTTTCGTGTAGTTGCTTTATTTGTTTAGAAATATTTTCATTTGTTGTTTTTGAACTAAATTTGCCTAATGGCATGACCGCGGAGCGTTGCAGCAGGTAAAATGCTTGACACTCAACTACAATTACCACCGCAGACAGCTCGAATTGCACATGCCACATTTGAATTATCCGAATTCACACCGAATGAGATCAATCTTCCACGCCTTCTATCACGAGTCGAGAAAACATTTACACTGTTTATCACATATTTATTCTGCAATTAAACAATGACGACTCAATTAAATAAACCTTAGTGAAACTAGTTTTCACTGATTACAGCGCCATCTACCACGAATCTAGAAAAATGTTTCAAATAAAATTAACTTGTTTTTTCGTCGTAGAATCCGAATCTGCAATAAAAAATGAGGACTCCCATTCAAGTTTTCAAACTTGCCCCCTATCCTCCTCCAGGGGGGACGATAGAGTGGGCTAATTTTATAACAGTTTTTTTCCTTCCAAAATATTAACTGTATTTCGAACATTTTTTTCCGTCCTATGGTTATTTCTCCAGATATTTTGCAGTCTCAAGTTAAAAACTCATCCTGTATATATTAGTAATTCATTTTATGAATGCAAGAGTTGGAATTACTTTCTTAGAGAATTATATAAGTTTACGGATACATTCTGGATTATTTTACTAGAGGAAATTTAAAACTTAAGCAAAGTTAATAAATAAATATCATTAAGACATCTACTTGAGTTCCCTCATTCATCTTAATAAAAATAAAATCTTAACTTTTATTATTTTAAACTCTTCTTGAATGACCTTGTAAATTAAAATGCACTGTTTATCAGTCACTGTTTATCAGTAGTCTATTCTCGTTTACGTCAAGATTAATTATAATATGAATTATATCTGAATATATCCGCCGTTTTTGAATCATTTATGGAGTCATGCTCAAACACTTCTACATTTCTTACTATTTTTTTTCAAGGTATTGATCATGTATTGTACATGCTATTTGTAACATAATTATTTTGTTTTCCAGAGTGACTCTGAAAGTGATTTTAGTTTGGCGAACAAAGGGCACAACTCAGGTACTGGATCGAGACTAACTGGTGTACCCTCAGCAATGCGACCTACCATAAGTTCTCAGAACAAGATTAATAACAAAAACAACTCAAGTGGGAGACGACGCAGTCTAACAACAGCATATTCTGCAGGTATGTAATGATGATAAAAATGATTAGTGTAACAGAAAATTAATACCAAAATACTGGAACTGTTTCTTAGATTATAAAAGTCAATCATTTACTGCAAGTATGGGGTGAGTCAAAAAGAACTTTAAAGCTTTGGAAGCATATAGAAATTTATTGAGATTACATATAGGAACAAGGGAGGTGTCAATTTGTAGCAAAACACTTCAAGTTTAAGTTCAGAATCTCCTTTTGGTTCGATATGACTGCATTGGTGATGCGGCAAACATCCCACCACCGGAACTCAATTTCTTCTCACACTCCTTCCAGCTGATTGAGCGTAACTTCTGCAACGGCATCGTAGATGAGATTCCTCAGGTCTCCAAGATTGTCTGGTAGGCGGAACATACACTACATCTTTAACAAAACCCCACAGGAAGAAATCTGTAAGTGCCAAATCTGGGGAGCGATGTGGCCATGCTATTAGACCTGCACAGCCAATCCACCGAAGTGGGAAGCGAATATCAAGGAAATCTCCAACTTCCTTGAGGAAATGAGACGGTGCACCGTCTTGCTGGTAGTAATAGGTCACGTCTTGTTGTTTGTCTTCATCTATCTGAGGAATTAAAAATTTTTCCAACAAATCAAGATACGCGATACCTGAGACCGTGTTCTCTGTGAACACCAAAACACATTTACCTTTGAACTGTCAGGGACGTGTTCAGTGCTTTGACGTGGGTTTTCGCTGCCCTAGATTCTACAGTTGTGTGTGTTCACCATGCCACTTGTACGAAATGTATACTCTCATCGCTGAAGATAATTGTGTTAAGGAATGTCTCGTCTTCCTCTATCCACATTTCCACACAATTCTCCACGAACAACCTTATCTACATCAGTAATTTGTTGTACCATTGTAAATCTTTATGGTTTCAAGTGTAATCGTTTACGTAGCACTCGCTAAACAGCCTTATCTACATCAGTAATTTGTTGTACCTTTATAAATCTTTATGGTTTCAAGTGTAATCGTTTACGTAGCACTCGCTAAACAGCCTTTTGTGGAATGCTTGTCTCGTAAGACGCACGCTGCGTTAATTTTTTGAGAGTACGGGTAAGGTTTCCCTAACCTGTTCGACAACAGCAGTAGCAACAGGTGGGCGACCTGGATTTCACATGACGAACAGAACAACCAGTCTCAACAAAGTTCTTGTGCCAACCGTAAATTTTAGGCTTACCTTGTTCCGTATAAATCTACGCTGCGATGAAATACAAAGCGAGCACGCTCCGCACCAGTGAATAGCCATTTTAAGAATGCATTACAGTGGCACTCGCGGTGACGGAATGCGGTATTACGGCATTATGCGAGTCAAACTTGAAGTGTTTTGCTACAAATTGACACCTATATCGATTCTCTGAAGTTATTTCAAAACATTATTATATACTTTCAAAGTTGTAAAGTCTTTTTTATTATTTATTTTGAGTTTAACGTCCCGTTCAGCAGCGAGGCTATATGAGACGTGGACCTACTGATTAACGTGGAATCCGAACCACATGATCTCCCGCCGGGAATCGAACCCGGGTTTCCCACGCCAAAGGCGCGTACGCTAACCGCTTAGCCACAGAGGAGCTCAATGTAAAGTCTTGTGACACCTTGTAGAAGTACAATATTTTTCTTTATAAAGTATATGATATAGTACTGAAGCTGTAAAGTATTGACTTACACACACAAAGTATTGACTCACACTACGACTAGCAATTAGTGATTTTCAACTACACCTTTTAAATAAACGATTAAATACCATAACATATCGAATATAATTGCTATGTACTTAAAATGGTGTACCTGATTACTCGAAGCAAGTGCATAAAATATTTTAAGAAGTAGTTTGTTGTTATTCAAAGTAAAAACAGTCGTATTGTGATATTCTAGAGATAAAAGAAAATTTTCCAAACATGAATATCTACTTTATGCTTTATATATATATATATATATATATATATATATATATATATATATATATATATATATATATATATATATATATATATATATATATATATATATATATATATATGTGTGTGTGTGTGTGTGTGTGTGTGTGTCTGTGTGTGTGTTTGTTTGTTTGTTTTTTTAGACATGTTTAGACATTTTGAGATTTAAAATTCTCTCCGGTATTACTGGTAAAACTTTTTTTAAATCTATTCTTAATTTACAAATATATATAAACTTTTTCAAGTACTTGATAACTGTAGTTTTTCAAATGCAGATATCTTTTAAAGAAGATCCGTATATCATATTCCTAAATAAACTAATCACAGGAAAAAATTGGAATAATGTGAAACTTTCCTTTAACGGAACCTCATGGTAGTACGTTTATTATGTATACAGATTTTTATTTCTGAAGATTAGTCTAGTGTGTTTGGAAATTCATGGAATCTCAAAATAGTTACCTTTTAAAAGATTCCGCTGAACAGAGGTCTCCTGTGCGAGATACGTACAATGTTAACTTTCATGTTTGTTTTCTGTTTAACGTCTCGTTTCAATACGGAAACTATATGAATTATATCTTCAGTTGAACATGGGATCTGAATTAAATGTACTCCCGTTAGGAATCGAATCTGAAATTAATATAGAATTATTCAAAATAGCATCCTTATACTTAATTAGGGTTTTTTTGTTTGTATAAGAGGAAGAGAAAGAAAAAATACAGAGGTAGTACCTTGTGTTTTTACTTTATCCCATGACATTTAAACTCCACATACAGAATGGCCCATATAAAAGTAGCCCGGCCAGGTAATTCTAGAGACGAGTAAATATTTGTGTATAATTCTGAGTAATTCTGGCTGACACCGGTGTACCGCCCAATTCACAGTTGTTTAACAGCATCTTATCTGACGCTGCGATGTACCACCGCCCGATGTGTAGTTGTTTAACTAGAATTCCCTGCCTGTTCAGTTCTGGTAAACAAGTCGTGTCTAGAAAATGATGTTTTCCATGTAGCAGCGAATTTCATAGTGGAAGAATATATACGGTCGGAGCCAAATTAGAACATACGAGAGGCTTTCACTGCCAGATACCCAGAGACAAAACTACCTGGAAATGCTTGTGTTCTGAACCAGGTGCAAAGTTGCATCAAACCAGGCTTGACGAATGTGACTAGGTAGGACCAATTGTTGTTCGAAACGGAGAATGTTCATGATATTCAGCAGCGGGTTAACACAAAGGCAGGAAAATTGTACCCAGAAACTATCCCAGAAAGTAGGCATGTTGCGTACAACGTATCAGTGTGTGCTGAAGTATCTGAAACTGGAACAATACCAAGACACAGGTAAACGGGTTGCATATTTTAGTTGGTTATTGACAATGATTGTGGATGGACGTTTGGACCCTCTCCTGTATTTTATGCCCGGCAAGGCATGGTCCCATTTATCGAGTTACGTGAATAAAGACTTGGTGTTTGGTGTGCAGTTTCAGGGATGCATTAGTTGGTCCAGTGTTCTTTGAATCGATAGTGAATAGTGAAGCTTATCGTGTCTTGTTGCAACAGTTTCACGACGAACTGACACCACAAGAAAGTCTATACTCCTACTTCCAACAAAATGGAGCTATATGCCAGACTTCGAACAAATCCTGGCATTGGTGCATGAACTATTTACAAAGGAGCGCACAGTAAGCAAGGGATTGTGGTTTTTTCGTTTACCGGAGTTGTTCTCTGATTATTATCTCTGGGTATGCTTAAAGCAGTGTGTGCAAATAACCCCCATACCTTGGCTGAACTGCAGCAAAATATTACCCACACCATCCGGAGCACCCATGAAGAGCTACAGGCCAATGTCAGCCAATATGCTGTGACGTGCGCAGAAGTGTCTTGGTGTTAACGGGACTCACTTTCAGCATATACATGCAGGTAAACCATTTTTTATATTTTGGTACTCTTTCAGCGGTATCTCATTATACCACGCTGAGCTGTTTTTATTTGGGCCACCTTGTGTTTTATTGAATAATATATTCACGCATATCAATAATAATTAGTTAAACTTACGACTTACCACGTGTTGCTAGATTTTTCTGTACTATTTCGGCATATTCACCTGGCTTCATCTATAGATCGGAATCCTTTACTAGGAAATCCTTTCATGTCATGTAGTGAAGTGTCATCGTATACTTTTCGTATGTACAGAATTGAAGGATGAAGTTCCAAATCTTAGTAAATAGGAGTGTTAATCTTCAAATATTCTCCTTCTAAAAACAAGAACAATTCTTTTTGAGATTCACAAAGTGGAGCACAAAGTGTATGTGAAAGCTGTTCCGCTAATGAATTTCAGCTCGCTTTTGAAAATTTTACGGGAAGCAGCATAACACATCGAAAGTTTTTTTTAAATCTGTATACTCAATATTCCTGTTTACGAAGATTTGAGACTTCATCCTTCATCAGTTCTGTACATATGAAGAATACAAGATGACATTTCGTTATGTGAAGGAAAGTAATTTTTCCAGTAAAGAATTCAAGTGTCCAGTCGTACTGTAACAATATAAGAAATTTATAGCAAGATGTAGTAGGTGATAAGTTTAACTAATTGCTATGACTAACGAATTACATGTAAGAATAAAGAGAAGTACATTATTTCTGTGTTTTATTACAGGTAACCTCAATCAAATTGGAAATGAAGATTCAAGTTCAGAGGAGACTGCTCCAACAGGTGGTAAAGCACCTACTGTAAGGCCACGAAGTACAAGCACTGAAAGGTCTATAAGGTAATACTTGTTTCCATGAGAAAAAATGAAACTGTAAATCTGTGTGTGTATGTCCTTTGACATAGGGTAACTGTTATTATCAAAGTTACAACAAAATGTAAGAGGGAAAACAGTCTCCAAATATGTTGTTTTCAATCTCAAATGAAGGAATTTTTTAAATCGGACGAGCCGTTTGGACTGGACACTCTTTATGCGCCCAATGTTAAATGAAAATGCAGCGTTGCCATTTACCGGGAGATGGATAAATTTTGTAAGAGTATGGGGAATGGGGGCATGTTTGAAACGGGGTCTGGCCATCGACACGTTAGCGTAAAAGACAGTAACTTCATTCACTTATGTCGAGTCCAGGTAAATGGCAACGTTGCATTTTCATTTGACATTGAGCGCATAAAGAGTGTACAGTCCAAACGGCTCGTCCGATTCTTAAAAAAAATCCTTCACTTTAGATTGAAAACATCTTATTTGGAGACTGTTTCCCTCTTACATTTTGTTGTAACTCTGATAATAAGAGTTACACTATGTCAGGGGACTTTTGAGACACCTTGTATATATAATGTGAAAAATTCTTTCTTCATTGCTTATATATCTTATTTTAGAAATATTCAAAGTTTGTATTACTTTAGTAACAATTAGTTAGAGTTATCCTGTATCACATAGTGTCTGGTGAAGCCAAAGAGTTAGTTGGCGAAACTGTAACACGTGTAGAATTTTAATGAAAATATGTAGTTTTGCTCAGCAAATAATTAGTTTATATTTAAGGAAAAATAAATGTCTACATGGAGAGTATATTTTTGTTTTACAATGTTCTTTTTTACAATAATAATTATAGATATGGTTACACATTTTTGTTGCGTCTGGAAAATTTGTTTCAAATATAACTTCATTTTATATGTATAATTAAGGAATTTCTAGTCTTTTTTTTTTAAAAAAAAGTCGAGAATATTAGTATTATGGAATAAATAGTTTGTATTTTCAAAGAGAGAAACTTTCGAGATAGCGGTATAAAGGATCATCTCACATTATTCCAAGAATTCTTATTTCAAAAGGAACTGAGAGAAGTCTTCTATTTGTTACTTAATGAGAATCAAAGCAAAACTTCGTGAAACTTATTTTAGTATTTTTTTCTGCTTTTAGCGGAAACACAAATGGTACTAACAGTCTTGGAATAAGTACTAACAACAAACGAACTGGAGGAGTTTCTTCTCGTGTTGGTAGTGAACGTGATATGAGTCGAACTGCGCGCGAAGTTACCCAGCGTCTTACTCAAGGGACTAGTATAATGACTGTCACAAGAACTAAGCAAGAAAGTTATATAAAGAAGACAACTATGAAGAAAGGTGACTCAGAGAATCCTGTCGCTCCACCCATTCCAGCACCTCGCCACCAAATGGAGCCAAGTCCAGAAGAGTTGCCTGTCAAAGATACTGATGTTATCTTGGACGTTGCCAGTGCACCAAGTAATGATTTTCTTCATGTTTAGTATTATTCCTAGTTGTTAAGTTGTTAATTATGAAAACTATTTTATTTTTATTAACTTTTATTTTATTCTTCTAACCCCTGTACTTATGTCCTATTAGATGAGCTTAGTTTCAGATTTTTTTATATTTCTTTGGGTTGTTCCAAAGTTTTTTTCCTTTTTTTTATATAAAAAAGTGTAAATTTAGAAAAAATATACATGTTCAAGTTTTCTTAGTGAACACTACAGATACTTCTCAATTTAATGGAAACACTTGGAATTGAAAACACGTCAAATGTTTAGGTTGATAACGGTTAGGCAGCGCCAAATGTTGGTGGTGGTGTTTTACGGCAAACTATGTACGACGTAAGAAGCAGTAGAACGGCAGTGGCAGTGTGCAGTGAACTTAGCGGATGGTGATATTGTAAAATGAGCGACCTGTGTTGTTTCCAAGCGGCAAATTGTTAGCACTTGGTTATGTGGTACGAACATGCCAAAGGAGTAATGTTTGTTGATTGTCCAAGCTGATGCGAGGGACAGTGTCCAAGATGATTATGGCCTACAAACCTCAAGACAAAACCACATTGGGAAAGAGGAAAGGGGTCAGAAGAAAATCTTCAGTGCCAAGTTCCTCTGAGCATTAAAGTGAATAGCCACTCAAAACCATCGTGAGACTGCGGTGCAAGTAACGGAGGAACTCAAACAGCATCTCAGACAACCTTTGTCGACAATCACAGTCCGTTACAAGTTACATGGCGTGGTTTGAGACACATTGGGATGAAGTTCCCCTTGCCCTCCAATCCTCGGATGCGAACACAGTTGAACATCTATGCGCCGTTTTGGAGAAACGAATCCGGAGCAGATATCCGCCTCTTCCTGTTTCACGAAACTGAATAATGTACTGCAATCGGAATGATGGATAAAAGTAACTAAAAAAGTTCTGTCGCTTTTTGTGGAGGTTTGTGTTCCATTAGTCATCACACCGTGAGTTGAATGCGAATGGAGATAAGGCGAAGGTTAGTTGTTGGTACGGGTATATCCAACATACTACCTCCTTGTGGCAGGTCAGTTACACCGTGAACGTGCATAAGGACAGAGTCAACATACGAGTTCAAACTGGGGTCAAACGCCGCTGCAACGGGGCGGAAGATAAGCCAAGCCTTTCTTCTGAATCGCTAAGAGGTCCTCCTGTTACAGGACAACGCTAAGCCCCACGTGGCTGGGATGACCCGGGACACCATTCTAAGCCTTGGATGGAAAACGTATTTCATTCGCCATATTCCCCAAACATTGCACCGTCCAGTTATCACCTGTTCCATTCCTTGGACTATCATCTTAGAGGACACCAGTTCAAATCCCTAGTAGAGGTGTCAGATGCACTTGATATCTTCTTCACTTCACGGCCCACCAAGTTCTACCGCGATGGAATCCATCGGCTTCCAGAACGTTGGCAGAAGATCGTTGATGCTAGTGGTAACTTTTTTGATCATCCAGGTACGTCTTAGGTGACATATCGATGTTCGAAGGTGGTGGATGAAAAAGCGACATAACTTTCTTAGTTACCTTTATAATATTCCACTTATTACCATTCATGACCTGTTAAGACTCATTCCACGTCTCAGCAGTTATTTTAAGGGCGAAAGGTAGTCCAACGCACATTATTCTGGTAAGTTACACTTTTCTAGGTGTTTTCATTAAATTGATTAATATCTGTGTTGAATTTTAAAATACATATAATAGTACAGAGAATGATCCGGGAATTAGTCGTAATTCATACTGCATACTTAGAAGAAAAATGAACATCATATTAGAGAATACAGCAGTTTCTTAGAGCTGACAAACACTAGTTTTAACAGTATAACCTACAAAGTTTAATGAAACCACCGGCGCTAAATATGTTAGTTATTATAGTTCATAACAAAATCACTGACAATGTGCGATGAATACGAAAATAATATACGTAAATTAGAAAAGTAGTATTAAACTGTATACTCATCACACTAGATTTTATTCGCAAGAAACCTGTTATTCCCCCTGACTCCTAGATATTTTTTTTTACAGGGTTTCCAACTACCTATGAAGAGACTATGCACGCTGACAATTTTTGTAATTTTTTTTTATGAAAAATTCTTTCTTTTTCTTCCCTCTTGTGTGTATAGCTATTGTTCATAAATTTCATCATAATATCACTGTCCTTATGCAGCTTTTCTTTTTCCGTACTACAGTGAATTTTTCATCTTTACGACGTAGAAAGCTTCGAAACAAATCTATCGACCAATAGTTAAGGCCTATCCAAAACCCGTACATCTCCAAAGTTATTTTGAAGTTACTTTTCTTTTTTCTTTCTTGATAAATTATGATTGGTTATTATATTTGCGTTTGTCATTTTGAGCACTTATAGATGTGGTGTATCGAATTAACTTTAAAATCAAAGATTGTACTGGTAATAAATAAAAACTGGAAACTCACCTAATATTACTTCTATGCCGAGAATGAGTAAAATTTTTGACGATGTATTTCGGGAAGATGTCTCTTTCTTTCCTTGGGTCTTGAAGTTGCGATAGTCACATACAGACTTTTTCCTTACATAGTTGATGTATAACAAATAGAAACAGAAAGTGCGCTCACTCTTCTCGTTCAACACGCTAGAAATAGGGCAAACTTTTCCCCTGCGCCAAACAAGCGAACTACAGTGTTACTGTTACATCCAAACGAGCTCTGTCTAGAAGAACAAGTTAAAGAGCATGTGATTTAATGCATATTTCCACGATTCTGTGGTTAATACTCATACATTTTGTAGTACTATGAATTTTTGTACCAAACAGAGAATGCACTTAAACTCGTACATATTTCCACTACAATTGTCGTTTTATTTTCGTAAGATTATAAGGAAGATTTAGTATAAACAACAATTAGTTGTAATCTCAATTGTTTTGTTTGTATATATATATATGTATATATATATATATATATATATATAAACACTTTCACGTCCGACAATTATGCCCTGAAACTTAGAGAAGGCGAATGATTAATGAAAGTGAATTACTCCGAAAGAATCGGTGGAATAAGTATGTGCGCGGAAACGACAAAACTCACGGACATTGTGTTACGTGTAATTCAACAAGATACATTCTTGTTTTGTTCAAAAATGTAAATCTGGATATGAAAATTCAGTAAAAAATAACACATAATAAAAAGAAGAAAAAAACAACTCCGGCACATTTTTTTCGTAAAATGAGAAACAGCATTTCTTTGGAAATACAGAAAAAAACTCATAATTTGTGAGCGATGTCAATTTTGATGAAAAAGTTACTTTATTATTATTATTATTATTATTAGTAGTAGTAGTAGTAGTAGTAGTAGTAGTAGTAGTAGTAGTCGTATTATAAACGGGAAGAAAGAAATTACGCGAAATAAATAGAATTTAGTAACAGGTATTTATCACACTTATTTCAACATTGACCATCACATCTCTCAGTTCTTCGCAAAACTAGGAAATAAATTACCTGTGAAAGTGACAGTTCGTTGTGAAACTGAATCTAAACGAAGTCGCGTACTACTTGCGGAGGCTAGCGAACCTAACTCCCCTGTTATAAATTTGTCAAACAGAGATCACGATGCCATATGTCCAGTGGTGCTGTCCAGGCGGTTCGCACCGGTTCCTTAGAACCAGTTGTTAAAATATTTCGCAGAACCGTTTGTTATACTTAGACATAAACACACACACACACATAGCAAAGAGTGAAAGAAAGAAGCCAAACAAATTATGTGCTTGAACGTGGCAGAACCCATATCGAACGCAAACGCAAATCGAAAATAACTCATTTTCGCAAATCGAATATAAACCATGCAGATCGTTTGTTCATCGTTTGATCACGATTATTCTCATAAAGTTTTCGTTTGTTCGCGATTTATAAACAACTTATATCACAAAAAATTAAAAGGCCAGTGCCAACTTCACGTAGCAGAACCCATTTTTAGAAATTCAAAATAAACCATGCAGATCATTTGTTCACGATTATTCACATAAAATTTTTGTTTGGTTACGATTTATGGACAACTTATGTCATAAACGAAATTGGCAGTGCCAACTTTACGTAGCAGAACCCATTTTCGGAAATCTAAAGTAAACCATAGAGATAAGATTTTTAAATCCTTTGTATTTCTGCTAGCATAGCAAGAGTATGTATTGAAAATTTCAACTGGAAGGGAGAGCTTGTAGAATACACATTTTTCGCAGTCAAAAACAATGGACCTATTTGAAGAACATTACTTTGCTCTGTACATACCAGAAGATTAATGGAGGGCGGGGGGAACGGTAAATTTAAGTATCTTTGTTCTTAGAAATTCTTACAGTTATAAACATATAATCTCTCATATCAAAGTATAAGCGTTTATTAATCTCAAATGCTCAGATATCAAGAATGAGAACTGGAATCATGAGTGAAATAGTGAGCGATATTTATATTTGAAACACACAAACATCACTTTCAACAATTCTCGATCGATTGTTGTATGTCAGTCTTTCCAATACTTTTGACAACCATCTAGCTTAGACAGTTCGTTTCCAAGATATTTGCAGTGCTGAATAATTTTAGTCACACCACCTTGTATTAGTATGTTGTGTGCGGTCGCTATATGATACAAGAGAATTTTATCTTTATATCTATTTACCTATCCGTCTACTATATCTCTCACAAGGGAACATTCCGATTTGGTGAATTCAATTGCTAAAAATGATTGCTAGCAGTGGATTCAGCACCAAAAGAAACAGAGAAAGAGAGGGTGTTTAGTGGCAGACCGTATACAGGGTGGGAGATAAGCAAGGGCAAAGTGTAAAGATAGAACATAGAAAATGTCTAGAAATGCTATGTTAATTTTGAAACGAGTAGAGGGATTGAAGTCAAGTGTTGAATATAAGGAATGCATGTAAAGCTTCACTGAATAGACGTATTGTGAATCATGGGGGACATCTGAAAAGCAGCCATGTTGGAATTAGCGCAAGAAGAATATACGGGAAAGGGATCATGCGACACATGGCTCTTGACGCACACCGTCTATTGAAATCAATAGTGGCCAATATAGTTGAATTGCAACTGTTACGGAGCATAAGAATGATTGTGTTGTTCATACAAAAATGGAGACAAAGTGGGCACATTTGAAACACGATAAAGATGGACATTCGAGTTCGTCACAGCTGTCTCCGATATTGAAATTGAAGCATAGCCGACAGGTGTCATGAATGCGTCAGGTGCTCTTTGCATATATCCAGTTTTGTAGAAAGCATATCATAGCTTGGAACCTTTGTGCTGTAAACTGGAAGTGGGTGAGTGAGTGCAAGTTAATGAAGTTGTCTCGTGGTCATGTTTTAAAGTCAGAAGACAGAAAAACTGTGTCTGTTATATATTTTATGAAATTTTTATACGGGCGGGAGAACACATCCAACGGTGTTATGAGTGACGTGCAACCATCAGGGATAAGGAATCGGGTAAGTTCAACATTGTCCGGTTTCTGCACCAACTGTTCATCTTTATTGGTTCTTCATGAATCACGAGGAGCAGCAGTTTTATCTACTGTGTAGAAGGCCAGAAAATATTAGTCATGAACTCTTTCAGGTTGTCCTTGGTCAAATTTGCACTTTTACCAGCATATGAACGAATATTGGGCGGACCGGAACTTCTATTGGCTGAAAAGTGGTCTCATTCACGCTATCTTTACGACAGTATTGCTACATTGCCATAGCGTGGAATGCCTCCTCTTACAGAGGTCTCAAACTGTATTGACAGAGGTATCATACATTATTGATTTCAATAGACTGTGTGTGTCAAGAACCATATGTCACATGACTCCCGTATATTCTTCTTGCGCTAATTCCAACATGTCGGCTTTTCAGATGTTCCCCATGATTCACATTACGTCTATTCAGTGAAGCTTTACATGCATTCCTCTTGTCAATTCCAGTACATAGTTACAAACTTTTTTTTTTTTTAATTTGTAAGAATAATCATAATCATAGGTATTCTACCCTTACTGGCAAGTCACTTGCAACAGCTGAGAAGCTTCCAAGCTCCACGATCCTCCGCTAACCTCTTCGTCTTCACGTATAATCTTTCTGTTTTTATATCATCCATTAATTGTAGTCTCCTTCGCCTCCTCCCTCTGTTTTCCGCCACCATATCCTCTAGGACGTCCCTCATGATACAATTTATTCTTAGGCAATGTCCCAACCAGTTTCTCCTTCTCTTCTTAACAATATCTAAAAGAGTTCTTTTCTGTCCCACCATTTCTAACACCCCCTCATTCGTTTAACGCTCGACCCAACTAATTCTTTCCATTCTTTTCCACACCCACATTTCGAAGTTTTCCAGTCGTTTTTCATCACCTTCATGTGATGTCCACGTTTCCACCCCATACAGTACAACACTCCACACGAAGCATTTTATGAGTCTTTTTCTCAACTCTCTATTCAAGGTTCCACAAAACAGACTTTTCTCCCTCCTAAAGGCTTCTTTCGCCATTCCTATCCTTGCTTTTATTTCACGTTCGCACTTCATATCATTAAGAATACTACCCAGACATCGAAAACTATTCACTTGTTCTATTTTCTCCCCTCCCACTTTTATATTTGACACAGACCTCTTCGTTCCAATCACCATGGCTTTTGTCTTTCTATAATTTATTTTCATTCCATATTTTTCAAAGCCCATTCTGAGGTTTTCTAACATTTTATTGATTTTCTTTTCAGATTCTGCAACAAGCGCCATATCGTCTGCAAATCTTATGCGTCTAATCATTCTACCTCCTACCGAAATACCGTCATCATCATATAGACTCTTTTTTACTATCTCTTCTAGATGAACATTAAATAGTGTTGGCGAGAGGCAGCAACCTTGTCGGACTCCCCTTCCAATTGCATTCTCTTCCGTCAGTTCTTTCCCTATCGTAACACTTACTTGTCGGTTCATGTATAAGTTTCTTATGAGTCTTCGATCTTTCCATTCCAACCCTATCTTCTTTAGAACTCCCAACAACAATTCCCAATTCACGCGGTCAAAAGCCTTTTCTAGATCAATAAATACAACATACACCTCTTTCCCTTTTTCTATAAATCTTTTACCGATCGACCTTAATAATCCAATGCATTTCTTTTGCCCTTACCTCTTCTGAACCCCAACTGCTCCTCCTCAGCATCTTTATTTGTTCTTCCATATAACCTTCTGTTCAGTATTCGGAGCAAAATTTTAGCTGCATGAGATATAAGACTAATAGTTCTATAATCCTCAGATCTCTTTGGGTTCGATTTCTTAGCCATTGGTATCATGGTCGTCTTCAGGAAGTCTTTTGGCCACTCACCTGTTTCATATATTTCATTGCATAGGCGGAACAATTCTTTCTTTCCCTTGTCTCCCATATTTTTAATGAATTCGATTGGTATATTATGTATTCCGGTTGTTTTTCTATTCCTAATCTCGGATATAGCCTTTTCTAACTCTTCCCTAAGAATACTAAATCCTTTATCATCCTCGCCTACTTTATTTCCTACTTCAACATTTAGGCTACACGGTATATCCTCACTCTCATATAAGTCTTCAACGTATTCTTTCTGTCTTCCTATGATCTTATTCCTCTCTTTGACTACCTTTCCATTCTTATTTTGTACTTCCATCGTAATACCCCCTTGTTTCCTCTGAAATTCCATAGATTTCACCTCCTTGTACATTTCCTCATATTTCCCAACTCTTTCTAATTCTTCTATGTCCTCGCATTTTCTTTTGTAAAACTCTTCCCTTGCTCTGTCTGTTTCTCTTCGTAATTCATTATTTAACTTTCTGTACATCTTTCAGCTCTCTTCTATATCAGCCTGTTTTCACGCCTTTCTTTTCCTCATTTTCTGCAACATCTCTTCTGTAACCCATGGTTTCTTAGCCGTTTTGTGTTCGCCATAACCTACTGCTTCTTCTGCACCCTGCTGTAAGCAAAGTTTAATATGCTCCTAGCGTGCGTTACTACCTGGGCCTATTCTTTCCTCGTTTGAATATTTTTCTTCGAATTTTTCAATGAAAAGATTTCTTATTTCCACATTTTTCAACTTTTCAGTATTCAACACTTGTTGCCTACTTTTCTTCTGCCTACATTTTTCAGTTGAATATCTACTTCGGCCAGCACAAGATTATGATCAGAGAAAATGTAAATCAAGGCTACACGATCTATCCCTACTCTCGTATAAGTCTTCAACGTATTATTTCCATCTTCCTATGACCTAATTTCCCTCGCTGACTATCTTCCCATTCTTATTCTGTACTGTCATCATAATACCCCATTCCGTATAAGAATAATCCGTATTCCGTGTAAGAATAAAGAAAATGTAAATCAACTGTAATTTGTATAATTCCTTTCTCCATGCTATATAATAATAATACGCAAATACCATTCTTCGAAGATTTCGTGGTAACGTAGACCTTGTTCATAATTTCACCTACATTAGTTTATATTACGTTTATCATCATTATTTGCAATTAATGTTATTGTGCAAGTATTAAGGAAGGTGTATTTAAGATATACAGTATAATTCAGGAACTAAATACAGTATAATTATTTGTAATAAATGTTAACATATGATTGCAATCATATACACCACTAATTGTACAAATTCGAGTAAACTTAGTTCATCAGATTTACAAGAGGTCTGTTGTGTTAATCGTCAGCGATCTAAGAGAAAATCAGTATATAAATAGTACAACGATGGAGGGAAACGAACTTCTTGAAATATGTGGCCGTAAACTTACTCATTCTTGACATAGAAAGAATACGAGGTAAATATCCAATTATTTAACAATACTTAGTTTAGTCCTCTCTCAAAGATAATGGCTGAATGTTATTTACTAGCAGGTTTAGTACGTTAATCGAATAACTATATATATGTAATTAAATCTATGCTATCCATACTCCTTAATTTTCGGTCACATTTCTGTGACCTTAACTGCATTATCAGGGGAAGAGAATTATTAGGGATATCATTTAAATTCTCGTTCTTTTTCACATTTCTGAATGTTATCAGTTTTTGTTTTGTTTTAACGCGTAAAAGCATCAGTATTCAATTAAGTAAACCTCCGAACATTTGCGGCCAGTCGTAAATACATTAACCTGTCAAATTGTGTGCATACGTTTTATCTTTTTGGCAAACTGTTTCCAGAATAGAACTGCAATGTTATATATTAGAACGTGTATAATCAGGGTGCAGTTGGCGAGTGAAATTCCGTGTGTTTAACATATCTGAATGGTGAATTCGTAGCAAAGATGAAACTGGTTATTTATAAATCCAGAGCTTTCATTTGATCATCTATTTTTCTTACAACAAAGCAGCCTGATAAGGTGTAACTGCTCTTCTGCCTTTTTCCTCATGGGCACATTCTTTTCTTTCAGTACCCATTTGCTGGATCAAGTTCAGAACGATTTTTTCAATAAACTTTCATTAGAACATACTAGAATAGAAACCCATCTAAGTATTAACATACATAATTTTACTGGATCTCCCGTAATAGTTATTCTGAACGATAAATATTCCATTTCCTTGTGTGTAGAACAAAATTAATGCAGCGATATTTTAAGAAAGTTTTTTATTTATTTTTATTTTTATTTATTTATTTATTTTGTTTATAAATGAATCCACAGGACTGTCTGGTCAAAAGTTTTGTCTGAAACCTGTACGAAAAATATCAGTAGTTAGAAATAATGTATGAAAATTATCTAGCATTGTTGTAAAACCCTAATGTTGTTTGAACTTACAGCACCATTGTTATCTTTTGTTTCTTACACATTGAAGATGGCATGGGGAGAGAAAAAAGATCGTGTTGTAGTTTTGGCCCTACACATGTGCGAACACCCTCTGACAACTATCTTATTGCAGAAACTAAACATATACAGAAATTCGTTTATCGCACCATACAGGGATATTATGAAACATCATCTGTCGAGGACAAGCTTCGCACTGGTGGATCTCGCTCTGTTAGGATACCAGGTGTGATTAAGGCAGTGAAGCCAAGAATCGCTCGAAATTTAGTCCGTAAGCAGAAACTCATGGCCCTGCAAAGGAACATGTCGCGATCATCAATGAAAAGGTTTATTAATGAAGACCTAGCATTGCATGCCTATCGCAGGAGGACAGGCCAGGAATTAAATCAGCGCGTGATGAGAACACGACGTGACTGATCAAAGTTGCTCCTACATCAGTACGCGGATAGCGAGCATCGATAAATTTTGTTCACAGATGAGAAAATTTTCACAGTTGAAGAACACCTGAATAGACAGAGGGATAGGATGTATGCTACAACCAGTGCTGCAGCATGTGAATAATTTCCCTGAGTCCAGGGAGGCCATCACCTTTCAACAGTGATGGTTTGGCTGGGTATGTCGTACTTGAGTTCCACTGACGCCCATTTTTGCCAAAAAGGTGTGAAAACTGAGGTCAGTGAGAACTTCTCGACAAGGTGGTGAAACCCCTAGGAACAACTGTGTTCGAAAATAAGCCTTGGGACTCAACACCAACGCACAAGGTGACGACGACGCAGGAATGGTTTCGTCGCTACAAAATTGCGTTCATCATCATCGAAAAATAGCCCTCGTCCAGTCCAGACTTAAATCCTCGTGACTACAGGATCTGCTCCTATTTGGAGATGTGTGCTCAGCCTCACATGGCTGCGGACCACTTGAAGTTTGTTATAGTGAAAGCAGTGACTGTCATAGACATGAATATGGTACGTGCTGCCATTGATGATTGGCCGCGTCGTTTACGAACCTGAGTCCAGACACAGGGACGACATTTTGAATCACTGCTGTACCCATTGGTTTGCCTACCCTTGTATACATTGATTTACACATTTCTTTCTCTTTCATTTTTATGGTCTGCTAAACGTGAGACAAAACTTTTGACCAGATTGTGTACTATATGAAACATGTTAAATATAACAGGATATAAATATTTTTCACTTTCCGATATTTATTTTCCCATCATAGAGGTAGATCCTTTCTCTACCTCTTTCCTATATGGTTTTCCCTGTAATTTTTAGCTTAACTGTTGGATTTACGTTTGTTTCGATATTCTGTATTACAGTCAGCATTATTGTACCTCACCAGATATACTTGGTGGAATGGTTTAGATATGTCCTTATGAAGTTGACTAATTCTTTTCATATAAATTACAAAGTTAGATGAAATTTGGTTTAAGCACATTTGAACCGTCAAGTTTTATCATCTGAATGTAAAAAGGTTATGATGGAGTAGTACAATTACCTTGTATTTTTTTTTTAATTGTAAGTTTCAATTTATATATCCCTTCCCACAGTATCTTTAAGACATATTTTCTTGCTTTTCTTTATAAATTTGCAGTAACTTTGATTCCTTCCTATGGGTGGCAAATGTTACCATATTACTTCAGTGTACTTTCTGTACCATCTCGTTCCCATGTTTAGGAATAATTGAGAGTATTTCTCGCGTCTGTATCTTCAGACTACGGTAATTTGATAGCGTTTTCAGTATTGTAGTAAATAGTGACATTATATGAATATAATCTAGAAAGGTACAAAATGTGTATGTTTCGGAATGTAGTTTTCAGTGATTTATAGTATCTTCCTCATTTTCAACTAGAACATTGGCACTTCTAATGTAGTAGTGTTTTCTGGTGGAATTCAGCAGCATTCGTGTTTCTGTACTTTTTTTTTTTTTTTTTTTTTTTTTTTTTTTTCAAATTTTCTCCTTACTTAATCCCTTCACGCCGAGGGACATATTTGTCCCATTTCTTTAAATTGTTCTAATATTGTACTGAATCATTTAAAATGTTTCAGTTTCCATGCATTGAATGCTAAAAATATGGAAACCATCTAAATGAGCTTGAATAAAAAATTAATATAAATTGATTTTTAATAGTTTTGTAATCAGCCTTTGGTTTTGTGTAATTTTTATTGGCTTCTTGTGGATTTATGAAGTATATATAGGAAACTCTACTATTGGCATACATAAACATTAGAATTTCTAACTATGCACAGCAATAAAAACTATATATATATATATATATATATATATATATATATATATATATATATATATATAACTTATCATAGGCAAAACTTATATATATAACTACTTCTGGTTGTTTGTTTACAAAACTGCTTTAGTGATCATTTGTCTCAAACCATAAGTGTTCAAGTTTCTTCGGAATCTACTTGTCAGCTTTAACCTAAAAAGCTCAAAAAATATTTTTGTCCTTACAATTATTATGGCCTTGAAGGGATTAAAGGTGTGATTGGTTTGTCTGATAATATTTTTCTCTCAAACCGTATATGTACAATAAAGAAATTATTTTCTCTTTCAGTTTCTCAGCAGTTGTGTACAAATGTGGCTGACCAACTTACTCGTTCAGCAGATGGACTTGTGCAGTTATATAAACGGCTATCTCTTGAATTAGATCTTCCTTCTGCCGAGAAAAGTGCAATGCTACAGACATTATGTTCCAGTGCTAATCAGGCTCAACAGACGTTACGGCTTGTGCATGGCCCAAATGCGGTGCCATCGGCGTTTCCATCGGATCCTGGATCCCTTGGAAGTTTCCTGTCGAAACGCGACATTCCTGCCATGGCATCTCTACCTGCTGGTTCAGGGGACCATGTCGGGAATCCGTTGATGATGCAGATGATGCAGCAGTACTCGGACATGCTCTTCTCTCTGGTGCAGCAGCGCATGTCGAATAACCAACCACCTCCTCCAATATTTTCTCCCAATACTCAGCCACCGACCCAACAAGGACCAAGCTAGGGCTGGCATTAATTGACCTGGGTTTATACGCGACGATTTTTTTTTTTTTTTTTCATAGCAGGTGAAGTAACTCAACACTGGTAAGAGGAAATTAATGAGAAGGAAATTAAATTGATTTTCGAAGCATTATGATTTTCCTGAATTTTTCAAGTACTGTTGGAGCATTTTTCTCGATTTTCTTAACTAAAATAGCACTAATTGTTTTTTAAAAAGTTTTTTAATACTGTTAATTACAAATAATTTTAAAGAAACTTTAAACACAAATTTGATTTTTTTATTTATAAGGTTTTTGAATTTGATTAAGTAAGCGTTAACCCCGATACAAATTATCTAACAATGCCAATCATGTAATGTTTTTTTTTTGAAAATGTACTGTTGCTCTGCGTGTTTTAGTGTGAGTGAGTTACTACACCTGTCTAAAACTTTTTTACAATTAAAATTCAAATCACTTTTGAAATTAGCAGAAATAATTAATAAATTGTGCCATGTATATTGAATTGTGAGCACAGTGAACTCACACAATTTTTATTCTTTTTTTGTGATCTACGGAAAAAGGGTTGCCTTCACTTCTACAGGGTGCATGAATAGTGACTGTTCTTGATTTGTTCTTTTTCGAATATTATGGTGGTCTTCTTTATAGGACGCTTTCTCGGGTGTTTCCATTTATTCATAAAATTGGTTATTATACTTCTTTTGCTTGCTAGTGGTAACACTTGTATGTAGCCGTGTTGAGCACAATACAAGCTTTCTTATCGCCATTTAGCAAACTAGTATGTCTCTTCAAATAATACTGTGTAGGCTGCACAAATCTCATTATATAAATGTAACTTCAGTGTTGAGCGTGTATATATAGTATTCATTTACTATAAACAGTTTCCTTGGTACTCCCAGGGTATTGAGATTGTCGCACATATTTTCCTCTTCAATTTTCTGAGTATTGCTTTTTCCCGAATTTCAAAAATATGTTATTTCCATGTTACTGTATATATCATACCGTATTCTTCCTTGTCTTTTGTATTTAATAAGTCATAGTATGCTCGTACTATAGAACTAAAAAAAGAAAAAGTAGTTGCACATTTTATGGTAGGAAGTCTTCTATACTGTCTGGGACTAAATACAAGTCTTTCACCTGTTTCTTATCTTGTTGCATTTAAAAATAATAAGCAGAATGAAATAGTGGAAGAGACAATTCTTGGTTGGGACTGAAAAACTTATTATTTTGGATAATGTTTAGTGAAATATACTAAAAGTCATACACAGTTGTCTTCCTGATAGTTTTTGATGTAATTAAGTGTCTTTTTGGTGTGTAAAAATTCCAATTTCTTTAAAAGGAGAAAAAAATATTCAAAAGTTGTAAACCCTTTAATAGTTCTTTAGTACTTTAATTTAATATGAACAAATTAAGAACAGGCAAAATAAGTTTCATGTTCCTTGTATATACCAGTATTATGTAAGTATACAGGGGTATAGTTCTCATCTTTAGGGGTAATACTAAAGTTAGGGAGAGAATTGCCTCTGTGTAGATATTTAGCTGGTGTTTTCAATGGAACACTATCTTTTGCCTAGTGCCAAATTCCATTGTATGCCTAAGTGTGCTATAGATTGTTTTCTTGTCAATTAAAATGTGAGGGACCCTGTTGAATTGAAAATGTTTAAAGAATTTAATTATGAACGTTGCTCCATTATGAATGTATCAGAATCTCATTTTTAGTGGGTCTTATTTAAATGATTAAGACTGTTACTTGTTTTAAAATAATCAGAACAGTATCTTCCGTAATTTAGGGGAGTTAATCTTTCACTTTTTAACCCCTAACATTGTAATTGTAAATAGCTTGCGTGGGTGTACCATATTGTATTATAAATATTCACTCAGTGGAGCTTTTCATTTTTCTTTTTTTTAAATTTCTTTCTGTTCGTAGAAGAGTGCTAGTTTTTATTATTATTTTTTTTATGTATTGTTCTGAGAAATTATCAAGGTATGAAAGATGTAAAACTATTGTAGCTGATATTTTTGCCTTGTATTTGTAAGAAAAGTTCCACTTGTTCGTACGGATCTTTACGTATGTATGCCTGTGATGAGTAGCCGCAATTCTGCATCAGTGCGTTTGTGTACGTATGTTTGTGTAATCAAAAACAGGGATCCACAACATTTGTTGGGTATCCTGTTTGAAAAAATGGGTAATAATAATAATAACAATCGTAATAATATGTTGTTTCTTTAATATTTAATCCTGTAACCTTAATTACTGTACTTAATCGTCTGTGTTTTCCGTGGAATTCTGATAAATTAGTTGGTCTTCATTGCGCTCTCTACCTTTTTGTTTATTTTGTAAACAACTCATTTACTACAAATAATACGATAATTTTTAAAAGTATGTTAAAATAAAATGCTGCTAACAATATGGATCCCAAGACCTTATAGGTATTTCTGATATGTGCAAATTACTATTTTTTTTTTTTTTTTTCACTATTATACTCTTATTTTCTGGAATTAAACTCATATATAATCATTTTGCTATTTTCTGAACAAAATATGTTTGAGTGGTATATAACATCATATACATTATTAATTACAGAAGAAAAGAATCTTACATTTTTGTCAGATTTATATTTTGTATTCACATCTTCAAACTCACACCACGTGGGTCACCAGTGAGAGCCACGAAAGGATTAACCAAGAATATCCCTTTCCTGTACCAATTATGTGAAACAGTTGCCCAGAAATTCAGATTATGGAAACGGGAGGCATTGCAAAATCCATATGATAGATCAGGACGCGACGGTACCAATTTGTGGAACGCCGGTTACCCACTTGGAAGCCATAATTTCAAATGAATGAATTAATGCTTCCAAGATATTACATCTAGTACAGGAATTTGAGTGGCCAAAAATTGTCATAATATATTGCGACCTACGATATCTGACTGGGAAACACTAATGGTATTTTGTGGATACCACGTGTCTTATTTTTTTATTTATTTATTTTTTTTTTATATATATTATTTGTCTTATATGTACACAAAAGAGTCGTGAGAAGCGCAGTGAAGACCCTTAGCTATAGTGTGAACAGCCAAGCGCTTTACCGTGCTATTCATCAGACACGATCATTTCTTGTAGTAGTACTTCTTTTGGAAAGCATCGTTCCACATTCGTTCAAATTAATTGTGCTGTGTACAGGGTGACTATAAATAAATGAAATCAATTCTGTAAAAATCCGACATCTGTCAAAAAAATAAATAAATAAATAAACAAATAAAAATAAAAAACAAATCTCAGAAAGTTAAAAAAAAAAAACTAATTTACCTTTTGGAGTCACGAATTTTCCATCTGCACGGAAAACGAGTTTCAAGTCGAGAGAATGAACTTCACTCAAATGGAACAGATGGTATTAAATAAATGTTAAAGTTGAAAGTAATTTCGGAAAACTTTAAAATGAAATAAGAAATGAAAAAGCACTTTTTAAGACAGCAAGTGCCAATATCAATAAGGTACACGACAGCTACACAACTGCATTTAAAAACTACGATCTAAGAATAGTGACCGAAACGTGTTCCGTTGGCTAAGATTCGATTAATTTTTCATGACGCAAGTCCTTGTCAGTACACTGATAACCCTCTCATTTAATTACACAGTTTATGACTATAATGACAGAGAAATAGGACAAGATTTTGCGAAAACCAGTATAAAAGAACTTGGGAACAATTAGGCAACGAAATTAAAAATTTTGATTTATACACTGTGTCTATAAAAGAACTCCGGGGTTTTGAGGCAAAATATTTTAATTAAGTAAAAAACGTACATACATGTGTTATACATGATTGGAAAGCTTACATTTTCAAGTTTTTTTTAACAATTTAATAAAGTTCAATATGAGCCCCGCCGGGGTTTTGAGGCAAAATAAGTAAAAAACGTACATACATGTGTTATACATGATTGGAAAGCTTACATTTTCACGTTTGTTTTAACAATTTATTAAAGTTCAATATGAGCCCCGTGAGTGACACGGCACACATCGTAACGGTACTCTATCTCTTGCCATGTCCTGGCCAGCATGTCTGGGGGAACGGTTGCCACGCTCAAAACACTTCATGTTTCCCTGAATGCAGTTAACCATTGACGAATGGTTTTGTCCGTAGGCGGGTCAACGCCATAGCTACGTCGAAAGTTTCTTTGTACGGTAACAACAGACTTAGTTTCTATGAGCCAAATAACACATTGAGCCTTTTGTTGTGGCGTCACCATAGCGCGAAGCGCAACAATCCACACGGCACGGCACTGATTCACTGACTACCGCAGCCGCTATGTCGTCTCAAGGTCAACGCTCCGCAGCGCTGCCACCTGTTGATAAAAACATTTCCAATTAGTATGACTAAAACTTCTGGAGCTAGTCGTTTCAGAGAAATTAACTAAATTTTGCTCTCTTTTATCGTTAATAAGATATGAATTTTTAAAACCCCGGAGTTCTTTTATAAACACCCTGTATTATAGATTGACAAGAAGATATAAAAAATTATTTTCCGTTGAAGAGCATCTGAGATTTTAAGTTATTCAATGTGAATCAATTCCTTAAGCTCAGATATTGGGAAATTATTTACAGATATTATTTTGTAAGTTAACAAAACATAAAGTTGAAAGATGTCTTGAATCACGACCGTTTATATATATATATATATATATATATATATATATATATATATATATATATATATATATATATATATAATAGAGAGAGAGAGAGAACATCACAAAAGCACCACAGTGAGGACTGTAACTTTATGATGGTGTGTTACGGTTATCGAAAATGAGTTTAAACAGAAGCATGCATTGCCCTATTCTCTTTCGATAATAATTCCTTAGGAAATTATGGAGATCAGTCTTTGTCCTTGTAGAATGATAGTGACTTCTTTCCAGAATCAATATAGCTCATTGTATTCATTCTTTTGTCGCAGATGACTGACTGCCAATGCCTTTTTTACTTCGCCCTCACAGTTTAAATGGATTATGACATCAGAGTTATGTATTCCGTCAAGGTTTTGATAATTCCAATCAATTTGTTGACCGAGTAATCTGGAAAATAGATGTACAAGAATGTAAAACATGAAAATTGAAGGTTGTCGCTTGCAACTTGTTAACAAGATAGTCAACAACTTATTTCCCAGTGAATTCACCAACAGTCATCAATTTGCGCAAATAGAAAGAAATCGCAACATCAATGTATCCAGGAAGATTTTCGAATTGAATAGACTGTTATTGTGGAGTACAGTCACGCAACACCGTCTTCAACTCTTCATTCCCGAACTTGAGTTCACGATCAAGTTGATATAATGTAATTGTAGTTATGATGGCAGTTTTTCGAGGTGGAGACTTGACTGCAGAGTCCGAATTTCAAATATACACTCCTCCGTCATTTGACGTAAACTGGCGTTGTGCTTGTCGCAGTTATGCTCCAAATTAGAAGATTCATTTTCTGATAGCTCAAATGAGATCCTTTCATAAAGGAACATTGGTTGGAATAAGATATTTTCAAGTCTTCAGAACAGAGACAAAGCAATCGAAATGTGTCTCTGTCATCAAGATTAATGACAACTTTCGGCAACGTCTTACTTTGGGTTGAGGATAGTCAACCGCAACAAACAGTGATTGGTATCTGTCGTCGAGAGTAAATTTACCAATTGTCCTTCACTTCTTCATCTTTATCTTTCCCTTGTACCCGTAAAGGTGCTGGGTCCTTGGTCCATTGTCTGTATTTTGCTCAGTCTGCAGCTAATTTCTTAATTTCTTTTAGTGTCTTCCCCTTCTTATATGCTACCTGCTCGATATTTTTTATCCATATTTTTCTTGGGCGTTCTTCGGCCTTCTTTCTGTTCTAAGATCCTTCTGGATATTCTGTTTTGCTTCCATTCAACTATATGTGCCATCCACTTCAGTTGTTCCTTTTCGATATCGCTATTCAGGGATGCTTGTTCCAACTCTTCTCTAATTTTTGTATTTTTAATATTATCCCTCTTTGTCTTACACGTGATCCCGGGGTCGCAGTAGCTTAGTGGTAGAGCGTTCATTCTTGGTGCGTGGAGTCCTTGGGTCGATCTCAGCTCGCTCCAGGTGAGCTTTGTGGTGGACAAACATCGTGTGGGGGAGTTATCGGGGTTCTCCCGTTTCATCTCACTTTCTTCATTCCACCATTTCATCACCGTTTCCTTTAGCCTACCCGGCACAAACATGGGACGTAAAACTTAGAGTTAATTTCATTTTCATTTTTCTCGTGACCTGTCTTAAGTATTTCATTTCTGGCGCCTGTATTTTTTATTTCTGTATGTCTGTCATAGTCCAGCTTTCTACTCCATATTCTATAATTGGTTTATTTGTTGTCTTATAAGGCTGCAGTTTTGTTTTTCTTCCTACTTCTCTCTTATTCATGACAGTTGGATATATCTGGTAATATGCATTTGTTGCTTTATTCTATTTAATATCTCTTGATCTATCTTCCTTCTTTGTGTATGATTGTTCCCAAGTACTCGTAGCTTTCCACCCACTCCAGTTCTTTATCCTCACATGTGATCATAACCTCTGTATCTTCTCCGCTCTTATTTGTCCTTATCAGTTTACTTTTCTTATGGTTTATCTTCATTCCATGTCTGCAGTTCTTCGCTCCATATATTTATTCCATCTTGTAGTTTTCTAGGAGATTCAGCTATCAAGGCTATATCGTAAGCAAAGACGAAGGATTGTGTGTAGATTGGCTGTAAATTTCAATTTTCGTTCTTGGTGGTTTATTTTTACATTTCCTTAGTATTTCATGCATAAATATTACGAAAAGTAATGGACTCAAGGAGTCTACTTGTTTGATACCTTTTTTCATGTTAAATTCTTCAGATTCTTTTCCATTTATTCTGACTCTTTCCCTTACTCTGTGATATAATCTTTTAATTACTCTTAGTAGTTTTGGTGTTACTTCCTGTCGTTCCAATGCTTTCCATATATGTTTCTTAGGTACTGTGCCGAATGCCGTGTTTAGGTCTAAAAATCCTAGATATGTATCCTTTACTTTATCTACTGTCTTTTCGATAACGGTTCTGATCATAAACTTTGCTTCACATTCTAGTTATTAGAGGATCACTATGAAGTTATTAGAGAATCTAGGCCCAGTGTAGTTCGGGAAGTCAACCTGGGCCTGCTGACTTGCCCATTCTTGATTAAATATAGGCTTAAATGTCATTGGGACTGTTATCAGTCAGCTTAGAGACCCTAAAAACTATGTATTCGACATTAACGTCAATCATTTTGCACATTTCATTTTTTCACCCCTTCTCATTCTCATGCTGTTGGGAGAGAACTTGGGCTTAAACGGCATTCGAGAGTGTCGCTTTCCATCTCAGCGATTCCGAAAACTATGGATTCGACACCAATATAACTTGCTTCTGATTATTTTTTTACATAATCACCTTCTAGGGGTTCTTATTCCAATGTGTTGGTTTCCAAATTGCAAGTCATAATGCATACTATGGTCATAGAAACTTAGACGGCAAAAAATAAATAAGTTTGAAACAAGGTACCCTAGATCCTTACGTCCCTTAGATCTGTGCTTACAGAAAAACCTATTTTTCCTCTCTTCTGCACAGAGTAATATGACCATTTGGAGCAGAGATGTTGACTATCTGGACATTGCCATCAAGTAAATATGTAATTGCCATATACGAAAAGAACAATGACCAAAAAAAAAAAAAAAAAAAAAAAAAGAAAGAAAGAAAAAAAGACAAATGAAATCAGTCTGGCTCATTGAATGCTACAAACTTCCAGCTTCTATGGTGTAAATCTCAAGGTAAGTGGTTAGCATAACGGAGTTACATGCTGAACGTCATTTTATCATAGATTCGAATTCTGTTTTCGATTTTTTAAAACAAAGAATCGGCGCTCAGTTGTAAAGAGTATGGGTGTAAGAAAATTATATATCACAGCTATGTAATATAATACAAAACCAAATCATAAAGCTTTCTGCTTTCGTCTCTAATGTATATTCTTGAGCCGAAAATAACATAGAAAGTCTTTATCTAGTTCTTCAGTATTTCGAGTAAAGGGAATCATTATGTAAGAAAATAAATAGTCAATAAATTACAATTTCAACTTCAGCCAATGGGAATAATCTGATTGGCCTATTGAAAATACATACTCGTGATTCAAATGACAGAACACTTTATATTGTAAAAAGTATTCCAAATGGAATAGTTTCTAAAGTAATGTAACAGATCTATCGTATCGCAATATTTTAATTATGACGCCAAAAAATATCATAGTGAATTAAAGAAAACAATCATCAAGGAATCAAGCAAGTAAGAGAATGTAATAGAAAACTCTCTAATATGAATTATGTTTATTACTTTGCGGCATAATCAAGTGGTTAGCATATCGTGTTGGCACGTGGCATATGAGGGTTGGAACCTTACCCTCTCTAATACTCTTGTACGTTTCGTTTTGCCATTCGATTAAAATATTGTTGGAGAACAGCTGAAAACTTCATATACATGCGAGATATTGTCAGCTATTAACATCAAACAAATAGTTGAATACAAACAAACTATTTGCTGAGTAAAACAATATATTCACATTTAAAAAAATAAAAAAAATAATAATAAAAAAACTAGCTACGTGTTACAGTTTCGCCAACTAACACTTTGGCTTCATCAGACACACAGTAAAGCTTGTACTTACGGAAAATAAACAAATAGGTGTCAAATTAAAGTAGTACCTAGAGAGAGGCAAATATAAAGAAAAAAAAAATACGAAAATATGAAAACAAAGTCAAAAATATGAAAATATAAGTGTATGCTTTCTAGAACATGAAGTAGTAGGTTTACACAATTATTTCAATAAAAGCCGAAATTAATAAATTTAAACGAAATTTTTAGTTTGATATCCCACGATTATTCTCTTTAGGCTGAAGAAGGCAGATGATTATTGAAAAACGTATGGTTATTAATAATTCGTCCATTAGGAATGTGGGAGGAAACGTGAAAACCTCGAGAAAGCCCAGGGACACACTGTTGTTCACCACAAACTCGCATGGCCGGAGATCGAGCCAAAAACTCCTCGCACCAGAGGAGTGTGTTCTATCACTGAGTCATTGTGCCTTCTTTACGATTAACGATTATCGTTGTATATACAGAGTGAGTCAGCAAATTCGTTCAGGGCTTATGAATCAGAAACGACTGGACATAAAAGGGTGAAACAAAATGGAGATAGGAAAATATTAGTGAGTTAATTGAGTGGATCCTTTAACAGGGGACTCTAGGGGTTACTCGAAACTTAACGCAGTAGCTCAGTGGTAGCGTTCACCTCTGGTGTATGGAGGTCCTTGGTTCGATCCCAGCCCGCGCAAAGTAAACTTTGTGGTGGATAAACACCATGTGCGTGGGTTTTCCCGTTTCCTCCTACTTTCTTCATTCCACCATTTTCATTCATTTCTCATCATCGTCTCCATTAACCTAGCCGGCATAACCGTGGGACGTAGAACCTAAATTTCATTTTTCAATTTTATCTCAATAAGTCGCATTGTTATCGTACAATATAATTTTTTGGGTTTACAAAATAATTCGCTTTTGTCGTTTTTCTTAAAAACTACGCATCAGAATTTATACTTACCTATATCATTTTGATCAACTTAATGAGCTTTATCAATCGATATTTAAGGAGTAGGCTATATCTTATCTCTGAACATTGTTTTCTTGTTCAACACTGAGCTCCCTCGTGGCTAAGCGGTAAGAGTGCGCGCCTTTGGCATGTGAGACCAGCATTCAATTTCTGGTGGGAGCTGGTGTTGGTTAGATTCCAAGTTAAAACTGTAGGTCCACGTCTCATACAGCCTTGCTCCTGAAAGGAACACTAAACTGCAAATCAAATCCCGTTCAACACTAATAATATTGTAGAATTTGTAATACTACACATAATACTGTATTAGGTACATAGGAAACAATACATAACTGTGATTTAAGTATATACGTATATGATTATTAACATTTTTATTATTTCTTAGTAACAATACCCACGTAGGACATGTTCATATAGTTACCTAATGCAACAATAGACTCTCAAACAGTTTTCATTTTAGTACGCGCTGAAAGTATATAAATAATGTATATCGAATATAAAACATTATTCCTTCAGTAGCCTTCATAGAATGTACTGTTCATCTTTTGTAATCCAGGCTTCGGCGTCAGACGAAGACCGTGGAATAAGTTCTTATGTAATCGCTGACCTTCCTCACCGGTCTGGTTAGACGGATTGTGGCGAATCTCTTTAGGCTATGCTGTCCAAGTGACTGAAATTTTAGTAGGAGCGTCATTGCTTTGAAGGTTACCGGCGCCGCACTAATCATGACTTCACCGGATATGACAACACCGAACAAGACTTCTAAACATGGACAACCAAGATCGAGGCGACGCCGCAACCACGACATGCAAGTCGATTAACAATCCAGCTACTCTTGGGAAAGAGTGAATGCATCATATTATATTTATTGACTAGATCCTGCCTATCTTATACGACTTAACCTAACTGTGACGTAACCCGGATGTGACTTACCACAATTTATGGAGCATGGAAAAAGTGCTATGGACTATTTAGGATGGTCTACTTAAAGTTGATGAAACCAGCATGCAACAAGGAGTAAGCTCTCGAATGTTAATCTAGATTTTGGGCGTTTCAGGTTGAAAAGCATTCGAGGGAGAGCCGTTTGCTTATTTATGTATATGCATGCAGTACATAGTTCGCATGAGAAGATCTGGAATTTAATCTTGAGCTACCTTCAGTTATTCTGATTCCAGTGCAGATCTTATCACATGGTCTCTTTCCGAGCAGTGATACAGGAAGTAAGTTCAACATTTCTTGTTCTACAACGAAGTTTCATGCAAGAGACCAACTATTTGACAGCCGAACAAGCACATTCAAATATTGATCTGCGTTGTCATGAATCAGTTGGATGGAGATTGAGATGCACAACTGTAACTCCGACTCCAACATTAATTCAATTTTGCTGACTATGTTCTAGCTCATTACATAACAGGAAAAACATAAATCCGATCAAGATTAATGGAATCTAGCTCTGCTGATTGAATTGATTGTCTATCGTTGATTGTGTTGGTGGATTGTACCTCACTGAAATTTACAGGAACTCACTGACGTAAAAGGATGTACTCAGAAGATTAACATTTTTGGCTGACTTTACTAGTTATTTGTGTAATTATTAGTTCATTAATAAAAGACAATTTAATAAATTTGGTGATGTTACTAATTTTACAACAATGCAGTATTAGATAAGCACATTGTTCAAGTATCTAAGAAACCTATTTTATCAAATGTTCAAATTATCTTGGTAAATACGTACAAATAAGAAACAGTTACCATTACTATTAATAATCATAATAAAAATAATAAAAATCTTGAAACGATTAGCTCATAGTTCTATATGCACGTACAGAAAGGTATATCAAACTCTGATAAACCATTACTCAAAGAGGAAAATGCTGCTGAAGTTGAAAGATCGATAATACAGTAAATAGTTGACATGGTGTCAGGGGCGGATCAAGGTTTTGGGGCCCTATGTTACGAATAATTCCAGCGAATAAATTTTCTTTGCTGCCTTCCACAGCCTTATACGCTTATCGAAACACTGAGAACTAGGCTGTAATATTTTAATGTGCTCCAAGTTTACAATAATAGGTTTAATTACATTCATTATTAACAGTTAAATGCTCATATACTGCAGTGTAACACAGTATACAGAATCAGGCACAAAAACATCCCATTTACTCTTTTGCGGTCATGGTTTTCACATAGAAGATGCGTGTTTGTCGCGTAAACAGTCTTTAAACGCGTAATGTCCGTAAATGTGAGAAGTACATTTACAGATAACACTGTATTAGGAAATAAGGGACATGTTGTGAAATCCTCCATTACTACAGGAAAGTGCGATCTTAAAGCCATTATTGATTGAAGATAAGAATGCTGATGCTGTATTAGATTTTGCTTTGCAGATATCGATAATTAAGGAGGATTTAGTTTCACCTAAGGCTAAGATATTGAATATCGACACACGAATAAAAAGAATTCTCTTTTGATAAACAAAATAGCGATTGTACGTTTCAAAATTAATGGGAGAACATTTCATCATGCTTTTCGCGTGTTAGGTAATTTTTCCCAAGACATATTAGGGAATGATTTTTTAGTATCTCAGAGAGCCCAAATTTATTTGAATAGGAATGTTTTATTGTCAAGGAGATTTGGAAAACATCGTAGATTTGCTCTAAGTAATGACAGAGATATTTCAAAGGAATTGTCACAAACTAATAATTTGGTTTGTAATAGAGGTCCAAAATAGGTTACTCCCTCACAAAATAAGTATCGTGAAGACGCTGGTGGAAGAAGACTTAACTCTAGCGATAACACGAGTGAAAAAAAAAATTAGCATGGGTTTGAAGCCTATAATATAATACGTTGATTGCTATATTTTAGTATTAAAGAGAGGGATTTGGGGAGGGGGGCTGAGCCTGGGATCCATTGGCCCCGCCCTTAATCCGTTCCTGGTCATATTTCCTATTACTAACTACAACGTGACCCACATGGCCAAGAAACTTTCTATGTTGGTCATCGCAATTAACAGGTGTCTTTCCAGAAGTGTCCACGGATTTCCTCGCGGTTCTCCCATTGTATAGCATATTTTGATCCCCTCAACCCTTTTCATATTTCTGTAATTATCCGCTTCCTTTAGACTGTGAAATGTTAATTTGTTTCAAACAAATCTGAAAGGATAAGTTGCTAACTCTTCTCGAGATATCTACTTTCTTAACACGACTTCTCTCTCTTTTTGTTACATAACCAATATTGTAGCTTTTGTGTGTCATTAGCTCCCATACGTTGTAAAACAATGTTATTCGCTACGTGGGAGCGTGAAAAGAGGTACATGGTAACTCAATGTTAGTGTACACCTATATGGCAAGAGGTTCCACTTTAAATCTACGATTGAGTGAGTTTGTGATGAAGAACATTGTGTCTATTGTTGTTATTTTCGTTTGTTTTTTTCTGGGATACTCCCATTTTCTCGCAAATCCTCATTGGATCAATTCTTCTAAAATCATTACGTATTATTAATGTCTGTCTTCCTTATCATACAGGTCATGACTATGGTTTATGAACCTGCAGGTGTAATGATGTTATTGAATTTCCTATTATCCACTATATTGGGTCCCAACTGTAGGGTAGTTAATACAACCACGGACAGTACACCATTCTTCGCCATCTTGATTTTGTTCGAAATATTGCCAGATGATGATTTTTTGTTACTTGGTGGTATGTTGTTCTACGTGATGAATCAAACCCATCTGTTCTAACGGAATATGCGATACCCCACTTGCTGTGGGGGACTCCCTTGCGCCGCCACTGAACAATTCAGAAGCATGCACTTTTGGATAGAGCAGATTACAAGTTTAAGACAACAACATGTCGCCTCAACTCAATAGCTAATAGTTTTGGGGATATTCGCCTCCAAAGTTCATTTTTCCACGATTTTGGACAGTACTAGTTCTGAAACTATGCACTTTTCACCACAGTTCCATATTAACTTTTTTCCTTAATTTGATGTGAGGAATCACCCGTTTCAGTTTCAGTCTAGTTCATTAATATCCTGTATATAAATGTTATAGACAAGCTATACTTTCATGTATGATTTTCAAGTATATCATGCAATCTTGAAGGCAAACCAATTTTTAGTTTATAAATGCATGCAAATATGTGAAGTGGGAAAATGATTCAAGTCCTAAGAAACAAAAGAATACCGTAAGACTTTAGGGGTAACTGCACAAAATATAAAAAGAGTTGCACAGTTCTCTGTTGGTAAAACCATGCACTGTAAAGAGAAAGTTCCAACTGCCACCGAAAGATGGAACATCTAACTATATATTGGCTATAATGGCGGTTAACATCAGTTCTAATTACCCGGAGGGTTTGTTCTTGTTGAGGTATGGAAAGCAGTCACTGTAAAGACCGACAAAATTTCAAAGATATCACTTACAAGAATTTCCGTCAAAGTTAAGTCAGTTTCGTAGAATACTACTGTGTATAATGGTTGAAATTGAAGTGTGAAGCGTTTTAAAGTCATAAAAAAAATAAAACTGAGAGAAGGCGATTTCAGCCTCTAATCAGGGTTACTTTGCACCATCCAAAGTAACCCTTTAGAAAGGAAATTACTACTGCTAGTACCTCCTGCCTTCTAATTTAGATAAATTTCCTATTTAGGTAGATGCCGGAATGGATTTCTTGTTGGAAAATAAATTACGAACAGTGGCGGATCCAGAAAAATAGTTTGAGAGGGAATTCACTGAGAAAAGCTTTTTTTTTTAAAAAAAAAAAAAAATCACTAGATGTTTGGGGGCAATTGAAACTTATACACATAGGAATGACTAACATTAGTTTTTTAAAAAAGAAAATCATGTAATTTGGGTAGGCTTTAGCCTGAAAGCCCCAAATCTCATAAATATTCCACTAATTACGTTTGGGATGATATTCTTGGACATAAAGAGCAACCAAACCAAATTAGTTAAGGGGGATTTTTTTCTGTTCCTGAGTTGGCATTTTTGAGTGGCATATGCTAAACTATCAGAATGTGGTTCTTGTGCCGGTTTCAAAAAATACATAATATCGATAATTCATACTAAGTACTGATACTGGTACCATCATTCTAATATCAATATTTGTAGACTGCATGCAGTTTTGTGTATAAAATGAAATGTATAAATACTGCAGGGAAAACATTGCACAGAGGCATTATGTTCGTATGTTGAACATACTTTTATGTATGTTGTGCAAAGTAACCCCACCTATGGAGTAACTTTCCACCAAAGGTTATAACTTTGCACCAAATGTTATATTTCAATAACTATGGTCATACAGAATGTTTATAATGCACTTGCATGAATGTTTTCCTTATACAGGATGTCTCAAAAGTCCCCTGACAAATGAATGAAGATACTGTTTGAAATGGGGGCTTGCCATCGACATGTTAGCGTAGAAGATAGAAACTTCATTCACTTATGTTGTGGGTCCAAGTAAATGGCAACGTTGCATTTTGATTTAACATTGGGCGCATAAAGAGTTTACAGCCAAAACGGCTCGTCCAATTCAAAAAATTCCTTCACTTTAGATTGAAAATATCATATTTGGAAACATTTTGTTATCAGAGTTACCCTGTCAGAGGACTTTTGAGACACCCTTTATATATCTAGCTTATTTTATGTTTAAAATACAGTGTTCTAAATCATTACGTTTGTAAGTTACATGCAATTTTCTTTAGAATTCCTTAAATCTGGTGCAAAGTAACCCCGTCTTACGGTAGTGAATGTTCTCGACTCATGTGACGTACTTTCAAGTACGTTTAATAATCAGGCAATGTCTGAAATAACTGTAGTATCTGTACTGAGAAAAGTATTACCTGTAAATCTATGAAGAAAAAAAAATCCGGTCCCATAAAATCACAGCAATTCACGATGAGAAAATTTCAACATCCCACAAATAGATATAAATTCAAAACTGACTTCTAATCATTGTCATTTGTCTAATGAACACAGTTAGCAACTAAAGGCAGTAACTAAACACAAAAATACCAAAATTCAAGGTGTATAATTGGAGCCGGGAGGCTTTTTTGTGTCCACCACCGGATTTTCTCTTATTATTCACAGAGAAAGATCTGTCCCTTGGAAACTAATATTTGAAACTCTTACTCCACAAAATAAAAACTTGAAGAAGGGTGTCACAAATACCCAAGATCAAAAACTCAGATCAAACCATCGCTAAGATTGAGCAGTCAGTATTTACATACAAATCAGCATATATGACTAGCTAAAATACCCAGCGTCGCATGGAAAGAATAATGTATAATAATATTTGAATATAAAAAAAACTGAGTAGAATTACAAAGAGCAACGCCTTGGACATTGCCCCTATCAGAAAATAAGGAATGAGTAGAATATATAACTACAAACGTCTTTGACGTCGCCCGTGCGAATTCCCAGGCTAGCCACGTGCACGTTCATGACTAAACATGGGCTTACGTGTCGTTAAGACTGTCACCAATCAGCGTAGCGACTCCGAAATCTGTGGTTTCAATACTAGTTTGGGTCATTTCGGACATTTTATTTTTTACACCTTCTCAACCTCACCTCATCCCGGGACTGAACTTGGATTTAGGTGACATCGGAAGTGTCATTACTCATCTCAATGATTCCAAAAACTATGAATTTGACACTAATATCGGTCATTTTCGACTAGTTTTACTTATCTCCAGTTCCTATCCCTTAGGGTAGCCTACCCGTCTCCTCAGTACTTTTTTTTTTAATTATAAGTCAAATGTGTGTCAGCCTGCTTTTAGAAATGAGATTACATGCCAAGATTAATCATAACGTAAGAAATTTGTAAGATATGCTATTTTTTTTACATATCTTTTTTTTTTTTAAAAACTTTCCCTTTGAAGCCCCCTCCTCGCTCCTTAGGATACGAACCAAAAAGTTCAATATAGCCTACGGTCTCTTCCAAACTGTGATAAATTTTCTTTGATAAAATTACTTTGAAATATGGCGAGTCAATGGTGTGGATTTACAACCACATATTCATTCATTTTTATATATAAGATTTCCACTGACCAGCAAAACATAACCACACCTAATATCTAGTATGTCCACCTTTGACTTTCAGAGTAGCAGCAATGTGGTTTGGCATAGGATCAATGAGAGCTTGGTAGGTGGCTAGAGGCATCTGCACAGATAAGTCACTTAATTCCTGTAAATTCAGCGAAGAGGGTCGATGAATTCGAATCTAATATTCAATGACAACCCAGAGTTCAATTGACTTATGATTGGGTAAGTTGGGGACTATTGCAGCAACTAAAATTCACCACTCTGCTCCTCGGACCTCTGCGGCACAATGTTGGTCTTCTGACAAGGAGCGTTATCTTGCTGAAAGATGTTGGAAATATGACTGACATGACTGGATGTACTTGATCAGCAATGACCTGCCGATAGCTAGGAGCCGTCATGGTGCTCTCCACACGCGCTACCGGGCCCATGGATAATCATATGAAGGTTCCCCAAATCATAATGGAGCCACTAGCGGCCTGCAGTCATCCTACTGTGCAAGTCTCTAGCAGCTGTATGTCTCGAAGACTATGGATTCTGACTCGGTGATCAACGTGATAAAGGCTGTATCGTGATTCATAGAACCATACAACGTTGCGGTATAGCCCTGTCGTCCAATGACGATGGGCCCATGCCACTTCCAACCATTATCGATGATGTCATGCGGTTAACATTGGTAAGTTGGCTATATCTGACAGTATACGGTGAACTGTGTGTTCAGACACACTTGTTCTTTGTTCACTGTTAAAGTCTGCTGTTAATTATGCCACAGTTTGCATCCTATCCTGTTGTACACTTCAGACCAAAAAACCTAGACTGCCTTCCAGAGACTAAGTCCAAAAAATTGAACCTAGATCCTTATGTCCCTTGCATCTGTGCTTACAGGGAAATTTATTTTCCCTCCATTTTGTCCGAGGGAAACAAGCGTAGTCTTACAAGAGCAATAGACCGTCTTCATGTTGCTGCCAAATAAATATATAATTGGCACAAAATATAATCATAACAGTTTAATATTTATTTATTTATTTATTGAACAAATTCCCAGATACAGCATAATTGTGCCATTTTACACAGGGAAATGTCAACAAGCGGGAAAAAAAGAAAAAAAGAATTAAAAAATAAACAACAACAGTAACATCAATAGTATTAACAAAAAGTGCACAAGTAATAGGTCTATTATTTAGCCAGCACGCGTTTTATTGCTCTTTCAAACACTGGGTAGCTCGAAAAAATGTCCACCTCACTTGTTAGATTATTATAATAGTTGGGTACTCGGTGAAAAAGAGACCTCTGTATAATTGTCAACCTAGGGCGTGCAAGATGGAATAGGTGGGTATTCCGGGTTTTGCTGGAAGGGACATGTAAGGATAGTTGTTGAATAAGGGTTTCTGATCTTAGGTTTCCATTTACAATCTTATGAAGAAACTTCAAATCAGAGTTATTTCTGCGTACTTCCGGCGTCTGGATATTAAGATATCGCAAAATTTCCTCCTTAGGTAATATTCGAAGTGCGGGAACACGAAAACGTACTATTGTAATAAAGAAATTGAGAACAGACTCAAGTCTAGAGAGATGTGTAGGTGCGGCCATGGCCCATATGGGAGAGCAGTATTCGATCTTGGGTGATATTAGAGTTTTATTCAGTGAATCGGTAAAGAAACCCCAGCATACGCATTGATTTCTTAACTGTTGAGGAGATGTGGTCAGAGAATGAGAGTTTCGAATCAAAGATGACACCAAGATCATTATGACTGACAGAATGTGTTATAGGGGAATCGTTAATATGGTATTTGGAGGGAGCAGGAGACTTTTTCAGAGTAATTGTAATACCGTCTTATAATCATAACAGTTATGTATATATATATATATATATATATATATATATATATATATATATATATATATATATATATATATATATATATATATATAATGATATACAGATAGATAAAAGTCAAAATCTAGCATACTGAGTGGTGATTCAAGCCTGTAAGGGATAAAAGATCACTAAAAAAGCTAGCTACACACGTGCGGAGCACTTCCGAGTCATGTTTTTGTGGTTCGGTGATTAGCGTCACGGAATTCTGTAGAGCTGCTATTGTAGCATGAGTTCGAATCCTGTTTGTTAAAAATGACTTTTTAAAAAAATATATCCATTTTATTCAAACGAATATTCATGTTTCATGAGTGGATGCAAAAGTCACAGGTAAGTAACATAGGAAATTAAATCATACATATTAAACGAAATCACAAATTCTTCTCGTCGTCTCTCTAATGTGCACGTGGTCCCGGTTCGATTCTCGGCGAAAGGGAAAATAACATCACAACCAGTATCTTGAGAGTATATCTGTGGGCCATTAAACTTTAAAATTCAATTTTTTTTCTTTATTTTTTATCTTTCTTGCCTTTTTTCTCTCTAATATATATTCTTGAATAGAAAGCAATATGGAAAGATATTAATCAAAGAACTACTTATTTAGTATTCTGAACAGTTGTTAGTATTTCATTATGTAAGAAATAGATGATTATTAAATTATATCTATATTATAGGTTATTTTAGCACTACAAAACTTGAGTAGTGACTTTTCAAAACTCGCCTTATCCATTTTAGTAAATGTTTCAGAAAACGCAAAAAACATCTTATTATTTTATTTTCTTAATATGCGAAAATTTGACTGTTGCTTCTCTGTAGTCTTAGAAATGGCTTTAGAGTTTCATTTTAAAATTTAATGCGTATATACTACGAAAAAGATGTTTTGAAAATTAATAATAGCAAGTTTTGCACCGGCAATATGGATAAGGCAAGTTATGTTGCGGAAATTTAGGTTTAAATGAATAAAAGGGTTTAGGTCAATGTAGTATTTATGAAGTTTTATCCAACATTGTCATTATAAAAATGGGTCTTTCCATTCTATTCTAGTTAAGAAAAGTACAAAGTTGAATACTGTGGGTAGGCTGGATTCAGGGGCGGATCCAGGACGGACTTCTGGGGGGGGGCGGTAATACTGCTACTTTTAAGAGCTCCAAACTTGTTATGGATGGGTTTATTTATATATAAAATAAGAGTTTCCTCTTGTGGGGGGGGGGGCGATCGCCCCCCTCTGGATCCGCCCCTGGCTGGATTAACACCTATCATTAGATTAGTTTTGTTAAAGTAAAACTCAACTAAATACTGTAAGGAGACTACAATGAACCAGCTACTATTAGTTTGGTTTAGTTCAAGTAAACTAAACTAAAATAATAAATAGGCTTAAGAAAACCAGCTACCATTAGTTTGTAACACAGATTTCTATAAAACTGCAAAATCAATATTAGATCACAGGTTCACCACAATCTGGGTCACAATCTGATGGTTCACACATGGGATTTTTACAAGTGTGATCTTCCGCCTCTACAGTGATGTTACTGTGCAACTCGAATACACTTTTATAAAATCTCAGGACATCATTTGCAGCCCAAGTTTCCCCATAATGTTTTACTAAAAGATTCTCAACATCTTTAAGCTTAGCTTCTTTAATGGATACTCCTTGTTCAACTTCCACTTTATAGTAGTCACGTAAGGTTTTACCTTTTTTAAGAATAGATTTTCCAACTCCACTATCAGTATTGTAGCTTTGTTCCCCCCTGATATGTACATTTTTGTTAGTAGTCTTCAATAGGTGAAATCGTTTGGTAACATTGAATTTGAAATGCCACTGGGATGGGGGTTTTACCACTTGGCCAATTATTTTTTTTCCAGTCATACACACTGCAGTCCTTACCAACTTTCACAACCGTTCCAAATTTTCCTATCGTTTCCAGATAGGTCTCTGGTTCAACAATAATGGATTTTCTTCTTATCTCCCTCTCTATATTTCCAAAAACTCTGTCAGCGGGTAGGAATGAATGTCCAGGGATTGGAAAAATAAGTTGCACTTCTACCACATGTTCAGGAGCGTCTTGAGACAACCAGTACATACACATACTAATCATAATTGAATTTCGGTTCTGACCACCGCATCCATCGGCACACAACCGTACAATCTTTATTCTGTCATCAAAGTCAATTTTCTGCAAACAGTTGTAGACACACGATGCGATTTCCACGGAACCTTTCGGGTATTCATTCTCGAGCCATGTGTAGCAAAAAACATTACTAGAGCTCAAACTACATGCATGTTGACGGACCACTGTGAAATTGTACAAATACAACTGCCTACTGTAGTAAGTCGCTTGGTCTGGCAATTTTGGAAGAACTAAATTTTTCTGACAATCAAAGGACAGAGTGACCATAAAGGGATCCTCTTCGTTTAATTTAACATAAAACGCTTCAGCCCGTCTCTTGTGTACTTTCAGCTGCATGTTCAGATCATTTTTTTTTCTCCTGGTCACGTTCGTTTTTAGCCATTTCGTTTAAACAACAACATTGAGAGCAGACATCAGTTGCTGGGGACCCAAAACCAATATTATATTCACTATAAAACACATCATTGAAAAACGTTTTCTTAACTTGAAGTTCAGGACCTACAGATTCATTGTACATCTTTCTTAATTTGGAAACATTAAGGTCACTTGCAAGATAAATTCTGATCGATTTTGCCCTACAATAATGAGATTCAATACCTTTCAGGGATTCTAAGAAATGTCTAACAGACTGCTTTCTGTCTAAATAAACGGCCGATCGTCTGTCACCACCTCTTTTTTCTCTCGGCAATGCTCCTGTGAGTAGGTGATTTCGTGCAATTCTTTGAACTCGGTCTTTACTAACACTAAGTATACCAAGAAAAGTCTTCTGACATACCTGCAACTGAAATGTTTTGCATCCAGATACTTTCACAAAATATTTAAGTGAAACACTTTTACGTGAACTGTCTTCACGATTTGGTCTCTCTCTTTTGGGCTTGCTCATTTCTATGTATTTTAAAATATACAAATCTTGCATAACCTTAGTTTCATTTTGATAAAAATTTCCATGAAAATCACGCACATCTCTCATTGTTAGTTTTCTGCAACGAAATGTCTTCCCATTGTGCTCGCAAGTGGGATACCTTGGCATACCTTGGGCTTGGTGACGTCTAATCTTTTCTCTTTCACGTTTTCTCAGTCCAACTTGCTTACGTCGCCCTCTGGTTGCTTCTGAAGGCTGAATATTAATTTCCATATTCCACTAAATTTAAATAACTTCACCTATTTGGAACACGAAATTACAGTCAGTAATGAGTGATGAAGGCAGAAACTACAGAACACCTTAGTAAGACTTAGTAAGAGTGTCATCTGCTACTGTACCCATAATTCCTGCTCGTCAAAAACAAGCCACATGATTGGTCGAAATGGATAAGACAAGTTTTGCACTGGCACTGCTTCAAAATATAGCTAGTTTTGCACCGGCAACCAGAATTCAGATGCGAATTACTGTTATTTGTAGCCACTTTTGACAATAAACGACATGATATTTAGAAAGAGCATATCCAACAATACTGAATTCAGTTTCTAACTCAAAAATGAAAAAAAGTGGATAAGGCAAGTTTTGAAACGTCACTACTCACTTGATAGTAACTTTTGCTAATGAAACTGCCATCTTTTAAATACTTGTAAAGAAAAAATAGACTTTCATCTGAAAACCGACATGGAGTAGAAATATAGTGTTGTTCTTTTAATAATGGAAAGAAGGTTCAGTAGCTACCATTTGATTTTCAATGGTTATTATTATTATTATTATTATTATTATTATTATTATTATTATTATTATTACTTGTAGATGGAAACAATACTTAATATGGCAAAATCTTGAAATTTAAGAAAGTTCAAAATCCAGCGATATTCAACTTTGAATAAAATCGAAGGCGATAAATTCGAAAAACCGTCCTTTGTCGCCGGTATCCGTAGTTCCATTTCATTTCAAATCGTACAGATAATAGTCAAATGTCTACCATGATCACCTTGAACTTGTATAAAGATGTGCATGGCCATAGTGCTACAATGAAATATTTTTTGTCTCAGGTAATTTGAAACAGTGTGCCAGCCCCCTTGAAAAATCACCAGAGACAGCGAAGTGAGGAAATTGCAATTTCAAGGAGTTACAAAAAAAAAAAAAAAAAAAGAAAAAAAACACACAAAGTAATAGAAAACTTTTTTTGTTGTTTTTTATTATATACTATGCTTTTAAAGTTTTCAAGTCGTATCAAACACAAACATGAGAGGACAAACATAAAATGTTAAAAAAATTGAAACTTGGAACTTAAAAAATATGTTGTACACATAATTTGGAAATTTCCTGTGCCCAAATGAAACAAACATAGGATTTGTTTTTTGCGTGGAACAAACACATGAAATCTCAGGGAAAATGTTAATTCCGGCCTATCTGCACATTACAGGTCAGAATTTGCAATCAAAAATTGAAATTTTCAGATTTTGATAATTTTCAACAATCAATATCTAAAAAACTTCGATTTGCATAAAAAGTATCCACAGCGTACAGACAACAATGTTCTTCAATGCTGTAAAGACACACTTGGCATTACTTTTGTGTGGAGGGAGTGGAGATATAACATTTACTAATGCACCACGTGTAAGTTCGTAAAGTCTAGTCAAAAATGTGTAGGATTGGCAACACTGCTTCCGACTTGAATTCTGTATCATAGAACCAATGCCAGTAAATTCATTGATAAAAAACAGGTACAATAACATATAGTATGAAATATATGTGACTGGCAACGCTGTCAGTAACAGGTTGCAACATCGCAGAAATAAATCTGAGCTTGTATTTTAGACAGGACTGTTATCTATGCTGATGTAGAAGTGATGCTCTGGACGGAACATGTCTGTTATGTCATTTAGCAGGGACAGCGTGACGTGTGTTTTTGAAAATCGTCAAAATCTGAAAGTTTCAATATTTGATAGCAAATTATCATTTGCAGTGTTCTGGTAAAGCGGGAGAGGGATTTAACATTTTTTTCTGAAATCTCGTGTTTTCATAGCATTTGTTCCACGCAAAAAAAAAAAAAAAAATCCTGTTTCCTAATTTTATCACAGGAAATTTCCAAATCATATGCGACATACTTTTTTTTTTAAAAAAAAAAAGAAAAAAATTGTTTCTCTTCTCATGTCTGTGTTTGGTATGATTTTAAAGCTTTGGAAGCATAGAATACAATAAAAAACAAAACAAAAAATCCATCACTCATTTTTTTTTCTTTTTCCAATAACGCCTTGAAATTGCAACTTTCTTACTTTACTGCATAAGTTATTTAATCTAGTGAATTTTTAAATGGCTGTCACACTATTGCACATCGCCTGGGACCAAAAATATTTTATTATTATATAATGACCATGTTTAATATATGTATTTTTGATACAAATTCAAGGTTGTCAATGTGCATCCCTTGTATTATCTGAAATGAAATTGGCCCATAGATGAGAGTCTGTAGCTTTCGGCTGCAGATTACAAGGTGGAGTTTATTCTGGGTCAGAGTTCTATTGAAAAGCATGTGTATTTTTTAACTGTCCTCGGGTTTGCAAAATATAAAAAAGTAGAACAAAGGTGAATGAAATTAATATATTAAAAGAAAATGTGTTTTTTTTTAATTAAAGCGGTAAAAGAAAAAGGCAGTTTACATTCAGCGTTTCAGTTTTTGCTTAAAAATAAAACTAATAAAAAATGACTAAAAGCTATATCCTTGGTGAATAAGGTTCTGAGTTTAATTCCCGGCGGTTGGATTGGAGTTTAGCGTCAGTTTCATAAGCAAGGCTATAAGAGACGTGAATCTACAGCTTATGGTGTGATTCGAAGTACATGAACTTTATCTGGGAATTTAACTCAAGTTTCCAGCACCAAAAGTGTGTACGCTAACCGTATAGTCACGAGAAAGCTCAGTTTGCAGTGGGAGAGCATCACACTGCTTCTGTTTCCTCCTTAATTTCATTGAATGATACTTATGACCAAGGTTTGAGTCATATGCAGTACATGTCTGACATGTTTTTGTTATATGAAAATTATAATCTGAACCACATGGGCCCCCACAAGCAAATGGAACTATAAACAATTGATAGCACATTCAAATTTGACTAAAGTGAACCTGATTTGGAACTGTTAGCTAATACTTTTCAGAAAAATATGCAGAGCTTGTAAGAAGTTAATGAACTGCAAGAATTGAACAGGCTTTGTTTGCTGTGGTCAATGTTCGAGACGATGCCAAGAGAAAGATGTTCACAATGGCCAGCTGGAAAACGAATTGTCCTTTTGAATCTTACAATATGTTTGCGATCAACGATGATATATCATACTCCATCCATATTCCACAGCTATTACAACTATACTACCGTTTAACTATTAGAGACCTGTTTTCTCTTCTTATCCTGTATGCAAAACATTTTTCAGTGTCACTTTGGTTTGATTAGTTTAAGAAAGAAATTATATATATGCAACGGAATTTTTACGAACACGTGAGGGTATTTAGGTGTGTAATTGGATAAAAATAAATTACTTTTATTTCTGTTATTTTCTATATCTTTAGGTAGGCTTTAAAAATACATGAATAAGCGGGAAACCTAGATTCGGTTTCCGGTAGCAGCTCATTTGGTACAGATTCCACGTTTAGCCGTAGGTCTACGTCTCATATAGCCATGGTGCTGAAAGAGACGTTACACCCCATTCCACCAACCAACCAATATATGAATAATTTTATGTTGAAACAAGTAAACTTACCTTTTTCCCAAGAAAGGTAACACCTCTCCTCATGCGCAAAACTTATATTTTCGTTTGTAAAGTTTAGAGAGCAAACACAAGTTGTAATCTAGTGTTACGATACTATATGTCGGAGGCTCTTGGTTCGATTCCATCGACGGACTTTTGGATTCACGACATATACTTCTCTGGATTGTTTTTATTTTCATTTTTATTTGTTTCTTTCATCGAAATCTTCAATTATGTAATCTCAAGCTTCCTGGAAGCATTTTTGTATACCTTTTTGTTTTATTAAAGATAAGTGCAATAGCAGATGCCTTTAACCTTATAACCAGTCAATATCCTTGTTCGTTACCTTTACCTTTGTGCAACCTGTCAACTTTCAGCTTGTGTCTGGCTACATTTTCATTTCTTGGCCGTGTTACTATACTGCGTTTGAGGACATTGCTCATATCCAGCTTAATTGTAAATATTTCGAACGCCTAGTTAGCTCTCCTCTAGCTTACTCAATTGATTGCCTCTTGGAGCTGCGGTGGCTCAGTGGTAGAGCGTTCACCTCTGGTGTTTGGGGTCCCGAATTCGACCCCAGCCCCCGCCAAGTGAACTTTGTGGTGGACAAACACCGCATGCATGGGTTTCCTCGGGGCTCTCCCGTTTCCTCCCACTTCCTTCATTCCACCATTTCATTCATTATTCATCATCACCGTCTCCTTTAGCCTAACCGGCATAACCGTGGGACGTAAAACTCAAAAATTTCATTTCATTTCCTTTCAATTAATTGCCTCAGCCGCAAGATATTATCTGGTAACTACTTGAGTTGAGTTGATTTTGAGTTTTACGTCCCGTTCAGCAGCGAAGCTATATGAGACGTGGACGTACTGATTAACGTGGAATCTGAACCACATGAGCTCCCAACGGGAATCGAACCCGGGTCTCCCACGCCAAAGGCGCGTACGCTAACCGCTTAGCCACGAAGGAGCTCTATCTGATAACTACGTCGGCGTTTATTGTCAAGTTGGTATTTTGTGTTTACTCCTTTCTGCTGAGGTATAGCTTTGCATTTGGATTTCCTCAGAAAATTACAGCTCAGGATTATGAGATGAATTCCCCAGCTTTTGAGGTCTACAACTTTCGAACGTTTCGTTATTTTGACGTCACGAACACGGTGTCATGAGGAGGTTAGATTATATGGATTTACCATATTTGGTATTGAGGAAAAGAGGAGGTGTGGTTTAGGCCTCAGTCCGGGAAACAAAACTGGATGGTTGGAGTGTCTCGGGGTACTTCGTTCAGAGTTGTGTGAGGAACAACTAGCCAGAGAGAGGGGAGAAAATGGAGTGTCATCCATTAAAGAAAGTACAGTAAATACGTCAAAACATTTAGCGACAACGCCACACAAACTCTAATTATTCTAACTTTACCTATCCTCACCTGCTGTACTTAATATGATAAAAATTTGTGTTCGAGTTATAATTTTTATATACCTTTGAGCTACATTTCCAATATTCATAATTTGTTAACTAGTTTTATTTTAATGAATATCACATGCATGTTCCAGCACTTGATGCTAGTGGTGGAGAAAAGCCCCCTAAGTTTGCTGTCTTTACGTTACTTATTGACCAAATGGATAAACCTGATTAAGCTGAACACAACTGCAATTTATGCACGTTGCATAGTAGAGATGCATCGGGTTTGATCTCTGTAGTACCTGTGCAGCTGAGCTAAAGGAAAATAAAAATGGCGTTTTAACTTTATTGTTCTGACAACATTTATTTGATTTTTCTTATATGTTGCTTTATTTTCTTGAGGATAATGTGTTTTTGTCTGATTTTTGTGACGATTTAGATGTTACTGAATTTTTTGAACCAATTATTACATCATCTCCGGGCCGTATACATTTTACGAGCCAGTGTTTTGATAAGATTAAAAAGCAATTACAGTTTACGCATTCACTTTCTAGTATTGATACTATATCTTAGTTAGATTCTGACAAGTTTGAGTCTACTGTAGACATGCGGGAAATCAAGATATTCAAAATTTACTAGTTCAAATTTTTTGATTTACGTATGTCCTCGAAGTACCCACACTTGGAGTACTTTATGGATGACATTCATTAATAATTTTATATATTAGGAGGATACAGAGAACCAGTGTTTGGTTCAGAAGCACGGTTCGATTTCCTAATTTATAATGCATCTTATTAAAATGCATTGAACAGTAAAACTGCCAGATGTACCAAGTAACAAAATAAGTTAGTTTGTGTAATTTATATGCATACCTATAGTTGAGACAATATGAAACTTGATCGTGATAACTTATTGTCAGTACAGGGGTAATGTTTTAGGACTGGGTATGTATGATCTAGTACTAAACGAAGCACAATTTTGGCACGTCAATCTGAAGAAACAAAAGAAACTAACTTGATTCATATATACATATATATTTCATAAATTAGCTGAATGTACAAAGTATACCTCTATACAATTTTAACAGATTAAATAATTACAAGTTTCTACGTTGTGACTTCTTCATCAATGCACATTCGGCGAACTCATTTGCCTGTTTAATTGCCTCTTGCATTAATGCGTCTACATTTTGTGTTACCTTCTTCCCTTTCATATTGTAGACACACAATGGGTCTTGGCCTTTTGGTGGTGTGCCTTTAGCGTCGAATACTTTTAATACAGGCGCCATCCACAATTCTGCATTAAAATTACTGCTCACACAATCCTTTGAAATGAAAGAAAAATAATTAATAAGCTCTTTGTAAACGAAGAAAATACAATAGTAAAATATATGCTTTAAATTGAAGAAGTAATTCTAGAATAAAACTTGGCTTTATTATTATTATTGATAAGGGTGACAATAAATGAACTATATGAAATAAAACCGTCATAATTTCTGAACGGTTCGCGTGATGACGTCCAAACTGCGTGGCTGAGCTCAGGGCATGATGGGAATTCGTATGCGCAAGCGCACGCAACATGTTCATGTCGGCCATTTGCAAGTGAAAATGTCACGGTACAACGTGCAAGAGCGTATAGCACTTGTGTAGGCCTGTTATGCGAGCAATAATAGTCCGATTGCGGCGCAAAGGAAGTTTGCAACCGAGTACAAGTTAAAGACAACAGGTTCAAGTATGCTAATAATCAAGAATTTGATTCGCACGTTTGAGAGAACAAGGTAGTGTTTGTGATGATAGTGTTGGCAATGTCGGTCGACAAACAAATGTGAAAATGCCTGAAAACATCGCGAAGATACGCGCTGTGTTTCAAACCAGCCCACGGACATTGATCAGACGAGCTGCACAACAGGTAGGAATCAACCGGGAGACCTTGCGACAAATTGTTGTTGAAGACCTACATCTCTTCCCATACAATTTCAAACCCTTAGGAAATCAGACGTTAAAAAGAAAGGAAATTATAAGAGATTTAGAACTTTGGTTTGATATAAATTTGAAATTTAAAATCATATAAATATAATAACTAATGACCTTTTAAAATGCTGAGTATTCTTAAGAGATCAAGTCATTATTTTAAAAATGGAAAAAAAAAAAAAAAAAAACTATAATATAATGCCTTTGTTCGATAGAAACTGAAATATGCATCTATAGTTTGGGATCCCTTCTGTCAGTGTCGAAAGCAACAAATAGAGAAAATTCAAAATAAATTACTAAAGTATACTGCTTTTAAAATACTATAGAAACACAGATTGTTTCTTATGATGTACTTTTGGGGGCACGGTGGTAGAGAGCGTACTTCTAGTGCATGGGGTCTTTGGTTCAATCCCCGGCCAAGTAAGTTTGTGGTGGTCACAGTAGCGTAGCCAGGATGTGTGTTTGGGGGGGGGGCAAGTGCTGTTATAGGTACATATAGAAAAATTACAAACAAAAAATATATAAACATAAAAATATATAAAAAATTACAAACATTAAAGTACCAAAGTACATCGTCGGACCTCTTTGGGGGGGGGCGTCCCCTCCGCCCCCCCCTTCCCTGAGCCACTGGGTGGTCAACATCGTGTCCGTGGGTTTTACTCCCGCTTCCTTCCGCATTCTCATTCCACCAATTCTTCCATCATTATCACCATCATTCAAATGCCTTAATCATCGTCTCCCTTAGCCTAATGGACATAAACGTGGGGCGAAAATTTCATTTCATTATGATGTATTTTTTAAAAAAAATAGTTGCCTGAAAATAGGAAGTTTACAGTGATTATTATATCTGAATAAAATAAATGATAACAAAGAACATGGCATGTTCTTATTAAGCAGATTATCTTTTTATTGTCCTTCAAAACCTGACAGTTAGACATTTTTTTATATGCTTGATAATGTAAATAAAAATTCTCCACTGTATAAATTGTGATGCGGGTAATAGAGTGGAGTGCATGGGCTTGGATATACTTCAGTTTGAATTTAAGATATTTAGGCGTAAGTGTTTTTAGTTGTTAATTGATAAAGTGTAGAATGCTTTTGTGAAAGGGAAAAGAATATTTGTTATAGTTTCATGTTAATAACAACAGTAACAATAGTTATATGTTAGGTATATATATACACAGAATGGCGCCGAGCTGACACATTTCAAACTTGGAAACCGAAAGAGGAAAGAACGCCACGTTATATGATTAGTTGCAATGGAACATTGGAGCACAGAACATCGTGTTACCTCAGTTAGTAGTTATTACGAAAAGGAAACGTGACGTAAAGAACGTTCACTTCATGTACGAGACTGTATGTAAGAAATTGAAGCAAATCGAGTGTATCGTCAAAAGTGTTTTTCCAATTAAAGCATTGTCTAAGGAGATATTGTAAGCAGCTCACTTACCTGAGGTACACAACACCGCGCTTTCACTTGACCTTCACTGACTCCCAGCACAAGAATGGGCATATTCGGAGACCAGTTTGTTGCCTTCTTCAGTGGTAATTTGTCTGAAGATGAAGAAGTCTTCAAACGGTGAACAATAAATGGTAATTTTGTACTTTCAATGGCAGTTTTCATCTCTTCATCAATAGCATCACGCATTACAATTCTTTTGTCATCTCTCAATTTCTTTGCGAGTCCATTGAGAATCTCGTTCACTTCATGACGTGTTGTGAAAGGGATCATTCCAGAGTCTTCTGTCTCCACTTTTAGTTCTTGTAGCTTGGCTTCAAAATCTTCCACCTAAAATAATATATGTATATATACTACATAAATATCAATTATCAATAAAGTATTACGTTAAAATATGTACTATATACGACTCCTTTTATTTTCTCAGCTGTATAAAAGTTGGCGTTCTCACCTGTTATTTAGTGTGGAAGATCGGATTGATTCCGAGTGGGAATACCTAGTACTCCCATAAATTCTGCCCCATATTTCACCTATATAGCTATTATTCTGTTTATGGGCACTAATACTCTACTTCATTTTGCAGGTGAAAAGATTTAATAGCATAAATAAATAAGATGGGGTGGGGACTAAACGAAAACAGAATAACAATTATCGGCTCATAGAAAGCTGGCCATGATGAACCAACGAAATTCAGAATTCCAAAAGAGCTTCAATTCACCAAAAAAAAAATTGTCTAAAGGACCATTGCAAGATTCAATGAGGTTCACACTACAAACGAAGGTCAAAATCCGGTAGATCATGCACTGTACAAATTCCGCAAGACAAACCATTATAGCAGATGTGTATTGCCAAACAATAAATAATCTGCGACGTACCTTCCAAA